>NC_136913.1:130454494-131654494 GCF_949752795.1 Hyperoodon ampullatus | reverse complement strand
TGCCCACCCACTCACACACGCACGCACACTTGGGTTGCACACACGCATCACGGCACACGTGCAGGTACTCGGGCACACACACTCATGCATGCACACGCACCCCCAGCTGTGAAGCTGCTGGGCGAGCGGGTCGGGGCGGAGTGGCAGCACCTTGCCGTCCTCTGCCCAGGCCTCGGGCCCTGCCATCTCCGGAACGTCAGGTTCCGCAGGTCAGAAGGGGTGGGGGTGGACCTGGGGACGCTGGCTCCCTCCCCCCCCCCCCCGCCACCGCCGGTGGCCCCATCACCGCACCACTCACCTCTGGGGGACGTAGAACATGCGCTGGGGTGGGGGCTTGTAGAGCACACCACCATAGGTGGGCCAGAGGCCGCCCAGGATACGGAACAGAGAGCTCTTGCCGCAGCCGTTGGGGCCCGTGATGAGCAGGTGCATGCCCTCTTCCACCTGTAGAGGCAGCGGCTGTGGAGCCCGGCCCGGGCCTCCCTCTCCTTACCCACGGGCTGCCTGACAGCCTCGGAGAGGCCCCGCACCCAGCACATGCCGTCCTCCGTCTCTTGGTGAGGAATGGCAGGGCCCCGACGGTGAGCTCTGGTATCCAGAGCCCTAACCGGCTGCCTGTTTCAGGCACTGCCTTGTCCCCTAGGGCCCCGACATGCACCAGAGAGCAGGGGGCCAGTAGGAGGAGGGCCTGTTCTGCTACAGTCCAACAAACGGGTACGCGCCCCAGATGGTCAACGTCAGCCTGCAGCCCAGCCATCCCACTTCACCTGGAAGCCAAGCGTCAAGCACCTGAGGCCCCCCATGAGCCAACTACATCATGTCCCCTGGTGTTCTGGAAACACCTGCTATGGGAAAAAGGCCCGAGCAGGCGGGGATCGTGCAGATGGCAGGGAGCCCGCCGTCCTCGGGGTGGGGAAGAGCATGAGGCACGGAGTCAAGGCACGTGGGGTACAGCTTCCGCTGCCCACCACCATGTGTGACATCACAGCAACACTAAGGGCCTTCCAGCCAGTGCAGTCCTCGCGAGATCCCAGAGTGTGTCGGATACGCGCGTCCATCTGGTTTATCCCGGTCAGTGCCATGGGTTGAACTGTGTCCCCTCAAAGAGTCCTGGGTTGGAGTCCTAACTCCCAGGACCTCAGAATGTGACCTTACTTGGAAATAGAGTCTTTGCGGATATAATGAAATTTAGATGAGGAGTGGGGTGGGCCCCTAATCCAGTGTGACCTGGTGTCCTTATAAATAGGAGACATTTGGACACAGAGACACGTGCACAGGGAGAGTGCCATGTGAAGATGAAGGCAGGGACTTCCCTGGTGGCACAGTGGTTAAGAATCTGCCTGCCAATGAAGGGAACAGGGGTTCGAGCCCTGGTCGGGAAGATGCCACATGCCGCGGAGCAACTAAGCCCGTGCGCCACAACTACTGAACCCGCAAGCCACAACTACTGAGCCTAAGTGCCGTAACTACTGCGCCCGCACGCCTAGAGTTGGTGCTCCACAACAAGAGAAGCCACCGCAATGAGAAGCCCGCGCATGGCAATGAAGAGTAGCCCCTGCTCGCCACAACTAGAGAAAGCCCGCGCGCAGCAACAAAGACCCAATGCAGCCAAAAAAAAAAGATGAAGGCAAAACACCAGAAGCTGGGAGAGGCCTAGACACCCTGACCTGAAATTCTGTTGGTTGAGCCCCTCGTTTGCTGTTCCTCCTTCGTTAGACTATAAACTCCCTCGGGCAGGGCCCAGGCCCCCCTCTGTGCAGATGTGGGAGGGCTGGTTGGTCAGGCCCCGGCTCCTCTGTGTGCCTGGCTCCGGGGGAGCTGCGTGGCCCCAGCCAGCTCCACGGCTGCCTCCCTCGTCTCCTTCCGTGCATCTCTCCGACCGCCCTTCTGACCCTATCACCTGGCTGATCAGGGCCAGGAACTGCTCCCCACCCCCAACATCTCCCAGCCCTGGAGCCCAGCTCCACCAGCGGCTCTGCCAGGACAGAGCCCTTGGTCAGCCCCTGGTCACCCGTTCCTCGGCTGACCTCGCTCCTTAACCAGCCACGCCCCTGCTCACCGTGGCCTCTGAGCTTTGCCCAGCGGGGCTTCCACTGGGCCTGCCTGGAAGCCATTCACCCTGCATAAACTGGCCGTCAGTGGCAGCCCCACACCCCAAGGGTGACTACTGCCAGGGGCGATGGGGATCGCACCACTGGCCTGCATCCAGCCTCCAACTGGCTCTCAGGCCCCCTCTCAGCAGATCAAGGAAAGGAGTTCTAGGCACTGGCCCTTCCTGCCTATTCCCTGCCTGGCCGTGGCTTCCGCTGCCCTGGCTCCTCAGCGGGGCACACGTGGCCCCTGCAGGACCTGGGCCCGAAGCCCCTTGGCTCCTCGTCCCTGCCCTCTTCTTCACCACACTGCCCGCCTGCCCGCCCGGAGGCTCCTGGGTGAAGCTTCATGTGACCTCTACTCCCCCAGGGATGCAGACCTCTACTCTGCCTTTCCTGTGGCCCTCGCTGGACCCGGGACAGCCATCTAACCATGGATCTTTTCTTTTTTTTTTAAAGTTTAATTTGGCCACACTGGGCGGCATGTGGGATCTTAGTTCCCTGACCAGGGATCAAACCCGCGCCCTTGGCAGTGGAAGCGTGGAGTCTTAACCGCTGGACCACCAGGGAAGTCCCAAATCTGGGATCTCTGTAACCCTTTGGGGTTCCCCTGATTTACCTGTGGTTTACAGGGTCCAGCCTGGAGCTCAGGGAACATTAGTTGAATGAATGAATGACTCCTGCACCCAGGACTCCCTTTCACTCTATCACTCCCTGACCCTGTCCAGAGCTCTGGCTGGGGACACAGGTCACTGGTGAATGTCTGCCCCCAGGGCATCCTCTCCACAGACAGCTTGCATAATGGCTGAGAGCCCTCCCAGTGGGCCAGGCTGCACCCGGCACACACCCGCCCTGGGGGCCTCTCACGGCAGATCTGTGGGACCTCAAGCCCGGGTCGGTGGAAGAGAACCTCTTTCATCACAGCTGGAGTTGGACCAGAGTCCCCAAGTCCTGGGCTACTCAGGGATAGGGGCAGGCGTGGGGTGCTGGCAACGATAGGACCAGGAACCTTTGGGTGACTCCAGCCCAGTGCAGGTAATCACTGGTCTCTCTTAATCAGCTCTGACTCCACTGCCCCAGAACTAACAGTCACTCAGAGACACGTTGGTCTTTCACCTTGAGCTTAGCCTGCCTGCCACGTAGACCTGGGGTCAATGGCTACTGGCAGTGCGGGCAGGCTGGATGCTGAGGGCTGAGGTGGGTGCAGAAGGCCAGGCCCCGGGCCCCAGAGCTGGGCTCGGCCCCGCCCGTGCTTCCAGGTTGGGGCTCCCCTCCGCCCTTCGACCTACCCTGATGTTGAGGCTGGCCACCACTACCTCCCCCGTGGGCGTGACGATGGGGATGTTCTCACACACGATCCCCTGCTCCACATCCACCACTTGGCCTGGAGAGAGAACGCGAGGAGGGGAGAGAAGGAGCAGAGCTCTCCCTCCACCTTCCGGTGGGCGCCATCTACCCCCAACCCGCGACAGCATGCCGGTGTGTGGCCCAGGGGCCCTTGGGAATACAGTGCAGCTGCCCACCAGCTGACTACAGCCCCCTTGCTGTGCTCTGGGCGGCGGAGGGGCAAAGCCGGTTCCCTGGCCTCTGGAGCCCGAGCGTGGCGTCCGCTCCTGTAGCCCCTCAACGCCACACCACCTGCAAGGCGGCTCCGACGCCTGGGGCCTCTTCCACAGCGCCCCAGCCCCTACTGGAGCTGCGAACTTCTCTCGCTGCCCGCGTGGGTGAGTGATCCCCTCCGCTCGGGGACCACGCCCCCCTCTCTCGCAAAGGGAAACCCTGGCCAGGGCACCTGGAAGGGACTGGGCACGTGAGCACAGTGGCCAGCGGCGACCGCTCTGAGAGGGAGGGCTGCGGGGGCCGCAACGTGCCCAGGAAGCCCTCTGTGGGGCACTGGGCAGCCTGCCGTGGGAGGGCCGGGACCAGGGCGGCCTCTCTGGGGAGGGCACCCTTACCTCGGATCTGCAGGGACCCCTCCACACGGACACCGGACCTCACCACGGCCCCGGACCCTGCCTGAGCGTCCTCTGGCTCCCCGGGCCTCTTGAAACGGCAGTGCCGGACGTCTTCAAATACCTGGAACATCTCGTGGACCCGGGCTGTGTAGCCAGCCAACTCTGTCACCTGCAGGGAGGGCGACCGTGGCTCAGCCCCTGCCAGTGGGGGTGGGGAGGGAGGGGAGATGGTAGGGGTGGGGGCTGGGCGGGGGGTTACCTCCTTGTAGGACACCATGACCCGCTCGATGGCGTCCGCGGCAGCTGTGAGGAGGTTGCGGGCGATGGTGAAGGCTTCCGTGCGCTCGCTCACCAGCTCCTCCTCCCTCGCCTCCAGGGCCACCTTCTTCGCCACCTCCGAGTCTGCAGAGCACAGTGGGGCGGGGAGTGGCAAGGACAGTGGAAAATCATAACTGACCCACTGGGGGAGAGAGCAAGTCTGTCCAGCCAATGGTGCTTGGACAACCGGGTATCCACATGCAAAAGAAGGACCCCTACCGCACACCACACACAAAAACTAACTCAGAGTGGAGCACCGGCCTGCACGGAAGAGCTAAGACTACACAACTCTTAGAAGAAAGCAGGGGTAAACCTTCGTGCCCTGGGATTAGGTATGGCTCCTTAAATACGACACCAAAAAGCACAAGTGACAAAAGCAAAACAGGTAAGGGAGCTTTGACAAAAGTAAAAAGTTCTGGGCACCAAAGTAAGTCATCCAGAAGGTGAAAACACAACCTACAGACTGGAAGAAAATATCTGCAGATCATATATCTGCTAAGGGCCCAGGTCCCAGAATACATAAAGAACTTTTTCAATTCAACAATAAAGAGACAAACGACTCAATTAAACAATGGGCAAAGGATCTGAATAAACATTTCCTCTGTAAGATATACAAATGGCCAAGAAGCATACGAAAAGATGTTTATTGGTCACCAGGGAAATACAAAATCAAAACTGCGATGAGACACCACTTCACACTCACTAGGATGGCTATAAGTGAAAAGACAGTAAAAGTGTTGGTGAGGAAGCGGAGCAGTTGGCCCCATGGGACACTGCTGGTGGGGATGAACAATGGTGCAGCTACTGTGCAAGACAAGTTTGGCAGTTCTTCCAAATGTTAAACAGAGGGTTACCAAATGACCCAGCAATTCCACTCCTAGGTGTGCATATATATCCAAGAGGAGTGAAGACAGAGGTCCACACAAAAAATGATACATGAATGTGCGTAGCAGTTATTCGTAAGAGCCGAAAGATGGAAACAACCCAAACGTCTACCGATGGATGAGTAGATAAACACAATGTGGTAGCTATATACATACAATGGAACATTATTCAGCCATAAGAAGGAATAAAGTACTGATTAATCCTACAGCGTGGATGAATCGTAAAAACACGATGCTAAGTAAAAGAAGCCAGATACAGAAGGCCACATATTGTGTGATTCCATTTATATGAAATGTCCGGAAGACGCAAACCCATAGCGACAGGAAGATGAGTGGTCGCTGAGGGCTGCCAGGTGGGGTGGGGAGTGACCACTGATGGGTCCGGGGTTTCTTGTTGGGGTGGTGACAATGTTCTAGACTTAGATAGTGGCGATGGTTGCACAACTTTGTGACTATATCAAAACCCACTGAATTGTACCCGTTAAAAAGGCCGAATTGTATGGTATGTTAATTACGTCTCAATAACGCAGATATTGCGTCCTGCACGACAACGGCAGCCCCTGTCGAGCCTCTCAAACAGGAATACCCCCTTCAGACCTCCAGTGTATCCCGTGCCGCCCTCATTTCTCCCCTTGCTGCCGTATTCTGCGGCCATCCTCGATGCTACTATCTCTCCCTGAGAGCCTGCTCCTGTCTTTACTTGGTTTTTTCTTTTCTGTCTCAGCTGAGACCCCATGGTCGCTCACTTCAACCCTCTCTTGTCAATGGCCTTGACTCCCTTGACCGTTGGACCCCCTAGAGGGGCAAGGTTTTTACACAAGGAATGTTCTGGAAATGGTGATGGGGAGCAAGGGGGAGGCCAAGTCTGAGGGCTAACTCTATCCAGGGGCATAAATGGATCTGAGGGTGGAGCCTCAAGGATGTGATGGTGGGGGTGGGCTGGGAAGGGCCAGGGAGTCAGGTCAGGGCAGGTGCAGTGTGGGGTGGATAGGGCCAGACAGCTGGCTGGAGCACCAGGAGTCCAGGGAACTGGGCGGGGGAGGGGAGTGGTGATTCTGACAGTCTAAGGTCCCTAGGCAGGGGGGACACAAACCCTCCTCGCCGGACATCCTGAGAGCTGGAAAGGGACTGCGCACAAAGGGAAAGGGTCTGCGCGGGGGCCCTGGCAACAGTGGGCCCCTGCCTGGAGACAGCATAACCCTCTGCAGCTTTCCTCGGAGCCTTGGGGGCTAAGATGAGTGCCCTAGAGCCAGACACCTGACAGCTCTTCCCGGCCAGGCCGCCATGCCGGCAGGCCAGAAAGGCAAAGGTAGCTACATCTTCCCCTGTGGATAATCGCTGGCCTCCTCACCTGCTTCCCAGCGCTCTCTGTCTCCAGTTACTGGGGACACAGCAGGGACAAAACAGACAAACCTCTGGCCTCCTTGAGTTTAAAGTGGCAGAGCCTCTATAAGGCAGCCGCAGACGGGGAGCAGACGGGCTGTTCAGCAGCGAGGCAGGGGAGGGGGAGAGAAAGGTGGAGCGGTGGTCTCACCTAGAGGGTGCCTGTGAGCAAAGCTCCCACAGAGGGAGGGAGGGGCCGCGGGATGGCAGAATGAAGAACATTCCTGGCAGAGCGAGGAGGAGCAAAGGGCCTGAGGCGGAAGCAGGCCTGGTGTTCCGGGGGAGGCCAGTGAGACGAGCGAGCGGAGTGAGCCAGGGGGATGGGAGCGGTCCACACGTTCACAGGTGACTGGCTATAAGGGCCATGAGCGTGGGGACAGGAGCTCAGGACTCTGAATCGCCCACAAAGCCCGACACAGCAGAGGCGCCAAAAAGTCCTAGGCCTTCAGAGGAGGGAGAGGCCTCGGGGACTAGACAGGCTGAGCTGTGCCCAGTGCCCAGTGCCAGCTTCAGAGGGAAGCGGCCACAGGCACTTCCTCACAGAAACCACGGCTTGGTTTCCTCCTGGGTCAGTTCCCATGCTCCTGGCCTAAATCAAGGCCACCCTTAGTGTAGGTCCATTGGTGGAAGCAACTACCTCCTCCAATTAAACCTTTCCTCTTGGGGGTCACCCAGAGAGGGACAGACAGCTGAGGGTACGGAAGCCCCAAGGGAGAGACACCAATAGGGAGAGAATCAGAGAGACTTCTGGTTCTGAAACACGCACGTCAGGCTCTCTCTTTACATATATCTGAAAACCCTCTTACTACCAAACTGCATAAAATATAACACCTTTTAAATCAGAGCTGTGCTTGCAGGAAAGCAAGGGAAATTCCCAGGAGTGAGAAGAGAACCCAGTAGCCAGGTGCTCCTGTGACATCCCCAGAGACGGAGAAGATAGGGCTCTAGGTGCAAGGACCAAAAGGTCTCCTCTAAGAATTTGTAATTATGTGTCTGGGCTGCAAATTAATATCACCTGCAAGTGCGGGGAACCCCTCCTCCCCCAAGCAGAGAAGTTAACATGAAAGTGGCCTCCAACTGGTTCATTACCGGGCAGCCGCTTGGCTAAAACTAAAGCAAATGTGCGCAGGGGAATCCTACCCTCTAGTTAGGCTAGACCCAACGACCACGAGCAAAGAAGACCGGCAGATGGAAGATAAAGCTGGCTTAGACCCCCAAGAATTCAGACAACCGAATAGCTGCACAGAGACCATGGAATGACCATGGTTAATATGGTCGCCGGCAGAACTTTACAGAAAAAGGCATTGAAATAAAAAACAATTCAAATTAGGGACTTCCCTGGTGGTCCAGTAGTTAAGGCTCTGTGCTTCCAATGCAGGGGGCACGGGTTCGATCCCTGGTCGGGGAGCTAAGATCCCTCAAGCAGCGCGGTGTGGCCAAAAAAAAAGAAAATTCAAATTAGATGCAGCAGAAGAGAAAACTAGCAAATGTATGAGCAGGAAAATCTGAGGAAAACTCCCAAAATAGACAGTGCTAGATGGGGAAAAGTGAAGAGAGACGGACAGTCACAAAGGAGTGAGAAGCCCAACACGCAATGAGAATTCCAGAAGGAAAGAGTAAAAAGAATGAGAGAGGCAATATTTGAAAAGATAACAGCTGAGAACTTTCCAGAACGATGGAACAATCTGAGTATTCAACGGCCATACAACAAGTCTCAAGCAGAATAGACAGAAATGCACAGGCAAACGCTTCCTAAAGAAACTGCAGAAAAAGAGAAAAGTCTAACCAGGGAGACCACGCAGGCTGCTGAGAGCAGTTAAGCTGGTAACAGATTCTCCAACGGAGGCAACAGGATGTTGTCAGTGGGCTGAGAGAAACCGACCGTCCGTCTCAACTCCCTCACCCAACTGAACTTCAGTTCGGGGGTAGGGGGAGGATAAAATAAAGACATTTTCAGACAAGAAAATCATCTCGAAGCTCCATGATGAAAGCCTCACAGTAAGGACTTCTGAAGGACGGCTGTCTGAAGGAGGGTCACTGGGCCGCGGGGAAGGGCTGGGAAGCCAAGAAAGCAGAAACTCACAGGTGAATCTGAACACGCACCAACCGGATAAAGCAACGGCAAACCTGTTGCTGGGGACATCAGCACGTCAGGCGGGCTGGTCCTCCAGTCCACGTGCTCTAAGGGCCCAGAGGAGGAGGAGCTATTGATTAACCCACACTGTTCTCACATTAACCTTGGAAGGGCAACCACGAAAAGGCTGCAAGCAGAATGAATTCCTTGCAAACCAGTAGAGGAACAAAATGTGAATCCTTCCCAGTCCCCCCAAGGCCTTGGGGAAGGGGGCTCTGCCCTCCACAACCTGCCAGAGCTATTGTAGGCGCGGGTGGGAAAGCCAAAGCCCAGGCCAGGAAGGGGCTCCCTCGACGTACTTCCCCACCCTCCCACTTCCAAGATGAGCCGAGGGCGGGGCCGGATGCGCAAGGGTGCACGCGCCTGCTGAAGGCTGTTCCTGAGTTGCAGTCCCTGGGCTTGGCCAAGTGGGACCAAGAAGCGTGAGATGCTGTAAAGGGGAGCCGCACACAGGGTGGCAGGCAGTGAGGAGCTCTGGGAGAGTGTGACCTGCCGGGTGCCCCCCGACCCCGGAAGTAGAAAAGTCAGGTGGGCCGGCTGAGCACTGGGGCCCCCCCAAGCCTAGCCCAGTGGTGCAGGAGGACAGGCCCCCGCTCACCTGACTCCGAGTACCCGGTGGCGGTGATGATGGGGACAGCCACCATGAGCAGTCCCGAGGCGCTCCACACGTACTTCATGAGGAACTGCTCCAGCATGACATACCACAGGCGTTCCAGCAGAATGAGGTTGATCTGCGAAGCCAGGTCCTGGTAGGAGTGCTGCAGCAGGGCCAGCTCCACCTGCAGATATGGGGCACCGGAGACCCAGAGGCCTGGCGGTCAGTCCCACAGGGGCGACAGCGAGAGTCCCCAAGTGTCGCTCACACAGGCCATGCTGTTTGATGACCACGACAAGGTTGAGAGCCGGGGGTTAGGACTGGGCCACGTTTACAGGGGACAGGTCTCAAACTTGGGGGAGGTATGGGATCGACATCGCAACATTGGGGTATGGCGGCAGTGAAGGGGCTCACCCCCCCACCTCCTGAGGCCCACGCTCATCCCCTTTCCGCTACCTCTTCAGTTGGAGTGCTCACCACACCCCTCTCTTTGCCCTGGACAGCTTCTCAACATAGGCCGAGGGCAGCCACCTTGCCCGTTTCTTTGGGCAACTGCTGGGGGGCTACCCTGAACTAAGCGAAGGACAGCACAGGAAAGCAAAAGGCGGTTGTTGGTTTTGAAGAACTTGGTTCAATAATCTCTACCTGCTTAGGCCCCGCCTCCCTCTACTTTCCCATAGTTCCTCTGGGTGAGAAACTTTCACTGCATTCTCCCACCAGAACCTGCAGGGCACACTCCCAAGCCAGCTCGTGCAGGAATCGCCCTCAGTGGACAGCCCCACACCCAAGCCAGCTGAGGACTCTGGCCCACCCACTCAGCAGTGAGTGGGCCTCCCCTGCCCTCCCCTTCCTGCACTGGCCACTACCTGCCATCTCAGGAGAGGGACCTGTGCAGGGCCTGGAGAAGAGAGAGGAGGAGAGGGAGTGCGAGAGAAAGAGGCTCCCTGTGACAGCAGCAGTTAGACGGGCGGGGGGCTGGAGTGGTCAGGAAGCAGTCACAGCAAGGTGGCCATTGGGGCATAGATTTCTTGGTTGGGGGGCACATGCCCTAGCCCCGCCTTCCCACCCCTGACTGACAATAGCTGCCCAGCCTGGAACCGTTTCCTTTGTCAAGTGGTTTCACAGCTGACTCTCCATTTGATTCTCACCATGTCCCACTGTGTGTGTATTCTCATGTCCAACGCAGCCCAGATAGGCAAAGTGACCTGCCCCAGCTCACACAGCCTGGAGGTAGCAAGAGGTATGGAATTTGGATCACATTGGCTGAGCCATTAGGAGGACCAAATTCTTGTAAACGATGCTTCATGCTTCCACTTATGAAGAAAGGTCTACCTAGGCACAAGCCAGTAAGAGGTTGTGTGTGTTGGTATGCGCGTATCTAAATAAGCCTCCTCGAGATCCCAGTAACAGCAGAATACCCTGCTGTCTGCCCTCCAGCCAGTCACCTCTGCCCTAGCCTGTTGATCTGAGCCTGGGCATGGGGACATCCGCCAATGGGACTGGGGTGAGCCACCTGCCTATACAGTAAGGGCAATCAACCCACCCATGAAGGCCCATCACTCCACACTGCTTTCAGGCCTTTGGCTGAGGCCTAAACAGTCAGGCTGTGGACGCTCACAAGGTCCCTCCAACCCTGGCCGGTGAATCCTCGCGGTGAGCATGCGATTTGCTGAAACCAGCCCAGAGGAAGTCCTTCGAGGAGCCAGTGATCTCTCTTCTACCCCCCACCACCCAGGTCTGCGGCACCGCTCAGTGGCTTTGCCTCAAGCCCATCTCCTGTTCCTGAAATGAGCACCCGGGCAATCCAGGCTCATGCTGGGAGCTGGCAGGAGTGCCGGCTGGGGCTGACAATGTAGCTACGGGGAACGTGCCAAGTGCCTCACCCAAGGCCACGGCTGCCTGCCAAGGCCCTGCGGCCCGGAGGACAGGAGAGGAGGAGAGGGGGTTGCAGCTGCAGACCAGGCGCTTTTTCTCCAAATCTGGAGCCCAGCCCACGCCCGGGTTGCCCCCTATCTGCTCAGGAGTAAACCCTTTTTAAAAATCAGAGACAAGCCTGCCTCTCTGCCTGATGTGATGCGCAGCCAGTGAGACAAGGTCTGGGGCACAAGGCCACCTGACCCGGGGAGGACACATGGGCCTTCACGAGATGGATGCCATTGTGCCCCTCCCCCGAGAAACACTGGGGAACTGAAACCAGAGTTGCAGAGAGCCTAGCCAGAGGCAGCCGCAACCCCAGGCACGAGGAAGGGGAGGGGCCGAGGCGAGATAAAGGGAGCATTGGCCTGGAGTAACCTTTCCTATAGGCCCGGGCTACTGGCCGTAGCTGGCCCGGCCCCCCCCCCCAACCCGGCCTGCCGGGAAGCTGCACAACTGGGACCCAGGCGGAAGGGCGGCCACGCTGGGGGCAGGGTGGCCGCTGGGCGGGCAGGAAGTGCGTCCTGCCGCAGTGGCAGCCTGGGCCCGGCATCCTGGGCCAGGGCCTCGGGGAGGCGGCCAAGCCCACAGCCAGGCGGGCCTTCGGGCTCCGGATGGGGGAAGCCTTGACCTGGAGCGCTGAGCTCCACCACCGCTGCGGCCGGCACGCTGCACACTGCTTGTTAACCTCCGCTTGGGCTGAGTCATGCCCATAATGCCCGCCTGCCCGGCCGGCCAGCTGGGCCAGAGGCCAGCCTTCAAAGGGTCTGGGGGCCCAGGAGGGGCCAGGCAGCAGGCCGCGTCCCCAGATGGCAGGAGCCTCCTCTCTGTTGGCTAGAGGCATGGGGCAACCAGGGAACTCTGGTCTCAAATCGCTGGGGTCCACAGCCTTAAGGCCAAGACAAGTGAGGCGCAGAGGAAGCAGAAGTGGCCCAGGGCAGTCCCCACCCAGCCTTCCTGCTTCTCCATTACTGTGCCATCTGAACTGCCCAAGGCCCTGGTTGGCCCACACCTCTGGCATCAGCCGTAGGCAGCCCTGGCTCTCCTGCCCCTGAGCCCCCAGCTACACGCTTTCCGGCGCCCGAACCTGCCCCACCTCGTGGCCCCCATAGAAGGCAATCTCCTCCGAGTTGGCCACCACCCGGGAGTGCATGTAGCGCAACTCCCCCTTCCGTCGCGCCTCCTCTGCCACCAGCTCCCCGAACTTGGGCGAGAAGGCTCGCAGCACGTTGGCCGTGAGGAACACCACAAGGCCAGCGATGGCCGAGGGCCAGGCTGTGCCGGCCCCGCGGGAGCGGGCCACTCGAACCAGGGTGTAGGTGGTCACAGCCACGTCCAGGAGCGGCTTGGTCAGGTTGGAGTAGAGGTGGGCTACGGAGGCGGCGAAGGCCACCACATCCTCCGTTAGGGACTGGTCCGGGTTGCGGAGCCGCCCGTCCATGTTGCTGACCCGGTAGTAGGTCTGCTGGGAGAAGTAGAGGCTGTAGGCGTGGGCCACCAGCCGGCTGCGGAACGCCAGGGCCAGTCGGCCCTCTAGGTAGCGGATGGCACTGTTGACGAAGGTGGCGGGGAGCGCGATGAGGAGCCACTGCAGGAGCTGCCAGCCGAAGGCCCGGGGGTCCTTTCGTACGATGCAGCGGGCCAGCCGGCCGTCCAGGCGGGCCACGTACACCGACAGGAAAGTCCGGCTCACCAGGGCAGCTGAGTGCAGCGCCAGCAGCCCCGTCTCCCGGCACAGGATCCTGGGGAAGAGCAGCCGCAGGAGCCACAGGAGTCGCTGGAAGAACACCCGGTTGACACCAGCCTTGGCCGCTGCGCCCACCGTGGCCCCGGAGGCCTCCTGCGCGGACTCCCCAGCCGGCGTCTGAGGGCCCCTGGCCGGAGCCAGGCACTGCCGCACCAGGGGGTAGATTTTGTGGGCTCCATAGGCCGTGAGGGCTAGGACCACAGCTGTGCGCTTCAGCGTGGTCACCCGCGAGGGCCGGGGGGTCGAGAGCACGGTCATGTCACCTGGGCTGGACTCACGGGGCTAGGACTGGTGCCTGAGGCAGCAGAGGAGGCAGGTGGCTGGAAGGGTGGTGGCTCTGACCCCAGGCTCGTTGTCTAGGCAACTGGAAACCTCGCAGTGGTCCCTGAGACTGTCGCTTTAGGCCACCCGGGTGGTGCTGGGCCCCCTGGTGCGGTGGGCTCAGGGGCCTCCAGGGTCGCGGCCTCTTCAGGCAGCCGAGGTGGAGGAACTTGTCAGTCCCCTGGCCCCTGGGGTCAGAGCCTCCAGAGGTCTCGGGCAGAGAGGGCGTCTTTTCCTCTCCACCTCCTCCTCCCCCGGGGCACCGGGCGCGTCCGTCCGCTCGGCAGCCTGGCTGAAGCGACTGTGACTCCGCCACCCGCCCAGAATCCCCACCTACCCACCCACTCTTCCCCAGGGGGGACTCGGGGGAAGGGGAGGAGGCGGAGGAGGGGTGGGAGGCGGAGGGGGAGTGGGAGGCGGAGGAGGAGTGGGAGGCGGAGCCAGGGCGCGGGGCGCCCCACCCCGTTCTCGCCCCACGGTTGGGCCCCGCCCCCTCCCCGGACCACAGAGACGTGGGAGGACCGCGCGGGCTAGAGAAGCTGCACCTCGCCTTCCCGCCAAGGCCTCGCCCCGACTCCCCGTGCGCCCGAGGCGCAGCTTCTTCCCCAGTCCTGGGCGTCGGAGCCTCGGCTCGGGGGCGGGGCGGAAAACCGCCTTGGGCGGGGCCTCCGGGGCCTCGCGGCCGTTGGGGGCGGGGGCGGGACCCGGCGGGCGTTTCCGGTTCCGGCTGCGGGGAAGGGGCGGGGCCGAGGTTGAGGTGGGAGAGTTTGGCGGCGACGCGGCGTGCCGGCTGACTGTGGGGAACTCGGTGAGCGAGCCCGCCCGCGCTCCTGGCCGGGCTCCGGGGTCGCCGAGGTGCTCCGGCTCCTCGACGAGGGGGGAGCGGCGGGCAGCGCGGCGAGGCCCGGGGCGCGGGGCCAGTGCCGTGCCGGGAGTGCGAGGGCAGGGCCGGGTAGAGGGAAGTCTGGGCGGCGGCGGGTGGAGCCGTCTGCGGGGGCGGGGGCCGACGGCCAAGTCCATCCGGAGGAGCCGCCGGGGTGGGGCTTGGGAGGGCGTGCCGGGTCGGGGCCACGTCGGGGTGCCTCTGGAGCGGGGTGGACGCCGTGGCCGACCCGGGCGGCCGGGAGGGGCTCCTCCGGCTTTATGAGGAGACAGTCTTCTAGAAGTTTCTCTGGATGGGGCCGTGAGGTGCGGGGTCGAGACCCGCGTTTGCCCTTGGCCCCAACTCCCGTTCTCTAGAAGTCGCTCTCCGGGGCTTTCTGAGGTAACCCGAGCACTTCCGCCCCTTCGGAGGCGGACGCGGTGGTCGGGAGACCTTGGAGCCCCGCTCCTACCCCGGGAGGGGCCGCTGGTTCTCTGTGGGCCCCGATGGGAGGGCCGCGGGCGCCAGGGCCGCTTGGCTTCCCCGGGGGACGGGGGCGCCGCAGCTTCGGGAGAGAGCGCGAGGGCGTTACGGAGACGGGGGCTGGCGTGTGGGGGGCGGGAGCGTCTGGCGCAACGCGCCCCTCGGCGTGGCGGGCCCGGGCCCGCGGGGCTGCGAGGACGGTCTCCGGGCTCCACGAGTTTCCGGTTCCAGACGCTGCCCCGGTTCCGCAGGCGTGAGGAGCCTCCCGGACTCCACCGGGAAGGAATTGTCCGAAAGGGCGGTTCTGGGTGTGTTAGCGCCCAGACTGCCGGGGCTCGAGCCCGTGTCAGCCGGGCCTTGGAAGGCTCTGAGGTCGGATGCGGGGGCCGCCCAGCTGTCACGACTCCTGTTTTTTCTGTGCTCCGTCAGGAACAGGCTCACATCTCCCCGTTGGCAAGCTGCTAGCAGCACGATGAGTCTGCAGTGGACTGCAGTCGCCACCTTCCTCTACGCAGAGGTCTTCGTTGTGCTGCTTCTCTGCATTCCCTTCATTTCTCCCAAAAGGTATGGTCCGTGGAGCGGGCAGGCGAGCCAGGGAGAGTTGCTCCGCAGCTTATGCCTGCAGAGTTGGTGGGCCCTGGTATTGAGGCCAGATGGAAACAGGTAGAACCTGTCTGGGGTAGGGGTGGCAAGGGTTGTGTTGATTATCGCCAACCTTCCCCACAGTTCTGCTCTGTCACATCTTGCTGAGTTCCTTTCCTGTGCGCCCTGTCTTCTGGTCTTCAGAATGTTCTAGAGGGGAGAAGACCTAGTTATGGTTCTGGGAATGATGCCCTCCTGCCACCCCCCGGGGGCCCTGCCGTTCAGGGGATGGCGTTGTGGGATCTGCAAAACTTGCATCACAGGGTCACGTTGCCGTTGATTCGGTGACTTCTGTCCTCTTAACTAGTCTCACTGGCGTTGCGTAGTGCCCTCATGAGCATTACTCAGCCTATGAAGGCTGGAGCCATGTTTCTTTTCAATGAACAGAGGACCTGTAAAAAGTTAACTTGAAATAAATTTTAATTACATTTATTATGTGAGCACGTTTGCACTTAAATTGGGACATTACAGATAAGGCTGTCTTTTTACGGATATTTTTTTAAAGCTCTTTTTTTAATGAAAAAGTGTAGGCCCTGTTGTGATGTGATGGAAAGTGTACAACATTGCTTAAGGAATATTCTTGACAAAAGCGAGATCTGAGTCACCTCGTACAGTTCACAGGAAATGCAGAACACAGGCCCCCTTGGAGCTGCAATCTGGGAAGCTTTGTAGGACAAACAACCTGGTTTCTGCAAGCAGTAAACTGGGAAAGAAAAGAGGGCAAGGGAAGAGGGAGCTTATAGAATAAGAGAGACTTAAGATACTTATCAATTAAATGCAGAATCAGAATCTTGTCAGGATTCAAACGAACCAACTAAAAATAATTGTCTCAGTTGGACTTTGGAGTTCTGGCTCTGGAGTTCTGATGATGAGAGATTCTTGTTGATATTTTTGAGGTCTGGTGATGGCATCGTGATTAGTATTTTGGAAGGCTTTTCTCTGATAGAGCTGTATTCTGAAGTATTTATGGAGGGAAACGAAGAGAGGTCTGGGGTCTGCTTCATGGTAATGTAGGGTGCTGGGAGTCTAGGTGAACCACGATTGGTCACGGGGGAAAACAGTTTAAAGAAATGTGTACGTGGCAAGCATTTTGATTCTACAGAGGGGAAAGTAAGGTTCCCATTTCCCTACCCAGAGCCTACCAGTGTTTAAGATTGGTTTTCTAGAAATTTCTATACACGGACATGTATCTCTTTTTTCTTTTTAACACTCTTGAGTGGATGTCATAAATTGGAGAATTGCAAGCAGCTGAGGCTGAATCTGTATGGGATATTCAGCCGTTGGAGATGAGTGCAAAACTGTATTTCTGTTCTCAGGGCCCTGGATCCCAGGCGTGCGTTCTTTCTCTTCAGGCCTTAGCCTTTTTGTTTTCTTCACAGATGGCAGAAGATTTTCAAGTCCCGCCTCGTGGAGTTGGTCGTGAGCTATGGCAACACCTTCTTTGTGGTTCTCATTGTCATCCTTGTGCTGCTGGTCATTGGTGAGTGAGCTTAGGCTGAGGGCAGCTACCTGACCTAGACCCTTTGACGTACCCTCTGCTGCAAAGCCCTGTGCCATGTTCCATGAGCAGTGTACAGCTTTGGCTTCTCAGAGACAGACCACTGAAGTGTGCCTGTCTTTCTCTTGGGGGAAGAGGCTCCTTTCATCCACAAAGACGGTGATGCTGACTGCTGGCAGGGCCCTCACTTTGACCAGCAGCCTCTGTGTACCCGGTGATGACGACCTCATGTCTCAGGCAGCTCCTCACGTCCTTCCAGAGCTGAAACCAAGAGAAGCTAACTGGCTCATGCCGACCTTGGTCTAAGTAGCGCTGCTCCTTGGGCACTTAGCAGCGTCAGTCTCTCCCTCAGTGCCTGAAACAGGCCTCAAATAGGGGACTGAGCTACCAAGTAGATAGGGAGCCAAGCTGGGAAAGAAGCTGCCATGTCCTGAAGTATACGGGCGGCAAGAGGTCTGATAGCATATCTAGGGGGCAAATCCCAGACCTCTCTGGATCTGGGTCAGACTTCAGGTTCCTCGAAGTCCTTCCAGTTCTGAAGTTCTATAAACCCTGCATTGAGGTACACACCAGCAGGGGCTTGAAAGATGAACAGGGGTGGGGCCTGAGGCCAGGTGGTGGCGTGATTGTTTGGAGACCAGAGGAATCAGTATTGCTCTCATCTGTCTGTTAAATGTGCCTTTTGCTGCGGTAAGTGATCAATACGTCCCCCTGCTTGGTCTCCAAAGTATTGGCTCACCTCTGCCGTAGACAGTGGTCCTGTCTCCAAGGTGCGATGCCTGCTTAGACTCAGAGCACTTCTGTCTCCCTGAGTCCCCAGCAGAAATGTGGCAGGGGGTGGGAGGCCAGGGGGCCATAGTTCAGGGCAATGTGCAGGGCTCCACCCACCAGCAGCAGCATTAGGCGTGTCTCCTTCCTGATGTCTCGGGGCCTGATGGGATAGGTTCAGGCAGGACTGCCTCTGAACAGGTGAGGTGCAGCCTATCCATTCCCAGCCGTGGAGGGTGGGTGCCAGCTGCACACAGACCTCACTGTTCTTGAAATACTTGGTAAAGCCCCGGGAGGCAGCTCTTTCCAATCAGGGTTCTCTCCCTGAGCGGCCTCTGAGTACAGAACAGGTAGGGATTATGCGTGTCTTCCCCTGAGCAGGAGAAGCCAGTCTGCAGGGTTTTGGAATTGGGTGTGTGTGCTTTTGCTTTTGGGTGTGGGCTGGGGGCAAGAATTGGGGTGGGGAGGGACCGTGCTGAGGGTGTTCACTTGGGGCCTTGCCCCTCTGCAAACCAGACTCCACGAACTCTCCTAGTATGGCAGAGTGGGCCGGGGGGGGGCCCTTTGCAGAAGGCAGTAGTTGGCAAAGGTGCCATTCTTCTTTTTTGGGCATCAGGGAACTGCTTGGATGTTCTAGAGAGACATCCTGTTATGATGATAGGCTGCTTTCTATCCTAAGGGTAAGAAGCATCATCTAGAGAGGCCTACCTAAATAAGTTGTTAGCTAGTAGCAAATACTGATGACATAACATAACCAGCTAGAAGCTGCAGGCCTGGCTGGCCCCTAGCCATCACTGGGAGGGGCCTAGGGCACCTCTCACTGGGAGAGTGGGCTTAATGAGGGTCCAGGGTCAACTGCCCTGGGCTGGAGACCTGAGATAGAGGGCAGCACTCTGCTGCGTGACTTGGGCTAGTTTGGCCCAACGCTCCCATCCCTGGTCTGCTCTCTGCCATCAGCCAGAGGTGGTGGAGGTGCTGGGGTTTCTGGATGCAGAACACAGTGTAGGAAAACATGGTTTTTGTTAGTTTAAATCACAAAAATAACACATCTTTAAAAATTCACAAATTCAACCTAGAAAGTTAAAGTCCCCCATAATCCCATGTCTCACAGGTAAGTATTGTTAAAAGTTTATGGTATGCTTCCACAGGCATTTTCTATGCTGCCGTCTTTATTAAACTAGTACATACCGTTTTGGCTTGGATTCAGATCACAGTACACACTGTTTTGGGTTGTGCTTTTTCCACTTACTGTATCTTAGGCTTTTTTTCTTATAGCAGTCTCATTCTTCTTAAAGATTGGGTAGTATTTTATCATATCGTTATACTGTAATTCCTTCTTTATAGGCATCCTCATATCATTGCACTTATATGTAAATCTTTCTGTAGGGTAAATTCATAGAGGTGGAATGGATAAACCCAAGGGCATGAACATTTAAAATTTTATGTCTTAGTTTGGGCTGCTATAGACCATAGACCAAGTGGCTTAAACAAAAGACATTTACTTCTCAAAGTTCTGGAGGCAGCAAGTCCAAGATTAAGGTGCTGGCAGATTCAGTGTCTGGTGAGGGCTCTCTTCCTGGTTCATAGGTGGCTGTCTTCTTGCCATGTCCTCACATGGAAGAAGGGACAAGGGAGCTCTCTGGGGTCTATTTTATAAGGGCACTAATCCCATTCACGAGGGCCTCGCGCTCACTTCCCAAGGGCCCGTCTTCCTAATATCATCTGGTTGGGGGTTAGGATGCCAACTTAGGAATTTTGGGGGCCAGGAACACGCAGTCCATAAAAAACATTGTTGTCCTGGTTTATATCCCTGCTAACAGTGTTGAAAGAGGGCTTGCTTCATGGTACAGATGTAACACAAAAACACCAGTAAAGGAAGACAGATTTTTATAATGTAAGATCAGCTTAAAAAACAAGCAGTCTCAGACCAGAAATTAAGAACCAGACAATAGCCATACAGTGATACTTTGACCCTCTCCCATGGGGGTCCATTAAGAGCCCTCTTTAGGTAGGTCTTTACGTACTGACTTAAAAAGATGTCTCACATGTTCGCTTTGGCAGCACATATCCTAAAATTGGAAAGAGAGAGAGGTGATTAGCATGCCCCCTGCACAAGGATGGCACACAGATTCATGAAGCATTCCATGTTTTTTAGCACATTGTAGGGTATACAGAAGTACAAATAAAATGTTGTACACATGAAACTTATATAATGTTACAAATCAGTGTACCTCAAAAAAGATTTCAGGGTTGAGGGAGAAAAGTGGTAGGTATGGGATGGTTCCAGTTCTTTTTTTTTTTTTCCTTATTTTTTTTAACATCTTTATTGGAGTATAATTGCTTTACATTGTTATGTTAGTTTCTGCTGTATAACAAAGTGAATCAGCTATACGTACTCATATCCCCATATCCCCTCCCTCTTGCGTCTCCCTCCCACCCTCCCTATCACCCCCCGCCGCTATCCCGCCCCCTAGGTGGTCACAAAGCACCGAGCTGGTCTCCCTGTGCTATGCCGCTGCTTCCCACTAGCTGTCTGTTTTACTTTGGGTAGTGTGTATATGTCCATGCCACTCTCTCACTTCGTCCCAGCTTACCCTTCCCCCTCCCTGTGTGATGGTTCCATTTCTATTCCACAAACGCATAGATATGAATATACGGATGAACCAGAGCGCTGTGTGGCCAGCAGCAGCTCTCCAGAGCAGAGGCTGCACCATTCAGCAGGTGTTTGTGTGCCCCCTGTGCGCCTAGCACTATGCTAGGCCCTAGGGGTGTAATAGAAAAGATTTCTGCTCTCGTGGCGTTTTGTAGTCTAATTTGGGGGAGGTGGACAATAAACCTGTAATTGGGGTAATTTCAGATGTGTGTATTGCAAAGAGAATGACATCAGGTAATGGGACTGAAAATGACTGCTTTTTAGCTAAGCTGGCCACATGTAGCAGGTCCTGCTGGAGGTGATTATGTTATGGGATTCTTACTCCTTCTGCATTTCTGCTGTGTTTGAACCTTTGATGAGTGTGAATTTCTTTTGTAATCAGAATAAAACAGTTTAAATAATAAAATGGGTTATAAAGCTTAAAAATGAAAACCCTTGAATCTTTAGCAGGCATGCTTTAGGTCTTGACTCCTAGGCAGCTCATGCCTCCCTAGCGGGCATTTCCATAAACAGGAGTACCCCGGCTTATCAGTTGGATGGCCCATGGCCAGCCCAGTTTGAGATAAACAGAACCAAACATTGGGGGCACCATGGGAAAGGGGAGCTGCCTCTGTTGCTGGCGATGTCTCAGATTCGGTGAGCATCTTGACACGGAGAGCAAGCTCGTGGCCTGGGTAGAATGGGTCCAGGGGGTGACGTGAGAAAAGCTGGAGGAGAGAGTAGGTCCAAGGGCAGCACTTCTGACAAGGCATCTCCCAAGGTGTGTATAGAAGGGGGATAGCAGGGGAGACAGATTTGAGGGAAGCAAGGCTGCCCCAGCTCATGCCGCCTGTCTTACCTGGACAGGCCAGCCTAGTCTGAGCGGGAGCTAAATGCCCGTATTTCTTCTCTGCTCCGCCACAGATGCTGTTCGCGAGATTCGAAAGTATGATGACGTGACGGAGAAGGTGAACCTCCAGAACAACCCCGGGGCTGTGGAACACTTCCACATGAAGCTTTTCCGTGCCCAGAGGAACCTCTACATTGCTGGCTTTTCCTTGCTGCTGTCCTTGTGAGTGGGGAGGGGTGAGGGACTGTGAAGGGACCTGTGGGCTAGCCCATAACTTTGCCTCCTCAGTCTGTGGCCTTGAACTGGAGGCCCTTTCTGTGTTAGGGGAACCACACAGTTTCCCCAGAAGCCTCTGATTTTTCTCCTGACCTCCGGAAGCAGCATGGAGGGTGGGAGAGGGCTGACTAGAAGGTCAGAAGACCACGTTCTGGCTCTGCCGTAACCTGCAACACGTTCTTTTAGGACAAATGTCTTATCACCAGGTCGATTTCTGTACACAGTGAAGTAAATGACAGGCGTTACCCTCCTCTGGGGGAGGCTCTTTGGAGCCCAGCTTAAAAGGGACCAGTTGAGGGCTTCCCTGGTGGCGCAGTGGTTGAGAGTCCGCCTGCCGATGCAGGGGACATGGGTTCGTGACCCGGTCTGGGAAGATCCCACATGCCGCGGAGCGGCTGGGCCCGTGAGCCATGGCCGCTGAGCCTGCGCGTCCGGAGCCTGTGCTCTGCTACGGGACAGGCCACAATGGTAAGAGGCCCGTGTACCGCAAAAAAAAAAAAGAAAAAAAAAAAGGGACCAGTTGAACAGGGGCTTTTTGTGTATGGGGTCCTGTCCTGAGAAGAGTGGGCAGAAATGGCACGAAGGGGCTGAGACCGACCCTGTCCCTAGGGCCTTCCCAGATGTAGACCTGTCTGTCACAGGAGCTTGAGACCTATTGGAGCCTGGGGGCCAAGGGCTTCCGGAGTTATTGGGAAGAGCCTACAGTGAGGTTACTGAGAAGTAGGGTGAGTGTATGGATTCTTGGGCATTGGAATGACTGTCTGGGTTTCAGTTTTTCAGAAAAAAAAGTCAGTTGCTTAGCTGAGCCTGGCCTCTCTGGGTCAAACTTGGAAAGTGGCGGGTGGTGGAGCTGGAAAGGGCTTTTTAGGGGGATACATTTGATCACAGGAGTGATCTGCAAGGCTGCTGTCTTCCAACTTCTGAGAGTCAGGAACTGAGAAGGCTGGGAGGAGTGGGACACATACCTTAGGGTTTTAGGGTTTCAGGAAACTCCAAAAAAGAAGTATGATCTTGTGGACTGAGACTCTCCTGACTGCTCTGCTTTTGTGATCTCTTCCAGAAGGAGATTTCCAGGGCAGGTATTATCTGACCAGGCCAGGGGACAGTGGGTAGCCAGGTGTACCAGACGAGTGAGTGTGTGCTCAGCTCTGTCCTCTCTGCGACACTGTGAAGCGAGGTGTTCCAGCTTAATTCCTGCAGTTGACTTTAAAAAATTGACATATAGCACAAATCGGCATCTGGTTCTGTGAGTGTTTGACAAATGCAGAGTAGAATAACACCACCACCGTCAGGGTACAGAGCAGTTGGCAGTCTCCTAACCCAAACAGGTGAATTCAAAGAAGAGCAGTCCTCATAACTCCGCTATTCCCGAGGGGACGCGTGGAGGCTGAGAGAGGAGAGTGAGATTTGGGCCCATAGGTCCCGTGCTCCCTCGCAATCCCGCTCTGTGCTCTGTCGTGTCAGCTGCCTCCCTCACTTCGCTCTGACCTCTCCATTTGACAGGCGTGTAAGGAAGGCTTCATCAAATTCCCTTTAAAACATGTCGGACATAGTAACTTCTTGGGCCTCGTTGTTCCAGCAGCCATACATCTGTTGCCTGTCCATCTTAGCTTGCTGTGCCTGCCATACCCTCCCATGTCCCTGGCCGGTAGCTGATCAAAAAAAGGACGTGAGGTTGGTCTTGTGTGACTTCTTAGAAAAGGAAACAGTGACCCCAAGGATCAGTGTGGATTCATCAGTTGCCCACAAATGAGCTGTTTAATTGTTTCTAGAATTTTCTGAGATGATATACTCCTCCCTAGTCTAGGGGTCAGATCCTGTATGGTGGCTGTGGCCCTTGAGGAACTTCTCTATTTGCATTACATTAACCATCCAAGAAAAAAAGATTACCTGTGAATTCTCTGGCTGTCCAGTGGTTAGGACTCTGCGCTTTCACTGCCGAGGGCCTGGGTTCAATCCCTGGTCAGGGAACTAAGATTCCCACAAGCTGCGCAGCATGGCCAAAAAAAAAAAAAAAAAAAAGAAAGAAAAAAAAACCAAAAGCTTATCTTGAAGACTGGATGGCCTGGTGGCCTCGCCTGTGTGCGTGTGAGGTGTTTGGGTTCTGGTTCTGCTTGAAGTCAGTAAGGACTTTAATAATCCTTCATAATTCAGTGGGCCTTTATAAATGGAAAAGGGCAGCCCAAGAGAGATGGAGCAGCCTGAGTTGCACAGGTTGTAAGTGGCCAGCCCGAGCTCACGCCTAGTTCCGACCCTCTGTTCAGATGCCAGCTAGTTTGCATTAGAGTGAGCAATTAGTGCCAGATTGTTGGTGTATAGCCTGCCTCTGACCGTAGACTGGATAGTGGGCTGCTTTTTTCCCCTGGATTTTGGTAGGAAGGTGCCTGGATCAAGTACACGATCTGTACATCAGCCTTGTTAGTCTAAGTTTTAGGAGTCCAACGACTTTAATCTCTTAGTTCCATTTGTACATCTGAAGATTATTAAGTAGTCTGTTAGTATAAAACCTTTGGAGGAAGTTGAGGCTTTGAATAAACAAATAAGAAAATACATCCTCTAAAATGCTATCATAACCACTGTTGACACATAACGTTTGTTAAATATTTTTCTAGGCTTTTCTATGCCTAATAGCAGCTACCACTTGTTAAGCGTTCAGTGTGCCAAGCACACATTAATTTTTATAGTAGCTCTGCCAGGAAACAACTGAGGTTCAGAGACCCCAGTTCCCAGAACTAGTCATCAGCAGAGCTGAGAATTCAGACTTAAAGTGATGGGACCTCAGCAGCCACATGCTTCTTCAAAACAGGGTCAGGTTGTAACTACCACGTGGGAACATGGGTCTTCCACTGAGTTTGTCATTAACATTGTTCTAGGACAACCCATCTGTTGCCAGCATTCTTAGGTGTCTACCAATTCCCCACTGGTGAACATCAGACCGATCTCCCCATTTTTCTGATATCATAAACAGAGAAAACCCCTCTCAATTGTCACTTTGTGTGCCTCTCAGCTAGACTGCCTGGTACTCTTCAAAGTGTCTCTGCCCCCTTACTGTCTGTCTCTTTCTCATCCGTATTTGTGCAAGTCTCACTTGCAGGTACTGGCTCAGTCCCTGAACCCCCGTAGGCTGTTTGGGAAAGAGCACGTGGATCAGGGTGGATGGGTCAGGAGTGGCCAGAGACAGGGTGGAGGGTTTTGAATGCCAGTTTCCGAGTTTGTACCTGACCTCTGTGTGGTAGAGCACTGAGTTTTTCCAGTGGTGCTGCGCCATGCTCAGAGTTACGTGTTCATACTTGGCGCCTGGGATGGAGTAGAGCAGGAGAGCCTGCAAGCAGGGGGACCAAGTCAGAGGTCGCTGAACTGAGAGATGCTGGTGGCCTGAACCAGGTTTCAGAGGTGCTGGTGGAAGAAAGGGGAGGAACTAGTGGGGATGCCAAGCCTCTGAGGTTGAGGTGGTGGTGGTTCTCCTGTGGGCGCCCACAGAGTGGCAGCTGTGGCAGAACCCAGAGGAAGGCTGCACACCCACCCGTGTGGAAGGAAGGGAGCCGGTGAGGCCTGCTGGAAGGAACGAGGAAGCCGGGGGAGAGGAGGGGGATGACTTCACCGAGGGGTCGAGGAATGGGCAACTCGGAGGTGCTGGCCACTCCCTGGAAGTGAGATGGAGGGGAATGAAAGCAGATGCAGGGAGAGGCAAGACTGGGGAAGAGACAGCAGGTTAGTGGGTGAGGGGACCACAGAGAGAGAGAGCAATGCTCAGAAGAGAGGCTGGGGGTGGCGCTGGTTCCTCATGGGGCTGGGGTCAAGAGCACGTTGGGGGAGAATTCCCTAGCTGTCCAGTGGTTAGGACTCTACGCTTTCGCTGCTGAGGGCCCGGGTTCAATCCCTGATTGGGGAACTAAGATCCCACAGGCTGTGTGGGGCGGCCAAAAAAACACCTGGGGGGAGCCTTGAGCAGCCCTCATAATTGAAAACAGGGGCCCCAGGCTTAAAGGACGCATCACGTCCTTAAACAAGTCTGCATTTCCCTGCAACAGTCTGCTGGCGGGGGGCAGGGGGGCAGGGTCTGGGCTTTTGTCTTGCATCTGCTTCGTGGTTGCTCTGACTTGGGGCAGCTTGCTACCTTCCCAGGTCCTCACGCTCCTTTCTCTGTGGGCTGGGCCCCAAAGTCTGAGAACAGCTGTCTCTACTCAGAAGCCTGGGGGTGCTGTGCCTCTTTTGTTTTGTCCCATGTGATCCCCTGCTCCTGTGTTTTTTTTTTTAATTGCGGTAAAATGCATTAACATCAAACTGGCCATGTGAACCATTTTTAAGTGTAAGGCTCAGTAGTGTCGGGCCCGTGTGCACTGTTGTACAGGCAGCCTCCAGAACTCTTCATCTTCAAAACTGAAACTCTGTCCCCACTCCACAGCCAGGGATCTCACCTCCTGAGCCTCTCTTCCTCGTTACCCAGGGAAGTGCTGTCACAGTGGGGCTGCATCATCCCAAGTAGGCTTCCTGCCGCTGGCTTTGGCCTCCCAGCCTGTCCACCCTGCCCCAGCCAAGTGACCTTTCTGGCATGTGAAACCGACTCCACCACCCCCTGCTTCCAGTGCCTTCAGAGCACCTTTGGCATCAAGGCTTGAAACCTACATCCTGCAGCCCTCTGTAGTCTCTTCTTCGGCCTCCCCATGTCGTGAACCAGCCTCGTGGGTCCCCTTCCCTGAGTATTTCTGTGGCCTCTGCCTGGAACCCCCCAACTCTTGCCTGCCGGTCTAGCCAAGACCTCCTCTTCATGCTTATTTGGGCCTTCCCTCCTGATTCTGCCGTGCAAGGCCCGTGCTGTGCTGTGGGCTGGCCTACAGAGCTGTCCTCCAAGGGCCCCAGCAGCGTGTGAGGGGCAGCATGGGGACCTGGGCTTGCCTCCTTTAGTCTGGTTGGCTCTGTGCCACTTTCACCTTAGGGACTGAATGGAGTGTCCTGGGCAGACAGGGACAGCTTCAGGCCCATGTCCAGGTTGAACTCATCGAACTGCTGTGTCGAGTGTTTTAGGTTGGATGCCCAGCTCTTCAGGTCTCCTGAGCTCTGACAGCAGGAATGCCGGGGGGTGGGGGTGGTGCTCGTGAAGACACATGTCTGGGCGCCCCGAGGATGTGGATGTGGATGCCGTTGGTCCCAGCACTGTGTAGCGGGCCTCTGGTCTGTGATGGGTGTGGTGCAGGGCACCATTTAGTGTGGACCTGGGCAGCGCGGGCTCTGTCTCGCATGCTCTTGCTCATCCGTTGCCTTAGTGCCTACTTCCCTGCTCTGGGACCACCTCTGGTCGGCATCCCTCTGGAGCTACAGGTGTGGCTGCACAGCAGCTCTTGCTGGGCTGAGTTTTGCATGTTCTGAGAGCAGTGCTCTGTTTTCTCCGCCTTTGCTAAAATGTTACTGGTCAGGACCCAAGTAGTGGTCGTCATCCAGACCCAGGAAGGTCCACCCTTGTGCGTGAGGCCCCTCGATCTGTAGTGACCTGAACTTGGTCCACAGTTACCTCTTGTTTTCTGCCTACCTCTCTGGGGCTGGGTTGTGTCACTACAGTCAGTCCAGATGGAGCTGCCCGTGCTTTGCTACAAAGTTCCTCTGCTTAACGGCCAGTGACTTGGGGGCTGGGTTGTCTCTTGGAAGCTGATCGTGCCCTTTAAACTGCTGGTGGGGCGGAATCCATCCAGACCCTCTGGGGTGAGCGGGACGTTCTGCTCTGCTTTCTTTGCTTTTGGGTCAGCCCTGCTTGCTGCCGGCGTTCAGCTCTGCAGATAGTTGGTGCCCAGGCGGCTGCTGGGGCTTGTGTCGATGGCGAGACAAGCCAGAGGCACCGTGTCCACGGAGGCCACGTGGGCCCAGCAGGCGGGGATGAACGTCCAGCCTGGGCTCTGCCGCCTGCAGTGGCCACGGGGCGCTTTCTTCCCTTGCCAAGGGAGTATAACAGCCCATGGTGGTCCTGAGAGACAGATGGGTGTAGTGAGAGTGGACTTTGGAATTGGCTGGGTTTGGATTCTGGGTCTGTTACTGTCTAGCTGTGTGATCTCGGGTAAGTCACTTCACTCTCCGGAGCCTTTTTCCTTACCTGTTGCGCAGGGGTTGAGGATGCCTCTTTCGAACACTTGGTGTGAGGGTGGAGGTGACTTGGGTTATGTTCTCAGCATCATGCCTGGCACGTGGGGAGTGCTTAATAAACGGTAGTTGTTACCGGTATCACCCCAAGTAGTGAGAGAGTTTTGTGGGATTTTTCCCACTCGTGTGGTAGGCTGTGCTGGGCCTAGGTAGGGAGTTGAAGAGAAAGCTGGTGTTGGCCTTCAGGGGTCTTAACATTCCAGGCTGGGCACAGGGTGGGGAGAGTGGGGGCGGGAGAGCAGAGTGGGACAGAAGGACAGAGAGAACAGGTACTGCACCCAGAGCAGAGGGTGTGGGGAGGGCTGCCCCAGGGAGAGGCCAAATAAGGGTTGGAGGTGGCCAAGCCGAGGAATCCTCAGGGCCCTGGGCATCCGGTTCTCAGCACTGGAGGCAGCATAGAAGAGCCAACCCCCTGTGGTGTCACTCAGCTTCAACAGTGAGTGTCTCCCTGGCCAGTCTCGTTTGATTGCCCCCTTCCCCATTATTCTCTGGATTATTTTGAAACCAATCCCAAATATTATGTTTACAGGCAAAATAATATTTTGGATTATCGCTTTGAAAAGAGAGGGACTTTATTAAAAAATCATAAGCACGCTAGCATCTTGCTCATTACAAGAACCTTACAGTAACTCCCTAGTAACCAACTCAGTAGTGATTGCTCACGTTTCCCAGATTACTTTGCAGGTTTTGTTTATGCTTTTTTACTGTTTGTTTAAATCCGTGTCTAGATAAGGGAACCTAAGGGGTTTTTAAAATCTGGTGCTCGGGGCCTACCCAAAGATAAAGTGATTTAAGTGGAGGACTGACCTTAGAAGGCCAGGTAAAGGGATTTTTGACCTTTATTTCCTCTTAATCCAAGGGTCCATCCATCAGCTGCCATCATTTTCTTTTTCTTTTTTTCTAAAATTAATTAATTAATTAATTTTTGGCTGCGTTGGGTCTTCGTTGCTGCACGTGGGCTTTCTCTAGTTGCATCGAGCCGGGGCTACTCTTCGTTGCGGTGTGTGGGCTTCGCATTGCGGCGGCTTCTCTTGTTGCGGAGCACGGGCTCTAGGCGCACGGGCTTCAGTAGTTGTGGCTCGCGGGCTCTAGAGCGCAGGCTCAGTAGTTGTGGCGCACGGGTTTCGTTGCTCCGTGGCCTGTGGGATCTTCCCGGACCAGGGCTCGAACCTGTGTCCCCTGCATTGGCAGGCGGATTCTTAACCACTGCGCCACCAAGGAAGCCCTGCCATCATTTTCTAAGACTACAAATGCAGTAGTGCTTCACAGCTCAGCACTGGGTAAGAGCCTTTTTGATAAGTCCGTTGATTTCTAGTCCCCCCCCTCCCCCAGCCAAACTCACCCCAGCTACTAGTGTGCTGGTGTCTTGTGGATGCCGGGCCCAGGAGGGGGCTCTGATAAAGGGGGGACCGTGTTAATGCGGGGGGAGTTGCTACGAAGAGGCCACGGAAGACCATCTGACACACATCGGCTTCTTTTAAAGTATGGATTGTTTGCTCAGCTACTGGATTTTGGCCTAAGAATTCTCTTCATGCTCTAAAGGCAAATGGTGAATGACCTCTTTGGGGGCAGGGTGCCAAACTACAGGGGTTCAGTCTTCCTGATTCCAAGGTCATCGGAAGCCTGATGTTCCAGGAGGGCCCCTTCCTCTGAAGGCAGAGGGTAGGGGAAGCGGAGAGCAGGGCTGGAGATGGGAAGGGTGATTGGCTCCTCCAGCCCAGCGCCGTGTGACCAATTGCCTGCAGGCTGGAGACACTCTCGCTGTGAACAAATGGGACTGGTGTGACTGAGGAGCTGGATTTTTCATTTAACGTAATTTTAATTTATTTGAACTGAAAGGGCCTCTGGTGGCCTCTGTTATTTGGACGGCATAGCCAATGCCACCTCTCATTCTTTGCTTTGTTGGTTCCCCAGCCCGGGCCAGGCCTATTTCCTGGGCTTTTTCCACAGCACATCGCCATCGCCCGCTAGAGACACTGCCTTGTTGCCTTTGGACTGGAGTACCGCGTGGGGCACATCTGGGGGTCGACAGCTCCCTCCTTCCCATTCCCTCGAAGTAGCCAGGGGGCCACCAGCATATTTTAGCGCTGGAACATCTGCCTAGGTTGTCTGGCCTCTTTTGGTTGCTCTCTGTCCCCCAGTTTATACAGAATCCCTCTGCTCCCTGGTCTCAAGAAGGCAACGTGACAGGCTCGCTCCTGTTCGCTGGTTCTCTTCAGCTCCAGAGGGCCCCCCGCCCCCGCTCCCTCTAGCTGACCTTTCTGTCCCCAGGGTAGACAGGCACCACCTGGGCTTAAGCTGGAGTTGCTGCAGGGCCTTGGCCTTTCCTCGACCCTGGCCCCCTCCCATTTTGTCCGACCTCAAGGGTTAAGAGAAATGCGGAGCACGTGTGCTGAGATGTACTCCTGAGATGGACGGGGGCAGCCCTTGGAAGATTTTCCCTGGACCTTTCTGAGTAAACTCTCCTTCTTCCCATTCTGCTGCCTCCTTATTTTCATGACTCCAGACTCTGTAGGGTGAGAGTTTCCTGGGGCAGCTTCCACCCTGTTATTACCAGTCTGCTTTGTCCGACGTTTTTGCTGGGGCAGCACCTGGCTTTTGGCTCCTCGCCACGGTGGCCACCTCCCCACGCCGCCGCGCCGCCGCCTCCTCAGTGTTTTTTGCTGGCGAGCTGGGCCGAGTTCACCCGGAGTCCACCTGCCACCCTGTGGAGCGGCGCCAGAGGCAGAGCTGTAGTCGGCCTGGAGAGTCAACAGGTGGCGCTGTGACACCAGCTTCCCGCTTCCCCAGGGCAGCAGGGTGAGGGGAGTTGCCTGTCCACCTATCTCGCCGGGGCCCTGAGGGCTGAGTGACCCGAGGGCATGCCACCTGGGAGATGCCTGGTAAATGCTAGTGGGCAGGATTGGCAAGGGGGGGCCACAAGCATAGAATATTCCTTTTGGGACTTGGGAGGACCCTCCTCCTTGCTCTCGTCCCACTTCCTGTTAAGTCCAAGTCTGCCCACCCCGTTCGCCCACAGGAGGGAGACAGGATCAGTGTAAAGAACATGTGAAACCACGTCTCCATAGCTTGATATGGTTGGCTCTGTTTCTCCTGCCGATCCTTGTTTACTCAACCTTTTATAAAAGCATGAAAGCCCTACTCAGCGTCCAGAAACATCTTACCGAGAAAACCCAGTTGAATTGAGGTATTTGGGGATGACATTTGTCTGCCAAGGACACATCTGGATTCTCTTATGGTTCGTGCACTGACTTCTCTCTCATTCGCTGGGTGCATTTAACCTAGACCCTGGACCCTCTATCAGCCCTGAACCTTTGGGAAATCCCTTCGGCTTGTGGCTTCTCACCTGTTGTCCAGAAATGGCTTGGAATAGTTACCTGCATAACAGTACTTGGGCAGTCAAGCCGAGCTTGGTGGAGGATGGCCAGCAGGAGTGGGGACAGCAGTCCGTCAGCCTTCTCTCTAGGCTGACGTCTCTGGGCTGTTGAGATTTGGAGATGCTGAAGCTCAGCACCTTCCACCGTCTGCCCTGCTCTGTCCTGGGTCTTGGTGGAGGCTCAGAACACTGAGGGGACAGACACAAAAAGGGCACATTGATGTGCCTGGGAGAGGGTGGAGGCTCTCGGGGAGCGTTGGAGCTGGATCTTGGGTGAATCGGGGGCAGGCACAAGAGCATGGGGCCTAATGTGTGAGGGGCACCAAGAAGTTCTAGAAGGCCAGCTCCTGGGCAGGCCCTGTCGGCCGTGCTAGGGAATGCTGCTCTTGGCTTAGCCAGGGGCCCTGCAGGGGCGCCCTTTGGACTTGGGCCGGGGCACTGGGCTTTGCCCCCAGCTTTGGTGATGAGTGTTTTCCCAAGTGCCTATTCAGCTACCGCTGCAGTCACAAGCCTGGCTGGCTCATCAACACGGGTCTGACATGGCGCCTTCCTGCTGCTGTTTCTTGTCACCCTGTTGCTCAACTGACTGGCAAGCCCTGCCCATGTCTGCCTGTGTCCCCCTCTGTGTGGCTGGGCCTAGGGAAGGCTGAGTTCGGGGAGAGCCAGGGCCCCAGACTCACATTCTGTCCTGGCCTGAGGTGTGGCACCACACACATGGGGGACGGGGGGAGTCATCTGCAGGGTCCCTTCCCAGTGGACCAGGTTGGGGGGGTTAGAGATTGAAGGTGCATTCCCTGGTCTGAAGGCGTTTGTGGCTGGGCAGCCAGTTGAGGAGCAAGTGACAGTGTGATGTGGGGAGATGATTGGGAGGAGAAGAGAGCAAGAACTGTGCAACCAGATGAGGGGGCACAGGGGCTGCTGCGGGAACATGTGGAAGGGGGACCTGGGAGGTTCAGGAGAGGCTTTGAGGGGAGAGTGGTAATGGAGCTAGGTCTTTTTTTTTTTTTTAATTATTTATTTTGGCTGCATTGAGTCTATTGTTGCCGCACGTGGGCTTTTCTCTAGTTGCAGCGAGCGGGGGGCTACTCTTTGTTGCAGTGCGCAGGCTTCTTATTGCGGTGGCTTCTCTTGTTGCAGGGCACGGGCCCTAGGCGCGCGGGCTTCAGTAGTTGTGGCTCGCGGGCTTCAGTAGTTGTGGCTCGCGGGCTTCAGTAGTTGTGGCTCGTGGGCTTCAGTAGTTGTGGCTCGCGGGCTTCAGTAGTTGTGGCTCGCGGGCTTCAGTAGTTGTGGCGCACGGGCTTAGTTGCTCCACGGCACGTGGGATCTTCCTGGACCAGGGATCGAACCCACGTCCCCTGCACTGGCAGGCAGATTTTTTTTTAATGTCCCCTTTTTTATTTTTAAATTTTATTTATTTTTAATTTATTTTTGGCTGCATTGGGTCTTCATTGTTGAAGGCGGGCTTTCTCTAGTTGCGGTGAGCGGGCACTCCTCTTTGTTATGGTGCGCGGGCTTCTCATTGCGGTGGCTTCTCTTGTTGTGGAGCAGACGCTCTAGGCGCGTGGGCTTCAGTAGTTGTAGCACGTGGGCTCAGTAGTTGTGGCTCATGGGCTCTAGAGCACAGGCTCAGTAGTTGTGGCGCACAGGCTCAGTTGCTCCACGGTATGCAGGCTCTTCCCGGACCAGGGCTCGAACCCGTGTCCCCTGCATTGGCAGGTGGATCCTTAACCATTGCGCCACCAGGTAAGTCCCCTGGAGCTGGGTCTTGAGTCATCAGCGAGAGTTCTCAAAGAGAAGGGGAGACACCCCTGCAGACTGGTGGGCTGACGTGCAGTGACAGGAGACGAGGCAAGTGAGGACTGGCGTGTTCAAGAGCAGCCAGTGGTTTGGCGTTAGTAGAGCAGAGGGCCATGCGGGTGGTGAGGGGACAAGAGCCAGCTCGCAGAGGGCTGTGTGCCAGCCAGAACAGTGGGCGGGCGTCAGAGGGATGGAAGCAGAGTGACATGATCAGATTGTCTTGGAGAAAGATCACTGGCTTTCCTTGGGGGCATGGATTGCAAAGCTGTATGGTGGAGGGTAGGGAGGAGGCCGCTTAGGAGCTATTAAAGTCACCCAGGAAAGAAGCAGTGAGGCCACAGGGATGACTGGGGCCCAAGGTGGCGTGCAGGCCCAAGAGCTTGGGTAGCTCAGTGACGGCGTCCACCACAGCGCGGTGCAGGAGAGTTGGTCTGTCATGGATGGGCTGAGTCGGGCATGTCTCAGGGACACGCAGGAGCCACCGGTGAGTAGGCAGCTGGGTGTCAGGATCTGGCTGAGATAAATCCCTGCCGGGGGTGGGATTGGTGGGTGAGATAAATCCCTGCCGGGGGTGGGATTGGTGGGCGGTGAGGGTTGCTTGAGGCAAGGGTAAGGGAGAGTTCCAAGGGGGTGACCCGTCAGCTGTGCCAAGTGCTACAGAGCGGGTGCCCCAAGGACTCCATGGTGCTCCTTGGATTGGGTGGTTAGGGCACCGGTGATCATGCTGGTGGCGTGGCCAGGGCAGGATATAGGTTGGTGTCGGTTGAGGAATGGAGAAAGAGGGGAGGGGCTTGGGCTGGTGGGAGGCAGAGGCTTGAGGGGCGAGGTTCCTGGAGGGAGGAATTACCCAGAATCATCTGGGGCTGGGTTGGAGGAACAGGTCTAACAGGAAGGGAGAGGACGGGGTGGGGGGTGAATAGCGTGGATGGATGGTGTGAAAGACACGTGGTCGGGGAGGGGCATCTACCCTGGAGGCTCTTGCCCTGCACTGAGGGGGAGACCCTGAGGGCGGGTGGGGGGCTGAGCAGGTTGAGGCGGCGGGAGGCCCCCTGGACAGCTCTTGCGCTGGGTACCGCGTGTTTGCCCGGGCTCTTGTTGGCAACCCTGGTTCTCCATAAGTGGGGATGGGCTGGGACGGCACTGAGGAGAGCTTGGCCCCTGCTGTACTGCTGTGGTCTTCACTGCCACCACTATCCTGGGCTTGGCTTCCCTGGGTAACTGGGGCGACAGCTGTGGTCGCTCACAGTGCTGCTGGAGTCCCGCCGCGTGTCAGCGGCCTGCCCAGCCTCATCGGGGGGGCAGGCAAAGGGGGAGCGTCACCTTTGGGCTTGCCTGCTCCATCCATCTTTGCTGGCTGGGTCTGCCAGGTGGCACATGTGCCCTCCCCCCCAACCCAGTCTCCGGCTGGGAGGAGCAGCCTCCTCCACGTCACCAGGATCTGCTCAGAGCTGCCTGAGTGCCCTGTGCTTGCGAGCTTGGGGCTTAGTCAGACTTGCCTTTCTTTCTGGGCTCCCCCAGTGACTGCCACTCTGCCTGTGTGACTCAGGCATGTTGCTTCTCTCTGGCTCCTGGGGCACTCGGGAGCTCCCTCCACCTCCATGGCTTCAGCCCGGTGGGGGGCAGGATGGTGGGCAGTTGCGGCTGAGACAGGGAAACCTGAGCCCTGGGCCACGAGGTCTCGGTCGCTAATTTTAGAGAGCACATGTCACTGGAAACTCTCCCTTCCTGCCAGGAACCAGTAGCCTGGCTCTCCCCGTCCTGACAGGGGCCCCTGGAGCCGCTCCCTAAACCAGGAAGCGTGATGGGTGCCTCACAGCCCCTGCGAGCCGCTCCCCCTCAGGGCTCATTCCCAGCAGGGGCTCTGCCAGGGCCTGGCCAGGGAGAGCTGGGCGCCTTGTTTGCTCTCCCATCCCTCCCTAGTCCCCTCGTCCCCTTGGGCCTGATGAGCAGCAGGTGTCCACAAGGGGCCTGATGAGCAGCAGGTGTCCACAAGAGCCCTGCAAAGGCCAGAGAAGATGGCTCAGAGCAGGCGGCTTCGGCTGCTTTGTCTGCTCTGAGCGAGCACTTTGTTGTGGAAACAGCCTGGACATGCCAAGTCCTCCCCTCCCCTTGTCCCTGGGGCCTGCCCATTCTGCGCCCTCCTCGGGGCAGTGGCTGGCCACGCCCGTCCCAGGCATGTGGGAAGTGCCCCCGCCGCCCCCGACTCTGAGTCTTCCCGTCCTCTCTCCTGCCAGCTAACATCTCAGGGCAGGGTGGCTGTCGGGAAACAGAGTAGCGTGTGCTCAGCTGCCACGTGCTTGCCTCTCGTGGCTGCTCTGAACCTGAGATGTGTGCCTGGGCCCTGATTTTTCATTTTCTGTGCCCCCTCGCCCGGGGAAACCTCAAGGTGGTGATGTTTTCTAACAGGTGTGGTCTGGCAGCTGCCTGTAGACTGCATTTGGGAAGGGGGTGAGGAGAGAAGAGTTGTTTCCGTCTCTCTCATTTGGCCCGGCTAGTGGTTCCCTGGAAATCGAGAACATGTACTGGTTGGCAGCTCAGGCCTTGGGGTCAGACAGGCAGGAGTGCGGATTCCAGCCACATTTCATTTCTGGCTCTTGACCAACTGCTTCAGCATGCTGAGCCTCCATATCCCCTCTGTGAAACGGGCAGTAGTAGCAACTGTCTCACAAGGTGGGCTGGAGGATTCGGCCGGCCCTTTGGAAGCCCCCGCAGCACTGGCTGCTCTTGTGTGGTGTGTTTGTTTGTTTGTTTGTTTTGTTTTGCTGCATGGCGTGTGGGATCTTAGTTCCCCAACCAGGGATCAAATCCACGCCCCCTGCATTGGAAGCACAGAGTCTTAACCACTGGACCACCAGGGAAGTCCTGGGCTGCTCTTGTTTATCAAGGCGAGCCCAGCCTTGCAGCAAGGAAAGTGGCAGCATGGCTGCTTTGGCACATCTAGGCCCTGCCCTGTAAAGTGCCGGGTTCTAGGCCTTTAGGCTGTATCTAGGCGTGGCCCCTTGTGTCCTGTCAGGCTCCTGCTTCCTGTGCCTTCTGGGCTGGAGGAGAGCCCCAGGGCTGTGAGCAGCCTTTTGGGGGCACTAGTAATCATTCTGGTGGCAGAGGACAGCTCTTGCCTCCGTCTTTCCCCTCACGTTGCCGGTGTGTTTTGCTTTGCCTCCCTGGCAATCCAGAAGGACAGGTCTAGGCTGCAGGCAGGTGTGGGGTGGGAGCAAACAAAAGAAGTTCATGCTAGCCATCTTTCCCTCCTTCTTTTGCTCACTTCTCCCTTCTTTTTGTAAACAATTACAGCCTGCTTAGACGCCTGGTGACTCTTATCTCCCAGCAGGCCACGCTGCTGGCCTCCAATGAAGCCTTTAAAAAGCAGGCAGAGAGCGCTAGTGAAGCGGCCAAGAAGTACATGGAAGAGAATGAGCAGCTAAAGAAGGTGAGTTCGGCCTTCCCGACCCCCCCATGTGACATTCTTTATGGGCCACAGCAGCTGCCGTTAGCCTATCAGGCTGGGAAACGTGCGACACTGCTGTTGTGTGAAAAGCGGAGGAGTTGGGTGGAGGGACGAAGGGGGTGGGTACTGGAGGGGTCTGGGGGACGCGATGGGAAGGGGAGCGCCCTTGCTGCTCTCTTGCCTCTACCTACTGTGCATCCAGGTCAGACTCTTCCCTGATAAACTGACTCCCTAAGGAGCCGAGCCCTGTGCTGTGAACATTGGGCAAGTTAGCACAGAAGAACACAAGATAGGATAGGACCAATCTTGGTCCCCTGAGGATTGCTATCATCTGGGGACGAGGCGGGGCAGTCCTAGAAGGCTTGTCAGAGGGGGTGAGGTGTGAGCCAAGCTGGGAAGGAGACGGATGGACTTGGATTCATAGGCAGGATAGAGTTGGACGGGCAGGGGTGAGCTGGGGGCTCCTCAGCTGGAGTGAGCTGTGGAGCTTGGAGAGAGGAAGCGATGGCATTGGTCAGTTAGGGGTCACTGGCAGCAATCCCCAGATGACAGCAAATGGAGTCGTTGGATGGACTGGTCAACTTGGAGGAGCTGCCGAGAAAGGAGGCAGGGCTGGGGGCCAGGGCAGGCAGGGCGTGTGGCCTGGGAGCTGTAGCAGGTGGCCCTGCTGGCCCGGGCTTTGCCTGGTGGCTGGGAACAAGCAGTGGCCCAGTTCTGTGCTGACATTTCTGAAGGGGCAAGTGCCCAGGGCAGCTTGAGGAATCACAGCTCAGTGGGGAGGACGGAGCTGGACTCCTTCCCTCCCTCCCTCCTCCCTCCTCCCTCCTGAGTAACCCAGGCCCTTGGCACTGTTCCTAGGAAGCTGCCGGTGGAGTCAGGTTGGATGGCGGGGACGCTGAAGCGAAGGTGGAGGAAGAGAAGAGGAGCCTGAAGGCTGATCTGCAGAGGCTGAAGGACGAGCTGGCTGTCAACAAGCAAAGTGAGCACTGTCGTCGGGTTGCCCGCGGCCCCCAGAACTCGGGAGCCTCTGCTGGTGGCTGCCACACCTCTCTTGCCAAAGTATTAATAACAAACGCACACGCAGGCTCAGGAGCTGCGTGAAAGCAAACAAATGGCTCCCTGCTCGTCCAGCCCAAACACAGCCGGGCTCGGCCCCAGCCAGTGGGGCTTAGTGGTTTAGCAGTGCACTCAGGGTCCCACCAAGGAGGGCCCAGGAACCCCAGAGGTCCATGGGCTAACTCCAGAGCATCTCATCCAGTGCCAGGCATGGGGAGTGGCGCTCTGTGCCTTGTCACCAGCGGCCTGGTGGGTGGGGAAGGAAAGGCTGCATCAGAGCTGCTTGAGATGTTCCCATCTGCTCCCTTCCTGAAGGCCTCTCTCGACACACCTCTCATTCTCAGCTTTGAGGCTGGGGTTCTGCTCCCTGCCTCCTGCTCTCACCCCCAACCTTTTCAAAATGTTTGGCCCATGCTGTCAGCCCCCCTGCGGTCACCCCTGCTGAGAGCCATGCAGGGTCCCTCCATTAAAGGGGCTGGGGGGCGATCCTTGGTGTTCTCCTACTTGTCCCAACTTTGTTGGCCAGCCCTTCCCCACTTTTGGAGGCTTTCGAGGCAGCTGGCAGAGGAGCTTTTTGAGAGGAGTGGTCTCCCAGACATCCTCACTGGGGACAGATTTGGGGCAGCTGCATCTGCTGTCTACAGCAAATGGCGTTTTTCTCCCTAATCCTCATCTTTTAATTTTCCTTCCTTCACCACTTGCATCATCCCCAGAACTGGAAAAAGCTGAAAATGAGGCTCTGGCCATGCGGAAGCAGTCTGAGGGCCTGACCAAGGAGTATGACCGCCTGTTGGAGGAGCACGCGAAGTTGCAGGTCAGCATGCTCAGCTTGCTCTGTTGGAACCGAGCCCCCCCACCCCGCGCAGGCGCAGAGCAGGCCTCCCACTCTTAGCCTCAGGGCCAACGTGTCCCCTTCGAGAGGCCTCGGCAGCAAGCTGGCTGCTTTCTCTTCCAGCCCCCCTTTTTTCCTTTGTTGCTGCTGAGTCTGGGGCCAGCGTGGGCCCAACAGCCGGAACCCCTTCTGGAGCAGGAGGGGTGTGGCCTGGCAGATGGCAGCCACTTACTAAGGTCGCCTTTGGCAGTCAGGTCAGCCCTCTGCACTGTGGGCCTGCCCAGCCTCGTGCCCAGCATCGGTGCCCTTGAGAAGAGCTCCTTCCCTTACGTGTACCCCTGGTCCATGGTGTGGGGCCCCTGACTCTCATCCAGGTTTACTGAAGGGCCCCATCAAGTACCAGCCAGAGATGTGCAGGGGAAATTCCACTGCTGGCTGCTGGCCTTCCTTCTGTAGGGGCTGCGGGGTGATGTGAGGCCGAGAGCTGGAGACATCACAGCCAGCCCCCACCCAGTAGGTCCGAGTCACTGCTACCACCTCTGCCCGCAGGCCTCGTCTGAGTCCCCAGGCTACCTGTGTCTGGAAGCTCAGGTGGCCTGGAAATTGGGCATGAGGGCTAGGTAAACACCCCTAAGTTCTGATGATTTGATTCAGTGCTTGGCGGCCTGAGTTTGGGCACCGTGGAAGGTGGAGAAGGAGGGCCCAGCCCCAAAAGGGGGACCAACAGCTTCAGTGCAGGGCGGGCTCACTGGCAGGACCGGTGGAAGGTGTGCAGAGTTGGGAAGAGCCTGAATTGGAACTTGGAAGAGACTCAAGTTCGGAGGCTGCCGTGGGCACGAGGGTGGGTGTGAGTGAGGCCCCGGAGAAGGTGGTGCTGCGGGGTTGGGGCTCTGAGGAAAGAGCGACAGCAGAGGCTTGTCTCCCCTCGCCCCCTCGCCCCACGCCCCCGCCCGGCTGGAGTTAGGGTTACAGCCCTCGTGGAGTGGGGCCACTCCCACCCTGGCAGACTGTGAGGTGCTACTGGTGGGGGGGTCCCTTGCTCATCTGACCGCCTGGCATCTGGGGAAAGGGGCACCCCACCGGGCCTCTGGGGTGGAGGGGCTGGAAGGCGAAGGGGAGGAGTGTGCCTGCCAACCCACTGCTTTGCAATTTCTGTCCCCTTTGCAGGCGGAGGTAGATGGCCCCAAGGACAAGAAGGAGGAGTGAGGGCCCCTGCTCCCCGCCCGTGGCTGGCTGCTTCCTGAGAGCCCGGCCTCCCTCGGTACTTCGGCTCGCTCCCTTCCGCTTCCGTTCCCTCACGCCGCTTGCAGTTCCACGCTCTCCCAGTTCCACGCTCTCCCAGTTCCATGCTCTCCCAGTTCCACACTCTCCCAGCATTCTGTAGGGGACTCAGTTCCCACCCAGGATGAGTAAGGCTGTGGCAGGTTTTGCTTCCCGCTGGTTAAGCCCCTTCATGTTGCGTGTTGATGCTCTGGGCTCCAAGGCCCCTTTTCTCTGGTCCTGCAGGAGGGCAGGTGGAGCAGGAAGACTAGGGTTTCTCTTGGGGCAAAATAAACGTTGTTGTGTTGTGTCCGTGGTGCGTGCGTATAACTGAGGCCGCAGGGAGACCTGCTTCTGATCCCTCTCCCTGGAGTGGCTGGGAAGGTGGCGGCAGGCAGTGTGGACAGAGACCCCCGCTCCAGTCTTTGCCCTGGAGGCCTTCCAGACATTTTGTCTCCATTTGTTCAAACCCCTAAAGGCTCCCTCATCCCAGGCTGGGCGCAGGCTCACACTTGCCCTCTCTGCCCCTCTGCCTCCTGCTCCCCAGGCCAGGCCCCGCTTTATGGCCACGTGGAGCGTGTCCGTCCTGTCGGTCTTCCTGGGGGTTGGCTGCTGGGCCCGGGGAAGCTTGGGAGGCAAGGTAAACCGCTGGGGCTTCCGGGTGGCAGACTCGCCTGCCTCCTCTGGGTCCTGTTCATCACATTTAGGACAGATAGAGCATGGCAGAGTGCCACCAGTCACTCCCTGCCCCACCCCCTCCCAAAGGTTTGCAGGATGACCTCTGACTAATGCTGGCGAGAGAGGAGACTTGCCCTTGGCAGTGACCTGCGACCAGGGCAGAGCAAGGCAGTGGGGAGGGCCTCCGGGCGGGTAAAGTGCTCCTCTGACACCTGCGGCCCATGAACATGTTGGTGCACCGCCCTGATCGGACAGCCTGCTCAGCCTGCTCTGGCAGCGGGCTTCCCCTTGGCGGCCCCCTGGGCTGGCTTTGGCAGGTGGCCGCCATTGGGCAGGCCCTAGTGCTCATCCTCCGCTGGCCCTGAGGGCTGGGCGAGGGGAATTGGGGTAAGGTCGGAGGTGTTTTCTCTTGGAATTAAGGGGCCCCTGAAGATGTTGGTGCTGACACCCAGCCTCGCGCACCTGCTCCTCCTGCCAGGCTCAGGCTGGTGGCTCCCTTCAGGGCTGTCATTTCCCCACGTTCTCATGAGAAATGCTGCCCCTTTCTGGGCAGCCTTCTAGGTGGTGTCTGCCGGGGCGGGAGCCCACAGGTGACGCCCTCTGGTTGCTCTGCCGAGTCTGAGGGCCAGTCCCACTTTTCCAGGAAGTGTTCCCTGACTACCTCGGCCTCCCTGAGCTCGCTCTTCTCTGAACTTCTACAGGCCAAAGTCCAAACAGTGTGCCTTTAGGTTCTTCCCTGTTCAGTCCCAGGTGGTCCCTGAACCCCCTTGGCATCAGGCCCCGGGCTGGGCAGAGGGGAAAAAGCTGCACAGGGCCACTTTTGGAGCGCCCCATCTAGCTGAGGACAGGAAGAGACAGTGGCAGGGGCAGCAGACTCTTACAGGTGAAAAGCCAGGTGCTCGCCCAGCCTAGACTGGAGGGCCACCTGCAGAAACTGGCCCCCTCTGGCCCATCCTGAGGGCTGTTTTCCTCCGGCAGCCTCCATTCCGAGTGGGACTGTGCCCAACAGTATCCCCTGTCTTGCCTCCAGCTCTGGTAACCCCGTGGGCTCCACGGGTCTGGGCTGTTCCATTTCCTTGCTGGTCTCCCCCGCTAGGCTGCTGGTCACTGGGTTCTCAGCCCTTACTGGACGGACAGATTCCCAAGTGAATGGGGCCAGCCCACTGCTCTCAGGGCCCTGGCCAAGCAGCATGACTTCTGTCAAGTTCCTTTTTTTGTTTTTTTAAAATTTTTTTTGAATTAATTTATGTGGCTGTACCGCATGGCTTATGGGATCCTAGTTCCCCGACCAGGGGTTGAACCCAGCCCCCCTGTGGTGGAGCACAGAGTCCCAACCATTGGACCGCCAGGGAATTCCCTAAGTTCCCTTTGTGCTGTTGATGTTTTCTGAGTCTGTCTTGGCCTGTGGCAGGTGGCTTGGAGGCCATTTGGTAAGAGGTGATGAGGACCTGAGCCAGGGCTTGGCGGTGGTCGGGGGAACAGAGACGTTAAGGAGTTGGTATGAGTCAGGGTGGGGAGTGGCGAGGGCCTGGGGGTGACAGCAGGCCCAGTCGCAGGGGAGGCAGGGACTGTTGATGGAGGAGCGGATGCAGGGTGGGCACTGGGCACGGTGTGAGGGGCCTGCTCAGGAGAGCCAGGCTGCAGGTTTGGGGAGCTGCCCGCACACGGGGTTCTTGGAGTTGTGGGCGTGGTGAGAGCAGAGGTTTGTAGGGTGAAAAGTCTTTTAAGAGAAGGGTGGGACAGCGGTTGGGTCGGAAGAATGGTCGTCAGGTGTTGGCACTGCAGGGCCTGGGCCGCCGTCTCACCACCGAGGCGCCTCTCTGCGCCAGCAAAGGCTCTAAAGGCCCAGGTCGAGTTGGGGTTGGACCTGCTCGGCCGATGTTCCTTCCCAAGCTCTGCGGTGACCTGCGCTCTGTCCGGGTTCTTCTTGGTGATCGTCAGAGCATGGGCTGATGGCCGTGTCACAAGCCAGAGCCCATCTCTGGCTGTACGGTTGAGGGCTAAAGCCCCTTCCTCTCTAAGGGGACTGTGCCTTGCTAAAGAGAGGGACTGGCCTGGGAGGGACTGAAGAGGAGCAAGTTGTCACTTTTCTCTGAAGGGCCACCCCCTCCCTTCTGCCCAGGCTGGCATTCAGAGTGGGCAGCAGGTTCCCAACCTTGACCCCCACTCCAGGCCTGCCTCAGGTGATGACCGGGCTGGTCCTGGCCACCCCGTGTCCATGCCTCGTCATGCCCCTCCTCCTATCACTCGGGATGGAGCCAAGGACCTGAAGGGGTTCACTTTCTCCAGGTCTTCCCCACCCCTTCTCTTACACTGGGCTAAAGTGTGTGTAATCTCAAACTTCTGCTTTAACCATTTTTAGGATTACCGTTGAGTGACATTAAGTACACTTACACTGTGTGTGGCCTCTCTCGCCATTAAACACTAACTCCCCTTCCCTCTCCCCCCATCCGCTGGCACCCACCGTTCTGCTTTCTGTCTCTGAATTTGACTCCTCTAGGGCCATCATAGAAGTGGAGTCACACACTATGTCTTTTTGTGATTGGCTTCTTCCCTTCCACTGAGCGTAATGTCTGAGGTTCATCCGTGTTGTAGCAGGTGTCAGAATTTCCTTCCTTTTTAAGGCTGAATATTGTTCCATCGTGTGGATGGATCACATTGTTTTCATCTGTTCCTCTGTCGGTGGACACTTGGGTTGCTTCCACTCCTTTCCTAATACCACTCCAATCAGGCTTTGGCCCTTCCTCCCACTCCAGACCTCTCTCACCCAGGTCTCCGCGATCTCGGGCCTCACCTCCCGTGACCGTGGGCAGCACCCGACAGAGCCCATCGCTCCTTCCTCCCTGACGCCCAGGGCGGGGGTGGGGGGGCCCTCACACGTGTTCCAGGACCCGTCTGGCACTCGGGGGCCCCTCCCAAGCCTCCTCAGACTCTGCAGCCGGTCCCCCCTCTTCTCTGCCACCTCTTGAGTGTCCCAGGGCCACTCAAGTGCTTGGGCCACGTCTCCCTCTCCAGCTGCCCGTGGCCCCCCCCCCTTGGGGAGCTCATCCAGGCTCGGGGCTCTCGGGGCCATCTTTATGTAATGAGAACTTCCAAAATTCTGTCTCCAGCCCAGACTCTTTCCAGAACTTCAAATTCCTTGTCCACCTGCCTACTGGACATTTCTACTCAGTTGACACCCTCCAAACCTCCTTGTCTCCCTGGTGCAGGGCCTGGCAACTGCCATCGTCCCTTGCATCCCAGCCATCCAAAAGCCTGTTGGCTCTGCCTTGCAAACAGGTCCCTAACCCAGGGACTTCTTATCTGCACTGCTAGTGCCCTGGTCCCACCCAGTGATCTCCACCTTCCGGGGGCTCTGCCGGAGCCTCCTCCCCAGCCTTCTACCTCGCCTGCCCTCGGAAGAGCACCTGTTCAGTGCAGCATTTGGGCAGCCTTCGCAAACCTCAGCGCCCGGACTTCACACTCACCTTCCCCACTCGGCGTGCTCCTCTTTAGCACACCGTTATCCTTGCTCCCCAAGTATGTCAGCTCCGTGGGGAAAAGGCTTCCTGCCGGCTTCCTTCCCTGTTCCGTTCCAAGTTCCCAGAACAGTGCCGGGTGCAGAGACCCTCAGGGCGAATACTTGCCCAAGGAAGCTGCTCGAGGTGGGGAGGCCTCCACCCGCAGCCCCGGCACCTGACAAACAGAGGTGGGCAGGAGCCAGCTTTTGGAAAGTGACATGTTTTTATTGCTATGTTCGCAGTGGCTTTTGAGCACAGTAAGGGTGTCCCCGCTGGACCGCCGCCCTCACCCGCCCCCCACCCCTCCAGCCCACATCAGGGTGTGAGGGAAGCCTTTCTAGGGCCCCCTCGGCTGTCTCAGGATTGGACGTGACACAGACGTGGGTTTAAGTGAAGCTGCTACGCGGAGGACTTGAGACGTGGAAAGTGCGTCAGCCTTAAGCTCGCAGGTGGGAGCCACGCGCAGGATCCCTGGGGCGGGGGACGGATGCCCACCTCAGTCAGATCCCTGCTGCAGGGGCGCCCGGCCCAGGGTGCAGGGTGTGGGCCAGCCTGAGCATGCCGGGTGAGCAGCCCCAGGTCCGGACCCCCCCACAGAGCCCTGCGTCGGCTCAGCCTGCCGACCTGTGGGCAGAGTGGGGAGTGTGCGGACACCTACCGAGGTCCCCACCATGCACTTTTCCCACCCCAGTCTGGGGCCAGGGACTACACGTGCATACCCACACGACAGACTCACACACTCGACAGCTTGAAGCTTCTGTTTTGCCTATGAAAATGAGATCTATAAATTCACACTCCTTGGCTGGGGCAGAGGTGTAAGAGGGGCTGAAAGGGATGGGGCGTGGCAAGGAGAGGGACGTTGGGGTGTTTCTCTTAGAAATATACAAGCAGAAATCTCAAGTTTTTATAAAATGTGCAAAATACAAGCCTCATTTGCCCACAGGCACAATTTACACCTGGTATTCACCTTGGCTAAGAAATAGAGATCTACGTCTATACCCTACGTACTCACGCACACATGCACTCAAGCTCACACAACTGATATTGGTGGCAATTGGCTCAGGAACTGAAGGTTCCCTTGCTGGCTGGCTCTCTAAGCTTCTAGAGTAGGGAGGGGGAGAGGGGTCTAGCCCAGCTGAAATATTCACCTTGGTTCCGCTGCCCCTCCCTCGCCTGCCCCCTCTGCTCTCCAGTCCCCCTGTTCCCCGAGCTGCCACTGCTGCCCCTGGGGTGAGGGGCTACCCAAGGGTGTGCTGGGCAGAGCCTGGAGAGAGGCAGGCAGGGCCTGGTGGGGTCAGGTGAGACGTGACTGTAGCGGGCACTGGAGGGCGGGCAGCAGGGCTTGGGAAGCAGCGTGTGCACCAGCTTGGTTAAGGGGGGTGGGGGAGGCATCTATTTTTGGTGGGTTGTGATATTTTTGGCATTTTATTAAAAATGGAAAACGTTATTTTAGTTATAAGCACTCTGGTGCTTCTTCCCCTCCCCCCCCGGCAGACCCCGTAGGTGTCAGGGAAAGGCAAGCCCCCTGGGGGGGTGGGGGGCTAGAGCAGGGGCTGCTATGGCTACGAGAGGGTGAGCTGGTGATGTGAGCCGGGGCACCTGTCACATGACGCTCTCCACCACCACCACCTTGCTGCTCTCAGACACTGGGGTCAGGGTGGTCAGGCCCCTGACATCCGAGTCCTGAGCTCTGTACTCCAAGTGGTGGAGGCCCCAGACGGGCTGCGTCAGGTGCTGCCAGCGCTGCGGGAGAGGGGGACACGTTGAGTCCCTGGGGAGGGGCACCTGCTTGCCCCTGGCCTCTCTCTGCTTCCCGCCACCTGCCACCAACTTGGGGCCCAGGGCCGCGCCCCTCCTGACCAGGCCCCACTCCCACGCTAGGGAAATAGGGTTCAGTGGAGGGCCGAATGGCTGCTAGAACAGAGGCTAGGGACAGGCCTCCCCTCTGTCGCCACCACCTGAGCGAGGCCCTGGAGGGCCAACTCTCCTCCCGTACACCCCCCTCGGAGCTGGCCCACAGGCTCTGGCACAAAGGTCTGTCCCGGCAGGTGGGAGGAGGAGCAGGGCGCTCTGGAGGTCATGGAGGTCCTGTTTCGACCCAACGGGAGGGAGGGATGGTGTGCGGGAGACGGGGCGTGGGGAACTGACCTCAGCCACGGTCCCCTTGGCCCTGAGGAGGCAGCCCAGGAGGTGGAGGGGCACACACAGCATGGAGGAGAGCGCGAAGCCCCAGCCCATGGCCTCGCCCCACCACGGGTACACATAGGTGTTGTTGTAGACCAGCGGCTTGTAGTACACCGTGTTGAAGATGAAGATGCCCTGCGGGCGAGAAGCCTCGCGCTCAGCCAGCAGCCACCGCTGCAGGCCCTTGGTGTCCCTCGCCCTGCCCAGCCTCTCCCGGCCCTTACCATGCACACCAGCGGGGTGAAGAAAGACCAGCACCATTTCATCCAGGGGCAAGGTCGGTACCCGATCATGCAGGCCACATCGTCCATGAAGCGGTCGGCTCCTGGGGTAACGTGAGGCCGGAGGGCCAGAGCTAGAGACGCACCACCCCTGACCGTGCTGCACCCCCGGCTTGCTGTCGGCCCAGACCTACCGTACACCCAGGCAATCACCACGCACTCCCAGAAGGCCTGCCAGAGCAGGGTGGTGCCGCTGGCTGAGTAGTAGTCAAACAGCTGGAAGACATACATCCCGCCCTGGGGATGGAGCCAGGTCAGGGAAGGTGGCTGCCGGCAGCCTGAGGCCAGGGGCATCCCTCACCCTGCCCCCACTCACATCGGTCACCATGGAGAGATCAATGACAAAGCAGAGGGCGCAGCAGAGGGCCACGGAGATCTCTCTTTGGAAACGGAAGTAGTAGGAGGCCGGGAGGAGGTCCAGGAGGCCGGTGATGAAGCCTTCCACACCTACAAACTGTGGCCGGGCAACTCAGGCCGTGCCCCTCCCCACCCACCTGCCATCTCCCATCGCCCAGTGTGCCCTCTGCTCGCCAGCCCCCCTGCCCCCACCTCCCAGCCCCCTCTATTCTGTCCCCCCTTGCAAACCTGGCTGTCAAGGCCAAGCAGCAGCAGCATGAAGAAGAACAGGGCAGCCCAGAGCGGGGCCACAGGCATCAGCGTGACGGCCCGGGGATAGGCGATGAAAGCCAGGCCAGGCCCTGAGGGGGAAGGGGAAGGGGCAGGGTGTGGACACCTGGAGCCCCCCACCTACATCCTGTCCCCCTCCACCCTGCACCACGGTACCAGAGTAATGGACGATGCCAGGGCACCCTGTGGCCAAGGGCCTTTCCACTTGTGTCAAGACACTGCCGGGCCACTTGAGCCCTCGTGTGTGTGTGTGTGTGTGTGTGCGTGCGTGCGTGCGCACCTGCGCGCCATACCAGGGGCTGGAAGGTTCCCGCAAGCCCTTGGTAGACCTCTACCCATAGGAGTGGCGTGTCTGGCTCAGCCTTCTGGACCTGGGTTCCAGCAGCTACTGTGGTCGCAGATCACCACTGACCCAGAAAAGGCCGACCTTTCCCTCTACAACACTCAGGCAAGTGTGAGGACGTACCCCGAGGCCCCTGGATACAGATGGATGGGGGCTCGGGGCTCCACGTGGCCTGGCCTGAGATGGCTGAACAGCTGTGCCTTGCAGCTGTTCAGCCAGGCCTCCTGGCCCAGAGTGATGTGACAAATTGAGTTTGAATTGTTCTCATTTCTCAGAACGTCATTCTGTGTGCGTTCATGTACATGGTACGTTACGACAGCGGCTGCTGCTGCTCCGCAGGCCGGGCTGGGGCTTGGGGGGTCTTTACCTGATTCCGCCACCTTGGAGATGTGCACGCCCTGCTCTGTGGCCATGAAGCCCAGGATGGAGAAGACCACGAAGCCAGCAAAGAAGCTGGTCCCGCTGTTGATAAGTGCGAGGATGATGGCATCCCTGGGGGCAGAGGGGACCATATGGGCTGGTGAGACTGCCTGCTGCCCACGGGCAGGCAGGGCAGGGGTGGCAGGGCCGTAGTGCCTACTTGTAGCAGTTGTTGTTGAAGCGATTGTAGCTGCCCAGGGCCGTGAGGGCCCCCAGGCCAATGGCGTAAGAAAAGAAAATCTGGGTCCCGGCATCTATCCATACCTGGAGGTGAGCGAGGGGAGAGCAGGTGTGAGGAGCCCTGCTAGGCCGGCCTGCTCCCGCACCGTGTCCCCCCACCCGACCTCTACCTCACCTGAGGGGACGCCAGCTTCGACCAGTCGGGCTTGAGATAGTAGACGATGCCGTCCAGGGCTCCAGGCAGCAGCACTCCCCGCACGAGCAGCACAACCAGGACCACGTAGGGGAATGTAGCGGTGAAATACACGACCTGGGGGGCGGGGCTGCTCAGAGGGGTCCTGCGGTACCCACCTCCCCCTTAGGCGCCCTCAGCCTGCGCAGGGCTGCCAGGAAGGTCACGGTCCCGCCCGCCTGCCCCCGCCCCCCGCTGGCCGGTGTGCTCAGTGCTGAGGAGGGAGGCCACCCAGTGGCACCCCCTTCTACTCATCAGAGCCACGGCTCCTCCCAAAGGAAGCTGGGTGCTTGGCTGGGGCATCAGCAGCCCCACGGCAAGCACAGGTCAGCTGCAGAGGGAGGGAGAGGCAGGGCCCTCCCCTGGCAGGGAGCGAGGCCGCAGCCCGCAGGCAGGTCCCACGCCTCCCGTGCTGACTCCAGGTCCTCGTCTGCAGAGAGGTGGGGGTCCTCGGTGCCGGGGATTAGAACTCAGCTAGCCAGAGACAGAGGCAAGATCAAGACCACAGCAAAGGCCTCTGCCTCCCACCCAAGCAGCGCCAAGCGGCTGCTCTGTGGACCCTGCTGGAATGCTCCCGCCCTCCAGAGACCTGGCCGTGTCCCGCGAGTCCCGCGGCACACTGTCTTATTGTGTGTCTGTTCACACAGTTGTCCCCGCAACCTGACAGGGAGCCCCTGAGGGAGGGATGTGTCCAGGCTCCCCGCTGGGTCCCCCAGGGCAGACAGGCAGGTGAGAAAGACAGACCGAGAAGGTCAAAAACTGACTCAGAGCCAGAACCCAGAGAAACTGGAAGGGAGGGAAGGCGAGCCAGGGATGCCCCCCACCGCAGGGAAGGGGCACCCGCTGCCGGGGCCTCTCCCCCTCCACTCGGGAGGGAAGGCTGCCGGGCCTGGAGGTGCAGGGTGGGGAGGACTCTCCAGCCAGGGGGTGGGGATCAAGTGGGCCGGACTGAAGTCCCTGCCCCTCCTCGGGCTCTGGCCCTGGTGCAGTCTCCTCCCGTGGCAGCAGTGGTCGCTGGCAGACACCCACACCCCCCCAGGCAGTGCTGCCCCCAGCCCTGCTGTTACCCCAGCTGTACCTTTCCGGTTGACTTGACCCCCTTCCAGACACAGAAGTAGACCAGCACCCAGCAGGCCAGGAGACACAGGGTCACCTCCCAGTTGAGGGCCCCCGGAACCTCCAGCCCCCCGGAGAGCCGCAAGACTTTGTTCCTGGGGGAAGGAAAGCCCATGAGGGCTGTGCCAGCAAAGGGCCAGGAGACTGGGGGAGGCCTTGGGGTGGCGGCCCCCCCCACCCGCCGCAACCCTTGAGTCCAGCCGGTCTCCCCCATGCACCTGGCCGGCCCGGGCCAAGCCTGCAGCCTGGAGTCGCTGCAGTCTGTGTCCCCGGAGCCTTGGAGCCCCTGGCAGCCCGGCCCCACGCCGTCCCCAGCGGGCCCAGCAGCAGTCCCCCGCTTCCCTCCCCAGGCGGGCAGGCACCGCCCGCTCCGCATCCCTGGCCTCATCCCCCCAGGGCCGGGCCCTGACACACGGACGCGTGCACACGCACACACATGCAGACTTGAGCTACGTGTGGGAGACCAGCAGCAGCAGGCGGGGCCTGGCCCAGAGGTGCCTGACTCACTCCCAGAACTCGATGACAGGGGACCGGCGGTCAGCAAGCTGGTCACAAGTGAGGTTGGCCAGGGTGGCATTGGCACAGTCTTCGTGGCGGAAGATCTCCACACAGTCGGGAGTGTTCCAGGTATGGCCACACGTGGCCCAGGGCAGCGTGGTGGTGAAGGACTTCACCAAATAATAGAAGCCCCAGGCCAGCACCATGATGTAGTAGGTGTTGCAATAGAAGACGATCACCATGGAGGCGTAGCCCAGGCCTGGAGAGGAGCAGAGTTTCCGTGCAGGCTCTTTTCTGGCCAGTTCCCCACCGTCCCCACTATCTACCTGGCCAGGCACTGCCAGTGGTCCCTGCTGGACCCCTGACATCCTGCTCCCTGCATCTGCCGTCCTCCCCCTCCCCCACCATCCGTGCAACTAGATCCTTCTCTGTTGCTGTCCAACCAGACCTCTCCAAGTCCCCCTGGACTCTCCCTTGCGCTGTGTCCCCAGCACTAGGCTAACTCCTCAATCTGTCCCCCCAAATCAGCCCCTGCTCCCTGCCCCCGCCCTGCTTCACCTCCTGTGTCCTCCCCAGCCCCAAAGCAGAGCACACATCCTGCCCCCATCTGAGAGTCAAGTCCTCTTGTTTCCCTAGTCTCACATACCTGTCCCCTTCTCCTGGGTCCCACTGCCACCATGATGGCTGAAGGAAGGCCATGCCTCCACCTGCCCCCCACCCAGTGGCCTCCCGTGCCAGCAGCTGGGGGGTTTTCTGGGGACCTGGGGCAGTGTGGGAGACAGTCACTCTCTCAGCAGGCAACCTCGGCCAGTCACTTACTTCACCTCTCTGTGCCCCAGCCTCCGAGGACGGTAACAGTAGGACCTACCTCCTAGGGTCTTGAGCTGATGGGGGAACACTGCCCACACACAGAAGGGGCTTGGCGGTAACCCTGGCCACTGGTCCTTCCCTTCAGACCCTGAACTTTCAATGGCTCCCATCCCAGCTCCTTAGGCTGGCCCTCTGGCTTCTCCTGCCACCGTGTCTCATGCCCAGCCACCCTCTTTTCAGCCCCAGCAAGCCAAGTATACTCGGCAGGGCCTGTCCCGGGCGCTGCTGGGACTGGGCTTTCTCGCCCTGGTGGAGAGGTCCATCCCCCAGTCTAGTCTCCACCTCCCCAAGGTCAGCCAGGTGGTCTGCACGTCCTCCAGGTTCTCCCTCACAGCTTGGGGGGCATCCCAGGCCTGGTGCTCAGGCACGAGGTGCTTAGACTTGAGGTTTCTTAAGTGGGGTACCAGATTTGCCCCAGCGGCGGGAAAGGGGAGAGGTCCCGGATGGAGAGGGTGAGAAGGGCTGCCTGGGGCTGCTCACCTTTGAACAGGGGGCAGATATTCCACACGTTGATGCTGCCGGCCTTCATGAACTGGCCCAGCGAGATCTCCAAGAAGAAAATGGGGATTCCTCCGACCAGGGCGATCAGGATGTAGGGAATAAGGAACACACCTGGGGGATGAAGCTCAAGGTGGCCACTTGCACAGGGTGGCCCCTTAGCCAGGTGGGGACTTGACCCAAACTCCTCAGCCAGGCCAGGCCAGCCAGCCTGGCTTTCAGAAGCCCTGGGAGGTGGGTGGAGCCCCAGCTTCAGGCTCCGCCCGGGCCCCATCATAACTTCCCACTGAGTGAATCAGTGCAAGGGGTGGCTGCTGACTCAGGGGCCCAAGGTGAACAGTCTTGGGGAGGTGGAGTGTCGAGGGGCCTACGGCAGCCTCTGGGCCCTTAGAGCCCTGTTTCCTGGGCTGGGGGTCCCCTACAAGGCTTCTGCCCCTACTCACCTACGGTGACCTAACTAATGGGCACGGAGGACACACTCACTTGTGGACACAAGCCACTCCGTGGCCGGCGCTCAGGCCCGGAGACCTGACGAGCTTGGGTGAGGGGAGGGGAGCCCTGGCCTATCCCGGCACCCAGGCTCTTGCCTGCAAGTGTGAAGGTCCAGGGGAGAGGGTGGGTGGGTAGGTGGGTAGCAGTCGTCTGCTAGTAGGAGTGGAGTGGAGGGTGTCTGAAAGGGCATGTGAGCAAGGACAGAAGGAGACAAGGTTGGGGGAGGCTGGCAGGGACCTCAGGCTGGGGGTGGGGGAGTCCTTCTCCTCTCCAGGCCCCCTACCCTTGCCCCCGCTTGGCACTCTCCACTACTCAAAAGCTAAGCTTGGTTGCAGCTTGCTTGGCTTCTGGTCTCAGCATCCTTCTTGCTTGTGACCTTGGGCAAAGGCCTTCTCTCTGGGCCTCAGTTTCCCACCCGTCATCTAGTCACTGCGGCTTCCCACCAACCCTGGTGCTGCTTTGCAGTCACAGGACACACGCGTGCCCATCGCTGTTGCTAAGCTGGGCTGGGGCGGGCGGGCAGGCGGGCATGGGGTGTGCATGCAGTGTGTCCAGCGGCGGCGCCAGGCGGCCCAGGCTGCAGGCTTCCCAAGCCTGGCTCAGACACCCAGTGTTCCAGGCCCAGGCTAGAGGGGAGGGAGGGGAGGGGAGGGAAGGGGAGAGAGGGGAAGAGAAGAGAGGAGGGAAGGGAGGGGAAAGCAGAGGGAGGGACAGAGTGGCCCATTGTGTGTGTGTTCGTGTGTGCACACGTGGGGGGCCCACACAATGTGCCACTTGTGTGCCTGACCTGCGGGGGCAGCCAGGGCTCCTCACCTCTGGAAGCCCCCCCCCCCAAGGGGGAGGCCTCTCCTTGCCACCTCGGTGGCCAATCACTTCGGGGCCCAGAGTCTGTGGGGGCAGCTCGGCGGCTTCGGCAGGAGGCTCGCCGGCCCCCTCCCCCCACACGCTGCCAGGCACATGACCGGCGGGGGGGGGGGGGCGGAGACCGCCCGGCTGGGCCACCGCGCGGCGACGGCGGGCGAGGGGCAGCCCCCGGCCGTCCCGGGGGGGCCTCCCCACCCCCTGGACTTCGCACGGGCGCCCCGGCGGGGCCGGCGGCAGGCGGGGGAGGGGCCCGCGCTCACCTCCGCCGTTCTTGTAGCACAGGTAGGGGAAGCGCCACACGTTGCCCAGGCCCACGGCGAAGCCCACGCAGGACATGATGAAGTCCATCTGGCGCGTCCAGGTCTCGCGTGGCGGCACGGCCAGGTGGCCGCCGGGCGCCCCCAGGCCCGCGGGGCCGTCGGCCTTGGCCGGGGCCCCGTCGGGCCCGGGCACGATCAGGGGGCCCTTCTTCTCGTCGCCGGACACGCTGTAGATGCCGTTCTTGGCGCTCTTCTTCGCCATGGCCGGGGGCGCGGCGCCCCGCGGGAGCGGGCGGGCGGCGGGGGCGCTGGCGGCACTGGGGGGGAGGCCCGAAGGCGCGGGCCCGCCGGGGGCCGGGGGCGGCCGGACCGGGGGTCGGGGCGGCGGGCGGGCGGCGGGCGGGGTGCGGGACGGCGGGGGCGGCGCGGTCAGAAGCAGTCCACGAAGCACTTGAAAGTGAGCCTGAAGAATCTCATGTGTGTCGGGGGCCTGGGGGCGCGCGGGCGGCGGCGGGGCCCGGCCGGGCGGCGGCGGCGGCTCCCGAGGCTCCTGCCCGCAGCTCCCGCGGCGGCGGCGGCGGCGGCGGCTCGGCCGGCCCGAGGCTCAGCCTAGCGGGGCGCGGGTGGCACCTGGAGCCCACCGGAGCCCACTGTCTGCAAGCGGCGGCCGGAGCAGGGGCCTGCGGCCCGCGCCCCCCGCCCCGGCCCGGACCCGCGCGGCTGCTCGGCTCGCCCGCGGATCCCCCGGCGGCGGCCTAGGCGCGCTCGCCCCTCCTTCCCGGCGGCGGCGGCGGCGGCGGCTCCAGCCGCTCTGGGGGCCGCGGCGGGCTCAGCGACTCACCACTGCGCTGCGATCCTGCCTCTCCTCCCCGGCCCGACCGGCTGCCGCTTAAGAACCGACTCCGGGATGATGTCACTGTCGCCCCACCCCCACGACTGGACTGCTCCCCTCCCCCTCCTCCGTCCCTCCCTCCCGCCTGCCCTCCCCGTCACTCCGCCCACCTCCTCCCGCCCTCCTCCCGAGGAGGCGACGCCGCTCCAGCGGGAAGCTGGATGGCTGCTACCTGGGGCGCCGGCCAGCACCTCCTTCCCAGGGGCCGAACCGCCCCTGACCCCAGGTTCACCTGGGCCTGGTTCACGTCGACCCTCCTAACCTGCCCTTCCTGGTTCTAGGCCAGCCACTACCCTGGCTGCCTTCTCGACATCCTTGGCCCCCCTCTTCCCTCCTCCTTCCAGCCTGTCCCATCTCGGGCCCTTCTCTGACTCCCAGCTGCGGCTTGGGCCACTGTTGGGTACCAAGGCCTACAGCTTCCCGGCTTCCCTGGACCAGAGGGGGTGCAGGGTGCTTCCGCCTCCTGCAGGGCTGGGCCCAGCTGGCCAAATCGGGGAACGGCTGGGGCGGGGGTGTGGGTATGCCTCCAGGTGTGTGCTGTGGGGCTTTGCCAAGACCCTGTCTCCTGCCATTCGGCCCTCCATGGCCTCCCTGAGGGACACAGCCCTGGTAGCTGGGGGTCAGGGTCCCAGCTCTTGGAGTGACAGGTCTCTGTGAGTTTCCTAAGCAGACAGAGGGGAGCCTGCCCAACCGAGGGACAATGCTACACCTTGTCACCAAAGTGGAGGGTGGTAGGGATTCCTGCCGCCCCTACCCCTGCCTGACGTGCGTGAGACTCTGGCAGGAGTAGGGTAAGGCTGCCCCCTGGTGCTTGGTAGGTGCACAGACCCTCCCCCAGAGGCCTCCGCTAAGAGGCCCCAGCTCCGCACCCTCTATGCTTCTCTCCCCAGGGACCTGCAGGCCTCCCCAGCAAGGGCAAGGTTGTTCAGCTGCTTCCCCATCAGCAGCTGAGCAGCCTGTTCGGAATTTTCCAGGGCCAAGAGCAGCCATAGGATGGGGAAGGAAGGGGTCATTATCCTGGCTGGAGATGTGAAGTGTGCCCACCCCCACCCCTGCCCCCAGTCCCAGGCTCCCCAGTCGCCACGCTGCAGTCCCCAGATGGCTCATCCCGTTAAGCTAAACCCTGAGCCATCCGGGCGGCTTTAGGAAGAAAAGCAGTTCCGGCCTGAGCCAGCTTGAACCTGTTAGGTGAGGGAGGGGCAGCATCTGCACCCAGGCTTGCTGGAGGAGCCTTAACGGGCCTGTGTGGGAGACAGGCGGGGTCTCCAGTGTTTAGGCGGGGCGGGGGCACTGGAGGCTCGGGGACCCTCGAGGGGGCGGAGTCCCAGTGCTCCTCAGGAGACCCAATCTCGAGTCTTCCCTGGCCCAGCCTACGAGTGACCCATAGATGGCCTGGGGCAGCAGGGGCCACCCTCAGGGCGAGGACTGAGGGGGAAGGGGGCCGGCCCAGTGAACCGCAGGCACCCCTATGCAGTCTGAGAGGGGAAAGAGGATCCGGTGGAGTAAGCGGAGGGGAAGGGGCAGGGCGTGCTTGCGGCCGAGGGTGTGACGCCTGCGAGGGGAGGGCGTTCGTTAGCTGGCGGTGAGCTGGGTGAGGGCTGCTTCGATGGAGAGGCCGGATGGCGCCAGGGGAAGCTCAGGGAAGTGAGGCCGTGGCTGGGGGCAGGAGGCTCAAGAATTTAAGAACTTGCTTGTCCGAGGAGCTTGGTGGGGAGAGAAGGCAAGGGCTGGAGAAGGATGTGGTGAGCTAACTGCACTTTGGGAATGGCACTTCTGAAGAGGGCAGAGGGTGAACCGAGCAAGGCCGAGGGAGCCTGAGAAGCGTGGCCAGAACCAAGGGTGGGGACCTCGGCTGCCGTGCCCACACGGGACGTGTTCCAAGGCCAGTGGCAGGACCGGGAGGGAGCTGCCACCTGCGGCTGCCATTGTCTCTGTGGGGTCAGAGGCTGCTAAGAGCGAGGTGGCTGCGCCGGAGGTGGGACCGCCACCAGCCACTCGGAGCACGGGGCTCCGCATCTGGGGGGTGCAACAGGCCCCCAGACCACACTTGACAGGGACACACCCTCGCTCCCTGCCCCTCGCCAGTCTTCCTCAGTGGGCAATGAGACCACCCCCTGCCTCCCCAGACCCCAGGTGGTCTCCTCCTGTGGCCCGTGCACCACGTGCTTCTCTCAGCAGCACAGATCTGACCGGTCCCTCCCCATGCGCTCTTCCCTGTGCTTTCCCCTATGCTGAAGATCAACCTACATTCTCCTCCGAGGCGTGCGAGATCGGGCACAAGCTGGCCCACGGGCTCTCCAGAGCTGGAGGGCGCTGCGCCTCCCCGGGGCACCTCCTTCCGATCCTGCGGGATTCAGCTCAGCTGCCACCTGGCCCAGGAGGCTAAAGAGGGAGACTCGGGAGCCCTCGACCCCTGCACACAGCTGCACCGCCTCCCGTGTCGAGACGGGGTGAACTGGGCTTTGGAGATGCATGAGGTTCACGAACCCATCCTCGCCTCTGGCGGGATGATCAGGCAGGAGTTTCTCAAAGTGGGAGCTGGGGTCGGAACTCTGGCCTCTGATGTGTTGACCCGAGCAGTCCTTAGGAATGTCTCAACTGATAGGGATGTGTACAGTGTTAGAGCAGAGGCAGCGGGGGGGGGGTGTGGGGGGGTGTTTCCAGCCCTCGGTGGGTTCTCAGGGCTTCGCAAAGGTGTATTTGCCAACACCCCCTCCCCCTGCGGCAGAGCCTCAGCTGAGGGCAGGAGGCTGCCCCCCGCCGGGCCCTGGTATTGATGGCCCTTCGAGGCTGGTTCCCAAGCACGTGCACGAGGGGGTGGGTGTGCCCTGCCACTGCTCCCGGGTGAGAAGCAAAGCATTGCCCGGGCAGAAGCCACAGTTAGGCTGGGGGTGAGAGTAGGAGCTCATGAGGAAGGGGAGGGGAGGAGGGGAGAGCTGGAAGGGGGGCGGGGGAGGGAGGGCGAGCCGGAGGGCTCCCATTGTCCAGGGAGGCCTGGGGATTCGGGCTGGGGATTGGACCCAGTGCCTGCAGCGACCGTGGACCTCGGAGTGGGCGGGGTGGGAGGGCGTCCGGCCCCGGGTCGACTGGTTATGCCTAGAGGACCTCGCAGCTGGAGATGGGTGGGGGGCCCTCCTCTTTGGAGGCTGCCGGGCACGGGGAGCTTTGCAATTAGAATTAGCTGGGAACAAAGGGACGGCTGGAGTCTACCTTGAAGGGCTTTGTGCTTCCAACCGCTGGGAAGGGGAGAAAGGCACAGGCTGCCCGGGAGGCTGGGGGGAGGGCAACCTGAGAGGCCCGGGGCCTGCTCACCCCCGCCCCTGCACAGCACCCCTGGTCCGCCAGCTGTGTTCATCCACGCAGAACCCCCAACAGGGTTTCTGAAATTGGTTTCTATGTTTTTCTTTTTTAAGATTTTTTTTTTGATTCGGACCATTTTAAAGTTTTTATTGAATTTATTACAATATTGCTTCTGGTTTTTGTTTTTTATGTTCTTTTATGTTTTGGTTTTTTAGCCACAAGGCGTGTGGGATCTTAGCAACCCGATCAGGGATCGAAGCCGCACCCCCTGCATTGGAAGCGCGGAGTCTTGACCACTGGACCGCCAGGGAAGTCCCCATTTTTATGTTTTAAATAAACTTTTTCTAACAGAATAGCTTTAGATGCACAAACTGCAGAGATAGGAGTGAGAGTTCCCACACACCCGTGCCCAGCTTCCCCTGTTACTAACACTCTCCATTGTGTGGTCCGTTTGTTAAAATAATCAACCAATATTGTACATTGTCACCAGCTAAAATCCAGAGTCTTTTTTTTTTTTTTTTTTTTTTTTTTGCCCTGTGTCCTGGAGCTTGGAAGCTGCCAGAGTCCTTACATGGACCAAGGCCGCACGCCTGATCCCTGTCAACAAAAGGAGGGTTAAAGTCCAGAGTCTCATTCACATGTCCTTGACTTTTCCCTCACCTCTTTTTTCTGCCCCAGGATCCCACACTGCATCGGCGTTGTGTCTTCTTAGGCTCCTCTGGGCTGTGACTGTCCTCGTTTTTGGTGTCGTGGCGGAGGTCCTGCAGGACCCCTCGGGGTTTTTCTGGTGTTTTCTGTCATGAGTAGACAGGGTGATGGTTACTGAGAGGAGGACCATGGAGGTGAAGTGCCCTTCTCATCACATCCCAGCAAGACTCCATGCTTTGAACACGACTCCCACTGTCCGTGTCGACCTGGGTCACCTGGCTGAGGTCCTGTTTGCTCATCAGGTGTCTCCACTTTGAATTTAATCTTCCCCCTTTCCATCCTGTCCTCTTGGAAACAAAGTCACTATCCATGGCCCACACCTGAGGAGTGGTGGTTATGCTCCTGAGACCAGGCGGCAAAAGGCACAACACTTAAAGAAGGACGCAGCCATTGAGAAAAACGGGATATGACAAAAACTGGTTAGAACCAATTAGGCCCAAGATGGTGGAAGATTTGACTTCCAGTAGACCTTGAGCCTCACTGTAATGCATTAACATGCTAAATGACACACCCACAGGTGCCACGACAGTTCCCAGGCTGACCATAAAAGGCCAAAAAGAGGGTGATGGCCCAGTTCCTGTTGCTCTCCACCCCTTCTCCAAAATAGTTGGGATAATCCTCCCAAAGAACTCCCCACTAAGACGCACATTAGATAATTGGGGAAAATTTAGACAGGATGGTTTAAGAAAAAAAATTAATTTTCTTTTGCAATACTGCATGGCCCCAGTACAAACTAGGGGACCAAAAGATCTGGCCAGAAAATGGGTCACTGAATTACGATACCATCTTGTAGCTGGACCTGTTCTGTAAAAGGAAAGGTAGATGGGGTGGGAGTCCCATATGTTCAAATGTTCATGACCCTATTCTACGATCCAGGTCTAAAGAACTCCTGCCAGGTGTGCCTGGCTCACATCCCTTCAAAGTGCCTTCTTCCCCCCACAGGAGCCTGATGTTTTAGACGATCCCCTTATGAGTCCACCTCCCCGAGGTCCACAACCGGGAACTCCTACCCACCCCACACCCACCAATTCTGAGGAGGAGTAGTCTTCCGGCCTGTTTACCCCTAACGCCACATCTGGGCAGCTATGGGACCCCAAACACCCCTGAATCAGCCCACGGATTTGGCCTTTGGAGTATTCAACAATAGAGATAAGGTTGAAGAGGTAAAAAGGATTCAGGGACAACAGCAGAAAGCACAGTTACTGGCGGCAGCCCTAACCCCTGCACCACCTCAGGGTTACCCTCCCTTACAAAAGCCCATGGCGGGGACAGGATCCAGGAAGCCTGGATCAGAGCCACTGTCTCGCCAGGAAAGGATCTGTTTTAAGTGTGGCCAAGAGGTCCACTGAAAGGACAAATGCTCCCTGTATGGGAAAAGTCCACTGGGATCCTGCCTAACATGCAAACGAGAGGGCCACTGGAAGAGGGACCGCCCCCAGTCCCGATGGGGACTCCGGGCCCCCAAACCGATGATGGCCAAGAAGACCCAAGACTGATGGGACCTGGGACCCTCCCTGGCTCCCCAGGGATACCTGGTCCTTTCTCCGGAGGAGCTGAAACCGAGTGGACCCTGTGGGGCTCCCGGGCATGGAGGCCCTTTTGTCCCCCGTTTCCTGTAGGCAAGACTCCAGCCTCCATGACCTCCCCTGGGTTCCAAAGGGCAGAGCTGAACAGCTGATCAAGGGAGGAGCGGCCAAGAAACCACCTGAGATGAGATTACAGGGACCAGAGAAGCTCCTCAAGATCAGGACGCGACTACCTGAGGCGAGATTAAGGGAGTGGAAGCCCTACACGCACCCCAATCTTGTCAGGAACCCCGACTTTGAACCGTTGTTTTAAAAGCCTTCTTCAAATCCTCCCGGGCAGGGGACACATAGTTTTTCGAGGCAGGAGCCCGCTGTGCCCCCCTTTGTCTGGCAGAGCAATAAAGCTATTCTTTTCTACTTCCCCCAAAACTCTGTCTCCAAGATTTGATTGGGCACCGGTGCACAGAGGCCGAGCTTTCGGTAAAGAGCCTCTGGTAACCCTTGATACGGCCGGTAGGAAGGCTGTTTTCTTACCAGCTATGGGAGCCGCCTAGTCTGTGCTGACTGATGCCTCAGGCCCGGCGTCCTCCCAGTCGTGTATGATAAGACCAAGCAGTTCAGCGCCCCTCCCCGCAGCTGCTTGCTAGGAAGTTGGGCCTTCAGACATCAGTTCTGCTCATGCCTGAGTGCCCCATCCCCTTGCTGGGAGGGGACTTGCTCACTAAATTCCAGACAACAGTCCAAGCCGGAGACCCTCGCGGAGAAGGCAGCCGCCAAGAAAAATGATTGCTCTTCCCCGTGGGAGCCGGCCTCAATCCCAAGCCAGAGGGGGTCTCCCCTCCACCCCAGGTTGTTTCTCAAGTGAACCCCGCTGCCTGGGACACAGAGGTCCCTGGCGGAGCTGCTATCGTCAGGCTACCTTTAGAAATGGGACCACGTGAGGCTGTAGGCCAGCCTCGAGGGCCATGATCAGAAAGCTTCTTCAACCCAGGGAGGATCCTCCAAAGTGTTTATAAATAAATTACCAGGATGGGAGGCCACCGGTCTGACTAAACTAACCATCGCTGATAGGAATTTGGGGTGAGGGAGGCCTTCCCCCCTAAGCTAGATGAGGGCAAGGAAAACATTCCAACATAGGTGAATGAGGTGAATGAGTGTGTCCGTCTTTTGATATCATTGAGGTGGCCACCCAATTCTTTGAGGAAAAAAAACCCTCTTTGTTTTATAAATCTAGTCTCTACAGGATCAGAGGTGTGGCTCCAGAAATAATCCACATCCCACCAATCCTTTACCACTCCTCAAACCTCCCCTACTTACCTTAAGAGGCTTGTAAGTATGGCGGGAAAGCAATTTTTTCTTCTGGCCTTAAGGGAACAAAGTCATCCTAGAAGGAACCTGCCTTGCTCCTCACGCCTTTGAGATACAAATGCTCTACCTGCCCTTCTCCAGGAGCCCATAGCTCTGCCATCTTTTTAAAATGCACATTTTGAGCAGCAGAAACGAACACATTCACCTAATGAAGGACACCTTGGTTGCTTCCAGTTTTTGCCCATTCTGAATAAAGCTGCTATGAACATTTGGTGCTGGTTTTTCTGTGGACATAAATTTTCAAATCCTTTGAGTAGAATACCAAGGAGTGCGGTTGCTGGATTGTATGGTAAGAGTATGTTTAGTTTTGTAGAAACTGCCAAACTGGCTTCCAAACTGGCTACACCATTTTGCATTCCCTCCAGCAATGAATGAGAGTTCCCGGCGCTCCACATTCTTGCCAGTATTTGGTGTTGTCAGTGGTCCAGATTTTGGCCATTCTCAGAGGCGTGTAGTGGTGTCTCATCGTTGTTTTAATTTGCAATTCCCTAATGACATATGATGTTAAACATCTTTTCATATGCTTATTTGCTCTCTGTATTTCTTCTTTGATCAGGTATCTGTTCAGATCTTTGGCCCCCCCTTTTTTAATTTTTGAATTTTATTTTACTTATATTTTTATACAGCAGGTTCTTATTAGTTATCCATTTTATACATATTAGTGCGTATATGTCAATCCCAATCACCCAGTTCATCCCACGACTACCACCCCTCCGCCACTTTCACGCCTTGGTGTCCGTACATTTGTTCTCTACATCTGTGTCTCTATTTCTGCCCTGCAAACCAGTTCATCTGTACCATTTTCTAGGTTCCACATATATGCGTTAATATATGATATTTGTTTCTCTCTTTCTGACTTGCTTCACTCTGTATGACAGTCTCTAGATCCACGTCTCTAAAAATGACCCAATTTTGTTCCTTTGTATGGCCGAGTAACATTCCATTGTATATATGTACCACATCATCTTTATCCATTGGTCTGTCGTTGGGCATTTAGGTTGCTTCCATGACCTGGCTATTGTAAATAGTGCTGCAATGAACACTGGGGTGCATGTGTCTTTTTGAATTATGGCTTTCTCTGGGTATATGCCCAGTAGTGGGATTGCCAGGTCATATGGTAATTCTATTTTTAGTTTTTTAAGGAACCTCCATACTGTTCTCCATAGTGGCTGTATCAATTTACATATCCACCAACAGTGCAAGAGGGTTCCCTTTTCTCCACACCCTCTCCAGCATTTGTTGTTTGTAGATTTTCTGATGATGCCCATTCTAACTGGTGTGAGGCGACACCTCATTGTAGTTTTGATTTGCATTTCTCTAATAATTAGTGATGTTGAGCAGCTTTTCATGTGCTTCTTGGCCACCTGTAAGTCTTCTTTGGAGAAATGTCTGTTTAGGTCTTCTGCCCGTTTTTGGATTGGGTTGTTTGTTTTTTTAATATGGAGCTGCATGAGCTGTTTTTATATTTTGGAGATTGATCCTTTGTTGGTTGACTCATTTGCAAATATTTTCTCCCATTCTGAGGGTTGTCTTTTCGTCTTGTTTGTAGTTTCCTTTGCTTTGCAAAAGCTTTGAAGTTTCATTAGGTCCCATTTGTTTATTTTTGTCTTTATTTCCATTACTCTAGGAGGTGGATCAAAAAAGGTCTTGCTGTGATTTATGTCGTAGAGTGTTCTGCCCGTGTTTTCCTCTAAGAGTTTTATAGTGTCCGGTCTTAAATTTAGGTCTTTAATCCATTTTGAGTGTATTTTTGTTCATGGTGTTAGAGAGTGTTCTAATTTCATTCTTTTACATGTAGCTGTCCAGTTTTCCCAGCACCACTTATTGAAGAGGCTGTCTTTTCTCCATTGTATATTCTTGCCTCCTTTATCAAAGGTAAGGTGACCATATGTGCGTGGGTTTATCTCTGGGCTTTCTATCCTGTTCCATTGATCTATATTTCTGTGTTTGTGCCAGTACCATATTGTCTTGATTACTGTAGCTTTTTAGTATAGTCTGAAGTCAGGGAGTCTGATTCCTCTAGCTCCGTTTTTTTCCCTCAAGACTGCTTTGGCTATTTGGGGTCTTTTTTGTCTCCATACAAATTTTAAGATATTTTGTTCTAGTTCTGTAAAAAATGCCACTGGTAATTTGATAGGGATTGCATGAAATCTGTAGATTGCTTTGGGTAGTATAGTCATTTTCAAAATATTGATTCTTCCAATCCAAGAACATGGTATATCTCTCCATCTGTTTGTGTCATCTTTGATTTCTTTCACCAGTGTCTTATAGTTTTCTGCATACAGATCTTTTACCTCCTTAGGTAGGTTTATTCCAAGGTATTTTATTCTTTTTGTTGCAATGGTGAATGGGATTGTTTCCTTAATTTCTCTTTCTGATCTTTTGTTGTTAGTGTATAGGAATGCTAGAGATTTCTGTGCATTAATTTTGTATCCTGCAACTTTACCAAATTCATTGATTAGCTCTAGTAGTTTTCTGGTGGCATCTTTAGGATTCTCTATGTATAGTATCCTGTCATCTGCAAACAGTGACAGTTTTACTTCTTCTTTTCCAATTTGTATTCCTTTTATTTCTTTTTCTTCTCTGATTGCTTTGGCCCATTTTTAAATTCGGTTGTTTGTGTTGTTATTGAGTTTTAGGAATTCCTTATATATCTTAGATGCCAGTCCTATATCAGATATGTGTTTTGCAAAGATTTTCCCCCAAGCTGTGGCTTGTCTTCTCATTCTCTCTCATTTTTTCTCATTCTCTTAACAGTGTTGTTTACAGAGCTAACATGTCACATTGTGATGCAGTTCAATTTATCATTTCTTCTTTAATGGACCATGCTTTTCATATTGCATCCCCAAACTCATCACCAAGCCCAAGGTAAGACAGATTTTCTCCTATGTTTTCTTCTAGAAGTTTGGCATTTTACATTTAGGTCTCTGATCCACTTTGCGTTCATTTTTCTGTAAGGCATCCCCTGAAAGGATTTTGAAAAGCTCTGTATCCACCACCATCTAACACACACACATGTGTTTTTCGAAGTTGACATCTACAGTATCTCAATGGATGTTTCAACAGTCGGCAAGGGTGTCATTTCCAGTGTATTGTAAATACTGATTTAAAACAAAAACTGTGAGATCACTTTTTACACTTCCACTTCCTAATTTTGATGCCACAGGCTCACTTTGGAAGTGGATCCTTTTCCTCCTGCCTCCACTTTCCATCTGCTGCCCCCCAGAGCAGTCTCCTTTGCTGTCCTTCTCCACGTGGGAAGCCTTTTATTACTCATGCATCATCGTACTTCTCTAAAACACCAATTACCTTTCTTGTTAGGACCTGTAACCACAGGGCAGTGGATTAGACATGTGGATGCATAATTATGAAACAAGCAAGTAAGATGGGGCTTTGGTTTATGTCAATTTGTCCAAGTGTCCATAAACAAATAGGACTTACTGCCGGCATGAGATGGGGTTCACTGTCAGTTCCATTCCTATTTTTTTTTCTCTTTTAGATGTAGAATCTAGGAAACCCTGTTCACAGATTTGAGCAGTTGGGAGTGGGGCCCATGCTTCCGAGTGCTGAGGCCCCTGGAGCCTTCTCGAGGGAAGTGGGAGGGGCGGTTGGGAAAGGGAACCTGAGGGGGCCTTCTCAGACCCGCAATTTTGAACAGACGACATGTAGGAGCTGAGGTCTGGAGAGATGATTTTTAAAAACCTTTGCCTGCCCCGTGGACACTCTTGAAGACTTTGTGTCAGACCGGGGGCCTATAGACCCCTGCAAAGATAGATTCAGCAGGTTACTCCCGGGCCCTGAGATTCCATGGAGCCCCTACAACAATGGCCTGTGTGGATGTGCTCTTGGCAACAGCCAGGACACCTGTTGCCCCCATCCTTGGTGGGACCTAGACCCCCTGGGAGGGGCGCCAGAACCGAGATGAGACTGGATGGGACAAATCCACTAATCGTTGGATGAAGGATTGGATTCATTCACCAAGCACTTATTTCCTGAGTGATTCTCCTGGGCCAGGTTGACAGAGACACTCTCTGGGAGTGGATGCTTTGCTGAGGAAGACAAGCCAAAGAAGGTGATTTTGCAGAGATGCATGCTCTTCAGACAGGGCAGGTGGGGTGATTACTATATAGAATGTGTTGGAGGGGGACAGCTGAGGCCTCTTTGAGGAGGTGACATTTGAGCTGAGACCTGATGGAGTGAGGGAGCAAGCCAAACAGTTACCTGAGTGAAGAGTGTTCCAGGCAGAGAGGCAGCGAGTGCAAAGGCCCTGGGGCGGGTGCATGTGTGGTGTGCTTGAGGACCAGTTAAGAAGCCAGTGTGGCTGGAGCTGCTTGAGCAAGGGGTGGGGGGGAGTGGGTGGAGAGGGGCCAAAGCAGTGATGGGGAAGAGAGACCAATCACGCAGAGCTCTTAGGCTCCTGTAAGGACTCATGCTTTGGTTTGGAGTGACATGAAGAGCCGTGGGAGGGTTTGGAGCTCAGGGGTGACATGATATCAATAAAAGGAATGCTCTGGCTGCTCGGTGGGGAAGAAGCTGCCGGTTGGAGAGGTTAAGGGTGCAGGCAGAGGGCAGGGGGAGCCCAGCAAGGAGGCTGTTGCTGTCCTCCAAGTGATTGCTGATGGGGGCTCAGGCCAAGGTGGCAGAAGTGGCAGTGGCAGGGCTGGGGCTAGGGAAGGAGACTGTTTTAGGTCAAGTGGCCTGGATGCCCTGTCTGCGGAGAGGACATTAGAGCAGAGACCCGAAGGCACCCAGAGAGCCAGGTCAACATGTGGGTGGAGACTTCTGTGTGGAGGACACTGGTGGTGCAAAGGCCCTGGGGCCGGCCCAGTCAGGCTGCCGGGCGGAGCCGGAGCCGGGGGGAACCCGCACGAATGACAAAGGAGGGAGGCGGGGGCGGCAGGCGCCATCCGATTGCCTTACAAGGCGCCCTGCAGTGCCGCGGCCGCGCTCGGCCACCGCGTGCTCGGCCGCCAGCGGGCGGCGGGGGCGCGCGCGGAGGGGGGCGGGGCCGCCGGGGCGAGGGCGGGGGGCTCGGCGCGGTGGTTACTGCGCTAGGCGACGCTGCGGCTTCGCTTCGGCTCCAGGTCCGCACCCGGCGCTCCGGGGCGCGGGCGCGCGCTGGCGGGGGCGTGCAGTGTCCCGGGCCACAGCAGGCCCCGCGCACACCTGTCACGCCCGGCGCGCCCCCGGCCGGCACGCACGCGGCCCACGCAGCTCGGGACGCGGGAGGCCCGGGCTGCCGAGTCCCTCCCGCCGCGAGGCGCCGAGGGCTGCGCTGAGCCGGGTGGCCGCGTGGGTGGCCGTGGCGGGCGGCTGTGCGCGGGGGTCGCAGGTGCATCTCGGGCGGGTCGGTGGCCTGGGGGGCGCGTGCCTGTGGGCGCTGGGCCGTGGGTGGCAGGTCTAGGCTTGGGGGCGGCCGGGGGCGCCTCTGGGCGCTGCGGATGTGGGTGAGCCTGGAGGGGCCCGGGGGGGGGGGCACGGAGCCTTCTGGAAGGCGGCCAATCGCGGCTGACTAGGTTGTGTGGGGGCGGAGAGGGGGTCTCTGGGCGCTGATCGTCGTCGGGGTGCCAGGTTGCGGGGCGTCGGATCGTGGCCGTATCTGGGAGGGGGAGGAGTTTATGCGGCGGCCTCGCTGGAGGTGTCCACCTGGGAGTGCGGACCTGGACAGTGGGGGAGGGGCGAGATATAACGGGCTGGGGGAGGGTGTGTGGGACCTGTGTTCCTGAGTGGGGCTGTGGCTGAGGGTGGCTGAGGCACTGCCGGATCTGGGCTTTGGGGGACGGGGCTGCCCCTCGCCCAGGGAGCTTCCCTCCACCTCTCCCTGCACCCCCAGACATGCTGCTGCTCAAGAAGCAGACGGAGGACATCAGCAGCGTCTATGAGATCCGGGAGAAGCTCGGCTCGTGAGTGCGTGTGTGTGTGTGCGTGTGTGTGTGTGTGTGTGTGCGCACGCGCGTGAGTGAGAGTGAGTGTGTGTATTTGTGTGGGGGGATGGGTGGCATGGGACGGGGAGGGCTTCCCCATCTCCTTCGGCTAAGGGGGCCCTTCTCCCTCCCCGCCTCTGCTCTCGCGCCCCGCCCTCCTCCTCACCTTTCTCCTCCCTTCCTGCCTCCCCCTCTGCCGCAGGGGCGCTTTCTCCGAGGTGGTGCTGGCCCAGGAGCGGGGCTCCTCACACCTTGTCGCCCTCAAGTGCATCCCCAAGAAGGCCCTTCGAGGCAAGGAGGCCCTGGTGGAGAACGAGATCGCGGTGCTCCGCAGGTGTGCGCCCCGCACTGGCTGGGAGCCTCCTGGGGTGGAGCGCCCTGCCTCCTCCGTGTCCCCAGAAAGGCCTGGCCGGGGCTCTGCCTTGCTGGACCGGCAGGGGCGGCCCGTGGTAGGGTAGGGGGCAGGGGCGGGAGGAAGAGAAGAGGGTGAAGGGCTTCCCTGGGGGTCCAGAGGGGGCCGTGGCGGCCCGTAAGGGGCTTTTTCTTGCTGTTGCAGGGTCAGCCACCCCAACATCGTGGCTCTGGAGGACGTCCACGAGAGCCCTTCCCACCTCTATCTGGCCATGGAGCTGTGAGGAGGGCGGGGTCAGGCGGGGGTGGGTGGGGCCGGGGGCCGGGTCAGCTGAGCCCCTGCTCCCCCCAGGGTGACAGGGGGCGAGCTGTTCGATCGCATCATGGAGCGCGGCTCGTACACGGAAAAGGACGCCAGCCACCTGGTGGGCCAGGTCCTTGGTGCGGTCTCCTACCTGCACAGCCTGGGCATCGTGCACCGAGACCTCAAGGTACCTGCCCTCCTGCCCGCCCACCCAGGCCTTGCCCCGAGTCCCTATGCACCACGGGTCTGGGGGGCTTGAGGGCGCCCAGCCCCGGGGACCACGCCAGGGCTGACCCGGTGTTCTCTCTGGCACCTGTGTGTCACAGCCTGAAAACCTCCTCTATGCCACGCCCTTCGAGGACTCCAAGATCATGGTCTCTGACTTTGGCCTCTCCAAAATCCAGGCTGGCAACATGCTAGGCACCGCCTGTGGGACCCCGGGCTATGTGGGTAAGTGAGGGGGGTGCCCCGAGGCTCGCCGGGGGCCTGGGGGCCGGGGGACCCTGTGGGAGCCGAGGTGCCAGGGGCAGGGCAGGCGGTGGGCCGCTCCTGGGGTACACTAGGCTGAGCCCGGCAGCACTGAAGGCGTGGTGTGCGTGTGCGCGGGTGTGCGTCTGTCTGTCTCTGGCCCCCAGCCCCGGAGCTCTTGGAGCAGAAACCCTACGGGAAGGCCGTAGATGTGTGGGCCCTGGGTGTCATCTCCTACATCCTGTGAGTGACCACTGGGAAGGCTCTTCTTCTGCCTGCCTGCCCCCTGCTGGGTTGGGGAGGTTTGGACAGCCGGGTGATTCATCTGTGGGTGCCAGGCTGTGTGGGTACCCCCCCTTCTACGATGAGAGCGACCCCGAACTCTTCAGCCAGATCCTGAGGGCCAGCTACGAGTTTGACTCTCCCTTTTGGGATGACATCTCAGAATCAGGTGAACTTGAGGCTGACCCCAAGCTCAGGGAGTGGGGAGGGACGCGGGGCCGTGGGGATAGGGCGGGCTGACCTGGTTTCCCTGTCCCAGCCAAAGACTTCATCCGGCACCTTTTGGAGCGAGATCCCCAGAAAAGGTTCACCTGCCAGCAGGCCTTACAGCATCTTTGGTGAGCGGGACCCCTGCTGAGCTGTCCTCGGACCAGAGGGTCCACACCCTCAGAGACCCCCACCCCTCACTGACCTTTGGCCTCGCCCTAGGATCTCCGGGGATACAGCCTTTGACAAGGACATCCTGGGCTCAGTCAGTGAGCAGATCCAGAAGAATTTTGCCCGGACCCACTGGAAGGTCAGTGTGGGGAGGGGCCTGGGGACCCGGCTCAAGGCTGCCCGCCCCGTCCGTCAGCCTCAGGAGGATGGTCTGGGCCGCCGGTGGTCTTTATGGTCCTTGAAGTCTTGGGACCAGGGTCGGGACATGGCCTGACACCCCTCTCTCCCTGCAGCGAGCGTTCAATGCCACCTCCTTCCTGCGCCACATCCGCAAGCTGGGGCAGAGCCCGGAGGGTGAGGACGCCTCGGGACGGAGGGTGTTGAGCCACAGCCACCCGGGCCTCCACACTGGCCAGCCCCCCAAGTGGTGACACCCAGGTGTGTGGGGGTGAGCCCTGCACCCACTGGGAGCTGGCTCCTTGCTGAGCTCAGGGGGTGGCAGGCCCCATGTGGCCAAGATCTCAGCAGGGTGGACCCCACAGAGTAGCGGGCTGAGGGCAGAGAGCACAGACAGAGGGGAGGAGCCGGGGTCCCCAAGAAGTGGATGAGACAGAGAGGTGGGGGGCAGGCCGTGCCGCTGGCAGGGACCGTGAGGGTTCTCGAGGGGCCTGGTGCCAAGACCCAGTGAGCACCTCTGCTGAGAGCCTGGGCTGGGAGCAGGGGGCGCAGGGCAGGCCAGGGGCGCCTCCTGACTGCCCCCTTCCCTGTGCTTCTCTCTTCTTCTCCACCCCAGGCTGAGCGCACGGACCCTCAGACTCCCTTCCAATGGACCCTTTCAGCCCTCCCCCACCTCCCCCTCCCGCCCCGGGGCACCTCTGCGGTAGAGCTTGAGCCCTGTGGGTGTGGAGCAGGGTACTGGGGTGGGCACTGTTGGGGCGCGTCCACAGACTTCCCTCCCCGTCCCTGCCACACCCCGTCTAGAAACCAAGAGGCCCAGGGGCTGTCCTTCCCGTGCTGTTCTGTGCTTTGCTGACTGTGGGTGGTCCTGCTTGTGTCGTGGCCCTCCAGCCTCCCTCCAGCCTTCCCCAAATCAATAAAGACAGACAGAGCAATGGGCAGTGGTGAGCTGGGGCGAGGGATGAGGGCTGGGAAGGAAACCAAGGAGGCAGGCCACCTCGCCCGTCACCACCCGAACTTCTGCTCCCCCCATCACAGCAGACAAGCTCCGGGTTGTCCAAGAACTTCCTGTCCCCACTCCCCGACGTGCCGGCAAGAGGCAGCCGAGCCGGCCAGCTCTGCCACCCTCGAGGTTGGCCTGCATGTGGCTCTGGGGCCCTGGGCCGGGCTCAGGGGCAAGTGGAGGCCCGGGTGCTGTAGCCGGGAGGGCAACCAGAGTTCCGGGCTGTCTTCACCCCCCCTCCCCCCCTCCCCCGGCCCCGTCTCCCTTCCTTCCCCTGCTTCCCCTGGCCGTGGCCGGACAGAGCATTCCCGGGGCACGCCTTGCACCGGAAGGCTCTGCAGCCCCTGTCTCTGAGGCTGGAGGAGGGGCCCCTCGGCCAGGAGAGGGCGCTGCTGGAGCCTCAACCCCTGTGCTGGGTCCTGGCTTTGGCACCGCTGGGCTCCAGGCCCTGGGGCACCTGGGCTGGGTGGGTCGTGGCTTCCGGTGTGAAGAACGGTGGCTGGTCTTCTGGTCTGTGCAGCCCCTGCCCCTCACACCCCCATTCTGGATCGGGTAGGGCTCCAGAGCCCGGCCTTGCTGGGCCCCAGGCCTTTACTGGCTCCGCTCGGCCTTTGTCCCGCGCCCATGAGGGGAAGGCTCCCAGTCAGGGCAGAAGGAGCACCCTCAGGGTTCTGGCTGAGCTGGCCACCCCTTTGTCCCACCGTCAACCCTGCCCACTGGCCCCTGCCAGCCTGCATCGCAGAGCCTGCTGGAGAAGACACTTCTCCACGTCGACCTTTGGGAGCTGAAGGGAGACGGCGAGGCCCAGAGCAGGGCTGGCCTGGGTCTCGGGGGTGGGGCTGGAGCAGGGGCCGGGCTTCCACCGAGGAGGGTAGCCACGCACAAGTCCCTCTCTGGAGTTCTCCTCCTCCCAGCATCCTCCCACCCCCTTCCATGCACAGCCGCGCAGGCCCCTGAGCCCGGGGCAAGTCCCGAGGGGTAGGCAGCTTCCCCCTCTGTCCCCACGGCCAATTCTAGGCCATCCTTTGCTCTAGGCTTTTGTGTCATACAATGCGGTCCCACCACGCCAGCTCCCCTTTCTCTGTCCATAGCCCTGGGGACCTCAGGCTGCCATAACCTTGGCCGGGTCTCTACAGCTTGGCCTCTTCACCTCCAATGACCTGTCCTGCCTCCCCTTAGCCCCCCACTTGGGGCCTTGTCATCTCCTGTCCTGCCACCTCAGACGTCCCCTTCTCTGGCTCTCCTCCCCTCTTTTGGTTGTTCACGTTGGCCTCCCAGCACACTCACGTTTTCTCGCTTTGCCATCAAGACTGATTGGGCCTCTACTCTGTGCCAGGCGCTGAGCCCAGCGGCCAAGGTGCCCACCGTCATGGAGGAAGTCCTGCAGTGGAGGCAGTGGGCTTACTCAGGTGGCGGGAACGATCCGCCCGGGGAAGGTAGCAGCTGGCTGCTCAGGGAGGCCTGAGCAGGAGCACCAGAGCCAGCCTTCCAGAAGGAATCACACTCCTTTGGAGACAGCCAGCTCTTCCAGCCCAGGCTGCAGCCACATCCTCGCTGCGGAGTCAGAGTCGGGCCCCAGCTCCAGCCGCAGTGACACAGGGTGCAATTTGACCTTCCGCCAGCAGGAGGCGCCACAGTCACATTTTTCCACGTCCCTCAGCCACCTGTTGATCCTTCAGCACCTGGGGCAGCTGCTCAAAACCATTTCTCCTCCACCCCCCCACCCAAAATCTTGCCCCAGGGAGAGGCCTACCCTGCCCATCTGGGAGCAGGGAGACGGGGGACCCCCAGGTCGGGCAGTGGCGTCACCGTTCATCCCTCTGAGCCCTTCCCATCTGGGGGCGGGGGCAGTTTGCGAGAAGAAAGCTTTGGGTGACCCAGGCCGTGGGAGCATTTCGGGCTCAGGGAAGAGCAGGTGCTCAGGTACTGAGGCTGCCCTGGAGGGACGGGTCAGACTGGAGCCCGGTGAGGTGAGAGCTGGGCCTTAGTCTCTGAGCTGCGATGAGCCGCTGGTGGGGTGGGAGCCCGAGAGCGCCCTTGTCCGGGCTGGGGAGGTGCTGAGCTGCTGTGAGTCTGGAGCCGGGGCCAGAGGACTGGCCTTCCCAGGTGTCAGGGACCAGACTGGATTTGAGGGGGGAGCCCCTGTGGGCGTCACGAGACGAAGCTGTCTCTCTCATTCTGGGCCACACAGGGTGGGTCACACGCTCTGTCCTGGAGCGAATCTGTGGGTGTCAGAAGGGTTAGCTCAGTGGTGAGTCTTTTTAAAAATGTTTTGGCTGCGCCGCCTGGCATGCAGAATCTTAGTTCCCAGACCATGGATTGAAACCCTGCCCCCTGCAGTGGAAGCTCGGAGTCTTAACCACTGCACCGCCAGGGAAGTCCCAGTGGTGAGTCTTTATTGAGCACTTACTGTGTGCCAGGCACCCGTATTAACTCCAACCTCGACTATGAGGTAGCGACTCTCATCATCATCATCCCCACTTTGGATACTGGGAGGCGGGGGCATAGAGGCCGCATAACTGAGCAGCCTTGGGCTCTACCTCCTGCCGGTCTCTGTGTAAGTGAGGAGGGCTCACTGGGAACATGAAGGTCATGTGGGGACTTGGGGAGAAGGCAGGGGAGCTCTTCTCCACCCTTCTCTTGGTGAGCGCAAACTGGGCTGGGTGAGGGGCACCCTGGATTTGAGTTTCAGCCTTGCAGGTGGTTTTGTAGCCTTTAACACTCCCTGTGCCTCTAGCTCATTGAGTCAATTCCCTGTGAAATGGGAACCTGGGTGATGGGGCAAACCCCTCTGGAGTTCAGTGTGAGGGCCTGGGCTGACAACAGGGGCACGTCTGGGGGCCATGTCGGAGGGCAAGGTGAGAGAGATGTGCTGACGGAGGGAGCTGAAGAGGGACTGGAAGGATGGACGTTGGTCATGGTGGACTGAGCAGGGGGGCTGTGAGGGAGTCTAGGAGAGAAGCAGGCCTATTCAGGGCCCATGGCAGCCATGTTCTCCACCCAACCCCACCTCTGCCCAGGCACCCCTGTCTCCATCCCCGTCTCTTCAGGTGGGCAAGACACGAAGTACGGAGTGTTTGGGAAAAAACCGAATAACCCGATTTGGTTGACTGAAGGTTGTTGGGACAAGTGGTTAGAGATTGCCCAGAAAAATGAACTTTCTCAACAGGGCACTGAGGAGCCACTGGAGGGCTGTAGGGAGGATGGTGGCAAGATGAGATTTTTGCTTTAAGACAGTTTTCAAGAATTTTTCAACCCTATCTGGCCCCTCTTGATAAATATAAAAATCTCATCTCTAGATGCCGCCCCACCCAAGCCCCATGGAGATTTCAATAGTTCCCCTCATGCCAGGGAGCCCAGCCTGCCTCAAGTGATGTCCTGAGTAGAGGCCCAGTTGTTTTTTTCTCAGTTTATCCTTCTAGTTCTTTCAATTATTGCCTTATGTATTTTTAAGTTAGGTTATTAAGTGAAGATGAGTTTAGGATTGCTACGTATTTCGTATGTTGCACATTTGGTCAAAATGGAGCAACATGCATTAATACTAGTAATGCTTTTGCCTTACAGTCGACTTATACAGTGACAGTAGCATAGCAACTATATCTTTCTTTTGGTGAATACTTGTCTGGCATATCTTGTTCAATTCTTCTTTCAAACTTAAATTTTTTTACTGAGATATAATTCACACGCCATAAACCTCACCCTTTAAAATGTACAATTTATTGTTGTTTTGGTATACAGGTGTCCCTGACTTACAATGGTTTGACTTACGATTTTTCGACTTTTACGATGGTGCGAAAGCAATACGCATTCAGTAGAAACTGTGCTTCGGATTTTGATCTTTTTCCGGGTTAGCAATATGTGGTGCAGCCCTCTCTCATGATGCTGGGCAGTGGCAGCCACCCGAAGCTCCCACTCAGCCACTTGATCACGAGGGTAAACAATGGATACACTTATGACCATTCTATACCCAGACAGCCATTTTGTTTTTCACTTTCAGTACAGTATTCAAGTACATGACATATTCAACACTTTATTATAAAATAGGCTTTGTGTTAGATGATTTTGTCAAACTGTAGGCTAATATGACTGTTCTGAGCATACTGAAGGTAGGCTAAGCTAAGCTATGATGTTTGGTAAGTTAAGTGTATTACATGCATTTTCGACTTAGGATATTTTCAACTTATGATGGGTTTATTGGGATGTAACCCCATCAGAAGTTGAGGAAGATCTGTGTTTACAGTTTATGTCATCACGATCTAATTCCAGAATATTTTCATCACCCCAAAGGAAAACCCTGTACCCGTTAGCGGTAACTCCCCATCCGGCCTCCATCCTGCAGCCCCTGGCAACCACTAATCTACCTTCTGTCTCTGTGGACTTCCCTATTCTGCTATTTTACATAAATGGAATCACAATATGTGGCTCTTTGTGTTTGGCTTATTTCATTAAGCATAATGTTTTCAAGGTTCATCCATGTTGTAGCATGTATCAGTACTTCATTTTTATAGCTGAACAATGTTCCATTGTATGCATAGACCATGTTCTATCTATCCATGCATCCATTGATGGACATTTGGGTTGTTTCCACCTTTTGGCTATTGTGAATAATGCTGCTATGATTATTTCTGTGCAAGTTTTTGTGTGGACATACGTTTTCAGTTGCATTATTTGATAGAATTCACCAGTGAAGACTTCTGGGTTTGGATTTTCTTTGTGGGAAGATTTTCAATTACTAATTCAACCTATTTGCTTGTCATAAGTCTGTTCAGATTTTCTATTTCTTTTAAAGTCAATTGTGGTCATTTTTGTCTTTCCAGGAGTTTGTCCATTTCATCTGAATTGTCTAATTTGTTGGCATAAACTTGTTCAAAACATTGCCTTATAACCCTTAACATTTTTATTTTATTTTTATTTTTTTTTATTTTTATTTTTTTAATTTTTTTTTTGCGGTATGCGGGCCTCTCACTGTTGTGGCCTCTCCCGTTGCAGAGCACAGGCTCCGGACGTGCAGGCTCAGCGGCCATGGCTCACGGGCCCAGCCTCTCCGCGGCATGTGGGATCTTCCTGGACCGGGGCACAAACCCGTGTCCCCCGCATCGGCAGGCGGACTCCCAACCACTGCGCCACCAGGGAAGCCCAACCCTTAACATTTTTATAGGTCAGTAGTAATGTCCCTCTTTTCATTCTTTTTTTAAAAAAATAAATTTATTTATTTATGGCTGCGTTGGGTCTTTGTTGCTGTGCGCGGGCTTCCTCTAGTTGTGGCGAGAGGAGCCTACTCTTCGTTGCGGTGCGCGGGCTTCTCATTGCGGTGGCTTCTCTTGTTGTGGAGCACGGGCTCTAGGCACTCGGGCTCAGTAGTTGTGACTTGCGGGCTCTAGAATGCAGGTTCAGTAGTTGTGGCGCACGGGCTTAGTTGCTCCGCAGTATGTGGGATCTTCCCGGACCAGGGCTCGAACCTGTGTCCCCTGCATTGGCAGACGGATTCTTAACCACTGCACAACCAAGGAAGTCCCCTCATTTCATTCTTGATCTTGGTAATCTTTTTTTTTTTTTTGACCGTGCTGTGCAGCTTGTGGGGTCTTAGTTCCCCAGCCAGGGATTGAACCCGGGCCCATGTCAGTGAAAGCACTGAGTCCTAACCACTGGACCGCCAGAGAATTCCCAGGTAATCTTTTTTTCTTTCTTTTGTTTTTTTTTTTTTACAGTATTATTATTTTTAAATTTTATTTATTTATTTATTTATTTACTTACTTACTTATTTTTGCGTTACGCGGGCCTCTCACTGTTGTGGCCTCTCCCGTTGCGGAGCACAGGCTCCGGCCGTGCAGGCTCAGTGGCCATGGCTCACGGGCCCAGCTGCTCCGCGGCATGTGGGATCCTCCCGGACTGGGGCATGAACCCGCGTACCCTGCATCGGCAGGCGGACTCTCAACCACTGAGCCACCAGGGAAGCCCTATTTTATTTATTTATTTTTGGCTGCGTTGGGTCTTTGTTGCTGTACGAGGGCTTTCTCTAGGTGTGGCGAGTGGGGGCTACCCTTCGTTGCGGTGCGCGGGCTTCTCACTGTGGTGGTGTCTCTTGTTGTGGAGCACGGGCTCTAGGCCTGCGGGCTCAGTAGTTGTGGCTTGTGGGCTCTAGAGCACAGGCTCAGTAGTTGTGGTGCATGGGCTTAGTTGCTCCACGGCATGTGGGATCTTCCTGGACCAGGGCTCGAACCTGTGTCCCTTGCATTGGCAGGTGGATTCTTAACCACTGTAGTGCCACCAGGGAAGTCCCCTCTTTTCATTCTTGATCTTGGTAATCTTTTTTTTTGGCTGTGTTGTGCAGTTTGTGGAGTCTTAGTTCCTGTACCAGGGATTGAGCCTTGGCCCACGGCAGTGAAAGCACTGAGTCCCAACCACTGGACCGCCAGGGAAAAGAACAGGTAATCTTTTTTTCTTGATCAGTCTAAGTAAGATCAACTTTGCTGGTCTTTTCAAAGAACCAACTTTTCACTGATCTTCTGTATTCGTTTTCTGTTTTCTATTTCATTCATTTCTGCACTAATCTTCCATCTGCTTGCTTTGCATTTAGTTTGCTTTTCTTTTTCTAGTTTATTAAGGTATATCATTTGGCCATTGATTTGAGACCTTTCCTTGTTGTTGTTGGTATAGGCACTTAAAGATAAATTTCTCTTGTAAACAATATATAGTTAGCTGAATCTTGCTTTTTTGAATCTCTGATTTTTGATTGGGGTGCTTAGACCCTGCATATTTAATGTAGTGATTGATATGGTTGGATTTACATTTGCCATTTTGCTCTTGGTTTCTCTATATTGCCTGTCTTTTTGTTCCTCTCTTCCTCCTTGACTGCCTTCTCTTGTGTTAAATATTTTTTAGTGTACCATTTTATTTCTGCTGCTGATTTTTTAACTATATATTTTTGAATTACAGTTGCATTACAGGGACTCCCCTGGCGGTCTAGTGGTAAAGAATCCTCCTTCCAATGCAGGGGACGCGGGTTCGATCTCTGGTCGGGGAGCTAAGATCCCACATACCGCAGGGCAACTAAGCCCGCACACCACAACTACTGAGCTAACACGCCTCAACGAGAGAGCCCACGTGCCACAATTACAGAGCCCACGCGCCCTGGAGCCCATGCACCACAACTAGAGAGAGAAAACCCACAGGCCACAACTAGAGAGAAGCCCGAGCAGACTGTGCGCTGTAACGAAAAAGATCTCGCATCCCTCAACAAAGATCCTGTGTGCAGCAAGTAAGACCTGATGCAGCCAAAAAAAAATAAGGAAAATAAATAAATAAAATAAATATTTAAAAAACCCACAAAGAACAATTGCATTACAATATGGATCTTAACTAATCACAATCTACTTCATATTAATACTCATTTAATTTTTGGTAAAATGTAGAAACTTTGCTCCAGTATAGCTCCATTCCTTCCTTCCTCTTTTGTGCTATTAATGTCATGTATATTACATCTATATATGTTATAATATAAACTCAAATGTACAGTGTTATAGCTATTGCTTTATACAATAAAGCAAAGTAAGATTTATACAATCTTATGCCTTCTAAAGAAGTTAAGAGAAGAAATAAGGAAAAATATATTAAGAGAGACATTTATATTAACCCAGATATTAATCATTTTTGCTGCTCTTCATTTCTTCTTGTGAATTCAAGTTACTAACTGGTGTCAGCCTGAAGGACTTCTTTTAGTATTTCTTGTAAAGAAGTATACTAGCAATGAATTCTCCTAGTCTTTGTTTATCTGGAAATGTCTTTTTTAAACCTTCAGTTTTTTTAAAGGATAGTTTTGCTAGATATAGAATTTTTGATGGACAGTGTCTTTTTCTTTCAGCTCTTTGATTATGTCATTTCACTGTCTTTTGGCCTTCATTGTTTCTGATGTTAATTTTATTGTGGTTTTCTTCTACGTGGGTCATTTTTCTCCTATTGCTTTCAAAATTTTGTATCTTTGGCTTTCAACAATTTGACTGTGAAGTGTCTATGACTAACTCTCTTTGTTTTTATCTTATTTGGGGCTCATTGAACTTCTTGGACCTGATTAATGTTTCTCATAAAAGTTTGGACATTTCTGTCGTTGTTTCTTCAAATATTTATTCTGAGCCTTTCTGTCCTCTTCTTCAAAACCTCCCATTACACATATTTTAGAATGTTTGATGTTGTTCCACAGGTCTCTGAAGCTCAATCATTTTTCTCTCTTTTCTCCAGATTGGATAATTTATATTATTGATCTATTTTCAAGTTCAGTAATAATTTCTTATGACATCTTGAACCTACTCTTTAATACTTCTAGAGTTTTCATTTCAGTTATTGTACTCTTTAAATCCATTGTTTCCATTTAGTTATCGTTTCATAATTTCTGTATCCCTATTGAGAATCTCTATTTGTTGATTCTTTGTTGTCCTACTTTCCTTTAACTCTTTAAAAAATATTTATTTATTTTCTTTATTTTTTTGGCTGCATCAGGTCTTAGTTGCGGCATGTGGTATCTTTGTTGAGGCATGCAGGATCTTTCATTGTGGCACAGGCTCTGCATTGGGGCGTGCGGGCTTCTCTCTAGTTGTGGCGTGCAGGTTTTCTCTCTCTAGTTGTGGAGCATGGGCTCCAGGGTGTGTGGGCTCTATAGTTTGCAGCACGCGGGCTCTCTTGTTGAGGCGCACTAGCTCAGTAGTTGTGGCACGTGGGCTTAGTTGCCCCGCGGCATGTGGGATCTTAGTTCCCTGACCAGGGATCGAACCCATGTCCCCTGCATTGGGAGGCAGATTCTTTACCACTGGACCACCAGGGAAATCCCATTTTCCTTTAACTCTTTAAACATGGTTTCTGTTAGTACTTTGAACATATTTATAATAAGTGCTTTGAAGTTTTCATCTGTTAATTCCAACATCTGGGAACACTCAGAGACAGTTTCTTTTCTTTCTTTTTTAAAAAAAAAAATTATTTATTTATTTATTTGGCTGTGCCAGGTCTTAGCTGTGGCACGCAGGATCTTTGTTGCTACGTGCAGGATCTTCTTTGCGGCATGCAGGATCTTTAGTTGCAGCGTGTGGGATCTAGTTCCCTGACCAGGGATTGAACCCGGGCCCCCTGTATTGGGAGCGTGGAGTCTTAGCCACTGGACCACCAAGGAAGTCCCCAGAGACAAACAGTTTCTGTTGACTGTTTTCCCTAATGTGGGTCACACTTTGCTGTTTCTTTGCATGTCTTGTAATTTTGTTTTGCTGAAAACTGAACATTTTATTTTATTTTTATTTTTTAAAAACCATTTCATAGTTTTTAAAAATTAATTAATGAATTAATTTATTTTTGGCTGCGTTGGGTCTTTGTTGCTGCATGCGGGCTTTCTCTAGTTGTGGCGAGCGGGGGCTACTCTTTGTTGTGGTGCGCAGGCTTCTCATTGCAGTGGCTTCTCTTGTTGTGGAGCGCGGGCTCTAGGTGCGGGGGCTTCAGTAGTTGTAGCTCGCGGGATCTAGAGTGAAGGCTCAGTAGTTGTGGCGCGTGGGCTTAGCAGCTCTGCGGCCTGTGGGATCTTCCCAAACCGGGGCTCGAACCCGTGTCCCCTGCATTGGCAGGCGGATTCTTAACCACTGCGCCACCAGGGAAGTCCGAAAATTGAACATTTTAGATACTATTTTTCATCAGCTCTGGATTCTGATATTCCCTTTCCCCCTAGAAGTAGTTGTTTTGGCGTGTGTGTGTGTGTGTTTTAACTTGTTTCTTTGTTGTGTGGCTTTTCTGGACTAAGTCTGTGAAATCTGTCCCCTCCCCGCCCCACAGTGTGCAGTCAGTGGTGTCTCTGCTGAGTTAAAAAAGAAATAGTCCAGTTTAAAATTTAAGCCTGGTTTTCTAGGGGCTGCCCCTGTATCTGCCTAGCTTAGTGGCCAGACAATGATGGGACAGAAACTGTGCTCAAACATCTCAAGCCACTAAGGCTTGTATGCTCTGCTGATGGATCTGTGTGTGGGAAGGGGAGTTCTTTCAATGTTCAGGCTATTTTCAGGCCTTCCCAGGGTTTTCTTTCCACTGACCCTTTTGAGTCTCCTACATACATGTGCACAGCCTCAAGGTAGTCAGGAGAGCGTGGATGGCTTGGGACCTCTCCCCTCTCCAGCTAGGCAGGAATATGCTTGCCCCAACGAACCACTTTCACAACCTGTCTAGTAGAACTGAGCTGTTGGCCCTTCCCTGCTGTCTGTCCCTGAGAAGTTACTTCAATTGACAATGCCCCCTGGTGTGGATATTACCCACCACTCCAAATTGACTTAGCCACCTGCAAACCTGGGCAGAGAAGCTGCTGGCCTTCATGAGCTGCCTTGTCCTGGCAGAACCTCCACGCAGTGTAGTATCTTCAAATCTCTCTGGCTCCGACCCCTGTGTCCATCACCACATCTCATCTCACTCTCCCGCCTCTCTCTTTCCCTTATAAAGATGCATATGATGGCATTTAGGGCCCACCTGGAGAATCCAGGACTATTTCCCCATCTCAAGTATCCTCATTGTTTCTGACCTTGGAGACTTTCTCTTATTTTCCCACGAACTCAGCCATTCATTCAAAAATGTTTTTAGACTTCATCCTACGTTTTAGAGGTTCTGGACCAGGAGGGTTGCTCTGGACACGTGGTCCACATTGCTCACAAAGCCTCCACTGCCTTCTCACACTGCGCTTGTTTCCACCCACCGTCCAGCTTCCTGTCACTTCCTGCCGTGTCTCCATCACCGGGAATCATGGCTTTAGAATGACCGCTCCGGCTACAGTGTGCAGAAGGCACTGGGGGCAGCCGGAGCTGAGGCTGGGAGGCCAGAAGGAGCAAGTCCCTGCTGTCACTTCAGGTGGCCCAGTGGCCTCCGCAGGCTCTCCCTGCCCCCAACCCAGGCCTTCGGAGGCCAAATTCCACAGTGTCAGCCAGAGGGACACATGCTTGGATGTGCAGTTTTCCTGTGTCCCTCACCAGCTCGGGACCTTCTGCAGCTCCACCTCCTCATACTGGGGCTTGGGTTGGACTCTGCGCTGAGTCTCAGGGCTCAGCTACCGACCCCCCGTGGTCACTTCTGGGTCCCTGCTCCCCTCTCTGCCACACCGGATACCCGGCGTCATTTGCTGCTTCACAGGGTCCTGGTCCTGAGCCATGGGGCACAGAGTAGGAGCTCAATGGGTGGTGAGTGAATGGGCGGCTCAGCCAGAGGTTGGGCTGACCGGCAGTGTGGATGCCAGATGGGAAGTGACATGGGGGCGGGTGGTGTGCGAGTGCCTGAGCAGCCCAGCACACCCCCTCCCCAGGTCTCCCTCCCTGCCTTCTCCCCCAAACTCTCCAAGGTGCTCAGGAAGCTGCTTCCCTCTGTTTAGGATCTTACAGAAACCATTTATTCAGGAACAATGAAAGAAAGCAGCCGTGGTGTGGATTCCCAAGAGTGAGATGGCTCTGCTGCGGGGACTGCTGGCCCTGGGCCGGGTCCGTAAGCGGGCTGGTGTGTGTGTGAGTGTTGACACATGGACACACACACACGCACACACACGCACACACGCTGCCCATGAGGGGTATGTACTGCAATGAATGACCGTGTGTGTGTGCAGCTCGGCCCCTTCCCCGCCCCCCAAACTAACCACGGCTGTGTGGGACCCACAGCAGCAAAACCCAGGCCTTCCTCTTCCCCTCCCCCTCCCCCAGCTCCTCCGGCGGCAGTCTGACCACCTCAGTCACAAAGAGCCCCAGTGATCCTGTCAAGACATCTGGGGGAAGAGGAAAAAAAGCATCTTTTCAAATGTCAAGTGGATAAACAGTCAGGGCGCCAGATGTGCGGCCGGGAACCGCCCAGCGGCTCCCAGGCCGGCGCCCTCCCCTCTAGCGCTGCCCAGCAAGGAGCCACCCGGAAACGGGCTGTCCCTGCGGACGCTGGGTGGCCGCTGCGCCTCCAAGGCCATGTCCCCGGGGAGGCCCCCAGTCCCAGGAGGCCCAAGCCCTCTGCGGAGGAGCAGGGGGTGACTATGCTGGTGGCGGCGGTGCAACCCTCCCCATAAGTAGCCATTTGGGAAGAGGGATGGGACTGGGAGCAGGTCCCTGTGGCAGATGAGGTGGCCAGAACAGGCCCACGGCCCTCCTGAAAGGGGAAGCCGCAGGGGGCTTGGCGCCCGGCCCAGCTGGCCGAGCGCACACGGCCTGGGCCCTGGGAACCGGCAGCCACCTGGAAGGGTCTCGGGATGGGAACCCCCACCCCTGGCCCCGCCCCCGAAGGAAAAAGTAACAGTCGCAGAAGAGGCAGGTTCTGGAGCGGGGTTCCGCCCACAAGCAGCGCGGGTCAGGCCGGCGGCCCCAGGCCCGGCCCATAGGCACGTTTAATAGGATTCCCGTGGATGTTTCAAGTGGGTAGGACAGGTCTGTCCCCACCGCCACCCTGGAGGGGCTCCCGGCTCCTGCCTCGTCCCACAGCTCCACATGAGGTATTGTGCTCTCCCCTCCACCCCCAGGCCGAGCCCCCTCCCGCCTCTTCCCCAGCTCGCGGGTGGCTGGGCTGGGCGCACCCGCTGGGGGGCGGCCCGGGGCCCTATGTGGCGTCCAGCTCAAAGACGCCGTCGCTGGTGGGCGTGGTGAAGAAGGAGGGCGGGTCGGAGGCGGCCGACTCCTGCCCCCCGCTGCCCCCATCCCGGGCGCGCCGCTCCTCCAGCCGCAGGCTGCGCTCGAAGTCCAGCAGCTGCCCCATGAAGTTGAAATTGGGCGAGATGTTGGACTTCTTCCGCTTGACCAGGTCGTAGGCGTCGTTGAGCGAGAGGTGGAGCTTCTGCATGAGGTAGGCCACGGTGACGGTGACGGAGCGGCTGACGCCCGCCAGGCAGTGAACGAGCACCCCGCAGTTCTGGGACAAGGCCTCATCTAGGTGGGGGCAGAGGGGGGCCCGCGTGAGGTGCGGGTGGTGCCTTCCGGGGGGTCCCTGGCAGTCCCCGGCTCGCCCTCCGAGCTGGGGAGCTGCTCCAGTGGTGCCCGGCCCCCGCAGGGCCATCCCGGCTCGGGGCCCTGGGGAGGCAGCTGAGCCTGGAGGAGGAGCCCAGGTGAGGGACAGGGAAGACGTGGGAGAGGCCAGCAGCCAGGCCCGGGGCTGGGGAGGGAGGGGAGTGCAGAGCGGACTCACCAATGAACGCGATGGCCTCCGGAAAGAACTGGGACAAGTTCTGGCTCCAGTGGTCCGAGATGGGGATCTGCTTGTAGTGAAAGTCGCCGTTCTTCTCGAATAGGTTAGGCAGGTTTGGGGTGACATTGAGGATGTAGCGGATGCCCAGCTTGGCCAAGCTCTCCACATTGGCCGAATCCCGGGCACTGCCAAGGTAGAGGTTGGGCAGGATCTGGACGGGGAAGGACGGCAGCAGCCCCGTTGGGGGGGGCGTGGCACCCTCCGAATCCAGGCCACAGCTCATGGAGTCACGGTCGGGCTCGGATTCCGCGTCGGAGCAGTCGGAGCCCAGGCACAGGCCGCCCAGCCCCACCACTGGGCTGGGCACCGGGGCTGTGCTTGGGCCCCCACGGCTGTCAAGGCTGGTCTCACATAGGTGAGGGCACTCGGCCTGGAATCTGCTGAAGCCACCTGGGAGGAGACAAGGGGAGGATCCCATTGATCTGGTCTCCTGGGTAGCCGAGTGCCCTGGCTGGGGATAGGGACCCCGACCCTGGACAATCCCGATGCCTGAGGGGGCTGGCAGACGTCTCCAAAGGGAACTCGAAAGCCAGCAGTCTGAACTATACTGGTCTCCCGTGTGGTGTGCTCAGCACTGGTGGCTGCTCCTCCGAACGGCAAGTGCCCACTGCAGCTGCAAGACGCCAGGCTGGGGCAGAGCTACCCAAAGAGGATCTTACACCCCCCCAGGGCCAAGCCAAGGCAGGCACGAGGACTCAGCAGAGTTTAGATGTATTGCCAGCCTTGGGGAGGACAGCGGCCATCAGTTAAAAGAGAGGAAAGGTTCAGATGTGAGTTCTCTGCCTGGGTGTCTCCCGATCCAGGTCGACCAGGAGCACCCCGAGGTCAGGGGCCAGGTCACAGCCATGTCTGCGCTCTCTTCAGGGATGAGGTAGACCCCAAGAGGCAGACAGCCTGGGAGAGAGTGCAGCATTCCACCTGGATGGTCCCAAAGTCCCAAGAAGTGAACATCTCCATCTACAAACAACTACTATTTCCCTGGGGATGGGGGTGGGGGCCTGGAAATTTGACATTTTATGTATTTCTGTGTCCCTGTGCATTCAGAATGGAGCAAGGGACGACAGGCCAATGACCCTCCTGGATGGGGAGGTGGGGACAGCTGGCTCTGTAGGTTCATGGGAATCTTGTCTCTACCCTGGATCTCTGGGGGTGTTTGGCTTGGCAAGGAGCCAACATGCCTGTATCAGCCCATCTCCCCTCCACCCCCAAGCCCTGCCATGACCATGGCAGGCGGGGGAGCGGGGGAGGTCTCTGCCTCCTCCTGCCTTCACTGCTTCTCTCCCTCTCTCTTCCCCTCCCCCTTCCAGACCCTTTGCTGAGCCGGATTTGTCCTCTTGTGGCTCCAGCCTCCTTCACCCATGGCTGAGCAGCTGGGGGAGGGGGTGATATGATGGGATGGGGGCTGGGAGCCCGAACTGGGTATTCCATTCTTGAGCATCCAGGGAGCCAGGTCAGGGCACATTCTCCCCATTTTCCAGACACAGAAACTGGGGCTCCCAAGACTGAAGGACTTCCCCAAGGTCATGCTCAGGGGAGGGGAATCTCACCTCCACTTTAGACAAAATGAGGCCAGGCTTGCCCAAGGTCAAATGAATCATGAATGTCCTCAGAAGGTGGGTCCCGGCCCTCCCTGGGCTGGGGTCCTCCCCAGGCTGGTGCCCACGGGCCACCACCCGCACCTACCCTGTAGGTAGTAGGCCAGGTAGCCTTCCTCCCGCAGCTTCTGGAGCAGGGTGCCCAGCACCGACTCGGCCTCCCACTCCTCGGCCTCGGCCTCGGCCTCCCCGCGCCGGTGCCGGCCCCCGCCCTGGTCGTACAGGAGCACCGGGGCGGGCGGGGGCGGCTGCAGCGGCGGCCCAGGCAGGAGCGCGCGCACCGACAGGCTCCCCCGCCGCAGGCGGCGCAGCAGCAGCGCGGGCAGGGCCACGCTCAGCGCCCCGCCGATGCGCGCCGACTCGTACAGCTCGCGGCTGCGGCAGTCCAGGAGCAGCAGCCGCGGCCGCGGGGGCGACAGCTCCCGGCGCAGCCACAGGCACGAGCGGCCCAGACCCTCCATGGGCTCGCGGCTCCTGGCACGTCGGGCCCCGAGAGCTGCAGAGAGAGGGAAGGCGCGCGACGTGAGCCCGCGTCCTTCGCGCCCGGCCGCCAACGGGCGCGGGCCCGGGGGCCAAGACGGGAAGCCAGGCCCGGGTCCTGAAGGCGGGTGCCGAGGGTCCCGCAGGGACGCCCCTCTACTGCCTGATTCTCTTCTCGTACCCCTCCTACAGTAAGGATATGCAGAAAGGCGCCCCTTGCGCCCCAAGAAAAACGCCCCAGGCAGCCACTCGGCGTTGCTTCCCGTCCTGGGAAGGGAAGTGTGAGAGGTTCCCCAGAAGAGGAAGGCTGGGGGTCCAACGGCCCCTTCGAGAGCCGCCGTGGGTCCCTTCCCGGCCCCTCCTGGGGACCCAAGGCCGCGGCGATCTCCCCCCACACCCCCTTTCTGCATCCGTCTCTCACTCTACCTGCCCGCAGTCACTCCCCACGTTCGAGCCTCCGACTTGGGGGGCGTGTGCGCGTGAGAGGGGTTCCAGGCCGAGATCTCCCCCATGGCCAGGCGGGCCCGGGTAATAGAGGTGGTGCCGAGGTGCTGGACCTCGGCCGGCCGGACCTCTCGGAGCTGCCCTCCTCCCCCCGTAGAAAACAAAAGGAGAGAGACCTGGAGAGTGATCCCGCGGCGAGCGGCCGCGCGCGGACGTCCCAGCCACGGCCACGGCGGGACGAGGCGCGCCGTCCGCGGGCAGGGAGTCCCCGAGCCCGGCCACCGGGAAGAGGGCGGGGCAGCGGAGCAGGCGCGCACGTGGAGGCCGAGTCCACTGCCGCCCGCGCACCGGCCGCTTCCTGGCAGTGAGACCCAGCTTCCACCTTGGAAGCTGCTGCCTTTGGACGTGGAGTTGCCGTTTGGAGGGGCGGGGCGGCGGGGGCGGGCTCAGGGGGGCCAGCGAGCCAACGGGTGCCCTCGAAAGCAGTTGAGTGGGCCCTGCAAGTGGCGCGCTGAGCCGGGGCTTCCACCGAAGCGGGACTGGGCCAGGGCAGAGGCCAAGGGCAGGTCAGGGGCCCAGCAGGGGACCAGCTGCAGCTCCCCTGGCCGGCGCCAGTCAGGCCCCTGGAGGCAGGGGGAGGGGTGGGGACAAGAGCCCAGTGGCCCTGCCCGAGAGGCTGCCTCCAGCCTTACTCATTTGGGGTGACCATCGCGTCCCCTGACTGGACTTCAGTGGCCCCATCTATATAACAGGCCCCTCATAGCCACCGCCTTGGCTACCATGGGATGCCGGTGAAATCGTGGAGGGGAGAGGGAAGCAGAACCAGAAACCCGCTGCTGCCTTCTGGCCAGAACTCTGCCCAAGGCTAGCTGGAGGGCTGGGCAGGCAGAGGGCAGCTTCTGGGCACCGCAATGGCTTCCTTCGTACAGGCCAGGCCAAAGGCCCCGGGAGCTCTGTGCTCTCAGCCCTGAAGTGGGGTGCTCTGCTCTTACCACATTACTGATCCTGGGAGCCACGCCTGGCTCCTCGTTTTGTCAAGAGCCAAGTCATTTCCACTTAAATGTCTCTCACATCTGGACATTCCCCTCCACCCCCTGCACCGGCCTGGGTCACCATCATAGCTTCCAAAGGCCTCTCCCTACCTCCAGGACTGTCTGCCTCAACCCCCCTCAGCCCTGCCCTGCAGCAAAGGCCCACGGTGTCCTCCATACCTTCCATGGACACAGGATGGTGACCAGGCAGGACACACTGGGCCGCTGCTTGCACGGCACTCCCAGGCCTGCAGGACAGGTCAGTAATAAACCGAGGGACCGAACAAGATAATACCAGGTGTGATAAGTGCTGAGACAATGAAACGAGGTGGGGGAGGTTTCTGAAAAGTCTGGTCTGTGTCCCTTCTCTGCTTAGAGCCCATCTAAACCAAATAGCAGAGTTGAAGGAAAATGTACAGCAGATAAGATAAAGCTCATACAGCTTAATCAAAAGGTTAAGACTCCTATAGATAAATGGGCAAGGAACCAGAAAAGACTGCATGAAGGAGGAAATGCAACCGGTCCAAGGCGCTTGGGGGAAGGTTCAACCTCAGGCATGGAAGGAAAGTAAATTTAAAAAAACAAGGTAACAACGACAGAAAACAAGGTAACACTTCCCACCTGTCACATTAGTAAAATGTTCTCAAAATGAGAGCTCCCAGGGCTGTGAAACTGGCCTGCTGCTCTATTGCTGGTTGCTAGAGGGTTCTCTGTTGGGATGGCCCTTTTGGAAATTAACTTGGTAATATGCATCCAGAGCTGAGAAGAACACCACACCCTCTGGCCACTTTTGGGAATCTACCCCAAGGAACTAAGTAAAAGAAGGCAGAGCTATGCACACAGCATGGGCACCACAAGACAGGTAACTAAGGAGTGAAGCGTGCAAAGCCACCGGAGGGCCACTGTTTAGGACGGTTCAGTCCAGTGTGGCTGCCAAAGACTCCTCTCACGGACCACAAAGTAAGATGAGAAAACTTGGGAGGTAATGCTGGGGAGAGGGCAGCTTACAGAGAGCCAGGTTGCCTCGAAGGGGCCTCCAGTTGCCCCCTTCCTCCCTCCCTCCTTCCCTCCCTCCCTTCCGGGCCCAGCGGGCCACCAGCCTGGGACATGTCTAGGTCTCTGGGCTGAGCCCCACCACATGCATCCAGGGGCCTCAGGCAGCTGGGCTGGGTCCCCTTGCCCCTAGTCCCGGCCTCCTCCTCTGCAGTCTGTCCTGATTCTGTTCCTTCTTCAGCCATCCTCCCCCCCACCCGGCCCAAGGTTTCTGTTTCCCTCTTCTGTGCTCCAGGGCTCAGTTCCCCGAGGTTGCCAGCTGGGCCGGAGAGGAGTGGGGGGCATTTCCTTTCCCTCACAACCTAGCTCCCAGAGACAGAGGTTGGCTGCCCCCTGCCCATGGGCCCCAAGCCTGGGGGCTCCCTCCAGGCCTGCCGCAGCTCTGGGCAGGAGCCTGGGGTGGGCAGGGGTTGAAGGTACCAAGGGGTTCTGCAACGTGCCAGCCTGGGGTGTCTGGCTTGGCAGAGTCGTGGGCAGTGGGGGTGGCAGCACCCGACAGGGAGGTGGAGAGATACGTGTCCCCACCCGCCCTGTCCTGAGGGCTCAGCGTGGTTGGGGAGACAGGGCTCAGCGTGGTTGGGGAGACGGTCGCCAACCCCGTTGGAGGTAGGAGTTCCTGAGGTGCCTAGCCCTGCTTTCTGGAGAGGGCTCCCTGGGGGAGGTGACCGGAGCCGGGCTGGGAAGCTGAGGATGAGAAGGGAGGCAACTTCTGCAAGGGTGAGTGGAGAGGAAGCTAGGCTCCAAGAAACCCTAGCCCCCGCCCCCGGGCTGGGGTTCTGCGGGGCCTGCACCTCGCAACGCCCGAGGAAGGGCTCCCCTGCGCCTCGCTCCGGACCCCTGCCGGCCAGCCCTCCCGCCGGGAGAGAGCGCTCAGGAGGGGGATTCAATCTCGAAAGTGAGCGCTCGCTGCCCGGCGCCAGCAGCAGGACAGACTGGAACCTGTTGCCACCTCCGCACTGCAGGGCTGAAAGCAGCCAAGCCCCCCTCCCCCGACCCTCGCCCGGCCCGCCCGCGCTCGGGCCCCCGCAGCGCCGGCCCCGCCCCGCACCCTCTCCCCGGGCGCGCCGGGCAGGGGGAGGCAGCGCCGCGCGCCGGGGCCTCGGCAGGCCCCCTCCGGCGGGCGGAGTCAGGCCGCGCGCTTCCCGTAGGGTGGACGCTGCGCCCATCGCCCAGCTCCCGCCGGGCGCCCCCGGCCCCCGCCCGGCCCAGCCAGTGCCCCTCGGAGGCCGCGGAAACGCTGCTGCCCGTAGGCCTCGCGCGCGCCGCGTGCGCCTTCTGGTCCCTGGAGCCTCCCGAGAGCGGCGCCCCGCCTCCCCCTCCACCCCCCTCCCCCCCCCCCCGCCTCCCCGAAACACACGGTTCCCGCCGGGCCGAGTGGCAGAATTTCGGCTGTCGCGGCCGGGTCACATGGCCAGGAGCAGAACTCCCAGCGACAGCGTTCCTGCCAAATCCACTGTCTTTTCCACCAAATCCACTTTCCGCTGGGGATGGCTTTCTGCTTTTCCCGGTCGGTCTCCTCGCGGGACTGGGAGTTCCTCCAAGGCAGGAGCGGGTGTGTGCCCGGCCCCAAGCTGGCCCCAGCCCCCAGTGAAGGGCCTGGCACGCGGCGCTCACGGAAGAAATGCTCGTTAACAAAAGAAGGCATGAATGAATGAAACCAATTGTTGCGTGAGGGAGCCCAGGAGGGGACCGCTCCTGCTTTTTTTCTCAGCGGGTCACACACTCGCCCCCACCAGACACGCACGAGCATACGTGCGCACACGGCCCTCCCCCCACCGCACAGGCAGACGGGCACACGCGGCACTCCGACTCATGCCCCCAGGAAACCCACCTACTACGTGCGTGCCAGCAACTGGGGCCCCTTTGGTCCCAGCTGGGCCGCCTCCATTTCAGTGCCTGCCTCTCCCTTCCTCTTCCCCGCCCCCCTCCCCCATCTAAGTACGGTACCTTGCACCCCAAGTGCCTTCCTTATCTCTTAGGGAAGAGGCCAAGCCAGTCGCTGGGGAGCCTCAAGGTCTGTTTAGGGAGGCACCTGGGGGGTCTCAGGATGGTGAGCTGCTGCTGCGAAGGCGAGCCAGAGGCGCCTGGCAGAGATGCCACCAAATGCTGCAGCCTCTAGAGCCCGCGTGCCAGGTGTTGGGGGGTGGTGGTGGGAGGGACTGGGGATGTGCTGGGGGATGTTGAGGGCTCTTTGCGGTGGGGGCGGGGCAGGGTGCTGGAGAGCATGAATCCAGCAGGTGTGCATACATGTTGGGGTGTATGGGAGTGCGTGCTGGGGATGCTAGAGGTGTGTGCCTGGGGAGCGGGCATGGCTTCAGGGAGTGGGGAGGGTCGGCCTCTGGGGTGGGGGTTAGTGTTGGGGTTTGTTCAGGGCTGGGCGGACTGCAGTGTCTCTGGGCTGGGAACGTGGGTGGGGTGTCTGTAATGAGCATATGGGGAGTTGGAGATGGTGGGGCACGGTGAGGAGAGCTATGGTAGTGCAGACATCGCAGGGATGTGTTTGGCGTGTGTGTATGTGTGTGTGTGTGTGTGAACGCGCGCGCGCTCGCGCGCCTGGGTGTGTACTGAGGCGTGGCAGCGTCTGGGATGGGTGCTGGCCTGAGTTGGGGACAGTAGTGGATGGTGACTTAGCGGCTGCTGGTGTGTGCACTGCAGGGACCTGGGTCCGCGGTGCATGGTTTGTGCACGCGCGTGTGTCAGGGGGTGTGCGTGGCCATGGACACGGGAGGTGCACGGGCGGGATGCGGGGGGTGTGCGGTGGTAGCACTGAGTGGGTCTCCCAGGGGCGCGTGCGTTGGCCCTGTGGGGTGCGCTCTGGCAAGACTTTGGGGGTGCAGGGTGGAGGAGCGCACGTCGGGGGGCGGCCAGGCAGGGTGGGGGTGGGGTGGGTGCCCGGGCGCCGCGTGCTCCGCTCACCTCCGCTCACCTCCGCTCACCTCCGTTCAGCTCGGCTTCCTGCACCGGCTCCGCGCGTCGCGGCCGGGAAGTTTCCGAAGCCCGGGCGGCGGGAAGCGCCACAGCCTCTGCCGCCGAGCGCCACCGGAGCCTCGGGCGGCGGCCTCGCTTGGAGCCGAGGGGCCGCCGCCGCCACCGCCGCTGCGGAGGGAAACTCCAAATCCCGCCTCCGCCGCCGCCTCCTCCTCTCCCGTCGCCGTCTTCTCCGCCCCCTGCCCAGGAGGGGCAATGTCGCCGGCGGCGCGCAGGGAGGGAGCGGGGAGGGGCCGCGGCCTGCCCGGCGTCTCCCTCCACCTCCCCCGCCCGCCTTCCTCCCACCTGCAAGTCTCTGCCCGCTCTGCCCAATGTGGCCCCTCTCCGGGATGTCCCCTGCAGCCTCCGGCCCCCAACGGCCCCGCTGCCTGGGGTCTCCGAGCTTGGGGTGCCGGAGTGGGGAGGGGGGCCCTGACCTAGGTAGGGCCTGGGCTGGGAGACGGTTGTACCGAAGAGTCTCTGCTGGCACCCCTGCTACCCTCAAGAGAAGCGAAGGGACCCATCGAGGACCAGGCACAGCTTGGCCCCCAGAGCCACCTCCTGCTGCCACAGGGGATAGGGCATAAGGTCTAGCTGACGGCACTGCAAGTGCCCCCAACCACCGGTCCCCCTGGCACTGTCTTCTCCCTTTTTCATGTATTGGATTCTGGCTAATGGTCATAGCATTTGGGCTTCAGTGCCTGGAAGGGGTGGAGCCTGGACATTGGGGGTGGGGCTGGGAGGGGGTGCTGTCACCAGGCCCGGTTTGCTTTCCTCTGGACCCAAGGCCACCAGGACCTCATTTGGTCCTTATACCAGTCTGGGAGTCGGAGGAGACCGTTCCCATGCTATAAGTAGGGAAACCGAGGCAGTGGTTTCCTGGCGATCACACACTAGTGCAGTGACAGGGCCCGAGCGGGCTCAAGGCCGGGAGAACATGGAGAAGAAGGCAGGCAGAGCCGGGATGCCAGCCGCCCCACGGATGAGGGGCAGCCGAGGGAGGCCAGGCTGCCTGGCTAGTGTCTGCAGCAGCCTTGAATTCCCCTGAGTCAGCACCCCTGGAAAAGAGAGGAGAGGGGCCACTTTGTTTCCTAATCTGTACATTTGGGGAAAGGGGCAGACCTCATGATCTCCAAGGGCCCTCCTAATCTTTGCTGCAGTTTCTCTCCAGGTTGTGGGAGCTTGGCATGCCCACCCTGCCCTTTGCCCCCTTTCGGCCTCAGCAGATGCCCACCCTTACAACCCTCCCCCTGCTTGAGCCCCTGGGCCTTTCTGGGCTGCACCTGCTGGCAGGTGCATCTGACAGGCAGGCCTAAGGTGCCCTGGGCTGGGCTGACCTTTCACCTCCTCTTCAGCATCAGGGCCCCAGCGTCCAGCATGGAATTGACCTGCCAAAACGACACCACACGGGCGAGCAAACGAAACTGTGTGTGGGTCGTGCCGCTCGACGCCGTGCTTCTGTGACCCTCCACGGTGCCAGCTGTCCTGAAGTCAGGGGGCCTTTGCTAAGAAATCAACATGTGCCAAAAGCCGTGCCGTTTATCAATAGGACCATTTTATCTGTCAAAACGTGAAAATACATGGAAACCAAAAAAGATGGGGCTGGCTTCCCTGGTGATCCTCCCATTTGGGGAAGACATACGACAGCCGTGTCGTGGCCCTGGGCACTCAGTTGGCTGCCTGCAAAGGCTCGGTGAGCTGACTCACAGAGAAGTATCTGGAAAGGTTGACTAACCAGCCCCCTCCCCCCCGCAATCCTGCGCTTTAGTGACTCAGGGCTGAACGGCTGGAGGAGGAACATTTGGACTGAATGATGCTGCCCCCCACCCCTGCAAAGCTCCTGCCCCAGCCCTCCCACAGGGCCTCTGCTCTCTGGGCAACAAGACCCACCCAGCTCTGGAAGAGACGAAGACTAACACAAACGGCCAGGCCAGTCCTGGGAGCTCCCAAGGCACAGGTCTGCTCCGCCTCGGGAAACGGTGCCTCCCTCCTCGTCCCCAGGGACTTGTCTTAGGTAGCCAGGCCTGACCTGTTCCCTGTTGAGGAATAAAATGGAGAATCTTCTCGAAGAGCACTCGACTGAGAGGCCAACCGTGTTGGAATCGAGGTTGTTCTGAAGATGCAGCTGGGCCTCCGTCTCCGAAGCGGCCAAGCCCACGTGCTCAGATCCTGTCTGCTCCTAACAAAAATCTCGGGGTGGGCCGCCGGGCCAGCTCCAGCCCTCACCCTCTCCTCTGTGGCCCTGCCCCATCTCCCATCAGAATCTCCGCCGGCAGCCAGGCACTCAGCAGGAGCTGCCTGCGCAAGGCGGAGGGGCAGAAAGCTGGGCCGTGCTCCGAACCTGCCAGGGGTGTGTCACTGTGGGCCTTGGGCTGAAGGCGGCCCTAGCTGCGCAGGTGCAGCTTTTTCCGGTCTGATTCTGGCTCCCTTTCCAGGCAGCTGGATCTTTGAGGACAGGCGCACCCCACCTGGTCCTTGCATGGAGACCCTGCTCCCTCTGGGCACCGGCATTTGGGTGCACACACACGTGAGGTGTTATTTCTGGGCAACCATTGGGTCCCCCGTGAGAGCAATACCCGCCGCTGAGTCCGTGTGCTCACGTGACAACACCCCCCTGGCTGCCGGCGTCCCTCCACCACTGGGTAACAGGCCTCAGCTCTGCCCCTCCCCCATCAGAGGCGCTTTAGCCAGCATCTTTTAGACGCATCTCGCTACCAGTTGCCATGCCTTCAGGAACACATTCTAGGCCCTGTTCCGGAGCGCCCCACCTGCCTGCAGCAGCCCCTGACAGAACCGCATCCGGACATTTGAAACCAAATGGCCCAGTGGGTGCTCTCAGATCCGCACTTGCAGCCCAGGTGAAAGGGTGAGGGTGAGAGCCAGGCAGGGCCAGGAGGGAGCTGAGGGGAGAGGAGGGGGCAGGGCCAAGAGGCAGCTTGTGTAGCGCAGCAGCGATTGATTTCCGAGGGTCCGGGACCTCGGGAGCCATTAACAGCCCCATTCCGGGAGGGCTCAGGTTCAGGTTCAATAACCTGGTTATAAACCCCCTCCGGCCAGCTGCGCGGGCTCCCTCTCCTTGCCTTGTCCTCCCAAGAAGCAGCGCGCGTGTGTCTGGATATACATTACAGATGATATAATCCTTTTACCGGGAGAGAGCCAGACACCCACGCCCATTGGCTGGACAGGCAAAGGGAGGCGAGAGGGAAGAGGCGGGAGAGCGGTGGAAGGGGAGGAGAGAGAGGGCTGAACGGGGCCAGGAGAGGGGAGCCTCCACGGGTGGAAGGATAGGCCAGGAGGTTGGGAGCCGATCGCTCCAGTGAAGGCCTCTGTGAGTGGCCCACCCAGCTCCCTGGCCACATCTCTCCGTTCCCCCACCAGGAGTGTGCCTCCTGAGGCAGGCCATCTCGTCACAGGAAGGAATGCGTGAAACAGGCAGTGCGGCCAGACCAAGGCGGGGGCTCACTCCGGTTCCCTGGCCCTGGCTCAGTTGTCTTTGGGGGGCGGGGAGGGGGTTCTGGGGATGCTGAGGGTTTTTCTCGTCTCCATCCTCAGGGGTCGCCTCCCTGTATGACAGACTGAGCACCTTGCTTCCCGCTCCTCTTCCCAACACTGCAAGGCCCAGCCTGGGCCCCGCTGGCTCCTGGCGCGCAGACCAAGGCCTAACACCAGGCTGGCTGGGTCACTGCTACTCTGGGGTCAGGGCCACTGAGCACCTCTCTGCACCTCTCCTCCCACTGCAGGAGCTTTCCACCCTCTGGCCTGGTCTGGGAGCACTTCTGCAGGCCCAGCTCTGGGCCCGGAAGCCCTAGTCAGCCCCTGACAGTGACTGGGCTAAGGGAAGGCAGGAGGGAGACAAGGCCCAGGGCGGGGACTCGCCCACGGTCCTATGGCGGCGGCGGCGAAGCTGCAGGATGCAGGAACCACCGTCAAGGGCAGGCGGCCGCGGCACAGCAGGCACTGTGGGTGGACCCCCAGGGCCCAGGCCTCAGGAGCGTGCTGCTCAGGCCAGCTCACAGAGCCACTTGGCCGCTGGCAGGGAGACTCGGGTGGTGCCCCGCCACGTGAAGTCACACAGCCAACTTGCCGCCCTTTGAAGCCCTGCTGTCGCCGAAGTCTCCAGCTCACAGATCACAAAGTGTGGAGCCGTCCCTCCTTGCTCGCCAGGAAGGCTCCCTCGAGGGACACTTAAATAATGAAAACAGTAGCTCCTGGTCACCGTGCCAGGAACAAGGGCCACAAGCCTTCCGTATGAGGAAACCGAGGCACAGAGAGACGAGGCAGAGGACCCCAGCCGGGCCCCAGCCTCCAGAGGGGGCACTGCCTCTGCTGTCGGGGCTCGGGTCCAGGTCGCTCTTTCTTGTAGGTTTGGGGGCGGCAGGAGTGGGGCCAGCGACCCAGCCAGAGCAAGGAAGGACAAAGCTCCCAGTTGCAGAGGGGCCCTGGGGAGCCGTCCACACAGTCCAAGGTGGAGCCCCAGGCTGTGGCCCCAGGTTCGCCCCGGCCCAGGGGAGGACTTCTCTTCCATCAGTGTTCCTTGGCCTCAACGCTGTCTCCATGCAGCACCCCCTCCGTCGCCCCCTCCCAACTTTCACGCTTGAGAGACGTTCCACAAGGAAGGCGCAGGATACTTCTGCCAAGTCTGTGGGGATTTTCCCCCTCTAAATTTAGAGAGTAGCTATTACCCCTCAGTACCTGCTTCCCACAGAGAGGAGAGCACCCCCAGGCAGAGAGACGGGGAGAAGAGGGAGGGGAAGGCCAGGGCCCGGTGGCAGCAGAGCCAGAGGGATTGGTCTCCGCCCCGAGACGCCGCACGCAGGAAGGGGACAGCCACAGACCCGCACTTGATGCCGGGCCCCTTGGCCGGAGGCTGTGGGGAGTCAGGAGCTCCTTGCAGGGGTCCCCAGAGCTGTCTCCCTCCGTCACCATGTGCCTGGGTATTGTGGCGGTTCCCTTCTCCTGTGGGGCCTCGCCCGGTACCTAGCAGGTGCTTAGTGCTCAGTACCTGCCAGCTGGGTGCCCCCTCCCCCTGCCAGCGCCATTTCATTATTATGGAGAGAAGAGGCAGGGCCGGGGGGTGCACAGAGGGTCACGGCTCAGTACGAGTCACTCTGGGGTCCCATTTGTCTCTGCTGTTACAAACCTGGAGCAGTGGCCTGAGGCTGGCTTTCTAGCAGTGGCAGCCTCTCTTCACTGCACCTCCACTTTGGGGATGTCTGTTGGGGCTGGCATGGGCGGGGAACATGAGGGTAACACACAGCCCAATGTGTCAACCTACAAGGCTTGGCTCCTGGGACCTGGCCAGAGCCACAGGGACTGTGACTGTGACTTCGGCCTCCCCATGGCACCCCGGACCTGAGCTGCCTGTTCTCTGCAGCCCCAGAGGAGAAAGGGGGGATCAAAGATGGAGTCCCCAAGTCTATACGCCCTCCCAGTCATCAGAACGAAGTCAACAAGGCCCAGATGCAAACGTCCTGTGCTCCGGCTCTCAGTGACGGCCCCATTCACCATGGCAACAAGGGAGACAAGTGTCCAGAAGCTGTCTTTATCTTCAGGAACGGGCACATGGGGTGCTCGGAACGCTGTCTCCTTCTTAGCCTCACGGCTCCCATCACTGTGTCCTTTCAGCACCAGCCTTGCCTCTGCCCAAGTCCCTGAACAGCTCTCAAAAGTCCTTCCATAGGGGCTTCCCTGGTGGCGCAGTGGTTAAGAATCCACCTGCCAATGCAGGGGACATGGGTTCGAGCCCTGGTCCGGGAAGATCCCACATGCCGCGGAGCAACTAAGCCCGTGAGCCACAACTACTGAGCCCACGAGCCACAACTACTGAGCCTGCGCTCTAGGGCCCGTGTTCCGCAACAAGAGAAGCCACTGCAATGAGAAGCCCGCGCACCACAACGAAGAGTAGCCCCCGCTCGCCACAACTAGAGAAAGCCCATGTGCAGCAATGAAGACCCAACGCAGCAAAAAAAAAAAAAAAAAAGTCCTTCCATGATATTTTGTAATAACCTATAAGGGAAAAGAATCTGAAAAATAATATATATATAACTGAATCACTGTGCTGTACACATGAAGCTAACACAGCTAGTAAATCAACTATACTTCAATAAAATGAATGAATGAATAAATAAATGCTTTTAAAAAATTTATTTACTTTATTTTATTTATTTATTTTTGGCTGTGTTGGGTCTTTGTTGTGGTGCATGGGCTTCTCATTGCGGTGGCTTCTCTTGTTGCGGAGCACGGGCTCTAGGCGCATGGGCTTCAGTAGTTGCGGCACACGGGCTCAGGAGTTGTGGCTTGTGGGCTCTAGAGCACAGGCTCAGTAGCTGTGGCTCACGGGCTTAGTTGCTCCGTGGCATGGGGTATCTTCCCAGACCAGGGCTCGAACCCGTGTCCCCTGCATTGGCAGGCGGATTCTTAACCTCTGGGCCACCAGGGAAGTCCCTAAATGCTTTCTTAAATTAAAAAAAAAATCTGTGGCAAATAACACAAAATGTCAAAAAAAAAAAAATCCTTCCACGACGCTTTGTGCCTTCAGAGCGGAGACGCCCCTGCGTGCTCTCCCACACCCACTCCCGGAGCCCAAGGCCTCCTGGCATCACCTTGCCTCATAAGGTGGTGGCTTCTAGATGTGACTTGTCCACCTTCCTGTCAAACTCCAGGGGCTTCAAGGCTCTTCCTCTCAGCCACCCCACCTCTCACTCCCTGGTTTTGGATCCACTCCTGGGGCCTTGGGTCTGGGTGGCCCATTCGAACCCCTGCTTCTCAGTGCTTCTCTGGTGACCCCGGCCCCTTCTCCACTTGGTACCCTGCTTTCCACCTGTCGAATCCCTTACTCGCACCTGGCTACCTTCCTTCCCACGATACTCAGTGGACAGTCCCAAGCTCCATCGGTCTCCTGGAGCCCAGCTGAGGCCTCACCTTCCCAGCGGGTGCCTTTGCCGCCCAAGTGACCAAGCACATTCAGGCCAGTCAGGTGAGAGCTCCCTGGACTCCCTGCCCTTCCTGAGCCAAAGCCACCAACAGTTGTAGTCCCAGTCCCCTGGCGTCCAGGCTTAGAAGAGGTGGGGTCCTCTTCCCTCCCAAGTCAGCCCGCTGTCCCATCCCCTCAGCCACTGCTCCAGATGCCACCGGCCCAGGTGCCCTCTTGTCTTGCTCTCCCTCAGACCCTGGAAACCCGCCCCTCTCTGCCCTCCCGGTTTGCTTCCCACCACTCTGGCCATTTCCCTCAAGTCTGTCTCGGGCTCTGAGGTCGTCTTCTCCCTCTGTGTGTTCTCCCGGATGACCTCAGCTCCTCTCCTGGGTGAAGACTGTGACGTCAGTGTCTCCACTGCCACCTGGATGACCCATGGCCCCTCAGATGCATTGTGTGCCACAGGGAAACTCACTGTCTCCCCTCAGCTGTCCAAATCCTGGCCTCAGGGGTGGCACTCAATTCCCCTTTCTCTCCACCACCCCTTTGCATTGCTGGTTTCTGCTGAGTTTCCCTCCTGTCCCTGGCCAGGCCCTGCCCCCTCTTCACTGTCCACAGCCTCCGGGCTCAGTCCTCCGCTCGTCCCCCACATGGTCGACGTGGTGATTGTCCTAAAGCAGAGGCTATTGGCGCGCCTCCTCTCAGCACCCTTCGATGGCCCCGAGTGACCCTGAGGACAAAGTCCAAGCACTTCAGCCAGCTCGCATGGTCCTGTGTGACCAGCTCCTGCCGCCTCCCAGCCCCTCTCTCCCAGGACACTCCTCCAGCCCCATCGCACTACTGGCAGTCGCCAGAATGTACCAGCTGTCTCGTGCCCATTTGCCTTATTCAAGATAAGCTCACACCCTGAGACTCCCGTGCACACATTTTTCGGGGCCACTCTTCAGTCTGCTATGGCCGGCCTCCACTCCCAATTCACGTCAGCTCACGTGCAAAATACATTCCCGCCACCCTGCCATCCCCTAAAGTCTTCACCTGCCATGCCACCGCCACTTACTGTCACAGCCCACCATCTGCCTGGTGAGGTCACACCCTCTTTCTTCCCTTCGCTGGGACCACCTGGCACGGGTGGGCTGTGTACTCCCAGGCCTGGACCACTGCAGCCCTTGGACGGGAAGCCATCTCTTTGGGTTGACAGAACATTTGGAGGACAGGGACCACGTTGCGTTGGTGTCTCTGTCCAATGCTTACCACCCAGCCTGGCTCTGGGATGGAGCTCCAGTAATGTGTCTAGATCCCAGGAGCAAACAGATCCAAGAGCCTGGCTAGAATTGCTAGACAACTGAACAGGATCGCCAGACCCTCCTGATTAAGAAGCAGGGAAACAAAGCCGGCAACCAAGGGAGGGGCAGGGAGATGCAGGCGTCACTGCCGGCCATCTCCATCCCGGCCGCAGTGGACCTCAAAGCGCGGGGCTTTGGTCCTCGTGCTGTGCTTTGGAGTCACCACTCTGGCCGGCCCTGAATGAAGGTGGATGCCACCAGGCCGCTGCAAGCACTTCTTCCCGACTGGCCTGGGAGCGTCCTCAGCCCCCCTGACCACGGGACGCTGGTAATCCCGGCACGCCCGCGTCCTGACACAAACCCCAGACAGGGGAGCGGTGGTGGCCTCCCTGCCGAACGTCTGTGCACACGATCGCTGGGCACGATGGTGGCCACCGCGCAGGGAGGGCCCTTCTCCGCAAAAGGACCAGCCCCCGACCGCAAGCGCTGGGCGCCCTTGGTGGCAGTGGTGCACAGCGTGGAGAGGGCCAGGCGCCCGCTTCCCCGCTGTGAGCAGGCCTCCACCTGCCACGCCAGACCCGGGGGAACCTTCCCTGGCAGCCCCTCCCCACTTCCGGGCCTCAGCTCTGTCCCTCCTGGAAGAAGCTGGGCAAAGCGTCCCATCTTGGTTTGGAGCCAGGGGCCTGGGAGGGAGGCACGTGGCCCGGGGCCGGACGGTCCGGGCCCCTCGGTGCTGGGTTCCCGAGCGCTGCCCTGCGAGCGGGCGGCCCTGCCGCCGAGGGAGGCTCCCGCCTGATGTGGCTCAGTGCCCGCAGCAGGCACGGAGGGAGGGGCTGGGACACAGGCGCCGGCCATCCTGGGCGCCCCCCAGCCCACCTGATCCCTCCCTCCTGGGCCCCTGGCTGCACAGCCCGCAGAGCCATGGCCAGTGGCTGGGCTCTTTCTTGCGGACACCTCTGTCCCGGGGAGCGGAGCGGAGCGAGAGTCCCTCCGACCCTGCCATCCATCCGTGTGGCCACAGGGCTGCTGTCCGGGACCCCTGCCCTGGCGTCACCCAGAGGGGTCCACGTGGCTGCGCCTGCGGGTGGCACGGGGGCAGCACTTTCATCGCATTGCACGTGGCGGCAGGCCCGCGCCCCCATCTTATCCCCCATCGTCCCCCACCCCCTTCCTGGCTCTCGGCCTCACTGGGCATCTGGTCGTGAGCAGGCCAGGGAGGGGGTGCGGGGCACCAGGAAGGAGAGAGTTCGGGAGCCAGAGGAGGGGCCGGCCTGGGTCCCCGATGGGCTGTGGCGTGGGGCACATTGAGGGGGCCACTCAGGCCCTGCGTGTTGTCGCTGGGGCATTGCCCCCGCACGACCTGCACCCACCCCAAGCTGCCTCTTGGCTCAGGCATGCAACTCGGAGCACATCCCTCAGGTGTCAGCCGCCTGCCCTCACGCGTTGCAGGGCTTCCCTGTTTGTTGTCTCCTTCTGTGCCCGGCAGCTGGCGAGCCCAGTAACACTGAGGATGCCTCTGGGCTCCAACTCGCCTGGCATCGGGCCTGGGCACCGCAGGCACTCCACTGACGTCTCCTGAGTGGACGATGTCGAGTCAGGACAGCTGTGTAACCCCGCATGGACCTTCCAGGCACCGCACTGCGTTAGGGCACAGAGAGCACAGGGCCCTGGCCAGCCTCTGGGAGACCCCTGCCCACATCCTGGTGCCCCCGCACTGGCCCACAGCCGTCTGAGCACGCGGCGGGCTCCTCCTCCCTGCCCGGGATTGCCCTTCACTTTTGGCATATGCGTCGCACAGCCTCCAAATGAGAACTGTGAATTCCTGGGGCTGAGCTTGGATGACTGCCTCGATTCCTTCTGTGTGCTCAGGTGTACCCCACAGCCTGCAGGCACCGTCAGAGAGCCCCCCAGCCTTCTATCCCACTGCCCCTCACCTGCCCACCCATCCCTCAGAGGGCCGAGTGGGTGCCTTCCGAGGATGGGGCTGGCCATCCCTGCCCCGCTCCAAGGTGCTGGCTGGGCATACGCTGAAGAGGAAAGGTGGGCAGGATGGGAGGGGTACGAGCTGCCATGTCATCCCGCTGGCATTGCTGGGACACCTCTGCTGCAGGTTCCGTGACTGGTCAGCCACAGGCCTTGGTTACTGCAGAAACCAGAGCCTCGTGTGAGTGCTCGTCAGCAAGGGATGAGGGACAGGGTGCGCACGAGGCTGCACAGAATCCCACCCAGAGAATCCCCAAAGATGTGCACCCAGAGCGTGGCTGAGAAGGCTGGGTGCACCTGCTGGCTCCCTGCATCGGCGCTAAAACTTGCTCCATCAGCAGTGCTGTGGCAGTGCAGATCCAGACCTGGGGTAGCCACGTGTTGTCCACACGTGAATGCGCACGAGACTTCACGTGGCATAAATTCACCTCTCCAGCCATCCAGGCACATCGGCAGGGAGTCTGCCAAGGCTGAAGCACACGCTCACATGCACACACTCGTACATATCCAATTAAGATTTAATTGGACCACATAAGGTGTAGACAACAAAACGGACAATAATCATAAAGACCAAACTATTCTAATACAAGATTAGCATAGACGTGGTTATGGGTTGCATTGTCTTCCCCACCTGCCTCCCCACTCACGTGTTGAAGTCCTAACCCCCCTGTACTTGTGAACATGAACTTATTTGGAAATAGGGCCATTGTAGACGTGATTAAGATGAGGTCATACCGGAGGGGCTGAGCCTCTAATTCACCACGACTGGTGTCCTTATGAAAAGGGGACATTTATTTAGTTATTGGCCACACTGCGCGGCATGTGGGATCTTAGTTCCCCGACCAGGGATCGAACCCGCACCCCCTGCAGTGGAAGCACGGGGTCTTAAGCCCTGGACTGCCAGGGGAATCCCCAAAGGGGACATTTAGACACAGACACACACAGAATGCCACGTGAAGATGGAGGCAGACCTGTAAAACCAAGGACATCAAAGTCACATGGCAGAAGTCAGGGACGGCCCCTGGAGGATCTTTCCCTAGCGCCTTCAGAAGGAGCAGGACCCTGCAGGCAACTTGATCCAGGACTTCTGGCCTCCAGAGCTGTGACACAATAAAGGCCTGTTATTTTAAGCCACCTAGTTTGTGCTACTTTGTTATGGCAGCTCTCTCATCTGTTGTATCATTTAAAGCTAAAATATCCCTATGAGGTAGATAGTCCTAGCATTTCACAGATGAAGAGACTAAGATTCGGAACATTTGAATGACTTTCTCAGAGTAATTCAGTCAGTTTGAAGCAGACCCGGGGCTCAATGCAACTCATCTGGTTTAAAATCTATATCCAGTGAAACATAAGGCACTAAAGTCTCCCAGCTTCTTGATATAGTCAGGTTTTTAATTTTATTTTAAAGGGTATATTTCTGAAGCTTTGGGCCTGACAAATATTGTTGATTGAATGAGTCGAGGCAAATTGTCCATCCGTATACTCCTTTTTTTTTGGGTGCACTGCACGGCTTATGGGATCTTAGTTCCCTGACCAGGGATCGAACCCACTCCCCCTGCAGTGGAAGTGCGGAGTGTTAACCACTGGAGCGCCAGGGAAGTCCCCTTAGTTTATTCTTGATTAATGGCATTCCTTTAAACCCTGCTCTAAATTATAGCTTTTCCTAAATATGCATCCCAACCTAGTAATTGATAATTAGTTATGGTAGCTAAGAGCTTACCTTTAGGGAGGAAGCATAATTTAGTTGGCATCTAACAAATCTCTGTGGAATGAATGAATGAACCAATTTGATTGGTTTCCGGGGGTAATCTAGGTCTGGTAGTAGTTACTGAGATGGCAGCTGAGAACCCAGTAGGAAGTGGACTGCCTTCAACTAGTGGCCAACAAAATCCACAGATTGCGGAGGACCAAGGGAAAGTTCTGTAGAGGGTGGGCCCTGGAGCTGAGTCTTTTTTTTGTTTTTTAATAAATTTATTTATTTATGGCTGCATTGGGTCTTCGTTGCTGCACGGGGTCTTTCTCTACTTACAGTGAGCAGGGGCTAGTCTTCATTACGGTGTGTGGGCTTCTCATCACGGTGGCTTCTCTTGTTGCGGAGCATGGGCTCTAGAGCACAGGCTCAGTAGTTGTGGCACTCAGGCTCAGTAGTTGTGGCTCGTGGGCTCTAGAGCACAGGCTTAGTAGTTGTGGCGCACGGGCTTAGTTGTTCCACAGTATGTGGGATCTTCCCGGACCAGGGTTCGAACCCGTGTCCCCCTGCCCTGGCAGGAGGATTCTTAACCACTGCACCACCAGGGAAGTCCCTGGAGCTGAGTCTTGAAGTAGGACTTCACCAGGTGGAGCAGGGAAGAAAGTGGTACCATGCGGGCACAGCATGGGTGAGAGTGTGGAGTCATGAAAATGCTTCACCTCTTCAGGGACCCAGAAGGACCCCCTGTGGCACGTATGCATGTCTGTCTATTTGGGGTAAAAATGAAGCTGGAGGCGTAGAAGAACTGGACGTGCACAACCACACGGCTGCCTCATCAGGGGAGGGGGCTATGGGGAGGCCAATGGCCAAGGCTGCCCGCTTTGTTCAAGAGCCCAAGGGTGCTTCCCGGATGCCAGCTTGTCTTCCAGAGCCCCTGGGACACACACACACACACAAACAGCTCTTGGCCTCCGCCGAGTAGAGAGCAGCCATGGTTGCCCTTGGGGGTGCCCCTTTTAGCTGCCTCCGGCAGAGCCTCCCCTTCCCCCTCCTATGCCAGCTCCTGGTTCTCTGTACCCTCCCAGTGGTGGGTGAGGGGAGGCTGGGTGGGGCAGGGCAGGCCCAACAGGTCTGGTCTTGATGGAGTGGGAAAGGGTGGGCCTACTGGAGGGAGGGAGGCTTCCACGACCTACAGCAGTGCCTGCTGTGGCCCTGCCAGCTAAGTCTTCACCTGGGAAGCTCACCTCTGGGACCAGCCACCTTCCCGGGCCAAAAGGAAGGTGACCACTGGACAGACCCCTTGATGTGCCACTCTTCCAAGATCTGGCTGTGCAGAGAGCCCCGGGGCTGCAGGGCCCAGCCTCCTTGCCGGCCTGCCTGGGGGATCCAATGATTTTCACCCGTATGTGCAAGGCAAAGGCAGGTGTGTGTGCGTGCGTGTGTGTGTGTGAACCTTCACTCAGCCCCCTCAGAGGACTGCTGGAGGGGAAAGGGCCAGAGCCTTTCAGAACCCCCCAACAGCCTGTATTTGTACTAAAGGGAGCGAGCCTTTGGGGCACCATGGCCATCACCCAGCCTCCAGGCAGGAGGCCTGTGTGTATGCTCGTGGGTGGGTCTGGAAGGAAGAGAGGTGGACAGGCCAGGAAGATATCCGGGAGGAAGAAGCGATTGCACCTGGAGCTTCATCAGACATGGGGGCTGGGCGGTTGGGCCCATGGATCTGGGGCTTGGAGGCAAGCCTGGGCCAGGCACAGCAGGTCGCGGACAGGGCGGGGAGCGCCCCAGGCTCGGTGCACCTGGCCCCCTTCCTGCCCGCCCCTCGAGGCTCCAGCTCCGGTCACACCTGACCTTTGCACTGAGTTGACGCACATTCTCTCGATTCTGGTTATGACCTGTTTCCCCTTGACTCTCCCTGCTTGTGAGGGCAAACGCCTGGGGTGATTGCTGTCTGGGCCGCTCCCATCCCAGGACCCTGCTTTCCACGTGCAGCCCTGGCAGACACCTCCCACCCTCACCGGCTTTGTCCTGGTCCCACGCATGGGGCACCAGGGGCTGATTTGTGAACTCAGAGTTCCTGGGCCCCCCCACTCGACAGCTGGAGCCCAGCTTACGGCACCCCTGCGGGCCAGCCCCCTGCCCTGGCTGGCAAAGGCATGGGCCGAAGTTCTCAGGGGGTGCCGTCCCTGCCTGTCGCGGGTGAGGCCACCTCTCTCAGAGGCCACAATAAGGGGAGGCGGACGGAGCAGAGGTGGAGCAGGACAGCCCTGCATGGAGCTGGCTGGTGCATCCACGGACTTTTGGCAGTACCCCCACTCTCCTTCTACAGCCCAGCCCACGTGGCACCGACGGCCACTTCCTGCCCTCTGCAAAGTCGGCCCATGGCCTCCTTGGGCCTGGCCTCTCACTTCTGGCTCGGACTCTCCCTCCTTCCCAAGGGGCTGGCTCACTTCCCACTGATGGCTTGGCTTCACCCAGAACCCTTTCTGTAGGTTCCTTCCCCGCTGGGGTCCCGAGGACCTGCCCCCAGGAGGAAGCTGCGTCCGGTCCAGCCAGTGCCCCAAGCGCCCACACCCCCGTGCCTCAACTACCTGGACTGCCTGTCCTGGGCCAGCCTCAGACACGGGGAGGAGGATAGGGACAGTGCCAGCCAGGGGGCCAGGGGCAACCTTCCCCCCCAACCCCCGCCTCAGCTCCTTGTCACCACTGCTCCCTCCCTCCTTCAGGACCGCCGGCCTGTCGGGCCATGGCCCCTTGGCGCGTGGCCTCGGTGCCTGGTGAGCATTAGCTCAGAGGCCAGTGGCCTGGCAGGTAGCCAGAGAGCCTCCTGTGGGGAAGAGACCTGGATCCTGGGGCAGTGAGGACCTGGCACAGGGCTTTGGTGATGTGTCCCCAGGGGCCAGGCTGTGTGGTTTCGAGCAGGAGGCCCCTTGACCCTGGGGGTCCTGCTGGCCACGGCTCCGATCCCCAGGCCACCCCTCAAGGAGGGAGAGGACGCCGGCGCCCTTCCCGACGACAGTGGCCCATGGCGAGGCCTGCCCAGACCACCCTCTGCTCCCTGCTCTTGTAGGGAGTGATGGGCCTCTTCATTCATTGAAAAAATAGTGAAGCACTTCTGACATGTCACGTGCTGTGCTAGATGCTAGGAGAAGAGGGAACAAAGCCAAGTGACTGTTGTTAAGGTGCTGACATTCAAGCAGGGCAGCCGGATGGTTACCTGGATGAAAGTCACGTTTCCCAAAGCTCAGGGTGTACCTGTGGCAGGTCCCCTCTGGTGACTGGTGGGCCCTGGGTGGCCGTGGCCCAGCAGCTGTGAAGGGAGGGGACTGGGCTCAGGCTGGCACGCTGCCCCCGAAGCCACCGCCCCCGCGGGGGAACCTCTGGGGCTCTCCCCTCCTTTTGCCTCTGGTTGAATGAACATTCCGTCTCACTTGGGTACGACGTTCACTCCTGCCTGCGGTGCCGTCCCCGGGTCTCCCCAGTCTCCCCGTCTTGACACATAAACCCAAGGATGCCTCAGAGAACTGGCCTGTCAGGCTGTCCTGGGTCTCTACTGCTCCCCCCGCCCCCCGTCAAGGCCAGAGACCACGGAGCCAAAGCTGCAGACAGACAGATAGATGGGCCATCAGGCCTGCAGGGAGGATGGTCATTGCTGAAAGAAAGGAAAGGGCCGAGGCCAGTGGGTTTGGTGACATGGAGGGCCTTGGCCAGAGCAGTGTCAGAAGAGGGGTGGGTGGCCATTGAATGGGCAGACGCCTTGGAGCAAGGGGGTGGTGGCTGCAGGCGTTCCTGGGTGCTGACTCCCAGTCACCCAGCCTCGTGGTTGTGGGAGCGTACTGGGTGCCGCGCTGGGTCCAGGACCCTCACTGCTCAAAGGCTGCCGGCCTTGCCCCTCGGTTGGGAGCAGCACCCCGAGTGAAGCCCTGCTGGGCTTGCCGCGGCCAGCAGCTCTCACCCTCCGGTGCTTCGAGGGGCTCTTTCTCACACCCCTGTCTCTCCCAGAGGAGTGTCCTGGGGCTGTCCTCACAGGCACCACGTCGGGGTAACGACCTTCCTTCTGTTTCTCTTCTGTCACTTCTAAGGACTCTTGCCTTGAGATGTGGGCCCACCCTCATAATCCGGGATGATCTCATCTCTAGAGCCTTAACTTTATCACATCTGCAAAGACCCTTTGTCCTAATAAGGGCACAGTCACAGGGGCCAGGATGTGGACCTATCTTTTGGGGACTACTATTCACCCCGCCACACCCATGGTGTGTCGCACTCTCGGGCACCCAGCTTCTGAGGACAACGGCTTGTGGTGTTCCTGGGTGGCCCCAGCCAGGCCAGAGGGCAGGGGCCTCAGTGAGGCTGTGTTGCGCTCTACGGTGGGCTGTCACCTTGCCACTGTCCAGCACGTAGCCAGATGGGAGTTCAGCCCCCAGAGGGGCCTGGTGTGTCTGCAGCTGGGCACGTGCACAGTTTGCTGTCTGAGCGGTCTCAGCGTGTGACTGAGAGAAGGCCAGTGGGGAGGGGCCCGGTGCCCCGCGGAGGGGCTGACCTCACATGGGAGCAAGGTCAGGCCATCTGGAGGGACGGGAGGGAGTGAAGGGCAATATGGGTCACGGAGATGGCCAGGGTGGGGGAAGAGCAAGCCTTTTGGAAGAGGGACCAGCTACATCTTGAGAGCCTTCTCGTAGGCTTCCCGCCGTCCTGCCCCCAAACCTTTGCTCACGAGGTCGCCCGACCCCGAGGCCCTGCGCCCTTGCACCCCCTGCCTGCTTCAGGGCTTCTCTGCAGGACGAGGGCTCTGCTCTCCACCCCCCGCTCCAATCCCACCAGCCTTGAAAATTATGCGGCCACGTAAATGCCATTCACAGTTAAGCCAAGCAAGCCATGGTTACTTTTCTTCTCTACACAGCATTTTGTTTTCCCAGGAGTTAATAATTGTCCTCTGGCTGACTGTTTGCTTAGCTTCTCATGCACTTATCACTAATTCAACCCTAGACTCGTCCTGGTGTGTAAATGTTCCCTCAAGACGTTCAAACACACCACGCATTCAAGTGATTTCATCTTAAAGAAAATCTCTTGCGGCACAGCACCCTGGGTTTCCCTTTGCTGTCTCCTGGGAAGCCCCCCATGTTGCAGCCCTCAGTTTATGGTCAATTCCCTCCACCTTCCCTCTTTTTTTTTTTTTTAATAACAAGCGCGTGTTTATGTACTGCTTGTGTAAAGTTTAAAAAATAATATTTTAAAAGAGTGAGACTGGAGATCAGAAGCCCTGGCTTTGAGGCCTGCCCTCTGCGATCCCATGTGGCCTTGAGTAGGCCTCCCCGAGTCTTGCTTCCATGATCTATAGAACCGCAGGTTTTGACTGTGGTTATTCATTAATCCTTCATGTATTCATTCAACAGACATTGGTTTAGCAGTGACTCTTAAGAAAACTGTTTATTGCGGAAAATATCAGCCGTTAAGCAAAGGTGGAGAGAATCGTTAATGAGGCCCTGGGGACTGACCAGCCAGTGTCAACAGTTATCAACTGGCTTGTATTTTTCCTTTAGACCCTTCTTTTTTCATGGAGTATTTTGGGGACTTTATTATTTTGAAATAATTGGATTCACAGGAAGTCGCAAAGAAACGGACAGGAGGCCGGTGTCCCACTCCCCAGTTCTGTGTTGACTTCTGCTGTACAGCAAAGTGACTCAGTTATATGTGTGTGTGTGTATATATATATATATATATATATATATATATATTCTTTTTTATGTTCTTTTCCATTATGCTTTATCATAGGATATTGAATATAGTTCCCTGTGCTCTACAGCAGGACCTTGTTCATCCATTCTGTATATACTAGTTTGCATCTGCTAATCCCAAACTCCCACCCCATCCCTCCCCCACCCCTCTCCCCCTTGGCAACCACAGGTCTATTCTCTATGTCTGTGAGTTTGTTTCTTAGATAAGGTCATTTGTGTCATATTTTAGATTCCACACAGAAGTGATATCATATGGTATTTGTCTTTCTCTTTATGACTTACTTCACTTACTATGATAATCCCTGGTTGCATCCACGTTGCTGCGAATGGCGTTATTTCCTTCTTTTTATGGCTGAGTAATATTCCATTGTATATATGTACCACATCTTCTTTATCCATTCGTCTGTCGATGGACATTTAGGTTGCTTCCATGTCTTGGTCATTGTGAATACTGATGCTATGAACACTGGGGTGCATGTAGCTTTTTGAATTAGAGTTTTCTCCAAGTATATACCCAGGGGTCGGACTGCTGGGTCGTATGGTAGTTCTATTTTTAGTTTTTCAAGGAACCTCCATACTGCTCTCCATAGTGGCTGCACCAACTTACATTCCCACCAAAGGTGTAGGAGGGTTCCTCCAAAGTGAACTTTTGACTGTGGAATAATTTTACTTTTATGCAAAAGTTGCAAAGATAGTACAGAAGCTCCTGGGTGCCCTTCACTCAGCTTCACCTAATTTTGACACCTGGCCTTCCCAAGGTACGTTTGTCAAAACTGAGAAATGAACATTGGTACAATACCAGTAACTAAACTCCAGACTTCATTTAGATTTCGCCAGTTTTTCTACTCATGTCCATTTCTGTTCCAGGATCCCATCCAGGATCCTACATTGTTTTTAGTCCGGAGCATTTGAAAATAAATTGTAGGGCTTCCCTGGTGGTGCAATGGTTAAGATGTCACAGATGACATGATTTCGTATCCTAAAGACTCCTAAGGAATCCACTAAAAACCTGTTAGAACGAATAAATGAGTTGAGGAAGGTTGTAGGATACAAGGTCAAGGTACAAAAATCAACTGTGTTTCTATACACAGCAATAAACAATGGAAATGAAAGTAAGAAAACGTTTTATTTATAAATCACAAAAAAAGAATAAAATTTTTAGGAATAAATTTAACAAAAGAAGGGCAAAGCTTGTACAACAGTATTTTGTTGAAGGACACTAAAGAATATCGAAATAAGTAGAAAGACATCCTATGTTCATGGATCAAAGGACTGATATTAAAGTAGCAGTACTCTTTGAATTGATCTACAGATTCAATACAATGCTTATCACAATTCCAGCTGGGATTTTTGCAGAGATCGACAAGCTGACCCTAAAACTCACATGGAAATGCAAGGGATCCAGAACAGCCAAAACAAGCATCTTGAAAAAGAAGAACAAATTTAGAACGCTCACGCTTCCTTATTTCAAAACTTCTAACAAAGCTTCAGGAATCAAGACTGTATGGTACTGGCATAGGGATAGACTTATAAATTAATGTAATAGAATCAAGAGTCCAGAAATAAACCCTTATATTTATGGTGAATTAATTTTTCGACAAGGAAGCTAAGACAATTCAATGGGAGAAAAAAATGTGCTTACAACAAATGGCGCTAGGACAACTGGATATCCACCTGCCAAAAAATAAAGTTGGATTCCTACCTCACACCATACACAAAAAGTAACTCAAAATGGATCAGAGACCTGAATATGAGAGCCAAGACTATAAAACTCAGAAGAAAACATAGGTGTACATCTTCATGACCTTGGGTCAGGCAATGGTTCCTTAGACATGACACCAAAAGCAGGAGTGACAAAAGATAAAATACGTAAACTGGACTTCTTTTAAATAGTTGTGTGCTGCAAATGATACTATCGAGAAAGTGAAAGGACAATCCACAGAATGAGGGAAAATGTTTGCAAATCATATATTGGATAAAAGGGAGTGTAGCTCAGGGGAAGAGCATTTGACTGCATACATTGGATAAAGGACTTGTGTCTAGAATACAAAAAAATTTTACAACTCTACAATAAAAAGACAAATTACTCAAATCTAAAAATGGCAAAGAATTTGAATAGATATTTCTCCAGAGAAGATGTACAAGTGGCCAATGAGCACATGAAAGATGCTCAACATCATTAATCATCAGGGAAATGCAATTCAAAATCATCATGAGGGGCTTCCCTGGTGGTGCAGTGGTTGAGAGTCCGCCTGCCGATGCAGGGGACACGGGTTCGTGCCCCGGTCCTGGAAGATCCCACATGCCGCGGAGCGGCTGGGCCCGTGAGCCATGGTCGCTGAGCCTGCGCGTCCGGAGCCTGTGCTCCGCAACAGGAGAGGCCACAATAGTGAGAGGCCCGCGTACCACAAAACAAACAAACAAACAAACAAAATCATCATGAGATACCACTCCATACCCACTAGAATGTCTGGAATCAAAAAGATGAACAGGGGCTTCCCTGGTGGTCCAGTGGTTAAGATTCCTTGCTTCCAGTGCAGGGGGCACGGGTTCGATCCCTGGTCAGAGAACTAAGATCCCACATGCCGCGCAGTGCAGCCAAAAGAAAGAAAGAAAAGAGACGAACAAAACATGTTAGTGAGGGCTTCCCTGGTGGCGCAGTCGTTGAGAGTCCGCCTGCCAATGCAGGGGACACGGGTTCGTGCCCCGGTCCAGGAAGATCCCACATGTCGCGGAGAGGCTGGGCCCGTGAGCCATGGCCACTGAGCCTGCGCGTCCGGAGCCTGTGCTCCGTAATGGGAGAGGCCACAACAGTGAGAGGCCCGAGTACCACACACACAAAAAAAAAAATGTTAGTGAGAGAGTGGAGAAATTGAAATCCTCATACATTGCACTGCTGATGGAAAGGTAAAAGTTGTGCAGCTGCTTTGGAAGTTTGGCAGCTTCTCAAAATGTTGAACATAGAGTTACCATATGATCCAGCAATTCTACCCCAAAGTGTAGTCCCAATAGGTAACTTGTATGGCATGTGAATTATATCTCACTATAGCTGTTAAAAAAGAATAGTAGGTCTTCCCTGGTGGCACAATAGTTAAGAATCCACCTGCCAGTGCAGGGGACACGGGTTTGAGCCCTGGTCCGGGAAGATCCCACATGCCGCGGAGCAACTAAGCCCGTGCACCACAAACTACTGAGCCTGCGCTCTAGAGCCCGTGAACCACAACTACTGAGCCCGCGTGCCACAACTACCGAAGCCCACGTGCCTAGAGCCTGTGCTCCGCAACAAGAGAAGCCGCGCACGCACCGCAACAAAGAGTAGCCCTAGCTCACCACAACGAAAAAGCGCTGCAGGCAGCAACGAAGACCCAACGCAGACAAAAAAAAAAAAAAAAAAAAAAATAGTAGATAGATTTCTTCTATACCTTTTTTGTAGATTCCCCAAATGTTGACATTTTACTCTTTGCTTTATTCTTGTCTCTTACATCTACACACACACACACACATCCACACACACATTTTCTGAATCTTTCAAATCAGTTAAGACACGATGGTCCTTTATCTCTAAATACTTCAGTGTGTATTTCCTAAAAACAAGGAACATTCTCTAAGCACAGTACAATTATAAAAATCAGGAAATTAACATTGATACAACAATATAATCTTATCCTTGTCCAGAGTTTGCCAATTGTCCCAATAATGCCTTTTCTAGAAAAGGAGCATCTCTGATCATGAATTGCATTCTGTTGCCATATCCCTGGAGCAGTTCTTTGGTCCTTGTGTTTTATGGCATTGACATTTTTCAAGGGCGTAGGTCAATTATTTGGTAGAATATCCTCTGTTTTGGTTGGTCTGACGTTTCCTCATCATTAGATTTAGGTTTTGCACTTTTGCTAAATCTGGAGGCACACAGTGGTGGTTTGTCCCATTACTGGTGAAGGTAACTCTGATGACTTAGTTAAGGTGGTGTCTGCCAGGTTTCTCCCCTGGTGAGTTGCTATTATTTTCCATTTATGTGTGTGTGTGTGGGGGACATTTTGAGACTAAACATCCTGGTCCTTGTCAAACTCTCACCCACTAGTTTTTTCAGTCATTGATCATTCTTGCTTGAATCAATCATTACTATGATGGTTGCCAAATGGTGCCTTTCCAGTTCTATCATTCCTTCTACATTTATTCTTTGGCTTCTACTGCGAGGAAGAGCTTCCCTTCTCCCCATTTACTTATTTATTTATGTCAATGTGGACTCATGGATTCCTTACCTTCTGGAGGAACAAGGTGTTCTAAGCTCTTCCAGACCTTCCCTGGCCCCCATTCTTACAATCAGCCATTTATCCTAGGATCCTTAGTTCATTTTGAGTGGATAACTATTGCAATTAGAAACCTATTAGGAAATTAACACACACATACCCCATGTGCGTATAAGTGTATATGCACACATTCATGCATATATGTAGATGTATATCTATGGATATATGTACACTTCCACACATCTGTATTTATTATTTATCATCTATCATCATTTAATGTCTATCTATCTGTCTATCTCTCTATCAATTATCTATCTGTCTCTCTCTCTCTCTCTCTCTCTCTATGAGTTCATACTGACATCTCTAATTCCAGATTCATTCTAGCCTTCTTCTCACATGCTTACTTGTAACTTCTTTCTATCATTGAGAAAGCTGGCTCCCATCATCCACAATTCATTTATGTATTTGCTCAGCCCTTGAATACTCAGAAAGCAGTTTCAGAATTGTCAACTCATGTCTCTGCAAACAAGAAAACTACTCTCTGGAGTTCAATATTTGTTTCTAGTTCTTTGTCTTTAGCTTAAGGGCAGATAGGCCAAGGACTCCGTTCAAAGGTTACCTGGCTTAGTTCGTTTCTTCCCCTCTGGGGTGGTTATACATTGTTTGGTGTATGGTTTGGTTCATTGGTTTTTGTTTGTATTTCATTTTTAGGATATGTCCCCCCCTCCCCGTCCTTGTGATTTTATTTATTTTAGGCAATTTGAAGTTTGGATGCTGTCTGTCTTCTAGTTACGCTGAGGGCATGGGTTTTGTGTGGTTTTATTTGTTCTTGTTTTTTTAATTGATTTTTGTTTGGAAGCTATGCTGAGAGTTCCAGATATATGGACCCCTCTGCCATTATCTTGGCTACACAGAATGCTGCAAAAAAAAATCAATGTTTTGAATATGCCAGTCCTTTCCCATTTGATTTATAGATCGAATACAGTAGTAATCTAAATGCCATTAAAAAAATAAAAACTAAATGCTATTTTTAAAATGGAGCTTGACAAGGTAGTTCTTAAGAGCAAATGGCCAGGCAGAGCTGAGACGCTCCCGAGGAAGGAGGTGGAGGGAGCTGCCTTAGCAGATTCTGAGACGGATTCTAAAGGTACAGCGTTTAAGCCGCTGCGGTGTTAGCAAAAGGAAGGACAAACAGACCAAGGGGACAGAATAGAGAAAGTGGAAGCAGACGAGCCATGTGGAGAAATTCAATGTATGACACAGCTGGCATTGCAGGTCAGTGGAGAGAGGAGATGTTTTTCAATGAATAATCCTGGGACAATTGGCTGTCCACATGGAGAATAAAGTCTGACAACATTAGGTGTTGGCAAGGCTGGGGAGCCACGAGCAAAGTCAGATACTGCAGGTCGGCCTGGCAGTCGGTGCAAGCCTTGGGAATGCGATTTGTCCTTCCTTAGCAGAGTGGAGGACGCATGTGGCCTGTGGCCCAGGGGCCTCCACCTGCATGTCATCACCAGAGAAACTTGTGCTGAGCATGAGAACGCCTGTCCACAAATGTGCAGAGCAGCCCTGTTTGTAACAGCACGAAAGGTGGAATCAACGCCACCGTCCGTTAAGCTGATAATGGGACGCAACGGGCGGAGGTTAGTCCCGCAAGAGAGTGAGTACGCAGGGGCTGGTGGCATCGTTCTTCCTACTCACACATGTTTTGTCAATAATCTTTTGTGTCTTCTCTACATGTAATAGAAACCATTTTAAAGACTAAGAGTTCTAGGGCTTCCCTGGTGGTGCAGTGGTTGAGAGTCCGCCTGCCGTTGCAGGGGACGTGGGTTCGTGCCCCGGTCCGGGAAGATCCCACATGCCGCGGAGCGGCTGGGCCCGTGAGCCATGGCCGCTGAGCCTGTGCGTCCGGAGCCTGTGCTCCGCAGCGGGAGAGGCCACAGCAGTGAGAGGCCCGCGTACCGCAAAAAAAAAAAAAAAAAAAAAAAAAGACTAAGAGTTCTGCTGAATTACCTCTGGGGAGGCACCGGGATCCTGTCCTGGCTGGAAACCTCAGAAACCGCCCTCAGGCCCTGGCGTCTTCCCAGGGAGGGGGGCCCGGCGCTGTGACCCTGCAGTCCTGCTCACAGTAGCTGGAACCCCGGGTAAGGCGGTACCCGTGGTTAAAGTCCTGAAGGACTCCCTGCCTGCTGCCCCCCTGCCCCCATCTTGATCCTGTAACTGGCGCTTGTGCCCGACCCAGCAGAGGCCCCCTGAGACCCTGCTCTCGCCCTGCCCCCATGCCTGGGCGCCCCCCACTCCAGGTCGAGTGCGAGGAACATTGGAACCACCTCCTGGGGCCTCTGCTGTGCAAGGGCCCAGCACCCCTGCTCTGGGAGGAGGGAAGAGTCAAGGTTACCTCCGCCCACCGGATCCATTTGCCACCCTGTTCACAGCCAGTTTACCTAACGACCAGTTCACCAGTTCGCCTAATTACCAGGTCACCTCCAGGCCTGAATTTAAAATTCAAATGAAGGAATTTATTTCCACCTTTTATTCTAACAGTGGCTCCAGCTTAATCAGTTCTCTAATGATCAATTTGCCTAATTAAAAAAAATTAAGCGTTTTGAAACCAGTTCACCGACGGCCCTTCTGTCTCTGTGGTGTGTTTCCAAGGATTGCTTTGCACTGGGTTAGGGGTGACTGGCTCCCCTGGGGGCTCTTTTGCTTCTTCTTTCAAAAGTAGACGTGTCTAGCTGTAAAGCGTTTCCTAGAGCTGCCCGGCCTGGGTCTGTCCAGTGAAGGGGCAAGTGGGGTGGTGAGGTGCTGCCCCCGGCTGCCTGGTAACGTCTCACTATATCCAATCCACAAAAGAAAACAGGATCAGGAGACAGGAAGTGATGTACAAAATACCTTAATAAAATATACTTATTCCTAGAACAAAACAACTTTAGGGAAAGATCTTTATATCAAAAGGCAAAAAAGTCCTTAAAGTACTCCAGAGATAAGAAAAAAGGACCGATCTGGACCCAACGGCTCCACTGTCCCTGGCCCTTGACCCTGGGCAGGTCACACCAGCCTCCTCCATAAAATGGGGCAAGAATGGTGTGTCCTTCACACAGGTGAGGGGTTAATCCAGTCACTGTTTACCTGGAGATCCACTTTAACCGCTGTAGAAACACAGATTAACACAAGCTACTCTTAGAAGAATGCTTTGCTTTCTTTCCTTTTTGAAAATTCTTAAAATGCTAAAAATCTGGGAGAAAAGCAGGCCCGATAGCCGCACATGCAGCCTCACAGTAGCTTCCAAATGCAACCTCGCTGCCTCCCCACGACTTGTTTCTGCTTTTCCCTCAGCCTGAAGAGCTCCACCCAGGCCTCTAGTTCCTTCTCTCCATCAGCACCCTCCCCTGGAAGCCTTCCTTGAGTCGCCTGCTCCGCACCCCACCATGAGCCTCTGCCATCTTTGGAGGGCAGGGCCTGTGCCCCTCTTGCAGCCTCCCCCCTCCCTCACTCAGAAGCTGTTAATGGTCTAACGGTGGGAGGGGTAATCCCTAGTCCAGTGAGTGTCACCTGGGGAGAAGGATGCCCCTGCTCTTCCCAGCTGCCTTCCAAGCAGGAAGTGAGGTGTGGGGAGAGCTGGGTACGTGGCCCCGGGAATGGGGGTGAACACTGGACTCACAGCGGATACCTCTATCTCTCCACTGGGATTTCTGGAGGCAGGAGGCTGGCTGGAGGGGCACCCAGCTGGACCAGGAGGGACTGAGGGTGTGTGCTGAGAAGGAAAGGCTGGGTCACCTGTACCCCACTCTCTGCCTTGAGAGCAGGAAGCTTGGGGGCCAGAGGGCCGAGGTTGGGAGAGGAGGCTGGGCTGTGGACACGGGTGGGACCCCAAGAGGACAGGGCTGGCCGGCCCCAGAAGGTCCTTAGCAAGGAGGGGCTGAGCCCACCCTGGGAAAGGGGTGACCCCCTCGGCAGGAGCCACAGTCAGGGATGGAGCACCTTTCCCCGCTTGACCTTGGGCTGGTGGCACAAGACAAGGTTGGTTGGCCCCACCCTCAGGACGGGGGGTTAGGACGGGAAGGGAGGTCAGAGCACCCTTGTCTCCATTCCGGTCCGTTCCAGTCCTGGGGATGGGGAGCTTCAAATGGTATGTGAGTCTGGGCTGAATTTTAATTGCTCAAAAGGACCAGAAAAGTTAATGGTCAGGGGTGAGGGGCTGGGGGTGGGGGGAGGTGCCAGAACACACCATGAGTGACATAAACAAACCCTTATAGTGAGTTACACCAGTGGGGAAAGGTCTGCAATTGCCGGTGGAGACCCAGGAAGTGCCAGAGGGGCTGCAGGCCCAGGTGGGATTCCTGTTCCGGGCTCTGGGTGCCCAGCCCCAGGCCAGGCCTTGAGGTGGCCTCCTCCGCCTTCCCCTTAGATGGGGCCAGCCGGTGGGCCTCGGCTGGCGTTGGCACAGGGCAGAGCAGGGAGTAGCAGGCAGGATGGGAGCCTGGGGGCAGGATGGCAGCACCCCAACGGGCCCTCTAGTTTCTGAAAGCCGAGCCTGGTTGACCACGATCCCTTCCTACCCCAAGAGACCTTTCCCAGAACTGAGGCTATGGGGGCAGGGTGGGACCCCTGAGTAGTCTCAGAAAACTGAGTAGAGAGAGGGTCCCTGAGTCAGCACAGTGGCTGCCTGCAGGTTTGGGGACCAGAGGGGCTCAAATTCTTACCTATTTTCCTGAGAGGGTGGCGGGCTACCAGGGGTGGGCAGGCCTACAGGGCATCCTTGGGCCCGTGGAGAACAGACCGGGCCCAGCAGGGAAGCTGCAGCCCATGGGGCTCCCAACTCAGAGGTACTAGTGATTTCCTAGGTTCCAAACTGCAGGGTGCAGAGGAACGGGACCCCAGAGTCTGTTGTGCTGTGCAGGCTGTGTACCCCCAAGATGTCCCTCCGTGGGGAGGACAACCGAGGGGCTCTTCCCCTCACTGTGTTCTTCTGGCCAAAAGAGAAATGGGTTCCTCCATCCCAAGAACCCAGGCCCAGGGCCCAAACCAGCGGCGCCTTCTGCCCAAGCATGTGTTGGCTTTAGCATTTCTATTTTTTTCTGTGTACTCTTTTTCCAAGGCCCCTCGATCTGGGCGCTCAAGGAGTATATCATGCCCTGACGCTTACTCTCTGCCGCAGGGGGAGATCTCTGGGACTGGGTTTTTCTCGCCATCTCTCTCGCTTTTGGCTGCCACAGCTGCACACCCAGGCAGCACCAGTATCCCATTGCGGGAAATGGCTTCCACCGTACCCGCTGCCTGGTAGCCTGGTAGCCGAGTGGAAACCATGGCAACAGGAAGCAGGGAGGATCTTCCCGTCACCCTGTAGAAAGGGCAGCCTATTTCTGGGACCTGAGCCCAGTTATTCACTAGTTCTGCATTTTGATGTGCATTTCAATTCTCGAGAGCTGGCTTTGAGGGTGCTGGGCCTGAGTTTGGGGGGCTGGGTAAGTGACCTGCTCCCCTTCTTTCTCTGAAGGAGACTGAACTCCTGGCCCCCAACAGGGCCGTCTGTGCCGCCACAAGACTCCATCTGTAGCGTCCAATCGGATCCCTTCTTCTGCCTGAACAGGGGGAGATGGGTGCTTTGGGTGTGACTGGGGTGGAACCAGGACCCACTGAGGGGTCCCCTCACTGCATGACCTCTTCCTGTTCTGAGAGCCTGCTTCCCTGTTTCCAGCAGAGAGGAACTTTTGAATCTCCCTGGCAGCAGGCAGGAGGCTCCGACATGGTTGGGGAAGAGAGTCGAGTTTCTTCAACCCAGCAGTGAGCATGTGCCCAATACTCCTGCACACACACACACACACACACACACACACACACACACACACGCACGCACAAACGCACATGCACAAACGCACATGCACACTCCAGCGGTGTGGTCTTTGGTGCAGTCGACTCTGCCCCCTAGCGGCAGGCTGTGGCCAGCACACTGGGCTCGGGGGCGGGGCAGGCTGCCGCCCGACTCACTGGGATTCCTTCCAGCCTTGACTTAGGAGGGGGGTCTTTGGAGATGAAGGAGACAGAGAGGAGACTGGTCCTTTGATGCTAGGTTCGAGGAGAAAACTGCAGGCTACGGTTGGGGTGAGAGAACTTTCGAGACCATCCCAGGAGGGGATCGCAACTGGCCTCCACCAGGCCATTCTTTCCACCTGCCACCTGCCACCCTCTCCTTGGGTGATCACAGCCCCTCTCATGGCTGTCCAGGCCTTTCCCCTTGGGCTGTCCCGAACTGGGGACAGCTTCTTGATGGCTCCCTGCCTCCCCCCCAGTACCCAACTCCTCACCCATCCTGGGCGGTTACATCCCAAATAGATTTTAAATAATCCACTGCGATAGGCAGAATTTGGGCTTTTGTGACCTTGGTCCTCTGATGTCACGCCCATGAATATGTTACACTGCATGGCTGAGGGGACTTTGCAGATGCAATTAATGCTACTAACCAATTGACCCGAACATAGGGAGATTAGCCTGGATTATTGGCTGGGCCCAGTGTCATCACAGGAGCCCTTAACAAGCAGAGCTTCGCCAGCTAAGGCCAGAGGGGAGGCAGAAAGATTCAAAGATAATGAGAAGGACTCCACTCGCCACTGCCAGCTTGAAGATGAAGGGGCCACGAGTCAAGGAAGCAGTGAACTCCATCCTTCAGCCTCAAGGAGATGGATTCTGCCAACAACCTGAATGAACTTGGAAACAGCCTCCAGATCAGAGCCCAGCCCCATCGGACATCTTATTTTGAAATTATTATAGATTCACAGGAAGCTCCAAAGACAGTACAGGGAGGTCCTCCATACCTTTCCCCCAGCTTCCTCCATGCTGACATCTTACATAACTACAGTGCAGTAGCCAACTGGCTCCGAGGTCAGGGTCGGGGGTCTTCACTCAGGACAACCTCCTTTACTTTCCAGGCAGAGTTGCCCTAGGGCAGTAACAACTTCAGGGTTCTCTTCTGGCTTTCATTTTTTAAAAATACAGCTTTATTGAGATATAATTTACATACCAACTCACCCATTTAAAGTGTACAATTCAATGGTTTTAGAATCTTCACCACCATCACCATGTGGTTGTGCAAATATTACCACTGTCTTAGCCCACAACATTTTCATCACTCACAAAAGGAAGCCCACACTCACTGAGTAGTCACTTCCTAGTCCCTCTCCCCCCAGCCCCTGGCAGCCATGACTCTCCTTTCTGTCTCTATGGATTTGCCTATTCTGACCCTTCATATAAATGGAATCATACAGTATGTGACCTTTTGTGTTTGGCTTCTTTCACTTACAATGCTTTCAAAGTTCATCCATGTTGTAGCCTGTAACAGTATTTCACTCCTCTTCATGGCCCAATAATACTCCATTGTATGGATAGGCCACGTTTTATTTATCCAGTCATCTGTTAATGGACTTTTGGGTTGTTTCCACTTTTTGACCATCAAGGATAAATCTGCTGTGAGTATTCATGTACAAGATTTTGTGTGGCCATATGCTTTCATTTCTCTGGGGTAGATACCTCGGAGTGGAATTGCTGTGTTGTACGGTAGCTATGTTTAATCTTTTGAGGGATTACCAAACTTTTCCATATTGGCTGCACTGTTTTACATTCCCACCAGCAATGTATGAGGGTTCCAATTTCTCCACATCCTTGATAATTCTTGTTATTATCTCTTTTTATTTATAGCTACCCTAGTTGGTGTGAAGTCGTATCTGGTGGTTTTGAGTTGCTTTTCCTTAATGTCAAGTGATGAGCATCTTTTCATAAACTCATGGCACATTGGATATAGTCTTCAGAGAAATGTCTCTTCAGACCCTTTGCCCCTTTTTAATTGGGCTATTTGCCTTTTTACTATTGAGTTGTAATCGTTCTTTACATATTCTAGACACAAGCCACTTACTGCTGTCTGACTTGCAGATAGGTTCTCTCATTCAGTGCACTGTCTCTTCACTTTCTTAGTGGTGTCCTTTGAAGCACAGAAATGTTTAATTTTGATGAAGTACAATTTATCTACTTTTTCTTTTGTTGCTTTAATTTTTATGAACAATGTATCTACTTTTCTTTTGTTACTCATGTTATTTATTGGTATCATATCTAGGAAACCACTGCCTCATCCAAGTTCACGAAGATTTATGACTCTATTTTTTAAAAGAGTTTTACAGTTTCAGCTCTTACATTTGGGTTTATGATCCATTTTGAGTTAATTTTTCTATATGGTATGAGTCTGGGCTCCAGCTTCATTCTTTTGCATGTGGCTACTATCCAGTTGTCCCAGCACCATTTGTTAAAGAGACTATTCTTTACCCATTGAATGTCTTATCACCCTTGTTGACAATCGCTGAACCAAAGCAGTATGGGTTTCTTTCTATTCCATGGATCTATATCTCCATCTTTGTGCCTGTACTACATAATCTTGATTCCTGTAGCTTTGTGGTAAGTTTTAAAATCAGGAAGTGTGAGTCCTCCAACTTTGTTCTTTTTCGAGATTGTGTTGGCTAGTTTGGGTCCTTTGCATTTCCATATGAATTTTAAGATGGGCTTGTCAATTTCTGCAAAAAAGCCAGCTGGAATTTTGATAGGGGTTGCATTTTTTTTTTTTTTTTTGGCTGCGTTTGGTCTTCGTTGCTGCGCGCGGGCTTTCCCTAGTTGTGGCGAGCTGGGGCTGCTCTTCGTTGCGGTGAGTGGGCTTCGCATTGCGGATGGCTTCTCTTGTTGTGGAGCACAGGCTCTAGGCATGCGGGCTTCAGTAGCTGTGGCATGCAAGCTCAGTAGCTGTGGTGCACGGGCTTAGCTGCTCCGCAGCATGTGGGATCTTCCTGGACCAGCGCTCGAACCTGTGTCCCCTGCATTGGCAGGTGGATTCTTAACCACTGAGCCACCAGGGAAGTCCCTAGATCTTCTTTAATCTCTTTCAATAGTATGTTGTAGTACAAGTCTTGCCCTCCTTTTGTTAAATTTATTCCTAGGTATGTTATTCACTTGATGCTTTTATAAATAGAACTGTTGTCTTAATTTCATTTTGGTTTGTTCATAGGTAGTGTATAGAAATACAGTTGATTCTTATATACTGATCTTGTATACTACAAGTTTGCTGGACTCATTTATTAGCTCTAATAGTTGTGTGTGTGTGTGTATGTGTGTGTGTGTGTGTGTGTCTTTCTTAGGATTTTCTCTATATAAGATTGTGTCATCTGTGCGTAGAGGCAGTTTTATTTCTCCCTTTCCAGTCTGGATGCACTTTGTCATTATTTCATTTGCTTGCCTTCAGCCTAATACTGTAACTCTTCTGATAGTTGCCTCCACATCACCAGACAACTGGTTTTCCCGGCTATTTCTTAATCTAGCAATTTAGACCATCTCTATTGACTGCCTGCCAAGAGAGTTGAGGGCTTGATTTCCTTGCCTGGTGAACAAATAGCAAAGACAAGATCTCTGGCTGACCTCACCTCATCCTTTTCCCTGAGTCCCTTTCTGGGTGTATGGGGGTGGTGCACAAAGTGTGACACGTGAGGCCGTGGGCTCGGGTGCCCTTAGAGTGACCCTGCCAAATGGGTGTCCCACACTCCTTCCAACGTGAACAGACATTGGACACCTCCCTCCACCCCCACAGCTGATTTGACCAAAGGTGGCTTCCTGTTTCGGAAGGGTGTGTTCATAAATGAGGCTCATCCAGTCAGATTCTCCCTCTGGACTTAGACCCTTAGAGACAGAGTTGGTCAAATGATGGTGGGCACGTGAGTAAAATCTGGGCTGCGCCGTCCCTATGGCCAAAAATATGGCAGTGAGGAAGCCAGCTGGAGGGTGGGGATGGCAGTGGGTCTGGCTCTGAGACTTGGTGATCCCAAACACAGGAAGGGCTCTGCTGGCAGTGACCCCGAGAGGGTCTGGTAGAAACACCTAGAGGGCTGGAGCTAGAGAGGCATGCAGGAGAGAGGGGCCTAGCAAGGACAAGAAAAGTGGTGAGAATTTCACTTTCTAACCTCAGTGGGGGCCACTCAGGATGGCAGGGAAACAACTGCTCCAGGAGCTAAAAGTTCCCCATTTGGAGTGGCATCCACGTGCTGCGTGGCCTTGAGAAGCCACCTGACCTTCTTGGATCTGATTCCTTCATCTGCAGTCTTTTCATCTCTTTTATTTCCCAACTCCCTGGGGTAGAGATTATGCCTCCTCAGGCCTTCTTCCCTCCACCAGCAGAGCCTGTGAGGGGCCCACAGATGCCCACAAACTCGGTGACTTCAACAACAGAAATGGATTCTCTCCCATCTGGAGGCCAGACATCTGAAATTAAGGGCTTGGCAGGGCTGTGCTCCTTCTGGAGGCTCTAGGGAAGGACCCTTCTGCGTGTCTTCCAGCATCTGGTGGTTCCAGGCATCACTCAGCTTGTGGCCACATCACTCTAAGCCCTGCTTCCGTCTTCATATGGCCTGTGGGTTAAGGAGGTCACCTGTGAGATGGACTCGGGTCAAGATGTCCCCATAAGCCCCCACTCTGGCTGGCGGATCCCGGGTGTGTGGAAGCGTGAACATCCCCAGGCCTGGGTGTTCCCCTATCTCCAACAATCCACCAAGCTCCCCTCCCCAAGGGGGAGCAGAGTGCCATGGTTCAGAACTGACATCATTCACCCCATTTCGGGACTTTGAGGGTCTGTGAGTTCACTTGTCTTTGAAGAGCTCCCTGGCTCCAGAAACAGGGCACGGTCCTTCTGCCAGCTCTGCTCTGCCCTCTGACTTTCTTTGCTGGCCCGTCTTCCGGCTCTTCTTTGAGACCCTTTCTCCCCACCAGAGGGTTTTGTCCTTGCTGGCACAGTCGTGCATGGTAATGTTTTAAATAACAGCTTTATGGGGATATAAGTCACATACCGTAACATTCACTCATTTAAGCTGTGCAATTCAACAGTTTTTAATACATTCACAGAGTTGTGCATCCATCACCACAATCTAATTCCAGAACATTTTCATTACCCTCCAAAGAACGCTTGTGCTCGTTACCACTCACCCCCATGGCTCCCCAGTCCCTGGCCCCCACTAATCCACTTTCTGTCTCTTGGTTCGTAGCATCTGTTTGTGCACATCTGTAGCTGAGATGCGTTTTCTGACCCTCACGCCGACTCTCAGCCCTTCTCCTGAGGCCCAACTTGGCCACACATGAGATCTCAGGGGTGCTCAGAGCTCCCTCCATTTTTCTCTCTATTGAGTCTGTCTTTACTCAAAACTCGTTTAGTCAAAAGGAAATAATCCCAGGCAGTAGGTTAACCAAGAACCCACCAGTGTCCACACTTGTGAGGAAAGTTCCACCTTCTTTGATAAAACCAAGCCCTGACTTGCCAGGTAAACAGAGCTGCGTTCTGGCAGCCAGTATGGCTCTTGCAGGCTCGGAGAGGGAAGGGCACTGATCAGACTTCGCTTCTTTTACAAAAGTCGCTCTGTCTGGAGAGGGAGGGGTGGTGGGGAGGGCAAGGCTACAGGCTCACCAGGCACTCTGCTGATGGGGGAGCGGAGACGAGGAGCCAGGAGAACAGGGATCCACAAGGAGAAAGCGTTTGGGGCAGGAAGGAGTGTGTTGTGGTCACTCTGTGGTGACAGGATGGACCCCCACCCAAATTTGGTTTGGATGTGGAGACTGATGGTCGACACTCATCAGGAGGTTATGAAAGGGGTCCTTCCTCAGGTACTGAGGCCCCCGGGGTGGTGGGAAAATGGCTTGCGAGCACGGAAAGGAGACTGGTGGGGTTCTTTGTCATGGTTGGGGCTGGGGTGAGGGTTCCTGGGTGGGGTTTGAACTCCCCTCTGGTGCCAAAGGAGGGAGCCCCCCGGGTTTTCTTTTTTTGTTTGTTTTTTTTTTTACATCTTTATTGGAGTATAATTGCTTAACAATGGTGTATTAGTTTCTGCTTTATAACAAAGTGAATCAGTTATACATACACATCTGTTCCCATATCCCCTCCCTCTTGCGTCTCCCTCCCACCCTCCCTATCCCACCCCTCCAGGCGGTCACAAACCACCGAGCTGATCTCCCTGTGCTATGCGGCTGCTTCCCAATAGCTATCTACCTTACGTTTAGTAGTGTATATATGTCCATGCCTCTCTTTCGCTTTGTCACAGCTTACCCTTCCCCCTCCCCATATCCTCAAGTCTATTCTCTAGTAGGTCTGAGTCTTTATTCCTGTCTTATCCCTAGGTTCTTCATGACATTTTTTTTCTTCTTAAATTCCATATATATGTGTTAGCATACGGTATTTGTCTTTCTCTTTCTGACTTACTTCACTCTGTATGACAGACTCTAGGTCTATCCACCTCATTACAAATAGCTCAATTTTGTTTCTTTTTATGGCTGAGTAATATTCCATTGTATATATGTGCCACATCTTCTTTATCCATTCATCCGTCTCCGGGCTATTGTAAATAGGGCTGCTATGAACATTTTGGTACATGACTCATTTTGAATTATGGTTTTCTCAGGGTATATGCCCAGTAGTGGGATTGCTGGGTCATATGGTAGTTCTATTTGTAGTTTTTTAAGGAACCTCCATACTGTTCTCCATAGTGGCTGTACCAATTCACATTCCCACCAGCAGTGCAAGAGGGTTCCCTTTTCTCCACACCCTCTCCGGCATTTATTGTTTCTAGATTTCTTGATGATGGCCATTCTGACTGGTGTGAGATGATATCTCATTGTAGTTTTGATTTGCATTTCTCTAATGATTAAAGATGTTGAGCATTCTTTCATGTGTTTGTTGGCAGTCTGTATATCTTCTGTGGAGAAATGTCTATTTAGGTCTTCTGCCCATTTTTGGATTGGGTTGTTTGTTATTGAGCCGCATGAGCTGCTTATAAATTTTGGAGATTAATCCTTTGTCAGTTGTTTCATTTGCAAATATTTTCTCCCATTCTGAGGGTTGTCTTTTGGTCTTGTTTATGGTTTCCTTTGCTGTGCAAAAGCTTTTAAGTTTCATTAGGTCTCATTTGTTTATTTTTATCTTTATTTCCATTTCTCTAGGAGGTGGGTCCAAAAGGATCTTGCTGTGATTTATGTCATAGAGTGTTCTGCCTATGTTTTCCTCTAAGAGTTTGATAGTGTCTGGCCTTACATTTAGGTCTTTAATCCATTTTGAGCTGATTTTTGTGTATGGTGTTAGGGAGTGATCTAATCTCATACTTTTACATGTCCCTGTCCAGTTTTCCCAGCACCACTTATTGAAGAGGCTGTCCTTTCTCCACTGTACATTCCTGCCTCCTTTATCAAAGATAAGGTGACCATATGTGTGTGGGTTTATCTCTGGGCTTTCTATCCTGTTCCATTGATCTATCTTTCTGTTTTTGTGCCAGTACCATACTGTCTTGATTACTGTAGCTTTGTAGTATAGTCTGAAGTCAGGGAGCCTGATTCCTCCAGCTCCATTTTTCGTTCTCAAGATTGCTTTGGCTATTTGGGGTCTTTTGTGTTTCCATACAAATTGTGAAATTTTTTGTTCTAGTTCTGTGAAAAATGCCAGTGGTAGTTTGATAGGGATTGCACTGAATCTGTAGATTGCTTTGGGTAGTAGAGTCATTTTCACAATGTTGATTCTTCCAATCCAAGAACATGGTATATCTCTCCATCTATTTGTATCATCTTTAATTTCTTTCATCAGTGTCTTATAATTTTCTGCATACAGGTCTTTTGTCTCCTTAGGTAGGTTTATTCCTAGATATTTTATTCTTTTTGTTGCAATGGTAAATGGGAGGGTTTTCTTGATTTCACTTTAAGATTTTTCATCATTAATATATAGGAATGCCAGAGATTTCTGTGCATTAATTTTGTATCCTGATACTTTACCAGATTCATTGATTAGCTCTAGTAGTTTTCTGGTAGCATCTTTAGGATTCTCTATGTATAGTATCATGTCATCTGCGAACGGTGACAGCTTTACTTCTTCTTTTCCGATTTGGATTCCTTTTATTTCCTTTTCTTCTCTGATTGCTGTGGCTAAAACTTCCAAAACTAGGTTGAATAAGAGTGGTGAGAGTGGGCAACCTTGTCTTGTTCCTGATCTTAGTGGAAATGGTTTCAGTTTTTCACCATTGAGGATGATGTTGGCTGTGGGTTTGCCATATATGGCCTTTATTATATTGAGGAAAGTTCCCTCTATGCCTACTTTCTGCAGGGTTTTTATCATAAATGGGTGTTGAATTTTGTCGAAAGCTTTCTCTGCATCTATTGAGATGATCATATGGTTTTTCTCCTTCAATTTGTTAATATGGTGTATCACGTTGATTGATTTGCGTATATTGAAGAATCCTTGCATTCCTGGAATAAACCCCACTTGATCATGGTGTATGATCCTTTTAATGTGCTGTTGGATTCTGTTTGCTAGTATTCTGTTGTGGATTTTTGCATCTATGTTCATCAGTGATATTGGCCTGTAGTTTTCTTTCTTTGTGACATCCTTGTCTGGTTTTGGTATCAAGGTGATGGTGGCCTTGTAGAATGAGTTTGGGAGTGTTCCTCCCTCTGCTATATTTTGGAAGAGTTTGAGAAGGATAGGTGTTAGCTCTTCTCTAAATGTTTGATAGAATTCGCCTGTGAAGCCATCTGGTCCTGGGCTTTTGTTTATTGGAAGATTTTTTATCACAGTTTCCATTTCAGTGCTTGTGATTGGTCTGTTCATATTTTCTATTTCTTCCTGATTCAGTCTTGGCAGGTTGTGCATTTCTAAGAATTTGTCCATTTCTTCCAGGTTGTCCATTTTATTGGCATAGAGTTGCTTGTAGTAATCTCTCATGATCTTTTGTATTTCTGCAGTGTCAGTTGTTACTTCTCCTTTTTCATTCCTAATTCTATTGATTTGAGTCTTCTCCCTTTTTTTCTTGATGAGTCTGGCTAATGGTTTATCAATTTTGTTTATCTTCTCAAGGAACCAGCTTTTAGTTTTATTGATCTTTGCTATCGTTTCCTTCATTTCTTTTTCATTTATTTCTGATCTGATTTTTATGATTTCTTTCCTTCTGCTAACTTTGGGGTGTTTCTGTTCTTCTTTCTCTAATTGCTTTAGGTGCAAGGTTAGGTTGTTTATTGGAGATGTTTCCTGTTTCTTAAGGTGGGATTGTATTGCTATAAACTTCCCTCTTAGAACTGCTTTTGCTGCATCCCATAGGTTTTGGGTCGTCGTGTCTCCATTGTCATTTTTTTCTAGGTATTTTTTTATTTCCTCTTTGATTTCTTCAGTGATCACTTCACTTCAGTGATCCTTGCTGGGTATAGTAATCTTGGTTGCAGGTTTTTCTCCTTCATCACTTTAAATATGTCCTGCCAGTCTCTTCTGGCTTGCAGAGTTTCTGCTGAAAGATCAGCTCTTAACCTTATGGGGATTCCCTTGTGTGTTATTTGTTGTTTTTCCCTTGCTGCTTTTAATATGTTTTCTTTGTATTTAATTTTTGACAGTTTGATTAATATGTGTCTTGGCGTATTTCTCCTTGGATTTATCCTGTATGGGACTCTCTGTGCCTCCTGGACTTGATTAACTATTTCCTTTCCCATATTAGGGAAGTTTTCAACTATAATCTCTTCAAATATTTTCTCAGTGCCTTTCTTTTTCTCTTCTTCTTCTGGAACCCCTATAATTCGAATGTTGGTGCATTTAACACTGTCCCAGAGGTCTCTGAGACTGTCCTCAGTTCTTTTCATTCTTTTTTCTTTCTTCTGCTCTGCAGTAGTTATTTCCACTATTTTATCTTGCACGTCACATATCCGTTCTTCTGCCTCAGTTATTCTGCTATTGATCCCATCTAGAGTATTTTTAATTTCATCTATTGTGTTTCTAATCGTTGCTTGATTCATCTTTAGTTCTTCTAGGTCCTTGTTAACCATTTCTTGCATTTTGTCTATTCTATTTCCAAGATTTTGGATCATCTTTACTATCATTATTCTGAATTCTTTTTTGGGTAGACTGCCTATTTCCTCTTCATTTGTTAGGTCTGGTGGGTTTTTATCTTGCTCCTTCTCCTGCTGTGTGTTTTTCTGTCTTCTCATTTTGCTTATCTTACTGTGTTTGGGGTCTCCTTTTTGCAGGCTGCAGGTTCATACCTCCCGTTGTTTTTGGTGTCTGTCTCCAGTGGCTTAGGTTGGTTCAGTGGGTTGTGTAGGCTTCCTGGTGGAGGGGACTAGTGCCTGTGTTCTGGTGGATGAGGTTGGATCTTGTCTTTCTGGTGGGCAGGTCCACGTCTGGTGGTGTGTTTTGGGGTGTCTGTGGACTTTTTATGATTTTAGGCCGCCTCTCTGCTAATGGGTGGCATTGTGTTCCTGTCTTGCTAGTTGTTTGGCATAGGGTGTCCAGCACTGTAGCTTGCTGGTCGTTGAGTGAAGCTGGGTGCTGTTGTTGAGATGGAGATCTCTGGAAGATTTTCGCCGTTTGATATTATGTGGAGCTGGGAGGTCTCTTGTGGACCAGTGTCCTGAGGTTGGCTCTCCCACCTCAGAGGCACAGCACTGACTCCTGGCTGCAGCAGTAAGAACCTTTCATCCACACGGCTCCTCAATTTGGGATGATTCGTTGTCTATTCATTTATTCCACAGATGCAGGGCACATCAAGTTGATTGTGGAGCTTTAATCCGCTGCTCCTGAGGCTGCTGGGAGAGATTTCCCTTTCTCTTCTTTGTTCTCACGGCTCCCAGGTCTCAGCTTTGGATTTGGCCCCGCCTCTGCGTGTAGGTCGCCAGAGGGCATCTGTTCTTCGCTCAGACGGCCAGGGTTAAAGGAGCAGCCACTTTGGGGACTCTGGCTCACTCAGGCCTGGGGGTGGGGGGTGGAGGGAGGGGCACGGAGTGCGGGGCGAGCCTGCGGGGGCAGAGGCCGGCGTGACGTTGCACAAGCCCGAGGCGCGCCGTGTGTTCTCCCGGGGAAGCCGTCCCTGGATCCCAGGACCCCGGCAGTGGCGGGCTGCACAGGCTCCCCGGAAGGGGGGCGTGGACAGTGACCTGCGCTCACACACAGGCCTCTTGGTGGCGGCAGCAGCAGCCCCAGTGTCCCACGCTCGTCTCTGGGGTCCGCGCTTTCAGCCGCGGCTCGCGCCCGTCTGTGGAGCTCCTTTAAGCAGCGCTCTGAATCCCCTCTCCTCGCGCACCAGGAAACAAAGAGGGAAGAAAAAGTCTTTTGCTTCTTCGGCAGGTCCAGACTTTTTCCTGGACGCCCTCCTGGCTAGATGTGGAGCACTAGCCCCCTTCAGGCTGTGTTCACGCCGCCAACCCCAGTCCTTTCCCTGCGCTCCGACCGAAGCCGAGCCTCAGCTCCCAGCCCCACCCGTCCCGGCAGGTGAGCAGACAAGCCTCTTGGGCTGGTGAGTGCCAGACGGCACCGATCCTCTGTGCAGGAATCTCTCCACTTTGCCCTCTGCACCCCTGTGGCTGTGCTCTCCTCTGAGGCCCCGAAGCTGCCCCCCTCCGCCACCTGCAGTCTCCGCCAGTGAAGGGGCTTCTAGTGTGTGGAAACCTTTCCTCCTTCACGGCTCCCTCCCACTGGTGCCGGTCCTGTTCCTATTCTTTTGTCTCTGCTTTTTCTTTTTTCTTTTGCCCTACCCAGCTACGTGGGGAGTTTCTTGCCTTTTGGGAGGTCTGAGGTCTTCTGCCAGCGTTCAGTGGGTGTTCTATAGGAGCAGTTCCACGTGTAGATGAATTTCTGATGTATCTGTGGGGAGAAAGGTGATCTCCACGTCTTACTCTTCCGCCGTCTTCCCCGGAAGATCCCCCCGGGTTTTCTGATCAGCTTGCCCAGTCGTGGAGCATGAGGGCACGGGGATGATGAGGCTTCAAAGCTGTTGGCAGTGAGACATTCAAGTACGGAGCCAGACCCTGTACTAAGCGGTCAACTGTAACCAGTGCTGCAGGTGGGAGGCAGCTCAGAGGTGACGCTTGACCTTGGCGAGTGCTATGGTCCGAATGCGCCCTCCCCCAAACTCATATGGTAAAGTTTGAAGGCCCGAGGTGATGGTACCGAGAGGTGGGGCCTTTGGGAAGTGATGAGGCAGAGCCCTGTGGAATTAGTGCCCTTATAAAAGAGGCTCTGGGGACTTCCCTGGTGGTCCAGTGGTTAAGGATCCGCCTTCCAATGCAGGGGACGTGGGGTCGAACCCCGGTCGGGGAACTAACATCCCACATGCAGTGGGGCAACTAAGCCTGCCTGCCGCAACTAGAGAGCCCGCATGCCGTAACTAAGACCCGATACAGCCAAATAAATAATAAATAAATATTTTAAAAAAAAGAGGCTCCAGAGAGCTCCCTTGCCCCTTCCACCATGTGAGGACACAGCGAGAAGTTGGTTATCTGCAACCCAGAAGAAGGTCCTCCCCAGAACCTGACCATGCTGGCACCCTGACCTTGGAATTCCAGCCTCCAGAATAGTGAGAAATCAATGTCTGTGGTTTATAAGCCCCCCAGTCTGTGGTGTTTTGTTATGGTAGCCTGAATAGACTAAGAGGAGGATGGGGTGCAGGTGGGGTGGGAGGACAGTCTCCTGCAGCAGGGGCCATATGCGGGACAGGGGCCAAGGGCAGAGTATGGGATCCAGGGACATGAGTGGCTTCAGGGATGTGGTGTTGAGAAGGGTGGGTGGGCAGAGGTCAGTGGGGGCAGGGAGAGGGGCCCAGAGGGAGGCTGCTGGGCTTGCCTATGGGGAGAGGGAGGCTTGAGCACCTGCCCTCACTGGCCCGGAAGGTGCCAGTGGAGAGGGGGGAGGGAGGGATGAAGTGGTGACAGTGGAAAGAGAAGTTTCCAAGGACAAGTGGCAGGGCTGGCCTTGGACCAGGCTGTGCTTCCACTGACCGCTCCTCGGGTGGAGGCCCCTGGGGATGAGGTGGGCAGGGCGGGCACTTTGGAGATCACACCTGCCTTTGAAGACCACGTGGGCACAGGCTTTCCTCTGCACCCTGAACACCTCTACCCCTTCTCTGCCTCATCCCGTGAGCTTCAGCTTGACCTACTCATTCACTCCCTCGTTAGGTGACAGCGCCATCGGGAGAAGGAGGCTGCAGTTTACTTAATGTCAAGGCGCACAGTCAGGGGGTAGATAAGGAAGCGTTGGCAAATATCAGAATCCTCTTCTGAGAGCAAGTCCGCCCTGCCTTTATTGATCATTCTCTCTGTGCAGGGACTGGAGATGATCCCCAGGTGAGGTCAGGGGAGGGGGGATGAGAGTGGAGATGCCACCTTTGGGAGTGGTGACAGGTGGCAGGGAAGGGATGGCCCCCGTGGTGGGTGTGGCTTGCCCGTGGGAGAGGAGACAGTGCCTCGAGGTTTGCTGGCTCCAATTGGTGGCTAGTGAATGATTCATTTGTCAACCACTGTGCCCAGGCTGCCTGCCAGGAGGGTGCCCTGTGACCCAGTGCTTTCAAAATGAATGTGCTCTTTGAGTCATTCCCTCGGTCACATTCACAGGCACCTACTGCTCGCTGAGCCCAGACTCCTCACACTACAGAAGGCCCAGGGGAGAAGGAGGGGTCCCAGCAGGGCTGTTGAACCAGCAAACAGCGGGCCAGAAGGGGACAGGCAGGCCGCTGGGCCAGGGGCCAGAGGGAAGAGTGATACGATCAGGGTGTGTGCGTGCGTGTGCACACCTGAGTGTACGTGGGGGGAGTGTCTGACTCGTGTGCGTGCATCTGTGTGTGCGTGCATTGGGGGGGGGCGTGTGCATTATGCACAGATGTGGGAAGCTCGGAGGCAGTGGCCCCATCTCCCAGGACCCACAGCGCCTTTAGGAGGGGAGAGGGTGGTGCTGCTCCCGGCCCAGGGACAGACAGCAGTGACAGAGAGCTCAAGGCATGACAGGGGTCAGCAGCCCAGGAGGCTGGGGCCCCCAAGCCCCTTCACTCGCGTGCACACGCACGCCCACACAGAGGTACTCAGCCCAGAGGGCCTGCCCCTTGCCCTGGACAGAGACAGAAAAGGAGAGACACAGACACAAGGGAGGAGGCCACGTGAGGAGGGAGGCAGAGACTGGAGTGATGCGGCCACAAGCCCAGGGACGTCTGGGGCCACCAGAAGCTGGAGGACAACGAAGGATGCTCCTATAGAGCCTCTGGAGGTAGTATGGCCCTGGCGACACCTTGATTTCAGACATCTGGCCTCTAGAATCGTGTGAGGATAAAGTTCTACTGTTTTAAGCCACCTAGGTTGCCGGTCATTTGTCACAGCTGCGCCAGGAAACCAACTCAGCTGGTGTGGAGAGAGGGCTGGGGGAGGGGGAGCTGAGTAGGGGGGTGGGGGCTGAGGAAGGAGATTAAGGTTGGCCTGGGTGGGTGGGTGGGAAAAGGTGGCTTTTTTCCTCTCAAAGTTCCCAGCTCTCTCAAATCAGAGCAATTGTCTGACTATCAGAATGCCCAGAGTAACTGTCACTGGCTTGGGGGTCCCTTTGGTGTTCTACATGCCTGACTCCTGACGCAGTTTCCTACTTGTGGAAGACACAGACGAAACGTGGGAAGTCACTGTGAGCTGGACATTCAACCACATTCATTCAGCAAACATTTATTAAGCTCCTACTGTGCTGCCAGGCTGAAAAGCCGAGCAGCAACCAGATCCCCAAGGGATGCTGGGCCCCTGGAAAACCCTGACACAAACAGCCCTCATGCCCTCATTTCGGGCACAGCATTTCCTTCAGGGCTCATCTGTAGGTCTGGGAAACTCCGACAAACCTGGATTCGGGTTTTACGAACACTGACATTGAACCCCACGTCTTCTCCAGTTGGGAGACAAGCGACACCCCCCCCACCCCGGCCCCTGCCCCCCCGCCGCGGCTTGGCAGACAGCCAGCTCTCCCCGTCCTGAGCCACGCTGGGCCACCAGCCCCGAGGGACACCTTAGTCGGACCGCAGGGACTTGTAGCTCAGGTGCCGGGGAGGGTGATATTTTCGTGCCCTGATCCTAGGACTGTAATGTCACTTCACCCTGGAGGAGTAGCCCCGCTGGTTCCGGTTGCCGCCGTTCGGCTCCCGAGGGCGGAGCGTGAGTCTCCAGGAGGCGGGGCGTCAGCCTCCCGGGGGCGGGGCCTCGGCTCCAAGGGTGTCGGCTCCAAAGGCGACGTATGTGGCATGCAGGGGACAGGGCGGGCGCGCTCAAGCTGCCAGGCAGCTTCAGCCTCTGCGCTTGCGCTTGAGCTTGAGCCTGCGTATTGGGCCGGACCCGCCTTCGGCGGACAGCTGCGCTACCCACCCGGGGGCGGGCGGGCGGGCGGGCCGGCCTGGGCTGGGCTGGCTGGCTGGCGGGCTGGCGCGCTGGCGGGCGGGCGGGCCGGGCCGGGGTGGGGCGGGATCTCCGCTCCCGCCGTGAGCACCCGGGGAGCCGGCCGCCTCGCGTCCGGGCCCTTCTCCTTCCCGCGGGGGATCTGGGCCCGTGGGGCGGGACCTCATGGAGGTAGCTGGCCCGGGGTCCTGCGGTGGAGGGGGCGCGGCACTGGACGCGGAGGGGCGGCCAGCACCCCAGGCGAGGGTGCACTTCCGAGTGACGAGGTTCATCATGGAGGCAGGTAACCGCGGCCGGGAAGAGGGCTGGCGCCGCGCGGACGGGACGTGGAGGCCAGAGCCGCAGTGCTGCACTTTCACCCAGCTGGCCCCAGCCCGCCGCGGGAGCATCGAGCGGGCAGGCAGGGGCTGGCGTAGCGAGGATCCGCTTCCCGAAAGATGGGACCCGCCAAATTCGGTGCTGGCATGGCTGAGCGCAGGGAAGAGATCGGGCCTGCCCTGCCCTAGCGGAGGCTGGGAGGCTCGGCTTAGGGGTACCGGCCTCTGCCTTTCCGCCACGCCCTGCACACTAGGCTTTGAGCTGCGAGGCATATGCGATCATGGCCATTTCATGGGCGGGCGCATAGGTCCAAAGAGAGGATGTGGAGCCTAGAAGGCCCCAACTAGAAGGTGGCGGAATCTGGGCACCCGCATCTCGATTGAGTGTACTGCGCCTTCTGACACACCTGCCTCGCAGCATACGGGGACGCTGGCACTTGGTCACACGGAGCCTTTTGGAGCCCTTGGTGAGGCTCCTGTCAAACCTTGCTGACGAGGTCCCATCACATCTAGGGCCCAGGGGCTTCCCCGGTGGCGCAGTAGTTGAGAATCCGCCTGCCAATGCAGGGGGCACGGGTTCCATCTCTGGTCCGGGAAGATCCCACATGCCGCGGAGCAACACAGCCCGTGCGCCACAACTACTGAGCCTGCAGTGCTGTAACTACTGAAGCCCGCGCGCCTAGAGCCCATGCTCCGCAACAAGAGAAGCCACCGCAATGAGAAGCCCGCGCACCATAACGAAGAGTAGCCCCCGCTCGCCACAGCTAGAGAAAGCCCGCGCGCAGCAACGAAGACCCAATGCAGCAAATAAATAAATAAATAAACAAACATACAGGGAACTCCGGCAAATTTAAGTTTAAAAAACAAACAAACAAACAACCCCCCCCCAAAAAAAAACCCCAAACAAAACAACTAGGAGCCGGGGCGCAACTTGTGTTTTGAACCCTGCCAGGGCATCCACACCGTAGTGTTGGGCGCTCCTGCTCCGAAGGCGAGGCGATGTAGCTGATTGGCTTCTGGTAGAAACACTTTATCTGTCAATAGTGGTTTTCTCAACTGACAGATAGCTGTTGCCGATCTTTGTTACTTTGTATGCATTCTGCGGAGGAGGGCAATCTTTGTTACTTTGTGTGCATTCTGTGGAGGAGGGCGTTGGGTGAGTCCGCTTTCAAGTCAAGGTGGGCAGAGTCTTCGGAAATAGCGCAGGACCCTTAATCCCAGTGATTTGTACATTTAATTTCCAGGAAGTTTTGCAAAGTGTATAAGGAAGGATGGCAGTGCCCCCTCATATACCCCATTCATCTGCTTGGAGGATCCATGTAAACCAGGGAAGCATGCTACCCTTTGAGGGTTTGCTATATAAAAACCAAGACTTGGAGGGTCATGTGCAGTAATACCACCTAATCTGACATCTCTGAGAATGAGTGGTCCCATGTAGGAACTATCTATGAAACTGAAGTTTAAACCCGGAAATGCTAAAACCTAAATGCTAAAAGTTAATGCTAAAATGTTTTGCATATGCCCTTGCCCTCTGTGTGAGGCTAAATACCGGTCCTCCAAAGATTTCCCCATCCTAATTCCCAGAACCTGTGACTGTTACCTCATGTAGCAACAGAGATTTTGCAGCTGGGATTAAGCATCTTGATGTTGGGGAACTATCCTAGGTTATCTGGTGGGCCCAATATAATCACACCCATCCTTAGAGAGAGAGGCAGGAGGAGTAGATAGGCCATGTGATGATGGAAGCAGAGTTAGAAGATGCTGCACCGCTGGCTTTGAAGATGGAGGAAGGGGCCGTGAGCCAAAGATTGCGGGCGCTTCTAGAAGCTGGAAAGGGCAAGGGAGTGGATTCTCCTCTGGAACCTCCAGAAGGAACCAGCCCTGCCGACACCTTGAACTTAGCCCCCTAAGGCTCATTTTGGACTTCTGACCACCGGGATTGTAAGAGAAAAAAGTATGTGTTGTTTTAAGCCACTTAGTTTGTGATAACTTGTTACAGCAGCTCTGGGGAACTAATACACCTTTTTAGGTAGAGGATGTTGAACACAATTTTAATGATTGTTGGTTATTCTCCACCTTCTTTCAGTCTATGGGATGTCATTTAACTTTCCCTTATTAACCCTGGTCATTTTGAATTTCTTTTGGTTCTGTGACCCAATGCAGTGATTTCCCTAGGAGCTGTCTGGGGGATTTAGGGCTTTAACCCCTAAATCAAACCATCATGCTCTGTTTTTTGAGTTCTGTTCCCTTTTCAGTATGTTGCTCTTTTTCCCTCGAGCCTGGCTGTGGCCATTGATGTTGCTTTTCTCCTGCTCTGCCTGCGGTTGCCTTTGGCAGTCACCCTGCTTGCTTTTCTTGCCTTTTCTAACCTGGGGACTAGTAAACCAGTGCTGAGTATAATCTTAAACTATGACCTCGGGACTTGTGGCATCTGTTTGATACTCAGAGGCCTTTTTCCTCCTGTCACCTTGGCAGGATTTTGGTTAGGTGAGCTGCAGAGGTGGGGGCAACCTCTAGTTAAATGCCTGCTAAGGTGGAAACAGGCACACAACTTGGTCCTTTTCAAGATGTGCAGAAAGGGACATGCCAGGTGCAGTAGTTTGAAGCCTTGCTTCTCCTGGCGTGGCCTTGAGGCTTGGGAGAAGTGTGGAGCCCACAGAGCTACTGAAGGGAATGCTGCACTTCAGCGTGACCCCCAGGGGCTTGTTAGCACGTTAGAGTCTGAGAAGCTCGCGTCTAAATCCCTCCGGTCGAGGACCCAGTGGAAGGCACGGCAGCCCCTGCCAGCTGGGCCCTGAGCTCTCAGTCTTGTCAGAACAGGGATGTGCACCCTTAGGGCCCAACCTGGCGGCTCCCCTCACACTTTGCAGGGAGTGAGCCCTGGATGAAGCACTCCCCTGCCTGCTTTCTCTCGGTAGGTGTCAAGCTAGGGATGCGGTCCATCCCCATCGCCACCGCCTGTGCCATATACCATAAGTTCTCCTGCGAGATCGACCTGGACGCCTATGACCCCTACTTGGTGGCCATGTCTTCCCTTTACTTGGCCGGCAAAGTGGAGGAGCAGCACCTGCGTACTCGTGACATCATCAACGTTTCCAACAGGTAGCTGCTTCCGGTGTCCCCCTGAATGGGAGGCCAGAGAAGGATCTCACTAGGCCCTGCCCCCCAGGCGGCAGCAGTCCAACTAAGAAGGAGGCACCAGGGTGGCCTTGCACTGGGGCCGGGAGCACTAACAGCAAAGGCAGGAGTGAGCCAGAAGCAGGGGCACCTGTACGAGAGAAGCTGGGGCCAGATTTTGGGAAGCCTCAGAGGCCAGGTGGGGTGCAGAGGGGAGTGGGAAAGAGGGTGTCCCTAGCGTCGCAGGCGGGCACAGCTGGAGCAGAGGGAGCTCGCACGGTGTGTACATACAGCTGATTCGCTTTGTGATACAGCAGAAACTGACACACCATTGTAAAGCAATTATACTCCAATAAGGGTGTTAAAAAAATAAATAAAAGATCAAATTCTATTCTAAAAAAAAAAAAAGATTCTCGTGGAGTCTTGGACAGGCTGGATGGAACCAGTTGGGTTCTGGGGCCGCCGTCCTATTTAGATGGTGTGGAAACTTGGTCAGAGCTGCTCAGGGGTGTCTCTCGCAGTCCTGGGCCCGAGCGGCTGTGTTCCTTTTGGGGAAGGACACGGGGGTCCAGCTGGCTGGGCAGGCTGTGCCGAGGTCCCGGGGCCTGGGAGGAAGCAATTTATGGAAAGTTAGTGCGTCATAGCCTTTCCAGGAACTCTAATCGATAGGGAAGAAAACTATTTTGTGCTGCTTCTCTTTTAAGAAACAGTTAACGGAAAAGCACTCCCCACCCTGTAAACATGACAGGTTCATGGTGTACCTTCAAAGAGTAGGAGAAAAACAGGAGAGGCAACTGTGGAAGGGCAGCTGGAGTCCACGTGTAGTTGCCAGGGCCCCAGCGGGGAGGGCGGGCGGGCACGAGGGGAAGCTGCGGGGCGCTCTAATAGGACGTTGGCGCCGCTGTGGTTCTGTGGGGAAATCGGAAGAGGAGGGAGGCGCGGGGAAGGGCGAGTCAGCGCAGAGAACTGGGATCACTTGAGTGTGTATCCCATTCCCGTCCAGCTTGGTGATCTTGCATAGGTGGGAGTGTTGTGGACGAATAAGGTGTAAATAAGGACAGAAAGATCTGGAATGAAAGACAATGGAAAACTAAAATACATTTACATTTCTGAGGGCATCATTCTTGTGTTTAAATGCCTTCCTTGGGCCCAGAGTGAGAGCCCCGGGCATCGCCGCCGCGGGTGCAAAGACTGTTCCTCTGGAGACATTGCAGAGAGCCCATCTTTACACTCGACGTCCTGCTGAGGAGGTGGGACAGCCATGGGGCTAACGCTAGAAGTGGCTTCTTTCGTCTCTGGTTACCGTTTCTATCGCATACGTAGACCCGTAGGTGGAGAGTGGTTGATGGTGACCCTATGCTGATCAACAGCACAGGGGCCCTGGCATTGCATCCGGATATCCCATGACTGGGGGCTCCTGGGGCCACCCACTTCTGCCGTCAGCCATGCTGTTTCTCTGCACAGGTACTTCCACCCGGACAGCGAGCCCTTGGAACTGGACTCACGCTTTTGGGAGCTCCGGGACAGCATCGTGCAGTGTGAGCTGTTCGTACTGCGGGTTCTGCGTTTCCAGGTCTCCTTCCAGCACCCTCACAAGGTATGTGCTGGGGGGGTCGCCGACAGTTCCCAGAGGCATGAAGCTATTTGCTTTTTATCCGGAAAGTGCAGCCCCCTGAGCCTGGAGCCACACGGGGCCCTGAGGAGGAGCAGTGACCGGCTCGGGCAGCCTCGTGCGTCCCCACTCTCGGGGTCCCTCAGGCAGCTCTAATTTCAGCTGCTGCCTTTCCGCCCGCTCGGCTGTGGCTGCAAGCCGGGATCCGCGTGCCCTCTGAAGCCCGTGCCCGTCCCCAGACCCGTATAAGTTGTTTGTTCACTGAGCTACGGGGAGGCAGGGCCCGTTTCCTGACCTGCCGAGTCCCTGGGCCAGGAGTTGCTGCCCCGCCTCAGAGCTCACGCCAGCTCAGCTGTGTGTACGAACCCACGAGGAAAGCCTGGTCACTCACCATTCACAGCTAGGAGTGCATTCGTCCCAGCAGAAGAATTGCTTCCGAAAAGCAGCAGAAGGGGCACGTGAACCCGTAGAGCACTCGGAAGGCCCCTGTGCGCAGCTGGAAAGGCGGCCTGCAGAGAGGCAGGGGAGGGCTTGGTACGTGGGCCTTCCCGACCGCCTCCCTAGTCCCAGAGCCACTGGTGGAGGTTCCCAGCCGTAGTGTTTTCTGTCGGCATGCAGTGCAGGGCTGCCCTCCTCAGTGGCACTCCCCGTGGGCTCAGGACAGCGTGGTGTTCGGGCAGAGGGGGTGCTGACAGATGGCCGAGCTGGAGGGCATTCAGAGGCCCTAGCGCCCCGAGAGCCAGTGTCCGGTGTCTGGCTGGCCCCTAGCCTCAGGCTGGACTGTGGGTGCCATGCCCTGTCGTGCAGATCGGGACGCTGTTTCTGGAGTTTTAATGTTTGAGCTGGGCCAAGGGGATGAGCAGAATGATCGCTGATGGTGGCCAGCACAGGGCCACGTTGACGGAGAGGGACAGTGGCGGGGTGGCCATTGAGAGCGGCTGAGCGGGTTTTGGGAGCCGGGCCTGGAGGCTGAGAGCAGGCGGGCCCAAGGGGACCGAGGCGGGGCTGGAGGTGAACCTGGCAGGAGGGTGCGGCAAGGCCCGTGGAAGGCACTGGGGCTTTTTTCCAATGGCACCGGGAGGCGACATCCGATCTGTGGTGAACACACATCGTGACAGCCTAGGGGCGAGTGGCTGGTGGGCAGACAGGCCGCAGGCTCACAGTGAGGAGGCAGGTGGCTGGGGCGAGCTGACTGCCGTGTCTTTGCAGTACCTGCTCCACTACCTGGTGTCACTCAAGAACTGGCTGAACCGTTACAGCTGGCAGCGCAGCCCCGTCTCCATCACCGCCTGGGCCCTGCTGCGGGACAGCTACCACGGGAGGCTGTGCCTCCGGTTCCAAGCTCAGCACATAGCCGTGGCAGTGCTCCACCTGGCCCTGCAGGCCTATGGGGTCGAGGTGCCCTCTGAGGCCGAGGCCGAGAAGCCATGGTGGCAGGTGAGGTGACTGCGTTGGCAGTCCCCCTTGGCGTGTGTCCCCCTCTTCTCTGCCTGAGGTCCCTGTACCTGGTGTCACATTTCTTTGTAGTAATTATCCACAAAGAAAGATACGGGCTACTTGGGAACCTTGAAGCTTGAGGATACTCTGTCCTAAGCGTCTAAGGCAGGCTCTCCCCCTCGACACTGTGGGCGTTCAGGGCCGGATGCAGGATGTTGGGCAGGACAGCCAGGCGTCGCCAAGTGCCTCGGGGTAGGGATCACCCCTGGCTGAGAACTACTGAGGTCAACCAAGTCCTGTTTTTGAACTGAGTGGGAGCTTCTCATAGATCCGAGGTTAATAAGTCTGGCTTCACGTCAGAAGACATTTAGGGGGTGCTCTAAAAAGACACTGGTTGGTAGGTAGGTAGATAGATGATGTGTGGCTGGATAGGTGATGGTGGGTGGTGGGATGGAGAGATGATAGAAAAGGAGGTTGTTGGATAATAGATGGGGGTGTGGATGCATAGATGGATAAGACAGATGACACCCCGCTTCCCCCAGACGTACTGAATGCCAAGAGCAGTTTGTTGAGAGCTGGGTGAACTGTGTGTGTCAGAAAGGCTGCAGTCCTAGCGGGTTTCCCTGGGTAGCCCCACTGTTTCTTAAAATGGGATTTTGACATCATTTTCTGTTTTTCCTTTCCTATACTTGAAGTTTGCTGCCCCTCTCTTCATGACACCCCATTGTCCCTCCTTGTCCTACAATGAGGTTCCATGTAAGCAGACTTTGGGGTGACGGAAGGCTCCTCCTTTTTGGGCACCACCCCTCCCATGTGAACCCACAGTGGCTGCCTCCCCCTTCCTGAGGCTCCCTCCCCCCGGCCTGCTCGCCCTTCCTGGGAGGTCACAGCTTCTTTCTGTGCTTCATTGACCTTTATTGCCTGTCTACCCCCCCGCCACCACCCCAAGGCCAGGGACCTTATCTGCTTCATCAGCTGCCCCACGCCCAGTGCCTGGGCAGGTGGGGGGCAAAGGGCGGCTGCGTGGACAAAAGCATTGCTCCGTGCCGGGCTTCTTGGGGACTTCCAGATCACGTGAGCCCAATGTCCCCACTCTCTTGAATCAGGTGGCGGCGCAAGGGGCCGCTGCTTCCTGGCCCATCCTGGGCTACTTGAATCTGCCGGGTCATCACTGGCTTCCTCTGTGTGTCTTCCGTGCTGCTCACCTTTCTCTTCACTTGCTCCTGCCCGTGACCAGGGCTGGAGCTGCCACAGCACCCTCTGCCTCCCGCTCTCGGCCGTCACCCCTTGCCCCTCATGAGAGGAGAGCACGGGGAACAGCTCCGCCGTGGACCTCTTTTCTGGGCGACACACACTTAACCCAGCAATCGTTCTCCTGGACGAGGCCGCCCCTCTGGGCGGTACACCTGCGCTTCCCTCGCTCTTGTCTTTCCGGGTGGCTCTGGGTTCCATGCACGGGAGTGGTCGGGCATCCTTTGAGCAGGTGAGGGCCACTTGCTTGGTGATGTGTGGCTGCTGATGGGCCGCCCGCCCCGCCCCCGGATGCTTCCTCTAAACCGTGAGACACTCTTCCTGCTCATCTGCTCTCAGCCACCACTTCTCTGAAGTCGCTCGTCTGCCCTCGAGCGTGGCAGCCGTGGCAGCGGGGGTGGCCGTTTGTGCCCAGGTGCTTCGGGTCTCTGGGTGGATGAGGCTCTGGCTCTAAAGCAGTAGCGAGTTGTAGCAGGTGTCAGAATTCCCATCTTTTTAAGGCCGAGTCCTGTTCCGTGGTACGGCTGGGCCACGTCATGTTGGTTCGTTCCTCCATGGAGGACACTTGGATTGTTTCCAGCTTTTGGCCCTGGACTACTTTTTAAAAAATATTTATTTATTTACATGGCTGTGCTGGGTCTTGGCTGCAACAGGCGGGCTCCTTAGTTGCAGCTCGCATGTGGGATCTAGTTCCCTGACCAGGGATCGAACCCAGGCCCGCTGCATTGGGAGTGCGGAGTCTTAACCACTGTGCCACCGGGGAAGTCCCGGCCCTGGACTACTTTTTAACGATCATTTCTTGGCTTGGGGTCTCCAAGAGCATACAGCTCGTGGACCCTGACAAGTAAGCCTGTATTTCTTTTCTTTTTTTTTTTAACCTCTTTATTGGAGTATAATTGCTTTACAATGGTGTGTTAGTTTCTGCTTTATAACAAAGTGAATCAGTTATACATATACATACATCCCCATATCTCCTCCGTCTTGCATCTCCCTCCCTCCCACCCTCCCTATCCCACCCCTCTAGGTGGTCACAAAGCACCGAGCTGATCTCCCTGTGCTATGCAAGCCTGTATTTCTGAAGTATTTATTTTCCAACCAGAGTCCAGGGGGTGACGGCTGATCTTCCTGAGCCAGTGGTCGAGGGAGGGGGTGTTTCCAGGTCACCATCTCCCACCTGAAGTGACAGCCTGTGGAGAGTTCAGGCTTCCTTTGGTGGCCATGCAGCAGGGTGGACTCAGGTCCAGCTTTTGCCCTAGCTCAGCCCTGGGCCTTGACCTTCGTGGTACCTTGATTCCCCAGGCAGCAACCCCCTGGCCCAGGGGCCACGGCATCCAACCAAGTGCTCCTTGTTTTGCTTTTTACTTGCCGTGTCATCAGGGGTCCCCAGGAGCACCCTCAGGCTCGATGTGTTGCCGGGAGGACTCACAGAGTTCAGAAAAGCCATTATGCTCGTGGTTATGGGAGTTCGAGTTAGTTACCGGGGAAGGATACAGGTTGAAATCAGCAAAGATAAAAGGAACGGAGGACAGGTCCAGGAGAGACCAGATATGAGCTCCCAGGTCCCTCGGCCCTGGGCAAACCGAGACCCTCTCATCAGGCAGGGGCCTAGAGCTCCCCTCCCAGGAGCCAGGCCAGGACCAGACCTTCCTTGGGAACGTGCAGAGCTAAGCCCTCTTCATTTGGGCCCCTGGGGACTCATGTTGCAATTTTATAAGCTCCGTGGCACAGTCAAGTGGCGGTCTGGGGACTTCCCTGGCAGTCCAGTGGTTAGGACTCGGCGCTCTCACAGCCGGGGCCCGGGTTCAATCCCTGGTCGGGGAACTAAGATCCAGCAAGCTGTGCAGCGTGGCCAAAAAAAAAAAAAAAAAAAAGACGTGCTCTGGTCCAGGCTAGAGAGCAGGTCCACGTGTTCCCTAGGGGTTGGCCTAGGGTAGAGTGGGGTCCAGGAGACCTAGCCTATTTCTGGAAATGAACTCCCCACCCCTGCTCCCATGCCCAGAGACTGTGGACCTGAGAGCTCCAGGGGGAGGCAGGAGCCTGTCACCAGCTTCCCATGTAACCCAGGACAAGTCCCCTCTCGTGTATGAGTTGGACAATCACCACAGCCTCTTCCATCTGGAATGTTCTCTGCTTTGTGATCAGCCTCGGCAGGCTGGACCTGAACCGGCTGTGCAGAGAGCCACCCTCGTTTCCAATAGCCGAGTCCCCATGCCATCCCCCACCCCTGTGCACTGTGATTCTGTGCTTAGTGGCAGGTGCCTTGTTTAACCGAGAGGGAGTCTAACCAGAACCTGTTTTCCTTCTCCTTTCTAGGTGTTTAGTGAAGACCTTACCAAGCCAATCATTGATAACATTGTGTCTGATCTCATTCAGATTTATACCATGGACACAGAGATCCCCTAAGGCCCTGGTCCAGGCCTGCCCAAAGAGAAGTCCGTGACGCTCGGCAGCCTGGGGATGGCAGCGCCACAGGGCCGTGAACGCCAGCCCCCAGAGGACCAGCTGGAAGGGCTGGTGAAGGCGATGACTGTCCCCGGCAGCCGTGGTCTGGACAGTGACAGGAACCACGCCTCCAGCGGGCGGGCTGGGAGTGCACCGCGAAGGGCTGCCGAGGCCAGGCGCTGCGTCTGCTTTTGTCCTTTGGGAGGACCGGACTGCCGTGGAGGGTGACGTCATCGGAAGGAAAATCAAAGAAAGGATGGGACTGCGCCCCTGGGGATTTTTTAAAAGCCTGATTTATAGAATGAATTAATGTGCAACATAGATGGAACTTTATTTTGTGTAATAAAAGATACAAATGAACGGGGACACCCTGTGTTTGCTCTGTAGCCCGTGCTGCCCTGGGGGGTTTGTGGGTGCCATCCAGACTCGATTTCCCCTCAAATGCTCTCCAGTTGGAAGTGCCTGGGGTAGGCCCTCCACCACTTCTGGAAGGCAGGATGGCACAGCGTGTGCTTGTGTCACAATGACGTCCCCTAGGAGGGCCCACATGTCCTCCCTCCTCTGCTGGCACCCTTGCAGGGCTTGGCAATCATTCTGCTTGGAAAGTGAGGTTACATCTTGGAAAGAGGGGTTAAGCAGTGTCATTTGAGTTCAAGAAGACCAAAGTGTATCTAGAAAGTTACAAATTTGTATTAATGCCAAGACAGTGAGTCAAGAGGCCAAGCCTAGGGAATCTCAGAGCCGTGCCCTGCCCCCCGACTCCCACTCAAGTGGCACTGCTCCAGGAAGGGCTGCTCCTGGGTGTGCCCTGGGGGAAGGAGGCCAGCCTGGGCGGTTCTCCCTGGGAACCCCCGTTGGGCTCGACGCATGCTGGTAGGACCATCCTTCAACACATGATGGCATGGGCGCTGGGGGACTGTCCCAGGCACTTCACCACATTTGCGAGGTTGTCACCAGGGGAGCGCAGGCTCTGGTCACTGGCCACCATGCCCTCTGGCACCCACAGGTATGGGGGCTGGTTCGCACGCCCAGGGTCCACTGGGTGAGAGGCAGAGGGAGGGGTCACTCATGGGTGACAAGTCAGGCAGTAGGGCTTGCTTGAGTTTGCAAAGTGATTGTGTTATTTGTCTTCAGGGTGAAGGATATGAGTAAATGTCCCCTTTTCCACTGTGTCCTTTCCAGCTCAACTGGGCACCCTTTGATGACAGAGTCTGTGCCAAAGCCCAGGGCCCGGTCTCTGAGCGCGGACAGTGGAGGGTGAGGGGCCTGGCTGGCAGGCCTCTGAGGGCGGCTTCGGCTCTCTTGCCAGTCCTTTCTGCCTCGTGCTTTTTAAAAAGCACCTTGCCTCCATCACCCCCTTCCTCCCCACAGGCTGGGCCCAGCTCCCCCCCACCCCGGCCTTGCCTGCCCCACGTGGCCTAGCACTGCCCTTGGTGTCCCCACCCCAGCCGAGAGCCACCGTGCTGAACAGGGCGAGCTCTGGGCTGCGGGGCTAACAGCAGCCTCTCTGGAGGTTCTGTGGCCCTAAGTTTCCTCTCACGATTACCAGGTATCAGGCAAGTTCCTTTCTCTCAATGGGACTCAGTTTCCCACTATGTAAATCGAGCAGGTTGGACCAAACAATTTCAGACTGTGACTGCTGACTGCTATTTTAAATCCCTCAACCCATGTGTGTGCCTGTCACACTGCCCTGGGGACTTGCTGGCTTTGTGTGCTGGCCTCTGGGCCTGTCAGCTCAGTGCTTGTCACTAAGGGGTCGTCTGTGTGTCTTCCTGATGCCGCTAAGGCTGTGAGCCCCACCTTCAGTGTGTGTTGTCATTGGAACAGAGATAAGGATAGGTATTGGGACGTATGTGACACTTTTGAGGAATATGTGACACGGCCAGCTGTGCTTTGTATGTGCTTTGCAAGGACAGTTCAGCCATAGAGTATGAATTAAAACCTGGTGCAGGGTGGTTTTCTTTTGTTTGCTTTGGCTTCCTATTACTGAGGCTTTTGTAGAAGACAGTATGGATTAAAGATATACAACCTTCCATCTCCTTTATTTTAGGTTCAAAAAGGAGAGATTGAGATAAGATTTTCTAGAACCTGAAGCTTCCAGGAGCTTTTCATTCCAGAGCACATCTTAATTACTGTAAAGTGATAAATGTTTGACCCTTCCTCGGCCTGTCAAGCCAGAGGAAGGAGCGGGCAAAGCAGGTTCTATGTGGGGCTCGGCCCATCTCTTCTTTTCCAGCTGGGATGGGGAGTGGTGTCCCCCAGAGATATGTTCATGTCCTAAGCCCCGGAACCTGTGGATGAGACCTTATTTGGAAATAGTCTTTGCGGTGCTGTCAAGGTAAGATGCGATTCTACAGGAGTAGGGTGACCCTAGTCCAATATGCCTGGTGTCTATCAGAAGAGGAGAGAGACACAGAGACAGGCCTGTGCAGAGGGAGAACACCAGGTGAAGACACAGACTCACAGGGACAAGGCCCTGTGACGACGGAGGCAGAGACTAGAGTGATGTGTCTACAAGCCAAGGACTGCCAGCGATGCCAGAGCTGGAAAAAACTAGAATCTTCCCCTAGAGGCTGCAGAAGGTACGTGGCCCTGCCACACCTTGATTTCAGACTTCTGATCCCCAGAACTGGGAGAGAAGGAACGCCTGTGCTTTAGCGCCCCCATCTCCCGGTTTGTGGTACTTTGTTACAGCAGCCCAGGAAACTCACACATGGGCCTTCCCCCAACTCATGGCACCCACCCCTGTTCCCAGGCTACCAGCTGGTAAAGATGGCATCCGGCTTCGTGAAGGCATGGGTGTTAGAGTACCTTCCTTGCCCCAAGGCACTTGGCTAAGTACCAGTTTCTTCCCATGGGAACCTGGGTCATATTTGATAGTGGAAGTCCATGAAAAAGAGAAGTCAGACATAAATGAATGAGATCTCTCCAGAAGGTGCAGCTGTCTTGATATGGCATTTGGCCCAACCTAGACTTACTTAGCATTATGATTCGAGATGGCCTTGTGCTTCAGTGAAGCAAGAGCTCCCTGCTATTTGTTTGCCTGCTGTTTTCTGCCATTTGTCTCTGGTCTTTTTTAGAAGTATGGACTCTGGTGGTTGGAAGGGAACTTAGAAGCCATTTTGCTCGTTTCTTGGCAGCTTCCCTGGAAAATGCTTTCTCTGGCACTGCCAAGTCTACAAGGGTGACAGGCAGAGTGGGGGAATAGAAATATGAGGAAACAGGACGCAGGGACTTTTGGCACCATTGCCGCAGGAGTCATTTGCAAATCTTGGGCCAGAGTTGCCTTCGTGGCTCTACTGGTGCAGCACGGCTGTCCCCAGCACAGGTGTTCAAAGACGCCTAGTGAGCGAAGGAATGAATGGGACAGTGACGCTCGGAGCAAGTGAATGAGTGCAGTAATGGGCTTTCTTTCCATGGCTTTGGTTTAAAGAGGAAATCTGTGATTGGAGCCCTTGTGCACTGCTGGGTGGAATAGAAAACGCTGCTGGTGCAGTGGAAAACGGTCTGGCCGTCCCTCCAAAAATTAAACAGAAGATTACCATAGGATCCAGCAATTCCACTTCCAGGTATCTACCCAGAAGAAGTGAACGCAGGGGCTCAAATAGGTATTTGTACACCCGTGTTCACAACTGCGTGATTCACACTAGCCAAATGTGGAAACCACCCAAGTGTCCATCAATGGATGAATGGATAAACAAGATGTGGTCCATCCAATCAGTGGAATGTTACTCAGCCTTGAAAAGGAAGGTCGTCTGACACCTGCTACAACGTGGCTGCACCTGCAAGGCATCATGGTCAGGGAAATCAGCCGGACACAAAGGACGGATACTGTGTGACTCCACTGGTATGAGCTGCTTCGAGCCGTCAGATTCCTAGAGACAGAAAGTAGGGTGGGGGGGCACGGGCTGGGGGAGGGGTAAGGAGGGCACGGGCTGGGGGAGGGGTAGGGGGGCACGGGCTGGGGGTGTAGGGAGGGCACGGGCTGGGGGTGTAGGGAGGGCACGGGCTGTGGGAGGGGGAGGGGGGCTAGTGTCTAATGGGGACAGAGTTTCCCTTGGGGAAGATGAACACTTCTAGAGATGGATGGTGGGGATGGCTGCACATCAACTTGAATGTACTTAATGCTGCCCAGCTGGACGCTGAAAACTGGTTAACGTGGTAAACTTGATGTTATGTGTACTTTCTCACAATTAAAAATGAAGCCGTCTGCATGTGTGCCAGGGTTCTGGCATTTGGGTGGTGTTCCCTGCTCCCACCCTCCTCTGAGGATGCCACTCTGGAGATTCACATCAGGCCCTTCCAGGTCAAGACAGTTGGAGGACCACCATGCGAACCTGACCCCACAGGGTGGTCGAGCCCTCTCCTCCTTCCATGAGGATTGGCAAGGTGGCCACAGCCCCAGGGGACCCCCGCTGCTCCCGGGGCTCACCCCAGCTTGGTAAAGGGAGGAAGATGCTTCTCTTTAGGTCTGGAGGAGAATTCACCAAATAATAAATCACACACGTTACCCAGACTGAGATTGTGGGAGCCTTTCTTTTTTTTTTCAATACACAGAAAGTTTGGTCTATTCTTTAAATTAGGAAATTCAACTACAGACTTTAAATTATTATGCATCTGTGGTCTTCCTCATTAAGATATTTTTGTTCATCTTTATAACAGGCAGATAAAAATGTAAAACAGATTTAATAAGTGAACACAGTTGACCAAGCCATTCCATATAAGATAATGCTTGAGAGAGAGGGGCTCCCCGACGAGACAGGGCCCCGGGTCTGAAGACGCACAGAAATGAGAGCAGCGATCTGCACCCCACACCCCATGGAAAGGCAACCTAGGGACTAAACAATCGCCGTGTACAGGAGGCAACTTTGGACAGCAGCAGCAAGGCTTTGTGTCTACAACAGAGGATGAAAAGAAGCCCGTGAGCATAGCATTACTCAGTGTATATTCTTCAATTTGAACATTTCCAATTTCAGTTCTTGTCTGAGAACACACAGACCCTCAACAAATTGAGTTGCCCTGTTTGTTGTTGTTTAAACAAGCACATTAGGGAACAATTTACAAATGGGAAACATTCTCAATGTGCCCTTTGGAAGAAAGGGATGGCTTTAAGTTGTCGGTAGCTGGCATTTTAAGTGGGATTTGCTTTTCTAACCGAAATTCCTTTGCCCGAGATTTGACTACTCCTGCTCAGGGGTGACATGGCATTAATGTTAACAGCGGGGACCGAGCACGCTTGGGACGCCGCCTGCCCGGAGGCACACAGACACAAGTGGAGGCAAGGCAAGCCCTGGCCAGGGGCTGCGGGATGGGCACGGGATAGGCGAACCAGCCTTGCCACTGGTCCAGCTGCTGCTCAGCTGCTGAGCGTGCCCCTCCACCCCTCAGCTCCCAGCTGTCCCCCAGCGGCTCAGCCCCAGACCCGAGCGACAGGCACCTGTACTAGCCGTGGTTGGACCCCAACCTCCTCCCTGCAAAATGTGAGACAGAAGAATTCTGAAGGTAAAAGAACCTCTGCTCTTTCTGCATTTCCCACCCCGGTTGTCGCGCATTAGAGGAAAACTGAGGCTTGGCACGCCGCGTGCCCACACTTCCAGGAGAGGCTCCCGAGGGAACCGTCTGGGGAGCCCAGGCCCAGCTCTCCCCACCTGCAGACCAGGTGCTCAGCCGATGACGTGGCAGAGCTGAACTCCTCAGCTTTCCGCACGCACCATTATAGCAACAGAGACGAGGGACCATCGCTCCCAGGGGCTTGGCCTCCCCGAGGTCGCCGTAGGCGGCTGCAGACCCAAATCCATGCCCTCGTGGGTCACAGTTATCCTTGAACAGGATCCGAAGAGTGCTTTGCGCTTTGGCGGCTGGTGACTGAGAACTTTTCCCAGTCGCTTTATGGGCGTCTCAGTGACAGCTTCTTGGCATTTGCCAGAGCAGAGCGGGAGTCCAGGTGGAGGCACCCAGGGGGCTGGGGTCTGCGCTGTGGCCGCAACGGCTCCTCCTGGGTTTGGACGGTGCGTCTGTCTCCGCTTTCTTTCTGACTCTCTGCATTCTTCCCCACCTCCACCCGTGGACCTGGCTCTCCTGGGGCTGCTCTGGGGATTCTGGATCATTCCAGGAGGTCAGGCATGGCAGGCGGCCTGGCTTCGTGCTCTTGAAGTTGGGGCTCTGACAAAGAAAGCCTACCCACTGGCCAGAATTCAGGACTTGGAACTGGAGTTGGAACCAAAGGAAACCGAAAGCAAAACTCCCCCTTCGGCCTTCGGCCTAGTGGAGGGAATCATTCTCATCAATACTTTGGTATTTTCCTTTTAAGTAAAAATTCCATCCAATGGTGTTTTTTTCTCTATAGGCAGGGGTCTCAAAGTGCAAATGTTCCAACTGTTCCAACTGTAATTGCTCCGGCCTCGCGCCTGCCCTCCCAGGAACTGTGCTGGGAGTACGGAGGATGGAGCGGACTCGGGGGAGGGGAGCAGTGCGGGGGAGGGGGGTCCCAAGCAACCAGAAGGATATTCTTGCAGTCTAGTTCCCTGAAAAAACCCCTGCCGCGATAAATAATGAAATTTCAAAATGAAAACACCCGATAAGAGAAATGGAAATATCATGCCGTTAAGTAGTTCCTTATTCTTTAGATATGCATCTGGTCCTATGTGCACGTACACGTCTATACGCGCACACACGTGGCTACGCACACATGCACACACAGACTGACTGCACGTGTCCTGGGGAGGGGGTGCTGGGCCAGTGGACCATCTGGGCGGGAGCATCCTTCCTGCAGAGCGGTGCTCGCCTGTTGTACCTGTTGAGCCAATTGCTCTGCAGCAGGTGCCACGAAGCTCTCAATAAACCGAAAGCAGCCCTCTGCCGCACTGCACAGCCCAAACAGGGAACATCTGGTGGAATTACAGTGTTCGTTTAAAAAAGCTTCCATAGAAAAAGGGGGGAACACAACTGTTCTTGCTCTCTGGTCTCTCCTTCCTCCTCCTCCCCCTCCTGGTCCTCCTGAGTAAGAAGCCTAGAATGGATTGGCTTCTGGCAGGTGCCTTCGAGCATCTTCAGCGGCGTGGCGGGCCCTCCTCGTGGCCGGTGCCCTCGCCCGGCCCGCCCGGGTGCGTGTGTGTGCGGGGAGTGCGCGTGCCGTGCCGAGAGCAGTTCAGCTTAGAGGGACGTCTCCACGCTGTGGAGCGGGCTCGCGGGGCCGGAGGAAAACACTGACGAGGTAGCTGACTTGGTGCCGCGCGTAGTCAGGTAGACGCCGCTGTCTATGGCGTTGTTGTTCTGGTTGGGGGAGGGTGGGGGCGGGGCCCGCAGGCGCTCCTCGTTCTCGTCCACGTCCGTGTCATCGATGAGTGGGATGTTGTGGGTGTAGTCATTGATCAGAAACTCGGGCGTCGCCATGAAATTATGGATGGAGGTCTTGGATTCCGGTTTCTCCAGGCCTTCGTAGAGGGAGCTACGGAATGCTTTCACCACCCGGATCTGGAGGGGGAGGGGGAGGGACAGGGAGCAGGAGGGCGGGGAGGGGGGAGGGGGGAGGGGGAGGAGGGAAGAGGGAAGGAGACCATCAGCGGTGAGTTCCGCCCACATCCATGGCAGGGGTCACTGCATGACAAACGTTCGTCTTTTGGAACAGTCGGAGCCCTCTGCCCCGCTGCGGTCTCCCTCCCGTCACCTGATGCACATGCAGGACAAATGGCAGTGGCTTTCTCTAGGCTGACCTGGGCAGATGTTCTGGAACTCAAGAACAATGGATTCACGGGACTCCTGGCTGCTCCCTCCCACCCCTTCCCCTGCACTGGTTGGGGGGGATTCCAACGTGGGAGCCCAGAAAGATGACTGGGCAAAGGGACAGTGCTGGACAGTGGGCTCTCCACTTTCTCTTCCCAGAGAGTCCAAGGAACTTTCTGGCAAGAGAAAGTCCCCAGCCTATGGGCACACTGCAGGCCTTTCTCGAGTTGGTCCCCCTCCCTGGCTTCTCAGCGTCCTCTCCTCTGTCTCCCAGCTCCTGTGGCAGCAGCCTGTGCTGGCCAGGTCCAGACACATCTGCCCATCACTCTCCGTGCTGCTAAGTCCAACGGCCCTTCTGTGTCTCCATCTTATTTGATCCCCCAGGGGCCGCCTGCCCCTCTGTCTGGGAACTTCTCCTGGCTCCCCTGACACTGCCCCTGTCTGGCCCTCCTCCTACCTCACCGGTTTCTCTGTCTTCATCTCCTCCATTGCTCGTTACTCTTCTCCCAGAGTGCCCAGAGCCCTGGCCTGTCCCTGTCCCCCTCCTCCCTGTGCATACCCCCAGGCTCACCTCCTCGCCCTGGCCACAGCTCTGGGCTCATCTGGCTATAACCAGGGACTGCGGCCCAGGCCCCTCATCAGAGCTCCAGGCCTAAGAGCCTGCCAGTCCCCCATCTGGAGGCATCCAAGATGGAAAATGGCCCCATTTTTAATTTACACCGACCAAGCCTGTCCTGCTCGGATGTCCTGATTCACCAGCTGGATGCATTTGATCTGGTTGTCATTTCCCTTCTCAGACCCTTCCATCCTGCACCTCCTGCCATCAGAGCCCTTTGTACTCTGCCGATACCCGCACCTCCAGCCTTTCTCACCCTCTTCCTTTTCACTCTCCAAGCCACACAACTTCTTTCAATCCCTGGAATTTGGTTGGGGGCCATATTCTTCCCCCACTCACATTTTCTACACCTTGTTCCCTGGTTGCCCCACTGGCATCTGCAGACCTCAGATCAGCACAAGTGCCCCCTGCCCGGGGAAGAGCTTCCCACAGTGCCCTGCTCCCCAGCTACCGAGTCCCCAGCTGAGCTCAGGCACCCCTGGCCTCCGCACCTCCCACAGGACCCTGCTCTCAGAACTAGCCCCTTGGCCTCCACTGGCTGCCCTGCCTTCACCTCCACATGTGCTCAAGTCTCACCGGGTTTGCTGCCTCTCTCTGCTCCTTCCTTCGGCCCCCAGCCTGGGCTCCCTCATGTTTCTAGAAGGCAGAATCGATGGGAAGCCTTCAGCTGGGCCCCGCACTAGCCAGCTGGCCCTGTGCTGAGATGCGGAGGCCAGAGCCTTCCTATGTGAGTGCGTGGACACAAAGTGAGTTCTAAAGCCATTTCCAGGTCCAAGGTTCTAGGGTTGGGTTTTCTTGGTTTAGACAAGGTGTTGGCAAACTGTGGCCCGAGAGCGAACTCTGGCCCTCAACCTGGTTTTGTAGATAAAGTCTTATTGGGTACACAGCCATGCCGTGTCCTCTGAACGACATGTCCAATGTTCATGGCTGCCCCCTGGTTTAGACCATGAATCCCTTTCAGCCCTGCAGCGTCCGGATCCCGGGGTCAGCCTCGCTCAGCCAAGCTCAGTGCTCCTAGGTCAGTTTAAACCAGGAGAACCTCACAATCGAGTGCAAAAAAAAAAAAAAAAAATGAGCCAAAGGGCTCCATAAAATTGGAATTTTCTGATTCCATGTCTTAAATCCAGTTAGGATTTTCTCTGAATTTGGTAAAGCCACATCTTCCAGATCGTAGATGGCCATCATTTGCTGTCGGCCCCTTCATTCCCCAGACTGGCTTCTGAGACCAGGGTGACACAGAAATTGACAATCATTTGACATTTTTAATGGAAAGAAACAATTCACTTTTTGTAGCCATGGCAGATGTGGCCTCATAATTTGGGCCTTTTCTGGTGCCAGGATTGTGGGAGAGCCAATGGGACACTGGCTGTGGCTGTGTGGTGGTGGAGGATCTACTCCGGCTGTCAGCCACCCCCTCAAGCTACAGAAATGGGAGCAAGCAGCGTGCTGCCGCCCTTGACCCTGGAGGCCTTTGTGGTAAGTTTGCCAGCAGTGCCCCGGTGCCCCTGGCTACATCCTTTCCCCTCACCTGGACCTGGGTCATGTGATCAGGCCAGGCCCCTGCTCAAACTCATCCTCAGCTCCCCCAGAGGGTGGCCGGCTCTTCCCTCCCCAGCTTCTGTTGCTCTGGCCTGGAAGGCTCCTTCAGGGACCTCCTCCCAGGTGTAATCAAAGACTCACTTTGATGCCCCTCACTAGCCTCGTTTGCTGCCTGTCACCAGAGCCTGGCGCAGAGCGGCCGCTCAGTCACCAGCAGAATGTGCCAGGGCTGCCCACTCCAACGTGTGCCATTGGCTTGAGTCATCCTGAGTGTCTTAGAGCTGACGGTGAGTCAGCTTCCCTCCAGCTTCCATTTCCCTGCATGCAAATCTTGGGCTCTTAACACATGGCTTGGGATTGGTCTTATGATGGGGCGTTTTCAGGCCACTCCACGCTGAAGGGCACAGTCAACCCCCGGGACACGGGTTTGTCGGGAACTGGGAAACGTTTCTGAGAGGGCCACCCTGGAGGCCTGAGCTCGCACCTGGGAGTCTGAGGACATCCCCACGGTGGAGTTCAGTGCGTCCCTGCGAAAGCCTGGTCACAGCTGGGTGGGTCCAGTGCTCTTCCCCAGTGTGTGACCCTTACTGCCTCCTGAAGCTCCTCTCCTGGCCTGGGACTGTCCCAGGGGCCAGGGCAGGGTCCTCAGGCCACCTGTGCATCTCTAGGACGCCCAAAGGGATGTCATTGCCCTCAAGGCTGTGAGTGCCGCCCACAGTGCACAGCCCACCTCGACGCCATCAATGCCCCGTGCACCGCGTCCACCTGCGTCTGCTGCTCCTGTACCGCCCGTCGATGGCTAACGGGCCTCTGGAACTGCAGGAGGTCCAGGAGGACCCTCAGCCTTGACCCCCGCCGACCCTGCCCCTCGCCTAGTCTTCGCATCGTGGTGCGGGGCTCTGGCTGAAACTTGGAGGCACCAGACCCAGTGCCGTACGTCAGCGTGTCTTGGGGCCCCTCTTTCCCAAACCTCTCCAGGGTGGAGCCCCGAGCGCAGAGATGCCCCCTGCCTGGTCCCTGGATCTTTCCCGGGCTCCAGCCTGCGTGGCTGCCGTCCCTGGGGTCTCTGGTCCTTCTCTCTGACCGCTGAGTCAGGCCCTGCCCTTGCTGTGTAGAAGCAGGGACTCCAAACATCCCAGCAGCTGCTGAAGCTGCTCTGGGTCCTGACTGGTGGCACGCACACTGGGCTGCGCAGTGTAGCACACCCCCAAGTCCAGGTTACTGTAAGAGAATTTAAAGGTAAAGAAAGACGTGAAAAGCACCGGCCAGCAAAGAGGACGTCTAGATTATAGCCAACAAGGAGCAGGTGTGGCTGGGGCCGGGCGCTGTCCCATGGCTTCCCTCCCCTTTCCGAGTGAGGCCTGTTGCACCCCACCGCCTGGCCTCTGACGCTGCATCCTGCTTCCTCCTTCGCTGCCATCTCTGTCCCCCTCGTCTAGGTTACTCTTTGCCCCTCTCTCGGGGCTGCAGCCCCTCCAGCTGTTGGTATGCAGGGGCCCAGCTTCGTTTGGCCCTGTTCTCTTCCGCCCCCACTCCCCAGGGACCTGTCCACTGGGCGCCCCGTGCTCCCCACACCCACCCCTGCTTCCAGGTCCCCCTGCTGCTGCCCACCCACTATCGTGGCCAAGGGCCCCAGGGTTGTCTGGGCCTCTTCTCCATCCACATCCATGCATTTCCTGGGTGCTTCTAGCCATCTGCCTGCTAAGGAGCTCCCACCTCAATGTCCAGACTCAGGGCTCTGCCTGCTTCTTCAACTTTACCTCCCACCCCCCACGTCTCCTCCCTTGTCTCCCTGTTGCCACCCTTGACGTCCACAGTCTCTTCTCAGCATGGCAGCCTGAGCAATCTTTTCCAGCGGAAGTCAGAGCGTGTCACACCTTCCACTGGTCCAGACACTTTAGTGGCTGTGTCTCCCTCAAAGGAAAAGTCCTGCCAGGGCCTGCCTCGGGCCATTCTCTTCCTCTTTCTCCTTTACCCTCTCCAGCCTCCCGGCTCTTCCTCAAGCCCGACACTCCTGCCTCAGGACCTTGGCACTGGCTGTTCCCTCTGTCAGGAAGGCTCTTCCCCAGTGAGCCTCGTGGCTCCCCCTCAGCTCTTTCCGTTTACAGCCGCAATCCACTCATCTCCCTCAGCACCCCGGTACCTCTTCTGCCTCCTTTTCTCCCCAGCATGGTTCACCTTCAAACACCCCACACATCCCATTATCCTCTCCTCTGTCTCCTGTCACTGGAACATAAGGCCCCTGACGTCCCCAGCACCCAGCACAGCATCCGCATGCAGCAGGGGCTCAGTGGATAGGTGCTGGGAGTAGGGGGCCCACACAGCCTGGCACGTATCTCCCACCATAGCTCCCCCGACCAGTGCTCTCTGCCCACGTTGCTCGGAAGAGCAAGCCTGAGTGTCCCCCAGGGCCATCACCCCTGCCCTGTCCCCCGCCTACACTCTTCTTCCGCCAGATCATCCCCTGTTGGCCTTGTCTCCTTATTTGGAACTCAGCTCACAAATCATCCTCTGAGAGGCCGTCGCGGACAACCTTTATCTAAAATAGTGCCGCTAATGTTTCTCTCGTTCCGCTTCCTTTTCCTCTGAGGCCGGTGACCACCTGCACTCAGCGCAAACTTACTTCTCTGTTGTTCGCTGCCCGGCCCTCGCGCCCGCATGTGAGCCCTGGCCTGTCTTCCCCTCACCGTGAGCTCCATTAGCGGGGATGGGGCACGTGATGCTCCAGACCCGCAGGACTACCCCGGCCACAAGGAGAAAGGATGCTTGTGTCAGGCTCTGCCATGGGACCATGCTACTGATGAAGAGTTGCAAGCAGAAGGGGTGAAAGTCACGGCTGAAAGTGGATGTACCCCGCTTTCGTTTTGAACTTTAATCGCTTGCGTTTGCAATGTAGGTGGTGGTGGAGGCGGAGAAGGGACGTGAAAGCAGGGAGGAAAGCGAAGGATGAAGGAACACCCAGCCCCTTAAAGGAAAAGAAAAGGAGAGAAAAATAAAAGCAAAGGCTACCGAACAACAATGACAATGGCCACAACAGAAACAGGGTCTGACACCTTCGTACTGTGGGAGGAGCAGGCCCTGGGGGTGGGTCGGCACCCTCCCTTCTGTCTCACTGTGAAGCTCACAGAACTCAGAATTCTTCCATCCAACTCCTGCCCTGTGCTTCCGTACCAACCACTATCCAGAGCCTTCTGGGGGAGGAAGGAACCTGGCAGCTTCCCTGGCATCGGGGCTTTGGATTTAGAGCAAATTCCGAACACAGCAGCCAGGGAGAGCCATGGTGCCTCCATGAACTTTAGGTTCCCAAGTCCCACACCCTCCCCGTAGGCAGGAGGGTGAATCATGACTTGACAGCAACACAAAGAGGTGTGTGGTGATGGACCCACAATCAAAGGGGGAGCAAGGGGGAAGGCTCCCTTTCCTCACCGCGGAATCAGGAGACGTGAAAATTCAGACTCCGGAGTTGGCCCTTTCACTGAAGGATCGAATCCCAAACCAAAGACACGGCTTTGTGTGTGTCGGCAAGCCGGAAATGCTGGTGGCTTGTGAGTTTTGCGAAGATCACCTCCCATTCTGTGGGCACGCACGTGTGCCCAGGACCGGGACAGGCCAGACTCAGTGGCCAGCGTCAACAAGATGTCGCACCGAACTGACCCAGGCATGGAGAGTCCTGGGTTTTTCAGGGGCTCGGCCTTGCCTCTCATCCTGGCTGTCTCCAGCTGCAGGGCCTCAAATAAGTCTCCTGAGCTTCCTGGGCCCTGTTTCCCAGCCCCAGGAGTCGGCCCGGAAGTGTCTACAGGGGAGGGCTCTGGAGCAGGGCTTCCAGGGTCTGCCTTAGGCTGCAAGCTGGCATGTGCTTTAGGAATTGCCTGGAAGGTTCTTCCATGTGCTAGGGTGCCTGGCTGCAGGAAGGCTCGGGCAGGGCTGATACTGTTCCTAGAGCTGACCAAAAATGCCAATTACACGATTCCCAGAAACCCACGGGGGCAGACTTGCCTCGAAATCAATGGATTTCCTGAGAAGGAAGCATATTCCTGCAAACAAGACAGCTTTCACTTTGCAGGGCTCCTTCCTCAGTGGGGCTGGCTTAACTACTGCTCTGGGAGTGTGTGAGGGGCATGTCTCCCCAGGCTCCAGAAGGGTGTGTGCACGGAAGCCCCGGGGTCTCACCGGGCTGGGCTTTGCCAAGTTGGCAAAAGCCAATTAAAATAAAGCAACTGCCATGATCTGTTTTCGGTATGGTTGATCAGAACTGAACGGCCCTGAGGGAGTCCTTCTGGTCACATCTGACCAAACTCACCACCTGCCCCTGTGACAGTAATCGTTTGAGTACAGAGGCCCAGTGTTGCTGCTGGAGGGCCAGGCTGCTGGGGAACAGGCTGTGGATACGAGGCTGGGGAGGGCCTGGGTGTGTCTGTGTGGCTGCCCTCGCACCTGGGGGCAGCCATCTGGCGGCCTGGGCTTGCTGCTCATTAGTAAACCTGAGTGAAGAGACACCTCCTGTCTGCCTACACCTTGGGGATCCTGACAGCCAGCTGGGGAATGAGGCTGAGCTTCCTGAAGAATTATTGTGTGAGAGTGTGACTGGGGCAGGAATGAGGGTGACTGACACACCAACAGGGGACAGGATTTCACACCCCCTTCGTTTCCAAAAGGCTGATGATGGTTAGTAAAGAATGCTTGTTCCTCAGCCACTCAGGTGGGTGGCCTCAAGGCCATGCATGGCTGAGGTCCCATGAAATGGCTGTGGTGGGGCGGCCACTAAACCAGGCAGGACAGACGGCTGAGTGAGCAGTAGGGAGGCAGCCAAGGCCGTTCTGGAGCCGGGAGGTCATCAGGTGTGGCCAGGGGAGTGGGGACCGTGTTGAGACTCCCGAATCCAGAAGCAGCAAAGACCCGTGTGCACATGTGGGCATGGGAAGCCCGGGGGGGGGGTGTCAGAGGTCAACTACGAAGTGTGCATGGCCGTGAATGTGGGTGCGCTGAGCCCCGAGGGTCATTGCACCTTTAGCCTCCCCCCATCACTCCTCTGAGGGGCTCTCCTCCCCCTCGGACTCTAGCCGCTTCTTGCATTGGTGTTACCTGCCGGGGCCTGCACTGGGCGAGCAATGTCACCTGTCACTCTGGCCTTCAGGCTCCTTGTCCACACCCAGGCCTTCCACCTACGCAGCCTGAGGTTCTCATTGGAAGTGATGTTGGGCCGAGACTGGCCGCGGCGCTCAGGATGAGGCGCGGCCGGGCCAGGGGGTAGGCAAGGAGGACAGCAGCCTTCCTGAAGGAGCTGGGTTTTCCTGAGGAAACCTCGTGCCCCGTGACCACTGCACCCTGCCTTTCTTCTGGTAAGTTCCGAGAGAGAGACTGAAGGCCTAGGGCTGTCCTCCACTCTGCCAGGCCTTCCCCTGATTGGTGCGATGTGGGTGCCAGGCTTGGTGATTTCTCGGGGTCTTTGAAGCTTGGACTGGGAACCGGTGATGGTGGCAGGAAGTGGTCTTGGTTGGCAGCTTCTGGAAGCAGGAACGTCCCCTGGTGTCACCTGGCCCTCCATCCAGCATCTTCCTCCACAGCGGGGTCCTTTCTGAGGGGCAGTGGCTCAGCCTTGTGAGTCAGGACATCGGGACCCTCCTCAGGCAGAAGGCGCTCATCTCCCAGTGGCACGTGGTGTGGAAGGAGCAGTGACCCTTCTTCTGGCCAGGAGCTACTTAGGTCCCCCGGGAGCGGCTCCTACCCCACACTGCTGGGCTCCCGGCAGTGGGAAGGGGGACAGGACAGGTGGCCGCAGAAAGAAGGAAGGTAGTAGGAGCCGAGAAAGAGACAGGAGAAAGAGGCTGCCCCCAGGGAGGAAGCCTGAGGCACCCGGAGAGCGCGGCCTCAGCAGGAGCGTGGGGAAGGCCTAGGAGTGAGCAGAGGAGGGACGGGCTGCCTTCCCCCAAGTCGACAGACAGGCGGATGGACAGACAGACAGAGAGGAGGCACAGAGAGAGATGGCAAAGGAACACGTGAAGGAAGTGGCAGGGGAGGGCTTCCCCAGGTGGACTGGTGCCAAGTACCCCGTGGGACAAGCTCTCCAGCTCACCTGTGACGGCCGTCAGCCAGTGTCTGTGGCCCCGGGTGGGTGGCTCAGTGAACATTCAAGGGAGCTGGACATGTGTGTGGCCTGTGGGATGGGGAACACGCTCGTGTGTGTGTGTGTGTGTGTGTGTGTACGTGCGTGCTGTTTCCAAAGGGGGCAAGGTGGCCCCAGTGGGGACCAGTGCAGCCCACATCCCTTCCATAAAGGGCAGAGTGGTCTGAAAGGACAGCTTAAGCAAGAGGAGGGACGCCCTCCACTGGGGACCTCTTACCAGTTCCTAAAAAAAAAAAAAAAAAAAAAAAAAGAAGCAGAAGAAGAGAAGAAAAAACAAAAAAGAAAACACAAGGCAAAAAGAAAAAAGGAAACGAGAAGTAATCAAGCAAAAAGAAAATCCCAGAGTCTGGCGTGGGAAAACAGCATAGTTAACAACTCCCGTCCATGGGGAGGTGATGTGTTCACGGAGGTGAGTGTTGCCGGGTCCCACTAGAAGGAAAGGAAACAGGCAGCAGTGAACCATCCTGGCAGGGGCTCTGGGCTCATACTTGAAGGTGTAGTGTTTGGCTTTTGAAATCTCGAGTTTGCTGTGAGAAGCAGGTGGCCCTGGTGGGCAGTGGGGGGCCCACACTGTTCCTTGCATTGTTTCTCACTATGGGGACCGTGGGGTGGTGGGCTCAATGGTCTAGTGGCTTTCCCTTTGTCTTTGTAAAGAAATGTGAGCAAATATGGAACTTTCTACCTCTTTAGGACAGCCCCTGGGTTCCTTTTAAAATGTGACAGACATGGTGGGAACTTTTCGGAGGGACGTATAGAAAGGAATCAATTTCTCCCAGCTTCTCGAAGGAAGGAGGAGAGAGAGTATGGACCAGATCAGGTTAAGACCTTCCAATCCTGAGGCCTGCTTGGAAAGAGCGAAGATGCGTTGGGGACAAAAGGAAACGTGGCCGAGGGCGGGCTCGAGGCACGAGGAGGGCTCCTGGGGACACTTCTAACGCCCGGTGGCTCAGGTGTACTGCCTTTGGAAACCACCTCAAGGAGAGTTCTGGAAGCTGCTGCTTTAGTCCCAACTGGGTGGGCTGGGTTCTTCCACGGCGAATGACGCTGCAAAGGCGCTCGCCTCTCCTTCCAGTCCCTGAGGGGCGGCCCTGAGCCTGCGTGCCTCCCTCGAGCTGCCCCGCAGAACACTGACCAAGGCCCCAACCTGACTGACACCAGACACCACCAGAAGCGGCCCAAGTTCATGAAGAACCATCAGCAAAGGCAGACAATTTCAAGAAAAGAAAAAACCAGTGACAGAAGGAGCACTAAACAAAACCCCCAAAACCAAAGAAAAGAACAGAAGGTCCAGCAGTGCCATGGATTCAGTACATTTCATAAGAGGATATGGCTTTAGAGAGACACACCGTCTGGGCGGGAAGGACTGAACAGTGCGATAAAGAAAGAACGGAAAAGCCTCGGTGAGCGGAGGATGCAAGACTGGAAAAAAAGAGAAGGAAGAGGCAGGAGGCTTTTTCCTCCCCCAGAGATGCCATTTATGAGAGAAAAGGGGACTCAAGACTCACTCCCAGCGGCACTGGTGGGGTGGGCAGCAGAGAGAATTACGTGAGTAGGGGTAGAAAGATTGGTTACGTCATGGAGCTGGCTGAGGACCGAGGACCGCCGGCACACAGCACCCTGAAATGAACCGCTTCTCTTGAAGGTACTCACTACCTCCATCTGTAGGAGAGAAAATGAGATAAAGGTTGGCTTGCACTGCAGTCCCCTCGACCGCACGGGGGTGGGGCTGGGTGGGGACGGGGGCCACACTGGGTGCATATCGTGACAGCAAAGCCTCACTGAGGTCGCCTCGGTGCTTCTGCTGGGGCCGAGGCCGAGGCCGGGTCTGGCCTCTGCGTCATCCACCAAGAGAGGCTTTGCTGAGCAAATGATTAGCGCTCAGAAGACCTGGCGTGCGGGGCTTGACGATGGATTGGGCACACCGCAAACACGTTAGAAAGAGCCATTTGCATTCACGATATGAGCCTTGCAAGCCACTCATCAATAAATACCCTTCCCTGGCCCGTCCTCTGTTCACATTGCCATAAGCGGGGCCGTCACTCTCCTTCTGCGGCTCATCCAAGTGACTAGGGGGTACTCCGTGGGAAGTCTCAGGGTAAGGATGGGTTTTAAAAGAGGGGGAGGGGTTTCCCCAAAGCCCCTGCTTTGTCTCATCAGAATGCCTTCCCACAGAGCCACAGGCAGGGCAGGAGGGAGAGTGGAGAGCCTGGGTCTGGGGAGCAAAGATGGCTTTACTTTGTCCCCCACCCTTAAAGCCTCCTAGGAGCCTTCACGAAATGAGAGCCATGGGGGTGAACTTGCCAGAGAGGCAGTATCTTTGGATTTCCCGACCCGCCTTTGGCTGGCCGGGGGGCCTGGGGGTGGAGCAAACCCAGGCGTGGGGTCCCAAGGAACCGTGGCAGGGTGGCCACTGTGAATGTCCCCCCATCAGAAGACCGTGTGTCTAGATTCTGGGAGGCCAGCCTGCTGTGGCGTACTTTGGGCCGCTTCTTAGAGAATGCCCTCGTAGTGGGGAGTGTGTGTGGAATCTTTGGCCTTAGAAGGTGGATCTGATTTCTAGAAACTGCCACATAGTTCATTGGATGATGTGAGCAGCAGAGCAAGTATGCATTTCTGGAGCCCAGAGCACCCTGGCTGCCTGCTCTGGGCCGAAGGACACGGCCCCCACCCCCAAGCCCCCAAGGGGCTACATGGTAGCCGCCAGGTTCCGTGGTGTGTCTGACACGGGGCCGGGCTCTTGGAAGAAGGCAGCTCGAGTGCTCAGACTCCCCCCATCCCAACCAGAGTGAAGACGGACGTCACTTCAACCCTTGGACGCGCTGCCAGACAGACTAATTGTTGTGTACGCACCGCTGAGCCCCCTTCTGCCCAGCAGAAGTAAGGCACACTGAGTGCCCACGGGGACTGGCACAGTGCCGAGTGCCCCAACACACTGAAGGAAGATGACCCATGCCTTGATGTCGCTGTGTCTTGGGGGGGGGCATCTCCTCCCTAGATTGAGATGTTTCTAAGGCTACGGAGACAGGGGACTGTCTCAAGAGGGGACTCTTACTGTGGCAAAGGCGACAAGGGAAGGGAAAAATGCCTTTCCTGCCTCTGATTGGGCCTCTCCGCGTGGTGTCCCGATGCGATGATGGTATCAGTCAAAATACCACAGAATTATCCCTCCGCCCCACCCCTACCCTGGAAGCCCCCCACACTGGGCCAGGAACAAGGCCCAGTCACTGCTGAAGCTTCTCTTTGGTTTAGAATGGAATGCGAAATAGACCACGTCGTGAGCACTTCGAAAAGCTCCACGTCCTGCATTTGGAGGACTCTTTTATTCTGGGATGACTCCCTGCCTGGCTGCTGCATGGAATGATGGTGAAAGCAGGCAGCAGCTCAGGAAATGCCTTCACTTAGCAACATAAAAAGCTGTGCTGGTCTCCGAAATCTGGGGAGCAATTTTGTGTTTTGCCAAAGTTGGAAATCTAGGGCTGGCTGCCTAGAGAATGTTTCTCTTGGCATGGGGTGTATGCAACTTGAGGGGCTTTATTTCTCCTAGACTTTATTTCTGCTTTTCAAGCAGGTATTTTGAATCAAAATGAACAAACGCTCTTAAAAAGTGAACTAAAGCAACTGGTTGGTTCGGCATTCTTGAGAAGTGTGGTGGATTTGGTGGGACAAAGTCAAGGGGAGGAATGAGTGGCTCCATGGAGAGGCCAGGGCTAAGGGATGGGGGAAGGAGACTTGGGTAACCTTGGGCAAGTCCCTTCTCTCTGGGCCCCATTTCCCCGTGTGGAAAGCAGGGACCCGACCAGCCCGGAACTGCAAGGCTCTGAGTGAGGGGACCCACTCTACCAACGGGGTGGCAGTGTCAGGTCCAAGAGCCCGCAGGCAGTAAGAAGACACAGACGCACAGGTGGCTGGGGCACCAGAGACCTCTTCCCGGACACCTAGGATCGGGGCAGGGCTGTGGTCTTGGCTGCTAGAAAAGCTAACACTGACTTTGGCTCATCGATGGAAGCAAATAGGCTCTGCTGCAGAACCCGCCCAGCATGACACACCAGAGCCCGTCGGGGCCGGGATGGGTGGGTGGGTGGGTGCTCACAGTTGAGCAGCCAGGAGGCCACGGGGTAAACCTGGACAGCTGGCGACAAAGGCTCCTCCCGTTCTACTGGGCGCTCAGTGTTCTGGCCGGGCCCAAGACAACCTTCCCCCGCCACGCTGGCCAAGGCGCCTGGGACGCTGGGAGGGCTGAGCCAGAGGCCCGGAGAAGCCCCTTGGGACTCTGAGAAGGCTTCACGGGGCCGCCGTGGGATGAGGAGGGGCCCCAGGGGACACGGTGGGAGCTGCGGGGGCCTGGGGCCCAGACAGGGGCCAGCATGGAGGCACAGCAACGTGGGCGAGCGGAGTGGGAGTCTGGGAAGGCAGCAGGGGTTCTGGGGACGCAGGGCACGTGGGGTGATGCCGAGAGGCAGACGGGAGGCTGAGAGCTTCTGGCCGGGGAGCTGAGGCTGGCGCCTGGGGAGAAGAGGGGCGCCCAGAGACTAGGCCCCCAGGGGTTGTGTGGCAGCAGCTGGTGAGCCGCGTGCACTGGGAGGGCACTTTGGGCACCTGGCATGGAAGATTCTTTGGGATGAGCCCATGGTGATTTGTGACAGGCTGGAGGCGGACACTGGGGAGAGCTGTGGTCTCAGGTCCTGGCCCAGGCCAAGGGGCCCACACGGGAAGTTGCCTAAGCAGGCGCCCGGTGGTGTTCTTCCTTCCGGTGGGTCTCGGGGCAGTGGGGCTGTGGGTCCAGGACAGAGCACGGCGAAAGGCCTGGGAGGAGCAGGGAGTGATGGGTGTCACACGCTGCCTATGTTGCAAATAGGCTGCAGGGGCCCAGGGTGGACCCCAGGAACCTCAGTCCAGGCAGAGACGCGGGCAGCTGGAACAGGAAGATGCTGGGGGCGGGGCCGGAGGTGGCTGGACCGGGCATGCGCATTCGAAGGGCCATGCCAATGTGCCAGGTGTGTGGGGATACGGGAAGAGGGTCTGGGACAGCTCCGGGGCTCTGGCTTGGGCAGTAGAAGTGACGGAGCCATGGATCAGGAGCTGGGGGGCGGGAGGAGGTGGGCTTGGGGAGGTGGGGCCTGGGTCTGGGCTGACCTGAGCCCAGGGTGGGTGCTGTGAGGCAGAGGAGAAAGTGGTGCGTGAGGGGCGCCTGGTCGCCATCTGGAGGCTGTGCGGGGAGGGCCAGGCCGCGGGGAACTGGCAAGAAGAGACCAGTGCCCCGGGACTGCGGGACTTCCAGCAGCTAGGGTCACAGCCAGGCGACAGGGCAGACCACGGTCTCAGTGGGAGGTGGGAGTGACAGGCAAGGAAGATGGAGAGGGGACAGCGAGCTGCCAGGAGAGCAGGGCGGACCGCACTTCCGGAAGGGCGCTGGGAAACAGTCTCCAAGCAGGAGGGATGGAGGGACGGGAGGATGTCTTGCAGACCTTGGTGAGAACTGCCTCTGGGGTGTTGAGGGCTGATGTTAGGCCATGATGAAGTCACCAGTGAGTGCCAGGGAAGGACACAGAGAGACAGCAAGTATGGAACATTCTGGCAAGAAGGCTGGCCGGGAAGAGTTGGGGGCAGGAAGCGAGGGTGGCTCTGTCAGGCAGACTCTCACGAAGCCTTTGCAAGTGCCCACAGCTGGGAAGTTGTCGTGGCTGTCGTCTGACTGTATAGAGGACAGCCACTGATGGCCTTGACCTTGACCAGCACTGATATTTGGAGATTGGGGTGAACAGAACAGACCAACTTGGTGACCAGAGTTCACTTCTCAAATGAAGTCTTTCCACAGAATGCACAATATAACCCAATGAATGGTGAGCTCACCAAAGGCTATTTGAAACGGGCATCTGCCTCATCCCGAGAAGGCCCCTTCCCCATGACCTGGGGCGGCTCCCAGCAAAGAAAACAAGTCCCAGCAGCTATTCAGACAGTGGGTGGCCCATGCCCCCATCTCCCTGAGATACAGCTCTGGGTCACAGCACACGCTGTTAGCTGATACCTGTGCTCACTAGCGGGGAGGGCCACCTGGGCTCTGAGCGAGGCGTCAGGGAGAGGCCATCTTGGAGACATACTGTCAACCGGCACATCCAGCAACTGCCCTTGTGATCATGGCGGCAAGACCCAAGGGCTTCCCTGTTGCTCTCAGGCTCATTTTGCCCATTCTCTGCCTCTGGCTTGCTTGCCCCCCTCGCGAGGTGGGAGAGCCAGAGTGGCCGAGCAGCCCGGCGGCTTACCTGTGTCTGGATCCGGTTGAGGCCCCGGAACCAGAGGATCTGGCCTCTGCGGAGCTCCCGCTCGGCGTGGTCGATCTCTTCCTCGCCCTCAGCCAGCTCCTCGTCAGTCATCTCGTCCTTCCCGGGCCCGTGTCCCGCTTCCTTCAGGCACTTGAGCTGGCTGGTGGGGATGGTGGCGATGACCTGGGTCGCCAGAGGTGAGGGACAGCAGGCAAAAGTGGCCATCAGAGGTGGGAGCTCTGCTGGGGCCGGGAACGGACGCAGGCTGCCCACCTCCCGCGGACCGAGGCCCAGGCCAGTGTGTGTGCCCACCCCTGCACAGGCCCCGGCACTGTGTGCAGTTCTTTCCTCAGTGCTTGCTCCCTGCAGTGTGCGCGCCGGTGGATCCTCCTCCGCCGACGCCCAGAGGAGTGGCTCATGCCACCTTCCTGCACAGCGTGTGATGTTAGGGACTTGCTTCACCAGACCGAGGTGTGGCCCTGGCCTGGCTCATGGGAGGGGACCTTTAGGCCCCTGCCTGATGAGAGGGTCTTGGTTCACCTGGGGCCAAGGGCAGGCAGGCTACACTGCCGGGGTGATTTGGGGCGGGTCCCTGGGTCGCATGTACCAGCTTGACCTCCAGGGCGCAGAGTTGAGTAACTAAGTCACACGGGCTCCCCAGGCCTCCAGGACGACTCCACTCAAGTCCCCGGACTGCACCGCTCAGGGGAGCTGCCCTGATGGTGGTACCCGTGCGTGTCATCACACATTACCACTGGGAGAAACTGCACTGCCATGCGACTCCCCTGGCGGGGGACCTGGGAGCTCGTGCCCGGCCTCTCCTGGACCCGCCCTATGTAAGCATGATCTTGGACATCTAGCCTCCAGAGAATAACACCTGCCGTTGAAGCCACCCTGTCTGTGTTACTTTGATGTGGTGGCCTTGAGACATTCTCTTTGCCCTCTGGAAGGTTCAGAGAGGTATTGTGTAGCTTCAAATATGTGAGCATTTTCCAAGCCACCCAATTCTAAGGCACGATTTTCAGCTCCTACAGTGGCAAGGGGAGTGGTGGGTGGTTTTGCTGGGGGCTGTGACATCCCAGCCATGGCCCTTTGCATGATCTCTGCTGAGGCTGTCACTTGTGGCCTTGTACCTAGGTCGTGGCCTGTCCCAGAGGCAGGCTAGGGGATCCTGGGCTGCCCACAGTTCCCCAGACAAATGGGAAACGGGCAGGGCTGGGAAAGCCACCGAGGCAGACACTTACCTGTCCCCAGACCAGTTCCCCAACACCAACAAACAGGCACCAGAGCCACTGCTCCGTAGACAGTGGGGAGCAGCTGAAGGGCTTTCCGCCGAACTGGACGATGACAATCTGCGGGAGGGGGTGGCGGGAGGTGGGTCAGCACCTCTAGCCCTCGGGGCACCCCCTGTCCTGTGAGCCCAGCTCAGGGAGGCAGAAGGGTTGTTGGTTCACCCAGGTAGACAGGCAGTTCCTGGGAGCCTTCTTTTCTCTGGCCTCCGTCCCTTCATCCCCACCTCAGCCAGTGCCTAAAGAAGCTTCCCAGAGCAGCTGACCACAGGCCGTGGGTGCTGTGCCGGACGGGCACGTGGCCTCGCTTGGTGCAAGGTGCCCACTGACCCAGGCGCCCCGGACTGTCCCTTTTCCAGCCTTCGGGTGTGGCTCGGTCGTGTTAGCCACGCTCCCGGCTTCTGTGAACGTGATGCTTGAACGTGCATATGCCAGACACTCTGACTGGCCTCGTGCAGCCTCATGGCCCCTCCATGGGAGGAGTCGTCTTCCCGGGGCGAGCTTTTCAACTACAGACCAACTGGTCCCAAGTCCGCACTCCAACTCTCTCTGTTCCTGGGCTCTCACCCTCCAGGCCACTGTCCCCCTCCCTAACCACCCAGGGCTGGGTCCCAGACCACAAGATGGACAGCCCTACACCCCAGAGCCCAGAAATTATTCACACCATCAAGTGCTCAGCCTGCCCCTCCCGCCTCAGCTCCTGCTCTGGGTTCCCTGCTCTCCTCCTGCCTGCTGACCAGCCCGGGTGCTTCCCCAGGTGGTCCCCGTGCCATGGCTGGCCCCCCTCTGAGAAGTGCGAGAAACCAACTCTCCTGGCCTGCTGGCCTCACTCTACCTCACATTTTCTATCAATACGCCCTAGTTTTGAGCGCTCAGTGCCTCCTGGAGTTAAGGGCCTCCCGCCAAGGAATCGAGTTCTAGAAATGGGAGTGGCAGACCCGGAGGGACCTGCAAAAGTGGAGCCGCCCCTCCTACCTGGATGGCAAAGGTGCCCAGCACGATGGTGCAGAAGATGGGGTTGCCGAAGATGCCATGGAAGACGTTGCGCTCGCCGTGGATCTTGCGGGCGTTGATCTCGTTGAAGAGCTGCATCATGACGAAGGTGTTGAAGATGATGGTGTAGTGCTCGGAGGGCGGCGAGTGCAGGGGCGCGTTCCTCCCGCTGTCAATGTCGAAGAAGAGCTCCCCTGCAAGCCCAGGGCCGCGTGAGGGGAGCCGGGCCCAGGTGGGCGCGTCACCACCGGGCGACATGGGTGGAAGTCGTGAGCCCCCCAGCCCCCAGGCTAAGCAACAGGAGCTCACAGCCAAGGCCGGGTCCCGACCGGGGGCATCTGGCACTGAAACCCCAGGACAGGGGTGAAGACATTGAGACCCATTTGCACACTGGCTCGAGCTGGGGAAGGAACGGGAGCTGCAAGGCTCAGGGCAGGCTCGGCCCTCCTCTGCGCTGCCTCAAGAACGGCTCTCGGGTCAGCCATGACCAGCTTCTGCTCCCGAGATAGCAGAGAAAGTCCCCGTGAGAGGACCCCCAGGTGCTGCCGTTTGGGGGCCCTCACGTGGTGACTCTTGCCCCTTGGCCACCGCCATGCCTGCACTGAACTTTGAGTCTACTCCCAGGAACGTGTGCTGAGAGCTAAGCCACCACGTGGTCAAGCGTCCCCAGACCCATGGAGGCCCTCTGATGTCAGGAAGAGAGGCCACACAGACAAAGCGACAAACCCGCCCCCATGTAAATAAAGGAATCTCCTAAAAGGAGCCGATGCCACACAGAGAACAAAACTCCCAGGACGGCAGGGAGGTGAGGGCCGAGGGGTCCTCACCGGATATCGGGTCCCCAGGTGCCCGTCTGTCCCGGCCACTGCCGGACAGGGCCAGGGCCTGCGGGGCTGGCCGCAGCACAGGGTGCCCTGGGCCAACCTACCGACGAAGAGCAGCGTGAAGATGATGGTGAGCTGGTAGACGGCGTGGCCCAGGATGTTCTTCATCATGGTCCGCGAAATCAGGGGCTTGTCCCGGCCGTACGGCTTCCGCAGCAGCAGCGACTCCGTGGGCGGCTCCGTTGCCAGGGCCAGAGAGGCGAATGTGTCCATGATCAAGTTCACCCACAACATCTGCACGGCTTTGAGAGGAGAGTCCTGTGGAGAGGAGCCAGTTACCCCAACATGGGCCTGGAAACCCCACCGGCCGCCCACTCCTGGGAAGAGACTCAGCATGGGGTCAATGTCACTGGAATTGAATTCAAGTGAAAATGCAACAAATCCAACCTTCCCATAAAAACGTAACATCTCCATCCCTATGTTTTCTTAAGGTTAGCACAGAGTTTTCACTGGGCTTTCAGATTCCTGCTCTTAAAATGTTGCCAGTCTCCCTTCTTCTCTCACCTGCTGGCAGTGATCTAGAAGGTGTGGTCCAAATTGTTAGCAGGAGGCTGCCACCCCCTGTCACTTGCCCCAGACCATAAAAGGGCCCTACGGATGCATTCCTTCACCCAAGGGCCAGGAAGAGGTAGAAACTGCACTGGACCTTCCTTCTCATTGCCTCTGACTTGTTGGTTAAAAATGAGCCTCGCAGAAGACAGACACCAAGGACCATATCCTATAGGATTCCATTCCTATGAAACTTCTGGAACTGACAGATCCATGGAAACAGAAAGCGAATGGGTGGATGCCAGGGCTGGGGGAGAGGAGAGTGCGGAGTGGCTGCTTAGTGGGTACAGGGGTGATGAAAAAGGTCTGGACTGAGGTATAGGTGACGGTTGCACAAGATGGGCAATGCATCAAAAACCACTGGATGGTATGTTTTGGTTCAAATGGCTATCATGGTACAGTTTATGTTATGTGGATTTTATCTCAGTTAAAAAATACTTTTGAAAGGGAGACAAATTCTGGACACTCACTAATGGGGAGAATTGGAGAACTGAAAAAGGGGAAGAGGCTCCTGCAAAGGTTAACCACGGAGTTCCCAGCAGACCCAGGACTAGTGCAAATGCAGGTCTACCAAGACTTGCACACGCACGTCCACAGCGGCCACAGGTGTAAACAACCCAAATGCCCATTGATGGAGGGATGCAGAAACACAAGGTGCTCGCTCCATACAATGGAACATCAGTCCGCCATCAAGAGGAATAAAGTACCTGCTACAACATGGATGGACCTCGAGAACATTGTGCTAAGTGAAGGAGCCAGACACAAACAACCACCTATGATTTGGTTCCATGTAGCTGAAATGTCCAGAATAGGTAAGTCTGTAGGGACAGAAAGCAGATGAGCGGGTGCCAGGGGCTGGTGGAGGGGGAGTGGGGAGGGACCGCTCACGGGGATGGCGCTTCCTTTTGGGGTGATGAAAACATGATGGAACTACATAGAGGTGATGATGGCACAACACTGTGAATGTACTTAAAAGTCACTGAATTGTATACTCTCGAATGGTGAGTTTTTTGGTGGCTGAATTCTACCTCAACCAAAAAAGTCTGCAACAAAAAAACCCCTGGCTCCCACCACTGGGTCCTCAGGTAGGGGCTCTTCAGCCCTCACCCTGCTGGGCGCGGGGTCCCCTGGGCTTGCTCTGCACACTGGGGTCCAGGTGTACCAGGCGGGAGGAGCCCAGCCGTGGGAGGGAGAGCCCGGGGTCTTCCTTGGGCCCAGTGGCCCCCAGTGCCCACCTGAGTGATGCAGGCACCCGTGAAGGCCACAATCACGGCCACCACATTGACCGTCAGCTGGAACTGCAGGAACTTGGAGATGCTGTCGTAGACATTGCGGCCCCACATGACGGCCTTGACGATGCTGGTGAAGTTGTCGTCCGTCAGGATGATGTCCGAGGCCTCCTTGGCCACATCAGTGCCCGCGATGCCCTGGGGGACACACACACCGTGTCCACGGGGCCGCTTCCCCAGCTCTCCTCACCCACTCCAAACGTGTCCTTGGACTAGAGAGGTTTTGCTCACAAATGAAGAGGGCGCCACCGCTGCAGCAGCCACCAACAGGGCAGAGCTTGCAGAGGCCCAGGTGGCCAAGATGTGAGAGAAAGAAACTTCTGGCACTCTGCAACTTGCCTCAACGCTAGCTCCCACACTGCTGCACAAAGCTGACGTCCTCCATCACAAGGCCCCACCTGGCGTGGTGAGCCAGGCTGACAGCGGGTGGCTTACCATGGCGAAGCCCACGTCCGCCTTCTTGAGGGCTGGCCCGTCGTTGGTGCCGTCCCCGGTCACGGCCACCACCTGCCGCTGCTCGCCGGTGCTGCTATCGATGATCCCTGGAACACAGATCAGGGCAGGGCAGGGCAGGTCTGCTGCCATCTGTGGCCCTGGGTGACTAGCCCGGGGGCCGTGGGGGGCCAGTTGGCTCCAGTACTCCGTGCTCTCCACCATCTTTGGGACCAAGTCCTGTGCCTTGACTGGCAGTCCCACCCCGCTTCTCCCACCCTGGCCCATCGCCCAGTGAGATGATACAGGGTGATGGGATTTGGTAGAAGGCAGGGGCTCGGCACTGGGCAACTTGGATAAATGTCTCGCTCTCCTGGGCCCCAGTTTCCCCAGCTGCTATGAAGAGAGCTGGCCTCTACTGGCGTCTTCCATTGATACTGTGAGCACAGAGAAGTGGAGGCTCGAGCTCTGGCAGCTCAGCCCTTTGAGGGAGTCTCCATTATTATCCCCATTTTCCCGATGAGGTTCAGGGAGGGCCAGTGGCTGAGATACAAAGCCTCCAGCAGCAATGGGTCCAGAGCTGAGCACCCTGAGACCCAACTGGAAGCTCAGCTTTGGGCGTCTGGGAGCAGACGACCCGAGGGGTGATGGCCACACCCAGCCTGCGTCCCGCCACCCGGGGCAGGGGCAGGGCGGGGGCAGGAGTGAGCCCACTCCATTACCTTTAACCAGAGTGTGTTTGTCGGTGGGAGACGATCGGGCAAGGACCCTCAGCTTGGGCCACACCTTGTCCAGACGCTCCTGTTCTATCTGGGAGGGAAAAGCACACAGACGCTGCAGAGCCTCGGTGGCAGGGCGGGCAGTCAGGGCTGAACTGGGGCGGCGGTGGAGAAAGTGCCAGAACTGTGGACTCGAGGGAGGGCTGATGGGCCGGGAACTACCTCGCCTTTCTCGTTTCGGATCCGCCGGTTGAACTCCTTCCCCTCCAGGCACAGGAAGTCCTCCCCGGGCTGGATGATGCCGCACTTGGCCGCAATGGCACGGGCTGTGTTGATGTTGTCCCCGGTGACCATGCGGACCGTAATGCCAGCACGCTGGCACTTGCGGATAGCTTCAGGGACCTGGAAGGGACAAGATGGGTGGGTGGGGCCATCACGGCCCGACGCAGCTGTGTCTGGGCTCTACCCGTTCCTCCATCCAGATCTGCAGCACCTCTCCCTCCACCACGCGATCTGGAGGAGGCGGGAGAGATGGCCTGTCAGCTCTGCCCCGGCTGTCAGCCTGGCCCGCAGGGAGCAGGCTGCCCCCAAACCCAGGTGCCTCCTTCCCTGTGCCAGCCCCGGGGACCACCGACGACTCAGACCCAGGCCCTGACACCACGAGCAAGGCTGGGAGAAGCCACTGGAACACTGTCAAGGGGCACCATCAGAGCCGTGTCCAGCAAGGTGACCGGAGAAATCACCCAGCTCTTTCAACCTCAGTTTCCACTGGGGAAAAGGAGACCCAGAGCAGCCGAGCCAGGACCAGTCCCATCAGCAGGCCGGCTGGCGGGGGTCGTGCCAGTGAGCTCCGGAAGGACAAGAAAGGAACCTCTGGCCCCAGCTGCCCTGCCAGCTGGCAGGACCCACCTCGGGTTGGACCGTCTCGGGCCCTGACTGAAGGCAGGCTCTGGCCTTGTTGGCCGAGCTCTGGTAAGCCCTCACTTGTTTCCCCGCCACTTTTTTTTTTTTTAAATCATATAAAACCCAAGACATTTAGAGCCGTAGGCTTGACATGACAAGGTATTCTCACTGCTCATTGGGGGAAATGGTACATCGCTCTGGTTACTTAGTACATCTCCATTTCCCAAACATAAGATTAGATTCCGGAAAAGGGAGAAGAACAAGACATCCCTCTAGTGCTGAGTGGAAAATGGGCTGAAGGGAGCGGAGCCCAGCTGGGAGGGGATGGCATTGTCCCAGAGAGTGGAGACCCTCCCGTTCCAATGAGGAGGGGACTTGTGAGGCTGAGACAGCAGCGCGGAGGAGGGCCATGCCGGCCACGCCTGAGGGGCCAGGAGGGGAGAGGAGGACGAGGAGATGCGGCCGGGGCCGGGGGTGCGGCCCGGGAACCCCCGGCTCCCTGCTGTGTCCGCTGGGCCCAGCGCACCCCACTGTGGGCTTCCAGCGGGCACCGCCAGGCTGAGCCCCAGGAATCGTGTGAGCACGAGGTGTCCCGGGTGTGGCCTGGTGGCCAGGCCAGGGGAGCTGGGGCTGGGCGCCAGGGGGTCAGGGCAGCTGGGAGCCCCCAGGGGAGGTGGGCAGCAGGCGGGGCCAGGTAGGCTGCAGGGGACCACTGGCCCGGGAGGTCCGGGCACGCTGGTGGCCCCCGAAGCCAGGGGGTGGAGGCTGTGATCTCAGCCAGGGAGAGGGTGGGAAGAGGACGGGGACCCGGGGCCCAGCCAGAGGGGCTCCCACTTCGGGGCTGGGACAGAGTGACCTTACGATCCCTGCAGCAAATATGGCTCAGCCCTGGGAAGGGGGCTTGCATCCCGCACCCCCAGTAATGCGTCTCCTCACTCAGCCTCAGGGACGCTTTCTTGAGAGCTAGGGGATGAGCTGCGGGGAGATACCTCCCTTTCCAGCAAGCTCCCCGCCCGCCCCACGCCACCCCCCACACCCCCCCGCCCACCCCGCCCCACGCGTCTGGGAGCAGCCCCTCTGCTGCCACCAAGTGGCCGTGATGAGCCTGAGCCCTGGGAGCCCCAGATCCAGTGTCTGCTGGCCTCCTCTGTGTGGGCTCAGCCCAGGCCCGGCTCCGTCTCTGGCCTGAAAGGCCCTTGGCCTCCAAGCCAGGTGGCAGGAAGCTCCCTCCGTCTGCAGGCGCCCTCTCCCTCATCAGGTGACTGTCCTTCCTCGCCTGCCTCCCTGCTGTCCCACTGGGCCCAGCTGTGGTCCCGGCCTGATGGCTGAGTCCCGACAGCACAGCAGGCAGCCAGGTGTCTGCAGGAGCCCCCAGGCCCCTCTGGCATAAGTACAGCCTGCCTACAGGGTCCATGCAGCTCCCCAGGGCAGAGACACCCCCCTGCCAGGCCCTCCTCAGGCTGTAGCCGTCCCAGGCCCCCAGGCATCCCGGCAAGTTTAACAGCACCCTATCGGCCTTCCCGCCTGCCATCAGCACCTGGGGCTCCCCTGGGCCCTCGGGGCACCCTCCTTGGCCACTGCGTGGCTGGCTGGTCCCCGTGGGCTTCTGCCTGGCTTCCCCACCTGCTGCCCAGCCTCTCACTCAGCCACTCTCCAGCCAGAGAGGAGCTATCCTGTCCCCCGGGGCCCTTTACCAAGGCCGTTTCTGGATCTTAAACGAACTGCCCATTGCCTAGCCTTGACGGCTTTCTCACCCTGTGCTTATACCCGTCGGGGCAGCCACTGAGGCTGAGCCTTCATGGTGACCTTCAGGGAACTTTTATCCATGTTTTCTCTAAGATGAAAACGTATAAAAACAATAATATCCCTCTCTGAGAAGAGCACTGACCGGGGGAAGGGGTGGGCCTCACCCCGCCTATGTGCAGCCCTTCTGGACTGTTCCATCTAGCCCCCCCACCCCGTCCAGCCCCCAGTCTAGCCTCATTGGCGCTTCTGTAAATGAGCCGCCATGGGCCAGAAGATGGCCTCTGCAGCTCTGTCTTGGAGATCTACAAATGCATCTCAGGCCTCCAACCTTACATCGATGACTAGAGCTTCAGTTTGCAACAAATATTTATGCCGGAAATTAGGGGAAGCTTGCAGGGTTCCTTGGCCCAGGGGGTCAGGCAAGAGGGGCTCCCCGTGCCGTGCGGCTGCCAGCCACTTCACACCTCACACCCCTCCATCCGGGCAAAGGGCGGAGGTGGAAGGGCTGGGCGGGTTTGTTATGATGCTGTTGAAATGGCCTTGGCCAAGGCCCTGGGTGTCTGTGAATGTCGCCTTCCTGGGTCTGTGAGACATTCCAACAGGAGCTCTGGCTTTCCGGCAGCTTCACTCAGCCCCAGTTATCTGGATGGAAAAGTCTAGAGCTGCTACTGTCGACACCTCCCAAGGAGTAAGGAGAGAACAGCCATCACCCTGGAGCGGCCACCTGGGGGCCGGCGGTGGCGAATGGCTCTTTTCAGATGGGGAGGCCATCAGGTCTATGCAAGGGTCACAAGGCTTTAGGACTCGGCTCGCCGTATGGACACAGCCTTCCTCTGCGCCTCAGTTTCTCCTTGGTCCAGCGAAGGGAAAGGCCCAGTCCCTGTGTCCCTGGAGGTAGCCCTGCCACCCTCAGCGGCATCCTGTGCCCCTGCTCTCCCAGGCAGCTCCTCTCCCCACCTGCCTTCTCTGGGCCCATTCCTTGGCTCGAAGTCTCTCCCCTTGCCTCTGCCACCACCCGCTTCCTCCTGGGGCCAACTCCGGGTGCCCCCTCTCTACACACGATAGTCCCTGTCTCCTTGGAATTTGGGGATGCGCTGTTGCTGATGATCCCTGACTTCTGAATGGAGGGTCTGTGGTGCCTGATCCAGCACGTGAATGCCTGTCTCCCGAGGGAGAGCTGAGGGCAGCCCGTGCACACACATGTTTTCAGGCTAATTGGCAGCATCAAGGTGCCCGTGCTTCTGACACGAGGTGGGCGCCACTGGAGAGGCCCTGGGAGATAGAGGGTCCTTTGCTGCCTCACAACCTGCACCCTCCGTGCCTTGCACACTCTCTCTGGGGCCTGGTGTCCTGCAGCTGCCGCCAGCACCCCGCTCCAGGGCCAGCCTGGCAGGCTCTCTCCCTCGGGGGTCTCGCATCTTGAAGGACCAGCACCGTCTCCATTGCTCTTCCTGTCTGCACCCTGACCCACCTCTGCCCTGTTGCTCCGTTCCCTGTTCAGCAAAGCTCTGGGTGAAGTTGTGTCCACACGCTGGCTGCCCTGCTCAGCCACACGCCCCTCACAGTTTCCCCTCCCCACCCGGCCCCTTCCTTGGAGTCTCCTTCACAGGCTCCTCCCACCTCTGCTCCGCTGCACCCACGACCATCACGCATGAAAAGACGTTTCTGGAGAATGTTCCTCTGGCCAGGACCTAACCACGTGACATCTCCATGGGGATGTCCCGAACCTCACTCGGCCCCAACCAAACCCTCGACTGAGAACTGCCCTCCCCTCCCCCAGCCCCCCCAACACCATCTACCCAGTTCTCGGAACCAGAGCCCTGGGAGTTGTCCCCGGCTCCTGCCTCTCCCTCACCAGCCCCTCTGGTCCACCAGTCCTGTGGGCGTTGGCAGCCGTCGAGGTACTAACTGCCGCCCTCTCTTACCTGGCGGAGGCCAAGCAGGAGGGGGCCTTCCAGACGGCAGGACCGAGCCTCCTGAAGGGTGCAAGGGCAAGAGGACAAGGGTGGGGGTCCAGTGTGCCGGGGAAGGTCTGATGTGGGGCAGGATGGCCACGCCCCTGGAGGAACCCGAGGCTCTGCCATCACCCACCCTCCCCAGTTGGTCCAACTCTGGCCATTTGTTCTGCCTATAAAGTCTGGCAGGGAGTGGCATGACGGCCAGGAGGGCAGGAGAAAGGGGCAGTTCCCTCCGTGCATTTATGTCCAAAGGCCTCACAACCAAGGCCAGACGTGAAGAAGGGTGGCCCCTCCACCCGTCCCGACCAGCGGGCAGCTCACAGAGGGGCTCTGGCTACCTCGGGCCGCACGGGGTCCTCGATGCCCACAACGGCTATGCAGGTGAGGTCGCCCACGACCTCGTTCTCGTTGTCCCAGTCGGGCTCCTGGGCAGCGGAGAAGTCCCGGTAGGCGATGCAGATGGTGCGCAGCCCATCACAGGCCATCGGCTCGATGATCTTCTTCACCATGTCGTCCCGGTCCCGAGGGCGAAAGCTGCGCAGTTCCCCGTTGCTGTTTAAGATGTTGGTGCACCTGGGGCGGACAGAACAAGAGGAGAGGAAAAGGTTTTGTTAAGAATAATCAGGAAGGGGCTTCCCTGGTGGCGCAGTGGTTGAGTGTCCGCCTGCCGATGCAGGGGACGCGGGTTCGTGCCCCGGTCAGGGAAGATCCCACATGCCACGGAGCGGCTAGGCCCGTGAGCCATGGTCGCTGAGCCTGCGCGTCCGGAGCCTGTGCTCCGCAACGGGAGAGGCCACAACAGTGAGAGGCCCGAGTACCGCAAAAAAAAAAAAAAGAGAGAGAAGCGGACATGTCGAGACACAGACACAAGGACAAGGCTGTGTGACGATGGCAGCAGAGATTGGAGAGATGCAGCTACAAACCAAGGGAGGCCAAAGGTGGCCAGCCACCACCGGCAGCTGGGACAGACAAGGGACGATCCTCCCTTGGAGGCCTTGGGGGGAGGGCGACCCCACCCACACCTTGATTGAGGACTTCTGGCCTCCAGCACTGGGAGAAAATAGGTCTTTGTTGTTTTAAGCCACCAGGATGATGGTACTTTGTTTCCACAGCTCTGCACGGACTCGATGGGAGTTGGGGGGCTGTCACTCTTGCCCCGTTGCACTTTACGGAGACAGGTTGGACATCAGCAAAAACCGAATGCCACGGAACAGGGCCACGACAAGGCAGCAACCACAGAAGGGCTGGGATGGGGAGGGCTGGCAGGATTCAGGTGCAGAAAAGTAAGGAGCAGAGGAAACACGGGCCCCAGAGGCTGGCATGGCAGACGGACAAATGGGGGCCCCGAGCAGACTGGTGAGGAAGGAAAGAAGCTGGCTGTGGAGGCCAGGGGAGGAGCCCAGAGGTCCTGCTCAGGACTCTGTCCTGAAGGCCCCAGAAAGCCGGGGGTGAGCACTGAGGCACAATCAGGCCAAGTCTTAGAAGGGTGCGTGGGCGCTGCAGAGGCCAAGGCCAAGGGGAGGTGTGAACGCTGAGCGGTTGCGGGGCATGGTGCACTTGGAGGCAGAGCTGTGTGCCGCCCACCTCAGTTTCCCTAACAGCTCTGTTGAGATATAATTCACACAGCACACGACTCACCCGCTTAAAATGTCCCATGCAATGGCTTTTAGTATATTCACAGTTGTGCCACCATCACCACAGTCAACCTGAGAACATTTTCACCACCTCTAAAAGGAACCCCGGGGCTTCCCTCGTGGCACAGTGGTTGAGAGTCCGCCTGCCAATGTAGGGGACACAGGTTCGTGCCCCGGTCCGGGAAGATCCCACATGCCGCGGAGCAGCTGGGCCCGTGAACCATGGCCGCTGAGCCTGTGCTCCGCAACGGGAGAGGCCACAACAGTGAGAGGCCCACGTACTGCAAAAAAAAAAAAAAAAAAAAGGAACCCCGCACAAGCAACAAAAGAGAAAAAGAGATAAACTGGACTTCACAATTGAAAGACATTTGCGCATCCAAGGACAAATCAAAACAGTGAGCAAAAATCTGTCAAGGGAGTGAAAAGACAGCAGCCCACAGAATGGGAGAAAATACTTCAAAATCAGATACGTGTTAAGAATCTAATACTCGGAACATATAGAAACTCTTACAGCTCAACAATCAAATGACAAAGAATTCACATCCAAGATGGGCATGGGCTGGAATAGATATTCCTCCAGAGAAGACAAACAAATGGCCAATAAGCACATGAAAAGGTGCCAATATCACTAGTCATCAGCAAAATGCAGATCAAAACCACCACGAGATCCCGATGGCGATAACAACAGCAACAACAACGATAATAATAATCAGGTAATAACCCATTGGTGAGGGGGAGAAGCTGGAACCCTCATGTGCTGCTAATGGGGAAGTACAGTGGGGCAGCCCCTGTAGAAACCAGTTTGGCGTTTTGTCAAAAAATGAAACATGCAATTACCATATGACTTGGCAATTTCACTCCCAGGAATGTACCCAAGAGAACTGAAAACACGCGTTCAAGCAGAAACTCGTACGTGACCATTCAAAGCAGCATGATTCACAGTAGCCAAAGGTGGAAACAACCCAAGTGTCTGTCGATGGATGACCGGATAAGCAGAATGTGGCCGACCTGAGCAATGGAGTGTTATTCAGCCATAGAAAGGAATGAAGCACTGATATGGGCCACAGCTTGGATGAACCTTAAAAACACTACGCTCAGTGAAAGAAGCCAGGTGCAAAAGGCCACATACTATGTGATTCCATTCATATGAAATGTCCAGAACAGGTAAATCCACAGAGACAGAAAGCAGATTAGTGGCTGCCAGGAGCTAGGGGGAGGGGGATGGGAGAGCTTGTGGAATGGGCACAGGGTTTCCTTCGGGGGGATGAACTTGTTCTGGGATTGGGTGGTGGTGATGGCGCACAACCGTGCGAATGCACTTAATGCCACTCAACTGTCCACTTTAAAGTGATTAAAAGGGCCAATTTTATGCTATGTCTACTTTACCGCAATAATACAGCCAGAAATGCCATACGCTTTAGCCAGCCCCATGCTGGGTCCTGCTGCCCACTCACTTTTTCAGCAGGATCTCCGAGGCGCCCTTGCTGAAGAGGCGGAAGCCGCTGTCGGGCATGCGTATGACTGTGCTCATGGACTTGCGGACCGAGTTGAAGGTGTACACCTTGTAAAGCTTATCTTCAGGAATCTGCTCCCTCACGGGCTGGAAGTCCTGCTTCAGGTCCAGGACGAAGCCCAACAGAGCGCACTCCGTCTTGTTGCCCACTTGGCGTGGGAGGGCGCCTTCCTTCTCTGGAGGCTGCGAGGTGAGGAGAACCAGCATGGCCCTGGAGGCCCAAGGCCACCCTCCTTACTGTCCCCGGGCCCCAGCCCAGCCTCGGCCACCACGTCTTTCAGGTGTGGTGGCAGGGAGCCAAGGAGGGCCTCCAGTATGGACTAGACGGGCAGGTTTTCCACGATTCACTGGGCCGGGAAGGGCTTCCAGAACCTGCAGGCCCCGCCCAGTGTCCGGGGACGAGGAGGGAGACCAGCACCCCAGAAACGATGGTGGCTCGGCTCAAAAGTCCTTAAGAGAGCCTACTAAGCCCCTGGTGACAGCCCATGCCATAGCCGGGCCAAGCTCCCTCCCCTCATCCTACCCCCGCCTTGGCCTGCCCTTGCTCCCAGCTCACTAGTATTTTGGTGGTGTAGGCACTGTTGATGGAGATGGCGTGGACCAGGAGGTCGAGGATCTTGGGGGTCAGGGCGCTGGGGGCCGGAACCTCTTTATAGTGGGTGTCCCCGAGGTAGGACTGCACCACGGTCATGCGGTTGGTGGTGAGCGTGCCTGTCTTGTCTGAGCAGATGGCTGTGGCATTGCCCATGGTCTCACAGGCGTCCAGGTGGCGGACCAGGTTGTTGTCCCTCATCATTTTCTGTAAAGGGCACAGATGGAGGCTTGGGTAGCCAGCTGTCCTCGCGGGGTGGGGGAGCACAACGGCATGTATGATTCTGCTCCGCCCACCAGCTTTCCTCGCGGCACTAACAGCCCGGGACCTCGGGCAGCAGGTGCACAGCTCAGATGGCAGTGGGGTGGTGGTCAAACCGAGGCAGCGGGCCTGTGAGACGTAAGGACTCTCATCAGACAGGCCGAGCAGTCGACTCTGGGTGGCCACTCTTCCTGGAGCTCAGCTGGAGCCTCCCTGCTGCCCAGAGCCCCCTCTCAGGTCACCTGCAGGCCCTGTGGCTCCCCTGCCCACCCCGATCTCTGCCCTGCCCTCTGTCTCCCTGTGGCCCCCTTCCCCCCTGCCCCCACCTCAACTCCCTGGCCCCTCGGTGACCCTGCCCACATCCTGCAGATGCTAGCTCGTCACACCGCCCTGCCCAGGAAGCCAGGTGGGCAAGGATGTACAAGTCCAGCTCTGCGTCCCTGCTCGGCCTCCCGTTCTTCCCCTGAGCAATCCCAAACTTTATCCAGTCCTTGCTTCGTCCACGTTGCTTAACGGCTTTGCACCCCAAGTTCTGGGTCTGTACCCTGATATCACGGAATTCTTATTCGTGTTGTGTTTATTTCATTACCTTGACAGAGTAAGCTAAGGATATGGTGACAGCAAGAGGCAGGCCCTCTGGGACAGCCACAACCAGCACAGTGACACCGATAATGAAGAACTTGACGAAGTACTGCACGTAGACGGGTGTGCACTCTGCCAGCCACGCCCGGCCATCCACCACGAAGGTCTCGATCACAAAGTAGAGGACCAGGATGATGACGGTGATGGCGGACATCACCAGCCCTGCCCAGCCACGTCAGAGGCCACAGAGGGTGGAGGCAGGAAGGGTGGCCGGCAGTGGTGAGGGAGGGAGAGAGCAAGAGGGAAGAGGTAAGGGACGCTGCAGCCACATTCCCTTGACCCCCGAGTCGGGGGAGGCGCTCCTTGTCCCTGGCCTTAAGGAGTTTTGCAGTCCACGCTCGCCAGAGGGGGCGGAACCAGACCCTGAAGGCCATCACCTGCTCCTAGTCCTTGCCCTTGCTGCCTGGCCCACATCCCACGTCACATCCCTTTCCCACTTGTTCTCCTTGGTCCGGCCTCGAGTCCAGGAGCCCAGTGTCCCCCCCTGCCCGTCGGTGGCCCCTGGGCCGCTCCCTCGGGTGCCCCCACCTGCTTTCCCGATCTGCACAGCCAGTTTGGTGAGCTTTCCCTGAAGGACCGACTTCTCCTTCTTGGGCACGTTGGCTTTCTTCCTTTCCCGCTCCTCCATCTCCCCGCCTTCTGCGCTCTTCAGGGGCTGCATTTCCATGGCAACCGCCCCATCCTGCTTCTTAGCTGCACACAGAAGAAACCCGCAGCCAAGTTTAGGGCCTGGTGACTGGGGTGACGGCTACAAGGGGCTTTCACGGAGAAAGATATGCCACACCATCCGAGAGGAAACGGGGGGCTCTGTCCTCTCCCTCCTCTCTCATCAGCCCAGGCCCTCCTGAGGTGGGCAGTGGCTCCAGCGCTGTCCTGGGCAGGACAGAGATGCTTCTCTTGGGGCCTCGCAGGGGAAGGGAGGACAGACACAAGCACTGGTAACTTGGGCACACAGACAGCGTGGCCAGTCCTGTAACGCCCCAAATCTCAATACCTGAAAGCAGAGGCCTGGGGCCCATGGAATGTTCCAGAACCCAGAGCTGACTCTTGCCTACTGCTGTCTTAGCCACGTTCCCACTCCCCTCAGGGAGGTCCAGGAATCCCCGCACTCTCCTCCCCCGCTCCCCGCTCAGGCTGTCTCTCCTGCCAGCCCTCAGATGGACACCCCTCCGGTGGATGCCTGGACTTCCGTCGGGGCCCCAGCTCAGCACGTGCGCAGTCCTCAGCCCACTCCCCGGCTGCTGGCGGGCAAGCCTTGCACCTTTCTCTCGCCATGGGGCCTTCGCTCCTCTCCCCTAGATGCCTCTCCACCTCCTCTCTGGAACCGGCAGCCCTCTCACAGCCCCCTTGGTGGACCCTAATGTGGTGGTGCTGTGTCCCCTGCCCCACACCTGCCTCTGGCCTGTCCACCGCCTCACATGCTGCCCCGTGTAATCTCATCCGTCCCCTACCCGCAGCGGGCACCCAACCCTGCCACTCGTCCTTGTCCCCACCCAGTGGGGCTCTCAGTGCCCCTGCATGCCTCCTGTCACCACGCAGTGTCAGCCGCTCCCTCTTTCTCTGTCTCCCCGCCCATCCCTTCTCCACTTGGCTGCCTGAGACCACTCACCAGTGGCCTCTTCTTTCCATGGCCTCGGGCCACAGCCTTAGCGACATTCAAGGTCCTACTCCACTGGGCCACTCTAGCCTCTACCCCACTGACTGCCACTCCCTGTCCCTGCCCGGGGCCCTGGCCATTGGACTGTCCTCCTGTCCCAAATGCCATCCCAACCCCAGTCGGCCTCTGAACTCCAGTCGTTTGCCTGCGTTCCTGGGTCCCACACTGCATTTGAGTATTGCCCCTGGGTTCACATCTGTGGATTGTGACCTTCCCGAGGGCCAGGACCATACTTTATCCGTCTTTGGATTCCCAGCGCCTACAACCCTTCACCCTGGCTACAGAGTATCGGCACCCACCAGGCATTCTGGCTGAAAGGGGAGCAGGCCTCAAAGTCTCAGCAGAAAGGCAGCTGAACCAGGAAACCCACAGGACCGATTAAGTCTTGGGTGAGTCAGCCCTCTAGAGCCTCAGTTTCCTCACCAGGATGCTCGCTCACGGGCCATATTTGCACACTTCTGGCGGGGTCTGCAGACCAGCCGCCCCGCCCCACTCACCTGGCCTCCAGGTGTTGCTCCTGCAACCGAGGCGGGCGGCCCCCCACCCTGCGCCGCACCCTCTGCCACCCATCCTGAGCGCAGGGCGCGCATTACCTTTGGTCTGGCTACTCTCCATCGCCCCATCCTGCTGCTTGCCTACAACGGGAGAGGAACGACAGACACGGAGACTTGAGAACACCCACGTGGCCTTGGCACACACGCGCACACAGGACAGCGGGGCACAGACAGTGCAGCCAGAGAGTGCGGTGAGAGGGGGTGGGCGGGGGAAGAGGGCCTGGTCTCCAGCCCTCCAGAGAACCCGCAGGCCAGCCCTGGACAGACCCTGGCTCACACACGGTCGGCAGTGGGAGGTTTCTGGAAGGGCCGGCACCACGGGTAATGAGAGCTGCCAGGTGTCGGGTCCCAGCTCTGCTGCCTCAAACAGGGCCCCCCAGTCGGGATGCGTGTTCCCCCCAGAACCAGCACGAGGGGGTTGACCTAGATGGTTCCTAAGCCCTGGTGGCCAGCAGTCAAATCTGTGGGCGCTTTAGAGGATAAAGGAGCGAGCCGGCTAGCCTCAGGGCACCCACAGCGCCGGAGGGAGCGGCAGCGGCACCGGCCGCGCTGGGCCCCAGGTGGAGCTGTGCGGGGGCTCCTTCACAGATGTGCTCTGCCACCACAAAGCCCACAGCTGGGTGCTAGGGACTGGGGCAGTGACCAGCTTCCCCAGGCCAAGGTAAACAGTGCTGGCTGTGCCTCTGGTTTCTGAGGCCGGGAAGGACTGCAACTCTGGCAGGGCCCAGGAGAGCCGGCAGGCTCCGCCCCCCAGCTCCACCTGCCTCACCTGCCCCAGGGCAGCAGCCGGGAGAGCTCTCTGCAGGCCACACACACACTGCCCTGGATCCAGAGACCACCGGCCTGGGACAGGAAGGGCTAGTGGGCCGGCTTGTCAGCCACCACCCAACAGCTCATGTCACTGGGGACCCAGGGACACAGACCGGAGGCCAGGTGTCTCCCAGGCAGTGGGGTCTGGTCTGGGGGTCCCAGGGAGGAGGGAGAGGTCCCCTCCCAGCCCCAGTGGGGTGTCAGTTGGGCCCTGTGGGGCATTCAGAGGTGAAGGAGACTTCTGGGGCAGGGCAGGGGAGAAACCTGTAGACACACGGTGGGTGACAATGCAGCACTATGGGGGGGTGTTGCCCTGGGGCTGTGGCAACTTCTGGAGGAGGGAGGGAGGTTTGAGATGAGCACGGTGGGAAGATGAGGGCTGGGCCTGGCCCGAGAAGGGGCAGGAGGTGAGGGAGGGGGAGGCGAGGGGAAAGAGGTCAGCCCAAAGAAGAGAAGGACGACAGGCAGTCAAGGCCGGAAGGCAAGAAACAGGCGGCGACAGCAGTGCCCTTGATGGACAGGGAGCATTGAGCCCCCCGGCCAGATCGAGAGGTGGCGGGGGGCGTTGAGGGGGGCTGCTGAGGGCGAGGTGCCACCTTCCAGTCTCTGCAGCGGCCAGGGCCTTGGGCGGAGACGTGGGGGAGGTGAGGGGTCGTGGGTGCCGCTGCCCCCTCCCCAGAGCCTGGCCATCTCTGCTTCCCCCGCAGGGCACCCCCAGATTCCCCTCCTCCAGGGAGCCAGCTGCTGCTGGTGTCCCCTCTGACTCTTAAGCGGCACGGCAAGCGGGGGAGAGGAACCGGGGCTGGGGGAGACCCGGGGGGGCCTGGAGGGGTCTTGTCAAGGTCGAAGAGAAGGGGCCTAGGACGGAGTCCTGAAGGACGGTGACATTTAAGGGACCTAGCGGGAGGGGAAGAGCCTGGAAAGGAATGTGGAAGAGGCGTCCTGCCAAGCAGCCATCAAGGACTCCAGTCCAGCCCAGAGGAGGCCCAGGGCCTGCCTACGCACCCATTTGCCCTCCTGTGGGCCCCAGGGTGCTGACTGTGGCGAGACACCGGGCTGAGCCCTGCGGGGAGGGGGGACTGGTGTGGCCAAGGTGGCCGAAGGTCCGCCGGTGCCCATTGGCTGTGAGGGGTGGGCCTGGTGGACCAGGAGCAGGGAGGAGTCCAGGAAGGGAAGCCAGGCCCAGGCTGCCAGGAGATGGGGCCCATAGAAGCTTCTAGGCAGCAGCGGCTCATCCATTTCCTCCCTCACGTGCCCAGGTCTGGGGACACTAGTGCGTCTTTCCTTACGCTGACCTGTCCCCACGTTACTGGGCTGGGCAGACCGCCTGCACTCCAGGCCCAGCAGCCTTGACTGACTGAGGTGGAGCTGGTGACCCGCACGCCCTGTCCCCAGGGCCCTGGCTGCAGGCTTCTGGCACACGGTCTCCCCGTACTCGTGCGCGTCTTTGTACTTCTAGTGGGCCCAGGTGGCTTCCCTCAGAGGTGGGGTGCACATCTAGAAAACGTCATTCCTTACCGGTTTGATGGCAGGAGTGGCCTGAGGGGAGACCCAGGTCAGAGCAAGGTGAGCTGTGAGCAGATGCAGGCCTGAGTCGTGGAAGGGACCAGGGTCCTGACTGGGATGGGGGCGGGGGGGACGCTGGGGGAACTCCAGAGCTTTGTAAACCCTGTTCTGAGGAGCGGAGGGGGCACCAGCCATGCCTGGGGCTCGGGACGCTGGCAAGAGGAGGCAGCTGGGTAGCCGTGTGCCAGGGAGGCCAGGGTGAATACAGAGCTGGGCCGTCAGAAGACTTCTGTCCCTCAACACTGCTTCCCCTTAGGGTGAGGGCCCTGGCCCCATATCAGCTTCCTCTGGCCCTGGATGTCCTTTGGGGTGTCTAGTCCTTTCTGCTTGGGAGCCCTCCACCTTTGGCTGCGTGGCCTGTGTTTCCCTAGCTGCCACGTTGGCCTGGGGCCCTCAGTGCCTCACCATGTGGGCTGAACACCCCCAAGTCCAGGTGGCTGGTCCCTGTCCCTCCAACCCCATTCCTACCCAGGCAGGGCACTCCCCCAACCCTGGCACACACGCCCCCAAAGCCTTAGGGGAAGAGCCATCTGAGGGAAACTGCCTCACACAAAACTGGGGGGCCCCCAACCTGCTGGCTCTGGGGCAAAGACCCCAGAAGAGGGGTCTCCAAAAGGAATCAGGGGACAGGGTATGGCCTCCCACCCCCTGAGGGCTGGTTCTCCCCAGTGCCAGAGCCAGGGACTGGGCCAGCAAGGGGCCGTCACCAGGCAGGCGCGGAAGAGGGCACGGCTACATACGGGGGCCAGTGGCATGGCGGCCCTGGGAACTGCAGGGTACTCTTGCCTTACCTTTCTTATCCCTCTTCTCCTCCTCCTCTCCACCAGCCCCAAGCAAGGTAAAGATGATGCCTGTCTGGGAGTTCACACCAACGGCTGTCACCACCATTCTTCCAGAACCTTCCATAACATGAGTGCCTGGCACAGCAACACACAGAGACTGAGACAGAGATCTGCACCGCTGGGTGGGAGGCATGCTCAGCACCTACAGGTTTTGTCCTGGGCATTCCAGGAGCAGGGACTCCGGTCCCATTGGGCTCACCTGACAGCAGCATGGGGTCTTTGTCTGCCGACTTGCGCACGTGGTCCGACTCGCCCGTCAGGGAGCTCTCGTCAATCTTGAGGTCATTGCCCTGGATGAGCACGCCATCGGCGGGCAGCAGGTCTCCTAAGGCCGGCCAAGTGGCCAGAACCACAGACCATGCATCCAGGAGGCCTTCCTCCATGCCGCCTCCCATCTCCCCCAGAGGAGGTCCTGTCGGGTGTGTGGCCCTCTTCCTTTGGTCTCCTGCTTTCTGGGGGTACCCACCCACTCCTAGCCCTGTCATCCGTCTTCCAGGGAATGGGGCCCACAGGAGTGCCCTGCCGTGCTGGGGAGGCCCTCGACAGGCTGTGGGAACAGCCTGCTCCTGGGGCGCTGAAGCCGCTGACATGCCCCGTCTTCGCCGGGCCTGCTGCCCGAGCTGCCCGCCTCCAGCCTCCCGCCCCACGTGCTCCCCGGAGAAGGCCTGCCCCTGACGTGGGAGCTGAGCCCCTTCGCGGCGTGGGTGGCGATGGGCGCGCTCACCATACTTGACTTGGGCGATGTCCCCTACCACCAGCGCAGCCACCGGGACCTGCAGGAGCTGCCCGTTCCGGATGACAGTGAACTTCTGCTCCTGCTCGATGCGGCTCTGCAGGCCCCGGAACTGCTTCTCCTTGCTCCAGTCGTTGAAGGCCGTGACCAAGACCACGCAGATGACAGACAGCAGGATGGCGGCCCCCTCAATCCAGCCCGCCTCGGCCTCCCCTTCGTCTTCTGCCCCAGCCGACACATTCCCGCACGCTGTGCCCGAAGACAGGAGGGAAGGGCAGAGGTGGCAGAGAAGTCCCTCCGCCAGCTCCTTCCTCCCTCCGTCATCTCAGGCTCTATCCCTCCCCACCTGCCAGCACCTCTGCGCTGCCACCCGCGTCCCGCCCCCGTCCACGGGGTCCTCCTTCACTGCCCTTCCCAGCCCTGTCCCTCACCATCGCTCTCCTCTCCGGGTGGCGCATAGAATGAGAGGCCCAGGGATACGATGGCGGCCACCTCCAGGATGATGAGGGTCACATCCTGCAGGGCCTCCCATACCAGCTGTAGGAAGGTCTTGGGCTGCTTGGGAGGGATGAAGTTCTGCCCGTAGATCTGCCTGCGCTTCTCCAAGTCATTGGTGTTGTCGGCCAGGCCTGCGCAGTGTGGGCACGTGGAACAGAGGCACAGAAGGAGAGGATGGGAAAGGCCAGCCCTGCATCCCCCTGCTCCTCCTTTCTCCGTGCCTGTCTCTCCCTCTACACTGAAAGCTCCCAGAAAGCGGGCACTGCACTGGCCTGGCACCTGGAGCCCTTCTGCAAACCCTGGGGGCATGTAGGCGGGAGCGCTGGCAGCCTCTCCAGCTGCCTGGAAGGCACGGGAGTGCGACCACGACCACGCGATAACTCGGAGCCCGAGCACAAGGAAGTGTGGACCATCATCCTGATGCACCTGCGGAGGTCTAGGAACTACAGTCTCCTCTGCAGCCCCGACAAGCTGTGTGGGCTAGGAGGGAGGGAGGGAGGGAGGGTGGCCGGTTTACACAGCGGCTCAGAATCAACACCCACAAAGGGGCCTGCCCCAGCTTTTGGAAGCTGGGCCCTGACTTCGCATTCTTGGGACGACCCACTTCCCACCCAGGCCTGTGCCAAGGCCGCTGGGTCTCTCCTTCTAGAGCATGAGTCTCCTCAGGCCCATTCCTGAAGGTACCGAAAGCTTCCATGTGGGACGGGTATCCAGGCCACTGCCTCCGAAAGCCGGGCATCCACTTGGCCATCTTCCCCAGAGGCAGGCAGATGGGATGACACAGTCCCCTGGCCCCGACCTCAGCCCTTGGGACTCTGCTTCCTTCCAGGCCCATCCACGGGTCCCCCCACCTCACCCCACCAAGCCTTTCTGGCTTCTCTGCCCCCAAGTGCCTGGTCCCACACTGACACCTCGTGGACAGACAGTGGATTGCAGTTCCCAGACCTGAGTAGCTGCCCCTCCCCAGGCCTCCAGCGGGGAGGGGCGGGGCAGGGGGTGGGCAACCAGAAGGGCCCGGGTGCCAGTCCTTGGGGTGCCCCCTGCCAGCTTGGAAAGCCACAGAAGACCCGGTCCCAGAGGAGTTGAGAACAAGAAAGTGCTGAGTGTGGTGCAAAGGAGTTGGAAGGAAGGAGGGTGGGTGTGTGCAGGACAGGGAAGGGTGGCTTCTGGGGAGGGGGAGGGGGGCCCCTCGGGGTGGAAGGACTGACAAGAGCAAAAGCCCCCAGACGCACCGCCTTGGCACGTCTCCCGAGCTAGGCCATGACCGCACACCGTCCGCCCCACCCAGCAGGAGCCCCAGCTGTCTCTGCCCTTCTCCCCCTGCCTCACTGTGCCTGGGCCTGGCCACGGCTCAGGTTTCTGGAGGCTGTGGCCTCCCAGTTGGGCGTCTGGGAGAAGCTCAGGACCTCAGCTCCTAAGGGCTGGGGACCCAGCTGAGGGCCCATGTCCCACTCCCTTCACCTACAGGAGATGTGAAAAGTGGGGTTATTACTAGGAAGGTCCTCGAACCCTGAATCTCCCAGACACTCAGGGTCTCCACTACCCCCACCCTGGGAAAGGACACTGATCTGGAGGCCCCGAGAACGACAGAGGCCCCCGCACCCTCTAGAGAGCCCATGGGTCCTCGTCACGCCTCAGGAATCTGCATCTTGCCTGCCCTGCCCCCTATGCCCAGCTGGTCCCCACAGGAAGCTGGGCCCTCAGGGCCCCTTCCCCAGGAGCTCCCTCCCTCCCTCCTTCCCTCAGCCTGTCCCTTGGCCTTGGTTTGCCCTTGGTGCGGCAGCAGTGTTTCTCTCTGCCTTGCTCTAGACCAGCCCGAGGCCTTGGCCTTCCTGTGGGTTCAGGGGTCCGAAGGGCTTGCTGGGGTGACTGCAGGCAGCTGCAGCCCCTCTGGTTCTGAGCACGCACTGGTCCAGCAGGGCCCCTGAGGTGGCCCAGGTCCTGGGTGCAGGGGCAGTGGCCGGCAGTTGGCATGGACTCAGGTGGGCACCCTGCCCAGAGCAGAGGCCAGATGCCATCAGAATCGGGTTAGGACCACATGGGGCAGCTCTCGGCTAACCTGCCCTCTCCTTTCCATGAGCGCCAGTGGAGGCCAAACGGGGGAAGGGCCGGGGCCCAGGTCTCCCCAGCTCGGCCTAAGACCCAGGCTCCCTGGCTTCTGGAATCCTCTTGGATAGCTGAAAAGGCGGAGCCCATTGATGTGCTTGCTGCCAGGAGAAGAGCAAGTCCCCTCCTCCAGTATAGCACGCACCGCCCTGGTCTCCTCACCCTCCCCAAAGCACCAGTCTGCCCGCCTTGCCAGGGGGTGTGCGTGGGGCTTGGGGCTCAGCTAAGTCGCCCCTCCCCCCAGCTCAGGTCACTGTGTCTGAGCAGGAGCGGGCACGTCCAGGTGAGAACTCTGGGGCCTTGAGGGCTCCCAGGGTCGGAGATGGGAGGGTGGTCCTCGAACCGCTCATTCTTCGGGATGCAGACCAAGCCAGGCTGGGGTCCCTCCGTTGGGGCCACCCACCTGGGCACCCGCCCTTCTTTATGCCCGCCCCTCCACAGGCACCGGGCGAGCGCCAGAGCCTCTGTGGCAGAATCGGGCACGTTCCCAGGGGCCTTGACATTTTAAATATTTAACAAGGCCTGACAGGCAGAGGAAAGAGCTGCCAGCTGAAGCCCATCTGCTTCCTTTTATCTGGGAGAGGCCAGAGCCCTTGTGGCTAAATGGCCCTCTACCCCGGCCTCCCCCCGCGCGGCCCCAAGTCCGGGGGCTGGGGGGAGGGGATGGGCCAGGAGGAGAGCAGGCGAGAGCTCCTCCGGCCCTGAACCGAGCCATCTGCCCCGATCACACACCCACAGCAGGCTGGGTCCCTTTAGAGCACAAAGCAGGAGAGACCCAGGCGGCCCCTCCGAGCTCCTGACGTGGCCGTGCGGGCGCCCCCTCACCCAGCCTCAGGCCCACCTCCTCTGCAGTGGGGGCAGGGGCAGGAGGCATCTCCACTCCCCGTTCCAGCCCAGGTGTCACCTGCACACAGATGGAGCCAGAGAGCAGGAGGCAAGGGTGGCGGCCAGGGCCCTGGGTGCACAAAGGTGTGATAGCCGAGACAGGAGCTGATGCGATCAACCGGCACTGGCCGGGAGCAGGCCTGGCACCAGCAGCCCTGCCGGGGAAGCGGCAGCTGGGCCAGAAATGCTCCGGCCTCTGGAAACTGGGGCCAAGCCTGGCTCCCGGGGGTCCCGGCCTCCCAGCAGACCCAGCGGGCAGGACTGGGGAAGGCTGGTGCAGGGCAGGGCAGACGTCTGCTCTGGAGCAGGGGAAAAGGGCCACAGGGCAGAGGGGTGGACCAAGATGGCAATCAGGCCTCCACCCCTAGAACCTTGTAGAGGACACACCCCAGGCTCCCTAGAGGCTCCCTGCAGCAGATCTCAGAGATATACCGTCTCAGATTTGGACTCTTCAGGATGGCCTGCGCTGGTGCCACCTCCACTCAGCACTCTACCTGGCCCCCACCCCAAGCCCCTCCCCAGAGGACCGAACCCTACGCCTTTCCTCCTCTTCCTGCCCCCCTTAACTGCACAGAGGGCCGAGCATATGGGGAACCAGGGGCACTCGGTCAGGGGCTGCCCCGCTTGTCTCTTGGAAGAGCTGCTGGGGTTTCAGTTTGGGGCCCATCCCGCCAGCATGTGCGATTCTGTGCCGGCTTCTCCCTTCCTCTTCTCTGTCGTTCCATTTCTATTTAATCCAAAGAAGAGATGCAAGCGGGAACTGCTGATTACGGACGCACAGGTGCAGGGGGTCAGGTTGCCCCACACAGAGTATGTCCCACTCAGGGGGAAATGGGAGCGCACAGGCACGATCATGGTCATGGTCGTGGTCAGGAGTGCCTCTGGGAAGCTGCTGCAAGCCCACCCAGCCCTTGACGGGGCCTGACCCCGGGGCTAGAGAACGTCTGCAGGGAGGAGTGAGGGGCGGTGCAGGGCCCTGCATCCCCGGCGCACACGCCGCCCGTGCCAGGGCTCTGCTGGCAGACTTACCCTCCGTGGGTGAGGTCTTCAGCCTCCTGCAGAGCCCGCCCACATCCCCGTAGGTTTCCTGGACTTTCTGCAGCGCCTCGGCCCCTCGGAGCTCCATGAGGGAGCGCAGCTCAGCCAGCGTGCACCCAAAGCCCCCTGCATGGGGGGCCTCCCGCTGCTGCTGGGGTTTGGGGTGGAACTCGATGGAACTGTTGGCCACGTCCCCCATCCTGCCTGTGGCGCGGGAGGGGAGGGTGTCCTCCAGGGTCCCAGCGCCTGGGTGAGGTGCGGCGAGGCGGCGGCAGAGGGAAGTGGCCGCGCACAGACACCTGGGGAGAAGCAGGTGAGAAGAAGCCCGGGGCTCGGTTGAGACAAAACCAAGGTCCACTCTCCTGGAACGTTCTCTGCAAATCTGCACTCAGTCTGAGCCACGACTCACTGAATGCAGAATTGCCCTCCCAGGCCGGGCCAGTGGCCCTCATGCCCCCCCAGGCCCACCTGCCAGCTCACCCCCGTGTCCTGCCACCCCCGTGTCGCTGCGTGGGGAAGCAGGCAGCATCAGAGGCTCCTGGTGGGGACCTGCCGCCGCCAGCACTCGCCAACCTGGGATGCGGAGGCTCTCACTGCCCCCCGGTGCAGCTGGGAGCCCACACCAAAGCAGGGGCGACGTGTCAGGATTGAATAGTGGCTGGTCTTGCCCTGGCGCGGTTAGGTTATCTGTGCCTGGGCCCAATCTCGAGCTTTCCTCGTCTGCTCCAGCACGCTCCCACGCTTGCCTGATTAAGACTCGCCCGGTGCAGCCGGCATGCTAGAAACCCCTGGGGGCAGTGGTCTTCTGGCGCAGCCTCTGCGGCTCAAGGTTTCAGGCCCGGCGCTGTGCAGGGTTCCGGGGAGCAGGCCAAGCCATGGACAGAGCCAGCTGGGCACTAGGTCAAGGCTTAGCGTGCAGGGTGTTTCTGCTGCCTTGAGGGGACCTGGGGTCGGGGGCAAGGAAGGAAGGGGGGTGCGGTGGGGAGGGTAAAAGGAGGGGAGAGGGAGAGAGGGAAGGGGAAGGAGGGAGGGAGGAAGAGAGCGGAAGGGGAGGGTGGAGGAGAAAGTGGAAAGCAGCCACAGGTCACTGGTGACTTCTCCGCCACCCTGGCCCACAGCACAGTGCCACCCACTCCCCTCCACACCCCTCTGCCCTCCAGATGGCAGAGTAAGGAGCTAGGGTCTCCCCAGGTTAACCACAGCCAGCCAGCTCCTGGGCCACGCTGCCTTCCTCCTCTGCAGAGCATCGTGCAGTTGTCGTCCCTCGTGCTGTCCCCACACCCCGCTGCCACCACCCCACCTGCCTGAGGAACCTCGGCACCCTGGCTGCCCTGCCTGCCGCCTTCACAGGGTCTGGTGGCGTGGACCACGGGGGCCTGCTGGGCCGCCCCTTCTCGGGCCCCTCGCTTCTCCTGCTGGTCTTTCCCCACCTCTCATTCCCAGCCTGTGGCCTGAGCATGAGCGGCAGCATCCCCCCAGGCCGTGCACTAAGCTCCCCGGACTAAATCAGCCTCAGCGCACGTGGCCTTGGCCTTCACACCAGCAAAGAAGCCTCCTGGCGGTGAGGCTCAGTTGGGCCCGATCCCTCACCTTTGGGGAAGCTCCTGGCTCAGAAGGATCCTCTTGGAAGCAGAACTCGGCCACCAATCCAGGTTTTTGATCTAGAACCGCCCATGGAAACACAGTAACCCAGAGCCTCGTGGCCTCTGCTCTCAGGACAGCCCTTACCTCTCTGTGAGGTCAGCGGACGCCAGGAGCATGGACGTGCCACAGTCCTCAGGGGATGAGACCAAGGTCCCTGGGAAACAAGGTCCACTCCCCCATGCCCACAGGCCTCAGGGGGTCTCGGAACATGGTGGAGGCCTCAGTTCCTCTGGACACTGGCCTCACGCTGTCAAGAAAAATCTCACGTACTTAAGGCAGTCCCGCCAGAGAGGTCTGGGAGACAGAGAGGCACCTCAGCAAATGGCCATCCAAAGTGAGCCAGGTTTTAAAAGTTTGGGCACCTAAGTGTTAACTCTCTAGACACTTTTTGCACGGAGCAGGCTTCATTGCCGGAAGATGTGGGAACAAGATGGCAGACACACGAATGCACCGTCCTCTCCCGCTCCCACGCATCTCCCCACCTCCTGTCCCTGCTGTTCACCATCTGACCGGTCTTTACTGAGCATCTACTGTATGCCCCTGCTGGCCATCTCTGCTGGGGACAGAGGGGTGGGCAGAACTGAATGGGTCCCCGCACCCTCTGGCCGGGAGATGGGTGCCTAGCAGTTCCCGCTGGTGAGAGAGATGGAAATAACAGCTTCAGAGCAATGGGGGCGCAGTTTCGGTTGGGGGCCGGGGGGCCGGGGAGGGAAGAGTGTTCTGATACCAGGAAGGAGGCGTATCCCATGGGGCCACGAGCGGCAGAGGCCACCACCGAGCAGAGGGCTGCTGGGTGATGGTGGACTGTAGGGGCAGAAGCCCGGACACGACGGAGGGGGCTGCAGGAGGGGTGGGGGCAGGGACCCCGGGGGCACGACCGGAGCTCAGGGCACTTGAAGGAAGCCAGGCTTCCGGGAGGTCGGGGCAGGGCAGGCTCCTTCTGGGGTGCTCTGTGAACGCACCTGCCCACCCAGGTGGGCACAGCAGGAATCCTCTGCCATCTGTCAGCTCGGGAAACTGAGGCTTGGCCAGGTGCAGTGGCAGAGCCACAGGGACGCCTGGGTGTCCTGCTTCTGACTGCAGGCTCTTTCAGGAGGCGCTGGAGGCCGTGATGGCAGCTTTCGACTCACCCGAGCTCCCCGGCCCTCTCCAGACGCCCCGGGCCGTCATTCCCCCCCAGGGGCTTCCTTCCCCTCCTTTCTCTGCCCTGAGCTCCGTGCCCCTGTCTCTCCATTCCCAGAAGGTAGCACCCTGGGTGAAACTGGCGGGGTTGGGCTCTGTCTCCCCAGCCCCCTAGCCTGTTGGTTGCTGGAGGGGAGGGCGGGGCCGGGTTCATCTGCGGAGCCTCCGCTTTGGCTTTGACCAATGGGCGCTGTGAGTTCCGGTAGGGTGGGGGGCATCCAGCAAATATGTGAGTCACTTGTCCCTGAGCAGAGTTCCCAGCCCTGGCTGAGGGGAGTGGCCAGCGCTCACCCGGGGCTCTGATGCCCTTGGCGGGCAGGCCACCAGCCTGCATTCCAAGACCTTGCAAAGTCGACCCACCGAGCTACCAGGGCCTCTCCAGCACTTCTCTCTAAAAGGGAAGCCAGATGAACAATTTGTTCCTTTTATCCTTTTGGCCTCTACACCCACTCGGTGAAGACCCAGTTGAAAGGCACCCAGCCCCACCCACATGACACTGGTGGGTTCCAGGGGGTGACCCAGTCAACCGCGCATGGTTGGGTGGGCTCTTGGGCCTGTGCTGGGAGGCAGCAGCTCATCCCAGGGGAGGTCGCACACTTCCAGGGGCACCTGCAGGTGGGCAGCACAGCATGTCCTCCGCCCCGACAACCAGGGCTCACCCAAGGGCGGCTTCATCTCCCCCGCCCCCCCCACCCCACTCCCTGCTCCTGTCCCCAGGTGTGGCCCTGCCCTCCATTCAGCAGCAGCCGCGACCCAGACATAGCCGCGCCAGGGCCTGAGCTGCTCCTAACTGGTGTGCTGTCGCCACTGCGGCCAACTGGGCCCAAGGTGACTCACGGTAAGGGGACCGGGCAGGGAGTCGAGGCCTGGCCTTCTGCCCTCGCCGCAGCCCCTTGGCTGGCCTTGCCATGGCTCCACGCCTCAGTATCCCCGGCACCCTGCCTGCGCCGCAGCCCGCTCTCTTTCCCTTAGCCCCCGCCAGGCCCCACGTGCCGACTAGCACCCCACAGGCCTCCCTCCAGTCGGGTGGCTGGTCACCACCCTGCTCTGGTCACCGCATTGCCCGGTTCAGGTGCTGTCACCCTCTCTGCCTCCAAGCTGCACTGGCCTCCGGAAAGCCGAGCCTGTGTTTCAGTCCTCCCCTGCCCCGTCAAGCAAAAGGCCACATTCCTTCAAAGGCCCCCCACCCCGCCCCAGCTTTTGTCGTGCGCTGGCTGTTCAGCAATGCCCCACACTGGTCTGTCCACACACGCGCACAGCACTGCTGGCCGTGCCACAGCACACAGCCTGGCCGCCACACCTTTCTGTCCCCTCTCCCCCAATGGCCTCTGATGAATCTGAGCGGCAATTCAAGAGGACCGTTCTCCAGAAAGTCCCCGCCAAAACCGATTCCTGCTGAGTCTAGAATCCCGCGACTGGCTCTATTTCGCTCTGCTTGGCATGGCAACGACCTGTGAGCGGGTCTTTCCCGCAGTTGGGTCATCAGCTCTGAGAGACACATGGTTATTGATTCGGCAAGAAGTCTACTGCATGGTCAGCCCTGGGTGGGGACAGGGTCCTGGAGGAGTGAGTGAGCGGGGCCTGGGCGGCCCAGGAGGAGCCGGGAGCCTTGGGAGGGCGGAATCAGCGTCCCAGAGAGCAGGGATGTAGGGATGACAAGCGGGAACGCCATGCCCCCCAGCTCGGGGCCCCTTAAGCCGGAGACGGTGGTCCTGCTGAGCCTTCCTCTTCGTTAACTCCACAGGCCACCGGGTACAGGGGGCATCAGTAAAATCAAGGTCTGTCTTGAGTGACTGGTGGCCGCTGGAGAGACCAAACAGCATATACTCTTGTTTCCCTGGGTTCGCCGTAAGCCTGGGCAACGGCCTCCCTCCGTCTGAATAAGGACAGCAGCCATCACCGAAATGGCCAAGAACAGAAGTGACTGGGCCTATCAGTGCTGCAGGCCTGACAGAGACTTTCCGGCCTGGGCTGGCTGCCTAGAACGGTTTGTAGGCACCAAAAGGGCAGGGAACATACCATTTCTGTACTCTTTCATCTCTCAGACCTTAATTGGCTTAATTGAGTTGAAAACCTCCACAGAGGGGGACTCGGGCCTTCTGGCTTTTGCTCCATCCTGGCCCAAACTGGCCTGCACTGGTGGGTGGCGGGAGCAGGCCCGCTCTGGGCTCCCTGGCCTGCCTCCCCATGGCTCCGTGACTTTCAACAGGCTGCTACCCAGGGGGGCGCCAGGCACGGCAGGGGATAGCTCAGCTGCAGGCCTGGACATTTTGATGCCTCTTGCCCCTGGGCCCCGTGACTCATGTCCACTCAACCAGAAACCCAGGAGTCCTCTGCCCCCTGCGCCGGCCCTCCCTGGCCACCGCGGACCGGGCTTTGGGGGCTCTCCCAGCACCTCTGACTTAATCTGCTCGGGCCCCCCACTTCGCCCCCTTGGCCCTCCCTCCAGGCCCTGGACAGCTAGGAGCTTCCTGGATGAGATGGGGGCACTTGTGTTCCCAAGCTCCCCTTTCTTGGGATGCTGGTCCAGATGCTTCCCTCACTGCATCCTCACAGACACCCTGTAAGGGCAAGGAGACGCCTTCTTCTCCATCTCAGACCTCCTGGCCTCACCTTCCAAGTCCCTGAGGAGAGTCAGGCCACCCCTGGCAGCTCAGCCCCTTGGCTGCCCGGAGAGAAAGCCCTTCTGCTTCCCCAGCAGCCGGTCCTGCGCTCTACCCGGCGCCTTCACAGGGGAGACAAGGGATGGAGGACGAATCCCACCTGCCGGCCCCCCAAGTCACAGGTCACAGCGCGTTAGAATTCACCGCCCTTCACAGTTGTGGAGACACAGTCCCATGGCAGCCGCTGTCTGACCCCAGTCTGCAGTTGCTGGGGGCCGAGTGGAATCTGTCCGCACACTGGTGACCGGGCATTTGCCGCTGGCACCGCCACTTCCCTGGGGTGGATGGATCCCAGCTGGTGGCACCAGCCAGAAGTCTCTGGGCCCTCAGCCCTCCTGTCAGTAAGCTGGTGACGAGAACACTCCCCCGCTGTGAGTACAACCGGCCCAGGACACCACGCTCCGAGGCAAGAAGGGAGCAGAACCCCCTGAAGTCGAGTCCCAACTCCCATCTGAGGCAGTGTCCCAGGGCACAGGATGCCGCCTGATGCCCGCCCACCCGCCTGCCATGTGCCCTCCTGCAGACCCAGCAGCAGAGGCACTCGCCGTGGGGATTCCTTGAAATACCAGTCCCCTCCTCTCTCCACCTCTGGGCACCTGGAGACTGGGCCAGGCCCCAGGGACCCAAGAGGGGAAGAACAGGACGCCCCACAGGCTGGTGGCCTCCCGGCACCTTCAGACAGGCTTGGGGCCGGGGAGCCTGCAGGGGAGTGAGGAGAGGGTGCCCTGCCCTCGCCCTGCCCCTTAGATCCCAGTGATCCCAGGCAGGTGAGGACGGTGGCCGGTTACCCCTTTACCCCTTGATTTCCTACGCCGCCCCCACCCCACCAGGCCCTCTCCCTCCTGCCGGCCCCGCCCCCTCCCCTCTGCTCCACGCACCTTGGCGACCACCCGGCAGGGGAAATGAGGGCTCCAAGGACGAGGCCCCGCATTCAGCCAGGGAGGGAGCCCAGGGGGGAAGGAGCCGAGGCAGAGAACAGCCTCATTAATATTTCAGAGGCACCGTCACTGCAGCTCCTGGGCCCTCACAGCTCCGCCGCTTATGCTAGTGGTGGGAGGAGGATGGGATAAAAGAAGGAAATAAAACAGAGAAAACAGATTTAAAGGGACAGCTCAGTCCCCCCGCTCCGTTCCTTCCCCGCCTTGTTCCTGGTACAATCTGTGCACATGCCAAGCGGCTCTTGCAGGGAACAGCTTTGGGCAAAAACAATAACAGCAGAAAAGGGTCAATCACCGCCATGGGACCCTCTCCCCAAACTCCCACCCAGCGACACGCTCCCACCTCCACCCACACGGGGCTGCCCCTGTTGTGCTGTGACCAGGGCACCGGGGCCGCCTCAGGGACCCACGGGGGCTGCCAGCAAGGCCAAAGGATGCTTCCTATCCAGAGCCTGGTCCAGACCCAAAGGACCGTGTGAGGCCAGCAGAAAGACAGATGCACAGACTCTGGGCAGTGGAAGTCCCCAGTAATCAGAGTCCATTCAAGGAGGATTTGAGAACCCAGGGAAACGCAAGCCTAGATTCCTGGAGGTGGCAGGGACCGGGGTTTACCTGTTTCAGCTCCTGTCCTCGGGCGGGTGACCTTCCTCAGTATCCCTTGCTACTTGATGGCCCAGTGCTTTAGTCTAATCTAGAGCAGTGGACACCAGACCTGGAGGGGTCCCCACTCCCCCCAGCCCTGGGGGCTGTAAAAACGCATAGTCCCAGTCAGAGCTTCAGTCAGGAGGGGGTGGCACTGGGCTCTGTAAAGCTCCCCCAGAGACTCACGAGGCCCAGCCAGGTTCGATGCCACATATTTGCCTGCCTTCAGAGGCTCCAGGGAGGGCCCAGAATTCTCCAGTTAAAACAAGCTTATCCTTCCCTGGTGGCGCAGTGGTTAAGAATCCACCTGCCAACGCAGGGGTCACGGGTTCAAGCCCTGGTCCGGGAAGATCCCACATGCCTCGGAGCAACTAAGCCCATGCGCCACAACTACAGAGCCTGTGCTCTAGAGCCCACGAGCCACAACTACTGAGCCCGCATGCCACAACTACTGAAGCCTGTGTGCCTAGAGTCCATGCTCCGCAACAAGAGAAGCCACCACCATGAGAAGCCCACGCACCAAAACAAAGAGCATCCCCTGCTCGCCGCAACTAGAGAAAGCCCGCGCACAGCAATGAGGACCCAACGCAGCCAAAAACAAAATAAAATAAATAAATAAATTTATTTTAAAAAAAACCAAAACAAAACAAGCCCATCAGGGGATGTAAAATGGTGCAGCCTCTATGGAAATCCGCATGGTGGTTCCTCAAAAATTTAAACAATTACCGTAGGACCCGGCAATCCCACACCTGGGTACATGCCCAAAAGAACTGGAAGCAGGGTCTCTAAGAGATCTGCACGTCCATGTTCACAGCAGCATTATTCACAGTAGTCAAAAGGTAGAAGCAACCCAAATGTCCATCAGTGGATGAATGGACAAACAAGATGTGGTCCATCCAATCAGTGGAATGTTACTCAGCCTTAAAAAGGAAGGTCGTCTGACACCTGCTACAACATGGCTGCACCTGCAAGGCATCATGGTCAGGGAAATCAGCCAGACACAAAGGACGGATACTGTGTGACTCCACTGGTATAAGCTGCTTAGAACCGTCAGATTCCTAGAGACAGAAAGTAGGGTGGGGGGGGGGCACGGGCTGGGGGAGGGGGAGGGGGCAGAGCTGGGGGAGGGGTAAGGAGGTCACGGGCTGTGGGAGGGGGAGGGGGGCTAGTGTCTAATGGGGACAGAGTTTCCCTTGGGGAAGATGAACACTTCTAGAGATGGATGGTGGGGATGGCTGCACACCAACCTGAATGTACTTAATGTCGCCCAGCTGGGCGCTGAAAAATGGTTAATGTGGTAAACTTGATGTTATATGTACTTTCTCACAATTAAAAAACCAAACAGGCCCTACTGGCCCTTTTGCTCTGTATCCAGACTAGCTTTCCGTGGTGCCCCAGGCCACACACTGATAGCAGGAGTTCCACCACCTTGACTGGCCAATCAGCTGACAATTCTGCCCAAGTGGATTTTGACTTCCTGGAGTGTCCCCTACCTGAATGGAAACCTAAGCAGACCTTTCTGCACCCTCACCCTTCGGCCTCAGGGACCTTCGGCACCACCCATATCCTGTCTCAGCTGGGTGGCTGCCGCAATAGGTGGCAGAGGAGCTGAGAGGCTAAGCTCGCTGGCAGCCATTGCCACTGCTCTTGTCCCCTACTTGAAAGAAGTGTGGCCCTAAGGGCCTCCCCGTGTTCCCCCTCCCTCCCTGCTGCTAGTATGCACTTCCTCAGAGGCTCTGACCCCACCCGGTCCTCAGAAGGAACCAGAAGGGGTGGCCAGAACACCTGGGAAGCCCTGGTCTCCAGACTGCAGATTCTGAGCAGACAATATGGCTTTAGGAGGTGCTCTTGAATCCCCAGGAGCTCGTGGCAGAGACTCGCTAGACTTTCCCTGATTTCTATTCCTGTCTTCCCACGTTGTATTTTAATTTTTAGCTAGGCGTCTTGTCATCCAGCTAACAACTATCTTCCCCCAACTCCAGTGCAGCTACGGAGGACCATGTGACTAGGTCCTGGCCAATGGGATGTGAGCAAAAGGGACAAGGACCCGCCTTACTCTTGGACAGCACTAAGGGTTCTCAGCGCAAGGGACAGAGCCAACTTCAAGGTTGTGTCCTTAAAGGGAAGGATGCGTTCTCCCCCACCCCTCTCCTCCTTCCTGCCGGCTGGAATGATGATGTGAAGACAGGGGCAGGAACAGTTACTTTGCTCCATCTTTTGCACATGGAATCCACACGTCAAGGATGGCAACACCATCGAAGGAGCCCAGATCCCTGATGGCCAAGCAGCCCTAGGTTGCCTACCTAGACTTTTATGCACAGAAGAAATCCTCTCTCGTTTTTGTCTCCATTAGCTGGGTCTCTATTACAGAGCTCAAGCCTGTCTCCTAGGTAATTCAGGTGTATAGGGAGGAATCCAGCCTGTCACCAGGTGAGATGCTTGTCTTCCCTCTATGACTAAAGTCAGCCCTGGTTCTGGGAGAGCCAGGAGCCCTTCCCAAAGCTTCCATGACCTACCGACCCCCGACATCTCCATGGGCCCCCTGGGACATGGGATGCTTCGGACCTGGGCTCCCTCTCACCTGTGTCATTTGATATTGTCCTAGAAGTTCTAGGCAAAGCAGAAGACAGAACCAAGAGAGTATCGGAGAGAGAGACAGACAGAAATCTGGTCACAGGCAACGCCGAGCACCCTTCTCTGTGCCGTGGCGGGATTCTACATTCCCTCTGTGCTCCAAGCTTCTAAAGTGGGAGGAGTAATTATCCCTACTTTAGAGCTGAAGCCGCTGAGGCACAGAGAGGTTAAAGAACTCACTCAAGACCACACAGCCAGCAAGAAGCAGAGGCCAACGTGAACTCAGGTAGTCTGGCTCTAGAGAATTCTACATTGCTCATCTGCCCAGTGCCCAGAAAACCACAGAAAAGCAATGAACACATAGTTAAAACCAATTCAAAGGGTTCACCAAAGTGACCAGACCGGAAATCTGTCCACATATACCCCAGGGCTTGGAGGTGCAGGTGCTGGGGTGAGACCTGCCTGTGTGAACCGACACAAATCACTCAACCTCTCTCAGTCTCCACTTTTGAATCCGGAAAGTGGGTCCTCGTTCCTCCTGGCTGCATTGGTGTGAACTCCAAGGACAGGGCACCACCACCACTACACACACACACACACACACACACACACACACACACACCCCTAGGAAGGGCCCCAGGGGGCCCGTTTCCCTGCAGGGTATCTTCGCACCCACCAGCCCTGCCTGCAGCCCAGAACTCATAGGCAGGACCAGGCTCCACCAGGGAGGCCAGAGCATTCTGCTCGGCCAGGGGCTGACCCCATGGGCCTCTCCCATGCTTCCCTATTTCTGAGGGCCATCCTCAAGCCTGCCAAGGCCCCGAATCCCTCCTGGGGAGCGCTAGGCACTGGCGGCAGGGCTGGGAAGCAACCCGCTCCCCAGGATGCTTCTGGAGGCAAGTCCACACTTCCACATGGGTGGCCCTCACAATGCCGGGTACCCCTTGGTCCCCGAGGAAAGTTGGAAGCCTTTTTCTTGCTGGGGCCTTGAAGCATAGTTACGGGGGTCAAGACCCTACCCTGGGGGGCAGTCATTTCTTTTCTGCCAGAGAAGGCGAGAGTGCGAGAGAGAGCCGATGGGCAGGAAGCATAATGACACTAATTATCTAATTACTGCAGCTGTGTGAGGAGAGCGCTGTGTGAGGAGAGCGCTGCATTGCAGCAGGCAGCCCGGGGCAGCCGCCCCTCCCCCGCACTCCCATCTGGCCCACTCTGGCCCACACCCCAACTGCTTTACCCTGTGAGCAGGTGGCGGCCAGTGAGGCCCTGGGCCTGCCCTGCAGAGCGTGGCCTGGCCTGAAGTCTCGGGAGTGGCGGGGTGGGGGGACCCAGAAGTGCCACGGCCCGGACTCTGGAGCATGCCTCTGGCCCCAAAGGGGTAGAGAACACACACGTGGGGGCCAGGAGGACGCGGGACCCTGTCCTCCAGGCCTCCACGGCCGAGAGCATGTGGACCGAATGAGGGCCCCTCCATCCCAATCCTCCCCGAAACATCCCCGGCTCTGTCCATGGTACCACACGGCCCACCCTGCCAGCTTCCAATCCCCAGAGCCAGCTCCAAGCCACCAGAAGCAGGCAAGTCCTAAACAGGTAATTAAGGAAATTATAGACAGCTGGAGGCCACGGGATGCTGCAGGCCCAGGGTGACTAGATAAGGAGACTGCCAGGACCCGTGTCCTCCTAGGGACAGGATCCATGGGGGCCCCATGGTGGGTCCTGCTGAGGAAGGGTCTGGTTTCTGGAAACAGGCTGAAGCCCTTGGGAAGACAGGCTTGGAGGGACTCTTAGGGTGAAGGTCAGGGGCGGGAGACTGTCAGGGAAGGACACCCACTTCCCTGTGGCCAGCAAGAGTCCGGAAGGCCAGGCTCCAAATGGGGGACCGGAGATGTGCTGGCTGACTTGGGCTCCACCAAGGGGGTCTCTGAGTGCTGGCAAAGTAGGTCTCCTTGTGTCCCTCGTAGGACCCAGCTTGGCTGGAGATTAGAGCCAGGTCCAGTGACCTGGCTGATTCCCCCATAGAGCCAGCTCAACTGGGAGAAAGAGATGATGAGGACCGTCACCATACAGGGATCCTGGGCACAGGCCACTCTGAGTATGGAGAAAACACCTTGGTCTTGGGCATCCCACTGGCAACAGCACAAGAGTGCTGAGTGGGGCAGAGAAGACGTGTTCAGACTGAATACGGGAGTCCAGTCTAGCTGTGACCCAGACACGAACAACTAGCACACCAGAGCGTTTGGGCCACCTTTCCAGGCTGACCTCGGAGGGACACCCGCCAAATGTGTGGATGGAGGAGAGAAGGGCTGGTAGTGCCACCCCAGAGGACGCCTCGGAAGCTGCAGCCCAGGGACGGGCATCTGCAAGGCTCTCAGGCTCCGCTCCAGCATCCTTACCAACCCCAACTGGCAGCAACGGCAGGATCTGAAGGTCACCAGGGCACCAGACGGCAGGGGCCTGGCTGCCATCTGAACCAGGCAGACGGCACTCTGCTGGGTCCTGAAAGTTATTTCTCATGGAGGACCCTGGCACACAAATCCAGAAGTATCTCCAGCGAACCTCTGAGAAGACACCACAAAGCTCCTGCAGGCCCAGGTGTGGCCAGGAGGGAGTGGGGGGGTCATGCAGAGGCACGAGGGCCCCTGTCACATGGGAATGCCTCAGTGACAACAACGCAGTGTCCGAGTCCCGTCCCCCCACGCCCCTGCTGATTGCAGCCCAGTGAGGCTGAGAGCCAAGAAGGGGGTGGGGGATAAGATGGGGGGGCGGGCCTGCCGCCACGTGCAATGCGATGAAAGTGCTGCCCCCGTGCCACCCGCAGGCGCAGCCACGTGGGCCCCTCTGGGGGCCGCCAGGGCAGGGGTCCCGGGCAGCAGCCCTCTGGCCGTCCGGATGGATGGCAGGGTCGGAGGGGCTCTCGCTCCGCTCCGCTCCCCGGGACAGAGGTGTCCGCGAGAAAGAGCCCGGCCACCGGCTGTGGCGCTGCGGGCCGTGCAGCCAGGGGCCCGGGAGGGAGGGATCAGGTGGGCTGGGGGGTGCCCAGGATGGCCGGCGCCTGTGTCCCAGCCCCTCCCTCCGGGCCTGCTGCGGGCACTGGGCCACATCAGGCGGGAGCCTCCCTTGGCGGCAGGGCCGCCCGCTCGCAGGGCAGCGCTCGGGAACCCAGCAACGAGGGGCCCGGACCGTCCGGCCCCGGGCCACGTGCCTCCCTCCCAGGCCCCTGGCTCCAAACCAAGATGGGACGCTTTGCCCAGCTTCTTCCAGGAGGGACAGAGCTGAGGCCCGGAAGTGGGGAGGGGCTGCCAGGGAAGGTTCCCCCGGGTCTGGCGTGGCAGGTGGAGGCCTGCTCACAGCGGGGAAGCGGGCGCCTGGCCCTCCCCATGCTGTGCACCACCGCTGCCGCCTAGGGCGCCCAGCGCTTGCGGTCGGGGGCTGGTCCTTTTGCGGAGAAGGGCCCTCCTTGCGCGGTGGCCACCATCGTGCCCAGCGATCGTGTGCACAGACGTTCGGCAGGGAGGCCACCACTGCTCCCCGGTCTGGGGTTTGTGTCAGGACGCGGGCGTACCGGGATTACCAGCGTCCCGTGGTCCGGGGGACTGAGGACGTTCCCAGGCCAGTCGGGAGGAAGTGCTCGCAGCGGCCCGGTGGCATCCACCTTCGTTCAGGGCCGGCCAGAGTGGTGACTCCAAAGTACAGCACGAGGACCAAAGTCCTGCGTTCTGAGGTCCACCGCGGTCGGGATGGAGATGGCCGGCAGTGACGCCTGCATCTCCCTGCCCCTCCCTTGGTTGCCGGCTTTGTTTTCCTGCTTCTTAATCAGGAGGGTCTGGCGATCCTGGGCTGTCTGGCCATCCTGAGCTGTGGGCCTTTGCTCTGATCACGTTCTCCTGCCCACACCCGCCTCCCCTGTGTCCCTCTGTGAGGAAAACCCACAGCGTCTGCGGAGAGCCAGACACCACCCGAGTCTGCAGAGAAGCACCCGCTGCTCTGGACTCTAAAGAGGTCCAGAGAATGAGAGCTTGGTTTGGGGGACAAGTGGCTCTAAAGTTCAGGGGACAAAGAGGCAAGCAAGAAGAGCAAAGGAGTTTTGTTTTGCTTTAAGATAACTGACGTGGGACCTGCAGGCCAGGTATCAAAAGATGCAGGGTGTGGGCAGTTACCAGTGTGGGAGCCCACACCCGAGTCCACAAAATGGGACAGACAGCCCAGAGACAGGCCCTACCACACATCAGGATCACACATTAACCAGGGGACAAATGGTTTAAGAAAACGGGGATGATGGGTTATGGCTTGAGAACCTTACCTCATACTATTCCCCAACACAAATTTTTCTTGGATAAACAGGGCTTGGCAAATTCCGGCCTCAGGGCCAAATCTGGCAGCCAAGTGTTTTTGTGAATAAAGTCTTATCGGTACACAGCCATGGTCAGGACAGAGACCTTGTGGCTTGCCAGGTGGAAAATATTTAGTACCTCACCCTTTGCAGGAAAAGTTTGCCCACCCCTGGATTAAAGAGTTAAACATCTTGGGCTTCCCTGGTGGCGCAGTGGTTGAGAGTCCGCCTGCCGATGCAGGGGACACGGGTTCGTGCCCCGGTCCGGGAAGATCCCACATGCCGCGGAGCGGCTGGGCCCGTGAGCCATGGCTGCTGAGCCTGCGCGTCCGGAGCCTGTGCTCCGCAATGGGAGAGGCCACAACAGCGAGAGGCCCGCATACCGCAAAAAAAAAAAAAAAAAAAAAAAAAAGAGTTAAACATCTTAAAGATGCAACTACACATACGCTCACTCACACACACGCAGACACATGGCCAACCCAGAGATGGATAGTTCTCAGATTTCTCCAAGGGATTTTGTAAGCCTAGAAGCAATGGAAGAAATCACACAAAAATTGTGAGATACAAAGTGTTAACCTTTTTCATGAAAAAAATGAAAAGGCAATGAATGAAGAGGATTTAAAATTATTTGCAACAAGTATGCTAAACTGTCACTATGTTTCATGGATAAAGTTTATTCAGACCCACAAGAGGAAACACTTGGACCTCCACAAATAAAGGTGAGGAACGGAACAACAAGAGATACAATTAATAAACATGTAGAAAAATGCTCACCATCAGGAACAATGCAAGAAATAGAAACTGAAGTAGATATTCTGGAGCTAGATATTTGTGCCAGGTTGTTTGATTACAGTGACTAACGCTGGCAAGGCTGCAGCGAGCCAGCCCTTCAGACGCCCAGAAAAGCCCTTTGGCAGAATGAGCTTCCGTCTGGGCACTCTCCTCAGGACAGAACGAGTCACCCACCGAGATGCTCAGCAGAGTCTCACGCACGAGAGCGAAACGGATCCGACTGCCTGGATCTCCACAAATAGCTAAATAATTAAGTGAATTACAATCTCTTGAGAGAATATTATTCAGCCATTAAAAATTGTAATTACAGCCCTGAGGACCGCCCTGATCTATCCTGGGTGCTCGAGAAATAGCTGTCAAATGAGCCAACCATCATGTGTAGTTCCTTCTTTGCTCCATTCAAGTTCTTTATTTTTGCAATAAGTACTGACTGCTTTCATAATCTTCAAAAAATTAAGCCGTATCCATTTTGAAAAAAATCATTTAGAAAGGGATTACATTAATAAAGAAAATGCTTGTGTGAAGTAAAAAATAGATTACACAATTGTGCCCATGGTATAATTACAGTAATGTGAAAATAAATAGCCCATGCAAAGAAAACGGAGCAGAAACGTGTCCAGTGAAATGGGAAACACTGGCTGGCACTTTGGTGATAGGATGCGGGGGGTGGGGTGTTCCTATATCTTCTACTTCTCAGCATTTCATGAATTTTCTGTAAAGAGCATGCATGTTAAGAGCATCGTTTTTAAATGAAAGAAGTAAACATTATTTAAAAAAACACCCAAGAGCCTCTCCTGTCTGCAGACCTGCCCAGGCGCCTCCAGCATGCCCCATGAGCGATCCTGAACCCAGGGCAGGGGCCACATCCGGATTTGCCCAAAGTGGTGTGCTGGGGCCGCTGGAATCAGCATCCCCACCACATGGTGGGCTGCTTCTGGAACGAGGCACTCTCGCCCCCCTTGCCCAGTTCTGTGCAGGCACCTGGGCTAGCCCTTGGCGAGTGTGGCAGAGCCCCCCAGACTCTCCAGGGTGCGGACAGGCTGCCTGGAGGCGTCCACAGCCTCTTTACTGGCTCCCTTTCAAGGAGCCACTGGGGGCGCAGGCTTGAGAGTGGCCTCAGGGTCTCTGAGGACTTGGTCTGCATTGGCTCTAAAGCGGCACGGGGTGACAGAACGTTCTGGAATGATGGAAGCGTTCTCTATGTGTAGCTACTGAGCACTTGAAACGTGGTGTGTGGACGAGGAACGGAATTTTCAACTTTACTTAATTTTCATTCAATCGCCACTTGTGGCTAGTGGCTACCACATTGAACCTCACAGCTCTAGAAAGTGCCTCGAGACCGCGGATGCAGGACAGCACTTCTCATTTGAATAAAAGGCTTCCCCTTTACTGAGGAGCCACCTACAGAACACTGAGGCAGGCTCAGGACCCCGTTACATAAGGTGCTCCCCAAGGACACTGACCACAGCACCCCCTTAGCACAACTCTGATTTGGACCCAAGTTTCCGGAAACCTCTTGGGCTCCAAGATCCCTGCCAGTCCTCGGATGCGGGACTCAGGAGAAACCTCCAGCCCTTCCCCCCACCTGAGCCTTTCCCCCTCGCCCTGTGGCTCTGGTTTGGGTTCTGCCATCTACTAGGCACGTGAACTTCGCCTCATCCCCTTCCCAGCCTTGTGCAGTCTGGGAGGCCCAGCCTCCGCTCCTCCGGTGGAGAGCCTCTGTCTTCTGTCCTGGTGGCGTGTGGGTTCAGACCCTGCTCTCCAGGTGGCGCTCCCAGGCCCACTTCCAGCACCTCCCACCCAACAGAAGGTGCCCAGGCAGGGGAGGGCTTTCCAGCCGGGCACCACTTGGCCTGGCTTCTGCCAGCTTAGCCAGGGCAGGGAAGAGAGAAACAGCCAGGAGCTGGGGTCCTAGTTAAAGAAGTGGCCTTCTGGGAAAGGGTGGGGGTGAGGTGGGGAGGAGACATCTGCGCGGCCCAGGTGTCTGCCTGCTGTGCCTGGCAAAGTTCACAGCCAGAGCCTGGCTCCCGGGCCCATCTCAGAGATGGCACTGGTGAGGCGCCCGGGCAGCACGCCCTGCGCTAGATTGAAGCATCTGCCTTTGGCACCACAGCCCAGGTCTCCACCTATCAGCAGACATTTACTCACCTTCGTAGAGGTGCCCTGGACGGGTCACGGGGAAGACTTACTGAAGGGAAGTTAGTTCCCCAACTTGCTTGGGACTCAAATAAATCTACGGTTTGTCTGTTTCTCTCAGTGGGTAGATGGGGGGCCCAGGTGGCTCAGCTTCTGACCTGCAGGGTCTTCCCAGGACTGGAAGTGCCCTTGACAATCGGCTCACTCATAGAATGCGCCATTCTGCTGAGTTCAGCACAGACTTCCAGAGGCTCCGGAACCAATGGCTACATGCACAAATCAGACTCACGAGCCTGACGGCCTGCCTTCCAATCTTGGTTTTACCACCTACTGGCTGTGTGACCTTGGGCAAGTTGCCTAACCTCTCTGGGCCTCAGTCGCCTCATCTGCAAAACGGGGACAGTAACAGCCATTGCTTCATTTGGTTGTTTCACTGAAGTGAGAGAATGTCTGTGAAGCACTGAAAACAGTGTCTGTCACAAACTATGATCACTGTCACTACTGACATTATTTGACGTGCCGGTAACCTCTGACAGAGACAGCAGCCATCAATTAAATATACACGTCCTCAGTTTAAGAACAGAAGGGAGCGTAGTGGGCTAAGCCCACATATGTGCTGACAACCCTGTAAGGTGGGAGGAGGAAGCTGGGCCTGGCGTTGACGGCTTCGAGAGTCCCAGCCGAAGCTCGGCTCTCAAAGTCCCCAGGCGCCCAGCACACTCGCATCTTGCCCACCAGGAAGGCCAGGGTCCCTCTCTAAAAGTCACGCTGGGGGAGGGGGAGAGGGGCTGCAGCCGACCCCAGCACCCTTCGCTGCCACCTTGCACTGGGAGAAGCTGTTCTGGGCTAGAGAGTGCTCACTGACTCACGGCCAACCTCCCCGCGCTCGCAAATGATTCAACGTCTAAAGCTCCAGCTCTAAATCCTGAAATGTCAGCGGAGTCCGCCGAGGCCCACCCCCACGTTCCCCAGGCCCAGAGCGGGGAAGGGACTTAGACAAGGTCACAAAGACCATGAGGCCCAGAGCTGGCAGCAAACCCGGGTGCTTTCCGCCACCTCTTTGCCCCTCAGGGGCCTGCTGCGGCGTCCCTGCCGGCCGGCCGCCTGGTGCTGTAGCTCCCCACCACCACCACCCCGCCAGTGCGCTCTTAGCCTCCGGGGCTTCCTTCCCCGAAGGACTGGCTTTCCTTCTGGCTCTGCACAAAGCCCCCTCCCACGCCGCCCCAGTTCCATCTGCCTGCGTTACCCCCTCCCCCCAACTTCTGTGCCAGAGACGCCTGCCCCTTCGATCAGACCACGTGGCGGCACTGGGCATGGACCAGGTTGGTCTGATCCAGACTGGCTGTGTCCATGGCCCTCCCTCTCCTCGAGGCGAGCAGCAGGGACAATCCATGTCCTCAGACCACAGCTGCCCAGCCCCCTCCACACGGCTTGCTCTCCAGGGGCTGGCTCCACCCTTGGACCCTCTGCCAAGCCTCAGCTGAGGCCCTCAGGGGCCCGGACAGCCCCCCAGCCCTCGCCTCTGCAGGCCAGAGCAGGCAGGGGGTTCCCACTGCCCAGGTCTGCATCCCAGCTCCCCTCTCGTGACTCATGTGTCCTTGGTCTCCTTGGCTGTGAAAGGGGGTGATGGAAACAGTGGCGTAGCTTGTGAGACTCAGCCAGAGGGTCTAGAAACCTGCTTAGAACTGTGCCAGGACGTGTGGGAGGTGCTCCCCCCACGAGGCCCGTGAGAGTGTCCCCAGCCAGCCACCCATCCAGCCAACACAGGGCCGTGTCCCTTCCCTTCTTGGGGCCTCAATTACCCTGTCTGAAAAATGGGGACAAAAATCTAGGCCTTGCCTCCCTCACCGGGTGATTCTGCAAGTTCAGTGAGGTCAAGGTTGTGAATGTGCCACACAGAAACCCATGCCCACTCTGAGCCAGGCCTGTGCTGGGCACCCAAGCAACCAGGGCAGATTAGTAACCAGTCCCTGCCTTAAGATGCTCACAGACTAGTGAGGGGTGACTGCGGTGGGTAGGGAGTGGACAGAGCTGGTGGGCAAACGAGGGGGCTGCCTGCCAGGCTGGCGCTCAAGTCCTTGCACAGAGCCAAGGCAGACTGGGATGGTTGGGGTCAGGCTGGACTTGACCCTGTGGCTGGCAGGGACCCACTTGAGGTCAGGGGCCCAACGGCCTCACCTTTGGAATACCGAGTGGCCCCCCTCCGCCCCTCCCCCCAGCCCCGGGAATGTCAAGTGCCCAGTTGAGGGAGGCGGCCCTGCCCTGTCCCTTCAGGGAGGCTTTCCACACTCTCTCCCAACCCCTCACCAGACCCTCACCCTGGGCTCCCCAAGGCACCCTCTGGTCCTGCCCTGCCCCATGCCCTGCCCCCGCCCCTCTCCTGGCCAGGCGTTAAGCCCCAAAGGGACCAGTAGAAGGAAGGAGACCAGGTCCGAGGAGAGAATCTCTGGGAGATGCCACGCCAGCGCTACAAATTCCAGAATCCTAACCCCCTGAGAAAACTGAGGACCCGACCCGGAGAAGCCATCTGGCCAAGGTCACACAGGGGAGGAGGGGGAGGACAGCTGTGCGCAGAGGGATGGAGAAGGAGTTACCCAAGTGTGGCCGAGTCTGCTTGCCGTTGGCATGCCGGCGGCGGGGCCGGGCAGCTGTGTGGGCGTGCAGGGGACAGTGCGGGAACGTGTGAGGGTTTCTCAGACCGTGTGTCCGGGAAGGATGACACAGTGTGAGGCCGCGGGGGTGGGGGGCGGAGGGGGTGCCAAGAGGCTCCGAGAAGGTGCGTGCGCGAGGCCGGCTCCAGCCCAGGCCCTGAGCCCCCGGCTGTGCCCGCCCCGGGACCCGCCCGCAGCCCCCGGCGGCCTTTCTCCCCAGACGCAGATGCGCGTGCGCGCAGGATGCGGGGCGCAGGGTGCAGGGTGCGGGGCGCTGCCCGCTGGCCTGGGGACCTGGGGGTGACGCGCGGCCGCGGCGCCGCAAGGACACAGCAGGCCAGGCGCGGGGCGCAGGTGCAGCGCGCGGGGATCCGTGTCCCTCCACCTGCCAGCCGCGCCACCTGCCGGGCCACCCTCCCCGCCCGCGCCCGCGCCCACCCCGGCAGCGCCCGAGCGCCCAGGGCACCACTTACCCGGTCATGGGCACGGCCGCCGCCGCGGCCTCGGTTCCGGCGGGCGCTGTCGCTAGTCGCTGCGGGCGGACGCCCGGCGGACAACGATCCGCTCCAGGGACCGAAAGGCCCGGGCACCAGGCGGCCTGGCCGGCAGCGCGGGCGCGACCCTCCGCGGCGGGCGAGGGCTGCGGCCGAGTGCTCCCCACGCTCCGCACCGGCGGCGGCGGGCGACGCGGCGCGCTCGGCTCCAGCCGCAGCTCTGAGCGCGGAGGGAGGGAGGGAGGGAGGGAGGGAGGGAGGGAGGGAGAGGGGGGAGGAGAAGGAAGGGAGGAGGGAGCGGGCGCGGGGGGCGGCGCGCGGCGCGGGGGCCGCGGGGCTCCGGAGCCACGCGGCTCCTGAGCTACGCGCCCGGTGCGCGCCCTTCTGTCCCCCAGGACGCGCGGCGGTGCCCGCCCTTCTTGGCCTGGCGGTGACCCCGGAGGGCTCTGGCCAAGGGGGGTGGGGGTGGGCGCGGCTGGGTACTGGGGGGCCCTGGCACCGGGGAGCTCAGAAAAAGGGCACCGAGCAGGCAGGCTGCCACTCCCTCTCCAGACTGCCCCTGGGTCTGTCTCCTTGACAGTCAAATGGGGCGTGGAGCTGAGTTGCTGATTTGTAATGTGGGGTCCATGCCCCCCTCTGCCCCTCACCCCCGCCCCGTGGCCTCCGAGGAGCTGGTGATCCTCAGGAAGCTGCCTGCTAACAGTTGGGAGGAAGACACCTAAGCACCAGGGTAGCTGGAGCTTGGGACAGGTTCTCAAAGTCAATGACCCCAAAAGGTTATCACACAAAGACCCTTATACAGGATGCAGAGAGATCCTGCACACAGGTGGACACCCAGAAGCAGAAACACAGGGACACACATTCGCAGACACAAGGGGAGACAGACACACAGACAAAACTCCAATGTGGAGAAGACCCCCATACGCCCAAACACACGTAGGCACATCTGTGGACAGAGACCGGAGTGTGTGCCCATGGACACCCAGTGGCCAGGCGGGAGCTGGCCGGCCGTGCCTCTGGTCCTTAAAGCCCCAAGCTGCCCAGCCCCAGGGACAGTGAGTGCCTCCGAACCTGGATCAGGCCTTGGCCCCCATCCGTGAGCAGCGAGCAGGAGTGCGAGGGCGTGGGAGCGGCACAGGAAGGGGGCTGAGTGTGAGTGACAGGCCCACGGTGAGCATCACCACTCCAGAGCAGGCAGGTAGAAGAGGCTTGGACACAGCCACTAATTGTTTCTTGCCTTGGACAGACAGGGTCCCGGGGTGTCCTGTGTGCCAGGCCTGGTCTGGGCACCGAGGACACAGCAGGGACCCCCAAACAGGGAGCTGGCGGGCAGAGCATGAACTCAAAGCATCGCAGTTGGGGTAAAGGCCCAAGGAGAGCATGGCAAGGGGGGAGACGAAAGATGGTGCTGGGAGCTCAGGGAAGGCTTATTTGAGGAGGTGCCACTGTGACAGACACCTAAAGGACACGAAGGCACTGCAGACCCAGGGGGTCTTCCCTGGGTCAGAAGACTGGCACACCTCCCCACGGTCTGTCTCTCAAGCAGGAAGCAGCTGTTCCACGGACAGCCCTTGAGATCTGGCACCTCTCAGTGCAAGCAGAGGTCACACTTACGTGTGCGTGTGTGTACACACACACACACACACAGACTTACACATGCTGACATATCCTCAGGGATGTGGACACACACATGCTGACAACTCTCACAGTGCTGACACACTCACATGTGCTGACGCACTCACGTGCTGAGAACTCTCACACGTACTGACACTCTCACACGTGCTGACACTCTCACACGTGCTGAGAACTCTCACACGTGCTGACACTCTCACACGTGCTGAGAACTCTCACACGTGCTGACACACTCACACGTGCTGAGAACTCTCACACGTGCTGACACTCTCACACGTGCTGACACACTCACACGTGCTGACACTCTCACAGCCGGTGACACACGCTCACTCAGAACGATCCCTCCCCCCCACATGCTCAGTTATTCTCACACCTTTACACGCTCACTAGTCACACATAGTCACACACTTGTACACATTCAGTTATTCACATGCACTCACACTTCCTCACATAGTTATTCACATTTATTCACACTCACACCCACTCTTACCCACCCAGTCACACTCACACCCTCCCTCATGCCTCTCACACAGGCTCACACAGTTGTTCACACTCTCTCTCTCACACGCACACTTCGGTCATGCACGCTCGCTCACACGCACGCTCCCCTTGCACTCCAACCCTGGCCGCTTTTCCTGGGATTTGCCCTCTGAGAGCCAGCTGGCTGTCCCGGTTGTTGCTCGGCTCTGGCCCCCTCGGCCCCTCAGCAGCCCTGGAGCCCGGTGCTGCCCCGGCAGCCTGGCACTGTTCTCCTGGCCACCCCCGTGCTCGGAGCCGGTGGTCAAGCTGGGCCTTCACTGGGCTGGGTGATGGGGTGCCCTGGGCATCCACACTGGGGAAGAGGAGCCCCAATCGGTGGGTGGCCTCCCGAGAGCCCTTCCCCCAGACTCAGACCCCCCTTCCCGGCCTCCCACGGGGGAACAGGCTCTCTGGGGTCTGGCACAGGGGCCAGTCCTTCCATCCCAGACCCGAGGCCCCTGGCCTCCCTGGGCCCTCGCTGGAGCTTCCCTCGGGCAGGGGGTGAACCCTGGACAGTAGCAAACACCAGCCTCTTAGCAGACATGTGTTGGCGGCTCTGGGAGGACAGAAGTGGTGGAGGAAGAAATGGGTGCTGAGAGGGGAGGCTTGGGAGTGGCTGAAGAGAAGAGAGAAGACTCACTTAGGATTGTGTCACTGTTTTCCCTCGGGGCCGGGGGACATATTATCACTCCTGGGGGCGGTGCTCATTTTACTGATGGCTGCTGTCCAAACGGGAGCATTGGCACTGGCACGTGAAGTGCGTCCTGCTCCCAGACCTCAGAGCCGGCTGCCTCTTCAGCCCTCACTGTTGTCCCCCTTCCCAAATGCTTTCTTTCCCAGGTCCTCGGCCACCACCTGTCCCCAGGCCCCTCCTCTCCGTGGGCCCCGCAGCTGTCGCCCCTCCCTTGCCCGGTTTCGCTCCTGCCACTTTTGGTGTGGCGGTCACCGTCTCCTCCGGGGACAGCAATCCTCAGCCCAGCCCTGAAATGGGAGCCCCTCTGGCTGGGCCCCGGGTCCCCCTCCTCTTCCCACTCTCTCCCTGGCTGAGATCACAGCCACCACCCCCTGGCTTCAGGGGCCACCAGCGTGCCCGGACCTCCACGGCCAGTGGTCCCCTGCAGCCCAGGGAGGAGGGGCTGAAATGCCCCTGGAGAGACGTGCACATCCTAACCACCCCCAGCCTGCACTGCGTTGGGACCCTGTGTGGAAATAGGGCCTTTGCAGATGTAAGTTCAGGATCTTGAGATGGGGAGACAATCCTGGGTTATCTGGGCAGACCCCAGATGTAGTGATAAGTGTCCTTATAAGAGGGAGGTAGGAGAACAGTTGACACACAGACACAGCAGGAGGTCTTGTGAAGACAGAGGCAGAGACTGGAGTGACACAACCACAAGCCTAGGGATACCTGGAGCCACCAGAAGCTGGAAGAGGTCAGGAAGGACCCTCTTCTAGAGTTTTTCGAGGGAGTGTGGCCCTACTGATACCCTGATTTTGGACTTGTCGCCTCCAGGAACGTGAGAGACTCGATCTCTGTTTGAAGCCGCCCGTGTGGTCCTTTGCTACAGCAGCGGCCCCAGGAAACTCATACCAGCCCTGATCTGGCAGCAGGAGCTGGGGCCCTTCAGTGCTGGAGCTGCCCTGGGCTCTCCGGGGCCACAGTGGCTCTGTGCCACCCCTGGCGACCATGCCCTGCCCCATGTGTCTGGAGTGGAGCTGGCTTTGCCTCTTCCTGAAACCTCTGCCGTCCCCAGACTGGAGCCCAGAGTCAGGAGCCCATGGGAGTGGGGTCCGCAATGGATGAACAACCTCCCAAGTTCTCAGAGTGGGCCCCTCCACCACCCAGGCCCTTCAAGGAGGGGTTGTCCCTCTAAGTGCCCTGCCCCCAGCCCCTGCCATGGCCTGAGGACACCTGGCTGGCTGCCCCTCCGACAAGCCCCGACTCGTCTAAACCCAAGCAGTGGATTGAGCTTAGGCTCCAGCTGGACCCGGCTACATCCAGAAGGCACCTGACCTGCAATAAGTACTTGGAAATATCCCCCACCTCAGCCCCATGTCACTCAGAGTCAGCTCCTTGGTGGCCTCTCCTTTCACAGGACAGCCCTCCCCGAGCGAGACACTGCCATGACTTTCATTGCCCTGGGTGTGTGTGTGCACGCACGTGTGACGGCCCCAGCTCACCCTCTGGATCAGAGCCCTCCTCTGAGTGCAACCACACGTCCACAGCTCCCCACGTGCTCCTGGCCCTCAGGGGGCATTCTCCAGGCCCCGGGGATGCCACACCCCACCCTGCCCACTCCCTAACTCTCACCCCACGTCCAATCTGCACCCAAGTGCAGGCTCCTACTCAACTCAAGGTCGACTGGACCTGGCCCCTCCCCCATCTTTCCTGCCCCTTTCCTGCGGGGTTACCGAGGCTTTGGGACTGCACACCCCTCCGCCCATCCACCTGCCCACAGTTCACAGCAGAGCATCCCAGTCCTCTGCAGCTCTGCCACCTAGGGCTTCCTGGGACCGCAGCTGGGCCCTGGGCTCCACGGGGAGGAGCCTTGCATGGTGTACAAGGCATACGGCGAAGTGTACACGAGGGACTGTTGGCTGACAGAGATGTTGCCATAGGCTTTTTCCAAAGGCCAGTCAGTCTCAACTTTTGTTTCGTTATTACTATCATCTAATAGTCTGCAACACACTCGATACCAGAGTGAGGCTAAGTGGGCCGTTCGTCTTTTTTTTTTTTTTTGACTGCGCTCAGGCTTTCTCTAGTTGCGGTGAGCGGGGGCTACTCTTCGCTGTGGTGCGTGGGCTTCTCATTGCGGCGGCTTCTCTTGTTGCGGAGCACGGGCTCTAGGCGTGTGGGCTCAGTAGTTGTGGCTCGTGGGCTCTAGAGCGCAGGCTCAGTAGTTGTGGTGCACGGGCTTAGTGGCTCCGCGGCATGTGGGATCTTCCCAGACCAGGGCTCGAACCCGTGTCCCCTGCATTGGCAGGCGGATTCTTAACCACTGCGCCACCAGGGAAGTCCCCTAGGGCCGTTTGTCTTTGACCTAGTGCTCTGGGTACGGAGACCTCCTTTCCAACCATGATCCCCAAGCCCTCGTGGGGTGCGGCCCTGTTCAACTCCCTGGCGCCTGCAGTGGGGCCTGAGTGGTCCCCTGGGTCCTCACAGCCACACTCTGGTCTAGCAGAGTGTGGGTCATGCCTGCATGGAGCTGTCCCCTCTCGTGTGTGGTGACCCACCAGGCCTACGGGACACCTTCCCTGCGGCCCAACCACGGGGTTCTCCTCTGTGCCTACCAGCATTATTACACCGGTCCCACTAGCGTGTCATGGCACCGGTGTCCCAGGGTAAGAGGGAGGCAGGGAGGAAAGGAAAGGCAGCAAGCCTGGAGAAAAGACAGTGATCCACAGGGGGCTGAGGTGAACCCACACCACAGGGTCCGGTGCCCAGACCTGCCCGCAGAGAAACAGCCCGAGGGCTCCGTGTTTCTGTCTCCGCCAGGCCCTGTGCCGGCTGCCCCTCCTCCCACCAGCGAGGGGACTTGACCGAGGCCCTGACTCCTGGACCCCCGCCAGTGCCCTTGCCCTGAGCCTGCCCAGCTCAGCAGAGATTGCCGGGCCATGGAGCACACGACCCAGAATAGTGCTGGGGTGCCAACGGGTGACATTCTATCGCTGGGCCACCACACTGAGCGGTGCCTCCCACCCCCAAAAGGAGAAATCCGGGGGTGCCGGGTGCCCCAGGGCCAGGCCAGGCAGAAGGGTTCTGTGCACGGAGCCAGCGCGCGGCGCCTCTGGGTTCCTCCTCTCCTGGGCTGGCACTCCGGGCGGCCCCGCCTGCTCTATTTTCATTGGTGGCCCACGGCTGCTCAGGGAAGCCCTGGATCCCATCACCTGGGCCAGAGGCCCCTTGTGTACAACGAGGGAAGAGCAGCCAGGCCATAGCCTGTCTCCTGTTTAGCCCGCTGGGCTTGCCGTCCAAGGGGCATTTCTTGGGGGACTGTCCCCCCCTACTCCCTTTCTGGGGCAGACCTGTGTCTCCAGGCTTCACGGGCTGTGCCCTGGATCCTCTCTTGGGAACTGGCACCCACACGCTGCGACCTAGGCTTGGCTGTGCTGGCACACAGGGTGACCTACTGGGTGGTCGCTGCGCTGGGAGCGCAGGCCAAGCCAGTACAGGCAGGTGCGCACAGCACTGGGCCCTGTCCCCGTGAGGCCTGGCTCTCCTGGGAGTGCGCCCCCTGGTGCTGACACGGGTGTGGCACACAGCTCTGACCTCAGCCGAAATCCGGTATTGTGCTGAGCCCCCAAACCCCATCAAGACAGGCAGGCAGGGGCCCCTAGGATTTCCCGGCTCCCGCTCGGTTGGGGGGAGTTTCTGGCCTGGCGCTCTGCAGCCAGCGGCTGCTTGGCAGACACTCTGCTCTGGGAGGGCAGACGCTACCTCAGCCGGCCCTGCTTCAGGAGCCCAGTCTGAGGATAGCCGGGTCAACAGAAGTGACTAGAAGGGACGGGAAGGGGGCAGCCTGGGGCCTTCTGCCTGATTGCGTAGGGCCTCCTGGTCCAGCCCCGAACCTGGGGGTGCTGAGCACCCTCACTTGAAGGCAGGGAAAGCAGCTAATAGGCAGCCCAAGGCTCCGACTGGGCACGGAGAGTTGGAACCTGGGAGCCAGCCACAGCGGACCCCCATGGCTCCCGTTTCTTTTGGGTCCCCAGTCCACCCCGAGACGCTGCACACGCAGCCGTATTGCACAGTGTTTCTTTAATTGAAAGACAACAACCGACCTCAGAAGCAGCCCCTCCTCAACCTGGGCGTGATCACTCGGAGCCCTCACTACCCCAGGGGCTGGAAGGCAGCGGGAGGGGAGACCTAGCCATCGTGGGGGAAAGGGGGACAGTGAGAAGCGTGATGGGGACTCTGGCGGGATGCTGGGTCCCACCCAGGGGACAGACTCTCAGGGTCTGGCTGAGTCCAATGCTCCCCCTGGACTGTGGAGCGCGTGGTTGCAGGATCATCCAGGCTTGGGGGCGAGGCCTGGGTGGGGTGGGGGGCAGCTGTCCCCCACCGCAGCCCGCCTGGGTAGGGGCTGGGCAGAAGCCCAGCGAGACAGAGACCAGACCCAGCCCAAGGATGTGAGAGAGGAGAGGGAGGACGAGGGAGGGACAGACGGAGAGACAGAGAGAGACGGACAGGACTGATCCAGGGGCCAGTAGAGCAAAGAGGCTGGGATGGATGGCCGTGAACTCACAGAAGGATGGCAGGGGGCATGGGAGGAGAAGGGTAGCAGGCCAGGCCGAGGAGGGATGTGTGCCAGGCAGGTAGGGTGGGCTCAGCGGGGTCTGCTGTCTCCATCCCTGGCCCCCCAGACCCAGGGACCATTTTCCTTGGACTGGAGCCACAGACAATTTGGTTTTGGGGTGAATGGGAAGAAAGCTTCGTGGGGGCACCTCTGCGTGGTCATGATGGGGGAACAGGGGTGGCTCTGAAGCTAAGGGGCGTGTGATGGGGGCCAGGCCCCACGCCTCACCTGCACACTTGGGAGCCAGGGCAAGGACGTCGGGCGGTGATGAGGGGGGTTGGGGATCAAGGGCAGGGCTGGGTTGGGTGCAGTTGAGCATTGGCTTCGCTCCCTTTCTTTGCTTCCCCCCCTCAGGACATCCACTGTGCTGCCCAGAGACCCCACCCAGGCCACCTTGGCGGCTGCTGCCACCTCTACTTTTTGTAGTTGCCAAACTGGATGGCCAGGCGGTCAGTGACGCAGCGGAAGGTGGCCGGTTGCACCTCCCAGTAGGGCACGGGGTTGCTGAAGAGGCTGATGCCATTGTAGTAGGCTCGCTTGACCCCGAAGCCCACCGGGCAGAAGTCATTGACGCCCACCTTGGTGATGTTGTTGGTGTGCAGATAGACCACCTGGGGGCAGAGGGGTGTGGCTCAGGCTCAGGGCAGTGGCCCAATCGCCCCGACCCCCCTGCCTGAGTCTGTCCTGCCTGGGTATGCCAAGCAGAGGGCAGAACCCCGAGGGCTGGTGCCCTCCCTCCCGCCTGAGTCCCATCCCACTGCCTCACGGGCCACGTTTCATTGTGTTGCATCCATGCGGCCCTTTGGGGGCATGGAGGTGATCCTCCCATTGTCTGGAGGAGCAAACTGAGGCTTGGGTATGGTTGTTGGGCGGGTGTTGGCCAGCGTTAAGGCACTGGTGTGTGACTGGGTGCTGGGATGGGGAGCTCGGGGGGTGTGGGTGTGAGGTGAGGGGTACGTGGGGCATGAGTGGTGGGGTGGGACTGTCGATGTGGGAAGGATGGCTCACATAAAGTCCCTGGCCCTCCCTCGGGGTTCCCTGGGCTCTGGGTTTGCCCCCAGGGAAGCAGCTTCCCAGTCCAGAGCCCCAGGGGCGTGAGAGGAGAAAGAGCCTCCTCCTCCCCCGGTCCCCCAGCTCCCTGAAGCCACACTCTATGGGACACGAGGGTCAGGAAGTGAGGACCCAATGACGGCAGGGAGGCGCTCAGACTGCAGCAGCGCCCTCTAGAGGCGGCAAGGACACGGCCGCTAGAGGGCGCGCTCGGCCTGGCCGGGGGGCTGCTGCCGCTGCAGGTGGGCGGTCCCCACGCAGGGCTCAGGCGGGCTCCGGTGTACTCGGCTCTGACTGGCCAGCCGGCGAGAATGGCGGGTCTCCTGGCACGTGTGAATGGGTTGGAAGCAGCGACTGAGGTCCAGAGCAGGGCCGAGTACGACCAAGTTCATCCATGTGGCTGACAGCCAAAGTGGGGGTAGGGCCCCTGAGAGAGCCCCAGGCCAGGCCCTGTATCCCCTCATCAGCTCACTTCGTGCCCTGGGCTGTCCTTGTCTTGTCGCAGATCTGTGTACCCCCGTGCCCAGACTGTCCCCTGACCTCGTGGGCACCCACCTGCGAGACCTGCTCTTCCCTCACGACCTTGCTCCCCCGGGCCCCGCCCTCTCTGCTGTCCACAGTGGCATCCCCACCCGACCCTCTTCTTCCTCAGTGCAGGGGGTTGGCACTGAGGGAGGGATCCCTGAGACTGCTCCTTTCCAGCGAGGTCCTATTCCACTCTGTACCCAGACCCCACACGTGCTGGGCCTGAGCAAGGAGGGCCATGGGCTGAGGGGCTGCCCTGGGGATGTAGGCTGCTCCCCTCCCCCAGTCTTAGAGAACCCAGCACCAGGGGCTGCCCGCTCCCTGGCTCTCACCTGGAGGAGCTTGAGGTCCGGAAGGCCAGCAGGCACCCTGGACAGCTTGTTATTGTCCAAGTGCAGTTCCCGCAGGGTGGGCAGAAAACTCAGGCTCCCATTCTCAATCATGCGGATCTGGTTGTGGCCCAGGCCCAGCCTGCGAAGGGGTGGATGAGAAAAAGACGGTGTGGTGGGGCCCACAGGCCACACGGCACTGTGTGGACTCAGGCCCCCCCGGCCCCCCAGCCCACCTGTACAGCTTTGAGTAGCGGAGCAGATCCTCCAGCTCGATTGCCTGGATTTTGTTGTGGTCCAGATGGAGTTCATTCAGGGTCTCGGGGAGGTCTGCCAGGAAAAGAGGATGCTCTGGGCTGAATGCAGGAGGGGAGGCCATGTGCGTGGGCTGATGCTCTGTGTGTGTGTGTGTGTGTGTGTGTGTGTGTGCACGCTCCCACGCTTGGTGGAGCAGAGACCCTAGCTCTGCCCCAGGTGGGGAGAGGGGCAGCCAAAGCCCTCCCTGAGTAGACTGGGTGCCTCCAGATGGCTCCAGGCCCCCGACCTGTGTCCATGTGTGCTTCGAAGGCCAGGTAGAGTGGGAAGCAAGGGCTGCCTTCCTACCTTTGGGGATGCCGGTGAGCTTGGCCTCAGAGATGCGCAGGTAGTTGAGCTTCAGGCCATCGAAAGCTCCAGGTTCAAAGCCACTGTTCTCCAGGGGGTTCCCACCCATCTCTAGGAGAGAGACCCCCTCAGCCCTGGAGCCAGGCCTGGGCATCTGCCCACACACCCCCGGAGCCTGTTGGCTGCCTGGCTTGGGCTGCCCTAATGGGCCCTGCTAATTACCTGCTCCCTCATCTCTCCCTGAAAACGGTGCCACTAATTTACTAACGCAAGTGGACTAAATGCAAACTCCTCTCTATTCAAGGCCACTAACTCCCAAGGGCACTGGGCCTGGCATCGGCCTTAGGGGGCAGAGGGAGCAGGGAGAAAGGGAGGGGTGACAGAAATCAAGGCTGGGCTCCCCCGCCCCCCCAGCCCCTGGCTGGCTGGCTGGCCGCACTGGCCCTTTCCTTTCCCTTTCCTTACGGGCCCTGAGTTTCTCTTCACCTTCCCTTGGCAGCTCTGGGGCGTGCTCCTAGACAAGCCTCCAGAAAGTTCCGTGAGGCCCAGCTGGCTGGTCCATGGCTGTCCCGGATAGCCCAGCGCCCAGCTGCCCTGGCTGGCAGAGCCCCCCTCCTTGACCCTTCTCCCCCATCCACTGCCACCGCCGGGGAGGGGTGACGACCGCCCCTGGCGGGACCTCGCTCACCGATGCAGTTCATGTTGCGAAGCCCACTGAACACGCCCTTGGGCACCTTGCGGATGCGGTTGTCATGGATGCGGAGCTCCACCAGGGAGCTGGGCAGGTTGGGAGGGATCTCCACCAGGTGGTTCTTGGAGATGTAGAGCTTCTGCAGCTTCCGCAGGGGGCTGAAGGCCTTCTCGTGGATCTTGGAGATCTTGTTGCTCGCCAGGACCAGGGCCTGAGGGGGGCGGCATGTGCTGGATTGAAGGCCCAGCCCCCACCTGCCCGCCTTCTCCGCTCCCCCATCCCCTGCCGCCTGAGCTAGCGATTCACGATTAGCAGTTATCAGGACTTTACAGGTGTTTGAGTCCCAGCTCAGCCTCCAGGAGACCCGTCTGTGCTCCCGGGCAGAGTGGAGATCGGGGAGCTGGCGCTCAGGCCCAGCAATACCACTGCTGCTTAGCGTAGCCTGCCGCTTCTCTGTGTCCCAGTTTCCCCACTTGCACCCTGGCTACAATGAAATCTTTTCTCACTGTGTTGCTGGGAGGAGTCAATAAGATGAAAAGTTTTCAGTCAAGAAGGGAATTGGGCTGAGTGATCCTGTCCTGCACTTATGGCTGCTGACACCTGCACATGTGCCCTGGGACCCTGGGCACTCCCACCACAGCTGCCTCCAGACCTCTCTCAGGACTCCCCAGGTCCCTGGTCCCCTCTCGCACTCCACAAGTATGTGCCCACACCCATCTGGACCCAACCCCCCGTGCTGCGGGCCTGCCACCTCCTTGCAGCCCCTCGGAAGGGCCAGGGTGGGCTTACATAGAGATGATGGAGGCCTTTGAAGTCATCCTTTCGGATCTCAGAGATGTCGTTGTTCTGCAGGTCCAGCAGAGTGGTGTCGGGAGAGATCTCTTTGGGCACAGCCTTCAGACCTGGGGGCCGGCACCACTGTCACCAGTGTGAGCCACGGCCGTGACCCCAGAGTGGCGCGGAGCTCAGGGACTCACACGCACGCGGACCCGCACGCAGGGACTCTGCCGCAAGTGGGCCAGCGCCAGAGCCGGCAGTTGGAGGGGCTTCTCGCTCCCCGCTTGCTTGCAAGCAGACCGATGGACACCCTCCCACACTGAAACCAGGATTCCCGAGCTGGCCTGAGGTCACCCCCTACCCACCCTCATGCTTCCACGTCCATCCCACTGGACTGACCCAGGTCGGAGCACTGAACGACCCGCAGGTGGCAGTGGCAGCCGAAAGGGCACATGGCGCTGTAGGTGGGCGGGAGGGCGTCCAGGTCTGGGATGCCCGATGTCGTGTCGGCGCCTGAAGCCTCCTCGTCGTTCAGCATGGGCAGCCCGTCGTCCAGGGTGAAGTCCCAGAAGCCTTTTTGCTCAAAGGGCAGAGCCTGGCTCAGGGCCAGCAGGGCCGCAAGAGGCCACAGGGGCCACATGGTGGGCGTGCCTGCGAGACTGGGGCAAGAAGAGGCCATCAGGAGTGCCCAGCTGGCGCCCATGCCTGTCCTCTGGGCCCTTGCCTGGCTACCGTCCTGAACCCGGGGGGCTGGGGTTCTGCACGTGTTGGCCTCGTGTCCCTCACCCCTCACCCCTCACCGGTGCAGCCAGGCCCTGGGCTGTAGGGGCCGGGAGGGAGGTGTGGGTGGGCAGGAGACCCCGGGGCAGGACTTGGCCTCAGTGGGCAACACTGTGTCTTCCCAGTTGGTGAGTCTGTATCCCTCCAACACGCTCACGCAAGTGCACACACACACACTCACGCAAGCACACACACACTCACGCAAACACACACTCACGCAAGCACACACTCACGCAAGCACACACACTCATGCAAACACACACACTCATGCAAGTGTACACTCACGCAAACACACACACACTCACGCAAGCACACACACTCACGCAAGCGCACACATACACACTCACGCAAGCGCGCGCGCACACACACACGCACCAGCCACTGAGTCAGCCGCAGCCTGCCTGGGGGGTCAGTGAGGCTAGTGGAGGAGGCGGAGAGGGAAACCCAGCCATTTGCCGCCCACAGGCTTTGAGGAATTCAGATTTAAAGAAACCACTGTGGCCCGGGCCACTGCCACATGCTCAGGGCAGCGTGGGCGTGCTCAGGGCTGACTTAGGTGACCACAAGTCGCTTCCTTTCCTGCCTGAGCCCCTCTTGCAGCACACCCACATTTTTCTAAGAGAGTCAAGAGGACAAGGCACTAGGCTGGGCGCGTTGGGCAGAAAGCTGGGCCAGCCCTGGAGGGAAGGTGGAGGAAAGGGGCATTCTCCCAGGCCATGCGTGGAATCCTGGAGATGGAGGGGGCATCCCTTGCCCACCCCCACCTCTGCTCCCCTGGGCCGTGGCTTCCTCCCCTGGCTCAGCCCGCAGAGCCCCAGGGCTCCCACCTCTGCTCCCCCCCTTCCTTCTGCTCACGGCCCGGGCCCCTGGAGAGGCCACCGGAGGGGAGCAGGCTGCTGCCACGGTGGCGGGCAGGTTCAGGCTTGTCCAGAGGCTCCTCTGCTGAGAGACAGTGCCCAGAAGGGGGCTGGAGCCCCTGCCTCTCCTACCACCCCCAACTACCCGCTTTCCTGGGAAAGCCCCAGCCTCATTTTCCCATGTTAAAGAGGAGTAAGTGCGCCTGCCCTGATTGTCTCCCAGGCGTGGGGTGTCTGGGGTTGCCCCAGGTGCAGACGTGAAGCAGCCCCACCCCAGGGAGGCCCTCACTTGGGGCCCATCTTGGCCAGGAGAAGGGCTGTTCAGGGCTTCAGTGGGGCTGGGAGAGCCCCCCGAGCCTGATGGCCGGCTGCAAAGGGGGAAGGAGGCCCCCAGCAGGCCCGGTCGACCTGGGGCTGGACTGGCTGCCGGGGGGGGCACTGCTGCCCCGGAGTCCTCCCACCAGCAGGCAGGTGTTGGGGGCTGTGGCCACCTCCAGACGTGGGTGCAGCAGCTCTGCACATCGGGTTCCCATTGATCCCCATCTTGCCGCCCCTCTCGCACTCCTCAGGCCCCCCACTGAGCTGGTCACGTGGCCTGTCCTGGCTCCCACCATCCTGAGGACGGAGCTGCAGCTGCCAGCGTGAGGGGCCGGAGTAGCCTTTCTGGCAGCTGGGGCCGCAGTCTGCTTGGCAGGCAGAGGCCGGGGGCCCAGAGCGCCACCAGCGGGCCCCGGTGACGGGCTCAGCAAAGCTGCCTACCTGCCCCGGTCACACATCAAAGTGAGGCTCCCTCATGCCGGGGGAGTGCCCAGCCTCCCTGGCTCCTTCAAGCCTTGAGAGCCCACGATGACACTCCAGGTCCCGCCAGCCCCAGGCTGGCCCAGTAGGACCTGGGGAGCCCCCAGAGGGCCTCGGCGAAGAGTTGGGAGAAGGCCCTGGGCTGACCTATCTGGACCACGAGTCCCTCCTTCTTCCCACGGGTTCGCAAACCCCAGGGCAAAGCAGGGTGGGCCTAGGCCTCCCAGGCTTGCCGCTGCTGTGCAGGGCCCCTGCCCAGGGGCTGCTGGACACCCAGGGCTGGGCAGAGGAAGGCGAGGATGAAGGCGGGGGTGGGGGTGAGTCAGGGCTGGAATGCCCGGCAGGATCCTTGGGAGGCTCTGGGATCCACCGTCCACCTGGACAAGTGGGGGTGGGGGGCTGGTCTGGCCAGGCCCGGCGGGAGGCTTCGGGAGGCACTGGGCGCAGACAGGCCTCTTCCAGCCTGGTGGGACCGGGAAGGTCTGGGGGCCTCCACGGGGAGCCTCCACCCGCATCTGGCCCCTCCACCACGGGAGAGGATGGACAGGCGCTGGGAAGGCCAACCAGGGCAGGACTAGCCACTGGGGCCCCAAGTGGGCTCACGGGACCCTCCCCGGGGGAACGGAGGCTCTGGAGGAGGTGAGCCGGCTCCGGGCCGCCGTGCCTGCTATGCTGATGTTGCTGAATCTGGGGCCCCACAAAGAGGCTGAGAGAGGGGAAGGGCCAGCTCCAGTGCAGACTCACTCTGAGGGGGAGGGAGGCTGAGGGCTTGGAGGCCCTACCCCAGGGCCCCGTGACAGAGCACAGGACAAGGTCTGGCTGGTTTTACCCGGCTCCTGGCTGGGCCCAGGCAGTGGGCAGGCTGGCGCGCTTTCCGGCACAGCCCTCCTTTCCCCGGGGAGAACTGGCAGGAGACTCAGCGGCCAGAACTGTGCAGAGTGGAGGGGGCCGACTGGACACCAAGCCCACGGGGGCCGCAAGAGACCCCCACCCCGCTCCCCCGCAAGCGCCAGAAGGAGCCAGGGAGGGGCCTGGAGGGGGCGCCCGGGAGGAAGGCACCGTTTTACCGAGGAGAAAACGGAGGCCTAGAGAGAGGAACCAAGGTTCCCCAAGTCACTCAGCCTGAGACTTGGAGCCCAGCTCAGGCGACTCCAGGCCCCGGGCTTTCAGGCCTCAGCCAGAAGCTCCACACACGGCCCAGGGGTGATGGGTTCTCTGGCCCGCGGGCTGAATGTGGGCAGTGCACAGAGGCTGGGGGAGGAAGCCGAGCTGCAGGGCTGCCTCCCCCCACCTCACACCGGGTCCCTCTCACCGCACACACGTGCAGGAGGCGGGTGGGCCCTCAGCCCCAGAAGCGGGAGCCCCCCACGGACAGCTACTGTGAGACCCACGGCAAGTCCTGCCAGCACCCCCACCCCCACACTACCCAGGCCTTTGGGCCTCCTGAGTGTGTCCCCAAGGACTTCAGGCAGCCTCGAGCCCCATCAAAGTGTTCTCTGAGCTGGATGGGCCCCTCCTCCTCAGAGCGAAGGAAAGAGGCGGTGATGGCAGTGAGGCCTCAGGCCGCGTGCCCACAGGTTGGAGTGAGGGCCGCCCACCCAATAGGGCTCTCCTTGTCTGGCCCTCTGAAAGCCAGCGCAGTCCTCCAACTGGGACTGCTCCAGGTCACAGCCAAACAAGACACACTGGCAGCCCCTGAGAACACGGAGGGGCCGTGCCAGGCATTCAGGCCAGGCCAAGGGCGGCGGGAGCGGGCCTGAGGTCTGGCAGGCCCTGGGAGCTCGCCTGCAGATGTGCGGCCCGCAGCTGCCAAGTCGCAGATGCCGGATGCCTGACGCTGTCCCGCAGCCTCGGCCCGGGTGTCTGGCCCCTCTGAGCAGCCCGACCTGAACCCGGACGCGCGTGCCGTCTTCCACCCCGCCCGGCGGGTCCCTGGGACTGCGGGCCGCCCTTCCCCCCTCCCCTCTGTCCACCAAAGCCTTTGAGGCCCAGCTCCTACTAGCAGGCCAGAGGCAGGGGCGCTGCCCAGAGCTCTGCTCTGCAAGCCAACACGCGGCTGCTCACCGCCTCCCTCCCGGGCCCGAGAGAGGGGACGTGCACCACCAGTGGGTCTCCTGAGGCTTATGCATGTGCGTGCGCGTCGGGGGAACTGTGTGTGGGGTCGTGGCTGCGGGGGGTTGGGTGGGCCCTGAGCCCCGCCCCGTCGGTGTCTGCACGCCAGCCACCCCGAGCCCACCGCCATGGCCTCAGCACGCCTTCCAGCTACGAGGGGAGCAGACATCCAGGCGTGGCTGGCCAGGGCGCTCCTCCCTGCTGGGGTCTTGGTGCTGCTGAGGTGACCGGACAAAGCTGGGTCCTGTGCCCCTGCAGCCTTCAGGGATAGACTTGACCCGGATGTGGGTGTCGGAGGCCAACAGAGAGCCAGCCCATGTGCTGCAGAGCGCTGGCACCAGGGAAGCGGCCGGTGCTGACCAGGCCGGACGTCTCTCCCCACAGCCTTGAGGACTGCCATCACTTCCACCCCCAGCCTTCTGGGAAACCTCTGGAAGGCCGACGGTCCCAGTGCTGGCCTTCTGCTGTGCCAGAGTCAGGCGGCAGATGAGCCAGGTCAGCTGGGGGTCCTGGGCTGCTGGGTGCCCTGCCCCACCCGCCACGGAAGGCTCGCTGCAGAAACCCTGAGGGAAGGGGAGGGTGTTCTATCCCTTCTCAGGGTGGGACAGGGCACTCAAGTGATTTCTTAGCACAGCCCTCCTGAGGACCAGCAGGAAGTGCCATTTCTACCACTGGATGAATGGGTGAACTGAGGCTCAGAGTCTGCCCGAAACTCTTGCCCAAGGCCACACTGTGAGGAAATGGTAGAGCGGGCACACGTGCCTTGCCCCACCCTCTGCCCCCGCAGACTTTGCTGCAGAGCCCAAAGTCACAGAATCCCAAGCTCCCTGGGTTGCACAGGGGGCCGAACCAGCCCCCGGTCCCTGCAGAAGACTCCTTGCATCTCCCCCACTCTGGCTGGGAGGTGACGCTGACGGAAAGCAGGGCCCTGCCCTGTGGGTCCTGCGCCCCCTGGCTTGCATCACGAATCCTCTAGAAACATGGCGTCTCTCTCTGACTGCCACCATCCATAGCTCCCCTCAGCCCGCGGGGCCAGATGCCCCTCCTCGGCCCCAGCGCACCCATCAGGCCAGCCCCAGCCCCTCTGCCTCCGCCTCCAGCTGCAGGGAAGTGGCCTGGAAAAGCCATCATCCCAGCCTGGCCCGGGAGATTCCCCCAAGCATTTTAGGTCCCAGCAGGTGCCAGACCCCACAGGGAGATGCTCTCAGCCTGGTTCCCAGAGCCTGAGGTCCTGTCTGCCTTGCTCCCTCACTGAGCCAGTGACTCTGGCTGGGGTGGACGTAGCCCTCTGCAGCTAGCCTAGGAGGTCGCCGGACCTGTCACCTGTCTCCAGGGACAGGGCTGCCAGAGCCAGACTCCGTCTGCCCTCTGCCCTTCTCCTTCAGGTCCTAGTTTTGTTCCCCAAATCCCTGATCCCATGGCCACTCGGGCCTCTGACTGCTGTGCCCCTCTTGGCCATCTGAGCCACCCAGAGGCAGCTGGTGCGGGAGAAGCAGGGGCCGGTTCAGAGTCGCATGGAGCCTGGCACCTCTCCCAGCCCGCTGCCCCTTGTCCTGCAGCTCAGCTCCAGCCTGGGGTTTCTGCTGAGTTTGGCCTTCAGATGCCGTGGATCAGGAGAGCTGGCTGTGAGGAGGCCGGGTAGAGCCCCAGTCCCCTAAACCTGAGGGATGTGTCACCATGGGGAGGGGCAGGCATGAGTCGTCTGAGTCCCTGGCACCTCCACTGGGCTTGGGAACGTCAGCGGTGCCAGCCTGCCAATGAGCGCGAGCTGGGCTGCTCTGCGGACTGCTATGGGGGCCGAGCAGCCTCTGGAGGAGCTGAGGCTGGTGGGGTGTGGGCAAGTGGGCAGCTTCCATAAGCACCCAGGAGCTGCCCCACCCCAGAGTAGAGAGGGTGGGGGACAAGCCAAACAGAGTCCCAGAGGGCGTGAAGGAAGCCCTGGGGGACCCTGGGGCTGGGGACTCCAGGTGAGGGGAGGACTTTCACCCCAGAACCTTCCATCTGGAAGGTGGGGAGATGAACCACAGCCCCAGGGAGCACTAGGAAGCTGGTTTTGGAAGCCTGGAGAAGGGCCTGGCTCTAGGGCTACCAGTTAGCCTCTGGTCTGGGGCAGGACTGAGCAGACTCCCTCTCCGTCCTCCCAGGGCAGTCCCCTCTGCCTCTCCCCACACTGGCTTCCTCGAAGATAGGATTCACAGAAAAGGTTTTGTGGGTCATCAGGTGTGGGCCCCAGTATGTGAGCAGAGGGGACAGAGGGGGTGGGAGGAGAACTGAGTGCCCCGGGCACCAGCCGACAGGACAGGAGGGGGCAGAGCTGGCAGGGCCCGGGGGTGCCTGCCTCCAGAGGGGGCCCATGCTCACCCCCACCCCACGCTCACAGCAGGGCGCCCCAGGACAGTCACCATCACCCTCCAGCCCCAGGATTTGAGCTAAGCCCTTGGGCTGGTGTGTCCCCTCCCACCAGCAGGGCCGACAGGCATGGGGAGGGGTGGGCAGCTCAGGGCAGGGACCAAGCTCTCCAACCCTGGGGAAGAACTTTCTAACAATCCAGGGTGTTGGCAGGGAAGGAGAGGGGCTCCAGACATGCCACTGAAAGGACAAACAGCCCAGTGGCCTAGCAGGTGGGGCTTTGGAGGCCCCGGAGCTGGGACTGGGGCCCTGCCTGGAGGCGAGCCAGACAGTGCCGGGCCCTACTGGGAGTCTGGGAGCTGGGCTGCCGCCCGCAGCTCACAGTGCTCCAAGGGTGGCCCTGGGGGCCGGCCACGGCCTCAGGCTGCATCCGCAGGCGGCCAAGGACAAGTGATCGCTGGGACAGGCCTGTCTCCTTGGGGCTTCTCCAGGGAGTGGAGGAGGGCTGGTGGTGGGTGGGCCTGGGAAGAGGCTCATGACAGATCCCTCCTCTGGGACTCGAGGACGCCGCCGCCAGCGCGCTGGAAGGGACGCTCTGTGGTCCTGAGTGACTAAGGAATGTTGCTAAAGAAAGGAAACGCTTTCTTGTCTTACGAACACACCCCCTCTTCCGGTCCTTCCCCATTCATGCTCCTCTGTTGGGCCAGGGCCACTGCTGGGATTGGGGGGAAATTGGGGCCAATGCTTGCATGTCACCCTGCATGACGGTCAGAGGGCCAGCACCCCACATTTCTGGGCTCCTAAAATGAGCTGGTACAGAACTGCCACCAGACCCATTGGTGAAAGGGCTGGGCCTCGGACTCCCCATCAGCATAGTGGGGTCCCTGGTCCCTGCTCCAGGGCAGGGCATAAAAGCGGTAGGATGGTTAACGCCCTCTGTGACCCGGATCCTGGGACGTGAAGGTGGGCTGGTCGGTGGGCCAGCCAGGGTGGCCAGGGCACCACTCAGCTGCTCGCTGCCTCACCATGGGGGCCCTCCCTGCTCCCGGCCTTCTTCCCACTGCCCGGTCTTGGCGGCTTGGAGACAGTACTATGGCTTCCTTTCGAGGCACACACAGAGAACTGCCCTCAGAGGCTCACCCACACTGGCCCACGGCAGCCGGACACTGGAAGTTCCACAGAAAGGCGCCTCTGCCGAACCGCCAGCCTTCCCAGGATGTGGATGGCGGTGGTGGCCACGCACTCTCCCTCCTCACCATCCCGCAGCCCTGGGTGCACATTCCTGGGCACCTTCCTTGCTGGCACTGAGGGGGGCCTGAGCATCTCCAGCTGGTCTCAATCTCAGTCAGTCCCTACCTCATGGAGAGCTGGCCGGCCAGGGAGGGGCGAGGGCACAGAAGCAGGAGCCCCCAGAGGGCAGGACTGGCCACCGAATCGGCAACCTGAGTGGCCCTTACGAAGACTTCAGCTGTGTGAGAACAATCTCCCTGGCCTGAGCGAGGTGGTCTGCCCTGCCTGCCCCACCCAGCACCCTGCCCTGGAGGACCCCGAGCCTTCTGCTCCACTCAGCGGAGCGACTCTGGAAGCTCTCACCAACTGGTGCCCAGGCCCCAGCCCCGCCCCGCCCCGCCCATGGAGCAGAGAGGTGCTGTTCCCATCCCCCAGCCTTCCAGCATACTCAGTGGCACACCCAGAGGGCTCCATTCTCCCTTGTTCCTCTCCTGGGTCCCTCGGCAGTTCCCTCAGCATGCCAACCACCTTGAGAGCTTGCGGGACATGGCCAGTGGGCCTGCCCCCTCTCACTCCAATCCCCACGCACTGCACTTGACCATAAGCTATCATCGTCAACATGCAAGTGACTTTGCGGGCTCCCTGGATGCTATGGGGTCAATAGCCGGGGTTTGTCAGTTAGGAGCTCTGAGTCCTGGCCCCAGTTCTGCCCCTGACTGGCTGTGCCACTGTGGGCAGGTTCCTGCCCCTCTCTGGGCCTCAGTTGCCCCCTCTGTACAATGGATGGGGTGGGAGTGGGACCAGCAGGGGCCACGCCTCCCCTCCCAAACGGCTCTGGAGGGCAACCTTGTCGCTACCTTTGTTTCAGAGCCGTAGTTCTCCCTCCATTCCTGAGACGCCCCCAGGCACCAGCGGGGGGCTGCCTTTGGGGGACAGAGAAACTAGCCTGGGAGCTCTTGAACCTCACCCCTTCCTAAAGGTGCCCATCCTGGGATGATGGTGTCCTCACATCTACCCATGGTCTCCAGAAGCCCTCCGGGGCCCCAGGCCAAGCCTGCCTGGCTAACACAGCACAGCCGCCTGAGTTTCCTTCTGCACCCCCCTTTGGAACCTCAATCCAAGGGGGCTCTGGGGACAGAGAGGACTGAGCTGCCCAGGCAGTCCCGCCCAAGGACCCCCCAGCCAGGACTCTGTGGACCCACACCTCGCCCAGGAGGAGGTGGAGGCACGGCATTAGCCTGTGGGTAAGCAAGGAATATCTGGGCAGGGTGCCTGGGGTGTGCCTGGGAAACCAAGTCTCTGAGCCCACGCCGTGGACTAGCCCCAGGCAGTGGGGACCACTCCCCAGTGACGAGCTTGGGCGGGCGCCCAGAGGTCCTCCTAACCAGGGCCAAGTGCAAAGTGCACCCGGGACTTGCAGTGAACTAAGGGGGCCATTGGCAGAGCCAGGGTCCCAGCCGCTCAGCCATGGCTGGATGACGCTCTGGGGTAGCGGCCAAGGGGAAGAACCCCGAGGGGGGAGGCAGAGCTGAGTAAGGTCAGAGGGGTGAAGGAAGGGGATGTAGAAGGTGCCTGGAGGACAGCAGGGAGAAGAGGCAGAAATGGGACAAGGACCCAGGGGGCCGCAGGGTGGCGACGAAGGGGCGCGGACCAGGAGCCTGCAGCCGTGCAGTGGGAATCCACAAGCAGCCTAGGGGCGGGAGAGGGCGGCGAGGGGGCAGCGGGGGAACTGGAGGAGGGACAACGAGGGTGAGCGTGGGGTTGGCAGGGTCGCGGGCATCTCGAGGACAGGGAGGGGGCAGCGGACCCAGGGGTGAGGCAGCGAGAGGAACAGCGGGGACACTGCGGGGCTTGTGGAGGTGGGGGACCCTACCTGAGGAGGGGAAGCGGCGGGCACAGGCTGGCTGGTTGGCAGTCTTGAGGGTCGGGCAGTCCGTGCGTCTGTCGGTCTGTCGGGTCGTCGGAGAGCAGCTGCTCACTCCTGGGCAGTTCGTGGAGAGAGGGAGACAGAGGCGGCGGCGGCGGCAGGGAGGCTAAAGGCTGGGCGGGCGTGCCGACGACGGGAGGGGACGGCGGGGAGGGGGCGGGGAGGGAGGAAAGGAGGGAGGGGGCTGGTGGCGTGGAGAGGGAGGGACAGAGGGAGGGAGGAAGGGAGGGAGGGGGCAGGCTTCCCGGCCCCCCTGGCAGCTTCAGAGGGAGTAATTTTCTTGTAGACGGCTGGGCTAGCTGCACCCCTCCCCCTTTCGCGCCCCAGGACTCCCCCCACTCTGCCTGCCCCCCCTCTGCACCCTGGGGCACACAGTGAAGGGACACACAGTCTAACTCACACAAGGACCCTTGGCGTCTCTGGGCAGGCGCAGCCTCAGAGATTCAAACTTTCCACTATCCGGATGGGGACACTGAGGCCCAGAGAGGGGCGGGAGCTGGCTTGCGGGTGTTAGGGCGGGCAGAGGACAGCGAGAGGGCAGAAATGGAAGGGAGACCAGGGGGAGGTGGCCTCTGATTGCTAGTCCAGTGAGGGGACCCCGGAATTTGGTCCTGAGCCTTCCCAGAACTTCCCAGCCTGGAAAGGGATGAGGGTGGCAGCTGTTGTGGATTTCTGGAAGGGCTTGATCTAGGCTCCCGGGCACGCTGGGCGCCCCACCTCCCAGCCCATTGCAGCCTCTTTTCCCTAAAAAAGAGGAAGCGGTCCTATCTGTGTGATCTCAGGATGGGACTCAGCTGGGGGCTGGCAGGACGCAGCACAGATACTGGGGGTCCTCCCCAGCTTGCCTGCCCCGAGCTGAGGCTCAGAGAAGCTGATTCAGAGAGGAGGAGCCAGCGAGTCATCCTTCTTGCTCCATGTGAGCAGGTCCCCTAGGGTGCAATAACTGCTCTGAGGCTGGCCACTTCCTCGGGGCTGAGCCCTGTGCTGGCCACTTACAGGGGTAACTGAGTCAGCCCACCAAGCGTCCCAGGAAGAGGCCGGCATCAGCCATGACATCCACGCCATCGCTGGAAGCTCAGCCACTTCCCGAGGGCCCAGATGAGCCCAGGGCTGTAGCACGACTCCTCCTTCCTGTTGGGTGGGGTCCCATTCCTCCCCCGGCCCGTGTACCCAGCCTCGGTCATGGGGAGACTCCTGCAAGAGCAGTTTTGGGGAGACCAAGGTGAGGGTTTAGATGGGGCGGGAAACTGAGGCAGGGAGCGACACTGAGATCTGCAAAGGAGAACAGGGAAGAAACCAAGGCAGGCAACACAAGACAGGACAGAACTCCACGGAGAGGAAAAGAAAAATGCATAGAAAGAGAAAAAGCTCAACAGGGCAGAGGCCGAGGACAGGCCAGGGAGAGGCGGGGCCAATGAAAGGAGAACAGGGGTGAGGCCTGAGGGTCCCGTCCACCCGGCCAGCTGTTGTTTAGTCTTTTGGTGCTCAGCTTCAGGCCATCAGGCAGGTAAGGGTCTAGAAAGTTCTGCCACGGGGAGTGGCTGGGCCCAGACCCCTTTTCTGTTCACCAGCGTCAGTTCAGGGATCCCTGGTCAGACCTGGGACACAATGGTGGCCTGATCAAGCTGCCTGCCTGCAAGAAGCTTCCAGGCTGGGCCACAGAAAAGGGAGAAGTAAGAAAAGCAGGGCCAGGCCGGGAACTCCGACTCCTTCTTGTTTTCCTGGGTGAGGCAGTTACAAATGGTTGCGAGCAGGAGACTGGAGAGAACACGTGCCCTTCCAGACACAGGGAGTCGGTTTTGCTTGTTTGTTTGTTTGTTTTTTACTGTTTATTGGCGACATATTCAAACATCTCTGGGTCGCCCCACTGAGCTTCAGCATCCCCTGTCACAGCTGGGGAGGAGGAGAAAGAGGATCCAAACCACGTATAAAACACTGTGCTCCACGAAAGAAGTTAGTTGAAAAAGACCACATATTGCATGATTCTGCATGAAACGTCTAGAACAGGCAAATCTACAGGGACAAAAAGTAGATTCGTGGTTTCTTAGGGCCAGGGGGGATGGTGGTGGATAGAGTGGTGACAGCTAAAGGTATGAGTTTTCTTTTGGACATGATGAAAATGTGCTAAAATTGACTATAACGATGTTGCCCCCTCTGTGAATATGCTAAATAAAAACCATTGAACTGTACACATTAAATAGGTGAATTGTATGGTATGTAAATTTTATCTCCATAAAGCTGTTTAAAAAATGTTCAAATGAAAAGAAATGGGCACAAGGCATGCCCATTGCCCAGGGAGCCAAGTCGCTTACTGAGTAAGGTCCCGTCTGTGAGGAGGGGACTGGGGCACACCAGGGCCTCACACAGCGCCAGAGGCTCAGGAACGGTTCCTGGAGGAGATGACTTAGAGCAGACAAGTAGGGAAGAGGGACGTTGTCGGTGGAAGGCAGAGCCCAGGGCCAGGTGTGGAGGGCGTGGGGAGCAGGGATGCAATGAGGTGGGAAGGCCGAGTGGTGGGCCGGGCACGTTCCTGGAGGGAGCAACTTGCGGGCGGTGGTGAGGCGACACCGTGCGCCTTGGAGCTCTTTCCCACAGTTTGGGGGTACGTCTGGGGCAATATGTCCGTAAATACGGTTCTTGCGCCTGGAAGGCTCTTGTGTCTGTGGTTTGCAGTCTGCAATAAGCCATAACTGCACACCCGGCCCAAGGCCCACTGAGTCACTGGGCCTGGCCCTCTAATTTGGGGGCCACTCCCAGACCAGTCGGCCGGCACCTCAGTCCTGGGCCTCCCCCTCCCCCTCCCTCTCCCCAGGCCTCAGCTCTGAGCAGCGCTGAGAACAGCACGTCCCTGCTGGCCAGCAGAGCTGCAGCCTCCTGCCCTCTGGCCTTTCAGGGCTGCGAGGAGGCAGCAGGAGGCAGGGGAGGGCAGGCACGGGGGGCAAGGCAGGAAGGAAGAGCAGGCATTTCCTGAGGCCCCCGGGCCCCTGGAGGAGGCCGATGCACAGCTGTCTTAGCTCTACAAGAACCAGTGGCAGACAGGGCTGGCCGAGCGATTAGAGGTGGGGCCGGGGGAGGCGGGGGGGGGGGCAGTGCCCTCTCCCAGCATGCCCTGCACCTCTGGGACACCGCTGGACAGGCCCCCAAAGCCCCAGCCTGGACACTTCCCCCCAGGTACTTCGGAGGGCTGGGTGATCCTGCCGGCACCAGCCCGCCCCTCAGCCCAGAAACCCCAGCAGGCCCCTTGGCAGAAGACCCCTCTGCCAGAAGGAGCGAAGAACGCGGCTCTCTTGACCTGAGAAGCAGCCTGGTGGCCGGCTCGGGCTTCCCAGGAAAGCGTCCTGCCCTGGGGCCCCACCCCTGCCCCTGCCCGGGTCCTCAGGCCACACTGCTGTGTCCCGGTGCAGAGCAGCCAGCCCTCACCTAGGCTTTGTTGGGTCATTGCTGCCCCTGCCAACACCCCGGTGCCCAGCCCAGAGCCCCAGAGCCCAGGGCAGGTGCTCAAAGGTACTGGGGCAGGGGTGCAGGGCAGGCAGAAGCCAGCGGCGGTGGGGAGAGAAACGTGCAGGGCGGAAGGGGGCTGAGAGGAGGGGCGGCAGGGCTGGTGAGCAGCTGTGGGTCCACCCCAGGCAGGGCCATCTGAGCCTGTTGCCATCCTGTAGGCCTGTGTGTGGAGAAGGACCCGGAGTCAGCTGCAGCCCGTCCCCCTGGCTTGCAGCTGTTGGTGCCCTGGCTTCAGGGTGAGAAGGGGAGGCCCAGGACAGGAGCAGGGCTCCCAGGGGGCAGGCCTCAAGCCTCTGATCCCCTGTGGGCACGAAACCCTGCCTTTGATGCGGGTTCCTGAAGGGCAGAGCCTGGGAGCCTGGGAGGTGGCCCAGTGGGCAGGGCTTCCAGGGGCTCAGAGGGAGCCCCTATAGAGGTGGCAGCAGCTGACAGAGATCCCCCCCACCCTGGGCTCCAGCCCACCCAGCTGCTCGGCCCATGAGTTTCTGGGGCCGAGAAAGAGCTGCCCGCCCCTGACCTTCAGGGGCCCTCTGCCAGCCCCCTTCCAGGGCCTTCCTGGCCTCCCTGCCCTGCTCGCTCCCCTCTGCCTCTGCTCATCAGTCCCCCTGTCTGTTTTGGGCTCCCCACTCCTTTCTCAGGTCTCCCCTCTGCATCGTCTGTCCCTTCCCCGGGGAACTGAGTCAATCAGCCTCAACTTCTGCTGGTGACCTTCACTGTCCTGGAGCACACCAGATGGGGCGCAGGGCGGAATTCTGGGAGGAGGAGGCTCTGCAGTGGCGGCCTGGGGCTGCCTTCCGACCCCTCCCTGGAGGGCTCTCACAGGGCTCTTGCACGGCCAGCCCAGAGCAAGGCATTGCCCACAGGAGCCCCCTTCCACCTCCAGGACCAATTTCCAGGCAGGGACACATCACACACATACATCAAGGTCACTTCTTGAGCATGCCACCCTGCCTAGAACTCAGCTGAGATCCTGGAGAGGGCCCTCGAGGCTCCTAGGCGCTGCAGCCCCTGAACCCAAGCTGGCACCCCCGAATTCACGGCCTGCTGGTTTCATCCACCCCCCATCTCTGCACCCTCAAGGGCTGGGCAGGGGCAGAGCCACAGTCACTAGGGGCCGCCCCTCCCGCCTCACTGCTTCCTTGAGGCCAGAGTCATGACATCCTGGAGCCCCAAGGGGCGGCAGGTGTAACGTGTGCTCAGGGGACCGTCTGGATGCAGGGGGCCATTCTGGATGAGAATCACGCTACCGGGCTTCAGAGGGAGCCGAACGGCTGCGGAGCAGGCGAGCCTCCGCTCTCTGGAAGTTTACCAGCGCTGATGGCCGAGGCGGGGCTGGTGAAAGCTGGCACTCTCTATGCCAGAGCTTTTTTTGACCTTCCCCTGAGGACATAATCACACAGCGGCTCTCTGTCCCGGGTCGCCAGGGCTGTAATTTCAGGGCTCGAAGGGGGCTCCGTGGAGGCCCGGCCTGTGTCTAGCTATCTTTAGAGAGGCACGCTCTGGGTGTGGCCAGACGAGGGAAGCTGGACCGGGGGCTGTGCCACAGGGAGGCATCTGTGGGCCTCCTGCGAAGCCAGCAAGACGCAGGGACGCCATGAAGCGCGGGGCCCCGTGGTCTTCCCCTGGGGGAGGCTAGCCTCCAGCAGCAGGGCCAGGATCATCTGCCTGCTGCCCCAGGGCCAGGAGGCTCCGGTGGGGGCCACGAGGGGGAGCAGGTGCAGGGCGGGGGGGCCAGGCAGTTTCTGGACGGGCCCCGCATGCCTGTCATGGTGGCACTGCTCACGGAGAGGCGGCCTGACACATCCTTTGCCTTCCTCGCTCTCTTCCGCTCCTCCCTGGGCTTGTTTCTCCTTCAGGCCACCACGTGGGGTATGAGACAGGAGGAAGGCTTCGAACCGGCTGTGCAGGGAGCCTCTCGAAGGAGTGGGCGGCGGGCCCTTGAGTCGGAGCGCTGGGGACGAGGAGTGGGCGGGCTGGAGAAGAATTGGGTGGAGGTCAATGGACGGGACTCTGGGATTGTGGCTGGGACGCTCGTTAGCCTCGGTGACCCGCGCCCGGCTCCCACTGTCCCCAGTGTTCTTACCCTCAGTCCTACCCCCACCACCACAACGATCACCACAAGGAAGCCTGCGATGCCCAGTGCTTCTGGGTTACTGGCTGGGCCACGCCCACCACTGGACCCTCCGATAGGGCCAGCACCAGCCCTGAGAAGGGGCACAGCCACCACCGCCACGCAGGTACCAGTGAGCAGAGGGGGCAGGGTGGGCTTTGTCCCACCACCAGGACCGGTCTTGGCTGCACCGCACTTTCTCCCCTGGCTGGGGGTCTGTCCGGGGACGTCACTGGCTGCACTGCTGACCAGCCCCCCACCCGGGGCACGCCATGCTGCCACCGCCACCTCCCTGCTAGGACTGGAGGCCCTGGCCTCAAGCTGCTGGAAGCCCCGGCCCTGACCTCCCGGCCCTCTTGAGGTGTTGTCTGCCCACCTGCCAGCAGCTCCAAGGGCTGAGAACTCCCCATCTGCAGTGGAATTAACCCAGAGGGCCTGCTCAGAAGGGAAGTGCGAGCAGCTGGGGGTGGGGTCACCCAGCCTGAACTTCCTGTGCCTCCCGGCAGGGGGCCTGACCTCTGAGTGCAGGGAGGGGGCTGGGGACTGACTGCCCTGGAGCAGGGGGTGCTGGGGCCAGGCAGCCATACTGGGGAGGTGGGGTCGTGAGAGCTGGGAAAGCAGCAGGCCCTCCCCATCAGGGCCAGCGCCTCCAGGGCTGCTGACCTCTGACCCAGTCCAAACAGGAAGTGCCATATCTGTGGGCCCAGGCCCCGGAGGAGAAGGAATGCAGGGATGAGTCCAAAGCAAACACTCCACCAGCTTCCCAGGCCTCTCCCTGCCCCCTTCCAGAGTCTGGCCTTTTCTCTGCTGAGAACTCAGGGAGGGGGGGTGGGGGGGACTGGCTACAGAATAGGACCGAAGCGAGACTCATGGTTCCCAGGCCCAGACGCCAGCCCGAGGTGCTGGCGGGACAAGGTCTCAGCAGTGGGCACTTGGGGCCCTGCTTCCTTCACTGCGCCCACATCCAGCAGCACTGAAGGCCGGGGCCCATCCCGCTCGGCCGCATCCTCCATGCCTGTCACTCGGCTGTGTCTTTCTCACCCCCATACCACCGTCCTTCTCCCTCCCCAGCACTGGGCGCGGTGACAGCTGCGGAGGCTGACACACTGACCACGCCCCGTTCCTGGGGGCCCCTCACACAGGCAGGACAACTGTTCCAGGGACCTCGGGGGGCTCTGCAGCGCCTGCGTCCCCACCCAGCACAGTTGATGGGTCCTGTCTTTAGGGCTCAGTGGACAGTCAGCAACTCCAGCCAGTGGGTGGTGACACCCTGCGTGCGTCCACTCCTGGGACAGGGATGCTTCCTGGACAAGAGGGTAGTGATGCTGGGACTTCAGGACCCTGGCCAGGGCGGGTGGGGGTGGGTGGGGAGGCTCTCGGAGAAACTTCTAGAACCAGGCCCTCTTAACCCCCTGCTGACAAAGCAGTGTCCAGGATGTGGGTTCTGGGGGCTCCATGCACAACGGAATGCCAGCGTGCACAGGCGGCTTAGATCCAGGAGGGAGGGAGGCTGGTGGAGGCAAGCGGGCTTGAGTGAGATGCATTTATTACGTTCAAGTCCAAACCAGCACCATGCCAGGCTGGGTCATTTACTAAGTGAAGGGGCCTCAGCAGTCAATGGGACATGGGCGCATCTGAAGCAGCAGGGTCTTCTGGATCTTTCTCCCAGTGGTGCAAAGATGCACCGCCACCCACCCAGTCCCCAAAGAGCTGGTGGGGTGGGGAAGGCTGGTGGGGCTAGGCGGACTCCCCCTCCCCCTGCTGGGGCTGGAGGACCACGCTGTGGTAGGCCCGGATGCAGGAGAACGTGGTGGGTGGAATGCGGCGCCGGTCTATAAGGTTGTTCTCCAGGTGCGTGGAGGTGAGGTTGGAGTCCTGGGCCACGCGTGTGTCGCAGATGGAATTCAGGGGCACGTACCTGTGGAATGGGGGTAGCAGGGCGGGGCAGAGGAGAAGAGACCCCAGAAAGGAGAGTGAGGCCTCAGGTGAGAGGAGAGAAAGAAGGGCCCGACAGCGAGGGGGTGGTGAGACCGAGGCACAGACACCAGACCCAGGGTGGAGGGTCAGGCGGGTCGCTGCCACCACCTGCCACCTGCCCACTCGGGGCTCGGCACTTGTTGCTCTGGGCCAGAGCCCTCCCAACCTCCGCCCGCCCACCCCCTGCCCAGATTCTGCTGTCTGCAGCCGTCCACCTTGGCTGCCCGGGCCTGCCAGCCACTGGCTACAGCCTCCAGTCATGGCAACCAAGGTGGGGAGGTGGGGGCAGTGAAGGATGCCCTCCACAGTCCCGCCCTCAGCCTCTGAGGCCCTTGGGTGACGAGCCCACAGGCCAGAGCACCTGGCCAACCTACCAGGCTGGGCCTCCGGGCCTCAGCCGAGCTTCCTCCCGGGCTGGCGGTAGGGACGCGGGTGGGGTGGGGGGACAGCAGGATGGCCACAGGCCGTCGGCCCTACCTGATCTTGTTGTGGCTGAGGTGCAGCACCTGCAGTGCCCTGAGGCCCAGGAGGCCCTGTGGGACGGCCTGCAGCTGGTTGTGGTCCAGGAGCAGCTCGGCCAGGGAGGCTTGCAGGCCCAGGAAGGACACGCCGTGGATGCCGTCCTCACGCAGGCTATTGTGGGAAAGATGCAGGACCTCCAGGCCCGGCTTCATGTGCGCGAACACGTAGCCGGGGATGCGCTCGATGCGGTTGTGGTGCAGCGTCAGGCGGCGGAGGCCCCGGGGCAAGAAGGAGGGCACGTGCACCAGCCGGTTGTACGACAAGTCCAAGGCCTCCAGCTTCCTGTGGGCCCAGGGGTCGGGGGTGGGGTGGGGAGCTAGTGGCGCCCAGCAGAGACCACAGCAACGGCTGGAGCCCACAGTCAGGGTCCCTGGTCCACGCCCAAGGGGAGAGTGGGGATTTGCCCCCAGATGGCAGCTGCCACCAAGGCTCCCAACAGCTGGCGAGGGCCAGGCCCCGTCTGGCTGCTGTGCCCTCCTCTGTCCGCTGAGGCTGGGAAAAGCGGGTCTGAGGGGTCCTACCTAGCTCACCACAGAAAAATAAGGCTCCAAGGGGTCAGGGCCAGGGAACCCTGAGGGATCAGGGAGGCAGGCAGTGAGCCCAGGTCACTCCATGGTGGGAAACCAGGAGCAGAGGGTGGTGATGCTTCTAGAACGGGTCCGAGCAAGCAAAGTGACTTCTCTCAGTGATATCCCCCAGCCCCTGTGGGTGGGGTCAGCCCTTGGGCCTTGGGATGGGAGCCATCCTCAGTCCATGGGGGCGGGGGCTCCGGTGCCTCCCAAGCCTGCCGAGCCACCAGCCTGCTCCCCGTCTATCAGCTGGAGAAAAGCTGGGTGGCGCCAGCCCGGGCTTGACTGGCCGCCAGCCCCCTGCCCAGGCCCCGTGGCGGGAGGGGAACACGGCTGGGCGGCCCCTCCCTAGGCTGCTGTCTGCTTTCCTTTGCCCCCTTGGCAACAGGGGGAGAGGAAAGAGGAATAATTAAACCCAAACGTCCTGCTAACTTTTTCCTGGAACACGAGGACGCAGGGTGGGAGGCTCCAGTCCCTGGAATGGCAGGTTGGCCTGTCAACCCCTGCCTCCCTCCAGCCCCCCACTCTTGCCCTGCCTCGGTGGTCTTCAGATCCCATGGATTGTACTTCCCCAGCCCTTCAGCTGCTCCCGGGGTCACATCCTGACTCCTTAGGCAGTGCCTGTAAGGGCCCTGTCTGTTCCTGGGCCCCTCCTGCCAGCGATCCGACTCAGCCGTCCAAATGAGACCATGGGGACTCATCCTGGACCCTTCTTCCTGTAGTGGGGTGAATAGTGGCCCCCCCAAAGATATGTCTACCCAGAACCTGTGAATGTGGCCTTATTTGGCAAAAAGGTCTTTGTAGATGTAAGTGAAGGATCTTGAGATGAAATCATCCTGGTTTAGGATGGGCAATGCAACGGTAGGTGTCCTTATAAGAGATGGAAGAGGAGAGACACAGACACACAGGAGAAGCCACGTGAAGACAAATGCAGAGACTGGAGGGATGTGGCCACAAGCCAAGCGGCATCTGGAGCCCTCAGAAGCTGGAAGAGGCAGGAAGGACCCTCCCCTGGAACCTCCAAAGGAAGCATTGCCCTGCCAACACCTTGATTTTGGACCTCTGACCTCCAGAACTGTGAGACCATAAATCTCTGTTGTTTGAAGCCACCCACTTTGTGGTACTTTGTTATGGCTGCCCTAGGAAACTCACATGCCTTCTTCCCATGGCTGCCATCTCTCTTCCATGCCCCTTCCTGCCCATGTGGCTTCCCACCACCCAGGCTGCCCCTCCATCTGGGCCCACAGCACCTCCAGGCATGGGCAGGGGAGGGGGTTTCTGTGGCCTTGGGGATTCTGTCGGGTGGGAGGGACAGAGGGAAATCTTGGAGGAGCAGGTGTGGCTGAGGGCCCAGGCCACCCTGAGCCCTGGGCAGGGAGGTAGGTGACCCAGGTGACCCACCAGAGACCAGGCCTGAGCAACAGCGCCCTCCCTCAGCCCTCTCCGCCTTCCCTCCTGACTCTCTGCTTCCTTGGGGAGCATCCTCTCTCTCTGGACTCCACAGCACTCACGGAAGATCGATCCAAGCGCGGGGCGCCAGCCGGTCCTCCTGGAGCCGGTTGTTGCTGAGAACCAGCATGCTGAGGCTGCGGCTGCGGTTCAGTGTGCCCTCTGTCACCTCCTCGATGACGTTGGTGCCCAAGTGCAGCTCCTAGGGCCAGGGCTCAGGGTGAGCGGCCCACCCACCACTCACTGGCAGCCTGGCTGGGTCCCCTGCCCCCTTCCACTGGGGCCCTCCGTCCCTGCCCCTCTCAGGGCCATGGCCAGCTGTGCAAAGGATCCCAGCAACACCCGCAAGCCCTGTCATGACTCTTCAGAGCCCCACAGGACACAGGCTCAGGGAGTACCGCCAAGCACGGGGGATCATGCGGCCCAGAGAGGCCATGAGCCGTGTGCAGGGACACCCAGCGGGTCCAGGACCGTCCTCGAGGCTCAATTTTGGGCTCCAGGAAGGTTAGGTCAGGCAGAGGAAAGGCCCTTTGGTGCTCAGGCCTTGTGGGTTTATCGTCAAAATTCCCCCCCCCCCCACCATGGGCAGCTCTACCCGCCGGCCCGGCTGGCGTGGGCAGACGCTCCTGTCTTTCAGCCACAGCTTTGCCTCTTGTGGCCTCGGGGCTCCCAGCTCACCTGTAGGGAGGCTGGAAGGCCGGGCGGGATGGTCCGCAGCCGGTTCCGGTCCAGCCTCAGGTAGAGCAGGCTGCGTAGGGGTTGGAAGGCCAGGGGGGAGATGTTCCCATCGTGCAGCCGGTTCCCTTCCACCTCCAGTGTCAGCAGCTGGCCGAGCCCTGCAGACGGCGGGTAGAGGGGCAGGTGAGCTGACCGCCGAGCTCAGAAGGCCTGCTGGGAGCTGCCCACCGTAGCTCCAGAGACCCCCCCGGCCCTCGGAGCCGGGGCCGCCTTCCTGGGCTGGTGTTCCCACCCCTGCCCTCCAGCCAGGCTGCCTTGGACAGCCCCTGCTCTCAGCCTCCGTGGCTGCTCAGGCCCAGCCCCTTTGGCCCCTGTCCCCTGGGGCCTGCCCGCACCCCGGAAGCTGCTGCGCTGCAGGCCCTGCAGAAGGTTGTCGTTCAGTTTGAGCTCCTGCAGGGAGGCAGGCAAGGCCGGCACCGTGGACAGTGAGTTCCCATCCAGGTTCAGACGCTTCAGCCGCGTCAGACTCTAGGGGATTGGGGGAGAAGAGGGCACTGGAGACTGGGGTGCTGCTGGCTGGCGCTAGGCCTTCCGGGCATGGCTTTGGGCTCATCCTGCCCAGGGACCCCCCATTTGGTTGCATTGTGGCTTCCTGGTTCCCTCTTGGACCAGGCCTGTCTGGGGGTTTCTGGGACTCCCCTAAGTTTCTCCCAGGAGTGCTGCTTCCTTGTGGGGCCCAAGGATCTGTGTTGCTCCCCACGCTCACAGCTATGGGCCGTGTTACCCCAAATCATCAAAGCCCGCGGTGCTGGGTTTCTGCACAGCTCCTACTCCAGGTAGGGCGGCGGGGGGAGCAGAGGATGCCCGGGGCCCTCTTCCTGCGCCAACCCCCGGGAGAGCAGGATGAGGGGCTGCTGCGCACCTTGAAGGCATGGGGGTGCAGGCCAAGGGCATCCAGCTTGTTCTTGCTCAAGTCCAGCCACTCCAGGTTGGGCAGTCCCAGGAACGCGTGGGCCGGGATCTTGGCAATTTCATTCTCTGTGCACACATGGGGCAGCCATTTTCTGGGGCCCGCTGTACCCCTCCCCTTTGCCACTCTGTACCTCTCCCACATGGGCCGGAGGCAGCAGTGACACACTCCTTGAAGGAGCTGGCTCTTGTGACTGTCCCAGGTCAGAGGGGAGGTGGGCCGTCCCCAGGCGCGGTGGCGTGGCAGCCACAGTGGCCAAGGGACCAAGGTGTATGGCCTTCTCACCACTGCCGCGGGAGTGGGTTCAGGGAAGAGGGGACACCCACCTGCCAGGTAGAGCGTGGTCAGGCTGGGGTCGGACAGGGCAGGAACGTGTTTCATCTTGACGTTGCCACAGGCGATGGCTGCCTGGGCCAGGAGGCAGGAGGCCGGCAGGGAGGGCATGGCCTGCTCCGTAGCGCCAGGGTCTGCAAGCCCATGGCCATGCCCTTGCCTGCTTCCAGGCCTTTTCCGCCCACGACCTGTGGTCTCCGAGGTGCTGCTGCCACCTTGGCCTCGGTTGCGATCTTTCTTTTGACGCCAGCCTCCAGGGCTGGGTTGCTGGGAGGCCCCTGGAGGATGAGAGATGAGGGCCCAGCCTGGCCACATAGAAACAGGGGCCCGCCGAGGGTCAGGGGCTTGCCCGGGGCTCCCTGGACCTGCCGGTGACTTGGCCAGCTGAGCTGGAACAACAGGCCACTAGGCCTCCCTCCCTTGGCACCAAGGGCAAAAGGCCCAAATCGGGGCCCTGAGGCTGGGGGAGGGGACCTGCCCTGGGAGGTTTCCCCACTTGCCCACACGCGGGGCCGCTCAGCTTGGGCACATTGAGAGCGGGGTGGGGTCTCAGTGGCTGGGGACGTTAGTATGATTGGCAGAGGTTGGCGCTTGCCTCGGCCACTTCACCCCTTGCAGGGCCCATATGGGGGTTGCCTGTCCCAGCTGGTCCTCACCTTTGGGGGGCCTCCTAGGCTTTGGGCCCCTTTTCCTGGCTTCCTGGCCCCCTGCCTGCCTGCCCTGGCCCTCCTTGGCAGCCACTGCCCCCTCTTGGGCTCGGGGGGTCCTGGTTGCCTGCAAGGGCCTGAGCTCGGCAGCCCGGGGCCTCGCCGCCCCAGGCCCCGTGGCGGCTGTGGCCTGGAGATGGGACTGCACAGCGCCGGCCCCGTGGTTGTGACCCTGCTCCTGCCCCCAGGCTGCTGGCGGCGTCGCCTTCCTCTGGGCCAGCCCAGGTCTGGCGGGGGCCTTCCAGCGCGGGGCTGGGGGCTGGTTGGGGGTCCTGTGGGCTCCCTCCTCGGAGGTGGGCCGCAGCCATGGCCTGTCCAGCTGCCCGTCACTAGGTCTGTCCGGGCCGCCGTTCCCGGGGGTGGGTCGCACTCGACCTGCAGAAGAAGCCAGTGTGGGCTGGGGTGCCTGGACTGCTGCGTGGCAGAGAGGCAGCGCCTCCTTCCCGAGCGGGGGATCAGCCGTCGGCCGGTCCACCTCCCTCCTTCTGTCCGCCCAGGCCTCACTTCTGCCTTTTTCTTCTCTCCTCAGGAGCTCTCAGCCTTTTGTCACCGACCCCGAAGGCCACCAAGTGTCAGAGATTCCCTGATCTCCTCCCCGATTTTTCATGGTCCCAGAGTGGGGGACCCCGAGCGGGAGAGAGGGGGAGCAGAGAGAGCTCAATGTCAAGAGCAGGATGAGTCGCCCTGCCTGCCTCTCAGAACTCCTGGGGACCCTTCAGGCCTGTTGGGACAAGGCAGCGGCACGTCCTTGGCTCATGAGGGTGGGCCCAGGAGAGCTTCAGTAGCCCTAGGTGGAGGGGCTGGGCCTGTTCCTGTGCCCCCCCAGTTCCCTGTGGGTTCTTCCTGGGCAGGGAGGGGTGGGCAGCCTCTGGGGAGATGAAGGGGTCGCTGCCACCTGGCGCAGTGCGCTGGTGGAGGTGACGGCCCCAGTGGCTGCTGCGAGGGCAGGTTGTTAGGGGCCAGGCGAGCCCCGGGGCCGCTCTGAGGGGCTTTCAGCTGTTGCAAAGGAGGGGCGGCGGCTCCCCGCCCCGGGGCTCCCCTCCACCGAATGGAGGCCCTCCTTAAGCAGCACTGACCAGGGGCCTGCCGTCTGAAGGGGGTGGGGGATTGGGTCCCCCCACAGGCCCCTCCCATCCCACCCCTGGGCGGGGCCCTCACTTCCGGCGTCAGCTGCAGCGGCCCCTCCTAGGGGGCTGTCTCGCCTCCCCCGCCCCCACCCTGGGCAACCAGCGCGAGGGCCTCCCAGAGTCTGCAGTCCTCCCTCGCCCCCCAGGGAGGGTTCCCTGAAGCTCATGGGTCCCTCCTGGCCCTGAGCCAAACACCCACGGGGGGCACCGCGTGGGCAGCCTCAGGGTGACCTGCTCACCCTCCCTCTGTCCCCGCCCCGGGGGGGGTCCCGGTAGCGGGGCAGGGTCCCGTCCTGCCAGCCTCCCTGCTGGTGCCCCCTACTCACCGTCGGGGGGCCCAGACGGGCTGGGCGGCAGCGGCCGCAGGGTGGGCAGCCCTGTGGAGGCTGGCTGTACTGCGGGCTCTCTCAGGCCCGGCCCCTGCCTGGCCAGGGCCCCTCCAGGGCAGCAGCCCACCCAGAGAGCCAGAACGGGGAGCAGCGCGCTCTGCATGGCCACCGTGCGCAGGCCGCCCGGGCCGGCGGAGGGGATGAAGGGCTGGGAGGGGTGGCAGCGGCGGCCGCGGCAGGATGGGACACCAGGGGGGCGGCAAGCGACAGTCCGGATCCCTGAGCTACAGTGCTGGGAGCCTCCCGGACCCAGCCCGGCCCTTCCCCAGGAAGGCTCTCCCCAACAAACGCCTCCCCAGGCCTGGCCCCCGACTCCCCCCAAGGTCCCCTGCTCCCACCTGAGGAGAAAGAGAGATTGATTTTTTTCTTGGACCCGAGCTCTCTCGCTCCTTTTCTGAGAGGCCTATGTTCCTTCTCCGCTGGCACCGGCCCAGTGGCCCCCGTGAATGGGGCTTCTGTCTCCGCACGCAGGGGACCTGTGAGGCCCACCACAGAGCAGGCTGCCCACCCCAGGCTGCCAGGTCCTACCTCGGCGGCTGGGAAAGGAGAGGCGCTGGGCCCCGAGAGCAAGCCACAGGCCCCAGGACCTCCAGGGTCCTCGGGAGAGGGGGCAGGTGCCAGGGCCACCTGGACAACGGCGACTCCGGCCCCTCTGGAGCCGGCCAAGCCTGTGAGCTTCCACCACAGGCGCCGATGCCGATGCCTTCCAATTCCAGGGGAAACAGAACACGGGGGCAGAGCTAGGGTAGCAAGCGTAGACCCCATCCCCTGGGGCCCCAGGGCCGCCCGGGCACGGACCTCGTGCCTCAGACGGGGCTGGAGGACGCAGTTGAGCCCGTGCTCCTTCCACTGGCTCCCTGCCCACCTCTGGGCAGCTTCCCTTCCTCCAGGCCTCCACTTTCTCCTCTGTAAAATGGTGAGCAGGTATACGTCCTGAATGCCCCCACCCATGCTCCCTCCCTCACAGCGGAGTGTGTGTGGGCCAGGGGCGGCTGGGGTCCTCGGGCACACTTGGCTTGGGGTGGCCTGGCAGTGGCCTGGGTGAGGCCACCTCACCGGTTCCCCCAGACTTCTTGGCTGAGAGTTCCAGACCTCAGTGTGACCGCTGCCCAAGACGCCCCTATGCCTCACGGGTGCCCTCTCAGGCAGAGGGGTACCTGTGGGTCGGGATGGGGCCTGAGAACAGGGGATATGGGCTGGAGCAAGAGGCAAAGAAGGGGTGTCTGACCACAGGCCCCCTGGCCCGCCTTCAGAGGGCCCCAGCCCCAGGCCCAGCTGTGGGAGCCGAGGGCGGGCGGGGTCTGGCAAAGAGGCCGGGTCTCACCACATGGCTCTTTGGGGCCAGCCTTGAGGAAGCTTTTCCTACAGCTCTGTCCAGCATTGACTTATGTTTGGAAGCGATCTTAAAAAATGAGTTAATTGTGGGCAAGGCTTGGGTGGAGGGGAGAGGGGGAGGGGAGTGAGCAGCAGGGCCAGGAAAGCTCGTGGAGAAAGAGTGTCCCGTAGCCATCTGGGGTTCAAGGCATCCGTCCGGGGCCACAGAGGAATGTGTGAGACCCAGGACGGGGCTGGGGGCAGGGCACGGAGTCCCCCGCAAGTGGGTCTTCGTTGGGGTCCTCAGCATTTGCCCATGTGGGCCTGGGGATCAGCCCGAGTCCCCAGTGCCAGATGTATTGCGGCCGGGGTGTGGCAGGGACACACAGGGTCTGCCGGCACCCCCGTCCCCTGTCCTGTCCAGGTCTCTGGTTTCAGGCCTGAATTTGGGACCGCGCCGCACACAGACCAGAGACAGAGACCGGCTGGGGCTTGTGAGCAAGCGCCCTGGGAGCCAAGGATGAAGCCACCGTCTGCCTGTGTGCCTGTGCATGACACAGGATGTCCTGGACTAATGTTTTGCTAAAGCTGGGGGAGGGGGAGCACTTAGGCGCGCGAGGCTGGGGTTTGCCCAGGGGTCCTGGACGACCGAGCACGATCCCCCACCCCCCTCGCACAAAAGGAACCGAGGGGGTAGGGCTCGCCCAACTCCGATGCCAGAGGCCAGGCCTCCTGCCTCCTGCCTCCTGGTCGGGCGTCACTTGAGGAGGTGGTAGGACCCAGCCTGATGCGGGACCCTGTAGATGGACTGTGGTGGGAGCCCTGGCTCTGACCCTCCCCCTGCCTAGGGATGGATTCTGGAATCCTGGCCCCCAACCCATTTCCCCTGTTCGCGCCGCTCCCCAGGCGCTGACTAAACATCCTGCCATCTGGTTCCCATTAGCAGGGCTGGAGGTGGGGGAGGCCTGCTCCCAGGTTTCTCTGGCACACTGGCCTGGAGGAGGGAGGGACCCCTGCTCCTACCCACCTAGGCAGGAAGGGGCGAGGCCTGCAGTGCTCTCAGTTCCCCAGGTCCTGTGGAGTCCTGTCCTCGCTGCCCTTCCCCCACCGGGGGCCCCGCGGCCACCTGGCCACCTACTCTGTCCAGTGTCAGGGCGCCTGACCATCATGGGGACCTTGAAAGAACCTGCACAGAGCAAAGCCAGCTTGCAGGGGCTCAGCAGGACCAGAGGTGCCCTCCTGCCCCACCCCTCCTGCATACAGAGTTTGGTCGTGGACTTGGGCTGAGACAAGCAGGGCCCCTGGCCAATACTAACCCTGAGCTTGGTGTCTGGAGCGCAGGGCGGGAGGGTTGTCAGGATTTTCCAGGAAGCCGAGATGCAGCCTGGGGGTTGCTGGAAGGGTTTTGGGCTCCCAGCTCTGCCCTGGACGGCCTGGCCATGTGACGTCAGGAGGAAGCCTCCCTGCTCAGGGCCTCGGTTTCCCCATCTCAATGTGGTGGCTATGGGTTCCTTAGAAAGTTCTAGAATCTGAGAACTGGAAGGGGCCTAGAGAAGCTGCATAAGATGATCACGGTCGCTTTTGGCTGCACAATCGCAGGGTTCTGAGGGCTAGGAAGGGACTCTTGCCCCTTCTCCTCCTGTCCTTCCCTTACATGTGGCCCACTGTCCACACACACTTGCCCCCCCAAGAACACACATACACTCACAAGTCAGGACACATCCCCTCACAATTGGCAGCCCGGAGGATGCCAAAGCAATGCCCTTCATCCCTTAAGCCTCCTTAGAACTGCACAGCGGAAAGCTCCCCTCCTGTCAAGGGAGGATTGGAGAATGGATTCTTTGCTCACAGAACATTCCTGAGCCCCTGTGGTGGGCCAGGCACCGTTCCCCGGCACAGCGTGCAGTACAATGGTGAACTACACAGCCAGCTCCCCTGTGCTCACAGAGCTGGCCATCTAGTGAGGTGCACGAGGACCCCATCAGAAGGAAACGGGCTGGTCAAGGTGACTGCAGGAAGAAACACTTTCGACAGGGGATCAGATGAGGACTGTGAGAAAGTGACATTGGGTGGAGACGTGAGTGAAAAGGAGATAGCCGCGCAAAAAGGGCTCCAATAAAGAGCCCTCCGAAAAGGAGGGACAGCAGTGCAAAGGCCCTGAGGCAGGAAAGGCTTTGGCCCAATTTGAGAACCAGCAAAGAGACCAGTGTGGCGGAGTGGGCTAAGTGAGGGGTGAGGGTAGGGAAGGGCAGGAGGGCCAGCTTGATAGGACATCAAAGGGTGGCGGGTGGACTTTGCCTTTGACCTTGAAGGAAGCAGGGAGCCACTGTGGACTTCTGAGCAGAAGAGTCACACATGATCTGACTCTTTAAAAAAATTCGTATTGAAGTCTAGCTGATTTACGATGTTGTGTAAATTTCTGCTGTCCCGCAAAGTGACTCAGATATGTATGTATATATATATTCTTTCTTTCTTCATATTCTTTTCCATTACGGTTTATCACAGGATATTGAATATAGTTCCCTGTGCTATACAGTAGGACCGTGTCGTTTATCCATCCTATATATACTAGTTTGCAGCTACTAATCCCAAACTCCCAATCCTTCCCTCCCTCCCCTCCCCACTCAGTGGCAACCACAAGTCTGTTCTCTGTCTGTGAGTCTGTTTCTCTTTCGTAGATATGTTCATTTGTGTTGTATTTTAGATTCCACATATAAGTGATATCATATGGTATTTGTCTTTCTCTTTCTGACTTACTTCGCTTAGTATGATAATCTCTAGGTCCATCCACATTGCTGCAAATCCATGTTGCTGCAAAGAATTTCATTCTTTTTAATGGCTGAGTAATATTCCATTGTATATATGTACCACATCTTCTTTATCCATTCCTCTGTCGATGGACATTTAGGTTGTTTGCATGTCTTGGCTATTGTGAATAGTGCTCCTATGAACATGGGGGGTGCATGCATATTTTCTAATTAGAGTTTTTGTCTTTTCCAGTATATGGCCAGGAGTGGGATTGCTGGATCATATGGTAGTTCTGTTTTTAGTTTTTTAAGGAACCTCCATACTGTTCTCCATGGTGGCTGCACCAATTTACATTCCCACCAACAGTGTAGGAGGGTTCCCTTTTCTCCACACCCTCTCCAGCATTTACTGTTTGTAGACTTTTTTTTTTTTTTTTTTTTTCGGTGCGCAGGCCTCTCACTGCTGTGGCCTCTCCCGTTGCGGAGCACAGGCCCCGGACGCGCAGGCTCAGCGGCCATGGCTCACGGGCCCAGCCGCTCCGCGGCACGTGGGATCTTCCCAGACCGGGGCACGAACCCGTGTCCCCTGCATCGGCAGACGGACTCTCAACCACTGTGCCACTGGGGAAGCCCCTGTTTGTAGACTTTTTGATGATGGCCATTCTAACTGGTGTGAGGTGGTACTTCACTGCAGTTTTGATTTACTTTAATAATTAGTGATGATGAGAATCTTTTCATGTGCCTATTGCACATTTGTATGTCTTCTTTGGAGAATTGTCTATTTAGGTCTTCTGCCCATTTTTTGATTGGGTTGTTGGTTTTTTTGGTTATTGAATTATATAAACTGCTTGTATATTTTGGATATTAAGCCCTTGTCGGGCGCATCATTTACAAATATTTTCTCCCAGTCCATAGGTTGTGATCTGACTTATATTGTAAAAGGGTCCCTCGGGCTACAGGGTGGAGCACAGACTTGTTTGGGGCACAAGGGCAGAAGGAGCCAGTGTGGAGGCAGCTGCACCCTCCACGGGAGAGGTCATCGTGTCTGGCCCAGGGTGGGGCGGACTGGTGGGAGAAGTGGGTGGAGCCAGAACGCTGTGGGTGGAGTGAGCCTGGGGCAGAAGCTGGGGAGACCAGCTCCTGACCTCTCAGGTGCGAGGTTGGTGATTAGACAGCCAAGCGGTAACATCTATAAGGCAGTTCTATGTATGAATCTGGAGCTCAGGGCCAAGGTCTGTGCTGCCAGTCCTGCCCTCCTGCTGTCTGTCATTTGACAAGTTCACTGAGCCCCTCCTATGTACCAGGCCTTCTGCCAGGGCCCAGGGCAGAACAGTGACTCTGCAGCCAAAGACACACCCTGGGGTGACCCCCAGAGCAAGGGAACAGGCCTGCTCTTGTGCCTTCCACAATGTGTCCCAGTAACATCAAAGCCTGTGTATGTGTGCGTGTGTGTGTATGGATGTGCACATGGATGCCAGGTCTACCCATGGGGGGGTATGTGGGAGGGTCCTTCCAGCACGTGTTTGGGCATCTATTGTATATAAATAAAGGTACAGTGGCCTTTTCCCTCTTCAAACTTGGAGAAGAAGAAAGCCAAACTTTCCATGCCCTCTTCCTGTTGCCAGCAGTTGCTTCCTTAGAGAAAACCCATCTTGTTTTAATGCCATTAAAACCTCAGAGGATCTGGTCCCAATTAAACAACTTTTCTTGCAGATGCTTTTGTGAAAACTAAGTACATCAGGCGATCCGGACTCATGTGTCATGCTTCCTTGCTTGAGACCTGGCACTCCTGAGGGAGCAAGCCAATGAGGGGGGGGAGGGCGGGGGGGAGACACTAAGGCAGAGACAGAGAAAGAAGGAGGAAAAGGGAACACCGAACCCCAATGATGTCTGGGGATGCAGTGGTGGGTAGTAAGAAGTCCTGGCAGTCAGGGGAGAGAAGCCGGGGCCTTCAGCTGCTGGGCTGTGGGCATCCCTGGGGAGGGTGCCAGTGGAAGGTGGGCCGGAGGAGGTGGAAAGCAGCAAGAGTGGTTTGGGGGCAAAAAGGTCCCAGGTGGCCGATGTGACTGGGTCGAGGGAGCAGGGACATGGCTGGGATAGGGGCACGTGAAGGCCACTTTCCCATCCTCCTTCCCGTCTGAAATTCCAGATGGTTCTTGCCAATAACGTGGGCCCTGCTTGACTCCCTGTAGAAGTTGCCTCTGCCCCTCCAGGTGGGCATGGAGGGGCCTCAGACATGGGACAGAGTCTGGGCAGACACCGGGGCTCGAGTGAGGGCTGGGGGCGAGGGAGAGGGAAGGCGAGGTCCACCGCCCGCCGCCGGCCCTCCCGAGTGGGCACGTTCACGTTCCAGTCCTGGCGCCCGCGTCTCCAGCTCCAGACGCATGTGACTCAGCCCCGCCGGCCTTGCCAAGCCGTCTAGACCCGAGCGTCTCCCCGTGGAGGGGGCCATCCCGCCCGCCATTTCCTCCGCCGCCGCCCGGGGGCCGCCGAGCCGCCAGCGCATGTGCAGCCGCGCGTCCCCGCCTCGCCCGCGCCGCGTGCACGCGCCCCGGCTTGTTCACCCTTCGCTGCGCTGGGCGCGTGCGCCTGGATCGCCGGAGACCCTGAGCGCGAGGGAGCGAGCGAGGAGCCCCCAAACCCCCAGAGGCTCGGCCCGCGCTCCCCCCTCCTCGGAACCAACCCCCTCCCCGGTGGCTCACCCCAGGCTCCACCCGGGCTGGGAGCGCCCTGGTGGGGACAGCCCCGCCCACGCAGCCTGGCTGCGTCCGCGCACCCCACAAGCGCCTCGGGCCTCCAAGCGGACCCGCAGACCCTCGCAGGCCATCGGAGCGGGCTGGGATCCGATCCGGGTCCTGGGCATACGAAACGTGCTGTTGCAGGAGCTTGTGGCCTGGGAGCAGGTGGGGTCCTCTGGGCTCCCGAGGGCCCCTCAGCAGCAGGACATGGGGGTGGGGCCCTAAAGCAGGAGGTCCAGGGTTTGACCTGCTGTGAGGGCGGCCTTGCCTAGGTGTCCCATGGGCAGGGAGCCACCTGCCCCTCTCAAGGGCTGGCTCTTCAGCTGCCCCTACCTTGGGCTGCTGTGGTCCCTGCCCCAGCATAGGGATCAGAAGCGACAGGAACAGGAGGCCAAGGTCCCAGGGCAGCTTCTCCATCCTCTTGCGCCGGTAGTCTCTCAATGTGGACACAGGCCTAGAATGAGAGCATTCCAGAACTGGCAGTCACCAGGCAGCTCCTAGGTTGACATTCTTATCCACCCAGTGCTAGGACCACAGACCACTAGACTCCCCCCAAGCCTACCCTCGTGGCAGGCCCACGTCTGTCAGGCCCATAGTGGCAGCTCTGGGGCCCTCCAGACTTGTGCCACCCCAGTAGCTTGTGCTTGGCCAGGCCATTCCCCAGGGCCTCTGGGAGGCTGAATGACAGCCACCCGAAGGAAAGTTGGTGTCATTCTTGTTCCCGGAACCCTTTGGGTCTCATTGCTCAGGTCAAAGTCTGGGGTCCCTGCAGCCTTGAGGCGCTTCCCAATCTCATTTGCAAGCGCCCGCCACTTTCCTGTTCTCTACCCCTCCACCCATCTGCGTGAAGATGGTTTGTTTTTGAGTGGGCTTCCAGCTGGCACAGGTGGCGTGGGCTGGCTGCAAGCCCCGGGCACCTGGGTGGATGGGTGACCAACAGCCCAGCCTGGCGGCTCAGTCTCGAGCAGATGAGAGAGGTTCGGGAAGGGGGAGTGGGGGAGAGGGAGGGGAGAGACAGCCCTCTCACTTTGCCTCTCCTGGAGAACCTTGAACTCAGACCATCCTCAGCCTGGCCTCATTACCCTGTATCATTTCTCCCCCAGATCCAATGCCAGGCCTTGCCACTTACTCCTCCCATAGAGCTTCTCATCCCATAACTAACAGAATTCTTCCCCTGAAGTCTCTCTCCCTCTGTCCCTCTCTCTCACACATACGCTCTCCACCTGCCTTTTCTTCAGGAGCCTGCATTTGGTGCTCACCAGAGGATGTGGTGAGTCCTTTAATCTCCTTTTCTTACTGGGGAATCTCAGGGGTGGGGAAAGGGGGGGCTGGAGGGATCCCCCCATCCCTCAAAAGCTCCCCTCTTTTGAAACAAAGCCTTCAACCCCTGTCAGATGCAGCAGAAGCCAATCTGCCTTCTCTTCCTTGCTGGAGAGGTAAAACTTGAACTTCAGCTTTCTTTGACTGGCTGTTGGGAGGTCAGATTCCCCCAGCACCCTGGGGTCTGCTGCTAAAGGCAGCTGGAACGTCGGGGCTGAGATGCTCTAGGGACCCTTCCTCTTGCCCGATGACCTGCGCACCTCTGGCCAACAGCCCGCTGCTCCAGGGCAGGGAGGCCATGGGGTGAAGCCACCTGGTTGGCTATACATTTCTGTGCCCGAGGCACAAGGCGAGGTGCGTCACGTGGCTGGCTGCCTCAGCCACCACTGCTTGCTGCCAGCCCATCCCTGACACAGTGAGGCCAGTACCTGTCAACTGGTCTCATTTTCCAACCTGTTTTCCAAGCACTGATACATGGCCAAGTTTCCCCCATGAGCAGGAGGTTGGCTCAGTGCTCGGGTCTGCTCAGGGCCCCACAGCCTCTCCTGACATCTGCCCCCCAGCTGCATCCCCTCCCAGGCGGACCTGTCCTTCAGCCCCATATTCAGCCCCTGACCGGCCCAGGCCTCCCTCACAGAAGCCAGGGGCTCTGGGCAGGGATGCACCCTACAGAGCTGTCCACACCCTGCTCGCCGTAGCAAGCCACCCCACATCCCTCCCTGCCTCCTTGAGCTTGCATACATCCCGAGACAGAGAGCTCCTCCTCCCTTTCCAGGCAGCCAGCTAGTGTTTAGACAGTACCCTCTGAGAGAAGCACTTCTTTGTATTGAGTTTGAGTCCACATTTCCACAAGCTTCTACCACTCGGCAGCCCTTCCCCCCCCCCCTCCTAGAGAGGCCCAGTAGTCTCTGTTCCCATCCCAGCCTCCAGTCTTTCCGGTGGAGGACGCCTGGGAGGCACCACGATTCAGGGGTGGGGAGGCTGCGGCCTGCTGCTGCGTCTTCAGCTGCCATTTCCATGAGCTTAGAGCTGGCCAGCGGGTTCTCCATGCACGGGACGAAGCCCATGACCCTTTAAGATGGTCTTCTCCCGTCAAGGCCCTGACAATCCCTCCACGTCCCACCCTGGGCCACAGACAGAGCTGCTGAGTCGGGGAAGGGCTGTTTAGACTACTGGCTCCGTGGAGCTGGGTGGAGAAGGGGAATTTTCTTCCAGAATACACAGGGGCTGGTTTTTTCCCGATCCTCAGGAGCAGAGGATATGGGGAGGGTGGGGAAGGCCACCACACTGCCATGGTTTCTCCCGCCAAATTCCCTAGTCCTAGGAAAGATCCACAGGAAAACCCACAAGAATTTGAACGTCTGAGCCGGGGCTGTGATGGAAATGAAATTTTTAAAAAAGAAAGAAAAACAAAAACAGAAAAAGGAAAAAAAAAAGATTTAAAAAAACAACCTAGAGACCCCTACAGCCTTCAGCTGCCAGAAGGGCCCAAGTCAGCAGCCACGTCGGAGCAGGAAGGGATCTTTAGGTGCTTTGCAAGTCTCTGGGTCCCTGGGTCCCTGAGCTGGGGCGTCCCTGCAGCTCAAGTTCAGAGGCTTTGTGTCCTCAGAATAGCTTGCAATTCCAAACCATTCAGTAGGGAATCAGGCCCTGCCCCGCAAGGCCAGGCTGGGGTCCCTTCCTGTTAGCCCAGACGCCTGCCCATCCCCTTCTCCCAGAACAGGGCTAAGTCCTCTCCTGTCACTCAGAGGACTGCAGTTGCCTCCTGCCAGGTCCCTAGGTCTCCTCGCCTCTAGACCTGCCCCTGATTCCACCCTCCAGGAGATGGCAGGGTGGGGCACAGAGCAGGGACAGACTCCAGAGAGGATCAAGGAGGGCTGGCAGCAGCTGCCCGCTGCTGGTTCCCCACTCCTTGGGCCCCAGCCACCCTCCAGCTCCTTCCCACCTCATCTGATCAGCAGGTCCGGGGGATGGGGGCATTCACTGAGCTGGGGGTTTTGGAGGTGTGGGGGGAGAACAGGCTAACAAATGTCATTTCAGACTCATTGAGTTTGAGGGGCATGAGAGGTGCAAAGACATTTGTAAGTGGACAGGGCAGGAAGGAGGCACAGAACCTTCCAGAAGGTCGAAGACAGACGGGAGGAAGGGTAGGTGGAAGGAGCAGGGCCCAGCATAATAACAGTGAACATGTACATAGTGTTTTTTACATGCCAGGTATTGTTCTAGGTATTTTATAGGAATTATTACCTCATTCCATCCTCATAGCAAGCCAAGGAGGTAAGTGGTTTCATTATCCACATTAGGTGAGGGTAAGGAGGCACAGAGAGGTTAGGTAACCCGCCCAAAGTCACACAGCTGGGGCCGGATTCGAACCCATGAAACCTCCCTCTAACTACAGTTCTGAGTGTCGGAAACCGGAGACAGAGCCCCGCGCTGGGAGATGGGGCGCTCAAGTCCCAGTTCTGTCCGGTCACCCAGGCCCCGCTTCGTCCTCCCGCGGAGAAACCGACTAGGGTAGGAGCGCCCTCTCCTGGAAGGCTCTCTCCCGGCCGCGTCCTCCGACCCGGCCGCGGGCGGGAGGGTCGCGGGAGAGCTGGCTACTGAGCGCCAGCCCCGGCTCCGCCCCCTTCCTTGAGGTCAGCCTCCTGGGCGGAGCCGCGGCCCAGGGGAAAGGCGCAGTGGGGGAGGGGTGGGCCGCGTCTCCGGGCCACTCCCGGGCCCCGGTGCAGGCGGGTGGCAGGAGGAGCACCAGCTGGCGCTTGATTGGCAGCTGGGCCGGCCAGTCAGCCCGGGGCGTGGGGGCGGGGCGCGTCTCCGAGCGCGAAACATGGCCTTGCTGGGTGCTGGCAGCGGCGGCGGAGGCTACGAGGAGGAGGGGGGCGACAGCGTGTTCAAGGCGGCCGTGGAGGTCTTCGCGAAACTGAAGGTGCTGCGGGGCCGAGGAGCCGCCCCGGGGCGGCTGGGGCCGGGCGGCGGGGCGGGCAGGGCCTGCTGCGGAAGTCGGCGGCGCCGGGCGCGCCGCCCCAGTCGCCGCTGCAGGTTGCACCCTGGGTCCTGCTGCGGGGGAAGGTATGTGGGGCGTCCTTCTCGGCTCCTTGGGCGGCCCCAGGCCTTCATTCTCGCTGTGTCCACGTCCCGTGCCTGGTACTTCAGGCAGGCGCCGTGCGCCTACCGCACCTGAACTTCTGTCGCTGCAAGACCCGGCCGGGCGCGCGGAGTGAGTGCAGGCGCGGGCGGCGGGGGTGGGGGCCCACAGGCCCGGGACTCGAGGAGCTCGCGGGGTCCGGGGGAGACAGGTGGGCGGGGTCCATGCCTCCCCCTCCGAGTCAGCGGCCAATGCCCGTGACAGCGGTGGTGAGGAGGCCCGCCCCGCGAGGTCAGGCAGCGGTCCCGGGGCCGCTACCCGCGCGCCCCTCCCCTCTCCCACCCCGTCCCGGCTCTCCCCTCACCCCCTCTCCTCTCCCCTGCCCCGCGACACCTCCCTCCCGTCCGCGATCGGCCCCGTCGGCCCTTTCCCTCCTCTTTACCTTTGCGCCCAGCCTGGAGCCGGCATCGGAATCTCTCCGAAGCCCCTAGTTGCTACCACGTCAAACTACCGCTTGCGCTCCGAGGGGGCGTCCGTAAAGGAGGCGGAGTGGCGGGCGGCCGGAGCCGCGGATGAGGGGGACTGAACTCTGGGCGCGATCGACAGCGCTGCCAGTGTGCCGGGCGCGCCCGGCGGGGGTGGGGGTGTGTGTGTGACCCGCCTGGTGGGTGCTGGGCGGCCGGGAACGTGCGTGAACGGAGGTGCGCTGAGAGCGTTTTTGCAGATGTGCGTTTCAGCCCTTCGCTGATGTTGGCTTTCTAAAGCTTCCTGGCTTTCCCTTTCCTTGCTTAGGACCTCAGCTGCCCCTTCCTCCAGGGTCTTTATATCACAGAACCAAAGACCATTCAGGAACTGCTGTGTAGCCCCTCGAAGTACCGCTTGGAAATCCTGGAGTGGATGTGTGCACGGTAACAGCCTGGTTTCTTCCTCCCCCACCCCTGGGGTACACGGGCACCACTCAACCCACTGGGGGGAAGATGGGGTTTGTTCTTTATCTGAGGAGCTGTCCTCCATCCCCCGTGAGAGCAGCTGCTTAGATAAGAAGTGAAGCCGTGCTCAGATCTGGGAAGAAAGTGCCCCGGGCAGTGCTTCAGCTCCTCTGTTTGCCGCCTCACAGAAGCTGAGCTTGGCTTCTGAGCGTTTTTTCTTGCTGTAACTACTAGTTTCAGAGCGGGCAGGGACCTGGGAAATGATGTACTTCAGTCCTTTCATTTTCAGACTGGGAAGCTGAGCGTCAGGCTGGAGTTGAGAACTGTCTCAGGTCTTGCCACCGAGAAGTGGCAGGCAGGGCCAAGACCCCATTTTCCAGTCCTTTGGGTCAAGGTGCAGCTGGGTGTGTGTGCCTGGCACCGTGCAAGGGAAGCAAAGCCTGCCCAGGTGTCTGCATGTCACACATACTCCTATACAGCCTTCAAAGACCCAGCTCACACGTCCTGTCTCCTTTTAGGAAGTCTCCAGTTCCCAGGGCAAAACGTATTCCTCCCTCCTCTGGACACCCACAGCCTTTTGAGCGCACCCCTGCCAGAGCCCTCAGTCTGTTGGTTGGGTCTTGGCCTGCTGTCCTGTCTGGCTCTCCAGAGCACTGGGAGCTGCTGGAGGGCAGGCACCATGTGGGGCCCCCACCCCCGCCATCAGCCCCAGGTTGCAGTGCAGCGTTGAACATACTTAAGACATGCTCCAGGGCTTCCCTGGTGGCGCAGTGGTTGAGAGTCCACCTGCCGATGCAGGGGACACGGGTTCGTGCCCCAGTCCGGGAAGATCCCACATGCCGCGGAGCGGCTGGGCCCGTGAGCCATGGCCGCTGAGGCTGCGCGTCCGGAGCCTGTGCTCCGCAACGGGAGAGGCCACAACAGTGAGAGGCCCGCGTACCGCAAAAAGAAAAAAAAAAAGACATGCTCCAGGCTGTGGGGTGACAAGTAGGCACACAGACACATGCTTACCGGAATTCCATTCTAGGTGCCTCAGACACGGATGGGTGTCCTCAAGGAGCTGGGACTTCAGTGGCCACAGAGGCTCAGGCACTGATCCCGGTGTTGGGCGCACCTCTGCAGTCTTGAGTGCTGTGGACCTTGGCAGGGAGGAGGTGGCATTTGACCTGGGAGGGAACGAGTCATGGTGGGCACTCGTTTCCACAGGAGTGGGGAGTCAAGGTGTGGGAGGGAGAGCCGGGCAGCAGTGGCCTGAATGGCAGCCCAGGGCAGCTCACGTGGAGCCTTCCAAGCCACATGAAGGCCTTTGAACTTTAGGCTCTGGGCAGGACGGGCACGGGACCCGGGGAGTGACATACTGAAATTGGCATTTTTGGTAGGGTGACTTGGGAGTCCTGTGGTGGATGGATTTGGAGGGGAGAGGCTGGAGGCAGGGAGACCAATACGGAGGCTGCTGCAACAGCCCTGGGAAAAGATGGCGGGAGCCTGGCTTGTAATGGCAATGGCTCTCGTGACAGGCACTGTTGGCCCTGGAGGTACCAGCGCCTGGTCCAGGAACCTGGGAGGAGAGGTAGTAGTGGGGATGGCCTGGGCTAGTTCGGGGATCTTGAACACGCTCTCAAGAGGAGGGAGGCCAGAGTCAGGTCTTAGAGAGGCTCTTGTGGGAGGGAGGCCAGAGTTGCCTGGCCCAGGTGGAAGCTGGGGACTGGGTCCCTCTGCTGGCCAGAGGGGGCATGGGTGAGAGCCTCTGGCTGCAGTCCTCAAATGCTTTTAGTGCTTTTTTAAATACAAGAAACAGAATCCTTTTAAGAAGCAACCAGGGAATGTCCAGTTGCTTTTTATGATCCCAAGCTGGCAAAAGTGCCGTAGGCCTTTCGATGGCCAGAGGATTGCACAGAGTCCAGTTTCTTCCAATTTCCTGCTGGCTTTGCACGTGGCTTCACCACTTCAGCCTCCTTTAGGGCCGCCTATTCACCCCTGTCTGGGCGGAACCTGGAAACTGCACGCAGCATTGGCTGGGGGGCTGGGCGTGGTGGCTCTTGGGGTCCTCTATGCCAAGCTGGCCCTCAGCACGGGCGGGGCAGAGCCGTGGGGCCCCTAGATTGCTGAGGTTAAGGCGCATGGGTTCCCTTGGCTCCTGAACTGTACTTGCGTTCAAGGCCTTGAGCACCGTTAGTTTCTGCCCTGCTCCCTGCTGCTTCAGGAAAATCAAGTTTAATGAAAGCCCTTTGTGAGTGAGGTCACTCAGGCTTTCGGGGATTTATTCTTTAGCGTGTTGAAGTGGTTTGCTGAGGTCCAGCCTGATGGATCACTGAGTGCTCTCTGCTCTCTGGTGCTTTGTGAGTGGGAATGTTGCCTGGCAACCAGGCCCAGGGCCAGCCTCCTAGCTTTTCACACAGCAGGGGCTCCTCCTCCCGCCCTCTTTGGCAGAATGGGTGGCTGCCCCGCCCCCTCTTCCCTGCAGTCCTGCAAGGGAGCGGGGGCTGGTGCCTCAGGTCGGGTCAGGGTGGCTCCACTAGCTCCCAGGGCCCCAGCATAGTTGGGGCAGGTGTGACCTGGGATGCAGGCGTTTGGAGGCATGGCCCCAGGGAAGGAACAGTGAGCCTTTTCCATCGAACACTGACCCTGCCCTCTCCCACCATGATGAGTGAGTCAGCAGGTCCCTGGGGCTGAGGCTTGGTCCCCCATACTGCCATAGCAGGGCGGGGTCCTGGCCCCAGTCATCCTGGGGCTCCCTGGCAAGCAGCTGGAGCGAAGTTCCCATGGCCTCGGTGCTGTGTCAGGCGTGGAGCTTGGGGCTGGGGACGCGGTGCTCAGACTGCGCCCCTCTCATGGAAGAGACACAGTGGGAAGCCTGTGCTGTGTGTCGCTTGTGACGCCTGCCGGTATATTGCACCCCTTACTGCCTTTGGATGTGGTCTGTGTCTGGAAATGGTTCTGCCCATCAGCTTGGCATCTTAAGGCAGGATGGTTACAGGTGGCCACCGTCCCGTTTATCTGTGTGGTATCATCAAGGCTCGGGCTCCACCAAGCCAAGGGGGACAGCTGCGATTGCTGTTTCCCCACTTGGGAGGTTGGGACTGTGACCCCAGAGCCCATGCTAGGAGCCCTCGAATGGCTCAAAGCTGTGACCTGGGGTAGCATCATCTCCTGTTAACTTATGTTAGTTTAAAAACATTCCCGCTGTTAAAAGAGCTAAGCACGGGCATTTACTAATGGCAGATTATTCCGTGACATGGGGCTGTGGTCATCCATTCGTTAATGCCCACTGGCCACCATTTCAGTGCTGGTTGCCATGTTAGGGCCTAGAAATACAGAACAGAAAGTCAGCTCCTGGCCTCGGTGAGCCTGAAGTCTGGGAGGTGAGAGCGCAGTGGAAAGACAGCTCCCAGGCCCCGCAGCGACGGAGGGATGCCAAGCTGGCTGCAGGCATGTCCAGCCCGCCCCTGGCTTCCCTGGGGCGGTGATGTCAGCTGTGGGCTTCATGGTGAGTTGGAGCCAACTCGGTGTGCTTGGCTTGGACGGGAAGAAAGCGCTGCAGGCGGAGAAGGGCAGACACACACGTAGAGGTGCGAGAGGGGGCCCAAGCCAGGCCTGCAAGGACGCCAGAGCAAGGAGGGCCTTCTCGGACATCCTCCAAACAGACCTGCGCCATGATTTCAAGGAAAGCCAGCCCCTGATAAAGAGCTTAGTGCTCTGAGGAATTCACAGTGTTTTCTCTTGGGCAGTCATTTCATCTCTTTTATTGTGAGAATTTTAATTTCAGTATTCACATTCACATTTCTGAGGTAAGCTTTCAGAAATATTTTGGTTTTTTGTTTCTCTGATAATTTATGGAGTTGAAATCACATAAGATTAGCCATTTTAAAGTGAGTGTTCCAGTGGCATTTAGCACCTAGGCACAGAGATTCACTTTTAGGAGCATGAGTAAGGAGGGGTGTGAGGGGCCCCTGCAGCCCACCCAGGCCTGACTGGTTTTGCTCTTTCCCTGCAGGGTCTGTCCCTCCTGGCAAGACAGGTTCAGCTCACCTAAGGGGGCCTCAGCCGAGGTGAAGATCCAAGGTGGGTCTCCGCTGTGGGAGCCTGCTGTTGAACGGTGGATTCGGGGCCATTCTCACCTGGTGCACGGCCTCCTTAGCAGGTTGCGAATTTCCCATTGGACTGGTGTTTTCTTCTGGATGGTGCGCACTCCCTGGATATTACTAGAGCCTGCTAGGATCCGCCCCCCCTTGCACACGTGAAGGAGACCCTGCCAGCCCATCCACTGAGGTGCTGGGGGCAGAGACAGCCATTGTTGCCGACGCCACCAGTGGCCCGTCCACGTGGCACTGGTGTGTGTGTGTGCACATGACACGAGACATTCCTGGGAGCATGCTGGGCAGCTCTCTGCGGGTCTCTGGGGCCTTATCTTGGAACCGCTTCTTTTTGATCCTTTTTTGGCAGAAACTGTCCTTAACCCAGCAGTGAACATTAGGTAAAGGGGAGTGCATTGCAGTCCTCAAGATGGCGGCTGGCTCTTTGCCCACACAACAGTGTTTCCAAAGGTCCATCTTTCCAGGGGCCTGTGTTCCCTCCCCCACCCCAGCTCCAGGGTGGGTTAGCTGGACCCCAGATTCCTGACCCGTGCCGCTGCTGGCACTGCCAAGTTAGTTATCTGGGGACAGTTGGCCCCGAGGCTGCAATGGGCCAGAAGAACAGGGGTTGCGTCTTGGAGCCTGCGGGGCCGGCCTGGGCTGCACAGAGGCGCTGCCCTTCTCCCCAGCACTGTCATGTCCGGCACGTTCCTCCTGATGGGACCGTGTTGAGGCCGGGCGAGCCTGGTCATCAGGCCACACCTGAATCCTCTAACACACATACACGCATGGGTGCCGACCCTGGCCCTTGCTGTTCCCAGCCTCAGTTTCCTCTTCTGTAAAGTGTGGGTGCTCAGCCTTGCCCACCCCATGGGAGCGCGCTGAGTGGCAGAGCAGGTGGTAGACATGAGTGCTTGTGAAAGAGTATAATTGGGAGAAACCGGGACAGGTAGGGGAAGTAGAAGTCCCAAATTCACGTGACAGGGATTTATGGAGCACCCACTGTGCACCCGGCACTGTTTTAGGAGCTCGCTTGCTAGCTGGGGGAGACGGGTGATGCACAGAAGGCGGCCAAACTCTCAGTGTATCAGATGGTGAGAAGCGCCATAAACAAGCCGGGTGAAGGCAAGGTGGTGCTCGGGTGGGTTGGGAGAGAGAAGGGTGGAGCTGTTGACACAAGGTGGCTGGGGAAGGCCTTTGTTTAAAAAAACAGAGCCGTGCAGGAAGGGAGGAAGGGAGCCAGGCAGGTATCAGGAAGATTAGTGTTCAGGGCAAGAGAACAGCAAGTGCAAGGGGCCTGAGGTAGGCTTGTGTGTGGCTGGCAGCTTGGAGGAGCAGCCAGGAGGCTGGGGTGGCTGACGTCGAGTGTAGAGTGAGGGCAAGGGGTGGGATGAGGTCAGAGGGGCCATGGGGCCAGATCAGGCCAGGCCTTGTGGGCCGCAGAAGGGTGTTGGCCTTCATTCTGAGGAGGGCTGCAGCCTGCCTTTGGGTTTAACAGGGCACGAGTCCGGCCACGATGAGACTCGGATGTGGGCTAAGTGAGAGGGGGGCCAGGGAGTACGCCAGGATTTGGGGTGAAGGGATGTGGGCTGAGCACATGTGCTGGGGGTATAACTGGCATTTGTACCGTGTCTCCAGGATGACTGATGCTTTCACATAGATGCTCTGCTTGCTTCTAGCACCAAACCTTCCAAAGCAGATGTGTGTTCTGCCACTGAGGCACATGAGGGTGGGAGCTGTGAGGGTAAGGACATTGCTGCAGGGCTGGGGGGAGGGGGTATGGAGCTAGCATTGACCCAGGCTGCTGCAGGGCTGGGGGGAGGGGGTATGGAGCTAGCATTGACCCCAGGCTTTCTGGCTCCAAGTTCTGGCCTTCCTTTGTACACCAGATGGTTACTCAGAAAATGCCCAGGGCTCCCTGGAAGACATGGCCGAGCATTCCTTGCACCATGCAGGGACTCAGTTTCCCAACCTGTGAAATGAAAGGGTTGCCACCTCCTAGGGTTGCCAGCAAAATGAAGGGCCATGATGGCATGAAAGGTGTGTAGGACATTGACAGATGTGAGACGATTCCTTTTGCTTTGGCTTGGTGAGGTCTCTGAAACGGTGGCACACAGCATGTTTGGAAGGTTCCCTGGCCTCTGTGGGCTCCTCAGGCAGCTGGAAGAGCACTGAATGCGACCTCTTATTTCAGGTGAGGAAACTGGCCCCCAGAGAAGGGCAGTGACTGGGTATAGGTCACACAGCAAGACGCAGTCGTGGCACCTGGGGTGTCTTCCACCTGCGTCCTTGTTTACCTGGGTCTTCCAGGCCCAGCCCAGCCTCATGGGTGCTGGGCCTGCTGACGCTAGAGCAGGAGCACCCTTACCAGGGAAGCACTCGGCACCCTGCATGGGTGTGTGGTGTCCTTGCCTGTTTGGGTGGGTGTCTGCGGTAACTGGATCCTTGTGTTCCAACAGAGATGGTGAAACTGGGCCATGAGCTGATGTTGTGTGGGCTGGATGACCACGAGCTCCTGAAGGTAACAGAAGGCCCTCTGTCCCCATGGGCTGGGGGCCTCGGTGACGCTGGGGTAGGCATGGGAGGGCTTTCTTCCCTCAGGCCCAGGAGCTAGCGCCCACAGTCCCCGCTTCTTAGCCCCCTGGGGCAGGAACCCATAGGATTCCTTTGGGTAGACCCCAGCCATCCCTAGGGCCGAGAGGGGAGGGTGGCTGAGGAGGCCGAGAAGGATCTTTGGCTTCTGATGCCCGAAGGGACAGAGAGCACATCCTGTCCTTGGTGGATGACTTCATACACACCGACACCATGGTAAGTACTTTCCATGCCAGTAATTGTCACACCCACACTTGGCAGGAGGTACTTGTCTTAGCCCCATCTCATGGGGAAGGTGACAGACAAGTCTCTCAAGGTTACCCAGTGACAGAGCCTGGCCTCAAACCCAGGCTTCTGGCTCCTGAGCCCATGCACTTTCCCCCACGTGCTGCCCACCCGTGGGTTTCCATGCAGAGGCAGGCCTAATCCACCCCCATATCAAAGAAACCCTGCCACCTACCCATAAAATTTAAAAAGAATATTTGAAAGAATTATTTTTGCATTTTGGCTATTATAAACAATGCTGTGACTATTCTTTATACGTTTTTGACAGAAGACATGTTTTCAGTTCTCTTGGGTATATAGCTAGGAGTGGAATTGTTTAACTTTTTGAATTTTTCGAATACGTTTAACTTTTTGAGGAACCGCCAAGCTGCTTTCCAAAGTGGCTGTGCCATCCTACATCCTCACCAGCAATGTACGAGGGTTCCAGTTTCTCCACATCCTCACCAGCACTTGTTCTTGTCCATCTTTCTGACACCAGCCATCCTGGTGGGTGTGAAGGGCTGTCTCCTCGCGGTTTTGATTTGCGTTTCCCTGATGACTAATGATGATAAACACCTTTTCGTGTGCTTATTCGCCATTTATATATCTTTTTTGGAGAAAAGTCTCTATTCACTTCTGTCGCCCACTTTTTAATTGGGTTGTCTTTTTATTATTGAGTTGTAGGAATTCTTTATATATCTTGGATATAAGTCACATCAAATACTTGATTTACAAATATTTTCTCCCATTCGGTGGATTGTCTTTTCACTTTCTCCATGTGTCCTTTGGAGCACAAAAGTTTTTAGCATTGTTGAAATCCAATTTATCTATTTTTCTTTTGTTGCTTGTGCTTTTGGTTTCATATATAAGAATCTATTGCCAAATCCAGTCGTTAAGATTGACACCTGTGTTTTCTTCTAAGAGTTTTATAGTTTTAGCTCTTATATTTAGGTCTTTGACCCATTTTGAGTTAGTTTTATGTGTGGTGTAAGGTATGTATCCAACTTCATTCTTTTGCATGTGGCTGTGCAGTTTTCCCAGCACCATTGAAAAGACCTCGGCATCCTTGTGGAAAATCAGTTAACGTAAAAGTGAGGGTTTACTTCTGGATTCTCTATTCTATTCCATTGATTTATATGTTTGTCCTCATGCCAGTACCACACTGCCTTGATGACTGTAGCTTTGTAGTAAATTGTGACATGTGAATCCTCCAACTTTCCTCTTTTTCAAGGTTGTTTTGGCTATTAGGGGCCCCTTGAATTTGCATATGAACTTTAGAATCAGCTTGTCAATTTGTGCAAAAAATCCAATTGGGATTTTGATGAAGATTGTGTTGAATCTGTAGATCACTTTGGCAGGTATTGCCATCAACCATATTAACTCTTTCTCTCCTTGAGCATGGGCTGTGTTTCCACGTATTTAGGTTTTCTTTTTCTTAGAGATGTTTTGTAGCTTTCAGTGTACAGGCTGTGAGGGGCACTTTCCCTTTTCTGGGCTTGTGGGGGGGGTCTCCTGGAGCCAGGTCTGTTGAGGAGGGGACGGCACGCAACCCTGGCCGCTGGTCAAGGCTTTGTGAGATGCTCAGTGGCACTTGGTCTCATGTTTCAGCCCAGGATTTCCGCTGTCTAGACACTGTCCCACCTCCCACCTCCCACCTCCCACCTCCTATTCCCAGGCTGCCCCTCAGGTGTATCATTCAGGCTCAGTGTTGTTTGGGCAGGTTGGGAGAATGAGTCAACAAGAGGTAGTGATGAGCAGCCAGTGGCAGGCCGAGGGCAAGGAGCTGGAGATGCCAGAAGCTTCCAGAGGCACTGGTCCTGTCAACGTGGCTACCCAGCCGAGAGCCAGGCTTGCCGGGAGTGCCAGGCAGCCGCAGCCATGAGACTCGTGAATGGGGAACTGAGCTGCAAACATGATAGCAGAATGTGGCCCTGTCCCCAGATCTGCTCCCCACACAGGGCTGCCTGGCCTGAGATGCCACCAGGAGCCTCTCAGCCCTCTCCCTCTCAGCCCACTTTATTTATTTACTTATTTTTAACATCTTTATTGGAGTATAATTGCTTTACAATGGTGTGTTAGTTTCTGCTTTACAACAAAGTGTATCAGCTATACGTATACTTATATCCCCACATGTCCTCCCTCTTGCGTCTCCCTCCCACCCTCCCTCTCCCACCCCTCTAGGTGGACACAAAGCACCGAACTCTCAGCCCACTTTAAATGCAGGTGCTTCTTGGAGGGCTTTATACTGAGTCACCAGTGATGCTGGCTGAGCGCATGATTCTGGTGCATTCCCCAGAACAGTGGTGTGTCAGGGCAGGCCAGCGAGGAGCTCGAGCAGAGAGCCGGGCCCAGCTTGCCTCCCAGCATCCTTGCTTATGCAGGGCTCTCGGGAGCAGGCTGGGCCCCTCAGGTTGTATTTACATCATGGGGATCAGCCGTGAGCCTTCTCCCCTTTCTGGAAGGAGGAAGGAGTTGAGCTCCTGGCCGGACAGCTCCCTGCTGGGAGTCCCAGCCGCCTTTGGGGTAGGGGGCTGAGTCAGTTGCCGCTTGGGAAGCCTGCCTGTAAGGCCTGGCTGCTTGCCGCCCCTTGGGGACGAGTCCTTGTTCCCTGCAAGGAGTGGGTTCGGTGCAGGCCACAGCCATGGCCTGTCTTGCTGTGCCAGGGGCCCCAAGCCAGTCCACGACGCTGCTGGGTAGGGGCCAGGTTGCTAGGGGCCCGGTGCGGCCAGCTGCGGGCTGGGGGCACGTGGCATGCCTGGCCAGTGAGTGCATGTGGCCTTCCCTGCCCAGGGCCAGGCCTGTGCCCAGAAGCAGCTGTGCTTCATGGACCAGCTGCTGGACGTGGTCCGGAACCTGACTGTCGGAGGCTCCAGCTGCCGCAGGTAAAGGCTCGGGACGGGCCCTCCCTGGAACGGCTGGTGGGCGCCCTTGGTCCTCCATCTGGAGCTGGCGGGGCTAGGGGCCCAGCCCCGGGCACATCTCCGGCTGCGGCTCCGCTCCCTGCTCCCGTAGAGGCGGCTGCTCCCTGGCCCAGGAGCTGTGGGCCGCAAGCCTAGGCAGGAAGCCCCACCCCCACCCCGGGGTGCTGCCCGAGGTGCCAGGCTGTCGGCATGAAGGTGTGGTGTGGGCCTCGGAGAACACGGGCTGACCCCGGCGGAGGGTGGGCACCCGCGGCGTCTCTGCACGTGGGTGGGCTCTCGGAGACTGGAGGAGATGCCTTCTCCTGGCCTCTCTGCCCGGTCTCATCTGGCCTCTTGGGTCTCTGGCCGGTGACGGCGTGGCCCTGGGGCTGCCTTTGCAGTGTGAAAGATCATTTCGAGGACACCAGGGAGAAGAATGAGGCGCTGCTGGGGGAGTTCTTCTTGAGCCCCCGCCTGCAGATGCTCCTGAGCCCCGAGTGTGATGCGTGGCCCCTGGGCGTGCAGCCACTTCTCGACAAGCAGAGCAATGCCTGGCAGAGGTACACGCCCCACTCTGTCTGTTACCTGGGACAGAGCCTTCTGTGCATGGCCCACAGGTGCCCCAGTGCCCGTGATGGCACAGGACAGAAGTGTCCCCCCTTCTCTCCCTGCAGGTCCAGCTCCTCCATCGAGTCAGAGGAGGACAGGGTGGCAGAGCTGGCCAGGCAGCTGCAGGAGAGTGCCTCGAAGCTGCAGTCGCTCAGGATGGAGGTGAGGCGCTGGCCGTAGGGGGCGCAGGGGCCCCGCTACGTGTCCTAAGGTGGGGCATGTCGCCCACCCCAGCCTCAGACACCCCGTCTTTACGAGTGTGTTGGGAGGCCTAAGCGAGGTGATGGATGCCCACCAGTTTCTAGAATGTGATGGGTGCTCAGGCTCCGTGAAGGCAGGAGTGGGGAGGCTTTTTGAGGAGTGGACAGGACCGTCCTCGGGTGGGCTTTCGGCGTGTGGCCCTCCCCACAGCCCTGGACCCAGCCTCGTTACTGAGGTCGCGAGGAGGACGTTGAGGCCCATGCAGGCCTCTGGTCTTCTGTCTGTCACAAAGTGGGTTAGGGACCTGGTGCCCTGTGACAGGCAGGGCAGCCTCAAGGGAACCTCCGCCTCTGGCTTTGCAGTGCTTTGCACAGCACAAGCAAGGAGCCGCTGTGGGCGGGGCCGACGCCAGCACCCTAGACCAGAAGCTGCGCCTGGCCATCTCTGATTTGCGGCAGCTCATCGTGGCTTTCCTGCAAGTCTATGACGATGAGCTGGGAGAGTGCTGCCAGCGCCCAGGCCCCAGCCTCCGCCCGTGCGGCCCCATCATCCAGGCCGTGTACCAGACTCTGACCTCGTGCAGCCAAGTAAGCATCACCCTCACCCCTCCCTCTCCCTCCCAGGTGCCACTCTAGCCCCCAGTGAGGGACCTGAGGGCTTGGAGAGGCTTGGACAGGCTTGGACTCCCTGCGAGTGGGTGGCGCGCTGAGCTCTGGGCTCTGGGCCCTAGGCCTCAGTCTGGGACTTTGGGCCGGTTGGGGCAGGCGCCTCTTGCGGTGCCATGGAGGGGATGAGGGCTGATGGGGATGTTCCCCTGTGGGTCCCCCTGCCTTCAGGAGAGTGCCAACTGAGCCAAGACCCCGGGTGCAGAAGAGGTTTGTGCACGGCCTGCACTGGGTCCTACCTGAATGTGGGAGACCCTCGTCCCGCCTCCAGCTTCTCTCCCTGTATTGGCCTCACTCTGTGTTCACGAAACACCCAAATGTATCACAGCCTGTTCGTTCTTGTGTGGCCAAGAACTATGCCAGACAGATAGACAGATGTTTGCCTGTCTGTGCCCTTGACCCGGTTTAGACAGATGAGAAAAAGTGGCCTCACGCTGCTGCGCTGACTACATCAGTATTCACTCAGATCCCCAGAGGCTGGCCTGGAATGCTAGGTTTGGTTATGACTGTGAGTACAGTTGCCATGCGTGGAAGTCTGACATTTGCTCAGGGCTGCCATGATGCTGGCCTTGGTTTTTTAACAAAAAAGCTCCTAGACTTCCAAACCTCTGACCAGCTTGTCCTTTGCGATTCTACCAACAGCCTGAGTTAGGGCACAGTCCTCTCCCATCAGAAATGCCCTTTTACCTTGGGGCAGTGTTTTTCCCACCGTGACCCTGGCTTTGCGTGGCCTCAGTGTGGGATGGGGTCCGTGATAGTGTGGCGTCCCCGCCGGGCCAGGGGGGAGGGAGTTAGTCTGGGGAGCTCTGATGGGTGACTCTCCAGCTGGGAGGCCTGCCCTCAACCTGGGCTGGTGGGTGGATGCAGGTGTTCAGCATCAAGCTGGCTGGGAAGCAGGAGATGCCTTCTGTGGGTCAGACCACCAGCACTCAAGCCCACAAGTCCCCTCCTTCCCTCCCTCCCTCCCTCCCAGCTGTTGAAAGCGGTCGTGGAGGTCACTGACACCTCGGTGAAAGCTGTGCAGATGGCGAAGCAGCAGCAGGGCAAGCAGATCTGTTGGGGCAGCAACAATTCTGTGATGAGTCTAGGTATGTGGTCGCCACTTTTCTGTGGCTCTGGTCCCCCGTTTGGTGGTCAGGGACACGGCCTTCGCAGTGCACCTCGGGTTAGTGCCTGCCTCCTTCTGTGCTCGACCCGCACTTGGGGATGGGCCCCTTACATTTTTTCTTTTTTTTCCAATGCTTAAGGTTTTCCTTCCCTTGAAAACGCTTCTGACGGATTATAAAATAAAAACATTAATTGTAGGAAATTGGGATAATGTAAAGACGTGCACAGGTAAACTAAAAACATTACATAATGTGGTGGCCCAGAGATGGTCGGTGTTAATATTTTGGTCTGTTTCCCTCTATTCCGTTTCCTCTCATCATTTTTTATTTCTTTGTGTAAGGTGAGTAGAATTACAACATGTGAACACTGTTATATTCTTTCCCTTGGATCTCATTTTAAGCGTTTTCCCATGTTCTCGAAGTCACATTTTTAATCATCAAACACTTCCTTTCAGGTATTTGCTATAATTTACTTAATGTTTTCTACTACTGACCCTGTAGGTCATTTTCAGTTTTATACTGTTACACATGATGCTGTCGCAGGATTTACAATAGTGACAAATGGAAACAACCCAAGGTTTTACCCTTGGGTAATGCTTGGGTAAATACTGGTATATGAATATGGTGGGACGGTATTGGTTGTTTCAAAACTTGGTTACAGTGACATGAGCAAATGTGTATCATGTAATGTTAAAAGGAAAATGCAGGTTAAAAATGAAATATACGGTATGATTTCACTTATCTAAAGGGAAAAAAATGTAGAAGAATCCCTCGTAGGACTACAGCTAGAACACGGACGTTGGTTTGCTCTGTGTTGGAGTCAGAGGCGTTTTAGTTCATTTAGTCTTTCTTCATCCTGCTCTGCAGCCTTCACATATTCCCCAGTGAACATGTATCACGCAGAGAATTTCTCCCCTGACTGTCAATGTTTAAAAAAGGTTGCAGTGAACATGTTTCGACATTTGTGCTTCCGTCCTGGCGGCGGGGTTCCCACCGTCTTGTCAGTGAGGCCAGGCTTCTCACTGTTGTGAGGCCAGCAGTCTCCATCTTACTGATCCTCGTCAGCGCTGGCTTTGAACCTTCCAACCTTTCTGCTGTTGGATAGGGGCAAAGTTGTATCTGAATTTAATTTTAAACTTTTTTTCTGAGTAAGTCTATTTTTCTTATGTAAAAAAACACTCAGAAAAGGTTTTTGTTCTTTTGTGATAAGAAAAATAGCCCTTTCTCTCTCTGAGTCTTAGAGAGAGAAAAGTGAAAAGTTGGATATTTCCCTTTCAATCCAGTTCCAATGACTTTAAAGCCAGTACTTGTGTAACCACAACCCCGGCTAAGAAATGGAACATGCCTCGCACGCTAGAGACTCCCGCCGCCTCTGCCTGCCCGCGGCCAAGCGCTGTCCCTGCCCGCTGAGAATTTTCTCCCTGTGCTCCCACCGCCCACGTGGGGGTCTGTGACCTGCTGACATTCATCAGCACGTAGCTGAGGCCCTTGCACAGTCCCCTCTGTCTTCCATTCTCCGATCTCTCTTGCCCTTCGGCTTTTGGCAGTCTGATTATAGTGTGTCTCAGTGCGGGTCGCTTTGCGTCTCTCTCATTTGGAGTTTTTTGAGCCACTTGGGTGTGCAGCTTTGTGTTTCTCGTCCACACTCCGCACTTCTCGTTGCTCCCACCCTCTTAGAGGCCGAGCAGAGGCACCGGCTCAGGGCCTTCTCAGGTCTCTCCTGGGGGCCCGCACAACCCTGGGCGTGCGCATGGCCTTCTAGATTCCCAGGACTGTCAGAGCTCTGCAGAGCCCTCGTGGGCATCTCCTTTCCCATCCTCTCCTTCTGCGCCTTCTGGTTGCTCTACTGTTTGCCCCAACTCTTATCCACTGCCTGAGGCAACGGCGACTCCAGCATCTGCCTGTCAATCCCCCCCATCCAGTGCACCCCCAAGGACTGGCTTCAGGCCACATAGCCCCGAGCCCTCCCTTGGGGGGCTGTCTGTGTGAATTCGCTGGCCTTCTCGCCGCTCTTGGCCTCGTGCACACACTCGCCACATGTGTACCTGGGCACCCAGGAGTGTCTCTCCTTTCTGACTGAACTGCAGCAGAAACCTCCATTTAAACATCCTTCCTAAAATTTCTCCTCATCACCGCTGCTGCTGTGACTCTCACCCCTGTGTGTGTAGTTGTTAGCACTGTGCTTGCAGCCCATGCTCTCATTAGGACATTAACGACCCCGAGTGCTCTCCATGGCGTGCCACCTGCCCCGGGCTCACAGCACAGCGGCAGCCTTCGCCTTTCCCGTCTGAGCTGTGTGAACCTTTCCGCTTCCCCTCTGTGTTGTGCCTGCAGAGAAGTGTCTGCTTGCCCCGGAATCCAGAGAGTCTTGAGCGCAAGCGCTGCACCAAAGGGGGGAGCGCCCTGTTCTCGTTCAGCCCTCCAGCCCAGCTGTGGTCTGTGTCGCTTCCTCGTGTTGTTTGAGACTCGTTCTTGGGCTATAGACACAGCAGAGAAATGACCCCTGGCAACTCCACACCAGGGGCCAGTTGGAAGGGCCTTGGCGTTTCCCTTGTGTCTACCTGAGAGAGTAAGGGCCTTGGTCTCTGCAGCCTTGGGCCCGCCACTGTGGGAGGTCCGTGTGTCTGTGCTACTTCACCTCCCGGTATAAGAAGCTAGGCCACCGATCTGGGTGTCAGTAGCCAGGCTGTGTTGGTCGCACGTCCCCACGCCTGAAGTGAGGGGCTTGAGTGAGGGGACCAGGTGCACCTACAGGGCTGGCACCCAGAGCCGTGGCCTCAGTGTGTGGGCAGGGCCTTGGCAATGTGGGTGGGCAGCTCATCCCATCATCAGTCACCCGTCACCGGCTCGACTGGGCGGACCCAAAGCCCCTTCTGCCTCCCAGGCCATCAAAATATCAATGAATTTTGAAAACAAACAGGTTTCTGGAAGCAGGAAAGCCCATGGAGTCAATTTGATGGATGCAATGGGGGGGAAAAGCTGCAACCAAGAGGACAGCCCGAAGGAGCAATGCGGGGGCCAGGCTGCCTGGTGGAACCACCATAGTCCCAGGGCTGTGTGGCCGGCAGTCCCAGGGAGGGGACAGTGGCAGGTGGGCTGGAAGCAGAGGGTGTAAGCAGAGCAGGTCTGTACAGATTGGCGCTCCCAGGGAGACTAGCCTGCTCTTCTGTGAGGAAAATGATTGACATGAATGGCAAGCTCGGGCTCCTGACATGGCTGGTGGCCAGGTGAAACCCACCTCTTTCTGGCCTCTGAGGGTCCACGGCATGAGGGCTGGTCGCTGCCTGCTCCTGCTACCCAGGCCTCCTCTCCCCAGCCTGGACCAGCACCACAGAAGAGAGAAGAAAGACCTGGAAAAGTAGGCCTAATGGGTCATTCAGATAACAGAACTTTCCAACCAAGTTGAATTAACATAGTATCTTGTCCAAACATACCTAGGAAACTAGGAAGAACCAACAAGGAGAAACGCAAGCAGGCAGTCTTAGGAGTTAAGAATGGTTGTCAAAGTGTTCAGGAAAACCATGCAAAGAGTAGAAAACGGATGAGGCAACAGATCTTGAGAATAGAGAGAAAGGGGGCAGATAAACAAAACAAGGACAAAGAAAAGCAGCACAGAGGCCTGATGCAGAGAAAGGAAGGAAGGAGGAGGGCGGAGGTCGCAGAGCTGAGGGCTGAGTACAGAGCAGACGGACCCCGAAGACACATCCCCAGGCCTAGTCTCCTGCAATCTGGAGTAGCAGGGACTCAGCAGCAGGGCCCAGGCTTCCAGAGACAACACGACCCAGCCAAGCCCTGAGCCAAGAGAAGGCAAGGCAGCAACGAGGGCCTGGAACAAAGGAGAGACGTGTGAGCTGAGGACGCGCCCGGGGTCGGGGGAGCCCCAGGAGCAGAGCGGGGCTGGGGCGTCTAGAGGTTGGGAAAATCTGAGGATTTAGTAAAGGCAAATGACACCCCCAAATCCTATCTGTGGAGAGATGTGATCGTCCCCAGAGGGAGTGTCGATGGTGAGTAGGGAGGGTGGCTGAGGCCCACTGCATGATTCCTGACTTCAGAGTCACCCTTGGGTGGGCGCGACCAAATGCCAGTTGCCGACATTGCCGTGTGGGAGGGCAGAGGACGGGTGTGCACTGGTTGCTGGTCTGACTAAAATCGACACAGCATCAAAATCAGAACAGCCCCTCGCTCCTGGGCTCCGGGGACAGGGGTGGGCAGGGACGCGGCCAAGCGAGTGGACCCCGGCCTGGGGCTCGGCCTGGCGCCCACGGGGGCTTCCAGCCGTGCTCACCAGCCCCTGGCTCCCTTCACGGCTCCTGGCTCAGGGGGGTGGGGGGGCCTGGGGCCTGAGGAAGGCCAGTGGAGAGACGGGCTGGGAAGTGCTGGATTGACTTTGCTATTTTCTTTTCTCTGCAGCCATCAGAATGGAACGGGTAATCTGGAAATACAAGGTCTTCAACGATGGCCTGCCCAATGGCCTGCAGTAGCCTGGGAGCAGGGCGCTCTGCCCCGAAGAGCCAGGCAGCGGTCAGCCCCCATGTTCCCCGGGCTGCCCTCCACACGCTCCGTGCCTTCAGCGATTTGGGGGGGCTGTGACCAGGGGCCGGAGGTGGGGCGGGGCGGTGTGAGCTGGGGACAAAAGAATGCTCAGGTTCTAAGAAGTTGCCTCCAGCCTACCTTTTTTGTTTTTTAACATCTTTCTTGAAGTATAATTGCTTTACAATGGTGTGTTAGTTTTTGTTGTATCACGACCTGGGCTGCTTAGTTGTCTGCCCCATCCTGCCTGTCCCACGAGCCGCCGCCACTGCCTGTTAAGCTTGGTGATGCCTCGTCACGACCCCTGGCTGAATGCCACCAGAGCTCCCCGCCCGGCCCCCCACCCTGTCCTGCTGCCCACCTGGGGCCGGCCTTGGGGATGCCCCGTGAGGTCTCCTTGCTGCCCCACGGCCTGGCCGCTGGCGCCCACTGCATCTGGGTCGCGGCCAGTGGAGCGTGTGCTTCTTCCTCCTTCCTCCCCAGGTCACCCGGCACTGGCCTGGGGGATTTTTGCCGGTGGCCTGACTGGTTGGCCAGCAAGCTGTTCTCTACAGGGCGCCCTTCATAGCCACCTCCCTCCCGTCAAGAGCGGGCACAGCTGGTGGGGCCCCGCCTCCCTCAGCCCAGCGGCAGGCAGAAGGCGGTGTGGGAGGGGCCTCCCTCAGTGCTTGGTCGCCGCCTCACTTGTGCCCACGCTGTCCTGCCCCTGCATCTGCACCTTCGTTTCCCCCAGGCCCCTGTGGCTGCTGTAGACAAGGAGGCTCCAGGGGCTGGGCGCCGGGCCCCTTCCCGCCTGGGCTGCCAGAGCCCCCGGGCCTGGTCCCCTGCCTGCCTGGGGCATCCCCCAGATGGCTGCCGTGGGAGGAGGGAGGACGGGCAGGCCCCTGGGCACCACAGTCCAGGTTCACTGACAGCTTCCAGACCAGGGGACTCTGGAGAACCTGCGGCAGGAGACTGGACCTGTGAGTGCCCACTGCCAAGTGCTGACATGTCTTGCCCCGGGAGGAGGTCCCGGGGATGATGTCACCTTCCTGGATCACGGAGGGCCTTCTCATTCCCCTCCTGTTCTGACTGTGTCCTTCACCCTTGACTGAGCCATTCGGGCTGGGAAGGCCCCGGAGCCTGGGGTCTGAGGGCCTGGGGCTGGGGCTGCCTCCGGGCTGCCCCCGCCCCCGCTCTCACAGGGCTCGGTGGAGGACTGCTCCCGCCTGCCTTGCTTCCCTTGCAGCCTCCGCTAAAGGCTCCTGAGAAGTTCTGGGTCATTATATCAGAGAAACACATACCATCTCCCATTCCTGGTGGAAGATGAACCCGCACCAAGGCCTGTCCTTACAGCTCACTTCAGCTTCACCAGGGGCAACCGGCTCCCTGGTGACGGGGGGAGCTGTGCCTTGGAGATGCTCCTGTGGGAGATGCCCCAGCCTGGGGCTGGGTGTTGAACCTAAGTCAGACTGGGAGGCAGGGCCTATAAAACTATAAAATCAATGAAGACAGAAAATTATATTCTGTATTGTTTTTTGATGAATAACAGGTACCTAGAACTGTGCACAGAACACTATCTACATTGAAGTGAAGAGAGTCCCAAAGATAAAGAATAATATAGAGAGAGGGACCTTCAAGATGGCTGAGGAATAAGACGTGGAGATCACCTTCCTCCCCACAAATACATCAGAAATACATCTACAAAAAAAGGGTTCTCTTTGTCATTGTCTTTTAAAAGAACAATTCCCCATGCTTATAAATCCAGACTCAGAACATCAATTCAACCAACCTCAGGAGCCTTGTGGCTACACCTTCCTGCTGGGAATCAGCATGGTCCCCAGAGAATCAATTTGAGGAGTATTGCCAAAGTGTTTTCATTTTCAGTGTTTATCCACTGGAATGTCTAGGAGTGAAGAACAGACAGGGCAATACAATCCTAAGATTCAATTTCTTTCATCAAATACAAACCGTATATATGAGCATCAAGGCAAGAGGATGGAGGACTTTAACTGAAATTCCAATAGAGATCTAAGCGCAAATCCTGGAACCATCCCATGCTAGCATTGTGAGTTAGGATAGGTACTTAACCACTCTGAGCCTGTTTTCTGATCTCTAAAAAAAAATAGAAGGGTAGTATCTCATACAGCTGTTGCAAAGATCAACTCAAATAATTCATGTAAAGAATATAGCACAACCACCTACAGAATGGGAGAAAATATTTGTAAATCGTGTATCTGATAAGGGATTTTTATCCAGAATATATAAAGAACTCTTACATGCCAGTGAGAAGAAGGTAAATAACCCAACTTTAAAAATGGGCAGAAGATCTAAATAGACATTTCTCCAAGGAAGATATACAAATGGCCAGCAAGCACATTAGAGATGCTTGACATCATTATTCATCAGGAAAACACAAATCAAAACCACAGAAAGATACCATTTCATACCCATTCGGATGGCTAGAATCAAAAAGATAATCATAACTGTTGGTGGGGATTTAGAGAAATCAGAACCATCATTCACTGTTAGTGAGAATGTAAGATGGTATAGCTGTTTGGAAAAGTTTGGTAGTTTCTCAGAGGGTGAAACAGTGTTACTGTATGACCCACTTGTAGGTATATTCCCAAGATAAATGAAAATATATGTCCATACAAAAACTTGTACATAAATATTCACAGCAGCAATATTCATAATACTCAAAGATGGAAACAACCCAAAGGCCCATCAACTGATGAATGGATAAGCAAAATGTGGCAAATCCATACAACAGAATATTATTCAGACATCAAAAGGAATGAAGAACTAATATATGCTACAACATGGCTGAACCTTAAAAACATTATGCTAAGTGAAAGAAGTCAGTTACAAAAGACCACACATTATGTGATTCTATTCATATGAAATGCTCAGAACAGGCAAATCTATAGATACAAAATAGATCAATAATTGCTTAAGGCTGAGGCAGAAGTTGCTGGGAGCATAGGGGATTAATAGCTACAAGATACAAGGGTTTCTTTCTGAGGTGTTGAAAACGTTCTAAAATAGACTGGAGGGAACTTCAAGACGTCGGAAGAGTAGGACGTGGAGATCACCTTCCTCCCACAGATACATCAGAAATACATCTACACGTGGAACTGCTCCTATAGAACACCCAGTGAACGCTGGCAGAAGACCTCAGACCTCCCAAAAGGCAAGAAATTCCCCCACTTAGCTGGGTAGGGCAAAAGAAAAAAGAGAAAACAGAGACAAAAGAATAGGAACGGGACCTGCACCAGTGGGAGGGAGCCGTGAAGGAGGAAAGGTTTCCACACACTAGAAGCCCCTTCACTGGCGGAGACTGCAGGTGGCGGAGGGGGGCAGCTTCGGAGCCACGGAGGAGAGCGCAGAAACAGGGGTGAGGAGGGCAAAGCGGAGAGATTCCGGCACAGAGGATCGGTGCCGACCGGCACTCACCATCCCGAGAGGCTTGTCTGCTCACCCGCCGGGGCGGGTGGGGGCAGGGGACTGAGGCTCGGGCTTCGGTCGGAGCGCAGTGAGAGGACTGGGGTTGGCAGTGTGAACACAGCCTGAAGGGGGTTAGTGCGCCACGGCTGGCCGGGAGGGAGTCGGGGGAAAAGTCTGGACCTGCCGAAAAGGCAAGAGACTTTTTCTTACCTCTTTGTTTCCTGGTGCGTGAGGAGAGGGGATTCAGAACGCCGCTTAAAGGAGATCCAGAGACGGGCGCGAGCCGCGGCTGAAAGCGCGGACCCCAGAGACGGGCATGAGGCGCTAAGGCTGCTGCTGCCGCCACCAAGAGGCCTGTGTGCGAGCGCAGGTCACTGTCCACACCTCCCTTCCGGGAGCCTGTGCAGCCCGCCGCTGCCGGGGTCCCGGGATCCAGGGACGGCTTCCCCGGGAGAGCGCACGGCGCGCCTCTGGCTGGTGCAACGTCACGCCGGCCTCTGACGCCGCAGGCTCGCCCCGCCTCCGTGCTCCTCCCTCCCCCCCGGCCTGAGTGAGCCAGAGCCCCCGAATCAGCGGCTCCTTTAACCCCGTCCTGTCTGAGCGAAGAACAGACGCCGTCAGGAGACCTACGCGCAGAGGCGGGGCCAAATCCAAAGCTGAGACCCGGGAGCTGTGCGAACAAAGAAGAGAAAGGGAAATCTCTCCCAGCGGCCTCAGGAGCAGCGGATTAAAGCTCCACAATCAACTTGATGTACCCTGCACCTGTGGAATACCTGAATAGACAACGAATCATCCGAAATAGAGGGGGTGGACTTCGGGAGCAAAGATATATATACATTTCCCCCCTTTTTCTCTTTTTGTGAGTGTGTATGCGTATGCTTCTGTGTGTGATTTTGTCTGTATAGCTTTGCTTTTACCATTTGTCCTAGGGTTCTGTCTGTCCGTTGTTGTTTTTTTTTTAGTATAGTTTTCAGTGCTTGTTATCATTGGTGAATTTGTTTCTTCGTTTGGTTTTTCTCTTCTTTCTGTTTTTTTTAATTACTTAAAAAATTTTAATAATAAATTTTTGTTCTTTATTTTAATAACTTTTATAAAATTTAATTTAATTTAATTTTATATTTTTCTTTCTTCCTTTCTTTTCTTCTCCCTTTTATTCTGAGCCGTGTGCATGACAGACTCTTGGTGCTCCAGCCAAGTGTCTGGGCTGTTCCTCTGAGGTGGGAGAGGCAAGTTCAGGATATTGGTCCAACAGAGACCTCCCAGCTCCATGTAATATCAAACAGTGAAAATCTCCCAGAGATCTCCATCTCAACACCAAGACCCAGCTCCACTAAACGACCAGCAAGCTACAGTGCTGGATACCTTATGCCAAACAACTACCAAGAAAGGAACACAACTCCACCCATTAGCAGAGAGGCTGCCTAAAATCATAATAAGGTCACAGACACCCCAAAAGACACCACCAGACATGGACCTGCCTACCAAAAAGAAAAGATCCAGACTCATTGAGCAGAACACAGGCACTAGTCCCCTCCACCAGGAAGCCTACACAACCCACTGAACCAACCTTAGCCACTGGAGGTAGACACCAAAAACAACGGGAACTACGAACCTGCAGCCTGCAAAAAGGAGACCCCAAACACAGTAAGATAAGCAAAATGAAAAGACAGAAAAACACACAGCAGATGAAGGAGCAAGGTAAAAACGCACCAGACCTAACAAATGAAGAGGCAGTCTACCTGAAAAAGAATTCAGAATAATGATAGTAAAGATGGTCCAAAATCCTGGAAATAGAATTGAGAAAATACAAGAAAAGTTTAACAAGGACCTAGAAGAACTAAAGAGCAAACAAACAATCATGAACAACACAATAAATGAAATTAAACATTCTCTAGAAGGGATCAATAGCAGAATAAATGAGGCAGAAGAATGGATAAGTTACCTGGAAGATAAAATAGTGGAAATAACTACTGGAGAGCAGAATAAAGAAAAAAGAATGAAAAGAATTGAGGACAGTCTCAGAGACCTCTGGGACAATACTAAACATACCAACATTCAAATTATAGGGGTTCCAAAGAAAAAGAGAAAAAGAAAGGGACTGAGAAAATATTTGAAGAGATTATAGTTGAACACTTCCCTAATATGGGAAAAGAAATAGTTAAGTCCAGGAAGCACAGAGAGTCCCATACAGGATAAATCCAAGGAGAAACACGCCAAGACACATATTAGTCAAACTATCAAAAATTAAATACAAAGAAAAAATATTAAAAGCAGCAAGGGAAAAACAACAAATAACATAGAAGGGAATCCCCATAAGGTTAACAGCTGATCTTTGAGCAGAAATTCTGCAAACCAGAAGGGAGTGGCAGGACATATTTAAAGTGATGAAAGGGAAAAACCTACAACCAAGATTACTCTACCCAGCAAGGATCTCATTCAGATTTGACAGAGAAATTAAAACCTTTACAGACAAGCAAAAGCTAAGAGAATTCAGCAGGACCAGACCAGCTTTACAGCAAATGCTAAAGGAACTTCTCTAGGCAGGAAACACAAGAGAAGGAAAAGACTTACAATAACAAATGCAAAACAATTAAGAAAATGGTAATAGGAGCATACATATCGATAATTACCTTAAATGTCAATGGATTAAATGCTCCCACCAAAAGACACAGACTGGCTGAATAGATACAAAAACAAGACCCGTATATATGCTGTCTACAAGAGACCCACTTCAGACCTAGGGACACATACAGACTGAAAGTGAGGGGATGGAAAAAGATATTCCATGCAAATGAAAATCAAAAGAAAGCTGGGGCAGCAATTCTCATATCAGAAAAAATAGACTTTAAAATAAAGACTTACAAGAGACAAAGAAGGACACTACATAATGATCAAGGGATCGATCCAAGAAGAAGATATAACACTTGTAAATATTTATGCACCCAACATAGGAGCACCTCAATACATAAGACAAATACTAACAGCCATAAAAGGGGAAATCGACAGTAACACAATCATAGTAGGCGACTTTAACACCCCACTTTCAACAATGGACAGATCATCCAAAATGAAAAAAAATAAGGAAACACATGCTTTAAATGATACATTAAACAAGATGGACTTAATTGATACTTATAGGACGTTCCACCCAAAAACGTCCAGAGATAAACCCATGTACATATGGTCACCTTATTTTGATAAAGGAGGCTAGAGTATACAATGGAGAAAAGACAGCCTCTTCAACAAGTGGTGCTGGGAAGACTGGACAGCTACCTGGAAAAGAATGAAATTAGAACACTCCCTAATGCCATACACAAAAATAAACTCAAAATGGATTAAAGACCTTAATGTAAGGCCAGACACACTAAAACTCTTAGAGGACATATAAGAAGAACACTCTTTGAGATAAATCACAGTAAGATCTTTTTTGACCCACCTCCTAAAGAAATGGAAACAAAAACAAAAATAAACACACGGGACCGAATGAAACTTCAAAGCTTTTGCACAGCAAATGAAACCATAAACAAGATGAAAAGACAACCCTCAGAATGGGAGAAACTATTTGCAAATGAAGCAACTGACAAAGGATTAATCTCCAAAATTTACAAGCAGCTCATGCAGCTCAATATCAAAAAAACAAACAACCCAATCCAAAAATGGGCAGAAGACCTAAAGAGACATTTCTCCAAAGAAGATATACAGATTGCCAACAAACACATGAAAGAATGCTCAACATCATTAATCATTAGAGAAATGCAAATCAAAACTACAATGCGGTATCATCTCACACCGGTCAGAACGGCCATCATCAAAAAATCTACAAACAATAAATGGACAACCTGGAAGAAATGGACAAATTCTTAGAGAGGGTGTGGAGAAAAGGGAACCCTCATACACTGTTGGTGGGAATGTAAATTGATACAGTCACTAAGGAGAACAGTACGGAGGTTCCTTAAAAAACTAAAAATAGAACTACCATATGACCCAGCAATCCCACTACTGGGCATATATCCTGAGAAAACCATAATTCAAAAAGAGTCATGTACCACAATGTTCATTGCAGCTCTATTTACTATAGCCAGGACTTGGAAGGAACCTAAGTGTCCATCAACAGATGAATGGATAAAGAAGATGTGGCACATATATACAATGGAATATTACTCAGCCATAAAAAGGAACGAAACTGAGTTATTTGTAGTGAGGTGGATGGACCTAGAGTCTGTCATACAGAGTGAAGTAAGTCAGAAAGAGAAAAACAAATACCGTATGCTAACACATATATTTGGAATCTTAAAAAAAAAATGGTCATGAGGAACCTAGGGGCAAGACGGGAATAAAGACGCAGACCTACTAGAGAATGGACTTGAGGACACAGGGAGGGGGAAGGGTAAGCTGGGACAAAGTGAGAGAGTGGCATGGACATATATACACTACCAAACGTAAAATAGATAGCTAGTGGGAAGCAGCCGCATAGCACAGAGAGATCAGCTCAGTGCTTTGTGACCACCTAGAGGGGTGGGATAGGGAGGGTGGGAGGGAGGGAGACGCAAGAGGGAGGGGATATGGGTATATATGTATATGTATAGCTGATTCACTTTGTTATAGAGCAGAAACTAATACACCATTGTAAAGCAATTGTACTCCAGTAAAGATGTTAAAAAAAAAAGAGAAAAGTGTGTTTGTTCAAAATAAATAAATAAATAACTTTCCTAACTGCTTAGGAAAGTTATTTCTCCTTCCTATGAAATGAAAAATGATCTACAAGGGCACTTAGTATTGACTATAAATTCCAGTTCTGTCAGTGATGGTAGCTGGCGCATGAGGGGCACCCAAGTTAGGGAACTTTTGGTCAATTTCCCTGGGCCATATAGAGCAAAGTGTTCTCTCAAATACTCTCTGGAAATTCGGAGCCTCAAATATGTTTGCCACCTTCCCCCAAGTCATCACATTTATTAACATCCTTGTCTTATTTTTCTAGGAGCAGGAGCTTCTAGCAGATCTTTTCCCTTTGTGATAGGATGTATTTCTGTGTGAGGTGGATCTAGGCCACCTTAGTCTGTCCTCTAATGTTCACCTCAGTAGCACTCTACCTGGTTGATAATATCTTTGAGGCCTACTTCCTGTAATGTTTTTCTTTTTCTTTTTTTTTTTTTTTTTTTACTTTAGGAGCATTGTATAATAAAAACACCATTAAAGATGCAAAACCAAAGTGAGCCATGAAGCAAGACACGATGGGGCCTATCAGCATTCCTAAGTGTGTTCAAGGCAAAAGCATTTCAGAGGGAGGTAAACAACAGTCATTATAGCTATCTTTGTTGACCTCCGACTATATATGCCAGTCACTGTGTTTGACATACATTAATTCTCATAAAACTTCTGTCACGTTGACATTATTATCTCCCTTTTACAAATGAGGAAAGAGGTTCGCATAAATTAAATGACTTTCTCAGGGCAACAGCTAGTAAGTTTCGGAGCTGGATTTGTATCCAAAATAAAGTGGGCTTTTTTTGGTTTTTTGACTCTGTTTTCCTCTTAGTAATACTGCATACATTTATTATTTATATGTATTAAAAAGGATAAAATAAGTTTGGACTCCTCTCTCACACAACATGAAGTTCTGTATGATTTAAGGATAAAAATGTTGAAGTAAAATACATATATTTTTGAAAACTTATGTATAATCTAGGAGTCAAGAAAAATTTCTATGCAAGCTGGAAAACCTAGACACTCTAGAGAAATGACTGACATATTTGAGTGCTTAAAACTTAAAATGTAATCATATGGCAAACGTAAAGGTAAATAAAACCAAAAGACAAATAATAGAGGAACATATATTTGTAATACACATGACAGATAAAGGGTTCAATATCCAACATATAAAAAATTTCCTACACATTAATAAGAAAAGACAAACACCCTAATTGAAAGTGGTTAAAAAGGGTAAAAAGGGCTGTTCAAGGAGGCAGAAAACCACCTTGCCAATAAACAAGTGAAATTACTCAACTTTACTAGCAATCAGGCATATTGAAATTAAATTAACAAGGAAATATCACTTTAAGACCATTAAACATGTTATCACACATTGCTGGAGTGTTGCGGAGGTTAATATGTTATCTCCTACATTTGCTGAGGGAAATGTGCAGTATATTAAAGCCATTTGGAATTCAATCTGGCAACCACTATTAAAATTAAGAATTTACATAAACTTTAACTTAGCAATTCCATTTCCGGGGCCTTCTTCCATAGAAAATAAAAGCACAGGTATATAACAGTGAATATGAACAAAATAAATTATATGTATATATTCAGATTAATTGCAACATTTTTTCTAGTAGCCAAAAAACTGGAATCAACTTGAATGTCCTCAATAGAGGAATGGTTTAATAAGTTGTCTTTCACTCAAACCATTGCATTTTACATAACTAGTTTAAAAAGTGTGTTAAGTCTATACCAGATAATGTGGAAAACATTTCTCTGAAATGTTTCTAAGTGAGAAAAACTATGTGCAGTAAAGAGTAAAATAGTGCCCCTATATGTTTTTATGCATATGTATGTATGTTACCTTATTTGTGAACATGGACAAAGATACGCAAAGATTCACACCAGGCTTTTAACATTGCTTATCCAGTGGAGGAGTGGCTAATGAAGTGTAAAAGTCCTATAGATGTACAGGTTTTCTCAACATTTATGTATATGAATGTATGTATATATATATATATATATATATATATATATATATATATATATAAAATTCTCAACATTTATATATAATTACTTTATGTAAATGCACATGTAAATTACATATGTGTAGAGCCATGTACAAAGAGATAGTTGCTGAAAGTGTGCATATCATAGAGAGTGTTTTGAGTTTTTAGTGTTTAGGGTTCTTTTTTTTTAACTTTCTTTCTTGTACTTTGAGTTTTTCAAAATAAAAATTTTACATGATTTTAAGTTTAACATTTCTAAAGCAAACATTATAGAGCAGGTTAAGGAAATGATCCAGTATCTACAGAATGATTTGATTGTTCAGTCCTCCAGTAGTTCATCAAACTACATTGAGCAGCAACCATGACATTGTGTCAGGTGTGTTAAAGTGGTTGGGATTACAGAGATGAATGAAATATGCTCCTTCTTGTTGTATATTACAACCAGACAAACATACAAATGAATAATTCCAACACAATATGGCTATTGCTTTAATATAAGAATTTGTAGGACAATAGGGGCAATGAACTCTGCAGGCATTGGTGGTAGAGAGGCTTCAGAGGGAAAGAACCATTTGAGCTTAGCCTTAAAGACTGAGGATGCTTTCATCACTCACCAGCCTTAGGCGGGGAAGGGAAAGCAATCCCTTCAAAGAGGAAGGAATCAACATCTAGTCCTCTTTCATTCATCAAGAATGTGGAGGAGGAAGTAAACAGTTTATTACTTATAGTCTCAAATGATGGTAATGTGGAAGATGGGCAAATGGAACAAGAGACTTTGGAAGAGTCCTGATCAGGAACTAATAAAATGAGAACCTGCTTTGAAAAATGCAAGCAGGTTTTTCTGAGGGAAGAAGAACTCAAAGCTGCGTTTAATGAAAGGAAGCAACTGTCAAAGCAATCTGACTAAGTTCAGTACATTAGGTTTGCAGTTGGGGAAGAAATATGGGTTGCTGTTCATTTAGGACCTGTGGAAGAGGTTGGAGAAAGGGGGATAGGTATTCAAGCAATGATTCATTAGGTAGAAAGAAGAGAATGTTAGAAATCAGACACTACTGCCACTTACTGAATAAATTCATCATAAGCCATAATCATAAGCCACACATTATAAAGTATCTAAAGGTACCAGAATGCTTGACCGTTGAGGTAAGGTGCCCCAAAATACTGTGTCTTCAAGGAAAACACAAGGGTTCAGTACTCATGGGTTAGCAGCAGTTAACATAAGACACACTAGCTTTTTGGGAGTAGGGGAGAAAGAAGCAAGGATTATGCATGTACGTATTTATATCATAGATGATAACAACAGAAGCCATTTAATCAAATGCTTATTATTGGCCTAATATAATGTCAGGTGTTTTACATAAATTACCTCATTTAATCCCAGAATGGCTCTAAGATATAGATACATGTTACTATCATTCCCTTTTTACAGATGAGGAAACTAAGTCTTACAGGAGTTAAAAAACGTACTCAAGGTCAAATAGCTTTTAGGTGGTGAAGCTGTATATTGAGATCGGACTTTAAATCCTATGCTCCCAACTGCTCAACTAGACACTAAGTTATATTCCCCCTGCTAAACCCTAGTCCCAGCCATCATCATATCACACCTGTATTGTCCCAACAGCCTGTCACCCCTCTGGTCCTACACAGTTCACAACATCCAGTGAACTTTCTAAAACATACATCAGACGACATCACTTTCCTTTATCAAACCGTCCAGTGGCCCTCCACTGCACGTAAGATAAAATCCCAGTTCTTACGCTGCAAGTCCCTATGTGACCACTTCTCTGCCAGCCTCTCCAGTCTCGGTCATCAATCTCCACTCTGCCCCTCTCTGACTGCACTCCAGTCACTCACCCTTCTGCTCTTCCTCAACACACTGCTCTCGTTCTGGCCTCATGGCATTGCTACTTGCTATTCTACCTAAAATGCTCTTCTTCAAAGTCTTCACACAGCTGACTCGACCTCATTATTCAGATCTTGATTCAAATATCAGCTCCTCAGAGAAGGTTCCCCACACCAACAACAATAATAATATATATATTTGTGGATATGTGAGCTTGTTGTCACCTCACAGAAGTGGAATGTACATCCCCCACCCAAAATTTGGTTTGAGTGTCAAGACTAATGATGCCACACATATACCAAGAAGGTATGAAAAGGATTATTACTCACATAATGAGTTATGAATCAAAAATGCAGTTAGACCAAAAAAAAGAAAAAGAAAAAACTAGTAACTGAAGTGATGGGTAATTAGATGGTTGTGGTTCTTTCATTCTATAGATATAGGTATAGATATAGAAATAATCGAAACATCAAATTCTACACCTTAAATATATACAATTTTTATTTATCCATTATACCTCAATAAAACTGAAAAAAATGGGATCAGTCTCAATGACAACTTATCCATGGTGTTTGTCTGATAACTAAAACATTGCGTGGTTTATTTAATTTAATTTGGACTTGTTTATGTAAGCCATTATGGCACCTGCAGCATGAGACCAATAAGAAAGGTGAATGTTCCATTGAATATCTAGTACTATCAAGAGCTAGTACTATATATTCTGAGAAGCGAAATGAGTGCCTTAGTCTCTATCAATGTGTAGAACTTCAAAGAAGATAAAGAGTGCTATGGTGAGACATTGTATTGTGGCTTTAATATGTGCAGAAGATGTGTGTCCTTGATTTATATTTTGGGTATCCGTGAGGCAAGAGATTCTATGAGTTCTTTACCCCAAATGAGGCAACCTTGGAAAAGGAACTGTTTTCATTGGCCAGAACATATGGTCAGACCACTGGCAGTGGCCCAAAGATCTATAGAAATGTCCAGATGAGGCCAATTGTTGGCCAAGACATCCAGTGCTAAGATAACTGCCTAAAGTTTGGCCAACTGAGCTGACCCTGTGTCCTGTCCTTTATCAGGAACATTCTGATTAAGAGATGAAAAGAAGCAAGAGTCAAGCAAGCTCCATTAAGTGTGACAGTGACAATGCCATTGGTTAAGTGAATGAACTCCCTTTGGTATTCACTGTGTTGAGCCTAAGGGGCTCCCCAGGTATCCAAGTGTTCTAAGAGATGACCTCCTCTAGCACTGTGGCATCCGGCAAGGGACCCAGCACAGGGGACGTTACCCTCTCCTGAAAGTAGGGTATGCAGAGAGCCCAGGTTCAGCTCCATCCTGTAGCAAGGAGGCCTCACTAGCTGTGCTGGGCTTGCAGGGTGCTGTTTCCATGATCAAAGGCCTAATGGGCAGCTGTATACTGAGGGTCACAGGTTCAGGGCCTGAGATAGTCTATATTTCCAGGAAAGTCCAGTATGTACCCACCAATTGCTACACTAATGGCATATAGCATTGGGCCAAGGAAGGTAGTTCCTTGTATCAGAAGCCCATGCAACTAATGGCCATCACTGATGGTAGAGGGGCTCCAAGATATATGAGAGAAGGTTGCTAAAGCTCCCACAGTGAAGGAATCTCGGGGGGCCGTAACAGGAATGCCTGTTCTATGGCAATTCAGGCAGATTCTAGTATCTTTTTACAGGGGGTCTCATTCAAGTTGGGCCTATTTGCAAGTTACAGAACAAAAAAGCTTTGTAAATGAGGAATGTTGCCTCCAGAATCTAAAAATGTCGAAAACATGTTGGGCTTGTTTTAACAACGTGGGTCCTAAGAAGACTAAAAGCTAGGGCTTCCCTGGTGGCGCAGTGGTTGAGAGTCTGCCTGCCGATGCAGGGGACACGGGTTCGTGCCCCGGTCTGGGAAGATCCCACATGCCGCGGAGCGGCTGGGCCCGTGAGCCATGGCCGCTGAGCCTGTGCGTCCGGAGCCTGTGCTCCACAACGGGAGGGGCCATAACAGTGAGAGGCCCGCGTACTGCAAAAAAAAAAAAAAAAAAAAAAAAAAAAAAAAGACTAAAAGCTGTTTCTTGACACTGTCAGGACTGGAGCAGCCCTCAACTTACTAAATAATTTTCAGGAACTTAACTGAAGTGGTGGGGCCCTGTACTATGTGTCTCATGTGAATCTCCTCAAAGGAGGATGTCATTAGTGTGATGTCATAACTGTGTACCCGAAAAAAGTTAGAGCTGGTTAAAATATTGCCTGTGAAGACTATGTGAGATGGCAGGCGTGGAGACTGAGCCCATTGAGTACCCAGGTGAAGGTGTATTGTGTCCCTTTAAAGGTGAAGGTTAACTGCAGCTGAGAGGTTGTTGAAATAGGCACTGAATAGAACATGCTAGCCAAATACTTTGCTATAATGACAAAGTATTTACCAGTTACTTATTTATTATTGGGTGGAATCAGTCATTTCAATAGGTGGGGCCATGACGCCAAGGGTACGAATTCACACTGAGGCACCGGTCCTGTTTTCCCGGGTTTAAGAACAAGTAAAACTTGGCTGTTAAATGCAGCAGAAGTGGGGATAACCACACCTTCTCTAAATAGGTCTTATATAATGGGTTTCAATCTGTGAAAACCGTGCGTTCATTTAGATTGAACCTTTTCTTAAACACTGAGGTGAAAGGTATTATTTTAACTAGGGGGAAAGGACCATAGGGTCCCATAGTTTTCAAGCTGATTATAAGGGCCAGAGACTTAACTTTATTACTTATTGGGTCAGGTTCTCCACATGCACTAGAGGATATTTTAGGGTAATGGATGTCTTGGCTATGGAAAAGTTAGGCACGGAAATAATTCGGATGGTTCAGGTTAGGCATATCTGTTTCTATTTTATGTTCACCTACGCCCTGGCTGGGAGTGGATGGACATAAAGTGTGGGCCAGATGTGGGCCAGAAGGGGAAGGGGAATTAATGAGGCTTCAAAACTGTCAATTGTCAAACATCAAAAGTGGAATCAGATTATGACACACACTGCCACCACCCATACATCACCCCTCTCCCCATCTGGGACCTCCCAAACACACACAGAAACACCAAGTCCTTTTCCTCCTCACCAGCAGGATAAAGTGTTCAGGAAGAAGTCTGTCTTCAGAGCTCAGTCCTCACCCAGTCCTTATTCCCAGTGTCTGGCTAACTATGGACTGGCTGGTCTGGGCCCCAAACTGGCAGGATACTACCTCCCTCCCTTCTCACACGCCTGCCCCTTCCTTCCTTCCTTCACTCCCCATCACCGAAGAACAGACAGAGATACACACACATCTTTCTACAACAGCTTGTACATCAATAGCTGAGGGCTTTTTTATTTGGTCTCTACACAGGTGACCATTTCTCCAGTGCTTTTTCTGGAGAGACAACAGAGACAGCAAGGTCTCAGTCACCTGATAGACCCAGGGCAGCACTTTATGAACTGCTGGAAGAGCCCTCTGGGACGTTTTCATCCTCCTCTGGCTCATTAGTCATTGTTGTACTCCGCCGGTAGTAGAACACTAGTATCTTTGACTACTTCTGTGTAGGACCTCTTCCCGAATTCTGACGACGGACTGATTTTGTTAACTCGACCACCTTCCGAATCTGGTCGGAAAACAAAGTGATACCGAAAGATATTGATTTGGGGAAAGAGGATGGGAAGGAGAACTTTGAGAGAATGGGTGTGGATTGAGAAGGGGTTTGTGCCAGGGAAGGGCCGGGTAAGTCTTGGGTGGGGGATGAAGAGGAGGCCCGTGAGTCGGGTAATCTGACCTTCTCCATCTTATAGCCCTGGAGTGGAGAATTCGTCCTCTCCCTTCTGCGGTGGACACCTGGGGTTTGTTGCTCTGACCTTTCGGTGTTTGTCCCTGCATCGCAGCTAGGCTCCTGTGGGATTGTAGTTTCCTCTGCCATGTCAGTAGCAACAGTGTGCCCTACTCCAAGGCTCCTGGCCTCTCTATATATACCCTGCCAGGACAATGAAGAGCCACACCCATCAGCTTTGATTGGTCAGCCAATGGTAGCGCTGGGGTGGCTGTGACATCACAAAGCACCACCCTTGAAGATACGTGGGGGGAGGGGAGGGGTGCAGAGGAGTCTAGGCGCTCTGGTTAGAGAAAGGGAGTGCTTCCTCAACACCCAGTAAAGAGCCTTCCCAAACTGACCTTCCACTCTTCCTCATCTTCTCTGGTTCAATCCTTGTGGTGCACACGTTAGGGAGAAGGTGTTCCCTCCAAACCATTCCACATGGCCAACCCCATTCAGTGTTTAATTCTGTTGTCTCCCAGATCTCATCACCGAGTATTGTGTGGTTTTTTAAAACTTTTTATTTTAGAACAGTTTTAGATTTACAGAGTAATTGTGAAGATCATATTCATACACTCCACAACAAATTTCCCTTATTAACATTGTACATTAGTATGGTACAGTTGTTCAACTTAGTGAACCAACACTGAAACAGTATTATTAACTAAAGTCTGTACTTCATCAGATTTCCTTTTTTTTTTTTTAATGTTGAGCCTTCTTTTAATTAATTTATTTTTATTTTTGGCTGTGTTGGGTCTTCGTTTCTGTGCGTGGGCTTTCCCTAGTTGTGGCAAGCAGGGGCCACTCTTCATCGTGGTGTGCGGGCCTCTCACTGTCGCGGCCTCTCTTGTTGCGGAGCACAGGCTCCAGACGCGCAGGCTCAGTGGCTGTGGCTCACGGGCCTAGTTGCTCTGCGGCATGTGGGATCTTCCCAGATCAGGGCTCGAACCTGTGTCCCCTGCATTAGCAGGCAGATTCTCAACCACTGTGCCACCGTGGAAGCCCCAGATTTCCTTATTTTTTACCTAATGTTCTTTTTCTGTCCCAGGATCCCAACCAAGATTCTACATTAAATTTAGTCATTCCATGTTATAACTTCTGAGGCTCCTCTTGGCTGTGACAGTTTTTTAGACTTCTTGTTTTTGAAGACTTTGACAGTTTGGGGTTTTGTGTTTTGTCTTTTACATTAGATCTGCAGATGTTATTGCTCTTATAGGTCAAAGTTTTTGTAAGTTTCTTCTTCCAGAGAACCTCAAATCAAGTCAGTACCATCAGTGTTATGGACTTCCCCGTGGCAATGGTTGAACTAATCTCTTGGCTTTGTCACAGAGGTGACACAGATGTTTTTCTCTAGAGGTCTGAGGATCAGGATCATTTTTATTTATGACAGAGGCACAGGGGCAGCAGCAGAAGCATTTTGTAAGGTACTAGTGAGTCATTTACTTTTAGAAGTATGACCTCAGCATCCCACATAGTTAACGGCTCTTCCTCCACACGAGTGACCATCCAATGGACCTGTATATTGAACAGACTGCCAGTCTTTCTCCTGAGCTCTATATAGAAAGGGGGCCAACATGTGGTTGAGACACAACCAGTGTTCACAAGGTAAGAGTCATCTCTTTGAGGTTAGTGTCATTCACACCTTATTTTGGAATTGAAACACGTGATTCAACCTGAGAATCACAAATAGGTCCAGGTTGAGACACAGGATTCAGGACTGCTTTAAGGAAGGTCCCAATCCAATAATCCTTTCACTATATGCCAAGTGGCTAAACTGACTTATGTTGGTCAAAGCTTTAGCAGACACTCAGTAGGACTAACAAATGCAGCACAAAGAAGCAAGTTCAAAGCACAAGCTAGCCAGCAGGCAGTAGCCCAAGTGCCTGTTCACCAGCATAGAGCAGAGCCAGTTAGAAAGCCAAAGCAAGAGAAGAAAGACCCCTGGTGGTAAGGGATAGCACCTTGATGTCCTGCTCACAGGACCAGTTGTTGTAATCACACCACAGAGACAGGATGGATCCTTCAACCCAAATTCGGTTTGGATGTCGAGACTGATAACACATACACCTAGAGAGTATGAAAAACTTTACTACATAAGGAGGCTTTCTGGGGAGAGCAGGGCAGGCTCTCAAGCAGGTTCAAGAATGGCTTAAGAGAGCAGAAGAAGGAGATTGGCTTGGCTTTTATGGTGGTGAGGGGATGACGCTGGAGTGTTCCCACACACAGGTCAGGTTTCGCACAGTCTGAACTTCCTCCTGGCCCACAGAAGAGAGAGTACCTGAGCTTTCTTATCAGATATAGGTAAGCAGGGGAAGAGGCAGTGGTAGGGCTCTTTTATTTATTTTTTATTTATTTATTTATTTATTTATTTTGCAGTACGCGGGACTCTCACTTTTGTGGCTTTTCCCGTTGCAGAGCACAGGCTCCGGACGCGCAGGCTCAGCGGCCATGGCTCACGGGCCCAGCCGCTCCGCGGCATGTGGGATCTTCCCGGACCGGGGCACGAACCCGTGTCCCCTGCATCGGCAGGCGGACTCTCAACCACTGCGCCACCAGGGAAGCCCGGTAGGGCTCTTTTATAGAATAATGTTGTGTAAATGCAAGGTGTTTAGCACAGTTTAGAATTCTCATAACCATTATAACCACACTTATATTGTTTTCAGTTAAACTACGTTTCACTAGATTAGTATTTCCCAAATTATGGTCCTTTAAATATTATTTAAGGTGGCTTAGAATTATCTTGGTTCATCACAGAGAAACTGTATAGAAAGAGAAAAGACTGCTAGCATCAGGAGGTCTGACACACTGGTCACAAAAGAGCAGACTTCATTGTACTATCTGCTGAATTATGAGGGGTTTCTAACATGTTTCCCATCCTGGGTGACTACTGTAGCATCCAAAGACTGTAATAATAATTACAGAAACTAACATTTATTGACTACTAACTCTATGTAGGAATTACGCTAAATATCCATATACATATTTAATCCTCGTCACAACCCTATTGAGATAAGTGGCAAAAGAGCGTTTTCTGTCATTTCTGCCAGGACATCTCCATTCCAATTGCAGAAGCAGAAAAGAGCATATAGGAGGGCACATGGGAATATTTATGGGCCAGGCTCAAAAGGGGTATGCATTACTCCTGCTCACATTTCATTGGGAAAAACTCACATAGCCACATCTAACTACAAGAGAAAATGAGAAATGTAGTCTACCTAGTAGAAGAGGAGAACTTAAATGTTGGAGATAAGCTAGCAATCTCTGTCTCCACCATCTTGTTCATCACTCTCCCCAGTATTTACAGTAGAGCCTGGCACATAGTAGGTGGCCATGAATATTTCTGTTGAATGAATGGGTTTCAACTTTTTTGGTCAGTTATGGGGATCAAAAACATATAGAACTTGGTTAAGCAATGGTTTCCTAGATATGACACAAAAAGCACAAGCAACAAAGAAAGAGTAAATTGGACTATATCAAAATTTTAAAATGTTTTCTTCTGCAAAAAAAATACCATGAAGAAAGCAAAAAGGCACACCAAAGAAAGATCCTGGCAAATCATATATTTAATAAAAGTGTAGTATCCAGAATACAGAAAGAACTCTTACAACTCAACAACAAAAATACAAACAACCCGGGCTTCCCTGGTGGCGCAGTGGTTGGGAGTCTGCCTGCTAATGCAGGGGACACGGGTTCGAGCCCTGGTCTGGGAAGATCCCACATGCTGCGGAGCAACTGGGCCCGTGAGCCACAGCTGCTGAGCCTGTGCGTCTGGAGCCTGTGCTCCGCAACAAGAGAGGCCGCCATAGTGAAAGGCCCGCGCACCGCGATGAAGAGTGGTCCCCGCTTGCCACAACTAGAGAAAGCCCTCGCACAGAAACGAAGACACGACACAGCAAAAATAAATTAATTAATTAATAAAACTCCTACCCCCAACATCTAAAAAAAAAAAAAAAAAAAATACAAACAACCCAACTGAAAATCAGGTAAAGGACTTAAGTAGACATTGTGCTAATGAAGATATACAAAGAGCCAACAAACATATGAAAATATGCTCAATACCATTAGTCGTTAGGGAAATGCAAATCAAAACCACGATGAGATACCACTTCATACCCACTAGGAAGGCTATAACTTTTTTTTTATAACTTTTTTTAAAAAGAAAATAACAAGTATTGACAAGGATGTAGAGAAATTGAAACACTCATACACTTCTGGTGGGAACATAAAATGATACAGCCTCTGTGGAAAACATTTTGGCAGTTACTCAACAAGTTAAACATAGACTTGCCATATTACCCAGTAACTCTACTCCTAGGTATATAATGAAAAGAGTTGAAAAGGAGGGAACAACAGCAACAAAAAAAACAGGTGAATTGAGCAACACAAAAGCAAAGGGCAGATAACGTTTCAAGAAGTAAAAAATGGTCAACTTTATTAAATACCTTTTACAGGTAATATAGGGACAGACAAATGACGATTGAACTTGTTAGTAGAGAGGTCATTGGTAAATTTGATAAGAAGGAAATTGAAAGAGTGGAAAATATTTTAATATAAATCTGGATGTGTATTAAGGAGAAAATGTGAGATCAGAAAGTGAGGGGCAGATAGACAATTTCTTTTGAGAGTTTTGGTGCTAAGGGGAGGAGAAATATGGGACTATAGCTGGAGGGGGATTTGGTAATAAGAGAGTGTATTTTTAAGACGGTAGATTCTAGAACGCATCTAGCCAATATAAATGGCTGAATGGAACTGATGATATAAAACACCAAAGGGATAATTGCAGAAGAAAAAATATTGAGAAAGCAAGAGGGGTATTCAGAGGGATCCGTAGCAAATGTGGAAATGTTGGCTTTCCATGAGAACGAGTAATATTTATAGATGTTACAGTGGAGAAGGAAACGATTATGGTATGATTACAAATGCAGGTAAGATGGTAGATTTGGTGGGGAAGATATAAAAGAATTTTCTCTTGACTCTCCAGTTTTCTCAGTGAAGGATGAGATAAGGGCATAAAATAACAAGAGTGAGGGTAGGGTTTTGAGAAATTGAGGGGAAGATAAAGTATTGGATATTCATTTTGTATAATGGAAATGGGTGTATAATATGGAAGGATTGATAATTTAAGATATGTGGTCAAGAATTTAAGGTGAGATCAGTTAGCTTTGTCTTGTAAATTTCTACAGCAACATCCATCACTTGTATATAGGAACAAAGTAGGTAGATAGCTAAATTTAACAAGGATTGTGGTTTTGCCAGGGAAGTACTAGGGTGGGAAAGTGAGTAGGGAGATGAAGGTTTATGAAAGTAAGTGATACTAATGATAAATTGGTAAGCAACGGGGAAATGTGAAAAGAGAAATGTGGCTGATGCTGAAAAGTAGTAGAATTCACAGATTGGAGTTCAAAATTGAAGAAGTTTTAGAGTTGGGTGTGTGTAGGAGTGTATACCTGCACGTGAGAGAGGTATTTTGCTAGGAAGAATAATCAGTTGTAGCCCAAGAGATGTATGTTTTAAAATCAGGATTTCAGAGTTGCTGTAATTTTTGAGAATGTCAATGTCTAGTGCATGAGCATTAGAGTGAGTGGCTTAAGTATGATGGAAGAAAAATATCATTGGAATTGAGGGCATGAAAGATTTGCAAAGCCAAAAATGCTGGATGAATATCCACATAGATGACAGATGTTGAAGTTGCCAAGATGGTGGCAGTACTAAAAGTGGAGAAGAAGATCAGGAAAGTGTCTAATGAATGAAGGTAAAGAAATAGATGGCGTAGCACATGATATTATCTAATAGCAAGAACTACAAATGAGCTCTGAATTTTGAAAGAGAAAGGAGCAGAAATGGTTTGAAAGTGACAATGAGTCGACTCCTTGGGGTATGTGAGGAAAACTAATGTTAGCTCAAGAGGACTGCAGGGGAAGTGACTTCCTCAAGGCACAGCCATATTCCAGTCATAAAACAGAGATTAAGGGAACACTGAGAGAACAACTTGAAGCTACTGGGGAGTTTCTTAATGATAGACTATGAGTTACAGAGGGCAGGAAAGAAGCGCTCATGAAGTTGGGGAGAGCGTTGGGTCCAATTCTGTCAAGTGCAGAGCAATACGTGAATAAGGGTCTAGTTAATGATGGATAATCTGCAGGGTGGTGACTTCAGTAAAAGTGATAAGACAAGATGGACCTTGTGACTGCATGGCAGATTGGGAGGTGAGTAAAGCCCTCCAGACTACAGATTGCTTAATCTAGGCTGACCTAGAACTAAGAAGAATCCAGAAACACCATTGAAACCTGTTTCCTCTAAATATCATGTATCCTGTATGATGATCCAGCATATCAAAGATAGATTAGTAAGGACATCTAAGAGGGTAGATTTTAAAGGAAAGGAGTGTGTTTGCTCAAGAGTGTGAGTGTGTATGAAAAATATCAACAGCAAATTCTAATGTCAGAGGGTTGCTACTATAGGCTTATGGAGCCATGCACTATTCTTGGACAACCGAAGATGCCTGCACAGATGTGGCCCAGGTGCAAGCACCAACACTTACTGGGCACCTGTAAAGCCAAAGCTGGGGAAGATGGAAGGCCCAGGGGAAGTGGTATTATCCCAATACAGGAATGTATTTACTTAGGCTTCCTAAATGGCAGGTGGACAAAACATGGAAGCAAGGAAATTAAGCTTCTTTTTGCCTAACATCTCTCCTCAAGAAGAAGTACGTGGAGTTGTATTTCCTACATAAATTCACCTGCTAAAACTCCAGGGAGCTCATCAGTGGGCAGATGTTCCCACCTAAGTATGGTTACCAGCAAACATTTAATCAAAATCATCGCTGCATCTGGCTCACATTAAAAGGGTTCTCTTTGTCATTGTCTTTTAAAAGAACAATTCCCCATGCTTATAAATCCAGACTCAGAACATCAATTCAACCAACCTCAGGAGCCTTGTGGCTACACCTTCCTGCTGGGAATCAGCATGGTCCCCAGAGAATCAATTTGAGGAGTATTGCCAAAGTGTTTTCATTTTCAGTGTTTATCCACTGGAATGTCTAGGAGTGAAGAACAGACAGGGCAATACAATCCTAAGATTCAATTTCTTTCATCAAATACAAACCGTATATATGAGCATCAAGGCAAGAGGATGGAGGACTTTAACTGAAATTCCAATAGAGATCTAAGCGCAAATCCTGGAACCATCCCATGCTAGCATTGTGAGTTAGGATAGGTACTTAACCACTCTGAGCCTGTTTTCTGATCTCTAAAAAAAAATAGAAGGGTAATATCTCATACAGCTGTTGCAAAGATCAACTCAAATAATTCATGTAAAGAATATAGCACAACCACCTACAGAATGGGAGAAAATATTTGTAAATCGTGTATCTGATAAGGGATTTTTATCCAGAATATATAAAGAACTCTTACATGCCAGTGAGAAGAAGGTAAATAACCCAACTTTAAAAATGGGCAGAAGATCTAAATAGACATTTCTCCAAGGAAGATATACAAATGGCCAGCAAGCACATTAGAGATGCTTGACATCATTATTCATCAGGAAAACACAAATCAAAACCACAGAAAGATACCATTTCATACCCATTCGGATGGCTAGAATCAAAAAGATAATCATAACTGTTGGTGGGGATTTAGAGAAATCAGAACCATCATTCACTGTTAGTGAGAATGTAAGATGGTATAGCTGTTTGGAAAAGTTTGGTAGTTTCTCAGAGGGTGAAACAGTGTTACTGTATGACCCACTTGTAGGTATATTCCCAAGATAAATGAAAATATATGTCCATACAAAAACTTGTACATAAATATTCACAGCAGCAATATTCATAATACTCAAAGATGGAAACAACCCAAAGGCCCATCAACTGATGAATGGATAAGCAAAATGTGGCAAATCCATACAACAGAATATTATTCAGACATCAAAAGGAATGAAGAACTAATATATGCTACAACATGGCTGAACCTTAAAAACATTATGCTAAGTGAAAGAAGTCAGTTACAAAAGACCACACATTATGTGATTCTATTCATATGAAATGCTCAGAACAGGCAAATCTATAGATACAAAATAGATCAATAATTGCTTAAGGCTGAGGCAGAAGTTGCTGGGAGCATAGGGGATTAATAGCTACAAGATACAAGGGTTTCTTTCTGAGGTGTTGAAAACGTTCTAAAATAGACTGGAGGGAACTTCAAGACGTCGGAAGAGTAGGACGTGGAGATCACCTTCCTCCCACAGATACATCAGAAATACATCTACACGTGGAACTGCTCCTATAGAACACCCAGTGAACGCTGGCAGAAGACCTCAGACCTCCCAAAAGGCAAGAAATTCCCCCACTTAGCTGGGTAGGGCAAAAGAAAAAAGAGAAAACAGAGACAAAAGAATAGGAACGGGACCTGCACCAGTGGGAGGGAGCCGTGAAGGAGGAAAGGTTTCCACACACTAGAAGCCCCTTCACTGGCGGAGACTGCAGGTGGCGGAGGGGGGCAGCTTCGGAGCCACGGAGGAGAGCGCAGAAACAGGGGTGAGGAGGGCAAAGCGGAGAGATTCCGGCACAGAGGATCGGTGCCGACCGGCACTCACCATCCCGAGAGGCTTGTCTGCTCACCCGCCGGGGCGGGTGGGGGCAGGGGACTGAGGCTCGGGCTTCGGTCGGAGCGCAGTGAGAGGACTGGGGTTGGCAGTGTGAACACAGCCTGAAGGGGGTTAGTGCGCCACGGCTGGCCGGGAGGGAGTCGGGGGAAAAGTCTGGACCTGCCGAAAAGGCAAGAGACTTTTTCTTACCTCTTTGTTTCCTGGTGCGTGAGGAGAGGGGATTCAGAACGCCGCTTAAAGGAGATCCAGAGACGGGCGCGAGTCGCGGCTGAAAGCGCGGACCCCAGAGACGGGCATGAGACGCTAAGGCTGCTGCTGCCGCCACCAAGAAGCCTGTGTGCGAGCGCAGGTCACTGTCCACACCTCCCTTCCGGGAGCCTGTGCAGCCCGCCGCTGCCGGGGTCCCGGGATCCAGGGACGGCTTCCCCGGGAGAGCGCACGGCGTGCCTCTGGCTGGTGCAACGTCACGCCGGCCTCTGACGCCGCAGGCTCGCCCCGCCTCCGTGCTCCTCCCTCACCCCCGGCCTGAGTGAGCCAGAGCCCCCGAATCAGCGGCTCCTTTAACCCCGTCCTGTCTGAGCGAAGAACAGACGCCCTCAGGAGACCTACACGCAGAGGCGGGGCCAAATCCAAAGCTGAGACCCGGGAGCTGTGCGAACAAAGAAGAGAAAGGGAAATCTCTCCCAGCGGCCTCAGGAGCAGCGGATTAAAGCTCCACAATCAACTTGATGTACCTTGCATCGGTGGAACACCTGAACAGACAACGAATTATCCCAAATGGAGGAGGTGGACTTTGGGAGCAACGATATATATATATATTTTTTCCTTTTTCTCTTTTTTTGAGTGTGTATGCGTATGCTTCTGTGTGTGATTTTGTCTGTGTAGCTTTGCTTTTACCATTTGTCCTAGGGTTCTGTCTGTCCGTTTTTTTTTTAATATAGTTTTCAGCGCTTGTTATCATTGGTGAATTTGTTTCTTCGTTTGGTTTTTCTCTTCTTTCTTTCTCTTTTTTTTAATTACTTAAAATAATTTTAATAATAAATTTTGCCCAGCTCTGCCCAGCATCGGTCCTTGCCCCAGACCTCAGATCCATTTCCTCCCACTTAGGCCCCCTCCCCGTAAACCCTGCCCACCCAGAGTCCTCTCCACGAAAGCGGAAAAGAAAGCAAACGGCTTCACTACTGAATAAGCATTAAACCCAACTGCCTGCCATGCCCATCTCAGACCGCTGCTCATGAGACTGCAAGGCCAGAAGGAAACCTCAGCCTTTTATCCAGCCAGGCAGCACTTCCTAAGATCGCCCTTCCTAGCTCAGGGCAAGTTCTCCTGGTAATCAGGGTGGCCCTCAGTGCTGGTGAATTACCTTTATCCTCAGGACAATGAGAGCTTTCTCTTGGCCTGTAGGGGAGCTAGGGTACCTTCCGGAAAGTTTGCATTTCAAGGAGGTGGTGCTGGGGCTCTGAAGAAGAGCCTTCCTGGGGTGTAAGGCCGGCAGGAGGCTTATTTAGGTTTACAAAGATTTACATACATCTCAAATGGCCATTTGAGATGTATGTAAATCATCTCCCCGATTCACGAAGGGGGCGGTGGCTCACCTAAGTGCTCTAGGGAAAGGGAGATGAGAAAGCTTTCCTTCCAGCAGCTCGGCTGAAGCTTTGCCAGTGTCTCCACTGCCAGTCTCAGCCTGCAGGGCTCCTGCAGCCCCGCGCCGGCCCTCAGGCCCTCGGAGGACTCCAGCCTGTGGACTCGTTGGGCCGGTGATGGGGGAGCTCCTGCAGAAGGCTGCACAACGTCCCCCCTCGGCCGCCCTGTGGATCCTCAGGTGCTGCCCCACCGGACCCGCCTCTCCGGGGACACTCGGAAGTCTGATGAATTGCTTGATGAAGGGCTCGGCGTCCTGAGCACACTCAGCGCGTGGCCTCTCAAAGGCCCACGGTGGATTGTCGCTTCTCACGGTCACCAAGCTTAGCACAACTGGGGCTCTGGGGAAAGGAAGTGCTCTCGGCAAGCCTGCAGTAAGCCTTCCAGGGACGGGATAGGTCGTCTCTAGAAAGGCCTAGCACGGGGCCATCACCCAAAGTGGTCAGCGGACCCCATCCGTTTCGGCAGAGGTGTGGGGCGGGGTGAGGGGCAGGGCGCGGCTGGTTGTTTAGCTGCTCCAGGCTGGAAACCACGTGGCGAAGAGCCCACGGGGAGTGCAGGCACGAGGACCGGGCAGCCCCCGAGGCCCAGCCCCACAGAAGGATGGCTGGTGACAGCGGCTCGGGAGGATGGGCCAGTGGGCCAGGCGGAAGGAGGCAGGAGGAGGCTGGAAAGCTGGAAGCTCTCTGGTCGCTCACTCCCTGACCCCGGCAGCTTGGGTGCATGGAGCATCTCACCTGCCCGCCAGGGCACACCAGGTAGAGAACCTGGAAATCCTGCTCGTGGAGAAAGAGGAGAAAAAGCAAGGAATCAACCTTTCCCCTCACACGTGCCTACCCTGGCCCGGGCCCCACGGTGGTGATGAGAGGGACCCAGCAGTCGGGAGGGAGCCTCGGCTCTTGGTGATGTGAGCAGATTTTGCCGTGGGAGAGCCTGGGTGCTGGGCCCTGCCCCTACCCACCCTGTTCCCCAACTCTGTGACCGGAAGAATTACCTCACAGGTCAACCTCAGTTTCCTCCTCTGTAAAATGGAAACAGTACAGTGGTGCCAGGAGGATGCTACTTGGAACCCTGGCCTAGATGCTTGGCATATCCTCTTCTCGTCATGGCCTCTGACCCTACACGCTGCCCCTGGGCTTCGGAATGTTCCTGTCTCTAAATGGGGGCCTCCACGTCCTAATCCCTGGACTCCGTGAATGTGACCTTATTTGCAGAAAGGGTCTCTGCAGATATATGACAAATCTTGAGATGAGGTCCTCCTGGATTAGCTGGGTGGGTCCCAAATCCAATGACAGATATCCTTACAGGAGACAGGAGAGGAGACACAGACACAGAGGAGGAGGCGAAAGATTTGACCGGACACATCGCCCAGGAAGATATGAGTGTGGCTGACAAGGATGCTAAAAGGTGCTCAACATCATTAGTCATCAGGGAAATGCAAATCAAAACCAACGTGATACCACTTCACGCCCACCAGGAGGCCTAGAATCAAAAAGATGGACAAAAACAAGTGTTGGGGACGACATGGAAAATTGGACCCCTCATACAGTGCTGGTGCGAAGGTAGCATGATGCGACTGCTTTGGAAAACAGTTGAACATACAGTTACCACGTGACCCAGCAATTCCACTCCTAGCTATATACCCAAGAGAAAGGAAAACATCTGTCCACACAAAAACTTGCACACAAATGTTCACAGCAGCTTTATTTGTGAAGGCCAAAACCTGGAAACGACCCAAATGTCCATCAACAGGCATTGTGGTCCATCCACACAATGGAATAGTACTCAGCAATAGAAAACGAAGGATTGATATACACACGACAACCCGGATGAACTTCAAAATCATTATACTAAGAGGCCAGGCAAGAAGAGTGCATACTGCATGATTCCATTAACACAGAATTCTAGAAAAGGCAAACTAATGTGTACTGATAGAAAGGGCAGTGCTTGTGGGGATGCGGTGGGGGGAGGAAGGGGCAGGAAGGAGGGCGCACCCGGGGGGCAAGGCAACTTTCCAGGGTGATGGGCGTATGTTTACCGTCTTCATTGCTGTGATGGTTTTACAGGTGGATACCCGTCAAAACTCATCCAATTGTACAATTTAAATATGTGCAGTTTCTTGTACACCAATTATACGTCTATAAGGCTGTCAAGAAAGATGAAGAATCAGCAGCCTTCAAATCCTGGAGGGCCCCTGTGTTGTGAAGTCATGCACACACTGAGGCTAGCATAAGAGAAAACGATCTAAGTTTTCCAGATATTTCTCATAACTCCCAGGGCAAGTGGGAGTTCCCCAAAGTGCCATTTGAGGCTGCTCATGTCAAAGCATCATGAGTGGTGGGCTGCTGCCATTCATTCCCATAGGTGAACACCCAATGAGCATCAGAACTATCTAGATGACTTTAGTGTGTACACTTGGTGGTCATCCATGTGTAAATTCACACACTCCAGCAGTTATCATCTACGTCAACTTTTTTCCTCCTTGATCTCAGAATAATTCTTTCATGTTTTTAAAAAAATTGCTCCTCCTCAGGAACCAGCTAGAGACCAAACTTCTTCATCTGGCATCCCTGGTTCTCTGCCCTCTGGTTCTAATGACCTTTTACCCTATGACTGCCCTACAGAAAGCCCTCCGCCCTTCTAGGGTTCCTGAAAGCACCACACGCTCCCTGTGCTTTACTCCAATCCACTGGAAGTCCCTCGACCTCTGCTTCCTGTCCTGAGAGTTCACCTGCTACTTAGTCCTACCCTGACCTCCAGAGACGGCATGTTACCCCTTGCTACCTAACCAGGCGTAGACTTAGCAGCCCCAACTGAAAGCCACTGTGTCCCGCCACTGAGGAAGGGAGTGAAGGTGGGGGGGTCCTGGCAGCTTCACAAAGCAGAGCAAGTCTTGAAGGCAATCTAAGCAAAGGTTCTAAGACACCATCCATGCTGTTTCAGGGTGGCTGCCCTTGGTCCCCATGCAGCTCCACTTCAAGGGTTCCCGCCTTCCCTTTGCAGGGGCCAAGGGGCGCCCAGACATGCTCTCTCGGCTTCCCCCCCACGTCTAGGTCAGCGGCCTTTCCTGAGACCTTTCACCCAATTGCTAGCCTTTACTTTAAACCACAGTAGATGCCGTCTCCACCAGAGGGTGCCGTTCAAGGCCAACACCCAGACCTTCCTTATTTGTCTGCACCCAAAGTAAATGAATTCAGTTGGGACAGTTTAACAGTTACGTGAAGCTACTGCCACGGCACTTAAACAGCTCTTGAAAAGCATCCAAAGTTTCAAAGAGTGAATGATGTGCTTTGGGTCCAGCATCCTGCAAGTTCACCTCTGGAGCGGAAGCCCAGTCCAGAAGTGTGAAGGGGCTGGCATCCAGGGACGTTGTGGTGGTGGTGGGGGGGCCTGAAAAGCAGACAGGACATCCCCCAAGAGTCTCAGCTTTTATACTCCAGTCGTCGTCAGAAAGCAAGTGCGGGCCACCATCACAGTCCCCCACCCTGCCTGGTGGGAGCCCAATTTCACTGTAGAGGGAAAAATGCAAGCATCCTCTCCAGACACTCTCTGGCTGATTCCACACAACACCTGTTCAGTTTCTGTTGCACATCTGATTGATGACCACATCTAAAAGAAAATGACACTCAAAACTGCATCAGAGTGAATATCTAATGATCAGGAGTGAGCTTAGATGGAGAACGGACAAACCAAAGATGCATTACTATTATAAATGTCATGTATCTGGGTAAGCATTTGGAGACCTTGGAGTCTTTCAGGGCACTCCGAGACCGGAGTGCAGGTGCCTGGCATCTCTCCCGGAAAGTCCACTTTCTGTTGAAAGCACTGGACATCACGACCCCCGCCCCCAGTATCTAGTCATTTCTGGGTGGGTCCAAGGTTAAAAAAAGGCACTCACGTTAAAAATCGACTTAGCTTACCCAGTAGAACCAATGGGATGATGCTATGTTGGGGAGATACAACTCTTCTTTATTAAAAGTTGGTTACTGACTGGCCCATAAGAGCGAAGCTGTTCACTTCCTAGAGCGATGGAAATGGGCAGCAGTGCGCATGGATCTATGCTCTTACCAGGGCCTGTCACGCAGCAATTGTTGCCCCAATCCTGGACAGCTCCGGCTGAACAAAAAAGAGACCGGAGCCCAAGCACAAGGCCTCAGGCACCGTCCCCTGCCCTGCGTGGGGACTGGTCTACTGAAGCCCTGCTGCCTGAGCAAACATTGTGGGCAACTCAAACACATGCTTCCCAGCTACCTTATCATGGATTTCAAAGCCACCACTCCTAATACTTCTTTTTCTATCGGAAAACCCAAGGTTGCAGATACTTTCCACTGCCGCAAGCTAAGGCTGGAGCCGACTGTGGTCTAGAGCCTGAGTTCAATGTGCTAAGGGGGCAACACTCATTTCACAAGTATTTACTAAGTGCCAAGCTCTGGGCTCAAAGACACCGTGACACGCAGAGCACAAGGAGGCTATGAAACAAGAGCAAATTACAACTCTGGAACTTTCCATAAGTCACAAGTGTGTACAGTCATTTTAATATATCTATATAAAACTTCTCCATCTATATAAAACTCCTCGATCTCTATCTCTGTCTCTCTCACTTCTGGAGTTGTCCTAGCAGTTGGAGCTCCAAGCAGCATGCGCAGAAGGAGCCCTGTATTTCCAGGCTTTCCCACACCCTCCTGATGGTGTCTGGCCCTCCCCTGTCTGGCAGGGAAAGTGCGCTCTTCTCAAAGGCCCAGTGGGGGGCCTCCATCACATCCACCTGCCCTCGGGCAGCCTGTGGCGGTGGTGAAGGGGGCTGGAAGGAGGTGGCGAGCCAACTGGGACACCGGGCTGAGAATGGCAAGCGGCAGAACTCCTGGTCCCAGCTCTGGGGACAGTGTGAGCAGGACAGGATGGAACCTGCCAGCAGCTGCCCCCCAGGCAGCACGAGGTCTCCCTGGAGAGTATCCCATGGCCTGCAGTAAAGTGCCATTTGAAGGGTCCACCCTGTCCCTACGGGGCTAAGGCTGGGGGCGGGGGAGTGAGAAGAGGGGCCAGCACACTAACTGGTGTCAGGCCTGGGGCAGCTCCCTCTCTCCTGCCTGAGGCCTTCTCAGAGAGTTGGACAGATTCTTATTTAAGGAGTGATTACCTGACACTTCCGTATGGCAAAAATCTCTATTTTTGACTTACATTACCCCTGAAGGCAAAAATATTCAAAGCAACCGAACCTCTAATATTTTAAGAAATGTCACATGAAAGAGAGCTGAGGAGAGAGAGCCATTACGGGGCACGCTCTGTGCAAATTCCTAACCCGGCCACTTTCCTCCTGATTGGCACCAGCCACAAGGGACGGCTGCTGCAGGGGGAGCAGCTAACTTTGGAGCTTTAGGCACTGAGGGTGGGGAGAAGGGGCAGAGAGGCCAGTGCGGCCTTTGCAGGCAGGGTCTGAAGGCAGCAGGTGGGGTGAGCCCAGGGGCTCAGGGTGCGGGGAGAAGACCAAAGGCAGCAGGGCAGCTGGTGGCAGTTGGGAGGGACCAGAGCCAAAGGGCTCCTCTCTTGGGGCGGAGAAGCGGAGAGTCTCCAGGCCTCATCCTCTCCGCAGGGCCCAGGCGAGCCATCCGGCAGAATCCCCTGAGCTCCCAGAAGATGGGGTCTGGTGCTGCTCCTCCCAGAAACAAGGTGTCCTGTGCCTTCCCGCCAAGGAGATGGCACCCTCCAGGGGCTGCCGACGCGGGCACGTGCAGTTGCCTGAGTCCTTTTTCAGACCATTTCTTGATGAATTTTAGGTGATGTCACAGTCCAGCCACAGCCTCGCTGTGGAGCCCACAAATTTTGAATGCCCTCAGGTCCCTCCCACTATTAAGCTATTAAAGGATTAAAGTGCTTTTCGTGTCTTCTACCTGGAAACGCTAACAAGTCTTTGGGTGAAGTGAAGGCCCCCACGAGAGGAGATGGGCCACTCCTCCCTAATTCAAGGCACCCGCTCCCTCCCACCCACAGCACACAGGCCCCAGGCACAGGGGGCAAGAGCAGTTTCAGCGGCTCCAGGGAGGAATACAAACGTGTGTGCACCTTGGTGGCACACACACACCCGTGCGCACCGCACAGGAGCCGGCACTGGCGCAGGGGCCCGTCTGCCTGCGGCGCACTCGGTGCTTCAATCGCAGCATCATCAACGAGCAAAGGGAGGGGGATGAGGTGGGGAAGGTGGGCCTCATTTTAAAGCCAGCCCTTCCACGGTGCACCCCGTCAGAAGGAGCTGGGGGCAGTGACGTGGGCGGAGTCTGGACGGAGTTTCTCGTCCTCAGGGCGGGGCTCCGCAGTGGCTCTCCAGAGGGCCAGGCAGGCCGGCGCCTTTTCTGAGTTGCTCCCCTCCGAGAGCTTCCTTCCGCGGTGAGTTTTCGGCTTCCAGCCGAGCTGCGGTTTCCCTTTGGAAGCCTGGCCGCAGTGGCCGCAGGCGCTGGGCCGCAGGCTGCCGTGGGTGCGCCGGTGCTCCAGGAGGACAGAGCCGCTGCGGAACGCCCTCCTGCAGTCTTGACACTTGTAGGGTCTCTCCTCGCTGTGCACCACCTGGTGCTTGAAGAGGTTGGATCGCCGGCTGAAGGTCTTCCCGCACTCGCTGCACTCATAGGGCTTCTCGCCGCTGTGCACCCGCCGGTGCTGGCTGAGGCCCGAGCGCCCCCGGAAGGCCTTCCCACACTCCTTGCACACGAATGGCTTCTCCCCACTGTGGATGCGCTGGTGGTGAATGAGCTGGGAGATGCCCTTGAAGGCTTTCGGGCACTGGCTGCACGCGTAGGGCTTCTCGCCGCTGTGTGTGCGCTGGTGCTCGATGAGGTTGGAGCTCCTGCTGAAGGCCTTGCTGCACACACTGCACGTGTAGGGCCGCTCGCCGCTGTGGATGCGCTGGTGCTCAAGGAGCGCGAAGCTGCGCCGGAAGAGTTTCCCGCACTCGCCACACTCGTAGGGCTTCTCACCACTGTGGATGATCTGGTGCTTGATGAGGTTGGAGCTCCGTGTGAAAGTCTTCCCGCACTCGCCGCACGCATAGGGCTTCTCACCGCTGTGGATGCGTTGGTGCTCCAGGAGCGCGAAGCTGCGCCGGAAGAGTTTCCCGCACTCACCGCACTCATAGGGCTTCTCGCCACTGTGGATGATCCGGTGCTTGATGAGGTTGGAGCTCCGGCTGAAGGATTTGCCACACTGCTGACACAGGAACTGTTTCTCTGCGCCTTTGGAACCCTGCTGCCTTAGAACCAAATCCTGCCTACCTCTGCAACTACTTCTCTGTATCTCTCTTTCCTCACCTGGCGAGCTGCCTTGGCCTTTCTCCCTGGGAGGGTCACCCCTGCTGAAACCTGTCTGTGGACAATAAGCATGTTTCCGTCTGTGCTCAAGTGTTTCCTCTGACCGCCCGGCTACCTGGCCCTTGTTGCCACCCTGAAGGTCAGCCCCTGTGAGTTCTTCTGGACAATTTTTCTTCTTTGAAATTATCGATTTGCTCTTCATCCTGTCACCTGTAAAGACAGAGAGCACCAACCAGTGTCACTCCCTCCCTGGGTCTCTATTTAGCTTTGTTCTTCACCCTCACCCTCACTCCAAGGCTGAGAAGAGCTGAATCAGGAGTTGAGGACGAGGGAGAAGAAGCAAGATAACCGTCAGCAGACAGGAGGGCAAGAGGGGAGGAGATGGCAACAAGCTGGAAATGTCAGAGCTGGTGTGAGACAGGGGACTCCATGACAGATTTAAATCTGCCACGAAAGAGAATGTCCCACCCAAAGTGGCCTTGCCACTCTCCATCAGCCGCTGCTCTTTGCCAATGACTTAGGCAAGCCGACAAAGTGGCCCTCACTCACCTGTCTGCATCCCTGTGGTGGTCCCCATCCTGTGGACGTCTGCTACCCAGGGCCCCTCTCCTCGCTCTAGCCGGGAGACCAGGTGAGGCTTGGAGGATGAAAACCCTGTCCATGGAAAGGAAGCAGGTTAGTCACTCCTGGACTCAGTCCAGCATTAGTATCTTCAGGAACAGAGAATGAAGAACTCTCTAGAAAGTGCCACTGGGAAGGTCCAGAGAAACGGCAGAGTCCCTCTAAGGAAGCAAGGCGCTCTGAGTGTACAGGGGCCAGGCATGCACGGTGAATCTTAAGTAGGTGGTGATTCAGCCCAAGAGGATAATGATGTTATTATTTGGCCTGCAGGACGGGCTGGCTTGTGGGAAATGGGGGAGCAGTGTGGAGACCCTGAAGGACGAACAGAGGGTTGGAGCAAGGCCTCAGGGAGTATCAAGAAGCAGACAGAGCTGAAGGGCTGCCTGTGTCCTGAAAGCCAAAGCCCCCTGTTTCACCATCAAACACAGCAGATGTCTCTGTTCCTTATGCCAGACTCCACTGAGGAATCCACAACTTCCCTGGGGAACCCCAGATCTGCCTGATAAGGGTCAAAAACAACCAAGGGGAAGAAGCTAGTCTCCTTCTGTGGGGTTAGATGACTGAGGTGGAATCTGTAGAGTCTAAAAGAAGAAACAGAACAAAAGGATCCCCTGCAACCCCGAAGGCAGGGGTGCAGTGGGGGAGCCTGCCCCAGCTCTTTCCCGATTTCTCCAAGTCCTGGGCCTCTACGTCCTGGGCTCTCTGTGGCTTGATGCCAGGAACAGATGCTTGAAAACCCTAGAACATGAAACGAATGTAAAAGGCAACCTTGATAACAATGAAATAAGTATACATTAATGTATATAAATATTCAAGACTAATTTGCATCTATCTTTTGGTTAGAAGAGATTTAGTTAACTCATGATTTTATATCAAAATAAGTTTGACGGGGGCACACGCATTTACCTAAAACACCTACAAGCCCAAACCATTTAGCTAAACACTGTGCCACTGAGGTAAACGGATTACTGACCTGATGGGGAAATGCATGTATTCTTGGACTCACAGTAACCAACTAGCAAAGAAGCTCAGAAATAAACAGTTCAGACACAGGGTGGGAGCCTGGCTGTGTGTGAGGTCCTTACCCAGTGACACCAAGTGGCGGTAGTTCTCCAGCATCACTTGCTTGTAGAGCATCCTTTGTCTGAGATCCAGAAGCTTCCATTCTGTCTTGGTGAAGTACAGAGACACGTCCTCAAAAGATACCGGCACCTAAAACAACCCATTGCTGTGGCTTCAGGGGAATTCACCTCCATGGGCCCCAGGATGAGCTGGCAGCAACTAAACATGGGGCGGGGGGGGGCCTGGCGAGCTCGGCAATAGCTGTGAGGATGGGACAGGAGGAAGCGGCGGAGAGAGGCTGTTGGGGGAGATGCCGCCCACGGTCAGGGAGCCCCACTCACCTTGCGTCTGGCCATCAGGAGCATGGCTGCCATCGCAGGGCTGCAGAGACACTAATGTGGAGAGAGCCAGGTGTGAGCTGAGCCCATGTGCTGAGTGTGACCTTGTCCAGATAGGGTCCCAATCAGAGCTGCTGGGGGATAGGACTTCAGCATATCTTTTGGGGGGGGGACATAATTCAACCCATAACACTTTCTCAAACTGAGCTTCTGTCCCCTCTCTTCACCAGACAAGGATTCCGTCTCCTTGTGCTGGGCCTGCCTAGCCAGGCTTTCAAGGGAGTGTGTTGCTTCTTTTCTTTTTCTCATTTCCTTCCTCTCTCAGCCCTCCTTCCACGTGGCCAGCACCCCAATCCTGACTTTCTAGCCATCCCTGGAAGCCCCTCTGCCGCCCCCTTGCCCCCTGAGGTCAGGGTTCTTAAAGAAAAACTCCAGGGGGAGGGTGATAGTGGTGGGATGAATTAGGAGTTTAGGATTGAAATATATACACTACTGTGTATCAAATAGAGAACTAATAAGAACCTGTTGTATAAAAAATTAAATTAAATTAAATTAAAAAACCAACAACAAGAAAAACTCCAAACACACATACCTCCTTCACCTGCAAACAGACTTGCTCTCAAGGAAAGAGAAAAAGACCAAGCTAGTGGGGTGCAAGAGGGAGGCCCCCCCCATCACTGGGGGAGGGATAGCGTTCAGGTCGAGAGTTGCAGGCTGGGGATGAATAAAGAGAGTAGCTGGCCAATGGCATGGCCCATACCCGGCCCTGAGAGGGGCCCTAGCTGGGTGGCCATGGTGCTGAAAATTGGAGCGGGGTGACGGGGTGGGAGGGGCAGAAGGTGAGGCTGCCCGGGGCCCACGCTAAGGCAGGAAGAGCGTGTCACCAGCCAAGTGGACAGAACCAGACTTCTCCACATCAGCCCTCAATGCCAGAAGACAGTGGGGCAAAAGAAAGTTTGCTCCAAGGATATGTCCACCCAACTGGCAGCCACAACACGGGAGTCGCGGGCAGAGGAGCGGAGGAGACAGGCAGTGGTGGGGTGGGGGGGAGTGGGCGTCACAGCCTGTTTTTGCCCCAGGAGAGAGGGCAAGGGGATGGGGTCCTCAGAACAAGTTAAATGGCCCCAAATTCCCTTATCACCTGTGATGAGCTGTCAGTTAACACTGGCCCAGAATAAATAAATGAATGCATGTCTGATGGAGAAGTTTATACTAATCAGAGAGAAAGAATCTCTTAAGGTGGAATGGATGCCAAAACCATTAGGTGAAGCCTGAGGGGGAAGGGTTGGCCACATGATGTCTTCCCCGTTTACTGCTGGTCACAAGAGAGGAAGCGAACCTAATGGTGGGACAGAAGTGGGATGTCCCCTTGGTGGGGATGCCCAGGAGGGCTCTTGCCAAAGCTTGACCTGATTCTAATGCAGCCTTGGACCCAGCATCCAATTTACAGAGGACCTTAGGGACAGAGGGACCAGTTAAAGGCACCACAAGGGAGGCACCCAATGCAGAAGGTGGGCTGTTCCCTGGTCTCCTCTTCAAATCAGTGTCACGGGGGAAAGAGGAGGCTGGGTAGGGAGATTGTTCTGGATGAAAAGAGAGTTAAGGGGCCAACAGCCAAGTGCAATGGGAGTCTTTCATGAGATGCTGGCATGAACAAAAGAGGAGTCAAAGGCATTGTGAAGAATGGAGGGTGAGTGCGGGGCCACTGCTACCCATGTGTTGGATGGATAGTGGCACCAGGTCATGGAAGAAAATGTCCTTTTCAAGAGACACATCGCACCATTTGGGGAGAAAAGGGCGTGTGAAGTGACTTTAAAGTGCTTCAACAAATACAAAAGACAGAAGGAAAGAGAGGGAGGGAGGGAGGAAGAGAGAGAGCGAGAGAGCGAGAGAGGGAGAGAGAGGTGGCGGGGGACCCAAGCAAATAAGGCAAGCTGGAGCTGGAGGCCACTGCTAACTCTGGGAGGTGGGTACGCGGGCTTGGTTAGACTATTCTCTCTACTTGTCTGTTTGCTTGACAGTGTTCAGAGTTAAAAGGGAAAATAGTCTAGTGGTCCTTCAGTAAGTAAACAGAGTTATCATCTCACCCAGCAATTCCGCTCCTGGGTATATGCTCAAAAGAATCGAAAATGGTGTTCTCACAAAAATGTCCACCCATGTGAATTAACTGCAGCACAATTCACAATCGCCCAAAGGTGGAAACAACCCAAACGTCCATCAACAGAAGAGTAGATAACAAACCATGGTCTAGACACACGATGGAATACTATTTGGCCCCAAAGAGGGATGAAATACTGATCCACGCTACCATGTGGATGAACCTAGTGTCACGATGCTAAGTGAAAAAAACCAGACACAGGCACAAAAGGCCACATACTGCATGATTCTATTTATGTGATGTAATATAATATTTCACAAGAGCTTTCTTGACCTAGTTTTGAAGTTACGACTAGAAACTCTTTCTCCTTGGCCTTCGCAAGCAGTTTGCTAAGCTTGCGAAGTTTCCCACCCCACCTACCTCCCATATCAAAGGCCCTCTCTCCGGGGCCACTAAACCCATGCCCCAAACCCTCCTTATCGGGGTCTCACACTCGGTGGCCAGGTACCAGACAACCAGGGACAGCTCCTACGCACTGGAGCCTGCGAAACCCTTCAAACTGGCCACTGCCCAGGGACCCCAAGGACACTAGCTACCCCTACCCAGGTGCACCATCCCTTGTGGCAGCCGTCCCTCCTTCTGACTGTCATGTCTCCAGAGTGCCACTGTCCTGTGGCTTGCTATAAAAAAAACCCCTGTAAATCTTGTAAAACATATGACATGTCCAGAGAGTCCTAGGTAAATCCAGAGAGTCAGAGAGCAGATCTGGGTGCCAGGGGCTGGGATTGGGTGGGGTGGGGGGGGTGACTGCTTCATGAAGACAGGGTTTCTTTTTGGGGTGATAAAAATATTTTGGAGGCCGATGGTGGTGATGGCTGCACAAAGTTGCAAATATACTTAATGTCGCTGTCAAGTGGTCATCCTTTTGTCCACAGGCCAGACATGTTTCATTGGGACACACCACCAGTCACAGGGGAACCTGCACCAGCTAAAGGTGTGCGGAGGGAAGAATACTGATAATAGCAAGGGTTTTCAGACTAGCATCAAATTGTTTTGAAACACATCACAAGCTTGTTTTTTCTCTATCACGACTGTACTGCCAGGTCACCATCCATTTTGAAAAATACAGAAAAGCTGAAAAGAAGAGGTGTTATTCTGTAATCCCCCATCCCAAGACACGCCGTAGTGCAAGCCCCCAAGAGAGAAGACACGTGAGCTGTGACTGCTGAGAGAAACGCCACGGACAGGGTTCTCCTGTAGATGGAGACCAACGCTCAAGTTCAGCACCACGAAGCGCATCGGAGGCGCCAGCTAGCAAGGCGCTCACGCACAGCAGCGTCTATCCTTGAGACCTAATGCCCCAAAGACAGCATAATTTCAAATCCCGGAAAGAGACGCGACAAGCCCTGTCCTCACAGACCCTAATGCCCGATCCCCCCCCCCCCGGCTGGTAACGGGGAGACACTCCCAAGCAGGAATGGAAGGAAGGATATGGAAGGAGCTTGTGGAACTGGAGAGTGGCTTCTCCTGAGACCCTTTCACGTCGGTGGGCCTCCAGAGCGGAGGAGAAGCTGGAGGATGATTCTAGGCCCTGACCCTCAGATTTCCCTGAAGTAGGACACCGGGCACGCAGGTGAGGGTCCCTCAGATAGCAGCACTTGGGGCAAGAAGCTGGGAAGGCCCCGGGAGCCAGGGTAACTGGGTGCTCCCCCCACACCGGTCCGCCCCACGGAGGGGAGCAGGCTCCCAGGCCGCTCGCTGAGCCCAGCCGAAGTAAAGCCAAGTGTACGCGGAGGAGGCGGCGGGATGGGGAGAGCCTGAAACGACGTGGCCCCCAAAGGGAGAAGAAGACAGTGGGCTTCAGCGTTGATGTCTTTGGAAGACCACGAGATGGGGCTATTTCCCCAGAAAAAGAAAACGGAAAACAAACAAACAAACAAACAACAACAGGAAAGGCATTCATCAATCCCACTGAGGCCGGATCAGGAATTGGGGCTTTCTCATCCGCCAGGAGGGACAGACAGGGCCACTAGGGTTGGGCTTCCTTCTTCCTGCTGCAACTTCCTCTGGTGTTTGGTACCTCAAGACCCCAACTGCCTCCTCTCAGCCCCACGCAGCAGCATTCCCTGAGACCTGTGTCACCTGCCACCCACCTGGTGGAAAGGCCGGAGGCCCAGGGCCGTGGGGGCCCCAGCCTCAGCCCGGAGCAGAGATCCAGCCTGGGAGCTGCCCCAGGTCAGCCCAGGGCCATCCCTGCTGCCCAGCCAAGCAAAGCCCTCTGAGGAGCAACTCTGCAACCCGTGTCTCCAGGCCCTGCCCTTCCGGGGGGCAGAGGCTGACCCAGACAGAAAGAGGCCACCTGCTACCAGCCCTTCCTGGGGTGCCCACCTCCTGACCTTGCCCTCCTCTGCGCTCCCTGCTCCGGCCACGCACCAGGCCACTCCTGCCTTTGCACTGGCTGTTCCCTCTGCCCACAATGCTCTCTCACCTCCTTCAAGTTTTTCGGAAGTGTTGCCTTCTAACCACACTACTTAAACTCGCAGCCCGACCGCTCACCTCCCTTCCCTTGCTCCATTTTTCCCCCGCGGCACTAATAACTGGTTAACGTACTCTGTAATTCTTAATTTGAAACGTTGACTCTTTATTGCCTGTGTCCTGCCACTAGAATTGGACCCCCAAGCAGGACTTTGCGGTTTTGTTCCCTGAGGATATATCTGCAGTGCCCGCAGCCCGGCCCGCAGGCATGCTTCACAGCTGTCTGTTGGACGGGAGGGCTGCCACAGCTGGCCCTGCACGGCAGCCCCGCACACTTTCCCACTCGGCCAGCTCAGCTCTTGCTCTTGCGGTCCTTCCGTCCGGCCCCTGGCTTCCTCTTCTTGTACCTTCCCCGCCAACACTCCACCCACCAAGGGGCACAAACCCCCAACCCTGAGAGCCGCAGGCGCACGTCCGGACACCCTCAGGGCCCATGCCTGTGGGACGGTTCGCCAGGTGCCCCTGGGCAGGAGCGCCGCGACCTCACGCAGAGGCGCAAAATCCAAACTTACCAGGCAGCCTGGCGTCGGGATGCTCTCCTGCCAGCCCCAGAATCAGCGGCGAACCGCAGACAGAGGAGAGAAACTGGGAAACACGGGCTTCCCTTCCCCGGCGGGCGAAGGGGGTGGCCCCAAGGGCCGGCTGGCAGCTCTCCGCGCTCGCGCTCGCCACCTCCTAGGGTGTCCCTCGGCCACCTGCCGAGAGCGGGCCCGCGGGCCTCTGGGCTGTCCTTCCCTCCTCCCCCTGCCCCAGCCTCCGGGCAGGCCCAATACCAAGGCCGCCGCCTCCGAGAAGCCCTCCGGGGCAGCGTCCCCGGGAGGCGGCGGGGCTCCTGGCAGCGTCTTGACCTCGCAGCTGGGCGCCGCTCGGGAGGCGCGTTCCGAGCGGCCGTCCGTCAGCCCAGCGCGGACGAGCGGGGCCGAGGCACGGGCGGGGTCGGGGCGGCGGCGGCGTGGGAACGGGGCGCGGGGGTGGGGTGGGGTGGGGGCACGGAGCATGCGCGGCGCGGCGGGAGGAAGGGACAGCCCCGTGCCCGCCCCGGCGCGCCCCATGGGGGTTCTGGCCTGGCTCACTGCGTACCCCGGGGCACTTCCGCTTTCAGTCTGGGCTACTTCAAGGGCTCAGGGTCGCAGTGGTCCGTCCACCGCAGTCCCCCAAGGGGACAGGGGAGGGGCAGTGTTGGCTGCGCACCTCCCACGTCTCAGACTCTGGGGCTTTACTTTACGTCCATCTATCCATCTGGGGCCCACGGGATCCCTGCGGGGTAGTCAGGACCAAGTGGCCCAGTCATGGCACACCAATAAGGGACCAGCCCACTTGACTCAGGAGGGCAAACATAAGAAAGTGAGGGCAGTGAGAGGGCATTCGGGGAAGAGCGGTGTGCAGACAGATGGAGAAGGAGTACTGAAGAGCTACTGGGTGCACTGGTCTTTCCCTTGGTCCCCCCATGTGACCGTCAAACCGGGCCACAGGGTAGGCATTGGGGTCTGCATTTTCCCACAGGACTGGGGTTGGAATCCAGGGCTGACTGTGCGCATGCGTGCCATTGACAGTGATGAGTTCTTCCCAAAGTCAGGAATGGGAAAAAGACTGTGGATGAAAAGCAACAAGGAAAAACAGCCGGATGGCATGTTCTGTCCGTCCCTGCCCCGGCTGTCGGGAATTGAGCACAAGGTGGGTACCTTTCCTTACACAACCAGAGCTCAGGCATCTTCTTCTCTTCAAATGGGCCCTGGCCAGGAGAGTGCAGGCCTGCAGTGAGAAGCTGCCTCCATGCTGATGCTCCCAGGACAGCAGCTGCCCACCCCTGGCTTATAGGGGAGAAGCTGGGATCCCCACTCAGGGTGCTTCTGGCCTCAGGGAGCAGGGTTCTCAGGGGGCCAAATGCAGCACAGTTTCAGGGGCCCTCCCCTGGGGCAGAGGCAGGGAGGTCCCCTGTGGCCCTTGGTTGTGGGCTCTGATGCCCAATCTTGTCCTCTCGCCAGGAGTCTGGCTAGACAGGCCTGGTCCTGAGCTCTAGAGGTGTAATGGGGTGAACGATAGCCCCTCCAAAGATACGTGCACGCCCTAACTCCCAGAACCTGTGAATGTGAGTTTTCCGGGAAAAAACTCTTTGTCGATGTGATGAAATTAAGAATCTCAACATGAGATCATTCTGGATGATCCAGGTGAGCCTTAAATCCAATGACAAGTGTTCTTATAAGAGACAGAAGCGGAGAGACACAGACACTGAGGAGAAGCCACTTGAAGACAAAAGCAGAGACTGGAGGGATGTGGCCACAAGCCCAGGGTAAGGCAGCTCCTGTGGCTTTGGGCAATTATTAGAGAGCCTTGGCATCCAGCCTTCACGGAAGGAGGGAGTGAGAGCCTGAGGCTGGGAGGGGGGGCTCTGGGAGCTCTCCATGATATCCTATTTCTGTCCCTAGCCCAAACCTCTCCTCAGAGCCCTTGCCCCTTATATCCAGCTGCCTTCTTGTCATCTCCACTTTGATGCTTCCAACTCATATGTCCAAAATAGAACTCATGATTTTCTACACAGGCTCTTGCTCTTCCTGAGTCCTCAGCCACAGTGACTGGAAGCCCCGTACACCCGTGTCACAGGCCAGAAATCAGAGACATGTCCCTCTCTCACCCTCCACATCTGATCATCCACAGTGTTTGGTTAGTTCTCCACACGTTTTAGGTTTGTTGTATCTGCCCTGTCGGCTCAACTCTATGACACTGCCGTACTATTGCTCAGGCCACCACCACCTCTCCCAGGACAACCCCAACTGTCCCTTGATAGACTTTCTGCATCCACTCTGTGCCCTGCCCCACCCCCCATAATTCTTCCACAAGGAAGCAAGAGAAAACACCTAAAAATCTGTGCTCATGTTACACACACACACACACACACACACACACACACACACATGAGTGCACTTGCATCTCTGACTTCAAACTTTTCAGTGGGTTCCTAACTCTTAGGTAGAGACCAACCCCTTCCTGAGGCTCATGAGGCCTACGCGGCCCGTTCTCTAGCTTCAGTACACGGTGTTCCCTCTCTGTATCACTGTGTGTGTGTGTGTGTCTCTCTCTCTCTCACTCTCCCTCCCTCCTTCTCTCCCTCTCTGCTCCAGCCACACTGGTCTTCTTTCAGTTTGATACTCACCGTGTTCCTTTCAGCCCCAGGACTGAAAATTTACACTTGCATATTTCACTCAGCTGATGCGGAGCCCACCTCCCACGAGACGAGCAGAAGATGCCAGGTGTGCAGTCTCCCAGCTTCCCTTGCAGCCAGGGCGTGGGCACAGGACTGGGACCCATCAATCAGATGCGCCTGCTGCCGACTGAGTCGGGCCAGAGCTGGGAAGAGCAGGGGCCACATATATCCCACTTGGGTGGGCAGGTGGCGGCAGGGGCCATCAGACCTGTTTCTCAAGAAGCAGTGGCAGCCATGGTGGTCATGGCAGCACCCAAGTCCCACAGGGCTGGTGCAAACCACAGTGTCTGTGTTCAGTGGTGGGAGGGAGGGAGCCAAAGGGGTGCTTTCACCGGCCCAGCAGCGTGGCATGATTCGGAGCCTTGTTCCTCTCTGCAAAGCCTCCAGGCCTGGCTCTCCAGCCCTCCCCGAATGCTGATGGGACACCTGCCATCCTTCAGCTAATTCCCTTTGAGCTGCCATTGGCCACAGTGAGATGTGACGGCTAAAGATTCCAAGTGGTACAAGGGCCTCCCAACGACACGCCTCGAAAGGACCCCCAGCCCCCAGGCTCCTGCTGGGTGGCTGGGGGTTGGAAGGTCATGGCTAAAGCCTGCAGGGCAAGTCTGGGGGAAAGCAGGCGGTGGGGGGACTTAAGGTGCGGGGCCCTAGGAGAATGGGGTCGGGGGCTGGGTCTTCACCTCCTGTCTCTTGGAACTGAAGTGTGAGGGGGAGCCAGTCTGATGGTGAGAGCAGGGCCTGTGGTCTGTGGTCAGAGGCAGGGCACACACCACTGCCTGAGCAGCCCGTCCAGGCCCAGGTGGAGTTGGTGCCTCCTGCCAGCTGGGTGCGCCTGGTCAGCAGTGAAGAGGAGCCTGTGAGGAGGGCGGGGGAGGCCCTGGGATCGGGAGCCTCGAGGCACAGCTTCAGTGAGTGTGTGTGTGTGAGTGTGGGGTGTGCACACGTGTATATGTGGGTGAGTGTGTGGTTTATGTGAATATGTGTGAATGTGTGTGACTTGTGTGTGTGAGTGTGTGAATGTGTGTGGTTTTATGAACGTGTGAGTGAGTGTGAGAGCAGAGTGGCTTCTCTCTCAGGCTGAATTACTTTCTCTGACTGGAGCCTGAGACTTCCAGTGGCTTCCCTCTTCCCCATGAACTGGAGGAAGAACACATCAGCTGACTTCTTCCAACTGAGGGGGCCAAGGAGACTGGTTGTGGGGGGACCCTGTCCCCAATGTCCTGCCCTGTTTCCGTTCCCCAAAGCTTCAGGTGCTGTACTCATGTCCCGCATGGAGTGGCCAGAGACGTCTCCACAGGCCTTGACATCCTTTCACATTTCCTTCTCCGTCTCCAGCCCGCAGTCCAAGCCCACGTTGTTCTAGCCCCTCCTGGCCCTGCTGCGACCCGAGGCAGCTGGCAGAGGCCCACAGAGTGGTGCGCCCTCCACCCCCTGCCACGCCCTTTCCAGCATACAGGGCTACGTCCATGGCTCTGAAGCCAAGGGGTGGCAGCTCACTGTGTGGACGGCTCTCCCTGAAGCCCCAGGCAGACACTGCTGGTGCCCCCTCCAGGCTCCAGTCCCATCTTGGTGCCAGCCCAGTCCCTGTGTGCAGAGGGGGAGACTGTATTTAGCAAATGGCCACTGAGATCCCCACTATGGAGTGGCTGCTTGGGCAGGCACCTCGGTGCCTGTCCCTTGTGGGGGCACCGTGGAATTGGCCTTGAGCAGCTCCCCACAGGGGCTTGGTGTGGGAGCTTAAGCCTTGCTCTGCAGACACATTCTAGTGGTCACACTGGGCTTTGGGGGACAAGTTCACCAGAGCGGGGCTCTAGGTACTCTGCTGGCAGCCAGGGCCCCCCAAGGAGCCAGCAACTTCTGGGTGAGCAGGGATCTGGGCTCAGGTTGGCCTTGAGGGAGCTTGTGAGCCCGCACTCCAGTGGCCGTCTTGCAGACCCCAAAGCCTGGTCTTTTTTTTTGTTTTGTTTTGTTTTTTTTTTTTTTTTTTTTTTTGCTGTACGTGGGCCTCTCACTGTTGTGGCCTCTCCCATTGCGGAGCACAGGCTCCGGACGCGCAGGCTCAACGGCCATGGCTCACGGGCCCAACCGCTCCGCGGCATGTGGGATCTTCCCAGACCGGGGCACGAACCCGTGTCCCCTGCATCGGCAGGCGGACTCTCAACCACTGCGCCACCAGGGAAGCCCTAGCCTGGTCTTTTTGAAGACTTCGCACTGGAGGGGCTGCTTTAATCATTGTCATGTAAGCTGCCAGTCTTCCCATCTGGCTCATTCCAAGCTCTTGGGGGATCCGAGAACCTTGCCATGGGGGCTGCATCAGGAACCCATGCTGGCTGCCAGCACTGCTACAGGGCGGTGCTGCCCTGCGCGGTCCCCAAGAGGTCAGGCCTCAGCTGTTTCCCCTCAGTGATCCTTTCACCGAGCCCTGCCATCTGGCGCCCATGGACACAGGTGCCCTCAGGGCTGGGGGGCTCAGGGACCCAAGGGTACACGTGTACTTCTAAAGCAGAAGGTGGATGTTTGCAGGTGCACATAGAGGGGCAGCGGGGAGGGGTGGAGGAAGCAGTGAGGCATCCCCAGCTGGGAGACAGCACTTGTCAAGTGTACCATGTCGCCTGGGGTAAACTGCAACTAATTTTCCCAGAACTCCCTGCTCTTTATGGTCCTAGGTTCGCGTTGACCACAGGCTGCTGGTTCCTTGTTGCCCCTTGCTCTGCTTTGTCCTCCTGGGGTGCCTTGCCGTCCTCATTGCCTTTGCCTTTCAGCAGTAACTTCGGGCCACTTTCTCTTTAACTTCTTCCCAGGGGGCTGGGAAGGTCTGCCATCTAATGCCCTGGGTCACGGTTTAAGGAACAACTCAGCCTTGGGATTGCCTAACACCCCCGACTTGGTCATCAAAGGTCTGGAGCCCATTTGCCACGTCCAGCCATGTTGGGATATCAGACATCTCCTTCTGTGCTAGTCTTCAGCTCCCTTGTGAGGCCTCTGAGAGGCAGCCAGCTGAGGGCTGGCTCCCAGCCATGACACATCTCCCAAAGATCTAGTGGGACGTGTAACAGACACATTGGATATGACCTCACAAGTATGATGGCTGGCAGAGGGCAGGGCTGGGTGACAGTTCTCACCCATCTTCTTCCGCATAGAGCAGCTCTCAGCTTGGACGGGCTAGGTCTTCCCAGCCTGGGCCCCTCCCGTCGAGAGCCTGTGAGCTGGCGCAGCTGGGTGCTCTGTGCTCCTGCCTGAATCTTAGCTGCCTGTGTAACATATCGACTTAAGAAAGGAAGTTCCTTCAAAGCCTTGGGCTTTCCCCCCCTCCAGTTTAACAGAAAAATGATGGGCTGGCCTGGCTTCAAAGAGGAAAATGGCTAGAACCCCAGACCACAAATTAGGAAGCTCTCCAACCAAACACTGCTATGTCTGGACAGGGATAGGGAGCAAGCTGGGCCAGCAATGCATCCTCAGAACTGGAGCAGGAATCAGACTGCCCCAAAGTCCAAGGTTACAGTCTGGAAGATCTGGTTAGATTAATGAAAATTAAGGACACAAGGCACTGGAGCAGTGGAATGTCACTGTGGAGACCCAGGGAGAAGATGTGGACATGTTGGCAAAATCAAGGGCATTCACAGCCCAATATGGGCCCTATACATAAAATGGAAACAGCAACAATTACAAAAATAATAAGAGGAGGAAAGGAACGGAAGCAAACAGGAAAAGAAAAGCACATCATAAGGGGAATTACACGAATAATACAGGAAGACTCTAGATAAAAACAAAAGAAAACAAATTAAAAAAACCCCAAAACTCCATAGATGCAAAAAAGTTTTAGAAAACATGATTGCTCAGAATAAAATTTGAAGAAGAGATGTAGGGTTTAAAGAAGAGACTATAAGAGGGCAGAAGGAAATGAAAGGAATGTAGCAAAGCTCACAAAAGAACTGGAAGAGAAAAATAGAAATATTACTGAGATGAAAGCCACACTGAGAGCAGTAACGATTCAAGTAAATGTGACCAAGGAGACCACGTACATAATGGCCACCTGGGGACATAGCAGTTAGGCTTGAAGAAATCACAGAATACAAAATGGGAGAGAGTAGAAGATTGCAGAACAGACGACAATCTGGGAGATAGCAAAGGAGATGCAACACATATAAAATTGGTTTCTTAAAAAAGAGAACGATCAAGAGAAGAATATCTTCCTGGGAAAAGTCATGCTGGCTTTAGACTTCTCTGAATCAGTTCTCAGTGCCAGAAGCCAGTGAGAAAAGTTTTCCAAACTTCTGAGGAAAAGACAGTTTGTTCCGAGAATGTTCCATTCATCCAACTTGTCCTTCAAGTCTAAAAGCAGAAAGTTAAAATTACCACTGAAAAATAAAGGCTAGCCAGCTAAAAGATGAATTGAAGCAAAGAACTTAGAAATGGAAGAACAGTCCTGACCACTGAATCCATTTATATGCAGAACTAATATTCCATAACTGTGGAATTATTCATTCATACTTATCCTACTATAGGGCAGAATGTAAATCTTAGAAATCTTGACAGTGTAAAAGTAATAATCTAACCAAAACCAGAGGTGGAGGACTGAGGGGGCGGCAGGAAGAGTGTGGAATGATTTGTTCATGTGTTAGAGCAGAGAGTCATTGGATACTGTGTTGGAATATATCATTAACATAATACTTCAGGGACTTCCTTGGCGGTCCAGTGGTTAAGACTCTGAGCTCCCAAAGCAGGGGGCATGGGTTTGATCCCTGGTCAGGGAAGTAGGATCCCACATGCCATGCAAGGCATGACCTAAGACATAAAATAAATAAATAAAGATAAAAGTTAAAAAAAAAACCCAAAACATAATATTTCAAATATTTCAAAAAGCTTAGCATTTTTCAGAATTTCACTCTTTAGCTTTTGTGGGATCTTTTAGGAACTAATACTCCTTGTAAAGAAACATTTAGTACAAGTTCAGGTTTCTTGCGATTTCTTTTTCTTTGTTCCCAATCAAATTAAATGAGTGTAATACAGGCATACATCAGACATATCTCGGGTTCGGTTCCAGACTACCTGGATAAAGTGAATATTTCAATAAAGTGAGTCCTGCTCAGTTATTTATTTGAGAAGTATTTACTGTACCCCTCCTGCGTGCATTTGTCAGTCGAGGGAGGATGGGGCCTGGGCTGGAGTCATCGGCAGGGATAATGGAAAGGGGTGGATGGCTGGACTGGGGATCCACCGAGGGGCTGAGAAAACAAGGGTTCCTGATGGACTGGAGAGGGGCGTGGCCTTGTGGTTGAGGAAGAGAGAGGATGATGGGGAGGTTTTCAGCCTGGGCAACTGGATGGGAGTTACTGGTCAGCAGGTGTGTCCATCAGCGGGCAGGGGATGTGCTCCTAACCTGGGCTGCTCTCGTGTTGGGAGAGGGAAGGGCACAGGTTGAGGAGGACACCACCCTGCACGCAGCCTCTGCCGGGTCCTCACTCAGTGTGCCCTGCTGGAAACTGCCTCCCCTGCCACGCTGGCATCTGTGCCCACAGGCTGGTGGCATCCATCCTCCAAGGCTTCTTTCTAGGTCAGGGTGGCTTTCATGGCTGGCATGGGAAGCCAGCTCTGAGTAGCATGCGTGGTTCAGGTAGGGAAAGAAACAGATTCAAGTCCCCCAAAGCTATATCTATCGGTCCTTGGCGCAGTGTGTGTGTGTGTGTGTGAGTGTGAGCATGTGGGGGAGCTTCTCATAGATGGAGACAGGCACCCTCTATGGGAAACGGTTGTGTCCCAGAGCCCGGTAGGGGCCTCCCCTGGTGCAATGCCTCCCCAGCTCTGGAGCTGTGTTGGGTGATAGGGAATGGGCAGGAGGCCAGAAGTATCGAGAAGTATTGCTCCCCTCCCCAGCAGCCTCCCAGTAAGAGATGGCACAGGGTGCTGCAAGCCCCCTTCACTTCCAAACAACAGCTGCAGAGGCTTGGCTTGGCTTGAAACTTCCCAGGGTACAGAGGGATGCTAGCGCTACCCTCTTTTCCGTCTGCCTCTGTCTCTCTCCCCACCCCTCTCTCTCCCTCCCTCTGTGTCACACACACAAACACGAAGCCAAGAGGCCCCTGAGGAAAGCCGAGACCTCACTGGGTACAACGTAACCCTGTGCGGCTTCCAGTCAAAGCTAAGAATGATCTAGCCCTTCCTGTTCTCAGAACTGTGCTGTTTCCTAGACAACCAGTTTTGTCTAATCATGGTCAAGGCAACGTACATTTCTGCTCAGAATCAAGGTCACAGTATAATACCAATTCACCACGGCAACAGCAGAGTACTCATCTGACACGGGAGATGGGATTTGCGAGGAAAACCACATGCAGAGTGCTAGTTCCCTGCCTGCCGAGCTAAGCTTCTTTGTTGCAGGCGCATGGTTACCCTGCACCGTGAAATAGGCTTTACCCTGGTGGAGTCTGGAACCCATGTCCTTAAGAGGTGCAGAGGCCCTTGTGAGTTTGACGTAAGTAATTTGCCAGAGCCAGCCAGGCACGTGGTGCCACTGGTAAACCAATGTGTCACAACAGGATCGTTCTACATGACCTGGCTTCAGGGGCTTAGTTCAGTCTGCAAACCCACACAAGTCACCTTGCCCTTTGTAAACAAGCTCCGCGCTGCCCAAGTCAAGCTCACTGTGGGACCCAGGCAGCCGCCCACCATTGGTGGGTCTCAGACGGAATAGCTCTGATGAACAGAGGTTCTAGAACAAAACCTTGTAGCTTAAGATTTGATCCTGTTCCTAATTTTTAGGCCCAAGGCCAATTGTCAGTCACCTCCTAGCTCATGTCTCTCATCTCTGGCCCCCTGAAATCAGAGCCAGGAGGCAGCGCTCCCTCTGTTTTGGTAATCGTGGGCCTGGGACCACCATGCAGTCTGTGAGTCTGAGCTCAGGTCCGGAGCCTTGGAGCCCTGCAGCCCCATGGGCTGAGGTCTTCATGAAGGTGAATGTCACCTCACACTGTCTGCCCTACCCCCAGCCCCATGGAGGGGACTGGCTGTTGGCCTCGGGGAGAAAAGGGTGGAAAGAGAACACAGGCAGGAAGGAGGGCAAGAGGACCGCCTGGGCATGAGCCTGGCCACGATCAAGGAGGGCTTGGGGACTGGGGTAGGTGTGCGTATGTGTGGTCCACGTTGGGGGAGCTGGTGTGGGGAGGGGGCGGACTCCACACACTCCTACTGTTGCTGTTGATGTCAGAACTCGGGACAGCAAGTCCATGTCCCTTCTGCTGTCTATCCCAAGGCAGTGCCAGGTGTTTGAACTGGGGTAATGGGGTCCCACAGCAGTGACATTTTTAAAAAAGGCCACCAGGACAAAAGGAAACATTAGGTGTAACACCAGCTCTCGGGTGGCTTCGCATCCATCCTTGTCAGTGAGAACGCACAGGTAGCCATGCTGGGTTAGTGAGTCCTCAAAAATGCACGCTTCTGACAACACTCAAATGTCATGCGGGCCTCCCTCCACCCTGATTCAACTTAGGACACATGGGCGGGGGCAGCCATTTCTCTGGTGCTGAAAGCAGGACATGTTTCTCAAGATGACGTGAACCATACAGGGTGGCAGGCCTGAAGCTGCAGCACCAGGAAAGAGAGACTGTGAGAGGGGCCTCCTCAGTGCTCCTGGGGCCCTGGGTCCTGCTTGAGGCCTTGAAGGCCTGTTTCAAGTCCCCCTCCTAGGTGAGGGCGGGTGGTGGGGTCTCTGAGGGGCCCTCGGGAGCAGAGATGTAGTGAGAAGTGCCACTGCCTTCTATTTGTGTCTCTGAGCGCCCCAACCAGAAAGAAGGTGGCACAGAGGAGCCCGCAGATACATTTTGCTCCTGGCATGCTAGCATCCTCACTGGCCGTCCGTGCCCTCTCCTTCCCAGGCAGGGTTGTCTCTCCACATTTGGGACCCCAGACTCTGAAGCCCGCCCTGCCACAGCTCCCTCTCCAGGGGTCTCCTGCCTTGCCTCGGTTACTGCCTGTGACCTCATGGGCCACTTCTGTCTCACCTGCTGGCCTGAGAGCCTCCCTTGGGGACCTCTCAGAGCCCAACTGACCCCTCTTCCACCCGAAGGAGTCATTTCCAGAAGCCGTGCCTTGGTGACTCCTATTTCAGGGCTCGAGGTTGAGAACTGCTCCTCAGTCAGTGAGCACAGCTCCAAGGGCAGGGTCTGGGAGAGTGGCCAGTGGTGACAAGATCTGTCCTCGATCAGCAGCTCAGCTGATGGAAACATGTGTTCTAACTTAGAGAGCTCCATGACTCAGGCCAGGGTCTCCCAGGAAGGGCTGGAGGCAACCTCTGTAGCCACGTGGCCAAGTGATCAAAGCCCGCCTGACGGGAAACGCTCTCCACTCCGCTGCTTTGGTTACCAACTTTCCGAAACTTACATTCTGTTCGGATCTCATGGTTCAAGGAAATGCCAAAAGCACTTTGTAGCAGATGCTGTGCTGGGCACCTTTCCACAGCTCACCTCATTTCATCTTTACAACCCCTCCCTTCACTTATTCTGCCAGTGGTCATTGAGGCCCGGCCCGCGCCAGGCTAGGTCTTGGGGCACATGAAAGCCCAGAGGACAGACTCAGGGAGGTGGACATTCATGGAAGATCCCACTCCGACGATAGAAAAGAATGGACTGGGAGAAGTGCTCCAAAATGAACAGACAAGATAGAGATGAACAGGGGTGGGGTCAGGGAAGGCGATCTGAGCAGGTGACCTTGAATCTGAAACCTGAAGGACAAGCAGTAGGGGGCAGGAGGGTGTTCCATGGAAGTGAGACACACGTGCCAAGGCCTCGTGTGGCACACGTGACCCAAAATGTGGAACACGATGGGAAACTGAGGTTTCCTTTGCCAGAACCATTATGTTATGACCCCACTTCTTTCCTGGTGGGATGACTATTTCCCTTTCATGACCACGAGCTCCGTGAGGGCAGGGAACGTGTAGTTCCCCCGGACACCCCAGCTCCTTGCCCTTTGCCTGAGCACAGCAGGTGTCGTTCTAGGACACCAAAGTTTGTGGAGCACCCGCTCTGGCCCGCCTGGGCCAGGAGTTCTGGGCACAGACGTGGAACTCAGAGTTTGGTGGGGGAGTGGGACAGCTCCCTGTGGGCCCCACCCCCCCTACCTAGAGGCCCGAGAGTGGCCACCAGGGACCCCCGAGATCCATTGGGAAACCTTGGCTACAGCTGAGCCCACCAGCCTCACCGCCCACTCTTGCTGGTGGGTGCTACGATGCCAGCTCCCTGGGCCTCCCCTCCACCCCCCGCTCCATGCACTGCCCTCCACCGTCTCCTTTGTGCTCCTCCCCAGACCTTCCACTGTGCCCTCCTCCAGCTCGCACCCTCCCCTCCTCCACCTCCTGCTTCAGCTGACGTGTGTCTCCAGGGGCCACCACCTCACACTCCTCTTGTCTCCCCATCTACAGAGTCACTACCTGTACCTGTACCTGTGTTCCTCTGCCTGTGTATACACTCTGGCCCTTCTAGTCAGATGCGTCTCGAGTGTCCCTGTTGCTTGTGCCCCCCTTGGTTCCCTGCTCTTGTGGGCACCCCCTGGGCCTGCCCCCTCCCTGACAGCCAAGCCTCATTCTGTCCTCCCCCCACTCCTCTCCTCCGCCCTCCTATGACCTTGATGGGAGAGAGCACCAGCCCAGCCCCTTCTGGGCTCCCCTTCTTCACTGCCTGGAATTTCGGGGCTGCCCCCTGACCACCTCCTCGGCACCCCTGCCTCCCACGTTGCTGCTTATTCATCCCATTTCTTGAGCACCAACTCTGTGCCTGGCACTCTGCTAGGCACTGAGACAGAGCCGGGAACCCAGATCAGCCAGTTCCCTGCCCTCATGGATGTCACAGTCCAGACACAGGAAAGTCACCTCACAGTTAAACAACTGCTTACAAATGGTGATAAAGTGCTGTGTAGGAAAATGCCAGGCATCCTGAGAGCCCAAAAGGGTCCAAGTGTAGTCTAGGAGGAAAGGGGCAGAAAAGGGGCCTTGAGGAAGTGACTTTTATGCTATGATCTACAGGAAGAGAAGGAGCAGAGTCCCTTCTCTTGGGTGCTAGCCTGCTGCAGCCCTGTGTTCAGCCAGGGACCAAATCATGATTGGCAAGTGTATTAGTTAGCTATGGCTGCGTAACAGATTATCACAAACTCAGTGGCCTTCACCAACACCTGCTTATTAGCTCGTAGCCCTATTGCTCAGAAGTTCCAGGAATGGTGTGGTTCGGTCCTCTCTCAGGCTCTCACAGGTTTCACTCAAGGTGTCACCAGGCTGCCTTCTAGTCTGGAGTCTCATCAAGGTCATTGGGGCTCCTTGTGGCTATAGGAACAAGATCCCCATTTCCTTGCTGGCTGTCAGCTGGGAGCTGCTCTCAGCTCGCTGAGACTGCCTGCATTCATGCTTCTTGGCCCCCTCCATCTTCAAAGACAGTAGGAGAATTTCCTTCTCATTGAATCCCTTTCATGCTTTGAATCTCTGACTTCCTGGTCTCTGGCTACTAGACCCAGATTTAAAGGGCTCCTGGGATTAGGTCAGGTCCAATGGGGATAATTTCTCTTTCTTAAAGTCACCTGTGTCCTAGAACATAACCCAGTCATGGGCGTGGTGGCCCATCAGATTTGCAGGCTGGGGCATCACACAGGAGCTGGGACTTGGGGTATGTCAGAGAAAAATCAAAGCTGAACCCTAGTTAAAGTGGCAAGAACAAATGTTAATTAGTAATATACTATTGCACTGGGGAAAAGAGCCCAGTGTGAGCTCAACACAACTCCAATCCGTACAGAGGGGACTGGGACTTTTAAGTGGGGGTGGTCCACGTGAAACCTGCGTGGTTTCGCTAACCGTTGCTTCTCAAAGTTAGGCTCCTGCCATCCCACAGAGGCTGGGAGATCAGGGCCCACCTTTAGGCGTGGCCTAGCACAAACTTCAAGTTCTTTTGGCAGCCTTGAGTTTTCTCAGGTCAGCACTCTAGGGAGGCAGACTAGAGCTGTTAGAAACTGTGTTAGTGTTTGTTTTTTTTTTTAATTTTTAAATTTAATTTTATTTATTTAATTAATTTTTTACATAGCACGTTCTTATTAGTCATCAATTTTATACACATCAGTGTATACATGTCAATCCCAATCAGGGAATTCATCACACCACCACCCCCACCACCCCGCCGCTTTCCTCGCTTAGTGTCCATGCTTTTGTTCTCTACATCTGTGTCTCTATTTCTGCCCTGCAAACAGGTTCATCTGTACCATTTTTCTAGGTTCCACATATGTGCATTAATATACGATATTTGTTTTTCTCTTTCTGACTTACTTCACTCTGTATGACAGTCTCTAGATCCATCCATGTCTCAACAAATGACCCAAGCTCGTTCCTTTTTATGGCTGAGTAATATTCCATTGTATATATGTGCCACATCTTCTTTATCCATTTGTCTGTCAATGGGCATTTAGGTTGCTTCCATGACCTGGCTATTGTAACTAGAGCTGCAGTGAACATTGGGGTGCATGTGTCTTTTTGAATTATGGTTTTCTCTGGGTATATTCCCAGGGGTGGGATTGCTGGATCATACGGTAATTCTATTTTTAGTTGTTTAAGGAACTTCCATACTGTTCTCCATAGTGGCTGTATCAATTTACATTCCCACCATGTGTTAGTGTTTTGTTCAAGTCTTTATCAGCCAAGGTTGAGGCCTTGTGGAGAAGAGGGCTCAGAGTAGGAATTCTGCTGACCATAGTGAGCCACTCATGCGGGTCTCATTCCATGTGCCAGTGGGTGCTTCGGTATGGCCACAAGTGCATCCAGGGTTTGTGGGGCCTAAAGCTTATGCAATTTGGAGGGCCCTGTTTAAGAAAAACAACATAAAATTACAAATACAATATTGCTAGTGCCCCTCCCAGGACCTGAGAAGGAGCCTATGCTAAGGAGCTTATACTATCGGGGGAGTCAGAAGTCTGAAATCAGTATCATTGGGTCAAAATCGAGGTGTCAGCAAGCCTGTGCCCCCTCTGGAGGCTCTAGGGGAAAATCCATTTTCTGGCCTTTTCCAGCTTCTAGAGGCACCTGCAATCTTTGGCTGGAGGCCCCTTCGTCCATCTTTGAAGCCGGCGGTGCAGCATCTTCTAACTCTCTCTGCTGCCATCACATTGCCTTCTCGCTTCTGTGGCTCAGATCACCCTCTTATAAGGATTCACATGATCGCAGTTCGGGCACTCCCAGATCATCCAGAGTTGCCTCCTGGTCTCAAGGTCCTGAACTTGAGCACAACTGCAAGGTGCCTTTTGCCATATAAAGTCACATTCACAGGTTCCAGGGATTAGAATGTAGACATCTTTTGGGGGCCACCACAAGTCCACTGCCCTTGGCTACAGAGGCTCTCAGCAGTACAGGAGGTGCAGAAGCCTTGGGAGCACAGCCAGGGAAGAGTCTGCCCCCTCTGGAAAATTCTGCTTTCTGCTGGGACTTACAGCACAATCCGAATGGAATGTAAGAACTGGGAAGCCGGCCTAGAAGATTCAATCCCTGTAACGGCTGAGTCCCTCGTACCTAGAATTCCATTATGCTTACTCAGGAACTGGGAAGGACTGTAAAGGTCCTGGCCCAGCTGGGGTCCAATGAGCTCAGAATCACAGCTCGTGGAGGGAAAGGCCACTGCAGTCACCTAAAAGGGACAAGTTGGTGACCATAATAAAGGAGGCATGAATGTACAGTGGAGAAAGGACAGCCCCTTCAATAAGTGGTGCTGGGAAAACTGGACAGCTACATGTAAAAGAATGAAATTAGAACACTTCCTAACACCATGCACAAATTAAACTCAAAATGGATTAAAGACCTAAATGTAAGGCCAGACACTATCAAGCTCTTAGAGGAAAACATAGGCAGAACACTCTATGTCATAAATCACAGCAAGATCCTTTTTGACCCACCTCTAGAGAAATGGAAATAAAAACAAAAATAAACAAATGGGACCTAATGAAACTCAAAAGCTTTTGCACAGCAAAGGAAACCATAAACAAGACCAAAAGACAACCCTCAGAATGGGAGAAAATATTTGAAAAAATGAAGCAACTGACAAAGGATTAATCTCCAAGGTTTACAAGCAGCTCATGCAGCTCAATATCACAAAAACAAACAACCCAATCCAAAAATGGGCAGAAGACCTAAAGAGACATTTCTCCAAAGAATATATACAGATTGCCAACAAACGCATGAAAGAATGCTCAACATCATTAATCATTAGAGAAATGCAAATCAAAACTACAATGAGATATCATCTCACACCGGTCAGAATGGCCATCATCAAAAAATCTACAAACAATAAATGCTGGAGAGAGTGTGGAGAAAAGGGAACAGTCTTGCACTGCTGGTGGGAGTGTGAATTGGTACAGTCACTATGGAGAACAGTATGGAGGTTCCTTAAAAAACTACAAATAGAACTACCATACGACCCAGCAATCCCACTACTGGGCATATATCCTGAGAAAACCATAATTCAAAAAGAGTCATGTACCAAAATGTTCATTGCAGCTCTATTTACAATAGCCAGGAGATGGAAACAACCTAAGTGTCCATCACCGGATGAATGGATAAAGAAGATGTGGCACATATATACAATGGAATATTACTCAGCCATAAAAAGAAACGAAATTGAGTTATTTGTAGTGAGGTGGATGGACCTAGAGTGTGTCATACAGAGTGAAGTGAGTCAGAAAGAGAAAAACAAATACCGTATGCTAACACATATATATGGAATCTAAAAAAAGAAAATGGTCATGAAGAACCTAGGGGCAAGATGGGAATAAATACACAGACCTACTAGAGAATGGACTTGAGGACATGGGGAGGGGGAAGGGTAAGCTGGGACGAAGTGAGAGAGTGGCATGGACATATATACACTACCAAACATAAAATAGATAGCTAGTGGGAAGCAGCCGCATAGCACAGGGAGATCAGCTCGGTGCTTTGTGACCACCTAGAGGGGTGGGATAGGGAGGGTGGGAGGGAGGGAGAGAGATATGGAGATATGTATATGTATAGCTGATTCACTTTGTTATAAAGCAGAAACTAACACACCACTGTAAAGCAATTATACTCCAATAAAGATTAAAAAAAAAAAGGGACAAGTTGATGGATTGATCGGTGCATTGGGAACCACCTGATGGTTCAAACAGGTTGGGGGCGGGGGCACTCCCATACTGCCTGGTTTCCTGCTGTGGTAGCATTTCCCGCTTCCTTTGGGTTATTGAGCATGAAGCAAAGTCTACTGTGTGTGAATCCGAGGCCCCTCTTTGGTCTTGAAAGGGCTCTGTCCTTCCTGTCAGCCTCACATTCTCTCAGCCTAGCAGGCTCCAGGCTGAGCTCTCAGGTGCCCTCTGTCCTCTGGACCATGGAGACTGCCCCCTGTGGTTCTCCCGGCCTCCAGGTCGGTCTCCGCCAAACTCTCCTCCACCCAGCAGTAGAGGGGTCCTTGGCAAATGCCACTCACATCTTGCCCTCACCTGCTTAAAGCCGCTCAGTGGCCCCTTGCTGCCCCCAGCCGAGAGGCCAAGGCCAGCAGCAGAACTGGCCCCATCTCCTCAACGTCCCCCCACCCTTCTGCACACAAAAGTCACCAGAGTGAACACCGCCTCTCAGATGGACACACCCCACCCTGCTGAACTCGCCATTCTCTCACGCTTCTCCTTTGTTCAAAGCCTTCCTTTTCCTTAGGATCAAGCCCGATTCAACTCCCATCCCTACTGGACTCTGGAGCTCCATTGCATTCTGCCCCGGGCACTACTGCTTGGTGCACTCACAGGGGTATGGCTTTCATGGGGCTGCCATTACAAAGGGCCATGAACTGGGGGGGCTTAAAGCAATGGAAATGCATTCTTTCCCAGTTCTGAAGGCAGAAGTCTGAGGTCAGGTGTGGGCAGGGTTGGTTCCCTCTGGAGACTCCTTTTTAATAAAAGACAGATTAAGGGCTTCCCTGGTGGCGCAGTGGTTGAGAGACTGCCTGCTGATGCAGGGGACACGGGTTCGTGCCCCGGTCTGGGAAGACCCCACATGCCGCGGAGCGGCTGGGTCCATGAGCCATGGCTGCTGAGCCTGCGCATCCGGAGCCTGTGCTCCGCAACAGGAGAGGCCACATCAGTGAGAGGCCCGCGTACCACAAAAAGAAAGAAAGAAAGAAAGAAAGAACAGTATGAGAGATCAAATATTCTAGGAGCTAATGGTTGAAAAATTTCCAGATTTGAATCAAGATACAAGTTCTCAAATTTCAAGAGCTCACCAAGAGCCAAACAAGGTTAAAAAAAAAAAGACAAAACACATCCTCAACCACATTGTGGTGAAAGTGTGGAACATCAAAGACAAAGATAAAAATCTTCAAATTCATTCAAGAGAAAAGACAGATTGATAGTAAGTATGCATCATACAACAATAAAGGAATTCCAAGTCCTGATGGAAGAAAGCTGTCTACCTAGCATTCTACATCCCCGTGTAGTCTCACTCAAAAGGAAAGGCCAGATGTACCAAGCTTAAGGGATTGTTCTACCCACAGACAAATCTAAAAGAACTACTGTGGCAGCTACTGTTAGTTGGTTACTCAGCAACCTTCGGCTGGAAAGAGTCAGACATGCATATTGGCTCTCCAACTGTCTCCCTTCCTTATGCCAGGAATTTTCACACCATTCAGGAGGTTCAGAGGCCATCTTCCTACCATGAAGACGTGAGCCACATGCTCAGGAATGACACAAAAAGAAGATAAAAGGAACCTGGGTCCTTGAAAAGTCCTTGAGCAGCGGGGCTAATCTTGGACCGCTGACTTGGGACTCCTCATTACAAGCATCCAAACGTAGTCATTACTTATACAACAACTAAAGGGTGTACTCTTGTAAGAATAAAACTTATCCTGTAAAGAGTTGTATAGAGAAGCAAATAAATTGGCAAAAGATGTTGAAAAATGTTAATTAGTATTGGGGAGGGGTGGTGAAAATTTACACAACACAAAGGATGAAGTAGGGGCAGGGAGGGATATTAAAATGCATGAAAGTTCTCATCTTGATTGGAAAGAGGCTAGAGATGATGACTGACCTTAATCTTTCTTAAAAAAAGATATAAATTAAGGCATGTATATTAAAATTAAGGATAATCACTAAAAGAATAGACACAAAATGTATAAATTCCACACTAGTAAAGGAAAATAAAGGGAAAAAGTTAAGTAAACAATCCAGTAGACCACAAGAAAGGAAAAATAAAAACAGCATATGAAATAAGATGTAAACCCCAAATATTTCAAGAATCACAATAAGGGTAAGTAGGTTAAATAATTAATTAAAATAGAGTCTCAGATTGGAGAGATAAAACAGAGATACATCTAACAAAGTGGTTAAGAAAGACTGAGAATAAAGGAAAAGAAAAAGACGAACCAACTCAATACTAACCAAAGGAGAAGAACTATTATAATGTTAATTATCTTACAAAATAGAATTTAAGGCAAATAAGAGGTAGAAGAAGCATTTATATTGATAAACAAAACAATCTACTTTGGACATTAAAAAAATGAATTAACCTATCTGTAACTAATAATAGCAGACACTTACAATTCTAAGTACCTTATACTATTAAATCACTTAGTGCTCACAAAAATCCTATGAGGAAGGTACTATTGTGATCCCCATTTTACAGATGAAGAAACTGAGGCACAAACATTAAGTCACTCATAGAGAGGAGCCAGGATTTGACATTCATAGTCCAATACAGATTTTATGATTTTTAACTGCTATGCTATCCTTCCTTTTCTAACAATGTAGTCTATCAATCTATCTACCTACCTATCATCTATCTATCTATCTCTAAAAATTATAAAATCAGTCATTGGAGGAAATGGCCAAATCTACAAAAGATAAGAACAATCTAACATAAAAATAAGTATATATTAGACACATGTGAATGTGCACACATACATTCACACAAAAGCTTGTGCCCAACAGAGAAGGCTTTTCAGGCACACAGAGAATATTTGTAAAACTCAACCACACATTAGGCCACAGTCTCCTCAAAAATGTTCTCTGACTACAGTGCAACAAAAATAGAAACCACTAAAAAAAAAAAAACCCTCTCCCATAGATTTACAAATATTTAAAACACACTTGCAAATAATCCATTAAAGAGGTAATGGAAAATTCTGAACAACTTGAAATGAAAATTTTGATATATATCAAAATCTGTGGCATTCAGCTATGGTAGTTTGTGGAGGAAAATGCATAGCTTTATAGGCATTTATTTTAAAAGAAGAGATCATGAAAGTGAATTAGCAACTGTTCAGCTTAAGAAGCTAGAAAAAGAGCAACAGAACAAAGCCAAAGAAAGATGAGTGAAATAAATAATAAAGATAAATGTGAAAACTAATGAAACCACAAACAAATAATGAAATAACAAACAAAGCAGAAATGATGACCACCACCAAAAGCTGATTTTTGGAAAGACTAATAAAATGTGCAAACTTCAGACAAGAGTGATCAAGAAAAAAAAAGGCAAACAATAATCTGCATAACAGATTAAAGGAGAAAAATCATATTACCATCGCTATAGACCCAGAAAAGGGATTAGACATACATAAATCAACACCTGTACCTGATGAAAGTTCTTGTCTAACTAAGAATATAAGACAACTTTCTTAACCTAATAAAGGTTAGCTACCACAAAACCTACAGCAGCCACCATACTTAATGGAGAATAAATTCCCACTGCTTGTTACTACCACCACTGTTCACCTTTGCATCTGAAGTACTAACCAATGCAATAAGAAAAAGAAATGAGCAGGATGGAGATTAGAAAAAAGGAGACTAAATTACCAGTATTTGAGGACTGTTGGATTATGGATTCTATATTACAAAAAAAAGAGAATCAATGAACAACTTACTAAAATTCATAAAAAGTGTAGAAAGGTAGCCAGATAGAAGGTCAGCACATAGAAAACATTAGTATTCCTATATACTATCCATCACCAAATAGAAGATGAGATAGAGACACAGGAGATACAATTCACAAAGCTATAACAATGAGAAGGTATCTAGGAGTAAACCTAACAACAAATGTGCAACACCCTTATGGAGATAATGATCAAACTTAAGTGAAGGGTAGAAAAGACTACCTAAGTGAATGGGGAGATATACCACACTCATGAAGGAGAAGGTGTTGCATTGCTAACATGACAATTCTTCTACAAATTAATCTCTGAATCAAATATAAATCCAATAGGTTTGTAAAAACCTGATGAACAGATCCTAAAATTAACATGGATGAATAAAGAATGTGCAGAATATTTTTAAAAAGAAGCACAAAGAAGAGTACTTGCTTTATCAGATATCAAGACATTTTCAGCTCTGGTAATTAAAGAAGCCTGGTATTGGCTCAGGAATAGACAGATGAATGGAACAGAAAAAGGATGAGACCTTTACATATCTAGTATATGACATCTGGTATATGACATCACGAACCAGTGGGAAAGAAGAGTGTCTTCAATAAATGGTGATTGGAAAATTCAGTGCTCCACATGGACAAAAAGAAAATAGATTCCTACCTTACATTATTCTCAAAAATCATCACCAGAGGAGTTAAAGATATAAATGTGGAAAACAAAATTCAAATACCATTAAAATAAAATATGAGACAAATGATTTGTAGTAGGAAATTTTCTGAAACTTTCTTAAGTAAGACACAAAAGCACAAAGGCAAATATACATTTTACCACATCAAAATTAAAAACTGTGTTGATAAAAGTCACCATTAACAGGGTTTATAATCAAATGATGGACTGGAATAAGATATTTCCAATGTATAAAACAGACCAGGAATTAATTTCAAGACCTTATAAAAAATTCCTACAGATCAGGAAGAAAATGACAAATCATCCAACAGAAAAATGGGCAAAGATAAAAGCAGAAGATTCACTGAAGAAGAAATAAAAATGGGCAACACATCTATAAAAGATATTAGATATGATTAGATGTCATGGGGATATAAATTAAGATATCAACAAGGTACCATTTTTATTAATCAAGTTGACCAAAGAAATTTCAAATGCTGGCAAGGGCATAGGGAAAATTATATTCTCTTACATTTCTGATGGGGGTGTAAATTGATAGATCCATTCTGGAGAACAATTTGACAATAACAAGTGAAATGAGAATGAACACTGTATGACTCAGCAATTTACTCCTGGTGCTATACCCTTGAGAAAATCTTGTCTATGTATACATGAGGACATATACATGGATTTTCGTTGAGGCATTTTTTAAAATAATGGGGCAAAATTGGAAACAATCCTAACATCCATCAGGAAGAGAATAGACATGTTAATAAGACATGTAAATACGTTTTAAATATATGATCAAATGCTGCACAGTGATTCATTAATTCTGTTATATTCCAGTTAGTGACCAAAATGAAGTCACTGCCCTCTTGGAGCTTACACTCTTGAGAGAGGAGGCAGAAAATAACCATACAAGTATCAGATGATGGTATGTGATAAGAGGTAAGATAAAGCAAGCAAAGGAGATAGCACATATGAGGGAGGGAGCAGCAACAAGCAGTAATTATATATACATGTATATAATTTATCCTTCAATGCAGCAATCCCACTTCTAGGAATCTACTCTCAAGATATACCTTTAGCAATATGAAAATACATATGTACAATGTTACTTATTGCAGCTTTACTAGCAATTGAAAAATATTGGAATATTGGAAACTACCTAAATGTCTAAACATAGGAGAGTGATTGAAGAGACTAGGATATATACACACAATAGAGTATTATGCAGCTGTAAAAAAAGAACGAGGAAGAGCTCTGTGCACTGATGTAAAGTGATTTACAGGAGTTATTGTTAAGTGGAAAAAGCAAAGTGCAAGGATAATATATAGTATGGTGCCTTTTGTACAATAAGGAAGTGAAAATAAGGAAATATACACACACCTGCTAATCGTTATAAGAACAAAGACAGGAAGGATAACCCAGAAAACAAAGAAGTTGGCTATCTACAAGAGGTGGGGGAAATGGAGCAGAAAGGGTATGGGAGGGAGCTTTATTTCTCTGAGTATGTCTTTTTGATTAGTTTTGACTTTTATGATCATGCTAATGTTCTTCATATTCAGAAAATAAAATCAATAAGGATAGGAAGGGGGGAAAAACCCTAAAACAGAAAACAAACGAACCTGATTGGATGTCAACTGAATATTATAACCACATTGAGGAGGAAATAAAACACCAACTCATCAACACTATTTTAAAAAATTATTTTTAAGATTATTTGACTATTTACCCTCAGTATTGGGCAAGGTTGCTGGGCCAAGGGGGACTGCCAAGAGGCCCAAGCTCTTAGTAGGTTTGTTTATGGTAGTGGAAGTGTGAAGCAAGCTTGCTATATTACAGGCTGGGGCAAATGTGTGACTGAATGTGTCATAGTTGGGAGTAAGGGTTCTCACTGGAATAAGAGAGGTACAGATAAGGAACAGAGGAAGACAAATAAGAAGCCCAGGGGATGAATGTGGAATGAATGTATAGATGTATATGCATGCATATGTGCACATGTATGCGTGTGTGTAAATATGTATGTGTGTATAGTAATAAGTACATGAATATGTTTCTTAGCTCCTTCCAGTGAAAAAAGCCCAGTAGCAACTAATATACTCAACACCCAGATCTTGGTCCCTAATATCGTTCTTTACTAAAAGAAACCAGGGCTCCTCAGAGAAATAGCCAATCTCAGAACTGGGGCAGAAAGTAAGGCAGTGCTCAAATAAGTAAGGAGAGTAATGAATTATAAGACATTGAAAGATGGAAACCTGTGAGTCCACACCCATAATAAAGAGATAAATAGATGGATAAACAAATGGACAGGACTCTTGTTTTTAGTAGCAAAGATAGAAAGAGAGGATGAGAATGATAAAGTAAATGGGTCAAAATGTTAAGAGTAGGTGAATCTGGTGAATCTGGTTAAAGTGTATATGGGTTGTTTTTATTCTATTCTGGATACTTTTCTGTCAGTTTGAAATGATTTCCAAATAAAAATGGAAAATATTTAATTTATAACAGCACCAAGATTCTAAAATATTTTGATGTAGCAAAGGTGATGGGTTGTCACTTGCATAACTTTTAAGCATGTACCTTTAAAAGATGGATTCTATTAACATAACTATAATATCGTTATCACACTAAAAATTAACGACAATTCTGTACCATTGTCAAATATCCAGTCTGTGTTCAGATTCTCCATTTTCACATTTTTTCTTTATATGTAGTTTTTTTGTTTGAATTAGGAACCAAATGAGGTCAAGTGGAATGATATGTTTTCAAGTGTCTTTTTTTAATAGTTTTCAGATTTTCTGTGTGTTCAGTTTTTTTTAAATAAAGTTATTTATTTATTTATTTATGGCTACGTTGGGTTTCATTGCTACACGCAGGCTTTCTCTAGTTGTGGTGAGTGGGGGCTACTCTTTGTTGTGGTGCGTGAGCTTCTCATTGAAGAGCACAGGCTCTAGGTGCGTGGGCTTCAGTAGTTGTGGCATGCGGGCTCAGTAGTTGTAGCTCGTGGGTTCTAGAGTGCAGGCTCAGTAGTTGCGGCACATGGGCTTAGTTGCTCTGCGGCATGTGAGATCCTCCCGGACCAGGGCTTGAACCCGTGTCCTCTGCATTGGCAGGCGGATTCTTAACCACTGCGCCACCAGGGAAGCCCTGTTTTCAAGTGTCTTTTAAACGGCAGGTTCTTCCTCTAGCTCTTTTGGTTTTTTTTTTTTTTTTTTGCAATTGATTTGTTGAGAAAACTGTGTTGTTTGTACTGTAGAGTTCCCACAGTCTGTATGTTGATGATTGCATCCCTGTGGGGGTAGTTGAACAAGTTCCTCTGAGCTTATTATTTTCTGTAAATTGTTAGTTGGATCTAGAGGGCTGACCAGATTTGGGTTCAAGTTTTTCTTTGTTTTAGCAAGAATAATTCATATGTGGAGCTGGGTGACTTTAACACACTTCTCTCAGTAATTGGCAGCTTTATCTAGTGAACGTGTACAGAACACTGCACCCAACCACAGACTGCACATTGTTTTGCACACACAAGGGAACTTTACAAAAACTGACCACGTACTGGAAGTAAAGCAAGTCTTAACATGTTTCAGAGGATCAAAATTATTCATAACATGATCTCTGACCACAGTGTAATTAAGCTAGAAACCCATGAGAAAGGAAAAAAAGAACAAAACAGCAGCCCCTGACAGTTGTAGGCTGGCCTGGCTATGAGAGCCAAGCCATGCTGTTCTTTTACTGGATGTAAACCCTCTCATGGAATACCAAGCTTAGACAAGGTTACTCTGAGACCATGATAAAGTCAGATGAAGCAAGGCCATTTCATGATTTTTTTCTAAGCACAGATAAAACCAGGGTCAATGTGAAACCAGCAGATACCAAACATTTCCCTCTTACCTGACTTTCCCAATCACAGCTTTAGACTCACTGTAGTTGATCTCTCTATAAAGAAGATTTACTGACATCTTCAGTCACAGAATTGTCCTTGCTTTCTGATTGCATCTAAAGCAAACCCTCAATTCCTTGGACTCTCCCCCAAATCACCCAACTAAAGCCCAAATATTATGATAGGTTCTTTCTAGTACATTCATTCTGAGACACCCCACAGCTCCCCATGACGTGCATCTCACTCACTACAGAGAGTAATAGGCCCAACTTGTTCATCTACAGTTGTGTTTCTGGGCATATTGACACTCATAACAAAAAGATTACTAGGAAAATCCCCACGTTTAGAAATGAAGAAATACACATTTAAATAACCCAGGGGTCAAAGACAACAACATGATGGAAATTAGGTAATGTTTCATCGAATGATTAAAAAATACTACTCATCTGAATTGGTCAGTGGCCTGACAGGAAACAGATGGTGCATGCAAACTAAGTAATTTGAGGAGAGTTAAATAAAGGGATTGGAGTGGTTTTGTAACTTGTCGTCTTGAGTACCCTGAACTACATTTCCCAGAATTCCCTTTCCTATAGGTTTCAGTTAGGGTGGGCCACATAAGAGATTCTGATGGGAGATTTGGAGAAGAGAAGGGAAACACACATCACTGACAACATTCTCATAACTAGAAGATAGAAGGAACAAAATAACAAGAAAAAGACAAATAACACAGTATAAAAATGGGCCAAAGTTTTGAACAGACATTTTTTTTTCACATTATAAGAAAACCGAATGAATCACAAGCATATGAAAGGTACTCAACTTCATTTGTCATTACAGAACTGTGAGTTATCATTACACACCCACCAGATTGGTGGGAACCAAAAAGTCTGATGATTCTAAGAGTTGGCAATCCTGTGGAGCAATGGAAAATTAATTTCATACACTGCTGATGGGAATGTGTGTTGGAAAACAGGCTGGCATTTTGTAAGAAGATTGAAGGCATACTTCTGTGAGCCAACATTTCATTGCCAAGTATACTTGGCAACTTATGTACGTTGGCACCAGGAAACAAGTGTAAGTGGTTGTAATGGGTTCAACAGTAGCCCCCAAGAGATACGTGCACATCCTAACTCCCAGACCCTGTGACCTTATTTGGAAAAAGGGTCTTTGCAGGTGTGATGAAGTTAAGGATCTTGAGATAGGATCATCCTGGGTTAGCTGGGTGGGCCCTAAATGCAATGACAAGTGTCCTTGTAAGAGCAAGGCAGAGGGAGATTTAGATAGACAGAAGAGGTCATTGATCAAGGGCAGAGATTGAGTGATTCTCCCCTAGAACCTTCAAAGGGAGCATGGCCCTGCTGACACCTTGATCTTGGACCTCTGGCTTCCAGAATGGTGACACAGTAAATTTCTGTTGTAGTAAACCACCAAGTTTGTGGTACTGTTAAGACAGTCACAGGAAACTGAGACAATGGTTCATCATAGCATTTGGGTGCTGAAAACAAATCCAATATCCAGCGAGGATAGAATGGATATAAAAGCTATGGTAAAGTTATACAGAGGAGGGATTCCCTGGTGGGGCAGTGGTTAAGAATCCGCCTGCCAATGCAGGGCACATGGGTTTGATCCTAGTCTGGGAAGATCCCACATGCCATGGAGAAACTAAGCCCGTGTGCCATTAGCTTGCACTCTAGAACCTGTGAGCCACAACTACTGAGCCTGCATGCCACAACTACTGAAGCCCGTGTGCCTAGAGCCCATGTTCTGCAACAAGAGAAGCCATTGCAATGAGAAGCCCGTGCACCACAACGAAGAGTAGCCCCTGCTCACCACAAATAGAGAAAGCCCATGCACAGCAACAAAGACCCAACACAGCCAAAAATAAATAAATAAAAAGTTATACAGAGGAATACTCTACCAAAATATGAGAATAAACTCTCTATATACTACAGCATGGGTGAATTTTAAAGACAGTGCTGAGTGAAATAAGCAAGACACAGAAGAATACATAAATTATAATTCTATTTATATAAAGTTTTAAAAGAGGAAAACTTAAAGCACATTATTTATGGTTGGATGTATGTTCAGGTGGCAAAACTCTGATGAAAAGCAGGGAAATGGTTACCATAGAAGTTAGGGAGGGAGAGGGAGATGATTTCGAGCAGACATGCTGGGGCCAGAGGGTAGGACTCTAAGTTGGGTTTTTTTTTTTTTTTTTTTTTTGCGGTACATGGGCCCCTCACTGCCGTGGCCTCTCCCGTTGCGGAACACAGGCTCCAGACGCGCAGGCTCAGCGGCCATGGCTCACGGGCATAGCCGCTCCGTGGCATGTGGGATCCTCCTGGACCGGGGCACGAACCCGTGTCCCCTGCATTGGCAGGCAGGCCCCCAACCACTACGCCACCAGGGAAGCCCATGAGCCCATGGCCCGGACTCTAAGTTTTTGATCTGGGGATGGTTATAAAAGTATATTCACTTTTTTTTTGTCTGTGCCACACAGCACGTGAGATCTTAGTTCCCCAACCAGGGATCAAAACCATGCCCCCTGCAGTGGAAGCACAGAGTCGTAACCTCTGGACCGCCAGGGAAGTCCCTAAAAGCATGTTCACTTTATTTAAAGTTCAGGAAATGCATGTAAAACATATATGATTTACACCCTTCTCTGCATCTATGTTGTACTTCACAATTTGAAAGGTTAAAACTTTACAAAACAGATTTGAAATGATGACTATTTGCAGATGATATGTCTCTATATCTGGAAAATCCAAGAGAATCTACTTTAAAATGTTACAGAGAGTTAAGAAGAATGCACTAAGTTGGCTGGGTACAGAACCATTTAGACAAATGACAAACTAGAAGACATAATGAAAGAAAAAACTCCATTTAACAAAAAAGATAAAATATCTAGAAATGAACTTAACAAGAAATATGCAAGACCTATGAAAAGAAACTTTAAAATGTTCCTCTGGGACATAAAAAAAAGTCCTGACTGAATGCAAAGGTCTACCATGTTCTCAGGCAGGAAAGTTTAACTTCAAAAAGATGCAAAATCTCCCTACATCAATCTATAAATTAAAAATGATCTCAAAAATACGATATAATTTGTTGGAACTTTTCAAGGTGATTCTCATATATTACTATGGAAAACGAAAGGAGTGAAAATAGCCATCAATATTCTTAAAGGAAGACTAATGAGAGGGGTACTAGTCCTATCAGATATTAAAACATAATAAAGGTACAGTAATTTAAAAAGTATGGTACTGGTGTATGAATAGAATGACAGAATAGAAAAAAAGGAAAGTCTAAAATACACCCGAATAGAAATAAGAATTTAGTATATGATAAAACTGTTATTTCAGTTCAGGGGAAAATGAGTCACTCAATAAATGGTGTTGGGACACCTAAGTGGCCATCTCGGAAAAATATAAAGTTGAATCCCTACCTCACAACATACAGCAAACTAAATTTCAGATGGATCAGATTTAAAGATTAAAAAAGCAAAATGATAAAACTACTAGAAGAAACAATGGTACATTTAAAATATAATGTTGGAGGAGGGAACAACTTTTAAAGTACAACTTAGACCTCAGAAGCCAAAAAACAAAAGGGATCCTAATTAAATACATAAAAACAACAAAAAAATTTTTCTTTAATACAAAGATGATTTCGAGCAGACATGCTGGGGCCAGAGGGTAGGACTCTAAGTTTTTTTTTTTTTTTTTTTTTTTGCGGTACGTGGGCCCCTCACTGCCGTGGCCTCTCCCATTGCGGAACACAGGCAAAAACTTAGAGTCTGGGCCATGGGCTCATGGGCTTCCCTGGTGGCGCAGTGGTTGAGAGTCTGCCTGCCGATGCAGGGGACACGGGTTCGTGCCCCGGTCCGGGAAGACCCCACATGCCGCGGAGTAGCTGGGCCCGTGAGCCATGGCCGCTGAGCCTGCACATCCGGAGCCTGTGCTCCGCAACGGGAGAGGCCACAACAGTGAGAGGGCCGCGTACCACAAAAAAAATTACCGTTAGCAAAGTCCAAGGAAAGTGCTAAGTAGGGAAAATTATTTGCAACTCCTTTCAGAGACGAGGGGACTAGCTTTCCCATTATGTAAATAGTACCTACAAAATAGTAAGAAAAATGCCAACAACTCAATAGAAAAATGGGCAAAAGCTATGAATACAGCTCACATGAAAGAAATACAAATGACTTCTAAATAAGAGAAATCAAAATTAAAACTACAGTGAGCTACCTTTTTCCACTTATCAGTTTGGCAGCAGTAGGAAAGTTTGCCTGGCAAATCATTAGAGCTCATATGAGAGCTTTTCACAAGCTCTATCTTCCCAGCAATGAGCAATTAACAAATGTAATATTTTAAAAACTCCTGATTCCAAGAGCAATACAAACTATAAAATTCTTTGGACTAAAATGTATTAAAATGTGTAAGACAGATGTGAAGGAAAATATAAAAACTCATAATAGGACATAAAAGCAGGCCTGAATAAACAGTGAGATATACCATGTTCTTGGACAGAAGACTCAAGTTTTAAAGATGTTAGTTCCCTTGAAATTAATCTATAACTTTAATGCAACCCCAATAAAAATCCCAAGAGGATTTTAATAGAAACTGATGAGCTGATTCTTAAATTCATTCTGAAGAGAAATGCACAAGATTGGCCTATAAATTTTAAAGAAAGAACTTATTAGATATCAAAACATACTATGATGCTACAGTAATTGAAACAGTATAGTACTGATGCAAGAATCAGCATACTAATTGATGGAACAACAGGAATTCCAGAAACACACCCCAGAAAACTTGGCAGTTTAGTATCCATCCATCCATCCATGCATTGAATCCATTCTTCCATTCAGTTGACAAACAGTGATTGTCTATGATGTGTCAGAGATTCCTGAATGATTAAAAAAATATAAACATAAAAACCAGAACTATAAAAAGTAAAACTATAAAGACAAATTTATAAAAAGAAAACTAGAGTATATCTTTCTAGTCCTTGGATAAAGATGTTATTTAGCAAATATGCAGACACCACAAAAGGAAAACTCGATAACGTTTGACGGCATGAGGATAAAAAATACAACTTCTGCATCACAATAAATGTACTATAAACTAAGTTAAAAATAAATAACTGTGGAAGAAAGCATATGCAACATGTATTAACAGGTGAAGGGCTAATGTCAAGCAGATAAGAAGACTACAAGTCAAAAGGAAAAAAGACGAAGAATATGAACAAGCAGTTCGCTAAGGCGTCAATGTGAATGGCCCATAAATATTTGAAAAGATGTTCAGCCTGACTCTATTAGTAACCAGGAAAATGCCAATGATAACAAGGAGATGCCATTGTCCCATCAGTGTTGGCAAGGCGGGGGGGAATGGGAACTCTTATATACTCTTGATACAGGCTCTTTTGGAGGGAAGTTTGACAGTGTCTATTTTTTAAAATGCCCATATCCTTTGAACCCAGTAAATGCCACTTCTGAGTATCTGTGGAGGAGACTGTTCATTGTCCCCACCCGAGGCTATCTTTCCTGGATGCTGGACAGCTCAGCTAGACTGTTTCCCAGTCTCTTATGGGGTAGGTGTGGTGGCCCCTTCACTTCACTGGTGCCCGAGCGCGGGTGTGCCATTGCGGGAGCTGACCCCGCAGTCAAGGCAATGTCCTTGAGCCGAGCTCCTGGGCATGGTCCCTGGACCACTGCTCAGCCACTAGCTGTCTGTTAGTGGTCGATGATGAGGCTAGTACAGACATCAGGAAGAAGTGTTATGAAGCTTTTATAGCAATTCAACATCGCCATGACGTCTTTATTGCATTTTACCAAAGTCTTGGTCTGCAGTGGATTGTGGCGGGGGGGCATATAAACTGGTCTGGAGGAGAGAGAATAAACAAGATGCAAGGACCTGGGGTCCCTGAGTGACTGTATGGGGCAGAGCTGCCACATCAACCTGGACCGCTCAGCTCAGACTTCCGTGGGCAAGGAATAATCTTCAGTCTTCCATAAACCACCACTTTATTGGTGGACTCTTTGTTGAAGCCGTCTAGTGCCGCCCTACCTGACTCAGCATCCGTCCTGTCCTGTGTGATGGGGCAAGGCTGCCCATGCAGCGTTGTTTCCAAAACCCTGCAAGACACCTGAATGTGCACCAAGGAGCAGAAGCAGGGAACAAACCATGCTATATCTGTGCTGTGGAATACTGAGCTGTAGTTAGAACCTCTATCCCAGGCATGCTTAATTATATGAAGAGAGTAAGCTGCAGAATAATCATATAGTATGAGAAACTCTCCCATGTATATGTATCTATATGCATGTAAATGTGCAGAAAATGTCAGGAACAATCCTTTGGGGGGGGGGATTAGGAGGGGCCTAAAGAATGGCTAAAATGGCCTCTATTTTATCCCTATTTGTTTAATATTTTAAAATGAGCTTATATCCATGTTTTGCTTGTGTAATTAAAATAAATTTAAAAGAATATAAAATACAGAATATTTATACATTTTAAAGTAATAATACAGTACAGAATAATAATGTTATTCAGTGGTTCGGGGTACCAGCACAGCATTCACTGCATTGAGTAAAAGAACTTTAAGAATGGAATTTAGTACTCAGTTGTTTGATTCCATTTAGGTCATGAATATTTTCAGAAAAAGTCCTATGGGGAATTCTCATTTTGTAAGATTTTCCAGAAGGAAAATCTCCAAAGTTGTATACAACTCTGTCTTTGATAAATCATCTCTGATCCTGAAATAATAAAGAATTGAAGGTATGAAGAAAAGAATCAAGTTTTAGAGAAAAACGAGGCTCTCAAAACAGGAGGGATGGGGGTTGATGGGGGGGGTGATAGTTAAAGGGTATAGCGTTTCTTTTTGAGCTGACAAAATGTACGAAAATTAACTGGTGGTGGTTTTGAACATCATCATATTGTACACTTCAAACGGGTGAATTGTATCATATGTGAGTTGTATCTCAATAAAGCTGTTAAAGAAAATAAACAGAAGGCTAGAAACAAAACAAAACAAAACAAGTTTGGTCTCAACTAAACAAACGTCAAACCAGACTTTACAAAATGCTTAAATTGCTAAAAAATTTAAAGGAAATCTTGTCACAAGAACTGCTATAGATGCCGACAGTTCTCAGTGACTAAAGACAATGGGTTTTGGAGATTTGACCAAACTGTTAATCCTAGGTTCTGTTGACTTAAAAAATGCGCAACGTGAGAGTTGCGAGTTAAGTTTTATTTGGGGCAAAATGAGGGCTGCAGCCCGGGAGACAGCGTTTCAGAGAGCTCTGAGAAACTTCTCTGAGGAGATGAGGGGAGGGGCCAGGATAAAGAGGAGTTTTGCAATGAAGAGCAGGTAATTGGGAACATCAAAAAATTATTGTTAAATAAAGAAAACCAGATATCTCAAGGCAAGGAATTTAGTGCTTTTCTAAAATGTCTGGGAAGATGCAGGAGTCTGGGCTCACTGAAATCATTCCTTTGATGTGCACCTCAGCTATCTGGGGCCAGTATCCTGTGTTTTCACATCCTCAGGGCTCACCGCGGGGAGTGGCTGCAGTCTGATGGCTGCTAGATGGCAGGTATTCTTTTTAGCCCTGAGTTTCCTCAGGGCTCATCAGCTCACTTTGGAGGGCTGCAATCGTTGGTGACTGTGACATCCTTTGTTTCTTGATATGGCAGGAAATATTCCATTTATAACTATTCCATTTATCAGTACAAACTTCCTTGTGGAAAACATACTACTGAAACCTTTCTTCTCAAATCCTCGAAAAACATGAGGTCATGCTGAGGCAAGTGCACAGCACAAGGGCCCAATGAACCAGTCACAGGCAACTGAGAGCATGGGTCCTGAAAGTCGGAGGATGAAAGTATGTAACAAAATTGTAATAACAGTTACATTTGGAGAAAATTTCAGAATTACTGAATCTCAGAAGTTCATTCTCTGCTAGCGAGATCTGGGACTTGGCCTTGGCCATCTTCCGAGCCAGCTTGGTGCTGTGAGGCTTCTAGAGGTTCAGGGTCAGTAGTCCCCACCCCCAACGATTCTGCACCTCCCATTCAGCTTCCCAGAGTGCAGGCGTCTCCCGGTCTGGGGGTTGGGGCTTCTGAGTCAAGGCTGAGGTTGCATCCATTCCCATCCTCCGGGCACGTGCCACTCACCTGTCATCTCCAACCAGACTTTGAAGTGGCTGTCCTGGAACACACAGAGGCCTGGGACGAAGTTGAGTCTGGCCAGGCTTCCTGCTCCCTGACGTGCCCGGGGCTCTGGCACCCACCCCGGCTCCCCCGGGGCCCTCCTTCCCTTCCCGAGGGTTCTGGGCCGCACCTCGCCCCATCTCCCCGCCTGTAAAGGGAGCCATCGGGGCCCGGCTCCGGGGGTGGGTGCGGGTGGAGGAGGCGCCCCGGGGGTGGGGAGTAGGGGGTCGCCCTGCCCCCAGCTCCCCAGGCCCTGTCTGGCAGCCGCCGTCCGCCTGCTGCCCTGCCCCTACCTGGACGTGCCGCAGAATCCTCCGAGCGCACCGGTCCCCCAGCTCCGTGTAGCTGCCCGCCAGCTCCTCGTCGGCCTCCCCGAGCTGCTCCACCAGGCTGAGCAGCATCATGGGCACCGCCATGGACTCCGAGGCCGGGGGCCCCAGACAGGAAGGTCTTTGTGAAGCAAAATCAACAGGACCTGAGGATGGAGGGAGGGTGATTCATTTGCTAATATTATGCGCGTGTGTTTGGCTCTGTAGTTTTTTTTTTTTTTTTAATTTTTAACCCAAGTGTAACCGGTATCCACTAAACTGCACAAATCCTAGGAGCCCAGCTTTGTGAACTTAGGTCCCATTTGTGGTAACATTTTGGTTATGGGTCTGTCTTGCTCTAGTGCTCTGTCCCCGGGGGCAGGGGTTACGTCATTCTCTTTCGGACTTGGAAAACAAGGTCCTCAATAAATGCTTGTTGAATGAAGGTCAGAAAAGGGGTGAGGGGTGAGAGACTACAGGGTTTTTTCTAAGCTGTCTTGCCTGAAAAAATTTGGGGGCCATATTTTTATTATATATTTTAAAATATTTTAATTAAAGCAGTAATATGTGCTCAGTGGGAAAAAGGTCAAGCAGTTCACCAAAGTATAAGTCAAACTCATAAATGCATGAATCCAAGAGAAGCCCAAGTCCCCTCACCTCCATTAATGGTGGGCAGGGCAGCCTTGCCCACGAGTTTCTCTCTTCTTTCTTCTTTCTCTCATCACCAGTGTGATAGTTTCAGTCCAGTCCTGCTGGACCACCTCAGACTCACATCAACGGTGCACTTCAATGTGAGGCTAGTGGCAGCCCATTAGTCAGTCTTTTGAATGAAATGCATTTTTTTTTCCGGTACGTGGGCCTCTCACTGTTGTGGCCTCTCCCGTTGCGGAGCACAGGCTGCGGACGCGCAGGCTCAGCGGCCATGGCTCACGGGCCCAGCTGCTCCGCGGCATGTGGGATCTTCCCGGACCGGGGCACGAACCCATGTCCCCTGCATCAGCAGGCGGACTCTCAACCACTGCGCCACCAGGGAAGCCCTGAATGAAATGCATTTTAGCCCAGTGTTCCGATGATGACCTGGGCCAGCGGGGCTGGCACCCAGCAGATGCTCAGCATCTCTTGGAGGAGCTGGTGAGGGTGGACCTCGATGCAGCTCTGGAAGCTTCAGCCTAGTGGGCTAGGAGACTATTGGGAGTATTCTGCATTTTAGCAGAAGTATCCCCTTTCTACTTACATGCTGGCTATGGACTGCATGTCTGTGCCCCCCCCCCCCCCGCCAACTCATACATTGAAATCCTAACCCTCAATGTGATGGGATTAATAGGTGAGGCCTTTAGAGGGCTTTTAGGTCATGAGGATGGAGCCCCATGAATGGAATTAGTGCCCTTATAAAAGAGACCACAGAAAGTTCCCCCACCCTTTCCACCACAGGAGGACACAGCTAAATGACAGCCATCTATGAATCAGGAAGCAGGTCCTCACTGGATACTAGCTCTGCCAGCACCATGATCTTGGACTTCCCATTCTCCAGAACTGTGAGCAATAAATGTCTGTTGTTTAAAAGCTACCTAGTTTATGGTATTTTTGTTATAGCAGCCTGAATGGACTAAGACAATGCCAGCGGCCCCTCCCAGGTGGTCTGTGAGCTGGGCAGAAGTGGGCTGGGGCAGAGGGCCGTGGGTGGGAGCCTCCTTAGCAATGACGGAGGCTCAGACGCTGGCCCATGAGGTGGGGGGTCTGGGGACTGTGAACTCTCAGGTAAGCAAAAGACTTCTGGGGGCCCTCAGAGGAAGGTGGTGTTGAGAGAAGCTCCAGGGCTCCAGAAGGCAGGGGCACTAGAAGAGGGGCAGAAATGAACATTCTCCATCCGCCCCCCTGCTGGAGGTCCACAAGGCCCCAAGAGAAAAGCCCCAGGCTGTCCCCCCTCCCCTGGGCCCATTATTAGCTATTCAAGTGGACCTGTGGCCTTGACTTTTATACAGGGAAGTTTGCCAGAACAGAGCTTGCACATGTTTTAAGGAAAAATCGGTGAAACTCTTAGTAGCAAGCACATCATGAAACCAGCAAAGCAAATGAATGGCTCTTTCCAAACAACTGGCTTGCAAGCAGAGATGGCTGGGCTGCGGGTGGGGCAGGGTGGTATCACACCACCTGCTTAGAAGCTGCATTTGGGTAGAAGAATAATTGACAGCGTGATGAGGATGGGACCATGGGGGAAAGATGACATAGGCCTTGCCTGGGCGCCTCCAGGGAGACTGGGTTGGTGGGTGGAGTCATGCGCCTTTCCAAAATGTGGCTTCCTCTTGTTGGAGCACATCGTGGCCCAGAAGGGCCCAACCCAAGCACTTCCTGGAGCCCACTTTACACTTGGCCTTCCAGGATGGGGCAGCTGACTCCATGGCCGATCTCTGTTTGTTTGCATTTGGGAGGGTCAGGAAGCCAGCAGCCTGTCCTTGTCACCTGCCTTTTCTGAGGCTATGGACACTAGAGAGAAGGCCAGCCACTGGCCACCAATAAGACTGACCTCCCCACTCCCACGCAGCCCAGAGAGGCTGGCTAATTCTCAAGTCCCAGAAGCCACTTCTGTCACCCCATTCCTGATTCCTAGGGGAGAAGCTCAGGGTCAAGCCGGTCTTCTGCTTCCACTTGGAATTCAGACCCAGGGGAGAGCTCCAGCTGGAGTGGAGGCAGGCAACTGGCTGAATGACAGGCCCCTTCTGCCAAGGGACAGCTTAAACTTCCAGGAAAACCAGCCCTCTCTCTCAAGGCACCTCCTTTCCCCTCTAGGCATCCAGCAGGCAGTTGCAGGGGCGGGGAGGGGGCGGGGGGGGCAAGACAGGGGTGTAACTCCAGAGTGTGGAGAAAAGAGGACGGGAAGAACTGATAAACCAAGCTTTGACGAAATAAGTCAAGGAAGACCAATGCCATTGAACATATATTTATTGAAATCTACTCAATGCAAGGCACTGTGCTAGATCTGGAAGGGGAATCAGACATGAAGGGTCACCCCTGTCTTCTAAGAGCTCACAATCTAATGGGTGGGGGATGGGTGGGGAGGGAGAAGCTCTAGTGCAAAGCTGATTATAGTAAGTGCCATAAAACAGACAAGTTAAGGAGACTGGGGAGGAATGAGAAAATAGTGCCAACAACCAAAATACAAACTGGGGCAGGACATTGCTGTTCTCAGATCTGCAAGTAATGCTGAAGGCCATTTTTGTTTAAAGAGACCATTTCTACTTTTGAAAATAAACACCCAACTGATGCAATGAGAACTACACAACGTAAGTATTCTAGTCATACAGAAGTTATCAATTCCCCAATCTGACGGATTTGCTACAAGTAGCGAGACACTTCCAAAATAAAGAACAGGGTGGGTGGTGACTTAAACTCATTTCCTGGGGCAAACATGGGGTCAGTACAGGAACAGTGCCCAGACAGAAAAGCATTGGTCAAACTCACTGAGACTAGGAGGCATAGATTTGAACCCACCCTAGCAAACAGAATACAGTACCACATTTAAAACAGGTGTTTACGACAGTCAGGTGGGCCTTGGGCCAGGAACGAGGGCCAGGGAGGACATGAGGAAAGCGAGCCGTGTTATTCTTCTCAGGAAGCAGCCAAATGGGACAATGCAACTGCTCTTGACAGACTGCAAAAAGCAGAGACCCACTCAAGCTGGCTTAGGTCAAGGGAGTCTATGGCAGGGACACAAGTGGACCAGTGAGGGCAGTTGCCAGAGATCCCAGAAGGTAACCCAGTCAGGCCTCCCTTGCGGTGCTGGGGTTGAGGCTGCTCTGGGGGTGCCCAGCCGGAGCCCATAGATCTTCAAGCTGGTGCTGCCCATGGGGGCAACTCCTCTAAATCCCAGGTGGCTCCCTCTTTCTTCCAGCACCAACTAGAAACTTCTCTCTGTTTCCTTGTTTGTACTTCACAGTTGGAGAACCCGAAAGGTCTGGTCCGTGTCTCCAGCGCTGTGGACCGGTTGCTGCCTTTGAGTCAGGTGCTCAGTTCTGGTTGAATTAATGTGGCCTAGACAGGGTGGGGGCCACATGGCACACAATGGGGCTGGAGCCCCAGGCACGTGGAATGCAACCCCACGCGAGAGAGACAGACACCCACCATAACCGGGTGGGGCTCAGTCTGGAATGACACAAGTAATGGGTATGACACAACTAATCCACACAGTTAATCTTATTAAGCAGCAAAAGTGGTAAACAGTTACTTTCTTTTGAAAATTTCAGCAAGTATTCAAAACTTTAATAAAAGCAATGGAGGGTTTCTTTCAGAATATAAGAAAAGGGCCTATTTCGAAGGAGAGCCAGCGTTCTATATAACCCACCTGCTCTCCATTTGCCTTGCAAAAGGAATATGTGTGATTAGAAAGAAAAATGAAATGAGGTAGATACACAAATGCATAGACAAGCACACACGACAGCAAGTCTCATCACGTTTTGCATCTGACGTAGCAGTAGACCTAGAGAGTCCAAGGAAATCCACCCCCCAGGGACCAGAGGCAAACACTTGAACTCGGTGCAACTACAGGACACACATTAAAGCCACAGAGAGAGCACGGACTTCACCTGCAAACAGAGTGACGGAAAAGACGTGTTCACTCTGGCAGACGGTTTGTTCGAGAGAAAATCATAGAACCAAGAATGGAACAAAGGAAAGAAGGGCATGACGGGATGCCAAGATGCCGTGCCCTGGCTGGGGACAAGTGCAGCGGTGACGGCGACACTAAGTTCTGAGTTAATACTCCATCTGGATCCTTCATAAAACCCGGGCAAGACATGGCAAGGTACTTCCAGGTTAAGGTGCCAGACTTGCCCCGCTGTGGACGCCAACATTCCTTACCAAATAACAGTTGTAGCAAATACGTCATAACAGCTTGAAAAGAGAAAACTCATGAGAGAAGGAAGTAGTGATTTCACACACAGATTCACAACTACTGCAAGAACTGAGGCCCCCAGAGCAGAAAGAATCACTATGCAACAAGTGCTGTCAGCTTCTCTCCAGCCCGGGGGTCAGGATGGAGACGTCACAGAGAGCCACTGGCGTGGCCTGGGGGCCATTCCAGAGTACCTTCTGGCTAAGGTCACAAGGGTCACTGTGGGACCCTGCTTCTTAGCCTCTACCCCAGGCACAGCTGCTGGGAAGTCACACTACAGCCCCGGTGAGGCCAGCTTCTATCTGTGGGCTCTGCAGGCCACTGGAGGAGCCAGGTTCCTGGCCAGCCCTTGCTGTTGAAAGTGACAGGCCAGCCCCAGGATGACCAACTTCTACTTTTATGCCACATGGGCTGTCGTCAGAAGGGCATCGTTGCCCTCCAAACCCTTGTTGTGCTGCCCCTCCTGGGCAAGGCTGTTACAAGTCACAGCCCAGGCCTGGTGTGGCCATCAGTGGGGCACGGTTCGTCTCTGAGCCTTTGCTCTGTCGCCCCTCTTAGGTGTGGCTGCAGGAGGTGACATCAGAACACATGGGTGAATTTCCCCTAGTTGCAAAAAGCAGAAGCCACCAAACCGACCTCTTTCTAGTTCCAGAATCACTCGCTAGGAGGATGCCATCCATGTGACAGTGTCAGTCGGGTAAGTTTTCTTGTGTTTTAGATGTCTCTTGGGTGGATCTGCTGCTCAGGCACTGAATCCACGCTGAGCATGGCCAAGGCTCCCAGGAGCTGGAAGGTTGGCCAGCTGTTGCCAAGACCAAGTTCGGACCACCCCATTGATCTAGGTGAGGCCCAGCCCTGCTGCTGAAGGTTAGGGCTATACTGAGGAACAGTCAGAGTGTGCTGGCCAATCCGAGATGGAAATTCCTCTCGAGTGCCTGAGTGGCCAGGTTGGATAGTCAAGTACCGCCCACAGACATGCAGAGTCTGCATCTTGGATGAGGAGTGAGCCTGTGTCTCCGGCCCATTTCCATCCAGCCTGCCCACCTGGAGCATCCACCTTCTGGTGGGGCAGGGTTTTCAACTTTTCATTTGTAATTCAAATTCTAGAAGAAAATGTCATCATCTCTAACTACTGAAGCAATGGAAGTTAAGACTTAACTGACAACAATGAATGTTTGGATACGTAAAAATCAAAAGCTTACACAACAAAAATGTAATAAAACTGCTAGAAAGAGCAAAGCAAAAAAACTGGAAAAGAGATCATCACAATCGATACAGAAAGAGCTGCTGTATAAAGTCAATATATCCAAAGGTAACTTGGTAACTGGTCAAAGGAGATGAACGTACTCTGCATGCAAGAAAACGGAAACAGTATTTTAAGTCATCACGTGAGAGAAAGATGAGACTAGGAGTCAGGAGGCCTGGGTCCATCCTCAGTTTGGGTACTAATGAGTCATAGAACAACAGCAATAACCATGGTGATGATGGCAGATGACTTCACTGAGTGTGTACCTCCGTGCCAGGCACAGCATCGCAGTCATTGCGATAACCTTAGGAGGTAGTCCTGTGATCATCCTCATTTTACAGAGGTGGAAACGGAGGATTGGAGAAGTACCATCTAGGTCCCATATGAGAGGCTATCGTTCCCGAAAAGGAGGCGTCACCTTACACTTGAGTCCTTGCGACGTCCCTGTTATTACGGGGATGCTCTCTCAACTACTTGATTTTGAACAAAACAGTGCTGTTTGAGGACAAGACCCATTAGCCTGAAACAAACCCCATTTGATGCTAGCTTTGGATATGACTGGGAGTCACCAGATTGAATTGGTTTAAGAAAAAAGGACACAAAAGAAATTTAACTCAGATTTAGTACTTCTTCTTAAGAGTACGACCTCACAATGACAAGTCTTCGATGTTTTAAAAAAGCCTTTTAAAGGTCATTTAAAAAAAGAAAAACCTTAAGTGGTTGCATTGTACAGCTACAGAATAAATTAAAAAAAGACAACAATCATTCTAATGTTACATGAACCTGTACTTATGGCTTGGGAGGCGATTTCTAGTGAGACCCTTGTGCAGGGATTGTCACAGTGCTATGTGGCACATAGCTCGGATGGATGGAAGTCATTGGGTGTGTGCTTTGAAAATGATGACTCCAAAGGGCCTCTGAGGTTGGTGAAGACGGTGAGGTTAGAAATGCATATGAGGAATTAGGATAAAATGATCTCATGGAGTGGAGCTAGGGCAAAAAGGAATCTTCTCTAAATTAATATATTATTCTATATAATATGTGATTTACAATATGTATGTAGAACTAAATTAATAAATTAAATATTATAAGACATTTGATTATTCTATTTACAACCCTAAAAATTTATAAATTCAAGTAGGCCAAAAAAGTTTGGGGCTATCGATCTTCTGTTGGGGAAAGTCGGGATAACATTCTACGGACACCATCATTGAATAGCTCTGGGTCTCAGTTTCCTTGAAGGGGGAGCTTGCAGGAGAGGACCAAGCATCCCGAGCTCCACCCCCACATCTGGGTTTCTCTTCTCTCGTTCTCCAATTCAAGGCATGTGCATTTAAATACCTTGAAGGTACTCGATTCTAGTTGAACCAGCCAAAACTCAATCAAAATGGTAGAAGCTACTCTCGATAGGCAAGATGGGAAACACAAACACTTATAAATTGCTGGTGGCAGTATAAATTGGTTTCAACCTCTCTGAAGAGAAAATATATAAGCGCTACAAAACTGTTCATCTCCTTTGACTCTGCCCTCCCCCTCTAGGGCCCCGGGCCCCGAGGGAATCCGCTGCCGGCCACGGGGCCGCGGGCCTTCCCTACTCGCGGTGGGTCGGTTGATGCTTCTGCAGCGCCGACCGCCTCTTGAACACGCGGCCACACTCGCTGCACTCGCAGCGTCTTGCTCCGCTGTGGGTCCTCCGATGGCGACTCAGGCCGGAGCTCCGGCGGAAGGCCTTCCCGCATTTGTCGCACTCGTAGGGTTTCAGTCCGCTGTGGATGCGCCGGTGTTTGATCAGGTCGGAGGGCCCCCGGAAGGCCTTGCCGCAGTCGCCACACGCGTAGGGCCGCTCGCCGGTGTGGATGCGCTGGTGCTCCAGGAGGCTGGAGCTCTGGCGGAAGGCCTTCCCACACTGGCTGCACTCGTACGGCTTCTCGCCCGTGTGGATCCGCCGATGCTTGGTGAGCTCTGAGCTCCTCCGGAAGAGCTTGCCACAGTGGGGGCAGCCGTAGGGCTTGGCCCCGCTGTGGATGCGCTGGTGCTCGGCCAGGCCATTGACCCCTCGGAAGGACTTGCCGCAGTCGTCGCAGTCGAAGGGCAGGTGGCCCGTGTGCATCCGCTGGTGCTTGAGAAACTCCTGGCGATCCAGGAAATCCCTGCTACACGTCTTGCAGGCAAAGGGCTTCTCCGAAGTGTGCAGCTTCTGGTGGCGGAAGAGGTGGGTGTTGACCTTGAAGGAGCGCCCGCATTCCTCGCAGTCAAAGGGCTTCTCTCGGCTGTGGACGCGCAGATGCTGACTGAGGCCTGCGTTCTTCTTGAACCTTTTCCCACATTCTTCACACTCGAAGGGCTTCGCCTCCCTCTCCATTTGCTCTCTCTTCTCCATGGCCTCATCAAGGGCCCGGCTGGGGCCCGGCCGGGGCTCTGCCGCCACATGACTCTTCCGGTGCTCGTTGAACTCAGACGCCCCCCGAAAGACCTGCCCGCAATCGCCGCACTCCCAGCCCTTTTCCTCACTGTGAATTCGCTGGTGCTGCACGAGGAGGACCTTAAGCCGAAAGGCATCCCCACACTCTTTACATGCAAAATGATGTTCTACAGGTAGATTCTGGGGGCTCCCTCCCCTCCCCTCAGAGTCCCTGTTCTGTTTGACCTCAGGGCTGTGCTCACTGGCCGTCGGGGAGCTCGTGGACGCCATCTCCTGTGACTGGGCGACTTCACCCATCCTTGGCGGTTGGGTCACCCAGATGCTTTCTGAAATGAAAACCACAAGACACTGCAGTCCGCCGAGGCGGAAAGAAGGAGGTTACTCTCCTTCGTCAACAATCACTTTCCTCCTTAGACCGCTGCCAAGCACCGGGCCTGGAGGCCACCGGGGCAGGATGGTGGTTCCCCACCCAGCTGGAAACAAGCGTGGTAGATGGAAGGGGCATAAGGGCCTGATTGCTGGATGCTCCCTGTCAAGGTGATTGAGGGGCAGGCACACCACTCCCATCCCAAAGGCTCACCTGGGCCTCCCCAACGATGCCCTGGCATTTCTTCAGGTTTCTTTTTTACTCACCTGAATGCTCAGCTCAGTCCACGTGAGGGGATGGGTCTGACTTGCACCAGGTGAGAGACCAAGTCAGGATTCAAAACAGGAACTCCTGCTTGCGGAAAAGGAAACAAGCTATGGCAGCATCCAGAGATGACATCAGGATGGCGTAGGAATGGTTCAGGGCCTTTGAAGGGGAAAGCCTTTCAATCCCCAAAGTCTGGGTTGGCTGTTCCCTTAGTCAAGTCATTCATCCATTTAAAATGCCTTTCCCAACAGTCGGCTCCTTCCAGGGGCTGTGGATGAAGCAAGCTCTGGGCCCATCTGGGTGGAGTACCAGTTTGTCTTCCTGAGGAGCTGATCCTCCCTTTCCCCCATCCTCCCTCCTCCAGGTCTGCACATTGAACTTGGGGTTCTTCCATAACTGTCAAAGCTGACCCCTGGCAGTCTCTCCTCCGAAGAAGCCTCCCCACCTCACCACGTGCAGCCCCTGATGGTGCAAAGGAGCTTGCTACGTCAACGTCTCTCAACAGTAAACCACAGTAAAGTTGCCATGAAATTTATATAATTTGTGGGTTAAAAAAGTATTTAACTAGGTGGCATAGGAAGGGTGGGAGGGAGGGAGACGCAAGAGGGAAGAGATGTGGGGATATATGTATATGTATAAGTGATTCACTTTGTTATACAGCAGAAACTAACACACCATTGTAAAGCAATTATACTCCAATAAAGATGTTAAAAAAGTATCTAATTATAGTGGCTAGTTTGTTCTAATTTCTTTCCCAGTGAAAGACTGAGGGGGCTTCTTTCCATGCCATTAGGAGTTGGGAGGGACACCTGCTACTTTGAGATGTCGGGTGTAGCAGACCCTCTGTATTTCCTCACAGCCCATCAGGGAGCATAAGCCCCTGGAAGGTGAGCTTGTGTAACGCTATGCCAGGTGCCCCTTATCCTACTCCCAGCTTCGTAGGACCATGAAGCTGGTGACAAAGCCTGTGGAAGGGCTGGGGGCATCCTTACCCACAGAGGTCACATTCCTTCAATATGCCGGTGTCCTCTGCTCAGGATCCAGCCTCAGCCACTCCCTTTGAGGAGGTATTGTGCCACGTCATCAAACGTCACCGGATCCTAAAAGAATTCCCAGGGATAATCTGTCCTTCCATCCACTCTAGAATGAGGCAAGGGCAGTGCCACTAACCCCAGGGATGAGAGGTGAGAGTCTGAAGTGAGCGTGCATTGCTAACATGGAAATATAACTACAAGCCTCAAGAAGTGCTAGAAAGAGAATCTGACCACGTGCCAAGAGACCTGGGCCGTGGCCCTGGCTCCCACTGTCCTCCCAAGGGACTTCAGTTCAATCATTTCCTGGACTGAAATGCAGCTCCCCCATCAGTACGATGGGAATTACAAGCCCAGCAGGCAACCATTCCTTGGCAGACTCCGGGGAGAGAAGCAGAGAGAGGGAGGGAAGGCAGCAGCTGGGGTTCAGGCCCTGCTGTGTGTCATGCTGGGGCAAAAGGCAGAGTCCAAGGCCAGAATCAGGGAGCAGTGACAGATTCCCAAGCCAGACTGAAGGAAGCACAGCTCACCTGGGCCTCCAGCACCCCAAGGGGGCCTGCCAGGACTTGGTTTCCCAGGAATCCATCTTGGGGAAGGGCAAGACCCTGTGGGGCAGGCAGAGCTAAGGAAAGTGAAAAGAGCCGTGAGTGACAGCAGCCCTGCCTCTGGGTCCCGTGGGATGAGACTGGTGATTTCCTTTTCCCCAGTTCTAAATTTTCTTGAGTCTTCTCTCGCACAGAGGCTGAATGACAAGCCAGAGCACGGATATACCTAACAAAATGCATCCCAAACAGTGGGGAAAGTGGGCTGGCAGAGAATTGATACAGGCAGGCCAGAGGGAACCCAGACAAGACAAATGAATGTTAGCCCAGGCACAGGCAGAAGACAAACTCAGACCAACAGCCAGTGGCAGGGAGACTGGCTCTCAGAGACAGGTCGGCCACAGGCCTCATAGCAGTAGGCCTTGTAGAGTTCAATGCTCACACTGCACAGGAAGGAAGCATCCCCAAAAGAACATCAGAAGAAATAACTAGGAAGTGAGAGATCCTTCTCAACTTTGTAGGGGCAACAAAAAAACCAGACTGGGCTACTGGAGGGAAGACACATAACAGAGCAGGAGCCAGGGCTTCCTGACTAGCAGTAAGGCCCTCTAAAGGCCACACTCCACCCCACCGAAACAATTCACCAGGTGACGGCTTGCAGACAACAATGTTTCTGTGATATATTTGACAAAATGAAAAGTTGAACAAAATACCTGGAAAAAGACACCTCCAAAAAAAAAAAAAGATCTTCAAAGACTAAGTTGCTAAATAAAGGATCTGAACCACATGTATCAGTTGCCTTTTGTCTTTCGGATCCCACCACAGGTGTGCGTGCATCCCAGGCCTCCCACTTCAGTGAGTTCACAGAAACAGGAACACAGTTTCTATTCTGATGTCAGGTCAACTCGGTTCACAGTTACATGAAAAGGAAGCATTTTTACACTAGCTCAAGGAGTACAGAACCCAGATACTCCAGAAATACTTTTACGTAAAATTAGATGTTATATTAAAAGGGTTAGACAGAGACTTCCACTTTGATGGAGTAACAAGGAACAGATTTAATGTCGTGCCATAAATAAGTAGAAAACTGGACAAAATAGATGTGAAACAACAGTGTTTAGATATTGGACAGCAGGCAGCACAGGATCATGATCCTTGAGAGAAGAGAACAAATGAGGTGAGCTTTATCAGGGTCCCAGATCTCTTCCTGGAAGCAATTTCCAGATTGAGAGTATAGGGAAGGGGGACCCAAACAGAGCTTGGTGGCCAGCGTTCAGGGAAGCTGAGGCAGACCAGCGTTCAGGGAAGCTGAGGCAGAACAGAGTTCCAGAAAGGAGGGAGCTATACAGAAAAGAGCTCCAAAAAATCTGTACGAGGCTCCCCTTTAGTCTTTCTTAACTACTAAGCCATGCGTGCATAGAGTGAAACTCCCAAAGACTAGGAAAAGAATGACCAGGAAGCTGTAAGTTCAACAATTCCTAGGACACACAAAGGTAGGGAAATGTTCAGGGTCTAACCAACCAGAGCAGGGAGTCCTCAGTGATCACGTGGGGTAGTCAGTAGAGAATCAGAGGGGCCATACCTTAGTAGTAGGACTGATCTATCCCTGGAGCCACAGCTACCCTGGATCTGCTCTAGAAAAACTTGAAATTAGGCCTTGAAGGGATGCAACTATTCCACAAATAACTACCTCCCAAAACAAAGTCCAACAATTTTCACAGTGAAACCACAAAATCCAGACACTCAACAACATAATCTCTACAATGTTCAACATCCAATAAAAAATTAAGTAAATGCCAAGAAGCAGGAAGATGTGACTCATGGAAAGGAAAATAATGTCAATAGAAACACTCAGAAATGATCACTGACATGACAGAACTCACAGACAAGGATAACAGCTAGTTTAACAATGTATAACTATTTAAAGAAAAACAGGAACATAATGAAAGAAATGGATGATATAAACAAGAACCAAATGGGACTTATTGAGGTGAAAACTGTAATATTTAAAATGAGAATTTCATTGGATGTGATTAACAGCAGATTAGACACAGCCCTCTCCCCCCCCCAAAATTAGAAAATTTGAAGACATAGCAACAGAAATTATCCCAAATTTAGATCAGAATGAAAAACATATTTAAAAAACAGAGTCTCAGTGACTTGAGGATAACAGAAAGTGGTCTAATACATATGTAACTGCAATCTGAGAAGATGAGGAAAAGGAGGAGGGGGATAAAAGTATAATTGAATAAATAATGGTTAAAGTGTATTGTTTTCTAAATTTGATGAAACCTAGATCCAAGAAGCCCAATTACCCCCTAGCAAGTCTAAACAAACAAACAAAAAACAAAACGAAAAAAAACCCCAACAACCCCACACATGTACACTAAGACACATCATAATCATATTGCTGAAAACTAGTGATAAAGAGAAAATCTTAAAGCAGCCAGAGGGAAAAAAGATGTTGTATACAGAGGAGCAAAGATAAGAATAGCTGCTAACTTCTTATCAGAAAATGTGCAAGCCAGAAAACAACTGAATGACATTTTTAAAGTGCTAAAGGAAAAAAAAACATGTCAACTGAGACTTCTATATTCAGGGAAAGTATCCTTCAAAAATAAAGGCAAAATAAAAACTTTTTTAGACAGAGAAAAGCTGAAAGAATCTGTCACCAGCAGACCTGTACTACAAGATATATTAAAGAAAGTTCTTCAGGTGAAGGGAAATGATACCAGATGGAAACTTGGATCACAAAGGAATGAAGAACATCAGGAATGTAAATATGTGCGGAAATATAAACACTTTTACCTCTCTCATTTTTAAATCTTTAAGAGATAATTGAACATTTAAAGCAAAAATAATAAGGTAGTGCAGGGTTTATAACATATGTAGAAATAAAATGTACGATTGTGTGCTTTACAAAGCCCTCCAGGACCCTGATGCATGCCAGTAGTGGAGATAAAATACAGTTCTAAAAAATAATCCAAAAGAAGAAAGGTAAAAAACACAGAGGAAAAAGAATGTATGGGGCAAATGGAAATAAATACCAAGAGGCAAATTTAAACACAACCATATGGATAGTTAAATTAAATATAAATGGACTAAACACACCAGTTAATAGGCAGAGATCATCAGATTGTTTTTTTTTTTTTTTTTTTTTTTTTTTGTGGTATGTGGGCCTCTCACTGTTGTGGCCTTTCCCGTTGCGGAGCACAGGCTCCGGACGCGCAGGCTCAGCGGCCATAGCTCACGGGCCCAGCCGCTCCGCGGCACGTGGGATCCTCCCAGACCGGGGCACGAACCCGCGTCCCCTGCATCGGCAGGCGGACTCTCAACCTCTGCGCCACCAGGGAAGCCCTGTATTTTTTTTTAAATGAGACAACTATATGCTGTCAACAAGAAACTTTAAATATAAAGAGTTTAAATGTAAAGACAGAGATAGGTTAAAAGTAAAAGGATGGAAAACAATGTACTATAACCAACAGGAAGAGTCTCAATAATCCCAACATCATAAAAACATGAGGGAGACCTTTCTGAAGAATCCTAGAACTCAGAGCAGGAAGAAAACTGGAGAGCTTAAGTATAAAATCAATCGGTGGTAAGAGACAAGAAAAAAAACAGAAAAAATTTAAAAAATAAATGAAAATGAAAAAAAATCAACAGGTGGCCAATGCAGAATGACACACAGCAGATTACAAAAATTTGAATCCTCCTTCAAAGAAGATTATAGACAGACAGTAACTGTTTATTAAAAAATCCAAAGAGTGTAGGGGAAAGGGAGAGAATGGTATATATCTATGTTTTAGGAGAAAAAAGGAATAAACTGAGAGTGACTCACAGTGAATGAGCACATCGAGACTGCAATGTGCACCACCCTGGGGTAGAGTCCAGGTCTAGAAAGGTCTTCTGCTTTCTGTTTCTGTAATGAATTTTTAGTAACCAAACTGCATTTCTTTGGTAATCAGAAAGGAACAACAAATTTAAAAGATTTCAGTTGACTTTGGATAAGAAAGATGCTCAGCATGCGAGAGGACAGGGCTAATGCCAAGGAGACAACAGGGAACTGCCCCTGAAGCTGGGCAACATCCCGAGGTGCCCACACAGGCAAGGCAGGCACAGCAGAGCAGGGCTGGCAGGAATATGTGGGCACTCCTAGAAAGCTTAGAGGCAGGTCCATGGGGTTGTCACTTCCTGGGATCATCCCCCCAAGTTATCAGAACCATGACAGGTGTGAGCAGAAGGCCTTCTTTGGCCCCAGTGTCCACGGAAGCTCTATTTCCATCTTTAAGTAGCTGCCAGCACAGGTGCTCCCCAGTGTGTGAGGGAAGCCCCAGGTGGCCAGCAGCCAAGCCCTCTGTATCCCACTGTCACCTGGGCAGGGCACCCTCGGAGCAGTTGGATTCTTCCTGTTATACATTTGATGTCTGGTTTGACTTTGGCTTCCAATACAAAATGAACTGGTCATAGATTACTTATACAATTCATTCTAAAAAATTCACTTCCAATTGACATTGAGGTTTTGTTGTCAAGTGGAATGGAGAGGAGAGCATCGCACCTTCGCCTCCTGAGGAAGATGGTCTGTTACAAGCCTCGTCTCACCACCCTCAGGCCGGAGACCTAAGGCCTTAACCCCCTCCAAGTCCCTGGCTGAGCCCACCACACCCATGTCCTGCACCCCATGTCTCAGTCATTCCTTACAGACCCTCGGCCTTCAACCTGTCATAAACACGCCAAGGCAATACCCCTGAGGGCCTCTGAACCTGCCTCAGGTGGCTCCTTTGAAGAATTCGGGCCTCACTCAAGTGTCACCTCCTCCAAATGACTTCACTCTCCAGCCCCGTCACAGTTTACTTATAACACTTTTCACTACCTAAAACGTATCCTCCGAAATTGCTTGTTTTTACCTGATTCTCCCTGGGGGAAATGTCACCTCTGACAGGACAGGGCCCTTCTCTTTCTTGGTCACCCCCGAATCCCCAGCATCTGCAGCAGCTCCTAACACTCAGTGGGCATGTGAGAAACTGTGGGGGGAGGGGTGTGTTAAATGCATCAAACTTCCATTAACAGAGCACCTACTATGCGTTTGGCACTGTGCTTCTCCCTTCACGTAATCGCCACCTATAGTCATTCCCGCCTCCATTTTACAGAGAAGGAAGACACGGATCTGAGAGGTGAACTAACTTGCCTAAGGTCTAGCTCCCAAGATTTGAGACATTTCAAACCACACCAGAAAAGAGAGAAGTAATATGCCACCAGGTAATATCTAACACCAGGCCTTATCCAAAGGCCACGCAGCCATTGAGTGTCCTTGAAGCCTAATGGTGCGTATGGGTTTAGGGGACTGGCTTTAAATCCTCCCATGAACATGCCATCACAGACCTTCTCTGCGCAATAGATACACATGTCATTTTCTCTCTCACTCACAGTTTTTCCAAGCCACCCATGTTTAATTGAGCAGGTCCTCCTGAAGTGTTCCCACCAAAGTGTTTTCACTTAATTGGCATGATTAACTGTTGAAGTCCTGGAGCCACAACCCCCAAGTGAATTGTTAATTATCCTTTAATTCCTGTGTAGCAACAGGACTGGCCCTTCCTGTACCAGGCTTGCCCAGGGGACTTAACCCAAGTGCACTTCAGATCACTACCCACAGTGACAGAACCCATGGACACACAGAGAACATTTCGAAGGTGCTCATAAAAATGGGAGGGAAAAAGTGAGCCCTGCTTTCACAAAAGGAAGCTAAACTCTGCACAAAGAACAAGGTATATCGGGTAAAAGCTTTATGAGACGCAAAGGAAGATCATTAAAAAAGATAATACACATTAATTCCACTGCAGTTAAAAATAAAATCATCATCAATCCTGAAAACAATCTGATAATTCAGAAGCCGGATTGCCCAACTGCTCCACTTTAAAATGGTGGAACTAATCTGGAAAAGAAACTGCACTCTGTGACAAAAGTGACACATACAGGTGTCTACTGCCTTCCAAAAGTGGACCTTGGGAGATCAAGGTCAAAGCAATTCCAGGCACAATATGAAAACCATTGTAGTGCACCCGATGGATACAGAGGGTGATCCTGATCTTGAATGTGAGGCACTTTCACTCACCATGCAAAAGCATGCCCCAAATCTTGTAAGTGCACTTCTTCACCCAACCGGGAAAAGGAAGTTGGTAGAAAGACTATGGGAAAACAAATCTTTGCCTCTTAATATAAATATTATCTTCCTTCTTTAAGTGGGATCTGAAGCATATAGTCTAACGACTATATTCTCCCAGAGAGTGAAGGCCCTATCAAGGTTGACTGTGGATTCCACTCTGGACCTAGCCAAGTACCACAGACACTGCAGCTACTTCACAGACACATTTCTGAAAAATCATGCTTCCTAAAACATGGGAGTTCACGTGAGTGAACAAATGTTCCTGAAATGTGCTTTAGATGGCAATGTAAATTTTAACCAACTTATTTAAATCCAATTTTCCATATTGAATCAGAAACACTGAGAACCAAAACAATCATTTCACTTTGATCTGAAAGAACAGAAGTTAACAGTTGAACCCAGTGGAGACAAAAGCCAACAGTTGTCACAAAAAAATAGTGAATAATTAGGTGTATTCTGGTCACCTTTGAGCTCGGGACCCCTCCTTAGGATGTCTGGCTACTAGGAAAGTTCACTTCTGAGCCTAAAAGATCAGTGTTAGACTAATTCCATGGCACAAGCAGCCAAGCAACCTCTTCGGCAGGTGCCATCCTTCCCTGGGCAGGGGGGGCAGGGGAGAGGGAGCAAGGTCACCCAAACTAGATCAATCTGGCAGCTTCCAGAAACTTCAAAGGGGTGCCAGAAACACCTGGACTCCCTGGAGCATCTAGATAAGGACCTGAAACAGAATGTCCTCAGGCCCCAGAAGACAACAGGTGGCTCATGGTATTCATTTCAGTTCTGGGCCAGAGCAAAAATGCCCTGGAGGGAATCTTTATAGGTCACACGAGACTGCACTCTCGATCATCTAATTCAAATGGGTGCCTTCAGCTCCCTCTCCCACCCCTAACCCTAACCCTAAATCATCCTATTAATTACCTAGATTCAAAATTCTCCTTACTGGATATCTGTCCTCCCTTGAGTTGTGTTGTTTAGATTGAGAGAACTATCTCTGGGCAAAGATGGTTCAACGACACTGGCATATATAAAAATATAAGTGCTTCCAGAATCAAAAATAATACTTCTCACCATCTTGCATCCCCATGGGGTCTTCTAACAGCATGGCCAGCTTTAAGGCCAGCAGACATGGTCTATAAACATCCAGACTTGCCCCAAAGAGAGATGCAGGGATGGCATCGTGTCTCAGAACAATTCTGAGCGATTAGTCAGGCAGGTAAGATCCCACCTGTTGGACTGAAATAATTTGGGGGGACAGAAGCAGATTTGGGTACTCCTTCCGGGAACATGTCTTTTTGGGTCATGAGTGCTCAACCAAAGGACAGGCTGTGAGACTGAACACACTGTTGAGACCCCAATCCACCTGAGTCAGGCAAGGTTGGGATCCTGAGCCGAGCCCCTGGGCTGGAGCTGGGCTTAGCCTTCAGCAGCTCTCAACCCGTCCCGCCAGGATGTGGCTGCAAAGGCCCCATTTGGGCCCACCCTGTACTGTGCAAATGCACTGCTACTAGAAGTGAATCCTAAAGGGCCAAAAGAGAGGGTGTTTCACCAGGAAAGTCTGTTTCTCTTGGGATGTTTGTGTCTGTGTGTGCCTTTTTCTGTGTGCGTGGGTGGGAGGCATCTGTCTCCGTCTTCCCTGTTTTCCTCTCTCACTCTGCCTGGGCACCTGTCTCCCTCTGTTTAGGTTTCCATTTTCTTTGCCTTCTATAAAAAGCCAGAAGGTAGACCAGAAGGGGATTTTGTAGTGCTTGTTGTACTTAATTGAGGGAAGGTTTATGTTCCCATTTCCCCAAGAAGACACATGCTCTCTTACTGAAAATCAAAATAAATTTTAAGTATAGCTTCGTTTAAGTCACACTGCCCAGGATATGAACGATTCTAAATGGGGGTGGGGGAATGCTGTGCAAATCCCAAGGGGCCCTGGGCAGTTGGGGAGCCCAGGCAGGTTAGGGCCAGGGTTGGATGGGTGGGTTAGAACCCTGGCCTGGGGTTTGCTAAGAACTCAAGGGACAGAGTAGCTGGTGTAGGTGGGGATGAGAAATCTGCATTTTCAACCAGCACTCAGGAAATTGGGATGCTGATCTGTGCCTGGTTAGCACTGGGCCCGTCTAGAATCTGGAGGCTTCCTCACCTCCAGGGCTCATCAGACAGGACTCTGGCCCATGAGCCTCCTGAATGGGATCCCACCCTCTGTGCTAACTGTCAGCTTTCTGGGAAGAGAATTCACAGTTTCTAGTGATTTTCTAAGGGTCTCCTCACCCAAAGAAGGCTGAAAATCACTGTTCGATAGGATTCTAAATGTAGATCCTAAGACATTTGGGGGGAATGGATTGGACTGTGTTAGGCACTGTGCAAGCTGCTTCTACTCAAAGGCCCAGGGAAGGAGGGAGGATGGGGGATGGGGTGAGGCAGCATTAGTACCCAGAGGGGGTGCTGTTCTAGCAATCCCATCTGAAATCCTTTGGTAAAAGAAAAATGTCGGGTCTGAGGTTGAAGAGGAAATATTTCACTGACCAAGGAGACTGAAGGGGGCTGGTGGCCCCCAGCTGGGCCAACGTTGGCTGGAGGGTGTCAGTTGGAACAGGGTGGGACCTCCGGGAAGAGGGCCAGGATTCTGGCGAGGTTGGTGTTTGAAAGGGACCATGGGCTTCGGGCAGCAGGCGACTGTGTAGCGGGGGGATGGAAAAAGACATGTAATTAATCACCCAAATATAGACTAGAGGAGGCAGCAAAGGAGTTTGGGGGGGCACTGGAGCGGGTGATGGTGGCCCCAGAAGGGCGACAGAAAAAGCACTGTTCAGATCCAGGGCCTTGAGCTCGTTTTCACCCAGCAAGGGCTGCCCCTCCCCCTCCCTCACAGCATTTGGGCTCTAGGCTGCCCCCCATCCTCCCCAACAAGCTGACGCTCGACCCCCACCCAAAAGGAAAGGAGAGACTCCGCCAGCAGGAAGTCCCCAGTACTGTCCCCAGTACACCTACCCCGCGTCTCTGACTGCTGTTCAGCCCCTCCCCCAGACTGGGGAAAAGCCCTTTAACACCCCCCAACGCCCCCTCCCACTTGGCCTGCTCTGCGCTTGGGGTGGGGGTTCCCCTCTTCCCATAGCGACCGGTTCCCATCCCTTAGCGTCACCCCAAAAGCAGCGTAGGCCTCAGCACGTCCAGCGATTCCCGCCCCTAACCGTCGCCCCCTGTCCGCCGCGGGAAGGCCTTCCGCCTCTTCGCACCCACCATCCCGGACCCGTCTCCCGCTCCACCTGGCCCCAGGTCCGAGCTGCTTCCCGCGGGAAGAGACGCCCCCCAACAAAGCTTGGCCGCCCCCTGCCCCCCCACCGCACACTTTCTGGAACACTCACCCCAGTCCTGCACACTCTCCTGGGCCGTCCCCTGCACATCCTCCCGAGGCCCAAACGATCACCCGGGACCCGCACATTCATCCGCGACTCCCAGCACATCCTCTGGCGGCCCGCGCGCTCATCCCGGCCCCGCACACCCTCCCGGGCCCCGCACACCCTCCAGGGCTCCGCGCACATCCTCTTGTGGCCCGCACGCTCACCTCGGCCCGGCGGCGGCCAACGCGCGGTCCTTGGTGGAGCGGCGCTGGCGCGGCCCAGGCCTGGCGTGGCAGGAAGCGCCACGGAGCCGCCAGCACCCGGCTAAGCCCAGCAGCCCCACGGCGCGTTTCCGGAGCCGCGGGCGCCGCCGTGGGTAGTGGGAGAGCGAGGCCCCACCCTGGCTCCGGCCCCGCCCGGCCCGCCGGTCTCAATTGGCCCGGAGAGGGGGCGGGGCTGGAAGGGGGCGGGGCCTAGCCTGGGGTGGGTGGGTCAGGCTAGACCCCAGGGGAGCTGCGCGGTGGGGACAGGTGCTCGGGTGGAGGCTGGAGGAGTAGAATGAATGTACTAATGAATGAATGAATGAACTAGCGAATGAACCAACAAGCCCACGAAGGAGGGAACGAAGGAATGGAGAGGGCCCCTCCCCCTTGGGCGCCTTTAGGACGGGAATACGGGTGGAGGGATGAGAACGGAGGGCGACGCAGAGCAAAGCCAGCCCCCACTGGAGGGGTCAAAGCGCCTCGCTCAGTCACGGAAGGTGTGAGCTCTCGCCGTGCCAGGTACTGAGAATACAGCTGTGAGCAAAACTAGGCTGCATCCCTGCCCTCAGGGAGCGCGCATTTGGCGCCCAAGAGCTCCTGTGAGTATGTGTTTGTGTGTGGGGGTGTGCACACGCGCGCGCCCGCGTGCTCGGGTAAAGGTGGAGGGGAAAGTCACTTGAGTTAATTTCAAAATGGCAGGTCATACTAAGAAGAGAAAAGAACAGGATTCTTGGATCGGGGGTGCTGCAAGTAGTGACAGCCACTTCCAGAGGAATTTCTGCCAGTCAACAAAGATCTAGGAAGCTGCTGCACCCTGCAGCGTGCTAAGCCCATCGATGCTTTCTTGAAGATTCCTGTTTCGTAAGGAATACAATAATAAACAAGGGTCAACAAACAACACACAAGAATGACAAGAACTGTGAAGAATATCAATTAGGGGGGTGTTTGGGAGTGACGGGTGGGGAATTTCAGTGAGGCTATGGTTGATAATGAGACTTGAATGACAAGAAGGACTCAGCCGTGTGAAGGTTGTTGATAGGAAGAGCATCCACAGGTAAAAGGAATAGCAAGTGCAAATTCCCTGTGATAGGAACCAACTGGGCATATTCTAGGATCAAAAGGAAAATGCTGGAGAGCAGTAAGCCAAGGGAAAAAGAGCCACACTAGCTGGGCACTGAAATTAAGTCTGAAGGACACGGTCTAACTTTTTTGTTCATTTTTTATTAATATACATTTATTGTTTTATTAATGATAATGATTATAACCAACTTCTTAAATATTCCTGTAACAGTTTTATCTGTTAGATGCTACCAACTTTTTTTCTTATTTACCTTCCACATTTTATTATGAAAACTTTGCAACATACAGATCAATTGAAAGATTTGTACGCATATACCAATCACCAATATTCTACAATTAGCATTATGCTACACTTGCTTGACTGCATGGTCATCCTTATTTAACTGATCCATTTCAAAGTATCAATAAGTTGCAGACATACAAGCACACTTCACCCCTTAACACTTCAGCACGCATAGCATTACCTAGAGATCAATACCTGTTTACTGTTTTTTGTTGTTGTTGTTGTTTTTGGAGGTAAAATTTACATACAGTGAAATGCGCAAGTCTTAAGTGCCCCATGCAGTGACTTTTGACAAATGCATGCACCAAGCTCTTGTCAGAATACTGAACATTATCAACACCCCAGAAATCTCCTCTGTGCCCATTCCCAGTCGGCTCCCACCACAATTCCACACAGAGGCAACCGCTGTTCTAAATTTTTTCCACCTTAGATTACTTTCGCCTATTTGAGAACTTCATATGGATGGAATTATATGGTATGTACTATTTTGTGTCTGGTTTCTTTCATTCAGTATGATGATTTTGAGATTTATCTATGTTGTTTAACGTGTTGCTTCTTTCCTTTAATAACTGAATAGTATTCCATTATCTGGATATATTCCAGTTGGTTTTTATTCATTCACCAGTTTATGATCTGGTCTCTTTTCATTTTGGAGTATTATAAATAAAGCTACTGTGAACATTCGTGTACAAGTTTGTGTAGACATATGCTTTCATTTAGTTGAGTAACTACCTAGAAAGGGAATTGCCACATCATAGTAGAGTTGTTTTATAAGAAACTGCCAGAATATTCTCCGAAGTGGTTGTACAATTTATGTTCCCACAGATATGTATGAAAGTTCCTTTTCTTTCCAATCCTCCTCTGTATTTGGGGTTGTAAGCCTTTATTTTTAGCCATTTAAGTGGGTGTGAAGTGGTAACTCATTGTGATTTTAATTATCATCTCCCTGATGACTAATCATGTTGCGTGTGATGTTTTTATGTGTCTGTTCAAATAGCTTGCCCACATTTATGCGTTGTTTGTCTTTTTATTATTTACTTGTAGGTGTAATTTTTTGAAAAACAGCTCTTTTGAGGTATATTTGACAAACAATAACCTGGACATGTTTAAGCTGTACTATCTGATAAGGTTTGACATATATATATATATATATATATATATATATATATATATATATGTTCATGAAACCATCACCACAATCAAGGCAATTAAAGATATCCATTACTCTCAAAGTTTCCTTGTGTCCCTTTGTAGTCCTTTTCTCTTATCTTTTCTTCTTCCTCTTGTCCTCAAGCAACCACTGATCTGCTTTCTGTCACTATAGGGTAGTTTGCATTTTCTAGAGTTTTATGTAAATGGAATCGTATAATAAGTGTACTTTTGTATCTGGCTCCTTTTACCTAACAAAACTATTTTGAGATTTATCCATATTGTTGTATGCATCAACAGTTCACTCCTTTCTATTGCTGAATAATGTTCCATTGCATTAATGTACCATAATGGGTTTCTTCATTCATTGGTTGATGGACATTTGGGTAGTTTCCAGTTTGGGGCAACTATAAATAAAGCTTCTATGAACATTTGTGTACAAACCTTTATATGGACATACATTTCCTTTTACCTTGGGTAAATACCAAGGAGTGGTATGGCTAGATAATATAGTAGAAGTATGTTTAACTTTCAAAAAACACTACGAAATCGTTTTCCAAAATGGTTGTACCATTTTACATTCCCACCAACAGTGTAGGAAAGCTCCAGTTGTTTCCTATCCTTGTGAATACTTGGTATAGCCAGTCTTAATTTTAGCCATGCTGATAGGTATGTAGTGTAATCTCATTATGATTTTAATCTGAACTTCCCTGACTAGTGATATTGATGTCAGCCATCTGTTACTCTTCTTTGGTGAAGTGTCTACTTAAACCTTTTGCCCATTTTACAGTATTATTATCAGGTTGTTTGTCTTCTTATTAAGTTGCAAACGCTCTTTATATATTCAGAATACAAGTCTTTTGTCAGGTATATGCTTTGCAAACATTTTATCCCAGTCTGTAACTTGTCCTTTGAAGAGCACAAATTCTAAATTTTGATGAAGTTAAATTTATCAATCTGCTCTTTTATGGATTGTGCTTTTGGTGTCATATCTAAGACATCTTTGTCTAATCCAAGGTCACAAAGATCTTGTTTTCTTTTAAAAGTTGTATGGTTCTAGGTTTTATATTTACTTAGGTTTCTGATCAATTTTGAGTCAATTTTTGTGTGTTTTGTGAGATATGGGTCAAAGTTCATTTTTGTGCATGTGGATATCCAATTATTTCGTCATCATTTGTTGAAAAGACTATCTCTACTGTAATTTTTTGCCTATATCAAAGATCAGTTTTCCAGAAATTTGTGGATTCAGGGATGTCTATACGGTTCTATTGATGTATTTTCTATCTTTATACCAATAACATGAAGTTTTGATTAGTGTTTTGTAATAATCTTTGGAATCAGATAGTGTAAGTTCTATAACTTTGTTCTCAGTGTTGTTTTAACTAGTCTAGGTTTTTATGCATTCCCAAAAATGGGATTTGGGGATTTTGATTGGGACTGGTTTAAATTCTGTAGATCAATTTGGAGAGAATTGACATCTTTTCACCAATATTGAGTTCTTTGAGCCATAAACTAGGTCTCTCTCCATTTATTTTGGTCTTTAATTTCTCTCACCAATATTTGGTATTTTTCAATGCACTGTTCTTTCATATCTTTTGTCAGATTTGCTCCTAAGTACTGCACATTTTTGGTGCTATTGTGAGTGGTATTGTTTTTAAAAATTTTAATTCCTGATTGATCATTGCTAGCATATAGGAATACAATTGATTTTTGTATATTGATCTTATATACTTCTTCCTTTCCAGTCTGGATGCTGTTTACTTCTTTTCCTTGCCTAATTTCCCAGGCTTGAACCTCCAATACAATGTTGAATAGAAAGTGTAAGAGTGGACATCCCTGTCTTCATTCTGATTTTAGGGGGAAAGCACTCAGTCTTTCACCACTAAGGATGATGTTAGCTGTAGGTTTTTTATAGATTCAGTTATCAGGTTGAGGAAGTTCCCTTCTATTCCTAGTTTTCTGGGAGTTTTTTTTTTTTTTTATCATGACTGGATGTTGGATTCTGTCAAATGTTTTTTCTGCATCTATTGAGAATATTGCTGTAGTCAGAATGTATCCCCCCTGCCCCCCCCCCCAAAATCATATGTTGAAATCTTAACTCCCAAAGGTGATGGTATTAGGAGGTGGGGCCTTTGGGAAGTATTTAGGTCCCAATGGGATCAATGCCCTTATAAAACAGGCTCCAGAGATGCCGTGCTCCTTTAGCATGTGATGACCTAGCAAGAAGTTACTGGCTATTAACTAGGAAGTGAGCCCTCACCAGGATGCAACCATGTTGGCACCTTGATCTTGGACCTCCAGCCTCCAGAACTGTGAGAAATAAATTTCTGTTGTTTATAAGCCACACAGTCTGTGGTATTTTGTTATACCAGCCTGAATAGACTAAGAGATATGTCATATTGTTTTTATTTTTGTTAATATGCTGAGTTATGTTGATAAAATTTCAAATGTTTAAACTTGTATTCTCATTATAGACTACTTAGTCATAATGTTATCATTTTTGTATCTTGTTGAACTTCATTTGCTAAAATTTTGTCTAGAATTTTTGCATGTATGTTCATGAAACACATCAGTCTGTAATTTTCTTTTATATGATGTCTTTGAATGGCTTTGATATAAAGCTAGCGCTGGCCTCATTGAATGAGTTGGAAGTATTCTTTCCTCCTCACGTCTATGGAAGAGTTTGTGTAGTATTGACATTATTTCTTCCTTAAATAATTTGTAGAATTTGATATTCCCGCTTGCATATTTGTTTACATGTGAGGGCAGGCTGCAGAGGATGTCATGCTGGGTGGCTAAAACTTCAGAGACCCAGAGGACACAGTTCAGGGTGACCACAGTGGAGGGAAAGTGAGAAGGAAAATCCTGGACAGGAAAGAACCAGAGGCACAGAACCCAAATTTGGCATATAAACTCTGCCCAAATCTCTGGTGACACTGGGATGTGTATGTACAGGGCAGACTCCAAGAAAATAACTGAGCAGAGATTTCAGATGATGCTCAACACAGGGGAGACAGAGTTTGGAGTCTGAGTTTAGCTAAGTTAACTGGCTGCTAAAGCAGCAGCAGCAGCAACAATAACACCTCTTTGGAGAAATATAACAGAAAGCAAGAAGCCAGAGCCACTAGAACACATTATTGGCAATGTCCAGGATATGATGCTTAATTACTAGATGAAACAAGAAAATGTGGTGACACTCAAGAATAAAAACATTCAGGAACACATAGAATTCATAAGTGTATTTGCACCCAATAACAGAACGTAAAATATCTGAAATAAAATAAATAAAATTTAATAAAATTTGACAGAATAATGGGAGAAATAGATATTTCAACAATTTTAGTTGGAGATTTTAACACTGCTGCTTCAGCAATTGATACAACAACTAGGCAAGAAATCGGCAAATATATAGAAGATCTGTATGACATAATCAATCACCTTTACTTCAAAAAACTTCAGAAAACTGCAAAATATAGATTATTTACAAGGGCATATTGTACATTCACCTGGGTAGATCAAATGCTGGGCCATGAAACAAGTCTCAACAGAAAGAGAGAAATTTTATATAGTAAATTATCTGAGTCCATAATGGCACTCCACTACAAATTAATAACAATACTATATCTCCAAATATTTGGAAATTCAACATCATACTTCTAGAAAACCCATGGGTCAAAGAAGAAAGCATAAAGGAATTTAGAAAATATTTCAAATGGAATAATAATAAAAAATAAAACGTGGAGACAGCTAAGGAAGTGATTAGAAGATTAAGTACTAAACCTTGATAAAAAAGATTATGGAAAAAAGGGAAATTATGGAAAAATACCCCTCATGAACATTGTAACAAAAATATTTAACTATCAGCAAGTCAAATCCAGCAATACATAAATAGGAAAGTTTTTCTATTGCCTACTCACAGATGTGAGGCACAGATATTCAGTGACTTGTATAGGCCACTCAGCTCTTAAGAGACTTTATGCTCACCTGACCCAAAGCCCACACACTTTCTAATGCCATGGCTGCTCGGGTGGTTGAGGGCAGGCTTTACAGTGTGAAGAGGTGTGTATGAGGCTCCTGGCTTGGGAACAGCCAGCCTGTGTCTGTTGTGGAGATTCCAGGCTTAATGAGGGCAGGATGTGAGTGCAGGGTGGGGTCCTGTTAGTAGGTTCCTCTGCCCCCACAACTCCGGGTTTCCAGCACCCCACCCCCGACACATTGGGGACAATTACCGATGGAGGCCATTTTGTTGCTGGAGGGCCAACGAGCGCGCCTGTCACTCCCGGATGCTCCGAGCCCTGCCACATCAAGCCCTTACCAAGCAGGTCCCGTGGCGGCAACACTGACGCCTCAAATGCTCTCCTCATTCAGCCATTTGCCCTGCACAGAGACGCTGAGACCTTTCTCCCTCGTCCACCTGGGCTTTCTGGGAGCACTGGGAAGCCCACGGTGGCCTCAGCACAGAGGGCCTGGGACACCCCTGGACTGCGCAGCCCTGAGGCGCATTCTTCTGACTCTCAGGCTCCGTCCAGGGCTTCGAGGTGGCCTCTGGAGTCGGCTCGGCAGCCCGTAGGCAGCGCCCACAAAGTCGGAGAAAGTGAGCGGGCGACCAGGGGCTGCGCTCAGGCGGGGCCCCAGAATTACCGCGGGCGCCCCGGGCAGGGGCCAGATCGCTGCCCCGACAGGCAGTGGGGGCGGGAGGGGCGTTGGGGGTCCCGGCGTCATGCTGGCGAGGAGGGATTGGGACTCCCGTCTGCCGGGTCTGGGGAGGGTGTGGGGCTCTTGCCTGCGGGCGGCGTGGGGAGGGGAGGGGAGGGCGGCTCCAGCTGCAGAGGGGCAGGTGCTGGTGGGAGGGGGAGGGACTCCCGACTCGGGGTGGGGGGGTGCGGGAGGGGGTCTCCAGGTTGCCGGGGTCGGCGTAGGGGCAGGGGCGCTCCAGGTCCCGCACTGGGAGAGAGAGGCTGGGAGGACCCCTGGCTGGGGGGTCTGGGAGGGGAGGGCTCCTGGCTGCCGGGTTGCAGACCCTGGTGAGAGGGGCTCGGCGGCCATGGCTGGATCAGGGGCGTCGGCCAAGGCGAAAGGGGGTCTCCTCGCTGCGGAGGTGAGGGGTGCAGTGGGGCGGGGTCTCTGAGCCGCTGCGGTGGCGGGTGGGGAGCGTGAACCGGCGAAAGGGGAGCCCCAGGCCGCCGCTTTCTTTCGGGGGCGGTGGGGTGGGCTGTCTGTTGCCAGTGTCCCTCTGTCCCCTCTGCATTCACAGGCCGCAGTGCGGAGACTGCGACAGTCCGCGCTCCTCTGTCGGATCGCGCACCCTGCCCCCAGGTCCGGGCGATGGCTCTGGCGATGCTTCGGGACTGGTGCAGGTGGGTGGGTGTGAACGCTCAGCGCTGTCTGCTCACCTTGGGCATCCCAGATGACTGCGAGGATCAGGACTTCCGGCAGACCGTGCAGGCTGCCTGGGCAGGTACGGAGTGCTGGGCAAGGTCTTCAGAAAGGAGCTGGGGTCGAGGGTGGCCTGGTCGAGTCTGCTGACAATTTCAACCAAGGTTTGAGTCCCCAACAAATACCAGGCAAGGGAGGGGCCTGGACTGTCACCGTCCTGCCCCAGGCCCCTGATGCTGAGTCACAGGATAGACCCAATTTCCCTGCACAGCCCCAGAGACAAGCAGTGGTTGATGACGCAGGTCAGGCAGGAGCCCCAGGTGAGGAAAAAGGTGCACATGAAGTAGGAGCTGCAGGTGAGTCAGGAGGTGCAGGTGAGAAGGGAGCCTCAGGTGAGGCAGAAGCTGGAGGTGAGGAAGGAGCTGCAGATGAGGAAGGAGCTGCAGGTGAGGCAGGAGGTGCAGGTGAGGCAGGAGGTGCAGGTGGGGAAGGAGCTGAGGGTCAAGCAGGAGATGAAGGTGAAGCAGGAGTGTCAGATGAGGAAGGAGCTGCACGTGACAGAAATGTTGCAGGCGTGGCAGGAATTCTGAGTATGGCAGGACCCGCGGGCGATGCAATGACTGCAGCTGAGGCAGCAGCTGTGAGAGCGGTAGGCCCCATGGATGAGGCAGGGCCCTGGACCCAGCAGTGGAGGCAGGCCTTGCAGCCCGTGCTAGACAATGCGGCCTACCAGGAGCTGGAACCCTTCTCTGGGATGGAAGAGCCGGGCCCCGGGGAAGAGTCCTTTGAGAGCTGGCTGGAGCAGGCCAACGACACGCTGCACCTGTGGCGCCACGTGTCTGAGAGGGAGAGGCTGGTGGAGAGCTTGCGCGGCCCCGCGCTGGACCTCCTGTGCAGCCTCCTGGCGGAAGATCCTGAGCTGGCTGCCCAGGACTGCCTGGCCGCGCTGGTGCAGGCGTTTGGGAACAAGGAGCCCCGGGGGAGCGCTCGCTGAAGTTCGTGACCTGTGCCCAGCGGCCCCAGGAGACTCTCTCTGTGTACGTGATGCGCCTGGAAGGCCTGCTGCAGTCGGCCCTGGAGAAGGGGGCCATCCAGCCGGCCATGGCAGACCATTTGGGCGCCCAGCAGGTGCTGATGCGGGCCCTGCTGAATGACATGCTCCAGGAGAAGCTGAGGAGGATGCGGCTGATGAGGAGGCCTCCCGGCTTTGTGGGGATGCTGCGGCTCATCCAGAAGACCGAGGCCTGGGAGGCCGGCCCGGCTAGCAGGGAGCAGTTCCCAGGGGAAGAAGAGGCCCGTGTGGACGTTGGAGTCCTGGCAGCAGCTGCCCAGGCCGCCCCGGCCCATGAGGCCATCACCGCAGGCACCACTGCACATGGCACCAAGGCCTTCCAGGCCGGTGAAGATACCACCGCCCAGGCCGCCCGTTCCAAGGAAGGTAGCGCCGAGGACCACCTGGCACGTGAAGAGGCCAGTGCGGCAGTTGCCGGCAATGCCAAGGCTGGCGAGGTGGCCCCTGAAGCCCATGGTGCCACCAGGGCAGCCCTTGAAGACCATGGTGCCGCCAGGGCAGCCCCTGGCCCTGGGGAGACCAGCAAGGCCTCCATGGTCACTCAGGAAAATGGAAGTGCTCCCGCCCCTGCGGGCCTAGGTCAGGCAGGACCCTCAGATGCCCCCAGATCCCCATGCCTGGCCGGATGGGCAGTGCTTCCCCGGTGGCCCCAGGACGTCCTGGCTGGGAGCCAAAGGGCCTCGCCCAGGCAGGAGGCCAGGAGGCCGAGGAGACCCCCGAGGAGGGGCTCAAGCCTGGCCCAGAAGAGCCTGGAAATGAGGACGGGGCTGCAGAGATGAGCCCCCCGGGGTCCACCTCGGGCCAGTAGGCTCAGCAGGCCCTGGGGCCCCCAGGCTTGGAGGCAGGCGGAGGCCAGGCCAGGCAGCCTCCTGGCCCCATGTTAGGTGCCACTCAAGGTGTGCGGGCCTCCCTCCTGAGAGGGGACCCGTATTCATCATCCCCTGGGGCAGGCTGCTCCCTGTACTGGCCAGGCCAAATGTGTCCCTGTAGGCTCCAGAAGGACCCAGGTGTCAAGGAACCCCCCAGCCCCCGCTCCCCTCCCCACAACGCACACACCCTAGCCATCGTCCCCCCGCAGAGCCCTGAGGTGCACCACGTGCCAGCCAAGGCTCTGGTCTCTGTGGGCCAGTGTCGTGAGCTCAACGTGTGCTTTCTGGGCATAGATTCAGGCCCAGCGCTGCCTGTTGTTGTGGAAATGTGCATGTGTTCTCCTCTGAGCCATTCCCCCCACCCCTGTCTGGCACGGAGACCCCGAGCCCAGTCCCAGGAGCCGGCGCGGAGGACGGGATGGACGAGGTCACAGCCTGCGCCCACCCCAGGACCTGGGAGCCCACGTGGGACCTTGGGAAGGAAGACCTGGACCGGGGCTGCAGGAGGTCTGCAGGAGACTTTTTGACACCAGCAGGTAACCCCTTTTTCTTGGCATGGGAAGGAGAATGATTTAACAGTCTCTCAATAGTACGTTCTAATTAGGTAAGGCATGTTCAGGTCTGTGTTCCCCTTCTCTGACATAGGAAATATCTGCACTTAAAGGTAATCTTTAATTTAATATTGTGTCTGCTTTTAATATTTTTATTAAAATGTTATCGAAAAGCCTCTTGCTCTGTGTCCCGAATAAAGCAAAAGAAATCTATTCTGTCAACAAATGACCACAACTTCTGGTCGGAAAAGTGACTACAGGCTTCAGAGCCTTGGTACTCTAAGCGTAGTCAGGGATCTGCAGCATGGGAGTCACCTAGCTTTCGAGAAACGCGGAATCTCAGTCCCACCCCAGTCCTCCTGAATCAGAACTTGCATTTTTATCAAGATCTACCAGATTTGCAGATTTCCAGTGCGATAACCTGAGCTCCCCCCACGCCGTTTTCCGGAAGAGCGAGTTAGGGTCCCGCGGGCCCCAGGGAAAATATTCCAGTCTTCCTTCTGTGGAAGAAATTTTCTTTGGAAAAGGGCGGGAAGCAGTTTGGGTACTAGGTGGGTAGTACTAGGCTGTGAAGTCAAGGGAATAATGGGAGAATGTAATTCTTTGAAAGCTTTCGGTCTCGGTGAATACGAAACATTTTTGTGCCCTTGCATTTTTACCGGAAGCAGCTGTATTTCTGCCGTCTTCCTCTAGAAAACAGACCAATTAAAAAAAAAAAAAAAAGATCAGGATTTCATTTAGTAAACACCCACCGGGCTTTTACTTTTGCACCCGGCCCTGCGCTGACCGCTTGGAATATTCAAATAGGGAGAGCGACTGGTGACTGTCACGCCACAGCTCCCGTCCAATGGGGAATAGACATGCTAAACAAGAGCCACGATGGCTGCTGGGCCTGGCGTGGCACGTGGTGGCTCTGGCGGTCTCCTTCCAGGGACCAGCCTAGGAATTGCAGGGGACCCTATTCCCCACCTAACCCTGCTCACAGTCCAAGGCTGGATTCTGTCCAGCTCTGCAGTTTAAGGTGCCCCGGTTGAATTCGAACTCTGTCCGCCTAGTTGCGTACACTGGTGCAGGGCGGGGCGAGGGCTCCACCTCTCGAGGGGGGATGGTGGGCGCTACGCTGCTAGGGCGCAGGCGCGAGCGGGCCGTGTGCAGCTCTGCGGGGCGAGGGTGGGCGGGGAGTTTGTAGCCGGACAGCCCCTTTCCACGGGCTCCCGACCCAGTGTGCACCGCGCGAGCAGTGGTGACGGTCGCGTGGTGGTTGTGGAGCACAGGCGCTTCGGCCTGTAGGCATCTCTAGCAGGTACTGGTCAGGGCCCGGGGCACAGAGAGCCATCCAAACCCCATGGGATTCCGCACAATGACCCTTGCCATCTCCCTTGGCGTCCCAGGGGTTGGTGGCTACACGTTTCCCCTGGACGTGGGATCCCACTACATCAGGCATGGCGCCGCATCAATTCCGTGCCATTTCCAGGCACCGCGACCAGCCTAGGAATTGCAGGGGAACCTATTCCACACCTAACCCTGCTCACAGCCATTGCGGTCAGGACTAGTGGCTGTGGGCCTTATCCTCGAGGGAGAGTGGCTTCAGCCGTTCCTCCCCTGGCCTCCAGCAACTTCCACTGACCAGATGTATTCCTGCTCTGGAATGAGGGATGTTTGAGGTAGCGGGTGTGTGAAGGGGTCGTCGGGGCTTAGGGAGGTGGGCTTAGGTGTGGGTGGGGACAACAGGGGAATGAGGGCGGGAGGCTTGGGGACAGTAGTCGGACTTGAGTGAGGTCAGGGCTTGGGACAGGGATGATGCTTGGGAAGGGGTGGGACATGGCTTGAGTGGGGGCAGGGATTTGGCTTGGGTGGAGGCCGGGCTTTGTTAAGGATCGGACTTGAGTGAGGGGGGTTGGGACATGGGAAGGGGTGGGGCTCGGTGGGGGCAGGGGTCGAACTTCCGTAAGCGTGGGGCTTGGCGTCAGGGGCTGGGCTTAAGTGGGGGTGGCGCCTGGGTTGGGGGTAGGTCTAGGCGGGATCAAACTTCCGTGAGGGGAGGCTTGGCATCAGGGGTGGGGCTTAAGGCCTACGTCGTGCGTCAGTGGGGGCAAAGTTTGAGGGACGGGGTGGATTTGAGGGCGGGGCAATAATCATACTGTAGGATTCCTCCTGTACTAGCCCTGAATACCAGTTGAGCAGTTTTGGTTTTGTTTTTTTGAATTTTTGACTTTTATTTATTTTTTTATACAGCAGGTTCTTATTAGTCATCCATTTTATACACATCTGTGTATACATGTCAATCCCAATCGCCCAGTTCATCACACACACACCCCCCAGCCCCCTGAGCCGTTTCTTGTATCCCTGTACCAGAGAGCCTCTGTAGGCTCAGAATGGGCACAGCCTGAGCAGGGGCGTGTGGGGTAGAACCATAGCAAAGTACCTCTGCCTTGCCTTGCACAGATGCAGCGAAGCAGTACCACCTCCCCAGCACCAGGAACTGCCTCTGGGCAGAGCTAGAGGGCATGCCTAGTGTTGAGTGTGGGTGGAATCCCCGTATCTGCACTGCCGGTGGGTCCCTAATCAGCATGGGGAACAGCTGTGATGTAGACCTATGTTGGGAGAGGCTTCTGTAACCCTGGCAAAAAGCAGGAGGGGTGGGGTTGCCTGCCAAGGTTTACAGGGTCTGCAGGGTAGGGTCACACCTAGGGCGAGAGTTGTCTGTTTCAGCAGTGTGGCACTGTAGACCCTTTTTGGGTCCCTTTTCTCTCCCTGATTCTAGCTTCCGCACAGTTTGAAACGGTAGGCTACTGTTTCTCAGCACTTGATCCTTGCTGCCCACCCCCCATCTCCCCTCCCCTCCAACAACAACAGGACACTTCTCTGGTTGGAGGCCAGTGACATCACCTGTTGCCCCTTCACCTTACCACAGAACAGCCCTCTGTGATGGAAACCCATGGTCCACGCTGTTCTCAGTATCCATGGCAACACTGCAGCTTGTCACACGTTCTCCACAGCCACCAGCTTCATTGCCTTGTGCAGAGCTCCAACCATCTTCTGACATTTTCTGAGAAAGGAGGGAACTCCACATCTCCGTCCTCCAACCTTTGCCCCAGAGAAGTGGGTACCAGGTGCCCTGGGCCTGAACAGCCCTGAGCCAGGGAGTGGGACAGCCTGCTGTCCTCTCCCGTTTGGCGGGCTTTGTCAGGCCCCTCCTCCTGACGCTGGCCTTTTCACCACAGGCACCTCCAGTGCACACAGAAGAGTCCTTGGACTTTGAGGAGGAGTCCACGGCAAGCAGAGGTGAGCAGGGAGGGGGTGAGGTGCGGGGAGCTTGGCCTAAAGACACCCCTCCACCAAGTGACTGGGGAAGCCCTGAAAAGCAGGGCCTGAATCTCTGTGACCAGAAGTGGGGTAGTGCATGGGCTTTTAGTCGGGGTGGGAGGGTGGGCGTTAATGATGCTCTCACCCCATTTGCATTATAGGCTGTGCAAACCCAGAACGATTCTGCCTTCATACTTGGCATTGACTCAGAATTCCTTGAGTCCTGGTCAGACTCTGTGAGCTGATTACTGCCCCGTGTACTAGATCAGTCCGTAGATAGAGGGAGCAATGGCTGTGAATCTGTTGGAGGATTGGTGCAAAGGGATGGACCTGGACCCCAGGAAGGCCCTGCTCATCGTGGGCATCCCTGTGGAGTGTAGTGAGGAGGAAATTAAAGAGACCCTGAAGGCGGGCTTACAGCCCCTGGGTGCCTACAGTGTTCTGGGCACAATGTTCAGAAGGGAAGACAACTCTAAGGCAGTTTTCATTGCATTGGCCGACACGGTCAATTATGCTTCGACGCCCAGTCAGATCTCAGGAAAGGGAGGTACCTGGGAAGTGGTGGTGAAACCCCGTACGTCAGATGATGAATTTATCAACAGACTGAAGTACTTCCTGAAACATGAGGGCCGGAGAATGGTAGATGTGGTCAGAACCGTGGGGACGTACCTTGAGGACATAGAGCCAAAAGGCTTGGCTCAAGTCAAGCCACCAGACCTGCAGCCTCTGAAAGGAAGTATGTGGTACCGAAAACTGAAGGTGTTTTCGGGAAACACTTTCCCAGGCCCAGGCGAAGAGAACTTTGAAGCCTGGCTAGAGCAGGTGACTGAGTTGATGCAGATGTGGCAGGTGTCTGAGGTAGAGAAGCAGCGGCGTTTGCTGGAAAGCTTACAGGGCCCCGCCCTGTCCATCATGCGGGCGCTCCGGGCCAACAGCGACTCCATGACTGTAGCGCAGTGCCTGGACGCCCTGAAGCAGATCTTCGGGAATAAAGAGGACTATAGAACCTCACAGTTAAAGTTCCTCCAGATCTTCCAGAAGTCCGGAGAGAAAGTCTCTGCCTTTCTGGTACGGTTAGAGCCCGTGCTGCAGAACGCTGTGAAGCACAGCCCCGAGTCAGTGGGAAGGGCAGACATGATTCGCCTGAAATACATCCTGGCTCAGGCGTCCATGAGCACCTCCCTCCAGGGCAAGCTCAAGCTCATGGAGCAGCGAGGGCATGCGCCCACTTTCCTGGAGTTAATGAAGCTCATTCGAGATGAGGAGGAGTTAGAGGTCGCCATGGCACTGATGAGGGAGAAGCAGAGGCAAGTAGAAAGGGGCCGCACGGCCTCTGGCGCCCAGGTACTGGCAAAAACCAGTGTCCCCGTCTCTCCGGTCAGGGAGCAGGCAAGGCTGTTTCGTGAGAGCAGCACGCAGACCGTCCAGGAAGGGGCCACCCTGTCACTGAAGCGCAGGCAGGTGCCATGCTGCTGCGGGACTGGGGAGGAAGGCCACAGCCAGACAGCGTGTCCTAGGGATGAGGGCCAATCCCCGGCAAAGCAGAAGCCTCAGCCTGCAGCAGAAGAGTTGGGAAACGAGATGGGGGCTGGGGCCATGAGCCACCCCAAGCCCTAGGGAGCATAGGCTCAAGATACCCAGGCACCCCCTCCCCTAGCAGGCAACACAAATATTTTAACGAGGGGAAGGGGCAGTCCACAGAAACAGTGGGGGCCTTGCCTGGGGCAGAGGGGCAGGGCAGCCAGGCCCAGTCCCCTCGGCATCCACCAGCTGGAAGGGACTCCACCAACCCAGCCAAAATCAGCTCAGGGAGGCACCTGCGACACAAGCGAGGAGCCACCATACGCAGCACGAGGGGTACCCGAGCCTCAGAGAGAGACCCCAGCACAGCAGAGGCTGAAAAAGGTATAGTCGGGGGCTCTGGCATCAGCCCTGTCTTCTGGCCACCCTCAAACGCCCACCCTGTGGGCTCTGAGCTAATGACGCTGATGGGCCCCCAGGCCACGTGGGGCCTAGAGGCACCTCCCCCGGGGCCGCCCCTGCCAGAAGGAGCCCGCGCTGGCGAGGAAGGGCTGTGGGGCAGAGACAGGGTCCAACTTCAGGATCATCTACACCGCTCGAGGGGAGCCCCAGGAAGGCAGCACCCTGGAGCCTCTGCGCAAGTGAGGGCAGGGTCAAGTCTCCTCCCCCTGCAGCCTGAAAGGGCAGTAGGGACAAGGACAGCAAACACTGAGGAGACGATCCCAGGCGAGAGCGTCAGCTCAGCTTGGCGGCAGGGCGCTGAGTAGCTGGTTGCCCAGTACCCCACAACTGGCTTTGGTGTGAGTGGGGGTGCAGGGAAGTGTGTTCCAGAGGAGGAGGAGGGGGAGGGGCAGCAGGGGGAGGGGGTCTGGGCGGGGTCCAAGAGAATTTGTTGGAGGGAGGGAGGAGTGTTTTGTTCTCTCTAGGTTTGTGCATGGCCACTGGAGACCTGGGACTGGCCTGGAGAACCACAACTCACCAGCTGCCAATGCCAGCGCCAGCCCCAAAGCCTGCCACCCGGGAGCAGCCCTCAGTGGCCAGCCCCGGCCTAGGTGAGGGGCACCTGCAGATGGCTGCCACCCACACTGGCCTGGGAGGCGTTAGGGGCCACTCAAGGTTCCTGGGCCTTCCTCCCGAGAGGGGACCCCTATTCAGTGTCCCCCCTCTGGGACAGGCTGTTCCCTGTACTGGCAAGCCCAAATGTGTCCCTGTAGGCCCCAGAGGGACGCAGGGAGCGTCCCCACTCCCCTCCCCACAACACACACACCCTAGCCATCATCCCCCCGCAGAGCCCTGAAGTGCGCCACGTGCCAGCCAAGGCTCTGGTCTCTGTGGGCCAGTGTCGTGAGCTCAATGTGTGCTTTCTGGGCGTACATTCAGGCCCAGCGCTGCTTGCTGTGGAAATGTGCGTGTGTCCTCTGAGCAGTTCCCCCCACCCCTGCCTGGCGCGGAGACCCCGAGGCCCGTCTCAGGAGCCAGCGGGGAGGACAGCATGGACGCAGTCACAGCCAGCGCCCACCCCAGGACCTGGGAGCCTACCTGGGACCTTGGGAAGGAAGACCTGCACCACAGCTGCAGGAGGTCTGCGGGAGGCCCTCCAGGGCTTGTGTTCTGCTGGGCCACCCCGTTGTTCCTCGGGACTCCACGTCCTCAGCTCGGTGGCGCGTGCCCTGCTGTGGGACTGTCCTGTGCCCGCCATCAGGCGGGGCCCGGCCCCGGGCAGGTGGGCCAGAAATAGAGGGTCGGCCCTGGGGACAGCGGGCATTGCCGGCGCCCATCTTCCTGGGGAGAGGCCACCCGCGGGGCCCTCAAGAAGGGAGACTGTGGGAGGATGCAGGGCTGCCGGGTGGGGTGTATTGGGGGCACCTTGTTGGGGACCCTGGGGTGGGGGTGCCGGGACCCGTTGGCTCCCGTGGCCGTTAGAAGTTCCTCTGTGTGTTGTTATGCCCTCTGTTCAATGGTTTCAGTCAATGTTTCTGTTTAATAAATTTCCCTGAAAGTTTCAGCTGAGTGTGGCCTCTGCTGTGGGCAATGGAGGGAAGGGGCTGCTGTGGTGGGGTCGGGGTTGGGGGCAGCAGCAGTGGCCTGGCACCCCAAGTCGGCACGGAAGTACGGTCCCGACAGGGTCCAAGAGGGTTCGTGTGGTCTCCTGGGCTGGACGGAGCCGGGCGGCAGGGCCTTGTGGGCACGGGCCGTGGCTGGTCGGGTCCCCAGGAATCTCAGGGTGTCCCCGGGAACCAGTGGGTTAGGCATCGGGGGGAGGGGGAGGGACGACAGGCAGGACCCGAAGCTCCAGGATCTCTGGCAGCTCTGTGGGGGCTCGGGGCACCCAGATGGTTCAGAGAGGTCACGTGTGCCCTCCCAAGGACCAGCCGGCCACAGAAGGGTCCGGGCGTGAGGTCAGAGGCCCCTGCCAGGAACGCGGTGCAGGATTCCGGGGTGGGGGGTGTTTGCCCACCTGCCTGAGCTCCATCTACCCCTGCCGGCCCGCAGTGGCCTGCCCTGGTCTAGGCACTGAGGGACGTTTGGGGACCTGGGGCTATGGGATGGCCGAGGGAAGGAGGCCACAGGAGTTCCAGAGCCCTGAGGCTCTGGATGGGGGCACGAAAGGCAGCGAGAGCTGTCCTCCACCTTAAGTCCCGGGCGGGGCGGCCCCCCGAGGGGCAGGGGCACCCCCTCCCTGTCCCATTCCCCTGCATCACTCCTGTGTCCTGGGAGCAGGCAGGAGGCGGGGGAGGGCTGTGCTGTGAGTGGGAGGTTGTAGATGGGGCCCGGGGATGACCCTTTCCTACCCAGAGGCTGGCTCTGGACCCCTGGGGCCCTCGGTGCCACCTGAGGAGGGCATCGGCCAGGCTGGAAGGCACTGCTGATCTGGAATACCCCTCCCAGAGGGCCGCGGCTGGTGGGGCAGTTTTCGGAGGCGGCTGTCATCGGGTTAGGAGACAGGAACCGTCTTCCTCGACATCTCCCGCCCCCCGCCCGGGTCCTGCCTTCTCACCCCAGGGGATGGCTGAGCCCGCTGCAAATTGGGGGCTTCCTTCCATTTGCCTTTGAACCGATTCAGAGTCTTTAGGGGAGGGAGTGAGGGATTGGGCCCCTCCCTGCAGGGGGCTGTTGGGAAGGAGGTCCCGAGGGCCATGCCTGCAGCCTCCTCGGCCCAATGGGCTTGGTTGGTCCCTTGTTGTGGGGACACTTGCATGTGTCCCATCATGCTGCATTGCAGGATCCAGGAGAGGCCCCAGGTGGGGCCCGTGCCCGTCAGCAGGGCAATGGCAACCGGCCCCTTTCCAGCAGCCCCTGAGCATCTGGGGGGCAGGACAAGAAGAGAGGGGATGGGAGGGGGCTGGTCCCTTGTCTCTCCCTTATTCAGAGTGTACCTGTGTTTACGTGTTCCCTGGGCAGGTGCGAGTGTGTGTGAGTGAGTGGGAGTGTGCAAGAGAGTGTGTCAGACCTCACAGGTGCATCTGAGTGTGTGCTTGTGGGAGTGGTGTGTGTCCCTGAATGTGTGTGAGGGTGTGTGTGTGTGTTGAGTGGCTGTTGGTTTTGAGTCCTCCTAGGGTGGCGAGGGGCAGCCACTTTCCCGCCCCTCCCACGGCAGGGGCTTCCCAAGGAGGGCCGGACCCCCCAGGCAGGCTGACCCAAGAGGGACCCCAGGAATCAGCCCTCCTCCTCCTGGGCCTGGCACAGAAGAGAGAGGACCCCGCCCCCAGCCCCCGGAGGCCCCTGCCTCCCAGCCTTTCCCTGGCAGGGAGAGGATTTGGAAAGAGGAATGTGCACTTTTCCCCCATCGGCTCCCTTTTTCCTTTGCCTGTTCAGTGGGACCACCCCTCTCCCTGACCCCACCCCCACTCGCTGGCTCCTTCGCCTAGGGCCAGTAGGCAAGGTTCAAAGACCAGGTGATCTCGAGCCACTTCCCCAGGCCTGGGAGATGGACCCACATCCCCTGGCTGCTGGGGGCCCCCAGAGCTGTGCACCCTGAATTCTTCCATATCCAGGTGGGCCCCGTGCCCGGGAGCTGGCTCTGCCCTCTGAGATTTTCCCCACTTGAAGCCCCCATCATTTGGGGTTCAGCCCTTCTCAAGGCCGCCATCCTGCTCCAGACCCCACGTCTTCCTCCTGGAGCCTGGAGCATGGCCTGCCTCCAGAGCCTGAGCTTGCTGTCCCTGTACTCGGGGGTGGTTCCCGTGAGCACGCTGGCTGTCAGCACCTCGGCCTGCCCTGCTTTTTCCCCAGCTACCCGCCTGGGCTCAAACTCATGGCTGTCTATCTCACAGTAGAAAGCTTTAGCTCTCTGTCTCCCCAGCACCTTGTTACAAGCCATGGTCCCCATCACAAAGATGGAAGATCAGCCCCTTTAACAGATTGCTCTCCTATGCCAGAGTATGGCTGGGGCAGATTTCTCTCCACCAGGGCTGCCAGCAAGCCCAGACTACCAGTGAATACCCTTGTGGCCTGTGGCCTTGTTCCAGGGCACGCTGTGCTGCTGAAGACTGGGCCCTGACCTTCTCCCTGAGGCCAGATGCTTGTGTCCTAGCACATGGCTACCTGGGCCCTGCACAGGGTGATCCCACGCTGCATGCCGTCCACACTGTGCTTGTGTGCGCTGCTCATGGCAATGCTTTCCATGGCACTACCGCACCTTGCCTCCAGTCCCACAAGGCAGTCTGCGAGCCATGATCCCACCTGGTGAAACAAGGGACAGCAGAAACCTGGCACTAATGGCCCCGCACCACTACAAAGGTGCTGAAGGGTTTGGAGCCTGGGAGAAGAGTCGGCCTTACACCCCAAAGCTTGCATCTCTGAGTACTCACTATGTACCAGGCGCTGGGCGGAGCCCCTGGGGCCGCACTCGCTGCTCAAATCCTTAGAGGAGCTCTGGGGGGCAGGTGAGCACTGTTACGACCCCTCTGCTCCTGTTGCAAACACTGGGCACAGGAGGGTTCAGAGACTTGCCTGAAATGCCCCAGCTCCTCAGCAAAGGCGCAGGGATTCCAGGCTAAGCCGGCACACCACACAGCCCAGGCCCTGGAAGAGCAGCCACAGCCCTGGCTGGAGACACGTGGCTAGCAGTGCCAGTCCTGGATACGCACCTGAGGGCTTCGAGGCACATTGTCAGTGGTGACAAGGGAGTGAGGGCCCGTGGCCTTCCGCTCCTCCCTGACCCCAGGCACGGCCCTGCTGCCGGCGCTCTGCCTCTTCCGGGGCAGGTGTTGGGGTGTCTCTCTGGCATCCCCTGGGATGTCACCCCTCACATCCTCAGGGCCTCGCTGGGTATCTCCTTGTGCACCGCGGTCTGTGCACACAGCCCGGCTGGTTCTCAGGCAACACAAGCTTGTTTCACACAAGGCTCCCCACCCAAGTGAGAGGACAAGTGAGGGTGGCCAGGTCCTGGAGAAAATGGAAAATGAGAAGGAAGAGAGCGGCAGAGGGCCGAGGTGAAACCGAGACAGGCCATTCAGCTCACCTCCCTGAGCCCCTGCTCTGGACAGCTCGCCAGACGCCAGCTGGGGGCCTGCGGATGTGGGCTCCAACCCCAGATCCTGACCTTGGGGGGCCCTGTGCCCTCCCCCACGTGCTGTCTCATGCTGCAGCTGCCCGCAGGCCACAAGATGCGGAGACCAGCGCCCGGGCTCTGTGGGGGGCCCAGATGAGGTGGGGCAGCAGAGGGGGGGCCGGGTCGGTGGTGCGGGTGTGGGGTGCACGCCAGGCAGGGAGGACTCAGACCCCCACCGGCACCCAACCCGTCTCGGGAGTCAGGCTCCATGGTAGAGGCCAAGGAAGGGGCCGAAAAGGGGCCTGGCACAGTCTTGGAGTTGGAGGGAGCCCGGGACAAGTGGGGAGGGGCAAGATGAGGCTGTGCAGGAGGGCGGGGGTTGCCCTGCAGGGCTGAGCTTGAATGAGGGGACGTCTTTGACCACCTCATCTCAGGGCCTGCGGGGTCCTTCCCGGGGTGGGACTGGTCCCTGGGGGAGGCCTGGGGAAGGCTCCAGACCGGCAGGAGGGCCTCAGGGTGAGCAGGGCCGAGCCACTGCCCACATGTGTACTCCAGACCCCATGCCCCTGCCAGGCTGTGGGCCGCAGCCCTCATCCTGCAGCACCTGTGAGGTTTGAAACAAAGACTTCCTGTCCCCCTCGGCTGTACTTGATGTTCCCAGGACTGTGCCTCCTTGACCCAGAGCCAAGCACATACCCTGTCCTTGGAGGCCCTCAACCTTGTTGGGCACAGCCCCCAGGGCAGCTCCCCCCAGCCTCTCATCTGCATCCGTGGCTGCTCCGGGACAACTCCTCCCTCTGTGGGGCTCCAGGGGTGCAGCTCTGAGCTGTGCAGGGGGCGGGGCCTCTCTCTAAGGCCACAGAGAAGAGAGCTGGGCCCAGGGGCCTCCTCCAGGCAGCCCCTGCCACTCCTAGGAAGGGTCCCCCCTCCTTCCCCATGTGGACCCAGGTTTCTCTTCCTTCTCTTCTTTCTCTCCAGCCCTGTTGCGTTCACCCCTTCCTCCAGGACCCTTGTTCTACAAGCTGGACCCAGCCCTCTCCCTTTTCCCCACACTGTCTGCCTTTGCTGTAGCCCTCAGCCCAGTGACTCTCTCTCGTGACTCGGGGTTGCAGTGGGGCCGGGGAGGGAGACGCTCCAGAGGGAAGGCAGAATTGTATTCACCAGCACAACCACTAAGAAAATAACTCAAAAATATAGTAAAAGAAATGAGAACACATTAACATGGTACACTAGAAATGATCTATTTAACACAAAAGAGGCCATAATGGAGGAATAGTGGGACAAAAATGACATAAGACATATAGCAAAGAACGGCAGACATAATCCTGTGTTATCAGGAATTACATTAAATATAAATGGATTAAGGATTAAAGATGCCCAACTTCGTTTGTTTTCAGGGAAATACGAATTAAAACCACAGTGAGGCCAGGTATTGGCGCTAATAGCCAAGATGGCAGCTGCCTGGAGTGTTTATGAGGTTGAATGTTCCCCAATATGTCTGACACCAGTGTCCATGTTTCCAGGGTGAGCTGTAGCCACCCCCTGCCACTCCAGGAGACTCTCCAAGACCAGCAGAGCATGTCACCTTGTCTTAGAGCAGCCTTTAGTCACAACCTCAGGAGGCGTAAGGATACCAGGGATGGCAAAGATGGAGCCTGAGAGAGATGATGGTCCCTGTGTCACCTCGTTCTCAGCGGCAGCTGCTGAATCTTGTCTCCTCAGACTCTGGCTCAGGGGAGATAAAGGCACTTGTGGAAAAGGATTCCCAGCTTTGTAGAGACAAGGGTAGCAATGCTGGAGAATCTCAGGCTTCCTCTATGCCTGGGATAGCCGTGGGGGCTGGAAATGATTCCCAGGGATCCTGGACTTGTGGAACACAGCTCCCAGTGTGTCCTAGAAAATATATGGCTGAGATTTGCAAGGCAATGGGGTTCCTGCTAAAAAGATGGCAGTCGTTAGCTGGTAAAATTTGGTTTTACTGTTTAATGTGACATTGTTTTGCCCAAGGGTGGGTGTGGAACCATTGGGAAATGAATGAATGAATGATCACGACTAGTAAAATGGAATTCTTAGAAAATAGTTTTCCCCTATAATATGTCAAATATTTTAGTGAATCCTAATAGAAAAATATTTTAGTTGATTTTTAAAAAATTTGTATTGGAGTATAGTTCACTTACAATGTTGTGTTAGATTCAGGGGTACGGCAGGGTGAGTCAGTTATACATGTGCATGTGTCCGTTCTTTTTCAGATTCTTTTCCCATACAGGTCATTACAGAGTGTGAGTAGAGCTCCCTGTGCTATACAGTAGGTCGTTGTTGGTTATCTATTTTCTATACAGACGTGTGTAGATGTCAGTCCCAATCTCCCAATGTATCCCTCCCCCCCTTTCCCCTTTGGTAAGTATATGTTTGTTTTCTACATCTGTGAGTCTGCTTCTGTTTTGTAGATAAGTTCATTTGTACCATTGTTTTGGATTCTGCATATAAGCAATATCATATTTTAAAAAACCCACAATGAGGTAGCTCTTCACACCAACCAGGATGTCTGGTATCAAAAAGATGAACAATAACATGTGTTGGCGAGGATGTGAGGAAATTGGAACCCTCACACACTGCTCATACATATGTGGGAACATAAAATGGTGCAGCCACTTTGGAAAAATGGTCTGGTAGTTCTTCAAAAGATGAAGCATAGAGTTATCATAGGATCCAGCATCCACTCCTAGGTACCTACCCAAGAGAAATGAAAAGATATGTTGACACAAAGACTTGCACAGAAATGTTCACAGCAACATTATTCATAATAGCTGAAAAGTGAAAACAATCCAAATGTTCACTAACTGATGAATGGATAAATAAAATGTACTTTATCCATACAGTGCAGTATTACTCAGCCAGAAAGAAAAATAACGGACCAATACATGCTACAGCATGGACGAGCATTGAAAACATTATCTAAGTGAAAGATGCCATGGAAAATGCAACATATTTGATTCCATTCATATGAAATGTTCACAACAGGTAAATCTATAGGGAATGAAAGAGTAGTGGTTGGCAGGGCCTGGCGGAGGGGGAATTGTGGGGTAACTACTTAATGGGGACGGGGTCTTGTCTGGACGGATGAAAGTGTTCTGTGGCTGCATAGAGGTGAGGCTACACAACGCTGTGAAGTTGTCCACTTCAAAAGACTGAATTGTATGGAAAGGGAATTCCATCTCGATTTAAAAGCAGGTGATTTCTTTATACTGGAGACCACCACAGCTCCTGAGTCAGCCCACAGCAGTGCACACAGAAGTGGGTGTGGAACTGCAGTGCCGTCACCGCTTTTCCCTACACACGCGCCATGTGTGCATCCTCACATCACATCTGTGCAGCGCTCGGGAGTACCACCCACGGCCAGTACTACACGGCACAGGGGAAAGGCCACATCCAGCTCCCCCTGTCCCCATCACTGAGGATGATAAGACCACAGTGAGGTCACTTGGGATCGCTTTCCCACGTAATCATTGCATGTTTACATATGAAAAAAGCAACTGGAGCAAACTCCCAGAAGTCCCCTGTTGCCTGGATCAGTTCAGCCCTTCACCACCCCTCTCTGAGAACCAATGTGCAAATGTTCTGGGCAATTCTGCAGGCATGTTGCCAGTGATCTGGAATCACTGAGAGGTGCTGCAGATGAAGGGCTGCCCTGGAGTTGAGGTGGCACTGGAGGAGGGGCATGTCCGGCCTGCCACTCCATGCCCCCTGCAGACTCCTGCCTGGATGGGGCACGTGTGTATCTACTTGTGTCTCTGCACCCCCGGGGTCTGATTGACAAGGAGCGGGCACAGGATGGGGGCTCCGGTTCCAGGGTCGGGTCCTGACTCCTCCCAGAGGAGAGCTGCTCTGGGAACAAACAATAAAGCAGGCTGGCTACGTGGGAAAGGGTCCCTGAGAGGGGCAGGAGGTGTGCGTGCCTCTCCCTCCCCCTCCCTCGGGCAGGTCTCTGCCAACCATGCCAGGCGAATCCCGTGATTTAGCGGGAGCATAGGGTGATTGATGGCCAACAGGTGGAGTGGCCCAAGTGGCCCCTTGGAGGCCCTGGAAGGGGCATGCCTGAGAGCAGGTGGGGGAAGAACCGAGACACACCTGGGTAGAGACAAAGACGCCTGGTACTTGGGGATGGAGGGCAGGCCCTGCAGACCTCAGGGCCCTGGGCTCTGACTGTGGGCAAGTTCCTGCTGATGCTGGTCTCTAGGCGTCCCCCAAAGAGGGGGGAGTGCCTGGGGGGCCAGAGGAGCTGCCAAGGCCAGAATGGCCTAGAGGGAGAGAGGGAGGCATCATCCTGCCTGCCCTGCAGGTGGTCCCCATGGTGACTCAGAGCCCCGGCAGATCTAGTGATGCTAGACACACTTGCATAGGACACACTTGTTCAGAGGAGAGGTCAAGATCCTGGGGGTCTGTTTCTTTCATTGTTTATCAACAAAGGGCCCCATGCTTGGTGCATTCCTCTCCAAGAGATGGAGGCATTTAGTGGGGTTTGTTGCTGGCCTGTTTACTCACACCTTGGGGTTGCTGCTCTGTTTGGTAGGGCCAGCACCTGTGCCACCAGGCACCCTGATAAAGGTAGTGGTGGCAGGAATGCAGCTGCCCTCACTGAGTACTCGCTAAGTGCTGGGCACCTCCTTAGGACTTTGTAGGCACTGGTGTCCTATGTTCGGGCAGCATAGAGCACCTGGGGCTGAGTGTGCTTGGCATGGGGTGTGTGTGTGGGCCAGAGAGAGATCAACTTCGATGACATGGAACTCAGTCTGAGGGGGATCCACAAGGCCTTCACGGAGGAGACGTGTTCTGAGCTTGGTCTTAAAGGCCCAGCCAGGGCTAAAGGGTGGAAGACTAGCGGAGAAACTGTCACCAGTTCTGTCAGAGGGGAGATCCATGTGCACCAGGATGCACGTGTGCCTGGAGGGCCTGGCACACCGAGAGAGACTGGAGAGGCAAACAAGGACTGGTAATGAAGTTTTCCAAAATCAGCAGAGAGCTCTCTTGATATCCCCTATGGAGGCGCATTCTGTGCAAAAATGCGTAACAGTGGTCTGCATCAGGAGGGAGGTGGCTAGCTCCAGTTCTTGCAAAGGAAAAGCCTGCAATTACAAGCCAGGATTGGCTAGAAAGCAATTTGGAAGACCCCAACCAGCCGACGCTCTCTGTGCAGCCTTGGAAGCTAGGCTGTGCCTGGACTCCCAACCCAGGGCAACTGTGCATAATAAATGGGCACTATTTTAAGCTTCGAAATTTGTAGCTATAGGGTACACGAGGCTGGATTAGGTAAGTGCAGCTCCTTCCCATGGGTGTGGCTTTCTCATCATCAAGGCCACACGGAGTGGTGGATGCGGGGCTCAGCACTCCTCAGACTCTGGGCTTCCTTTGGTCAGCTTCCAGCTGTTTTCCTGGCTCAACTCACTACCACAATTTGGCAGTGTTTTTGCCCTCATTTGTCTTTCTTTACAAGATCTCCTTCCCTAAATTCCCTGACCAAACTCATTTCATTCCTAGCGACGTTTCTCATCACTGCAAGCTGCATCTTTAAATGGCCTCGAGGTCCCAAGGTTTAGAAGATTTTGAATTTTGGAAGACTCCACGTTCTTCTTCTTTCTCTTCCTCCGTATCCCGCCTCCTCTCCCAGGCTTTTGGCGCAAGGGTATTGGAATTGGTTCTAAAATTTGCAGGTCCAGATCACTCTTCCCATCTGCATCATCTGAGCAGTGCTGACTTAACGTGAACTGGCTCCCCCAGCCCAGCAGACACTCCAGGTCTCTGTGAGGTCCAGCAAGAAACTTAACATGAGAAGACCCAGGTCCCTAAGTAACGTCTTGAAGCACATGGTGACAAGAAGCAACAATACAATAAGGGACTTGGGCCTGACAACCTCAGCTTTTTGTTATCATGGACTGAAATATGGAATTGGCTTCTTTGATTTGAGCTCCATGATTTTAACTCATATCTCTTTTCTGTATAATTTCTCTAACTTGTGCCATTGGCCATTGTGACGGGTTGAACTGAGTTCCCCCTAAAAGGATATGTTGGAGTCTTAACCCCCAGTGCTTCAGAATGTGACCTTATTTTGGAGACAGGATCTTCACAGAGATAACTGAGTTATAATGAAGTTATCAGGATGCGCAGATCCTTCCCTAGCGCCTTCAGAGGTAGCATGGCCCTGCCGACACCTTGATCTCAGAATTCTGGCCTTCAGACTGAGATACTAAGTGTCTGTTGTTTAAGCCACTCAGTTTGTGGTACTTTGTTACAGCAGCCCTAGCAAACAAATACAACCCATTTCTTTATCGCAGGCAGTGTTCAAGCTGAATCCATGATTCCCTATCTGCATTCCATTTATAGACCCTTCCCATATAGAAACAAATAAAGAGAATTTTAAGGCACAAAAACTGTTAGTACAAACATCTGATGTTTTGCATGGATTACAAAAATCTTCCATGTTTGCCCTCCTAAATTTGCATTCTGTGGTACCTGCCCCATCATCAAGAGGAAAAACACATAAAGTCATTGTTAAAAGAGTAAAGACCACCCCCACCCCAATAACCTAAGATACCATGAGAAATGTTTTTCTTCATTCCATTGTGGAGCATCAAATTAAGCAAGTCTTTAAACATTTTGGTCTCAGGACCCCTTTGCACTCTTAAAATTTACTGAGGACCTCAAAGAGCTCTTGTTTATGTGGGTTATACACATATCAATATTTACTGTATTAAAATTGAAAATGAGAAATTAAAAAAATTGTTCATTCATTTAAAGATGACAGTAATAAAACCATTACATGTTAACATGAATAACATATTTTATGGAAAAAATCTATAAAACAAATGAAATTCAGTGGAAAGAGTGGCATTGTTTTACACTTTTGCGACACTTTGATGTCTGGCTTCATAGGAGACAGCTGGGTAATCATGTCTGTTTCTGACTTCAGTCAGCCACAATATCACACTTAGGTTGACTCTGGAAAACTCTACCTTACCCTCGGAAAAAAGTGCAAAAGGCAGAAACATCTTAGCATCATTATGAAAAGAGATTTGGGGCTTCCCTGGTGGCGCAGTGGTTGAGAGTCCGCCTGCCGGTGCAGGGGACACGGGTTCGTGCCCCAGTCCGGGAAGATCCCAGATGCCGTGGAGCGGCTGGGCCCCTGAGCCATGGCCGCTGAGCCTGTGCATCCGGAGCCTGTGCTCCGCAGCGGGAGAGGCCACAACAGTGAGAGGCCCGCGTACCGCAAAAAAAAAGAAAAGAAAAGAGATTTGATCTTGTAGACTCCAGCTGAAAGGGTCTTAAGGACTCCAGGGTTCCCTGGACTCTGCTTTGAGAACCACAGTGTTACTCCATACTTCTTGGGTCCTGGAAATGTATTTATTAATTACATTGACTATGGTCATTGTTATCATTAATCATACATTTTATGTTTGTGGATGCTGTCACTGCACCTGTCCTGTGTGATGCTGTTACTCTGTGGAAAGCAGTCTGGAGCAGCACGGAGAGTCAAAGGAATGGCAAAAGGTCAGAATGAAACAGTGGTTAGGCCAGGGCTATGGAGGGACCTGAAAGCTAGCATTGTGGAGACATGCCGCTGTGAACAAGCGTTTCTGCAAGCCTGTACTTGCAGCTGGGCATAAAAAGATAAATAAGACAAGGCCATTCACTTGGAAAATTAAGAACTCAGCATGGGGGACAGATAAAGACAGACGTAAGTAACGCACAAAACTATGAGGTCACTGTTACAAGGAATAGCAACAGAATGTGGGTGCAGATTGTTGCAGGCAGAGAACGGGTTGGAGAAAGCCATCTCCTATGGGTGGACCTGGAGAATTTTCCTAGGGTGACCCGGGAAGGGGACATTCCAGAAGGGAGTGCCCCAAAGCATGCAGACAGGACTGGATCTACAGTACTGAGGGCACTGCTGGGCCAGTGCTGGCGGTGGGCTCTGAGAGGAGGTAGAGGCCTGGAAACTAGAGCATCAGCATCCCCTGGAAACTTTCAGAAATGCAAATTCTCAGGCCCTACCCTACTCCAGATACTTTGGGAGTGGAGCCCAGCGCTCTGAGCTTTAACAAAGCTCTCCAAGTGGTTCTGACAGGGAAGAAACTTCTAGAAGCACTGTAACCCAGCATTGGGTTAAGAGTACAGGGTTCGGGGTGACTGTATTCTAAGCCCAGTCCCACCACTTATCAGCCTTGTGACCCCCAGCAATACTCTTCACCTTTTGAACCCCATTTCCCGCAACTCTGAAGTAGCCATAATAAGGATATCTCCCTGGTAGGCGTGCATGGAGTCTTGGATGGGACAGTGTATATATAGCACTCAGGAGGTGTCTCAGACACAGCACTCAGCTGACAGAATGGGGCGCCCTCTTGCCTACCCTTCTCCGTGTGACTGCCCTTGATACGGAACTGGGCTCACTTGCTCAGTTGACTTGTTTTGGTGATTACTCATTTCACCCCAAGAAACACCATTCCCTTCCCTTCTCAGTTTCCTCATCTGTAGTATGGAGGTCATGAGATGCGCTCTTGGGCTGGAGCGAGGAAGTGAGATTACCGGAGACGGTCTCTCCCCCACACTGGTGCTCACCCTTCTCTGGGTCCTTTTCCTGGCTGCTGTGATTGTCCTTCTGCGTGTGCCCAGCATCACCACCCAGAGGGGGCGCTCCTGCAGCGTTATTGTGGGAAGAAGCCCTACGGTTTTGTCAGAGGGGCTACTGAGAGCCCTGCCCTGCTCCCACCCCGCCTCGGTCCCGCCTCTGCCTCCGGGTGCCTGGGCTCTGCAGCTCTTCCAGCGGCTCCTCTGGTTCCTGGGGGCGTGGGGGCGGGGCTGGGAGGGGGCGTGGCCGGCGGAGTGGGCCGGGCTGCCAGTGGCAGAAAGGCGAGTCTGGAGGCTTTGCGCAGTGCGACCCTGGATGCAGGCTCGGTGAGCTCCGTGCACCTTCCTGGCATCTAGACGCTGACTGACCGCCGGCCTGGACTCCCATGGAGCAGGGCGGCGGGCACGGCGTGCATCCAGATCCTCAAGCAACATGTGAAAATGCAGAAGCCAGTGTTTCAGCTCACCTCCCCAAGTCAGACTCGCAGGGGTGGGGCCCTGGAATCTGCATTTGAGTCTCATGGGCAGGGCGATGCTGCGAAACACGTTTGAAACTCTGGTGGGTCGGCACGGGCAGTGTTCTCCAGCGAAGCTGCCATTCCAAGGTCATGGAGTGGCACGCGCAAGGTTAAGGCCTTGAAAGATGGCTTTTGAAAGCTCCAGGCAGCTTTGGAATTGACCAAGACAACAAGCTTCTGGGTATAATTTTAGAGCATAATTTTAGTGTTTCATCATATTCAAATTCTTTGGAATTAGAAATCTGTAAGTGATGTGTTCAGTAGCGAGGTAACCAGAAGCCATTCTTGGTAAGCAGGTATGCAGGACCCCAGGTGTGGATGTGTGTGGTTTAGCACTGGAATTGAATGACCTGGGCTGAGAATGAATAAGTAAAGAAATATTCGTGTGTGCTAAGGAGAAACGCAGGTGAAAGAGTCATTGGATGATGGACTCATTGCTACTAAGGGATAAGGGCACATGCAGATGTCATGGGCCAGGAGGAGGCTGAACTCCAGGACCAAACTGTGCAGTAATTACAATAATAGACACAAGCATCAAGTGATCGTGATGCTCTAGGCAATGTGTCGAATACTCTGTAGGTTATTTCATTGACACCTCACAAGAACCCAGTATGACCATTTTTCAGATAAAGAAACGGAAACAGGTTGGGTGACTTGCCAAGGACAAAACTGGTCTCTGGTAGGGATGGGAATTTAACGCGTGCCCTCTTCCTCCTTACATGTGCTGCATCGCCATAATTTTCTTTTGTAGACATTAATTCTTGAGGTTATTTGCACTGGAGTCATTTTAGAATATATACGATTTAACAAGTTCAACTTCACGAGTATCTGCTTCCTGGGTGCATATTCTGGTGCTCAGTACTGTGGGAGGTCTAAAACGAGTGGATGATGTTGCCTGCTCTTTTATTTATTGGCAAGGGTTTTTTTTTTTTGTTTTTTTTACGGAGCTCCTACTGTGTGCCGGGCAGTCTCAGGCTCTGAGGACACTTCAGTCCCTTGCCTCACGCAGCCTGCAGGCTAATGAGGGTTAAGAGACATTCTTCAAATAACCACACAGTGTGATTTACAGTTACAGTCATGAAATGGAGAGCTTCTCAGGGCAATGAAGGTGCATGAAGGGGAATTGGCGTAGTGCGGGCGGTCCGGAGGGCTGCACCAGGGCAGATTTGTACACGTATACCCAGAGCATTGTGCATGTGAAGCAAGGAACCAATTTTTGTCCAGTCATGGCTGGCAGAGACTGCACTCCAAAAGCCCTGTTGGTGTCCCCAGAGGACTCAAGATGCCCCCCTCCCAAATATGTGCATACCTAGCTATTTATAAATCACATATGTGTTACTACTGTAATATAGTATTACTACACTATGAAATATCCACAAACTAGACACTTTAAATTATGTAAGAAAAATAGAAGATGTACTCTTGCCCCCTCCCACCTGGGGCCTGCCACCCGGTTTGTAGACTGCTGACCTTGAGGACTGGACATAAACAGAGTGAGTGGCATTTAAACAAAGTCACTTTCTCACTGCAGCCTCATGCTCAGCACTGCCCCATTATATTCTAGCCTTCCGGAACTATTTTAGCACCTTCAGCCAGGGCTCAGCCAAACCTGACCCATTGCCTGTTTTTCTATGACTGGAGGGTAAAGAATGGTTTAACATTTTCAAGTGGTTGAAAAAAATCAAAGGAAGAATAATATCTCATGACACGTGAAAATTTTGTGAAATTCAAATGTCAGTGTCCATAAGTAAAGTTGTATTGGCACACAGCCTTGCCCATTCATTCCCAGCAGCATTGAGCCAGCAAAACTAAAAATATTTTCCCTCTGGCCCTTTACGGAAACAGCTTGCCATCCCCACCTTTGACTCACTATGCTCCTTTTTGCCTGTAAGTGCTTCTCCCTGCCTCCTATTCCTGCCTCCTTGGCCTGGGTAGCTGGTACTCATTATGCCTTTTTCTGCTTAAAGAGTTCCCACTGGAAGCCTTCCCTATCTGCTGAATATGGGGAGGTGCCCTTGCTGTTGCCTCCCATAGTCCTCTGGCTTCCACCATCTTGGATCTTAGCAGCATCCTCTGATTTCCAAGTGCCTGTTTCAGCATCTCCTCTACTGGGTGCTGGTTTATGTGTGCTGTGCTGGGGGTTTGCTCTAATCCCAGCTCCCAGCCTAGCTGTTGGCATGGCATAGGTGCTCCAAAAGTGCTTCTTGAATGGATGAATGCCTCTCTGTGCTAAAATTAAATAGGGTTTCGGTTAGATAAACACCAGGACTCAACTTCGTGGCCGACTGGGATAACTCGGTTTACATTCCTCTTTCTTCAGAGACTCGAAAAGCAATAGCAAAGCTGCTACTGATCTTAACCCAGATTGTTTTCCAATCTGGAGTGAATCAATCCAAAGGACAAAACTCTTTTTTGCCATCTACATGTTTATATATATTTATCCAGCACAGAGCACTGATAAGAGGATGGGGCTTTGTTAATGATCTGCCAGTTGAAGAGGAGGGAGGAGTCCACGCAGGCACACACAAAGCTGGGGGTAGGAGTTGAGAGTGGGCATGTGAGCCAGTCCCTGTAGGTTTCCAGTACACACACTGCAGCCATGCGCCAGCCACATCAGGTCAGGCTGTTCAGGCTAAGCGTCACGGGTACACTAGAAGAAAAGACTTTTCTTTCAGTAATTGCCAAGGACTATATTTACTTAAGTGACTTCTAGCAGGTCATTGATGTGACTGTTTATAAAACAGCAGTAGCCAGGCTATTCCTTGAGGCTGCTTCCCCTTGTGCTGGACCTTCTTCCCTGTGGTTTCAGGATGCTGGTTGTGGGGCTCAGACCCAGCTGGCATATCCTCTGCAGGACACTGCTGGATGTTGAAAGCCTCACCTCCCAGGTGGGTTGCAGCTCAGAAATGTTGGCACGAGGTGGTCCTAAATGGCTGTCAGCAGCTTCAGAGTTCCTCAACCCCCCGTGGTTGAAATTGCTTGTCCTTACTTGTAACGTGGAGCGTTAGTTAGTGTGCTGAAATTAAAATGCTTAGCTAGCTTTTCTTTTTCTTTTTAAAATATTTTTAAAGGTGGTAAAAGACACATAACATAATATTTACCATCTGAACAATTTTGTGTACAGTTCAGTAGTGTTAAGTGTATCCATGTTGCTGTACAGCCAATCTTCAGAAATTTTTCATCTTGCAAAACTGAAATTCTGTCCCCATTAAATATGACCTCATTATTCCCCTCCCCCAGCCCCTGGCAAACACCATTCTACTTTCTGTCTCTATGAATCTGACTACTCTAGGGACCTCATAGAAGTAGCATCATGCATTATCTGTCCTTTGGCGACTGGCTTATTGAACTCACCATAAAGTTCTCACGGTTCATCCATGCTGTAGTATATGTCAGGGTTTCCTTACTTTTTAAGGCTGAATAATATTCTATCGTATGGAGAGACCACATTTTGTTTGTCCATTTGTCCACTGATGGACACCTGGGTTGCTTTCATGTTTTACTTATTGTGAATAATGCTGCTATGAACATGGGTGTACAAGTATCTCTTTGAGACCCTGCTGTTGATTCTTTTGGGTAGATACCAGAAGTGGAATTGCTGGACTGTATGGTAATCCTATGTTTAACCTTTTGAGGAACTACCTGACGGTTTGCTAGCTTTTAAAAAAAAAAAAAACCCAAACACCATTGTAAAGCAATTATACTCCAATAAAGATGTTAAAAAAATAAAACCAAGACTCTTCTAAACTTTCAAATAAAAAATAAAATTCTTTTAATAAATCAAATCATTGATTGTTTTTGCCCTGATTTTTTCCCCCAGGGTCTATTACAATGACAATGTGTCATCATGGGAACAGCGGACAGCTTCCTTTCTCTTCCACACCTCAGTTCCGTTTTGTTGGTGTTAGGGGGAGTCAGGCTCACACTGGGGCTACGAATGGGGCCGAGATGCCTGTGAATTCCCTACCTGAGGAGGCACCCCTCTGTGGGTCTGTGAATATGTGCCTGTTTCCATGGGAGGGCCCATAGAATCCATCCAGTTCTCAAGTGGTTCTTGACTGCAGAAGGCTAAGGGACACATCAGTTATCTCTCAGATTCCCAAGCACAACCTTCCCACCTCCAGCTTGGCCTCTTTCCATCCCCAGGCCAGAAGGCCCTGGGCTCTGCCTCCTCCCATCTGCCCTGTGGCCTGGCCTTGTGTCTGGGTCACAGCTGCTCATCTCAGGGCTCAACATCCTGGTAAGCTTGTTACAGCACATCAGTGACCTTGGGTGTCCAGTCACTACCACTGAAAACCACAGACTTCGTTTGTTCACTGGCCAGTCATTCCTTGAGCTCCTGCACAATGCCTGCCCTCTGATGTGGCAAGGAGGAGATTTGTGAGGACCTCTTTTTTTTCCCTTGACATGATCCAAGTCCAGAGCACCCCAAACACCTGCATTGGTTGGGAATTCAACCTGGTTTGCAATGTGGAAGGCGATAATTATATCGCCACACTACGGATGTGGGGTGATTACAATCAGCAGGTGATTGGGGGGTGTTGTGTGTTCAGTTATGTCTCCCTCTAAAAGATGTGCTGGAATCCAGTGCCCAGTACCTTATAATGTGATCTCACTTGGAAATAGTGTCGTTGCAGATGAAATTAGTCAATATGAGGTTGTTAGAGCAGGTCCTAATCCAATATGACTGGTGTCCTTATATAAAGGTGAAATTTGGACATAGCCACAGACATACACAGAGAGAAGACAATGTGAAGACACAGAGAGAAGACGGTCATCTACAAGTTAAGGAGGTCTGGAACAGATCCTTCCCTCCCTACATTTTGAAGGAATCAACCCTGTTGACACCTTGATTTTGGACTTCTAGGCTCCAAAACTGGGAATCAGTATATTTCTGTTGCTTAAGTCACCCACTTTGCAGTAATTAGTTACAGCAGCCATAGAAAACTATTGAGCAAGATGTGTATGTACTGCTACAGTGTTGAGAACTCTAGGCAATAATTCCTGTGCTGGGAAGTAATCAATCCATTGGGGATGTAAGGTGAACACAAAGGAAATTAAATCATGTTATCAAATTTAAATAATGATACAATGGGAGACTTCACAAGGCACTTAATAATAATAATAAAACAAATATAAGGAAAATAGAGGGAGATTTCTCACTGATACGTAACTGTTACTTTATTTTAATGCAATCTTCTCCACACATCTTAATTAGAATATTCTTAGAACTTGATTAAACACTAGTAATGTGTAAAGCACTGTGCCAGGTGCCAGGGAGAGACCAGGAAGCCTGGCTTGGTTTCTTCCCTCAGGCAGTTGATAATCTAATGCATCTAGAGATAACGAGAAGACAATTATATACTTCTCTGAACAGACCCTGTATTAGCTTCCCATTGCTTCTGTAACAAATGACACAGATATATAGTCTTAAAACAACATAAATGTCTTACAGTTCTGGAGGTCAGAAGTCCAAAATGGGTCTCACTTGGCTAAAGTCAAGGTGTCAGCAGGGCTGTGTTCTAGGGGAGAATCTGTTCGTCACCTTTTCCAGCTTCTAGAGGCCACCTGTATTCCTTGGCTTATGGCCTCATCACTCCAACCTCTGCTTTTGTGTTCACGTCTTTTCTAACTCTGGGCTTTCTGCCTCATTCTTCCCCATTTAAGGACCCATGTGATTAGGATACTTGAGGATAATCTCTCCATTTCAAGACCATTAACCTAATTAATCTGCCTTTTGCTACGCAAGGTGACATATTCACAGGTTCCAGGGATTGAGACATAGACACCTTTTTTTTTGGAGGGGGTTATTTCATTCTACTGACCCCAGACCCCAGACCCCAGACCCCAAAGACCTTCCTGTAGTGAAAACCAGAAGGATAAGGCTTTAGGGTGTTGTTTCGTCAGGAGCCCTTGAGTGCTGGACTCCAAATAATATTTCTGTTTTTCTTGTTTGTTACAAAAAAAAAGTACTGAACAAAAAACCATGAACCCTTCCATTCTCTCACAGATCATATCATTTCATTAGATTAGGATTCTGCCTTTGGGCAGAAGTCACTGAACACTGAGGGGAAAAAACCCAGATCACGACACTGAGAAGGGTGTCAAACTCCCTAACTCTAAGGCTAAAGAAAAGATAAGGACTTTTTTTTTTTCCTGCGGTACGTGGGCCTCTCACTGTTGTGGCCTCTCCCGTTGTGGAGCACAGGCTCCGGACGCGCAGGCTCAGCGGCCATGGCTCACGGGCCCAGCCACTCTGCGGCATGTGGGATCTTCCTGGACCGGGGCACGAACCTGTGTCCCCTGCATTGGCAGGTGGACTCTCAACCACTGCGCCACCAGGGAAACCCGATAAGGGCTTTTTGAAAAAAAAACAATGCTGACTGTACAATCACAAATGGAATTATCATTAGGTAATTGCTACACTCAAAGGAAAAGTGGCTGTGGTTCTGATGCTTTGTTAAGCCTAGAAAAATTGCTTCAAGCTTGAGATCACTTTGCGTGTACAAAGAAGTGAACACTTTTTTTTGTCCATGCCTCTCAGCTTGCGGGATCTTAGTTCCCCGACCAGGGATTGCACCCACACCCTTGGCAGTGAAAGTGTGGAGTCCCAACCACTGGACTGCCAGGGAAGTCCCTTATGTAGCTTATTCTGACAGGCCCTGGAGGTGGGGTAGGTACCTTCCATGATCCTCATAGCAGTTTCCAGACCATTCTCCTTTCCTCCTCCATAAAAACATAACACACAGCTCAGCTTTAAAATGTTTCACACCCCATCAGTCACCCTGCATGATTGTTAGTGCCCTGTGATGAAGCCTGGTTTACTTGCCATCTTTTCTTGATTATTTTATATCTTGCTCACTCTTGCTCTCTCTCTGCTGTTCCTATTTGAATTCTTGGTGATTTTAACACTGGGTCCTTCCAAAGCCAGGCAGGCAAGAACCTTGACTTCCTCTCTTCCAGTGACCTTGTCCCCTCCCCTCCTCATCAGCCAGTCACTCCAATGGTCCTTACCCAGACCATAACTCTTCCTGAAGCTCAAGTGCATGATTCTACTTATATGAAGTATCTAAAATAATCAAATTCATAGAATCAAAGAGTAGAATGCTGGTTACCAGAGATCAAAATATTGTATGTCAATGTTCTTCCCCCACCAGCAACTGCCCCATTTCTCTCTTCCCTTTACTACAAAATTACTCAGTATTCTGTCTCCAATCCCACTCCTCCCATTCTCTTTGTCCTTAAAAAACCCTTTTATTGTTAAAATAAAACAAACACAGAAAAGAGCATGAAACGAATGTACAGCTTAAAAATGTTTTAAGCCAAATGCCCTTGGAAACATTCGAATTCCATGAAAAGAGCTAGAGCCTTGCTAACCTCCAGGAAGTCCTCCATGTCCCCCCCCCCTCAACACACCTTCTGTATCACCCCGAACCTCTGAACAACCACTGTCCTGACTTTCATGGTAATCTTTCTTACTTTTCTTCCTACTATAGTTGCACTTTTCCTTTTTTGCCTAACCAATTACTTGGTCAATTTCTATCTATGTATCTATATATGTATCTACCTACTATCTATCATCTCTCTGTCTCTCTGTCTCTGTGTCTTTCTTTGTCCCTGTCTCTGTCTGTCTGTCTGTCTCTCTCTCTCACACACACACACGCACATACATTTTAGGTGTCTTTTAATCTATAGGTTGCCCCTCTATCTCTTTTATTCCCTTCTTCAATTTGTTTGTTGAAGGAACTAGATCCTTTGCCCTGAGGAGGAGTTTCCCTTAGCAGCATTCCATCAATTGCATTCTCATGGCATAGTTTAACATGTCCAAGTATCCTCAACATGTGCTGCACATTGGTAGTTGGACTTAGAGGCATAATCAGATTCAAGTTTGCTACTTTGCAGAGAAGACTACATTATAGGTGGGACAGCATTCTTTATGAAGAGGCACATAATATCTGGTTGTCTCTTTTTGTATTTTTAGTAGCCACTGATTCTTAATGCTTAGATCCTTAATTTATTAGAGGTTGCAAATAGCAACAATCTAAGACTATCTTCCTTCTTCATTTCTTTGTTGGAATACTTCTATAAAGACTCTCTTCCCCTCATCTACAGTTTGTATAAGAAAGGACTGACAAATGCTTGAATCTTTCCCTTTATTTCCCAATTTTCAAAATAAAACGTTGATCTCCTAGCAACCTCCCAAGGTTCTCATTTAAAAAAATCATTTGAGCTTGTGTATTTAGACATATTTTATGTATTTTAATTAATTACAGTTTCATTCTTACTGATCATGAAGTGGTCTCCTCTATGGCCAGGACGAGTCCCTTAGGGTAGTTGGACTTTTGAACACAAGACTTTGTTTTTTTATAACATCTTTATTGGAGTATAACTGCTTTACAATGGTGTGTTAGTTTCTGCTTTATTCAAAGTGAATCAGTTATACATATACATGTGTTCCCATATCTCTTCCCTCTTGCGTTTCCCTCCCTCCCACCCTCCCTATCCCACCCCTCTAGGTGGTCACAAAGCACTGAGCTGATCTCCCTGTGCTGTGCGGCTGCTTCCCACTAGCTATCTATTTTATGTTTGGTAGTGTATATATGTCCATGCCACTCTCTCACTTTGTCCCATCTTACCCTTCCCCCTCCCTGTATCCTCAAGTCCATTCTTTAGTAGGTCTGTGTCTTTATTCCCGTCTTGCCCCTAAGTTCTTCATGACCATTTTTGGGGTTTGTTTTTTAGATTCCATGTATATGTGTTAGCATACGGTATTTGTTTTTCTCTTTCTGACTTACTTCACTCTTCTTCTCTTTTTGATGGAACCACAGTCATGACCTGTCTGTTTGCCATTCTAGACTTTTTCACTGCATTTACATATCTTTCATGTCTTATGATAAGTTATATAGCATCATGCCTATTGATTGGAGGAATAAAAGCTCTATGCCATCAAGTTCTTTGGTTCCTCACCTCAAGGGCAAATGGAATAGAACAAAAGGTGTCATGTACCAGGACCTAGAAAATTGAAGCTAGTGCATTTGAGGACTATATTTCGTGATGGTCTGAAATTGACAATGAAGTCGTAGGTTGTGGGGTTGCTGTTAATACAGTCCCACGTCTATTTTCCTCTGTGCATTCTCTCTCTGCAGGCATGTTTGATTTGACTGTAAACTAAAACATTGGATGCATTTTCATTTCCAAGCCCTCTGAGAATTCGGGTTACTTTAAAAGTTAGCTCAGGGCTTCCCTGGTGGCGCAGTGGTTGAGAGTAGGCTTGCCGATGCAGGTGACATGGGTTCGTATCCCGGTCCGGGAGGATCCCACGTGCCGCAGAGTGGCTGGGCCCATGATCCATGGCCGCTGAGCCTACGCGTCCGGAGCCTATGCTCCACAATGGGAGAGGCCACAACAGTGAGAGGCCCGTGTACCGCAAAAAAAAAAAAAAAAAAGTTAGTCCAATGTTCTATTGTTAACATATAGTTCCTGGTGTGCAAAAGAGGATCAATACTGACAAGGCATTATCTATCTGTCTATCTATCTATCCATCCATCCACCCATCCATGTATCACCTATCCATCCATCCATCTTACCTGTAAGAGAGTTGTACTCCTGTTAGCCCAAAATATGAAAAGAAAATCATCTGCAAGACTATGTACCAAACCCGAATGGAAGATGTTTGGGCGATGCACCAAAACATGTGATGGGAGGACCAGTTAATATGTAATATTTTCATTCAATGGCCTTGCCTTCTGATGGTCCCTCTTAAGGATGCATAGCTTTAGTAATCAGGGGGAAAAAATGACTACAGTTGGCATCTTGGTTGTCCATTGAAAGTACTCCATGGAAATGTTTCATTCTTGAAAAGATGTACACAAAGATAATTATGAGAGAATAGTGAAGTAGGTCATACAGTTTTTTAAAACCCTTTTCATGTACAGTATAGGTATAGCTAGAATAAAAATTCTAGAGTCCTTGGACTCATACGTCTACTATAAGCATTCCTAGGTGGTTAGCTTACTGGTGCTGAATACTTTTCCAATTTTATGACTGTAAACATCATTTTAGATTTCCCCACGTGTACTTTTAAAACAAGGAACTAGGGCTTCCCTGGTGGTGCAGTGGTTGAGAGTCTGCCTGCCGATGCAGGGGACGCAGGTTCGTGCCCCGGTCCGGGAGGATCCCACATGCCACGGAGCGGCTGGGCCCATGGGCCATGGCCCCTGGGCCTGCGCATCTGGAGGCTGTGCTCTGCAACGGGAGAGGCTGCAACAGTGAGAGGCCCGCGTACCGCAAAATAATAATAATAATAATAATAATAATAATAAATAAAAATAGAACAAGGAACTAAAAGGAGCTGAGAATAACATCCATCTTGGAAGCAGAATCATGTGCATGCACGTGTAGAGGCAGAGAGCATGGATGATACACATCCTTATCAGGCAACTTAGGTCTCTAATGTCACGCTGAGTGTGTGTGTGTGTGTGTGTGCGCATAAGTGTGTGTATGTACATGTGTGTGTGTGTGTGTGTGTGTGTGTCTTGGGGTATGGGTAGCTCTCTGGTTGGGGCTGAGGTGACTCAGGCATCCCTGGTTTGTGTGATGGTCTGGCAGGTTCTGCTGCAGGGAGACTGCAGTGGCTGAGTCACCTGTTTTTCCTTCTCCCTTTTGTTCTGTGTTGTCACATGACACTTGTGCTCTGAGAGCTGGAACATGAGTTCTCTGGAGCACAAGACTGGAAACCTCGTCCAGGAAAAAGTTGGTGCAGGTGATGCCCAAAATATGTCTATTTAGCCATCCTCTACTTCATATTATATCTATGAGTATGTGTGAACAAAGTCGTACATACATGGATCTATTAGGGAAATGATAGTTGATATCATGAAACACATCATTTGATACTGATAATGGATGAGCTAAAACCTGTAAGTGAATTATAATACATATTTGTACAGTGTATACAGAAAAGGAGAACCTATTAACAGCGCACTTCTGGGTGGGAAGAGAGGGACTGAGAGAACAATTGTATCTTCTGCATTGCACACATTGAAATGGTTGACATTTATTTAAATCAAGTTTTTAAATATCAGGGCATCCACGCTGTAAAGAGAGTCGGAAAAAATGATATGGAAAGTAGGCATTCACATGAAACGGTGACCAAACATGCTCCTGAGGGAGGAAATGTAGCCCTAGCTAATATGTGCCGGTATGTGTATATGGATGCACGGGAACTGTGTGGGAATCCCATACACCATCATACTGAGAGTGAGCATCTACAATGTGTGGTCTCCTGTATATACCTCTCTTCATGTTTCATATTCTCTGAAAGCCCATTTGGTATTAGTTTAGAAGCACACACACAAAAAAACACACAAACGCTATAGGCCCTGTGTCTGGTACACACACACACCCTGCTACTATTAAACCTCTTTTACTATAACTGACATACAGTGTTATATTAGTTTCAGGTGCACTACTTAGTGATTCTACATTTTTATACATTACCTCATGGTCACCACAACAAGTCTAGTTACCGTTTTCCACCATGCAGAGTTATTACAATACGATTGGCTGTATTCCCTGTGCTGTACATTACATCCATGGGACTTTGGATTTGTTGCTTGTGCTCTTGGTGTCAGATCCAAAAAAATCACTGCCAATCCCAGTGTCAAAGAGCTTATGGCCTATGTTTCCTTCTAGGAGTTTTATGGTTTCAGGTCTTACACTTAATCCATTTTGGTGTGAGAAAGTGGTCCAGTTTGAGTCTTTTGCATGTAGCCATCCAGTTTTCCCAACACTACTTGTTGAAGAGGCCGTCTTCTCCCCATCGTCTACTCTTGCCTCCTTAGTCGTAGATGAATTGACCGTATGTGTGCGGGTGTATTTTTGGGCTTCCTCTTCTGTTCCACTGGCCTGTGTGTCTGCTTTTGTGCCAATACCATACTGGTTTGATGACGGTAGCTTTGTAGTGTAGTCTGAAGTCAGGGAGTGTGATTCCTCCAGCTCTGCTCTTCTTTCTCAAGATTGTTTTGGCTATTCGGGGCCTTTTGCGGCTGCTACTATTAAATCTACATGTCCAGGACAGACAAAGGCTCTCAGGAAAGCAGTCGTCCCCACTCCTCTAAAATAGGAGGGGGTAGCAGAAAGTCAGTAGCTTAACGTGGAAGTATTTTGAAATGCAACAGAAGAGAGAAATAAACACAACTCCCACATTATAAGTGACATTTAACCAACATTTCTGTTTCAGAGTGGCATGCATTCCAAACCTGGGGAAGGGAGCATGATGAACCAATGTCTGATTCACTGGCTTAATTTCCTATCTGCTTTTGCATTTTCTAGATCAACTTTAGAGGTGCCTGAGTCCTGGGTCTCTACAGTTGATGCCGTTTGATCCCTGGGAGACCTCAGTGCACTTCAGAAGCACAGAGCAGGGTCAAGGGTCTGCCAGTCAAGCAGCTGGAGTGTGGGAATCAACAGATCCAGCTCCAGAACCGCAGCTACCATGATCTGCATGCCCTGGGTAAGCCTTTCCCCTTCCCCTAAACATTGCATTTGTAATCAGTTCTCTATGGACCTCTGGATTCTAAACTCATGCTCTTGAACATGGCATTGCGCTGACACCCAGTATATCTGTACTCTGGAGATCACCTCTGGCTCCCCTGGGTTCACAGGCAGTGGGGCACTGGCACCCTAGAAAAGAAACTGTGAAGCATCCCTCTAGGATGGGCCTCGAGGAGCACAAAAGGCACAGGACACCCAGTGACACAAATGAGGTCCTGGACATGAGACCCACCTCCCCACATGGTTGCTCTTTCATACACGGTAGTAAGAAATAGGGCAAGACATTGGGTTAGGAGGGCGATAAAACTCCTCTGCTATCTTCGGTAGTTTTCCCTCATATACTTGCCACGTATCCACCCCCTAGACACATGGATACACACCCTTTATATTTCTTTGCTTTATCTTTTATCCATTCTCTTTGGCCAACCTTCTTCTACTTTCAGAAAAGGCATATCACTCCCCCACCCCCTGCGCCCTCCTCATACTTTTCTTCTTTTCCATATTCCAGTATTCTTCAGTATAGTTTGTTGAACACATGACCTCCAGCATCTCTAGGAGATTCGTATGGAGAAAGACAGGCCGCACAAGCTGTAAACGTTTTGTAGTCCTAGGCAAAAAGGTGTGGTCAAGAACACTCTTTTAGGGAAGACCTGCCATAGCTGTGGGTATGACGGCCAGACCCCTCAACCTCGGCTAACTAGCCCTTGGTACCCAAGTCAAATCATGATGAATGCCGAGGATGTCCTATGCGATTGGAAAGGCCACTTTTGGCCAGCCAAGGTCTTGTCCAGATCTAGGACCCCACCAAAAAAGAAGAGGGAAAAGGCCTTTTTTCTAGAAGTTCAAATACTCTCAGTAGATGAAAAACTCAAAGTGAAAAGCACAGACATAAAGGCCTTAAATGAGCCCATGATTGAATCTACTGCCTCCTCACTAGTGGCCCAGTCGAAGGCCAGTCTCCCACCGGGAGAGGAAGTGGCCTACAGAAGCGCTCTTACAGTGGCCTGGGAGCTTCTGAATGAGAGGGCACATTGGGGTCTGGCAAGAGTGGTGGGTGATCCGGAGTCCACGACACGGTCCCCAACAGGACCACAAAAGCGACCTCGTAAAATGTATCAGAAGCCCAGAAGGAACTTACCGAGGAGTCTTAGGAAAAGTAAAAACCCCAAATCATCCTTGGTAACTTCAGAGAGGGAGGACGCCCCATATGGTGACAAGTCACAAGTGCACACAGCCGTCACCCCTATTCCAAGGGAAATGCAAACAGAGTCCTCTCAAAGTTCCAGCGTGTACCCAAACTTCCCGTCACTTTCAGAAGATGACCATGAGAAAGAGGGCAAGGAAAACGGGGACACCTCAAGCGTTATGTCCTTGTCTTGCACAGTCAAGGAGGAGGGTGCCTCTGCTCAAGGTGCAGGCATCCTTCCATCGCTGCCACCAGGTTTCATCCTCACTGTGCCCGAGGCTCTGAAAGAAGAGGCACACGACACCTGCCCAAAGACCCTGGCTGTCTCCCCTGAATGTGCTACCACCTCCGGGAATGTTGAGGACCCTGGAGAGGGCACCTGCAACCCAGGCTTGGAAGGCGCAGCAGCGTCCTCCTGTGCCCCTAACCTGAGGCTGCGTTATTCACTCCGTCTAGCAAATAGAAAAAGGAAGCTGCAGGTCCCAGAGTTTGAGGAAGGGCAGCAAGAACTTCAACCTTCAGCTGGCTCAAAGGCTATTAACCCCACCAGCACCACTGAGAAGGGTGTGGGCAAGGAAGCGGGACAGCTGACAAGCATGGCTTTCCCACAGAAGCCGTGTCCCATTGAGAGAGGAATGATGGTCTGGTTTAAATTTCAAAACCACCCATTTTGGCCAGCTGTGGTAAAGAGTGTCAGCCCAACCGAGCAGCCTGCCAGGGTGCTTTTGATTGAGGCCAACATACACCATGAAAGGAGCAGCATTCGAGTTCCTCTTTGAAGTTTGAAGCATCTGGATTGTAAAGGGAAAGAAAAGCTAATGAAGAGAGCCAGGGAAGTGTACGGGCAAAGTGTGAACTGGTGTTTCTCACTGATTTCCCACTACAGAGAAGGACTCGTTCGCGGGTCTTTTGCAGGCTCTTTCCTGGACTATTACACTGCTGACATCAGTTACCCAACGAGGAAAGCCGTCCAAGAGGGGGATCTGCAGATTGAGTTCCCAAAGGTGAATTATGCCAACCTGGAAGATTCTGAGGAGGAGACCTCCGTGGGTGGGAAGAGGCCCTAAAAGAAAATCCTCTCTGACTGGATGAGGGCCACTCGGGACCAAGCCAACCAGAAGCTAGTGGAATTCATCATGAAAAGAAAGGGGGCTGACCCCCATCTTCTGGACATTGTCAAAGGCAGGAAACAGTCCAGGTGGTTGGCATCATTTCTGAATTCACACAGGTACCTGATCTGTGTTGAAACACACCTGGAGGACGAAGATCAGTTGGATGCAGTGGTAAGACATTTACAAGAAATCTACAAACAGATAGACAAGAAAGTGCTGGCTCTGACGAGAGATGACAAAGTGAGTTTTGTTCTGGAAGTTCTACCAGAAGCAATCATTTGTTCAGTTGCTGCACTGGATGGATTAGAGATCAAAGAGGCAGAAGCCAAGTACCTGCAAGGGCCACCTGTGCATTACCGGGAAAAAGAACTGTTTGATAAAAATATATTAAAGGAAATGAGAAAGAGATCAGCAAGGAGAGGCAGAGCTAAGTAACTCCCCGCCTGCGCCCAACACCTCACCCAGGAGACCGTTAGTAAGAATCCCTTCCTGTCTGAACGGCATGATCCTTCCACTCCTTCCGGAAATCCAAGGCCTTGGGAACACGCTGAATTCATTCTGGATCCACCTCTAGAGTTTGTGGGTGGCATGGTCATCATCATTTCTTGTTCCCAAACCCCTCACACCACTAGTTTGTTAAAATATTGCAAACAGCTGTACTTCCCGCTACTTTCCCGGATGTGTAATTTTCCAGATATTTTCATGACAGGGCTTTTGACTATACTTCATATTTTAAAATAGGACACACATTCTTTTATTATGTGAAAAAGCTCTGAATCAGATACAAGGCAACAATCGTTTTTAAAATCTAAGGCATATTTTTTACAGAAACACCACATGGGTTTCTCATTCTTCCTGTGGGACATCGGTATACACAACTGATTGATTGGATTCCTTCTTAAGATAATCCTTGATTTTTCCCTGCCATGCTTATCCACTAGGAAAAATAGCCCTGAGAGATGAAGCCAGTGACAGAGATGTTTTCTATATATTACTGCCACCTCCCAATGGTTCTTGGGAAAGCAATCTGAAATCCAAACAAAGTTAACGGGCCATTTGCATGTAGTCCACCTGAGGGTGAATGAAATCTCAGCATGCAGTAAATATTTTGTCAGCCTGTGCAAGACTGTTAACTCTTCGTTTCCCTGAGATTTCATTTGTGGGAGTAGCTCTTTTTCAATGGCTAAATGGTTTCCCAAAACAGACAGGCTCCTGGCTATCTTCCTAACTGAGAGTGACTGGATCCCCTACATGTAGTCGTCTGTCCCCATGTGGAAGACAACTAGAGCCATCGTAGACACAGGCTAGCTACTCTAGACCTGGGAGTCCAGACTGACCACTAGGAGCCCATCTAGCTGGCATAGATTGTAGGAAAGCAGGCACTTTGTCCTGGACCCACGTCCCCTAAAAAAAGCAGTCATTTGTCTCAAACCAAGCAAGCTTGATCCTTTGACTTATTCATCGACTAGCTCCAACAGGTTCCAGCAGTATAAATGCAGATAGGTAAGTCATTCCAGGCTGTCTGAGCAGTAGGTGGACCAGGATCTGGGAACTGGGAAATGGGTTACAGAAAAGTCTCCATTCAGCTAAACACGGTTGTTGTCGGAATACAGTGAAAAGTATGTAATTAAGAGATAAATTCTGGGGCTTCCCTGGTGGCGCAGTGGTTGAGAATCTGCCTGCCAATGCAGGGGACACGGGTTCGAGCCCTGGTCTGGGAAGATCCCACATTGCCGCGGAGCAACTGGGCCCGTGAGCCACAACTACTGAGCCTGCGCGTCTGGAGCCTGTGCTCCGCAACAAGAGAGGCCACGATAGTGAGAGGCCCGCACACCGCGATGAAGAGTGGCCCCCGCTTGCCACAACTAGAGAAAACCCTTGCACAGAAATGAAGACCCAACACAACAAAAATAAATAAATAAAAATTTTAAAAAAGAGATAAATTCTGAAGCCCATGAATTGTTATCCTAACTCGAAACAAGATTCTTTTTTTTTTTTTTTGAGAGGGAGAAAAATGTTAGAAAAGCTAGTTTACTTTTTAAAACTTGGGTGAAAATAAACATTAAAGGTTTAACGTGAATCTGAGTGTGTTTTTGTTCTTAGAAAGCATCAACTGTCACTCACAGGCCCAGGTTATGTGTTCACATAGCCACGTGATTTTTTTTTTAATTTGCAAAGGTTAGTTGTTTTCATTTACTATAAAACCATTGTATCTTTTACATCAAACTTCCACTTCATCACACCTCAGCTTGTACAATGACATAGTCGGAATGTCTAAAAAATACATATTTGTATATATATGTATATGTATATGTATATATCATTTTAGGATCTTGATGGATTCGTTGCTATCTTTTAAAGTTCATCACGAATTTTCCTCTCATTCTAAATAAGTATTCACTTTCATGCTCGTTTTTGTAATTTTAGAAGAGGGCCTTCCATATGGTTTAAGCTTCAGGCCCAGCAGAACCCGTTTGGACTCTTCCTGAGAAACACCATGACTCCTGGGGCATTTCTGCCTGGACCAATGCACATGACATCCTCATGGTCCTGGGAAGTGCTTGGAAACACACCACGTGCACACTCTATGTGGACCTTACACACTGGAAAAACACACTTCACTTCTTCTATAACACCGTGTCTCTCTGAGTCAAATGTATCTCCCACCTCTTCTTTCTCAGGGAGGCAGCTCTATCTCTATGTTCTAATATTTTCTTTATGACTTCATTCATTCATTCACTCACTCACTCATTCAAAGCGTTGTGCGTTGGCAGAGCATGTCAGGTGTTTAAGACTCTGCTCTGAGGATAAGTTCCAGGTGCCACAGGAAGGAGATCACCATCTTGTGACCTAGGTGACAGTCTACTTTCTAAGATGTCTGGGATGCACTACTCCGCCTCTTTAGTGAGACATTTTTATCAGCATCACGGACTGATGGCCTATGTGTGAAACCAGAACCCCAGCGGTCCCCACAGTTGTGAGTTCGTGGGTGCCTGTTGTTTTGGGTTGAAGGGGAGAGTTCCTGGTTGCGTGGAGATGGCTTGCACAGCATTTACAGTTCTCCATATCCTGTATGGATCTGACAAAGGTAAAGTGGAACCCCGAAACCGGGTAAGGTGTCAAACAGGACAATCTTGAATACTCAGCATCCCCGGGCCCTCTCCTGGGCATTAGGTTAAATTGTTAGATTTTTGGCATAGCAAATTAACACTATAAAAATCTTGTGGGACCTAGGTAAGCAGTTAACTAAACATAACTTCAAATAATCATAATAAATAAGCAAAATATGAAAGATGAAGCATTAGATTCTTCTCAACTGTAAAATCTCCTTTATTATTGGACAGTGGGTCAGTACTTTATATGCCTGGGGTTACCTTGGAAATTAGAAGAGATAAGCAATGGTAACTAGAATAACTAATAGCAGAAAGGAATCTAAAAATCACCTTTAAAAAAATCAATATTTAACTCTTGTTTTTTGCTGCAATAATGAATTATTCCTATATGTAAATGGAGGTATCTAAGTAAGTAGTCTACTATATATAACTAGAATAACAATGGGAAATCAAGTAGTAATTGAGAATATTTTTACACATATAAATTCTTTTTTCTTGCTGAATTAATGAGTTAGTTCTGTATAACAAGATGTTCCAAGGAAATTAGTTAAGGAACAACAGTAAGAGACATCTAGAATGACTGGTTGAAGCCCAGAGGCTGAAGATCACAGTCATCACAACTCAAAGTTTTCATTTCTTGTTGGAATGAAAACTTAGTGCTATTGACAGTTAGCGTTATCTAGATAAATAGTTAACAAGACATAACGACAAATATTAGAATAACTACTTGATGCCAGGAAGTAGAAAAAAACATCCTTCTCACTTCTAAGTTCTTTGTTCTTGTTGGAATAATGCATTATTACCACAAATACCTAGTGGTGACTAGTAATTAGAAACTTAGAGATAACCAGAACTATCCAGAGTTGAATACCGTAAGCTAAAGAAACCTGCTGGAATCCAAGGAATTTGAATAATCATTGTTTCAACTAAGAATTCATATCTCTGGTTGGAAATAATAGTTAGTTCAGGAGATATCCACTATTATCCAAGTGACTAGTTAACTAGAGATAACCGGAAATAACCAGAAGACTTCATGAACTAGAAGACCATTCTCAACACCAACATTTTGTTGCCCAAATAATGTGAGAGTACTATCTATATATTTAGTGGTACTTAAGTAACTAGTTAAGTAGACATAATAAGTGATTACTTTGAAATCTGATTGAACACATAAAGTTGAAAAACATATTTTTTTTTTTTTTGGCCATGTCGTGCAGCATGAGGGATCTAGTTCCCCGACCAGGTATTGAACCCACGCCCCCTGCATTGGAAACGCGGAGTCTTAACCACTGGACCACCAGGGAAGTCTCCACATATTCTTTTCCAATAGAAATTCATGTATATTTTAGGTACTGTGAATTAGTACCATAGATAATTAGATTTTCCTAGGGAAGACTCAACTAGAGACACCTATGTAGAATAAGAACCATTAGCCAAAGCCAGTAAGCTGAAAACTACATTCTTCTTAGCTCTAAATTCTTATTTCATTTTTGAATAATGAATTATATCTATAGATGTTTAGTGGTGCCTGGGTCAATATTTTAGTGGATATAAGAATTGACCACTAGAATAAATATTTGATGCAAGAATGATAACATCTTTTTTAATCTAAATTTTATTTCATTTAGGAATAGTGAGTTAATATTATAGGTAACTATTGTTTCTTGGATATCAGTCTATCCAGAGTTAGCTAGAAATAAGTAAGTAGTGAGTTCCAAGAAGTGGAAAACATGTACTTCTTAACAGCATCATCTTATTGTTTGTTGTATAGATAACTAATGATGTGTAGGTAACTAGTTACCTAGAGTAATATAAATATAATCAGAATGATGTTTTAGTCAGGAATCTGAAAAACTCATTCCTCTAAAATCTCATTCCTTTTCACATAATGCATTTTTATTATAGATAATAAATTAGATATATAGATTATGGATAAATAGTAGTACCCAAGTAACTAGCTTAGCAGAGATAGAGATTACTAGGGTTGAATTAAGAGGTTGAGAGGCCATTTTCTCAATTCTAAATTCTTATCTGTTGTTGAAATAATATGTTACATCTGTTCTAGTTGTGTGTATGGAAAATGTATTAGTACTATTGATAACTATTGGTCACAAGATAGTTAATTAGAAGTAAGTAGAGCAAATACTTCATGCCAGGAATTGGAAACACATGTTTCTGACCTCTAACTTCTGATTTATTGTTGCATGGGATGTTAGTTATACAGATAATGCATTGTACTTATGTAACACTACTTATCTAGGAAAAAATATCTCAGGTAGCTGAAATACACATTCTTGTTGCATCAAACAACTCCTTTCTTGTTGAAATATTGTGTTATATAGAAATATAACACAATAGTGTTATATTGGTTATAAATAGTGGTACCTAGTTTACTAGATATAACTAAAAATATCTAGAAAAAGAGATTGGATAATGAATAACCGTTTACTAAAATCTAAATTCTTATCTCTTGGGACTTCCCTGGTGTCTCAGTGGTTAAGGATCCACCTGCCAATGCAGGGGACACTGGTCTGAGCCCTGGTCCAGGAAGATCCCACATGCTGCAGAGCAACTAAGCCTGTGCGCCACAACTACTGAGCCTGTGCTCTAGAGCCCACGAGCCACAACTACTGAGCCTGTGTGCCACAACTACTGAAGCCCACGTGCCTAGAGCCCGTGCTCCACAATAAGGGAAGCCACCACAGTGAGAAGCCCATGTGCTGCAGTGAAGGGTAGCCCCCACTCGCTGCAACTAGAGAAAGCCCGCGTGCAGCAACGGAGACCCAACACAGCCAAAAAATAAATTAATTAGTTAATTTTTAAAAATTCTTATTTCTTTTGGAATTGTATGTTAGTACTATAGAAAAATACTGGTACTCGGGTAAGTAATTAAGTAGATTAGATTAGTAGTAATCTATTAGCAATTAAGTAGATTAGTAATTAGAGATTACTAGTAGAAGCCAGGCAGTAGAAAACACATTCTCCTCAATTCTAGCATCTAATTTCGTGTTGAAATTAGTATAGATAATTAGTGGTACCTAGGCAACTAGTTTACTAGACACAAGTTTTTAAAAACTGGTTAAATCTAGGCAGTGGAAAATATTATTTTCAACCTTAAATACTTATTTCTTTTTATAATATCGTGTTACTATTATAGAAAACTAACTTTAATTAGGTAAGATGTAAATAGAGACAATGAATATAACAAAAATAACTTTGTAAAGCCAGGAAGCTAAAAATCATATTCTTCTCAACTCTGAATTCTTATTTCTTGTTGCATTATTGATTTAGTACTGGAGATAAGCAGTGGTATCTAGGAAACTAGTTAACTAGATATGACTAGCAATAACTAGAATGTATATATATATTTTTATATATGTGTGTGTATATGTGTGTGTGTATATGACAGGAAATAGGAAACACATTCTTCCGAAATCTAAATCCTTGTTTCTTGTTGGAATCATGAGTTAGTTCTCTAAATATCTTGGGGAGCCTAGGTAAGTACTTAATGAGACAGAACTAGAGATAATTAGAATACCTAGATGAAGTCCAAAAGCTGAAACGTTAGATTTTCCTAAATATTTATTTCTTGTTTTATAATGTGTTAGTATCATATATGGCGAGTGGAACCTTAGAAATTAATTAACTAGAAATGATTAATGATAACGAGAATAATTAGTTGAAAGCAGAATTCTAGAAATCACTCCTCAACACAAAATTCTTATTTATTGTTGGAATAATACATTAGTACTATTGATAAGTTGTGGTACCTAGGAAAATAGTTCCTTAAAGACAAGTTGAATAACAAGTAGAAGCCAGGAACTGGAAACATTTTTTTCAAATATAATATTTGAAAAATATAGATAACTAGCTAAATGGATATTACTAGATATAATTAGAATAAATAAAGACTAGAGGCTGAAAATAATGCTTTTCTGAAGTCTAAATTTTTATTTCCTATTGAAATAAGAGATTAATACTCTAGATGATTAATGTTACCTAGGTAAGTTATTAACATGGGGATAACTATAAATAACCAGAATAACCATTTGATGCCAGGAAATTGCAGAATAGGAGTTTTCTACATCAATCCCCACCCCCACACAGAACATCCATTTTGACAATCACTCATGGATGAGAGTATCTTTGTTCAGTAGAGAACTTCCTGCATGCTGTTGGAGCAAGAGTCTGAGAATAAACACATTGAAGAGGGTAAGAAGGACAGTTTCACTACACCTGTGTCACTCCTCCCCCAATGTGGCACAGTTCAGTGCCAAGAGAAACTCCCTCAGCCCACAATGTTTCCCACAGGGGAAAGTGAGAGAATGTGAGTGAGCACTCACCTTCCTCAGTCACGTGGGATGCTGCCCAAAATGCCCGCTTCTTTCTCATCCCACACAGAATACTGAGGTAATCTGCGCAGCTGAAGGATTGGAGAGAGGCTGGGAGAAGAGCCATGAGAGCTTCGAACTCATCAAAGGGACACTACGAACCCCTTCATGGTTCATTTTACTACCTACTTTGTGGAATCCATTAGGAAACCCGCCCAGGAGATGTTGAGGACACCTCACCTGCAGACCGCTCCCCAATTGGCCCACAGGCACCCACAATGCCTCCAGTACCCCCCCAACCCCTGTGGTCAGCTCCTGGAGTGTACTCCTATGGACAACAAATGAAAGCCTTTAAAGACAGCTAGTGAGCACATACCAAAAGCTGGCCTAACTCTGTGGGATTGGAGTAAGGCTCACAAACTTGACCTTTTCAGGGCACCACTCTAGGGAAAACAAACAGGAGGCTCTCAGCACCCTATGTGGCTTTGCAGGATTGAAAGCATGCAATCTTAAGAATTCCCTCCCAGAGATCAGCTCAGTGCTTTGTGACCACCTAGAAGGGTGGGATAGGGAGGGTGGGAGGGAGACGCAAGAGGGAGGGGATATGGGGATATATGTAGACATATGGCTGATTCACTTTGTTTTACAGCAGAAACTAACACACCATTGTAAAGCAATTATACTCCAATAAAGATGTTTAAAAAAACATGCATTATAGGAGATGCATCAAACTGATAAGGAATTGAATTTTGAAGGAATTCAAGAAGAAAAAAACAAAAACAAAAAACAAAAAAAGAACACCAAAAACCAAATACTATGTCCCACAGTGATCACACTGCACAGCCGGAGCTGAAACATGTTCATTTTCTTAGTTCTCAAATATCCCAGGCTGTCTTCAATTATAGTGACTTCTTTTGTGGTCTTTAAGGTTTTTGTCCCACAAGTAATAACATGAAGTCTTTTATTTAGAAGAATTCAAGCAGTCCAGATTTATATGGAGTAAAATATAAGAGTACATCGTGGCCCTCCTGAAGTCCCACACACTATTCTTCTCCCTTCTCCCTGTATCCACTGTCAATGATGACAAAGAGTCACACTCCACTGAGCTGCCTCTGGAGAGTTTGCCACACTTTCTCAGACTCTCATTTGCCCTAGAGGTAAACTTGCCTTGGACTAGTCAGCATCAAATTTCAGAGAACATAATTCATTTGGGGATTGTACTAAAAAATCACTGAATTGTACACTTTAAAAGCATTGACCTTATGGTATGTGAGTTATCTCATTTAAGAAAAAAGTTAACCCATAAAGACCTTAATAAATCAATACAAAGCCAAAAACAAAAACGAAATCACTTTGTTTAGGGTGGTGGAATTAAGGGTGGTTTTCAGTTCACTAAAAGTGATCGTTAATGTTATTTCACCTTTTAAGTGAGAAAATTGTTATGACACCCCACTTGTAATGTAAAAAAAAAAAAGGGATTCCTTTGGGGTGCCTCCAGGCTTCATTCCTGAAGACTAATTCACACTGAGTTGCCTTTGGCAGTCAGGAGTCATGCCTCTTGCCTTGCCTAAAAAGCATTTCCCTGGGCTCCTGCTAATGAAGCCTGAGGCACAGAAACAGAAGCCAACAGACAGAGTGGCTTCCTGGCATGCCCTCAGAACTCCATGGGCAGAGATACCAATAGCCTTCTCCCTCCCTTTCCCTCACTCCCTCTCTTTCCCTCACTCCCTCTCTTTCCCTAAATAGTACCATATTCTTTTGGTAGTCCAAGCTAAATGCCTGGGATTAATTCGTCATACCCACTTCTCTCCCTCATTAACCCACATTTACCGTCACCAAGTTCTGTCCATTCATCTTCCAACAGTCTTCTAAATCTGTGCACTTCTCTCTATCTTCATAGCAACACCCCAGGTCCAAGCCAGCACTCTCCCGAGCCTAAACTACTGACTACATTCACCTCCTATCTCCTCCTCCTATAACCTCTTTCCCCCCTTCTTTTAAAAAGTAAATCCAAGCCTATCACATTCTTCTCTGAAAGTACAGCAGGCAGGGGCTTCCTATCACCCTTGGAAATAAATCCCAGATCCTTCCTACGGCCTCCCAAATCCTGCCTCACTGTCCCAAGTGCCCATCTGACCTCAACTTGTGCCAATCCCCCTACTGACTCTGCTCCAGCCACTCAGACCTCCCTGTTCTGAAGACATAGCAAGCTCTGATGTGCTATTACTTCTTCTGAGAGTGTTCTTCCTCTTCAGATGGCCGTCACCTCCCCACCCCTCAGGTTTCCATCCAATACCACTGCCTCAGCAGATGTGGTAGGAAAATTTCTTTGGTCACAAGTCTCCCTTCCCTCCCTTCCCTTGCCACGGTTCACTGTAGGTGGCACAGTGGTTAATAATCCGCCTGCCAATGCAGGGGACACGGGTTCGAGCCCTGGTCTGGGAAGATCCCACATGCCACAGAGCAACTAAGCCCGTGCGCCACAGCTACTGAGCCTGCGCTCTAGAGCCCGTGAGCCACAACTACTGATCCCACGTGCCACAACTACTGAAGCCCGTGTGCCTAGAGCCCGTGCCCTGCAACACGTCACCGCAATGAGAAGCCTGTGCACCGCAACGAAGAGTAGCCCCCGCTCTCTGCTACTAGAGAAAGCCCACGCACAGCGACGAAGACCCAATGCAGCCAAAAATAAATAAAATAAATAAATAAAGAAAGAAAAGCATTAAAATATATATTAAAAAATCATCATCATCACCACCACCATCATAAGCTACATCATCATCACCATCGTAACCATCATCATTACCACAGATGAGGGTGATCTGTGTTGTAGAAAGGAAACAGGAAAGAATGTGTCTAAGAGTCTAAGAGTGAAACGATCCAGCAGGTAGGAGGGAAAAGATTCTGGTTAAAGGTGGAAGCATTCTATTTTAACTTCCCTTTAGCAACAGCACTTACTGAGTCCTTTCCATGTGCAAAATATGGAATGGAGGTTGATCCAACAATAATAATAATAATAATAATGGACACAGATCTTGCCCATAAGGAGTTTATAAATCCATTGCACATGCTTATGTCTATATTTTATGCATTATTCTCTAAGGATACTTGAATGCTCTAAAACGTCCAAGAAATAGCCTGTGAAATGCTGCCTCTTAATTTTATGGGTCTGCTGGCTGGTGTACGAGGAGGAGCTGCCCATTGCCAGCACAGTCTGGTCTCACTGCCAACAGATGATTCTTCATGCTGGGTAATCAGATTAGGGCCAACAGGCTGGAAGATGAAGGCCACCAGATTCCTGGGGCAGAAGAGTACACTTTATTTTGTTTTACCAAGAGAAGATGTTGCAGCTGAAATAACCTGCAGACAAGAGATTCAACAAACCAGTAAATTATAACTTTCAGGCCTGCCCCACAAGTGAAATTCTAAAGAAGTACAGAGGACTTCACAGTAGAGCATTCTTTTCAACTCACAGATTAACTTAGCAACATTAGTATTCAACACTGCTTTTTGTAGATGAAGCAACGTGGAAAGTATGCAGTTAACAATAAATGGGGACAATGTGGGTGTCTCGACCAGACTGTTCTGGATTTTGCAGTTTCCCCTAAAGATATACAAGCAAGACAGTTGAATACTCCTTTATTTATTTATCCTTTTTAATTTTTGAAACACAGCATTTTTAATTCAAGATGGAATTTTTTTATAAAGTGTTTTTTTTTCTTTTCATTTAAAGGTTCTAATAGGTTATTTGTGTGAGCTCAATGGACCTTTCAGAGTGAAATACTACTTTTTTTTCAGGTTCTTCATTTCTCCTTTTTAAAAAAATTTTTACTGGGGTATAGTTGATGTACAATGTTGTGCTAGTTTCAGCTGTACAGCAAAGTGAATCAGTTATACGTATACATGTATCTATTCTTTTTCAAATTCTTTTCCCATTTAGGTTGTTACAGGATATTGAGCAGAGTTCCCTGTGCTATACAGTAGGACCTTGTTCTTTATCTATTTTATATATAGTGGTTTGTATATGGCAATCCCAATCTCCCAGTTTATCCCTCCCCCCGACTCCCGCTTATCCCCTGGTAACCATATGTTTGTTTTCTACATCTGTGACTCTACTTCTGTTTTGTAACTAAGTTCACTTATACCCTTCTTTTAGATTCCACATATAACTGATATCATATGATATTTGTCTTTCTGTGTCTGACTTACTTCGCTCAGTATGACAATCTCTAGGTCCATCCATGTTGCTGCAAATGTCATTATTTTGTTCTTTTTTATGGCTGAGTAATATTCCATTGTACACATATACCACATCTTTTTTTTTTTTTTTTTTTTGGCTGCGTTGGGTTTTCGTCGCTGCATGCGGGCTTTCTCTAGTTGCGGCGAGCGGGGGCTACTCTTGGTTGTGGTCCGCGGGCTTCTCACTGCGGTGGCTTCTCTTGCTGCAGAGCACGGGCTCTAGGCGCGCGGGCTTCAGTAGCTGTGGCTCGTGGGCTCAGCAGTTGTGGCTCAGGGGCTCTAGAGTGCGGGCTCAGTAGTTGTGGCGCACGGCCCACATCTATGAATACCACAGACTCCTAAAAGACCCAAACCATTCCTACTTACCTTGAGCCTCCTCGGGGAGGGCTGGAGTTGGCAGCACTGTAGAAAGAGAAGATGGACAAGAAGGGGTCCAACAGTGTTCAAGATCTCCTCTGCTCCAAGACCATGCCAACTGAGCACCTAGTATGTGTCTAGCTGAGTGCTTTCCTCTGTGGAAGCTACGAAAACCAGGAGCAGACACATTTCTTCTCTCACGAAGAAAATCAATTTATTAGGAAGAAAATAATTAAAGCAGATTCCAATGAGCCCTTACATGCTGGACATGGTGGGGATGGGAAATTCTCTCAGCAACAAAGAACTGGCTTGATTTGTCCCTCCGTACACGCTGAGCACTCCCAATTCCAATCCCCTCCAGTCCCAGCTCTCTGCCTGCTCAATAAATGTTTGTTGGGTGAATGATTACAACAATTTGAGAATGAAAGCCCTGAGTACAAAGTCAAATGATTAGTTTTATTTGTTTGATTTTTTTAAATTAGTTTCTGCTTTATAACAAATTGAATCAGTTATACATATACAACTGTTCCCATATCCCTTCCTTCTTGCGTCTCCCTCCCTCCCACCCTCCCTATCCCACCCCTCCAGTTGGTCACAAAGCACTGAACTGATCTCCCTGTGATTAGTTTTATTGTAGAGAGTATACGGACTGCTGGAGCAACAAAGAAGGGAGGGAGGTGGGGTTGGGCAGTGATGCTGGATGAGTGAGAATGGCTTTATAAGGGAAGCTGAGACTTAGAGGGGACACTTCATACCTTTGACCCACATCATCAAGAGTCCTTACAGCAGAGGTTCAAGCCCCTTCAACTTCCATTGCTCTGCAGGGATGCATCCCCACCGCCAGGGCCTTCTGCGGGATTTACTGCAATTGTCTCATAACCGGTCTTCTTGCCACCCCCAATCTCATGCTCTACCTTCCATTGTCTACACGAGGGTGGCCATTCTGAAATGCAGTCCTAGGCATGGCAGGCTTCTTTTTAAAATCCTCTCCAAGCACTCCTTCTAGGATGAAACCAAATCCCTTCAAGTGATATTCTAAACCTTTATCAACCTGGCCTTATCTCCACCTCCTCTTGTCCCATGCTCCAGCAGAACTGTCCTTTTCACTGTTCCCTGCATACATTATGCTCCTCTATGTCTCCAATGCTTTTGTACATGCTTTTGAACACATTCAATTTCAAAAGCAATTACCATCTGATCCTAAAAACACCCCCACACTATCTCCTCGGGGGTTTAAAACATCTAGACACTCATAATTGCAAGGTTAGGTGAAAAAGGAGATAACAAAAATAGACATGAAAATGGACAAAAACAAAAGAAAATACACAAATTTGAAATCAGCTTTGTTGAGTAATAGACTTATGAACAGTTTCTGTTTCTTCTACAAGAAGAAATATGTTAGTGTTGCTATACAGGTATGCTCTGCTTTCGAAAGTTTTATGCTGCCACTTCCCTTTTATAGACCTACATTAGTACCTCTTTTTGCTAACCAAAGAAATCCAAAGGGAATTTATGAAAAGTGAAAATCGCATCGTGTTCAGCGTGTGTTTTGCGGGGGGCCACGACAGAGGCAGTGCGCACCCCTGAGCTGCAGCTAGAGTGGCACCTCCAAGCTCCTTCCTCAGGAACTACAGTCAGCATCTCAGCATCCAGCCTTCAGAGCTTTGACATGTGTCTGTGAGCATCTGTGCTTGATCTCTGATTTATTCTGTGCGTCCGTGAACAAGATGTGCCCTGAGGTCATTGCTTCTTTGCTGCCATTTCAGCATAGGAAAGGTTTCAGAGGAACACTCTGCTCTGGGATAGCAGGGAAAACCTGTATTTAGATTTCACCGGATGCCATCAAAATAGTGGTGTTAAAGTTTCATTTTAAAATGTCAACATTTACAGTGTAGCAGAACTGATGTACTTACAACTATTTAAACTTAGAGTGAGAGCTTTAGATGCCAACTGCCATGTGTGAGGGGATGCAGAGTTTCTCAGAGGTTTTTTTTAGGGGTTTTGTGAGCAAACACTGACTGCTTCCCATCTAAACTATCCTCTGCCGGCTAGGGTTCTGCAGCAGCCCATTCAGTGGTGTTCTGAAAGACCCCCTCGTCCCCGCCAAAACTTCCTCCACATTGCAGCAGGAGTGACCTCTTAAAATGCACATCTGATCACATTAGTCCCTTGCTTAGCAATCCTTCAACGACTTCCCATTGTGCTTTGAATTAGGGCTAGAGTCTTTCACCTGGTTTACACAGCCTGAGAGGTGTGTTATCTGTCTGCCAGTCATGATGACCTCAAACCAGCCTCCAACCCTTGTCCCATATGCCATATTTCAGCCTGTCTTAGGTAATATTGTCCCCACCGCTGGACGTGTGAACACTGCTGTGCCCTCTGCCTGAACGCTCCTGCCTTCCTTCTTCCCCTGGGTACCTCCTCCCTGTCCTTCAGCACCGTTGCCCCAGGGAGGACTTCCTTGACTTTCCAGACTAATTCGTATCCCTCTAGAGAGTTGTCCTAGAGCATTGTGTACCTTTCCTTCATAGCACTAGTCATATTTGCCATTTTATATGCATATATATCAGCAGGGGTGATACTTAAAGCAGATCCACAAAGACTCTGGAGTGATTTGATTTTACAAACAACCAAAATTGCAGTCCCTCCACGTGCATTCCCGTCCCATCCACAGGACAAACTCTCAGTTCCTTTTGAATGAGAAAACAGCCCTTTGGTCTCCCTTCATTCCTCCCTATGCTGCAGTCTACAGGGAACTGTCCATGCTCTGAGGTCTCCACACTTGATGACTCTTGACACTGAAAGGGGACACTTTTCTGTCTCAAGCACCTGGCTCTGGCAACCAAGAGTCACGGCTTTCAAGGGGATTGTCTTTGCCAGTCTCCATAGACGTGTGAAAGAAAAGAAACCAAGAGTTACACCCTTTGTTGTCTTTGGACATTTCCCATTGTGCTCACTGCTCAGATCCCTGAACTCTAGAGCCCTACCTGATTTGGAACAAGCACTCAGGGAATATTGGTTGACCCTTTGCATCTCTGTACCACCCATTCCTGGAAGGAAATGCACATGAAGAGCTTTTTGCTGCCACCTGAATGGATGCTAGGACGCTGGGATGCATCCCCTTGATGGACATGGCAGAGTTTATCCCATAACGTTTCCTCGGGGGCTAATTTCCTTAAGGTCTGTGGTCATGCCTTAGACTATGCACTGAGTTAGGGCAGGGTGTGTTTCTGCCCCGGCCCACAGGTCGGTGTAGGCTCAGCACATACTACAATGAGTGGAACATAGTGGGACAGCTTAACTCGTTGTTTGGATGAATTAAAGGAGGTCCTCATTTTGTCTGGGGAAAGCCCCAGGAGCTCCCCGAGTTCACAGGGATGGAATATCCTACCCTGTGGGGAGGGGCAGGGCAAGGATAAAGCATACCTTCCCTTTCCAAGGGAGAGGGACAGGCAGTCCCCTTCACACCTGGCCCCCCTGGAGGCGAAAGGAGTGCTTGCAGTTGGAGAAGACTGCAGGTTAGTCAGGAGAGAGAGGGCCTGGGAAAGGGATCCATAGACAAGCAGGCAGAGCCTTCAGAGCTCCCTGAGGGTCCACTGGATGGGGCTGGGCCAGGCTCCTGAGGGAGGAAGTGGACTCAGTCACCCTGGGTCCAGGTGTTATAGGGCAGGACACACCCTTATTCCAGGCATGGATGGAGGTGGCAGGTCAAGAGGGACTAGACCTGCCCGCCTCTCCTGGGCTTCGGTCCTAGGAAGTGGGACCTGCTAGGCTCTCAAGAGACAGTGCTGGGAGAGGAGGACCAAGCCTGACAACACCGGGCCAGCCCTGCCTTGCAGTAGCCCAGCTCTGCAGCCTGGAAATTGCTATTCCCAGAGTCTTCACGACTGAAGGTTCCTGAGTTCCCCAATCCCCTCCCTCACTGGGGCTTTGCCCCTGACCACCCACTCTGCACGTTGCAGGAGGCAGACAGAACCTGGATGGGACATCATGGCAGGGAGCACAGCATCACCTCAGGAAAATACACAAAGAGGGACTCTTCAAGAGAATACCACATACACACTCACAGGGGATCCTCACAGCCTCCAAGCAAGACAGAGGGGCAGATGGCTCCAATCGACAGATGAGCAGTAGGGATTCTCTAAGGAAGAGTGACTTCCCCAGGCAAATATGATGGAACCCAGGTGTCTTCATCAGCTCAGGCCACCATAACATAAAGCCACAGACTGGGGGCCTTAAACCACAGACCTTGATTTCCTCCCAATTCTGGAGACTGGAGGTCTGAGATCAAGGTGCGGCAGGGTCGGTTTCTGGTGAGAGGTCTTTTCCCGACTCATAGGAAGGTGGCAGCCATCTCATTGCGTATGACCTCTTCTTTGTACAATGGCGGGGGGCAGAGATGGTGGGAGAGAGAGTACAAAGGCAAGCAAGAGCTCTCTGGCTTGTCTTCTGATAAGGACCCTACTCCAATCTGATCAGGGCCTCATGACCTCATTTAACCTTAATTACCCCTTTGTAGGCCTTATCTCCAAATCCAGTCCCATTGGGGGTTAGGGCTTTGACATACAAATATTGGGGACACCAAATATGGTCCATAGCACCAGGTGCTTCATAACAGAGCCTCAGAGAATATGGCTCATTTCACCACCACCTCTGCTCAAAGTGTTCAAAGTGACAGTTGAATGCGTTTGGAAAACCGTATCCACCCCGTGACTAAGCCAGCCCCCTGTCAAAATACAGAACATTTATATCTTCTCAGAAAGGAGCCACAACCTCCTTGCCAGTCACTTCTACCTCCCTGGAGACTGCCACCCTCTGAATTTCCTTCACCACAGACCCATTTTGCCTGGTTTGGCATTCCGTGTCAATGGAATCACACGGTGCCACAGCCTGGCGTCTAATTTCTCTCACTCGGCATCCTCTCTGTGAGACACACCCATGTGGCTGCGAGGGTGTGCAGCCCACTGGTTTTCACTTCTGTGTAGGATTGCCACAGGGTAGAGGATTCACAGCAAGTCCCTCATCCCTTCTCCTGCTGATGGGCACTTGGGCTGGTTCTGGTGTGGAGCCATTATGATAAAAGTTGGTGTGAATGTCCTTGAGGGAGTCTCCCTGTGGACATGTGTGTTCCATTGTCCTGGGTAAATAAGTAGGAATGACAGGGCTGGGTCACAAGGGAAGGAAGTGAATGATTTACTTAAGATGGCTCCACGCAGATGTCCAAAGTGGTTGTGGCAATTCACACTCACATCACCAGTTCCTGGCGTGGGGACCATCCCAAGCCAGACACGAGGCAGAGAGAGGCTGGCCACTTATCAGGCCATGGCCTGAGTCCCACACCTGTACTGAGCCCACTGCCACCCAGCTAGCTCCCCCAGAGAGACTGCTGTGGCCACATTACGGAACATGCTGCAAGCAACCAGGTCTGCGAAGGACCTCTCAGAGACTTGCTGACACTTACCCAGCCCATTAGGACCCTCAAGTTGGAGAAGCACGAGTACCGTGTTGGGGTGGCGCTCAGAAGGACCACGCCACCCGAAAGGAGCCAACTGCACCTACCAGGTTTCCATGGGCAGGTGGACGCGGAGGCTGCTGGCAGCCAGGAAGAAGCTGTCCCCCAAGTAGGAGTGGCCAGTGAGGGAATGGCAGATTCACAAAGGGGAGAAGGGGGCCTGCTTGGCTGCCCAAAAGCCTGCAGAGGGTTTGGGGCAGGGATGGGAGCCCCCAGAGGTGGGGGCAGAGGAAGAGGGCCATTGAGCAGTCAGAGCAGGCTGCAGTTGGTGGGGAGCTGGTCTGAGGCCAAAATTTAGGAAGTGTGGGTGGGCACTGCCTGGTAAGAAGGTAGGGGAGAGCTCCAGGCTCTCCCTAGAGGAGACAAGAGGGGCTCGTCGAGCTGCGCAGAGCTTGGTCCCCCGGCAGTTGCGGGGCAGAGAAGCCCTTCCCGGGTTGTGAGCTGACGACTCTCCCACTCAACCCTCAGAGGCTGAGGGACATCTCCCAGGTCACCCAGCTGGGAGGCGGCCAAGTGGAAAGAAACACTGAGACCCTCTCTGCTGCCACGCTTGCCGGGCTTCTATGAGCTTAGCTAGGCTGGCCGTCCCCTGGACTTCATTCCCAACAGTAAGGCGTGTGGTGGAGGGGGTAAGTTATGGGAGCACCCTGTCACCTAGTGGCCCGGAGCCTGTGTGAATCTGGAATGAAGCCTGTCCACACCACCTCACAGCAAAGTGCTTCTGTGTCTATTCCTCCCCGGGTCAACATCTGCTGGGCACTGGCTCTGTGCAGGGCCCGGTGCTGGCAATCAGGGGGACCAAGCCAAAAGATAGAAGACCCCGGAGGTTGAACCAAGCCAGTGGCATAATGACAAGTCCTTTACCTGCATCAGGGAGCCCAGCGGTCTGCCCTCGGGGCCCCGAGTTGGGGGGTGGTGGTGGTGAAGGGAGGAGGAGGAAGGAAGGGGGTAAAATGTGTATCTACCTGGGTGTCACAGGGGACTCTTAAATGTAAGCGTGGCCACAGGAACTCATCCCCACCCCTGTCACCCTGATGCCCATAGCAAAGACCCCAACCGGCATCTATTACATGATGACACATAAGGCAATGCTGCTAATGTGAATATGAGTGGAGGCGGCTTCTCCCACACAGAGGAGGAAACAAGGCAAAGGCCACAGATGGGAATGAGCTCGGTGTGCTCTGGGGCCAGCCGAGAAGTCCATTGCAGCAGGAGTGTGGTGAGGGGGCTGGAGATGGGTGGCATGGGAAGAGGAGCCTAAGAGGAGGCCAGCTCCCGGTGGGGGGCGGGGGAGCTGCTGGCCAGGGAGAGGACTTTGGAGTTTACTCTAAGGAGATGGGGAGCCACAGGGAGGACATGTCACCGGGGAGGAGTGGGGTCTGGTGGTGTTGCAAAGAGTTTGCCCCAGCTGCCATGTGAGTGGGAGTGAAGTAGAGAAAGGGGCCAGAATGGAAGAAGGGAGAGGAGTAGACAGGGCCAGGGGCCGTGGAGATGTGGACAGGGACAGCACTCACCGACTAGAGTCACTAAAATCTGATGATGGCTTAGATTGGGGAGGAAGAATCCTGGCATCTTTGCTTGAGCAACCGGGTAGAAGGCAGAGCCCTTGGGGAAGCCTGGGGAAGAAGCAAGCGTGTTGAGGGGGATAAAGTGCTCCAGTCTGGACATCTTCATTCTGAAGTTCCCCTTGGGCATCCAAGTGGGCAGTTAGTTTGATGAACACATGCGGAGCTCAGGGAAGAGGTCCTGCCCAGAGACAGAACAGGGGGTGACAGAAGCCAAGAGACAAAGGAAAGTGTTTTGAGAAGGTAGGATGGTCCACTGTGTTAGGAGGTGGAGCCAAATGAAGGCTGAGAGGTGATAAAGTAAAGGCAGTCAAGGCATCACAGCCCAGCCCTGGCAGAGCGGGGAGCTGGTGGCCGGAGGCAGAGCTGGAGGAGAGTCCTGGAACTGGAGTCAGTACGTATGGAAGGAGGGAGAATAGGAAGAGAGGAGGCTGAAAAGAGGGGAAATGAGTCAACAGTCTGCTTGCAGGCCAGCTGGCCAGTTGGTAGCAAGGGTCCCACATCTGTTCCCACGGGAGCACCTTCTCTGAGGAAGGACCCCAGACAAATCATAGCAGAAACCAAGAAGGAGGACAATGTGGGGTGGAAACTGTGACAGGACTGGGGCCGAGGTTCCCTAGACAGAAATTCTCATGGCGAGTGTTAAGAGCAGCAGTTTGCCTGCATTAGAGCAGGCAGTCTTGGCCCTCAGCAGTGGGAGGGCAGGGAGTGCATGCACACATGAGGCCAACTGGGAAAGATGGTTTCTGACAGAACACCCGTGTTTCTTCATTTACCCAGCACTTACCACCTGCGAGATAGGAAAGCTGGGAGAGTAAGGCCACGTGGGCAAGCCAAGGTCCAGCTATAAGGCCAACTCCAATGCGGCCTGCTTCCGGGCGATGGGTGAGTGTCAAACAAATGAGGGTGCCTTCGACCTAGATGCCAGGAACTTTCTCCCAGAAACAGGCCAACAACGCTTCTCAGTGGTGGGGAGGAAATGAGCAAATGCAATTCACAGAAGAGCACCCGGGGATGGTTGGCAAACTTCTGAGAAGATACCCGCTCTCACTGCCAACCGGGGAAAGGCAAGGTATACAGTAATGAGGCACTGCTTTTCCTTGTGGGGCAGGCAAACGGTCAAGGCTGGACAAGACCCAAGGCTGCTCAGGCTGTGGGGTCCACAGGACTGCTCCCATGCTGCTGGTAGGAGTGAACATGGGTTCAGCCACTCATGGGAGGTAACGGATTAGCAACGCCCGGTCATGGGCACAGCCCAAGTCGCAGCAAAACCACTTCTGAGCTGACAGCAGCTCAGACAGGCATGTGCAGGGTGCTGGTGGCAGCAGTGTCTGTAACAGCCAAAGACTAGGAACAGCCTGAATGCCCATCCTTGGGGTCATGCACAAATAAACCAGGGCTGCGATTCAACCAGGAGCTGGACACTAGGAGAAGTCTTGACCAGTGAACCTTGAGTAGGAAAAGCAAAACGCAGAAGAAGATGGCTGGCTGGATGCCAGGCAAGGAAAGAGAAGGGGGGGAGGGGCAGCAACAACATCTGGAGGTGTGACCCCTAGAGTACCTCCCTGCCACCTGACCAGTGGAGAGGTTGTCTGCATGGCCCCAGACTCCCATGAAGGGACAGGTGCAGGGTGGCGAGACCCACAGGGACTTGAGCTTTGTTTCCAGCAGAGGCAGCACTGCCCTGGTGCACCATCTAGCCTAGGTGGCAAAGGAAAGGGGAAGGACCTAGGGAAGAAGGCTGACTCAGGGCCAGAGAGCCGGAGGTCTCTGGGGAGGTGCAACACCCATGCTGCCCTGAGGGGCCAAGAGAGCAATGTCCCAGAGCCCATTAGGCTGGTGAGGGCAAGGCACATATTGAGAACCCAACTCCCAGCACAGCAGCTCTCTGGTACACACCCTCGGGTGGAGACCCCAATTCTGTCCTTCTGCTAAGGTGCGGAGAAGGGGCAAAGACTTGCCCAAGGAAACAGAGTAAGACACAGGCGCTAGGAGTTGAGCTCTAAGTAGCAGAAGCCCACTATTGGGATTTGAACTTGGCAGCGAGCAAAAGCGTGACACTTTCCTTGGGACTGGCTACTGGCACCGGGGTGGCGGAGTGCCTTGGCCCGTCGTGCACCCACAGCGGCCGAAGCCTGCGGCTCCCGGCCTCCCGGGCGAGTGGAGAGGGCAGCGTGTGGACCGCAGACCCTCCGATGGGGCGGCGTGTGTGTGAACGCCTGTGTGTGCCTGTGGCATCCACTCTGAGGAATCACACCTGGGCTGGGCGAGGTGCTCCTCGCCTAGCCTGGGGACAGGACCAGTCCTGGGAGGGGAGGGGGCGGGGGAGAACTGGTAAAGGAGCCCCAGAGGGCCACCCCCACGTCCCTGCTCCCCATTCCTGGTCGGAACGCAGCGTCCGCGGGCGCACCTCGGGGCCATCCAGCCGCTCTCTGGCGGGCACCCGGGGGTGCGCAGCCCTCCCCACGCCGGCGCCCCGAGGGATCGTTCCGGGAGGGGCGGGAGACTGGACTGGGTCCCGGGTGGGGGCGCCGACCCCCGGACCCTGAGGGTCCCCACCTGTGCCGGCGCCCAGTCAGGGGCGGGGGAAGGAACAGGTGACGTCACCCGCGGTCCCCGGGCGTTCGCGGCGGTGGCGACAGCCCGGCCGCGTGGCCCGCGCGCGCCAATGCCCCGGCCATCACTGGGGCGACGCGGAGGGTCCGCTCTTGGCTACCACTGCGCCCCCGCCCCGAGTCCGCACTGCAGAGAGCGGTGGCGGGCAGGCAGGCGCTGGAGCGCTGGCCCACGTGCAGCGCTGAGAGAGGGACAGGGACAGGGAGAGAGAGAGAGAGCCGGGGAAAGAGGGGCGCCCAACCCCGCCGCTGCTCAGCGCAGCCCCGCACCCCTCCTGCTGGGACCTCGGCCAGGAAAGACCCCGACCCGAAGAAGGTACCAGACCCGGGGGGGTGCCCTTGGCCCCGGGAGATCCCGCCACCCTCCGCTAGCCCCAGCAGGACAGCAGCAGCCTGCGGGGCCGGGGGCGGTGTGGGGAGCGGGCTGTGGCCCCTGCGGGCAGGTGGAGAGCGGGGCGGGGGTCATGCCTGGACCGCAGAGGCAGCACGGGGGAGAGGAGGGGCAACACGTGGTGCGGGTGGGGTGAGGTGGGGGGGACGGGTCGGTCTTAACCTCGCTCTTGTCCTGTTCGTGTTCACAGGCTGTGGAGACCTGGGCGGATCTCTCTGAGTCCTAGACCCCCGCCCCAATTCATCCCCGTTCCCCCACCCCCCAGGGCCAGCCACCCTGGTCTGCACCGGGAAAAGTTTCCTACCCCTAGCATTAGCCCTGCACCGGAGGAAACTGCGGGCGATGGCAGTGACGATGCTGAAGGACTGGTGCAGGTGGATGGGCGTCAGCGCTCACCGGGGCCTGCTCATCCTGGGCATCCTGGAAGACTGTGATGAAGCCGAACTCCAAGAGTCCCTGGAGGCTGCCCTGTGGCCAGTGGGCCACTTTACCATGCTGGGCAAAGTGTTTCGAGAGGAGGATAATGCCACTGCGGCCCTTGTTGAGCTTGACCAGAAAGTCGAGTATGCTTTGGTCCCCAGGGAAATCCCAAGCACTAGGGGTCCCTGGAACATGGTCTTTGTGCCCCGATGCTCAGGAGAGGAGTTTCTAGGTTGTGTGTTCCACTTCCTGTGGCAACAGGGGCAGACGGTGGAGAGTGTGGCCGGCACCCTGGGGCTGGGGCTGGGGCTGCACAGGGTGTGCTGGCTCCCATCCATCAGTCAGGCGGTCCAGCCTTGGGTGGAGACCCTGCGGTACCAGTGCCTGGGCGTGTTTTCTGGGAGGGGCCAGCTGGCCCCCGAGGAGGAGTCCTTTGAGGCCCGGCTAGACCATACCTCTGACATGCTGCATGTGTGGCATGGGGTTTCGGAAAGGGAGAGGAGGAGGAGGCTAATGGAAGGCCTCTGAGGGATGGCCCTGCAGTTTGTGCACAGGATTCTGGTGGAGAACCCTGTCAGGACTGTGCAGGATTGCCTGGCGGCTTTGATCCAGGTGTTTGGAGACAACGAGTCCCAGGCGACCATCGGGTAAAGTGTTTGACCGCTCAACAGTAGTAGGCGAGTGCCTCTCTGCTTTTGTATTGCAGATGGAAGTCCTGCTGCACAAAGCCATCAAGAAAGGGGCCCTGACCAGAGCCTCAGCTGACCATGTGCACCTGAGGCAGGTGCTCGCTGGGGCCAACCACACTGAGCCCCTGGATGAAGGACTGAGCAAGCTGAGAATGGTTGGGAGGTCTCCAAGTTTCATGGAGATGCTAAGGATCGTTTGAGAGTCTGAGGCATGGGAGGCCAGTCTAGCCAGGAGCAAGAGAGCCCAGGCAGAGGAAGGGGCTGCTGCCTGGGCCAATGCCCAGGCTGATGCCAGAGGCAGAGCTACAGCAGAGGATGACAGTGTGGAGGAGGAGCAGGGGGAGGTGCACGTCGACGACAAGGACCCCACACCTGCGTGCCCAGGTCAGGCAGGACCCTCAGAGGCACCCGGAGGCCACACCTCTCCCCGGATGGGCAGTACTTCCCTGGAGGGCCAAGGAGGTCCTGGCTAGGAGCCCAAGGAGGGGCTCAAGCCCATCCCAGGCGAGCCAGGAAATGAGGACGGGGCTGTGGAGAGAGGCAACCCCAAGTCCTCATCCAGCCAATAGGCTCAGCAGGCCCCGGGGGGCCCCCAGGCCCGGAGGCAGGGGGAGGCCAGGCCAGGCAGCCTCCTGGCCCCACATGGGGAGCAGGGTGGAGTGAAGGGCCAGCCCAGCCCAGATCAGCCCAGACCAAGCCCCTGGGCATCCCCCCAACCATCCCCAAGGGGCCCTGGCCACCACCTTCAGTCCTGCCAAGTGACCAAGATGACCATGTTTGACACCAAACTAGGCAGGGAGATGCCCCCCTGCACGGCTAAGGCAGCACCACATCCAGTCCTCATCCAAAGCCTGCCAGCTTAGGCAGCCAGCCTGGGACCAGCCCTGAGTGGCCAGCTCTCACCTAGGTGAGGGGCACCTACAGATGGCTGCCACCCACACTGGCTTGGAGGAGTTACGGGCCACCTCAAAGTGCATGGGCATCCCTCCTGAGAGGGGACCCCTATTCATCATCCCCTGGGGCAGGTTGCTCCCTGAACTGGCAAGCAAAATGTGTCCCTGTAGGCCCCAGAGGGACCCAGGTGTCAAGGAAACCCCCAGCCACCGCTCCCCTCCCCACAACGCACACACACTAGCCATCGTCCCCCCGCAGAGCCCTGAGGTGCGCCACGTGCCAGCCAAGGCTCTGGTCTCTGTGGGCCAGTGTCGTGAGCTCAACGTGTGCTTTCTGGGCGTACATTCAGGCCCAGCGCTGCTTGTTGTTGTGGAAGTGTGCGTGTGTTCTCCTCTGAACAGTTCGCCCCACCCCGGCCCTGGCGCGGAGACCCCGAGGCCAGTCTCAGGAGCCGGGGGGGAGGACGGCATGGACGTGGTCACAGCCGAAGCCCACCCCAGGACCTGGGAGCCCACCTGGGACCTTGGGAAGGAAGACCAGGAACGCGGCTGCAGGAGGTCTGCGGGAGGCCCCCCAGGGATTGTGTTCGGCTGGCTCACCCTGTTGTTCCTCGGGACTCCACGTCCTCGGCTCGGTGGCGTGCGCCCTGCTGTGGGACTGTCTTGTGCCCGCCATAGGGTGGGGCCAGGCCCCGGGCATGTGGGCCAGAAATGGAGGGTCTGCCCTTGGGGGAGCGGGCATTGCCGGTGCCCATCATCCTGGTGAGAGGCCACCCATGGGGCCCTCAGGAAGGGAGACTGAGGGGGGATGGAGGGCCACCAGGTGGGGTGTAGCAGAGGCATCTTGTTGAGGACCCTGGGCGTGGGGCAGTTAGAAGTTCCTCTCTGTGTTATCATGCCCTCTGTTCCCTGAAAGTTTCAGCTGAGTGTGGCCTCCACAGTGGGCAACGGAGGGAAAGGATTGCTGCGGGTGAGGGTGGGGGTCCAGAGTCGGATTCCTGATCAGCACCTGTGGGACACCTCTCCAGTGAGAGGGTAGGGTAGGCACTTTGCAGACCCAGACATGGTGAGGGTTCTTCTTCCATTTCATAGGTGAATTGTAAAGTTTTAGCGAAAACTGATAATTGCCTGAAAAGGCAGCAGAGAAGTTAAAATGTAAATGAAAAACTTGATTATCTCAGCAGGAAAAAGGGAACATAGGAGCAACAATAGTTGGACTGACAGGGCTACGGACTGAATATTTGTAATCCTCTCCCCCTCATTCACCTGTGAAATTCTAACCCCCAAAGGGATGGGATTTGGAGGTGGGGCGCTGGGAAGTGATTAGCCCATGATGGGGGAACCCTCATGGATGAGATTAGCTCCCTTATAAAAGAGACCCCAGACAGCTGCCTCATCCTCTTGTGCCATGTGAGAAGATGGCTAGTTGATACAACTAGACAAGAAATCAGTCCATATAAAGAAGAGCTTTATTACTATTGCTTTATTACTCAGCTGTACAAAGGAACGAAATGGGTCGTTTGTAGAGACGTGGATGGATCTAGAGACTGTCATACAGAGTGAAGGAAGTCAGAGAGAGAAAAACAAATATCGTATATTAATGCATATGTGTGGAACCTAGAAAAATGGTACAGAAGAACCGGTTTGCAGGGCAGAAACAGAGACACAGATGTAGAGCACAGACATATGGACACCAAGGTGGGAAAATGGTGGGGTCGTGGGGGGTGGTGGTGTGATGAGTTGGGAGATTGGGATTCACAAATGTACAATTATATGTACAAAATGGGTAACTAATAAGAACCTGCTGTATAAAAACTTACATAAAATAAAATTCAAAAATTAAAAAAAACAAAAGAAATCAGAATAGGTTTATGACATTATCAATCACAGTAGAAAACCACCTGTAAAGACAAATTGAGTTATTTGCCACAATGGGCTCTGCATCGCCAAGTTTGCTCCCCCAACTCCACAGCCTTGCAGGGAGGCCCTCCTATTGGTGGAAGGCCAATGGGCGTGTCTTTTGCTTCCTGAGGCGCCAAACCTTGGGACCTCAGGCCCTCAGTGCGCATGGCTACTGCGGCTTCCGTAGCAAAGCGCCTCCTCACGTGCTCTTGTCATCCAACCACTTTCTCTGTAAAGAGACGTCTAGAACTTTCTCCCTCATCTTCCTGGAGCTTCCGGGAGCACCCGGAAACCCACGTGGCGTTCGCACAGAGTGCCTGGGACCGTCGGCTGCAGAGTTCCTGGCTGCACTGCTGAGACGAGCTCTTCAGCCCCTTCTGAGCGGGACTCCGGAGTCATCCACAGAGTCAGAGCAAGTCAGGAGACAGGCGGGGGCTTTGCCGGGGGCTGGACTCCGCAGGTACCGGGGGCCCTGGGAAGGAGTGGAGGTGGTGGGAGGGCTACGGGCTGCTCGGTTGGGAGCGGGGGAGCGGCGGCGGAGGGCAGCGGGTTGAAGGGGTGCTGAGGGAAGGGTCCCCCTGTGTTCGGGTCCGAGGGGAGGACCGCTGGCTGCTGGGGTGGCTGGTGGGGGGCGTTTTCGAGTCGGGGTGCAGAGGGTGGGGCTAATGGCTAAGCGTGGGGGGGCCGGAGCGGAGGGCTTCCTGCTGGACGGGTGGGGCCGGCTTTGGGGGCCAGAGGAGAGGACGACTGGCTGTGGGGGTGGGGAGGATGGGATGGGCGGGCCCCCGCCCCAGGGGCTGACAAGGGAGGGGAGGGCTAACGGCTGCTGCGTGTGGCGGGAGGAAGGGGGAGGTACTCCTGGCTGAGGCGGGGGTCGATGGGGAGGACTCCCGGGCGCGGGTTCGGTAGTTGTTAGGGGAGCTCCCGCCGGGGCGGGGCGGGGCGGGGCGTGGGGTGGGGGGGGGAGGACGCTCGTGGCTGGAAGGGGGCTCGGGCTCCCGGGTGGGCGGGGTAACGAGGGGTGGGCTCTGCGTCTGCGGTGCGAGAGCTGAGAGCCGCCCCTGGTGCTGAGGGTGCTCGGGGGAGGACTCCCCCGTGTGGGGAGGCGAGAGAGGCACTCAGATGTCTGTGCATGAGGGGGCGCCAGCGGAGAGTCAAGGTGAGGAGCCGAGGGAGCGCTGAGGGACCCCCGCGGGATCATCTCAGCCCTGAGAAGCCCTGGGCTTGGTGGCCTGATGTGTTGTGCATAGATTCCCCCTGGGGGTCTCGGGACAGTGAAAGCCTTGGTGTGAGGGTCCGGCCTCGGGTGAACACAGGGGGCGTCCCCGGACCTGCCAGGGCTCGAGCTGAGGACTCTGAAGGAGGACAGAGGGGACGCCATTGATCCCCGCCCCTGCCATCAGCCCTGGGCAGTCCCGGGACAGAATGAGCACTTGGCAAGGAGTTTTGACTTCCGCCTCCAGGTCTCAGAGACACTGGGGACCTGGTGTAAGGGGCGGGGCCTAAAGAGGGCGGAGGGAAGAATCCCAGGACCTGCCGGGCGTCGAGGTGAGGAACCTGAGGGAGGAATGAGCGGACCCTGGACCCCAGAAGAGAGGGGGCCCTGGGGAGGCGATAGGGTGGGATGACCCCATGCAGCACTTCCTGACATCCGGGTCTCAGAGACCCTGGTGAGGGGTTAAAAGGGGCGGGGTCTCAGAGAGGCTGGGGAGGGGGTATAAGGGGCGGGGTCTCAGGCGGGCACAGGAGAGAATCCCAGGTCCTGCGTGGAGTCAAGGTGAGGGCCCTGAGGGAGGACTGAGGGCGGCCTGGACCCCAGAACAGAGCTGGCCCTGGGAGCCCATAGGGTGGGATGAGCACAGCAGCACATCCTGACATCCGGGCCTCAGAGAAGCTGGGGACCTGGGATAAGGGGCAGGGTCTCATGAGGGCAGAGGGTAAAATGTCAGGTCCCTGGTGGACTAAGGTTAGAGCCCTTAGGCAGGACTGAGGGGACCCTGAGAGAGGACAAAAAGGACCCACCAGATCCCCGCCCTGGCAGGTGGCCGTGGGAGGCCCCGGGGCGGGATGAGCACAGTAGGCCTGTCCTGACGTCCTGACGTCCGGGTCTCTGAGAGACTGGCACCCTGGTAGAAGGAGCAGGGACTCACGCTGGCAGACGGGACAATCCCAGGTCCTGCCCAGAGTCCAGCCTGCACGCGAGGAAGCAAGGATTGAGGACGTTAGACCCCAACACAGGGAGGGATCCTTTGCCCTTCCACGGGGGCCTTGGAGGCGCCAGAGCACGGTCAGCAGATGAGATGTTTCCTGACTTCTGGCTCAGGGTCCTCGGGAGGTCAGGTGTTCGGTGTGAGGCGTGAGGCTTCAGGTCCGCAGAGGGTGGACTCCCAGGACCCCGAGGGCGGACTGAGCAGACCCCCAGCCCTGGTACAGGGGCCTCCACAGAAACCTGCCCCTGTGGTCAGTGCTGGGAGGCCAGGCAGGATGTGAGGAGGAGGTGAGGACCCAGAATGTCCCCATCCTAGGACCCTCGGGAGGCCCTGGACAGGTGCGGCCACACGTGGGGCCCCCTCACTGCTTTCTGTTCAGACTCGGGGTCTTGTTCTGAGTTTCCCCTCAGGCCCGCAAAGGGGAGAGTCCAGGCCCTTAAGGGGAACGGTGAGCACTACGAGCCAGCCCCGAGGAGACCACCCACCCCAGAACTCAGAACTGGGGGGATCTCACAGAGTCCGGCCCATCCCTCCTACCAGCACCGAGGGGCCCAGGGCTGTGCCACAGTCTACGCAAGAGGTGCCCCCTCCATCCCTCTTACAGGGGCTCCAGGAACCGGGAGGCGAAGGCCCAAGTCTGAGGACCGCGTCCTCAGGCCACAGAGCAGAGGAGGCGCAGGCAGTGCCAGGAGTCAAGGGGAGGTGCGTGCCCTGAGTGTGTACCCAGGGGCTCCCCCTCCCAGAACAGAGGGGACCCCACAACACCCGAGTCACCCCAACGTCCCGTTCAGCCCCAGAACTTGGGGCCGTGCTGGCTGCACCCTGAGGAGCCCCCTCACTTCCTTCTTCAGGTTGGCAGGGGACAGGCCGCCCAGGAGGAGCGCCCCTGTGAGGCCCGAGGGCACCCCTGAAGACGAGACCTGTAAGTGACTTTTGTCAGAGCTGCCCAGGGTGCCTTTCTCCGCCGAGGCCGCTCACACGCCCTCTCTCCCCCAGGTCCGTGGTCCCTACCTGTCACCCCTGCCCACACTCCCGTCGGCGGCCCGACCCCAGTCCTCATGCCCCTGGTCGAGATGAGTGAGCTCCGCCAGCCGGAGGCAGACCTTCAGACCCCAGTCCCGGCCCAGGGCCTGGTGGAGGCACAGCTGTTGGGGGCTGAGGGGGAGGAGGCCATATCCCCCTCGTCCTCCTCTTCTTACTCTGACCTGTTCCTGGGCACCTTGGAGGAGGTGGCTGATGCTGGAGAACCCAGTCCCCCCCAGAGCCCCTCCCCCACTGCCATGGCCACCCCTCCATGGAGCCAATCTGAAGACGACGGCCTCAGCCCCCAAGATGAGGAAGGGCCGAGCACCTGGCATGACCAGGAAGATGTGCTCCAACATGCTCTACATCAGAAGGTGGATGAACTGGTGGGGTTCCTGCTGTTCAAGTATCACACCAAGGAGTTGACCACAAAGGCAGAAATGCTGACCATCCTCAAAGATTACCAGGACCACTTCCCCATGGTCTTCAGGCGAGCCTCCGAGGGCATGCAGCTGGTCCTTGGCCTCGACGTGAAGGAAGTGGACCCCAGCAATCACTCCTATGTCCTCGTCCCCACCCTGGGCCTCACCTACGATGGGATGCTGAGTGACAGGCCGAGCATGCCCAAGACCGGCCTCCTGGTGCTGCTCCTGGGCCTGATCGTCCTGGAGGCCGACTTTGTTGCCCCTGAGGAGGTGGTCTGGGGAGCACTTAGCAAGATAGATGTGTGTGCCGGGAGGGAGCACTACGTCTATGGGGAGCCCAGGGAGCTCCTCACCAAAGTGTGGGTGCAGGAGGGCTACGTGGAGTACCGGCAGGTGCCCCACAGCGACCCCGCCCGCTACGAGTTCCTCTGGGGTCCCCGGGCCCACGCGGAGACCAGCAAGTGTCAGGTCCTGGAGCATCTGCACAGGGTCAGTGAATGGGATCCCAGGTCCTTCCCATCCCTGTCTGCAGAGGGTGTGAGCGACGAGGAACAGGGACCCTGAGCCAGAGCAGCAGCCAGGCTCCTTCCAGGCCCACGTCCAGCAGCTTCTCCTGTGGGGCAGGAAGGGAGGCTGATCCTTCACTCTTGAGTTTGAAGAGGGAGCGGTCAGCCTTCTAAGCAGTGAGGGCCCGGGCAAGAGGGGGGAACCCGGTGTAGCATCTTTGTTTTCCTGTTTTCTAAGATGACATGGAAATTCATCTGTTTCCTTTAGTGATTTTTCAAATGTTGTTCTTTTTCATAGAAGATGTTTTAAATGCCAATACTTTGTAATTTTTATAGAATTTTTAAAGGTTACGTTCAATTTACAGTTGTTACCAAATATTGGCTCTATTCCCCGTGTTGTACAATACATCCTTGTAGCCCGTCTTACACCCCAAAGTTTGTGCCTCCCACTCCTCCATCCCTGTAGTGCCCCTCCCTCATCCCTACTGATAAACACTAGTTTGTTCTCTGTATCTTTGAGTCTGCTTCTTTTTTGATATATTCACTGGTTTGTTGCATTTTTTAGATTCCACATATGAGTGATATCGTGCATTATTTGTCGTTCCCTGTCTGACTGACTTCACTTAGCATATTGCCCTCCAAGTCCATCCATGTTGCTGCAAAAGGCAAAAGTTTGTTCCTTTTTTATGGCTGAGTAGTAGTCCATTGTACCTATATAGTACCTGTTCTTTATCCATTCATTTGTCGATGGACACTTAGGTAGCTTCCATATCTTTGCAATTGTAAATAATGCTTCTATGAGCATTGGGGTGCATGGATCTTTTCGAATTAGTGGGGTTTTGAGGGGATATATACCCAGGAGTGGAACTGCAGGATCCTATGGTAGTTCTGTTTTTAGTTTTTTGAGAAACCTCTATGCTGTTTTCCCCAGTGGCTGCACCAATCTACATTCTCCCAACAGCGCACAAGGGTTCCCTTTTCTCCACATCCTTACCTACATTTGTTATTTGTGTTCTTTTTCATGATAGCCATTCTGACTAGGTGTGAGGTGATATCTCTTTGTGGATTTGACTTGCAGTTGCCTGATGATTAGTGATGTGGAGGATCATTTCATGTGCCTGTTGGCCATCTGCATTTTCTCCTTGAAAAAATGTCTATTCAGTTCTTCTGCCCATGTTTTTAATTGGGTTGTTTGTTTTCTTGATGTTGAGTTGTATGAGCTGTTTATATATATTGGATATTAATCCTTTGTCAGTCACTTCAGCTGCAAATCTTTTCTCCCATTCAATAGGTTGTCTTTTAGTTTTGTCAGTGGTTTCCTTTGTTGTGCAAAAAAGCTTTTAAGTTTAGTTAGGTCCCATTTGTTTATTTTTCCTTTTACTTCTTTTCCTTAGGAGATAGATCCAAAAAACTATTGCTGTGATTTATGTCAAAGAGTGTTCTGCCTGTGTTTCCCTCTAGGAGTTTTACAGTATCCGGCCTTACATTTAGGCCTTTACCCTATTTTGCATTTATTTTTGTTTATGCTGTTGGACAGTGGTCTAATTTCATTCTTTTACATGTAGCTGTTCAGTTCTCTCAGCACCACTTATTGAAGAGACTGTCTTTTCTCCAGTGTATACTGTATTCCTGCCTAGTTTGTTGTAGATTAATTGACCATAGGTGCGTGGGTTTATTTCTTTGCTTTCTATCCTGTTCCATTGATCTATTTGTCTGTTTTTGTGCCAGTACCATACTGTTTTGATTACTGTAGCCTTATACTGTAGTGTGAAACCAGGGAGTATGATTCCTCCAGCTCTGTTGTTCTTTCTCAAGATTGTTTTGGCTCTTCAGGGTCTTTTGTGTTTCCATAGAAAATTTAAAATTATTTCTTCAAATTCTGTGTAAAATGCCAAGAGTATTTTCATAGGAATTGCATTGATTGCAGTTCTGTAGGTTGACTTGAGTAGTATGGTCATTTTAACACTACTGATGCTTCCAATTCAAGAATGCAATGTTATCTTTCCATCTGTTTGTGTTGTCTTCAGTTTCTTTCATCACCGTTATACTTTTCAGTGTACAGGTCTTTTGCCTCCTTAGGTAGGTTTATTCCTAGGTATTCTATCATTGTGATGCAATGGTAAATGAGATAGTTTCCTTAATTTCTCTTTCTGATACTTTGTTTTTAGTGTATACAAATGCAACTGATTTCTGTATATTAATAATAGTATTTAATGAGCTCCAGTTTCTACGTTTGTGAATGGTATTGACCACATATATTTGTACTGATCCAATACAAGGCTGAATTTTGGTATTTGTAAAATCAACTGGGAAACATTCCTTCATAGTTTGTGATCCCAACCTAGATAACACAGCATTGCAATAGGAATTTACTTGGAAATGTGAAAGTAATTAGCAGTACAATTAATGGCCACCGGGTTGTTCTTCGGGACACCACGTCGTCGGCTCAGTGGTGCGTGCCCTGCTGTGGGACTGTCCTGTGCCCACCATAGGGCAGGGCCAGGCCCCAGGCATGTGGGCCATAGGGGGAGGGGCTTCCCTGCGGGGAGCAGGCATTGCCAGCACACATCGTCCTGGAGAGAGGCCACATGTGGGGCCCTCAGGAAGGGAGACTGGGGGGGGATGGAGGGCCGATGGGTGGGGTGTAGCGGAGGCACCTTGTTGGGGACCCTGGGGGGGGGGGACCCGTGGGGTCCGGTGGCCGTTAGAAGTTCCTCTCTGTGTTATCATGCCCTCCGTTCAATGGTTTCAGTCAATGCTTCTCTTTAATAAATTTCTCGGAACGTTTCAGCTGAGTGTGGCCTCCTCAGTGGGCAATGGAGGGAAAGGATTGCTGCGGGCGAGGGTGGGGGTCCAGAGTCGGATTCCTGATCAGCACCTGTGGGACACCTCTCCAGTGAGAGGGTAGGGTAGGCACTTTGCAGACCCAGACATGGTGAGGGTTCTTCTTCCATTTCATAGGTGAATTGTAAAGTTTTAGCGAAAACTGATAATTGCCTGAAAAGGCAGCAGAGAAGTTAAAATGTAAATGAAAAACTTGATTATCTCAGCAGGAAAAAGGGAACATAGGAGCAACAATAGTTGGACTGACAGGGCTACGGACTGAATATTTGTAATCCTCTCCCCCTCATTCACCTGTGAAATTCTAACCCCCAAAGGGATGGGATTTGGAGGTGGGGCGCTGGGAAGTGATTAGCCCATGATGGGGGAGCCCTCATGGATGAGATTAGCTCCCTTATAAAAGAGACCCCAGACAGCTGCCTCATCCTCTTGTGCCATGTGAGAAGATGGCTAGTTGATACAACTAGACAAGAAATCAGTCCATATAAAGAAGAGCTTTATTACTCTTGCTTTATTACTCAGCTGTACAAAGGAACGAAATGGGTCGTTTGTAGAGACGTGGATGGATCTAGAGACTGTCATACAGAGTGAAGGAAGTCAGAGAGAGAAAAACAAATATCGTATATTAATGCATATGTGTGGAACCTAGAAAAATGGTACAGAAGAACCGGTTTGCAGGGCAGAAACAGAGACACAGATGTAGAGCACAGACATATGGACACCAAGGTGGGAAAATGGTGGGGTCGTGGGGGGTGGTGGTGTGATGAGTTGGGAGATTGGGATTCACAAATGTACAATTATATGTACAAAATGGGTAACTAATAAGAACCTGCTGTATAAAAACTTACATAAAATAAAATTCAAAAATTAAAAAAAACAAAAGAAATCAGAATAGGTTTATGACATTATCAATCACAGTAGAAAACCACCTGTAAAGACAAATTGAGTTATTTGCCACAATGGGCTCTGCATCGCCAAGTTTGCTCCCCCAACTCCACAGCCTTGCAGGGAGGCCCTCCTATTGGTGGAAGGCCAATGGGCGTGTCTTTTGCTTCCTGAGGCGCCAAACCTTGGGACCTCAGGCCCTCAGTGCGCATGGCTACTGCGGCTTCCGTAGCAAAGCGCCTCCTCACGTGCTCTTGTCATCCAACCACTTTCTCTGTAAAGAGACGTCTAGAACTTTCTCCCTCATCTTCCTGGAGCTTCCGGGAGCACCCGGAAACCCACGTGGCGTTCGCACAGAGTGCCTGGGACCGTCGGCTGCAGAGTTCCTGGCTGCACTGCTGAGACGAGCTCTTCAGCCCCTTCTGAGCGGGACTCCGGAGTCATCCACAGAGTCAGAGCAAGTCAGGAGACAGGCGGGGGCTTTGCCGGGGGCTGGACTCCGCAGGTACCGGGGGCCCTGGGAAGGAGTGGAGGTGGTGGGAGGGCTACGGGCTGCTCGGTTGGGAGCGGGGGAGCGGCGGCGGAGGGCAGCGGGTTGAAGGGGTGCTGAGGGAAGGGTCCCCCTGTGTTCGGGTCCGAGGGGAGGACCGCTGGCTGCTGGGGTGGCTGGTGGGGGGCGTTTTCGAGTCGGGGTGCAGAGGGTGGGGCTAATGGCTAAGCGTGGGGGGGCCGGAGCGGAGGGCTTCCTGCTGGACGGGTGGGGCCGGCTTTGGGGGCCAGAGGAGAGGACGACTGGCTGTGGGGGTGGGGAGGATGGGATGGGCGGGCCCCCGCCCCAGGGGCTGACAAGGGAGGGGAGGGCTAACGGCTGCTGCGTGTGGCGGGAGGAAGGGGGAGGTACTCCTGGCTGAGGCGGGGGTCGATGGGGAGGACTCCCGGGCGCGGGTTCGGTAGTTGTTAGGGGAGCTCCCGCCGGGGCGGGGCGGGGCGGGGCGTGGGGTGGGGGGGGAGGACGCTCGTGGCTGGAAGGGGGCTCGGGCTCCCGGGTGGGCGGGGGCACGAGGGGTGGGCTCTGCGTCTGCGGTGCGAGAGCTGAGAGCCGCCCCTGGTGCTGAGGGTGCTCGGGGGAGGACTCCCCCGTGTGGGGAGGCGAGAGAGGCACTCAGATGTCTGTGCATGAGGGGGCGCCAGCGGAGAGTCAAGGTGAGGAGCCGAGGGAGCGCTGAGGGACCCCCGCGGGATCATCTCAGCCCTGAGAAGCCCTGGGCTTGGTGGCCTGATGTGTTGTGCATAGATTCCCCCTGGGGGTCTCGGGACAGTGAAAGCCTTGGTGTGAGGGTCCGGCCTCGGGTGAACACAGGGGGCGTCCCCGGACCTGCCAGGGCTCGAGCTGAGGACTCTGAAGGAGGACAGAGGGGACGCCATTGATCCCCGCCCCTGCCATCAGCCCTGGGCAGTCCCGGGACGGAATGAGCACTTGGCAAGGAGTTTTGACTTCCGCCTCCAGGTCTCAGAGACACTGGGGACCTGGTGTAAGGGGCGGGGCCTAAAGAGGGCGGAGGGAAGAATCCCAGGACCTGCCGGGCGTCGAGGTGAGGAACCTGAGGGAGGAATGAGCGGACCCTGGACCCCAGAAGAGAGGGGGCCCTGGGGAGGCGATAGGGTGGGATGACCCCATGCAGCACTTCCTGACATCCGGGTCTCAGAGACCCTGGTGAGGGGTTAAAAGGGGCGGGGTCTCAGAGAGGCTGGGGAGGGGGTATAAGGGGCGGGGTCTCAGGCGGGCACAGGAGAGAATCCCAGGTCCTGCGTGGAGTCAAGGTGAGGGCCCTGAGGGAGGACTGAGGGCAGCCTGGACCCCAGAACAGAGCTGGCCCTGGGAGCCCATAGGGTGGGATGAGCACAGCAGCACATCCTGACATCCGGGCCTCAGAGAAGCTGGGGACCTGGGATAAGGGGCAGGGTCTCATGAGGGCAGAGGGTAAAATGTCAGGTCCCTGGTGGACTAAGGTTAGAGCCCTTAGGCAGGACTGAGGGGACCCTGAGAGAGGACAAAAAGGACCCACCAGATCCCCGCCCTGGCAGGTGGCCGTGGGAGGCCCCGGGGCGGGATGAGCACAGTAGGCCTGTCCTGACGTCCTGACGTCCGGGTCTCTGAGAGACTGGCGCCCTGGTAGAAGGAGCAGGGACTCACGCTGGCAGACGGGACAATCCCAGGTCCTGCCCAGAGTCCAGCCTGCACGCGAGGAAGCAAGGATTGAGGACGTTAGACCCCAACACAGGGAGGGATCCTTTGCCCTTCCACGGGGGCCTTGGAGGCGCCAGAGCACGGTCAGCAGATGAGATGTTTCCTGACTTCTGGCTCAGGGTCCTCGGGAGGTCAGGTGTTTGGTGTGAGGCGTGAGGCTTCAGGTCCGCAGAGGGTGGACTCCCAGGACCCCGAGGGCGGACTGAGCAGACCCCCAGCCCTGGTACAGGGGCCTCCACAGAAACCTGCCCCTGTGGTCAGTGCTGGGAGGCCAGGCAGGATGTGAGGAGGAGGTGAGGACCCAGAATGTCCCCATCCTAGGACCCTCGGGAGGCCCTGGACAGGTGCGGCCACACGTGGGGCCCCCTCACTGCTTTCTGTTCAGACTCGGGGTCTTGTTCTGAGTTTCCCCTCAGGCCCGCAAAGGGGAGAGTCCAGGCCCTTAAGGGGAACGGTGAGCACTACGAGCCAGCCCCGAGGAGACCACCCACCCCAGAACTCAGAACTGCGGGGATCTCACAGAGTCCGGCCCATCCCTCCTACCAGCACCGAGGGGCCCAGGGCTGTGCCACAGTCTACGCAAGAGGTGCCCCCTCCATCCCTCTTACAGGGGCTCCAGGAACCGGGAGGCGAAGGCCCAAGTCTGAGGACCGCGTCCTCAGGCCACAGAGCAGAGGAGGCGCAGGCAGTGCCAGGAGTCAAGGGGAGGTGCGTGCCCTGAGTGTGTACCCAGGGGCTCCCCCTCCCAGAACAGAGGGGACCCCACAACACCCGAGTCACCCCAACGTCCCGTTCAGCCCCAGAACTTGGGGCCGTGCTGGCTGCACCCTGAGGAGCCCCCTCACTTCCTTCTTCAGGTTGGCAGGGGACAGGCCGCCCAGGAGGAGCGCCCCTGTGAGGCCCGAGGGCACCCCTGAAGACGAGACCTGTAAGTGACTTTTGTCAGAGCTGCCCAGGGTGCCTTTCTCCGCCGAGGCCGCTCACACGCCCTCTCTCCCCCAGGTCCGTGGTCCCTACCTGTCACCCCTGCCCACACTCCCGTCGGCGGCCCGACCCCAGTCCTCATGCCCCTGGTCGAGATGAGTGAGCTCCGCCAGCCAGAGGCAGACCTTCAGACCCCAGTCCCGGCCCAGGGCCTGGTGGAGGCACAGCTGTTGGGGGCTGAGGGGGAGGAGGCCGTATCCCCCTCGTCCTCCTCTTCTTACTCTGACCTGTTCCTGGGCACCTTGGAGGAGGTGGCTGATGCTGGAGAACCCAGTCCCCCCCAGAGCCCCTCCCCCACTGCCATGGCCACCCCTCCATGGAGCCAATCTGAAGACGACGGCCTCAGCCCCCAAGATGAGGAAGGGCCGAGCACCTGGCATGACCAGGAAGATGTGCTCCAACATGCTCTACATCAGAAGGTGGATGAACTGGTGGGGTTCCTGCTGTTCAAGTATCACACCAAGGAGTTGACCACAAAGGCAGAAATGCTGACCATCCTCAAAGATTACCAGGACCACTTCCCCATGGTCTTCAGGCGAGCCTCCGAGGGCATGCAGCTGGTCCTTGGCCTCGACGTGAAGGAAGTGGACCCCAGCAATCACTCCTATGTCCTCGTCCCCACCCTGGGCCTCACCTACGATGGGATGCTGAGTGACAGGCCGAGCATGCCCAAGACCGGCCTCCTGGTGCTGCTCCTGGGCCTGATCGTCCTGGAGGCCGACTTTGTTGCCCCTGAGGAGGTGGTCTGGGGAGCACTTAGCAAGATAGATGTGTGTGCCGGGAGGGAGCACTACGTCTATGGGGAGCCCAGGGAGCTCCTCACCAAAGTGTGGGTGCAGGAGGGCTACGTGGAGTACCGGCAGGTGCCCCACAGCGACCCCGCCCGCTACGAGTTCCTCTGGGGTCCCCGGGCCCACGCGGAGACCAGCAAGTGTCAGGTCCTGGAGCATCTGCACAGGGTCAGTGAATGGGATCCCAGGTCCTTCCCATCCCTGTCTGCAGAGGGTGTGAGCGACGAGGAACAGGGACCCTGAGCCAGAGCAGCAGCCAGGCTCCTTCCAGGCCCACGTCCAGCAGCTTCTCCTGTGGGGCAGGAAGGGAGGCTGATCCTTCACTCTTGAGTTTGAAGAGGGAGCGGTCAGCCTTCTAAGCAGTGAGGGCCCGGGCAAGAGGGGGGAACCCGGTGTAGCATCTTTGTTTTCCTGTTTTCTAAGATGACATGGAAATTCATCTGTTTCCTTTAGTGATTTTTCAAATGTTGTTCTTTTTCATAGAAGATGTTTTAAATGCCAATACTTTGTAATTTTTATAGAATTTTTAAAGGTTACGTTCAATTTACAGTTGTTACCAAATATTGGCTCTATTCCCCGTGTTGTACAATACATCCTTGTAGCCCGTCTTACACCCCAAAGTTTGTGCCTCCCACTCCTCCATCCCTGTAGTGCCCCTCCCTCATCCCTACTGATAAACACTAGTTTGTTCTCTGTATCTTTTTTTTTTTTTTTTTTTTTTTTTTTTTTTTTTTGCGGTACGCGGGCCTCTCACTGTTGTGGCCTCTCCCGTTGCGGAGCACAGGCTCTGGATGCGCAGGCTCAGCGGCCATGGCTCACGGGCCCAGCCACTCCGCGGCATATGGGATCCTCCCAGACCGGGGCACGAACCCGTATCCCCTGCATCAGCAGGCGGACTCTCAACCACTGCGCCACCAGGGAGGCCCTGTTCTCTGTATCTTTGAGTCTGCTTCTTTTTTGATATATTCACTGGTTTGTTGCATTTTTTAGATTCCACATATGAGTGATATCGTGCATTATTTGTCGTTCCCTGTCTGACTGACTTCACTTAGCATATTGCCCTCCAAGTCCATCCATGTTGCTGCAAAAGGCAAAAGTTTGTTCCTTTTTTATGGCTGAGTAGTAGTCCATTGTACCTATATAGTACCTGTTCTTTATCCATTCATTTGTCGATGGACACTTAGGTAGCTTCCATATCTTTGCAATTGTAAATAATGCTTCTATGAGCATTGGGGTGCATGGATCTTTTCGAATTAGTGGGGTTTTGAGGGGATATATACCCAGGAGTGGAACTGCAGGATCCTATGGTAGTTCTGTTTTTAGTTTTTTGAGAAACCTCTATGCTGTTTTCCCCAGTGGCTGCACCAATCTACATTCTCCCAACAGCGCACAAGGGTTCCCTTTTCTCCACATCCTTACCTACATTTGTTATTTGTGTTCTTTTTCATGATAGCCATTCTGACTAGGTGTGAGGTGATATCTCTTTGTGGATTTGACTTGCAGTTGCCTGATGATTAGTGATGTGGAGGATCATTTCATGTGCCTGTTGGCCATCTGCATTTTCTCCTTGAAAAAATGTCTATTCAGTTCTTCTGCCCATGTTTTTAATTGGGTTGTTTGTTTTCTTGATGTTGAGTTGTATGAGCTGTTTATATATATTGGATATTAATCCTTTGTCAGTCACTTCAGCTGCAAATCTTTTCTCCCATTCAATAGGTTGTCTTTTAGTTTTGTCAGTGGTTTCCTTTGTTGTGCAAAAAAGCTTTTAAGTTTAGTTAGGTCCCATTTGTTTATTTTTCCTTTTACTTCTTTTCCTTAGGAGATAGATCCAAAAAACTATTGCTGTGATTTATGTCAAAGAGTGTTCTGCCTGTGTTTCCCTCTAGGAGTTTTACAGTATCCGGCCTTACATTTAGGCCTTTACCCTATTTTGCATTTATTTTTGTTTATGCTGTTGGACAGTGGTCTAATTTCATTCTTTTACATGTAGCTGTTCAGTTCTCTCAGCACCACTTATTGAAGAGACTGTCTTTTCTCCAGTGTATACTGTATTCCTGCCTAGTTTGTTGTAGATTAATTGACCATAGGTGCGTGGGTTTATTTCTTTGCTTTCTATCCTGTTCCATTGATCTATTTGTCTGTTTTTGTGCCAGTACCATACTGTTTTGATTACTGTAGCCTTATACTGTAGTGTGAAACCAGGGAGTATGATTCCTCCAGCTCTGTTGTTCTTTCTCAAGATTGTTTTGGCTCTTCAGGGTCTTTTGTGTTTCCATAGAAAATTTAAAATTATTTCTTCAAATTCTGTGTAAAATGCCAAGAGTATTTTCATAGGAATTGCATTGATTGCAGTTCTGTAGGTTGACTTGAGTAGTATGGTCATTTTAACACTACTGATGCTTCCAATTCAAGAATGCAATGTTATCTTTCCATCTGTTTGTGTTGTCTTCAGTTTCTTTCATCACCGTTATACTTTTCAGTGTACAGGTCTTTTGCCTCCTTAGGTAGGTTTATTCCTAGGTATTCTATCATTGTGATGCAATGGTAAATGAGATAGTTTCCTTAATTTCTCTTTCTGATACTTTGTTTTTAGTGTATACAAATGCAACTGATTTCTGTATATTAATAATAGTATTTAATGAGCTCCAGTTTCTACGTTTGTGAATGGTATTGACCACATATATTTGTACTGATCCAATACAAGGCTGAATTTTGGTATTTGTAAAATCAACTGGGAAACATTCCTTCATAGTTTGTGATCCCAACCTAGATAACACAGCATTGCAATAGGAATTTACTTGGAAATGTGAAAGTAATTAGCAGTACAATTAATGGCCACCGGGTTGTTCTTCGGGACACCACGTCGTCGGCTCAGTGGTGCGTGCCCTGCTGTGGGACTGTCCTGTGCCCACCATAGGGCAGGGCCAGGCCCCAGGCATGTGGGCCATAGGGGGAGGGGCTTCCCTGCGGGGAGCAGGCATTGCCAGCACACATCGTCCTGGAGAGAGGCCACATGTGGGGCCCTCAGGAAGGGAGACTGGGGGGGGATGGAGGGCCGATGGGTGGGGTGTAGCGGAGGCACCTTGTTGGGGACCCTGGGGGGGGGGGACCCGTGGGGTCCGGTGGCCGTTAGAAGTTCCTCTCTGTGTTATCATGCCCTCCGTTCAATGGTTTCAGTCAATGCTTCTCTTTAATAAATTTCTCGGAACGTTTCAGCTGAGTGTGGCCTCCTCAGTGGGCAATGGAGGGAAAGGATTGCTGCGGGCGAGGGTGGGGGTCCAGAGTCGGATTCCTGATCAGCACCTGTGGGACACCTCTCCAGTGAGAGGGTAGGGTAGGCACTTTGCAGACCCAGACATGGTGAGGGTTCTTCTTCCATTTCATAGGTGAATTGTAAAGTTTTAGCGAAAACTGATAATTGCCTGAAAAGGCAGCAGAGAAGTTAAAATGTAAATGAAAAACTTGATTATCTCAGCAGGAAAAAGGGAACATAGGAGCAACAATAGTTGGACTGACAGGGCTACGGACTGAATATTTGTAATCCTCTCCCCCTCATTCACCTGTGAAATTCTAACCCCCAAAGGGATGGGATTTGGAGGTGGGGCGCTGGGAAGTGATTAGCCCATGATGGGGGAGCCCTCATGGATGAGATTAGCTCCCTTATAAAAGAGACCCCAGACAGCTGCCTCATCCTCTTGTGCCATGTGAGAAGATGGCTAGTTGATACAACTAGACAAGAAATCAGTCCATATAAAGAAGAGCTTTATTACTCTTGCTTTATTACTCAGCTGTACAAAGGAACGAAATGGGTCGTTTGTAGAGACGTGGATGGATCTAGAGACTGTCATACAGAGTGAAGGAAGTCAGAGAGAGAAAAACAAATATCGTATATTAATGCATATGTGTGGAACCTAGAAAAATGGTACAGAAGAACCGGTTTGCAGGGCAGAAACAGAGACACAGATGTAGAGCACAGACATATGGACACCAAGGTGGGAAAATGGTGGGGGCGTGGGGGGTGGTGGTGTGATGAGTTGGGAGATTGGGATTCACAAATGTACAATTATATGTACAAAATGGGTAACTAATAAGAACCTGCTGTATAAAAACTTACATAAAATAAAATTCAAAAATTAAAAAAAACAAAAGAAATCAGAATAGGTTTATGACATTATCAATCACAGTAGAAAACCACCTGTAAAGACAAATTGAGTTATTTGCCACAATGGGCTCTGCATCGCCAAGTTTGCTCCCCCAACTCCACAGCCTTGCAGGGAGGCCCTCCTATTGGTGGAAGGCCAATGGGCGTGTCTTTTGCTTCCTGAGGCGCCAAACCTTGGGACCTCAGGCCCTCAGTGCGCATGGCTACTGCGGCTTCCGTAGCAAAGCGCCTCCTCACGTGCTCTTGTCATCCAACCACTTTCTCTGTAAAGAGACGTCTAGAACTTTCTCCCTCATCTTCCTGGAGCTTCCGGGAGCACCCGGAAACCCACGTGGCGTTCGCACAGAGTGCCTGGGACCGTCGGCTGCAGAGTTCCTGGCTGCACTGCTGAGACGAGCTCTTCAGCCCCTTCTGAGCGGGACTCCGGAGTCATCCACAGAGTCAGAGCAAGTCAGGAGACAGGCGGGGGCTTTGCCGGGGGCTGGACTCCGCAGGTACCGGGGGCCCTGGGAAGGAGTGGAGGTGGTGGGAGGGCTACGGGCTGCTCGGTTGGGAGCGGGGGAGCGGCGGCGGAGGGCAGCGGGTTGAAGGGGTGCTGAGGGAAGGGTCCCCCTGTGTTCGGGTCCGAGGGGAGGACCGCTGGCTGCTGGGGTGGCTGGTGGGGGGCGTTTTCGAGTCGGGGTGCAGAGGGTGGGGCTAATGGCTAAGCGTGGGGGGGCCGGAGCGGAGGGCTTCCTGCTGGACGGGTGGGGCCGGCTTTGGGGGCCAGAGGAGAGGACGACTGGCTGTGGGGGTGGGGAGGATGGGATGGGCGGGCCCCCGCCCCAGGGGCTGACAAGGGAGGGGAGGGCTAACGGCTGCTGCGTGTGGCGGGAGGAAGGGGGAGGTACTCCTGGCTGAGGCGGGGGTCGATGGGGAGGACTCCCGGGCGCGGGTTCGGTAGTTGTTAGGGGAGCTCCCGCCGGGGCGGGGCGGGGCGGGGCGTGGGGTGGGGGGGGAGGACGCTCGTGGCTGGAAGGGGGCTCGGGCTCCCGGGTGGGCGGGGTAACGAGGGGTGGGCTCTGCGTCTGCGGTGCGAGAGCTGAGAGCCGCCCCTGGTGCTGAGGGTGCTCGGGGGAGGACTCCCCCGTGTGGGGAGGCGAGAGAGGCACTCAGATGTCTGTGCATGAGGGGGCGCCAGCGGAGAGTCAAGGTGAGGAGCCGAGGGAGCGCTGAGGGACCCCCGCGGGATCATCTCAGCCCTGAGAAGCCCTGGGCTTGGTGGCCTGATGTGTTGTGCATAGATTCCCCCTGGGGGTCTCGGGACAGTGAAAGCCTTGGTGTGAGGGTCCGGCCTCGGGTGAACACAGGGGGCGTCCCCGGACCTGCCAGGGCTCGAGCTGAGGACTCTGAAGGAGGACAGAGGGGACGCCATTGATCCCCGCCCCTGCCATCAGCCCTGGGCAGTCCCGGGACGGAATGAGCACTTGGCAAGGAGTTTTGACTTCCGCCTCCAGGTCTCAGAGACACTGGGGACCTGGTGTAAGGGGCGGGGCCTAAAGAGGGCGGAGGGAAGAATCCCAGGACCTGCCGGGCGTCGAGGTGAGGAACCTGAGGGAGGAATGAGCGGACCCTGGACCCCAGAAGAGAGGGGGCCCTGGGGAGGCGATAGGGTGGGATGACCCCATGCAGCACTTCCTGACATCCGGGTCTCAGAGACCCTGGTGAGGCGTTAAAAGGGGCGGGGTCTCAGAGAGCCTGGGGAGGGGGTATAAGGGGCGGGGTCTCAGGCGGGAACAGGAGAGAATCCCAGGTCCTGCGTGGAGTCAAGGTGAGGGCCCTGAGGGAGGACTGAGGGCAGCCTGGACCCCAGAACAGAGCTGGCCCTGGGAGCCCATAGGGTGGGATGAGCACAGCAGCACATCCTGACATCCGGGCCTCAGAGAAGCTGGGGACCTGGGATAAGGGGCAGGGTCTCATGAGGGCAGAGGGTAAAATGTCAGGTCCCTGGTGGACTAAGGTTAGAGCCCTTAGGCAGGACTGAGGGGACCCTGAGAGAGGACAAAAAGGACCCACCAGATCCCCGCCCTGGCAGGTGGCCGTGGGAGGCCCCGGGGCGGGATGAGCACAGTAGGCCTGTCCTGACGTCCTGACGTCCGGGTCTCTGAGAGACTGGCGCCCTGGTAGAAGGAGCAGGGACTCACGCTGGCAGACGGGACAATCCCAGGTCCTGCCCAGAGTCCAGCCTGCACGCGAGGAAGCAAGGATTGAGGACGTTAGACCCCAACACAGGGAGGGATCCTTTGCCCTTCCACGGGGGCCTTGGAGGCGCCAGAGCACGGTCAGCAGATGAGATGTTTCCTGACTTCTGGCTCAGGGTCCTCGGGAGGTCAGGTGTTTGGTGTGAGGCGTGAGGCTTCAGGTCCGCAGAGGGTGGACTCCCAGGACCCCGAGGGCGGACTGAGCAGACCCCCAGCCCTGGTACAGGGGCCTCCACAGAAACCTGCCCCTGTGGTCAGTGCTGGGAGGCCAGGCAGGATGTGAGGAGGAGGTGAGGACCCAGAATGTCCCCATCCTAGGACCCTCGGGAGGCCCTGGACAGGTGCGGCCACACGTGGGGCCCCCTCACTGCTTTCTGTTCAGACTCGGGGTCTTGTTCTGAGTTTCCCCTCAGGCCCGCAAAGGGGAGAGTCCAGGCCCTTAAGGGGAACGGTGAGCACTACGAGCCAGCCCCGAGGAGACCACCCACCCCAGAACTCAGAACTGGGGGGATCTCACAGAGTCCGGCCCATCCCTCCTACCAGCACCGAGGGGCCCAGGGCTGTGCCACAGTCTACGCAAGAGGTGCCCCCTCCATCCCTCTTACAGGGGCTCCAGGAACCGGGAGGCGAAGGCCCAAGTCTGAGGACCGCGTCCTCAGGCCACAGAGCAGAGGAGGCGCAGGCAGTGCCAGGAGTCAAGGGGAGGTGCGTGCCCTGAGTGTGTACCCAGGGGCTCCCCCTCCCAGAACAGAGGGGACCCCACAACACCCGAGTCACCCCACCGTCCCGTTCAGCCCCAGAACTTGGGGCCGTGCTGGCTGCACCCTGAGGAGCCCCCTCACTCCCTTCTTCAGGTTGGCAGGGGACAGGCCGCCCAGGAGGAGCGCCCCTGTGAGGCCCGAGGACACCCCTGAAGACGAGACCTGTAAGTGACTTTTGTCAGAGCTGCCCAGGGTGCCTTTCTCCGCCGAGGCCGCTCACACGCCCTCTCTCCCCCAGGTCCGTGGTCCCTACCTGTCACCCCTGCCCACACTCCCGTCGGCGGCCCGACCCCAGTCCTCATGCCCCTGGTCGAGATGAGTGAGCTCCGCCAGCCGGAGGCAGACCTTCAGACCCCAGTCCCGGCCCAGGGCCTGGTGGAGGCACAGCTGTTGGGGGCTGAGGGGGAGGAGGCCGTATCCCCCTCGTCCTCCTCTTCTTACTCTGACCTGTTCCTGGGCACCTTGGAGGAGGTGGCTGATGCTGGAGAACCCAGTCCCCCCCAGAGCCCCTCCCCCACTGCCATGGCCACCCCTCCATGGAGCCAATCTGAAGACGACGGCCTCAGCCCCCAAGATGAGGAAGGGCCGAGCACCTGGCATGACCAGGAAGATGTGCTCCAGCATGCTCTACATCAGAAGGTGGATGAACTGGTGGGGTTCCTGCTGTTCAAGTATCACACCAAGGAGTTGACCACAAAGGCAGAAATGCTGACCATCCTCAAAGATTACCAGGACCACTTCCCCATGGTCTTCAGGCGAGCCTCCGAGGGCATGCAGCTGGTCCTTGGCCTCGACGTGAAGGAAGTGGACCCCAGCAATCACTCCTATGTCCTCGTCCCCACCCTGGGCCTCACCTACGATGGGATGCTGAGTGACAGGCCGAGCATGCCCAAGACCGGCCTCCTGGTGCTGCTCCTGGGCCTGATCGTCCTGGAGGCCGACTTTGTTGCCCCTGAGGAGGTGGTCTGGGGAGCACTTAGCAAGATAGATGTGTGTGCCGGGAGGGAGCACTACGTCTATGGGGAGCCCAGGGAGCTCCTCACCAAAGTGTGGGTGCAGGAGGGCTACGTGGAGTACCGGCAGGTGCCCCACAGCGACCCCGCCCGCTACGAGTTCCTCTGGGGTCCCCGGGCCCACGCGGAGACCAGCAAGTGTCAGGTCCTGGAGCATCTGCACAGGGTCAGTGAATGGGATCCCAGGTCCTTCCCATCCCTGTCTGCAGAGGGTGTGAGCGACGAGGAACAGGGACCCTGAGCCAGAGCAGCAGCCAGGCTCCTTCCAGGCCCACGTCCAGCAGCTTCTCCTGTGGGGCAGGAAGGGAGGCTGATCCTTCACTCTTGAGTTTGAAGAGGGAGCGGTCAGCCTTCTAAGCAGTGAGGGCCCGGGCAAGAGGGGGGAACCCGGTGTAGCATCTTTGTTTTCCTGTTTTCTAAGATGACATGGAAATTCATCTGTTTCCTTTAGTGATTTTTCAAATGTTGTTCTTTTTCATAGAAGATGTTTTAAATGCCAATACTTTGTAATTTTTATAGAATTTTTAAAGGTTACGTTCAATTTACAGTTGTTACCAAATATTGGCTCTATTCCCCGTGTTGTACAATACATCCTTGTAGCCCGTCTTACACCCCAAAGTTTGTGCCTCCCACTCCTCCATCCCTGTAGTGCCCCTCCCTCATCCCTACTGATAAACACTAGTTTGTTCTCTGTATCTTTGAGTCTGCTTCTTTTTTGATATATTCACTGGTTTGTTGCATTTTTTAGATTCCACATATGAGTGATATCGTGCATTATTTGTCGTTCCCTGTCTGACTGACTTCACTTAGCATATTGCCCTCCAAGTCCATCCATGTTGCTGCAAAAGGCAAAAGTTTGTTCCTTTTTTATGGCTGAGTAGTAGTCCATTGTACCTATATAGTACCTGTTCTTTATCCATTCATTTGTCGATGGACACTTAGGTAGCTTCCATATCTTTGCAATTGTAAATAATGCTTCTATGAGCATTGGGGTGCATGGATCTTTTCGAATTAGTGGGGTTTTGAGGGGATATATACCCAGGAGTGGAACTGCAGGATCCTATGGTAGTTCTGTTTTTAGTTTTTTGAGAAACCTCTATGCTGTTTTCCCCAGTGGCTGCACCAATCTACATTCTCCCAACAGCGCACAAGGGTTCCCTTTTCTCCACATCCTTACCTACATTTGTTATTTGTGTTCTTTTTCATGATAGCCATTCTGACTAGGTGTGAGGTGATATCTCTTTGTGGATTTGACTTGCAGTTGCCTGATGATTAGTGATGTGGAGGATCATTTCATGTGCCTGTTGGCCATCTGCATTTTCTCCTTGAAAAAATGTCTATTCAGTTCTTCTGCCCATGTTTTTAATTGGGTTGTTTGTTTTCTTGATGTTGAGTTGTATGAGCTGTTTATATATATTGGATATTAATCCTTTGTCAGTCACTTCAGCTGCAAATCTTTTCTCCCATTCAATAGGTTGTCTTTTAGTTTTGTCAGTGGTTTCCTTTGTTGTGCAAAAAAGCTTTTAAGTTTAGTTAGGTCCCATTTGTTTATTTTTCCTTTTACTTCTTTTCCTTAGGAGATAGATCCAAAAAACTATTGCTGTGATTTATGTCAAAGAGTGTTCTGCCTGTGTTTCCCTCTAGGAGTTTTACAGTATCCGGCCTTACATTTAGGCCTTTACCCTATTTTGCATTTATTTTTGTTTATGCTGTTGGACAGTGGTCTAATTTCATTCTTTTACATGTAGCTGTTCAGTTCTCTCAGCACCACTTATTGAAGAGACTGTCTTTTCTCCAGTGTATACTGTATTCCTGCCTAGTTTGTTGTAGATTAATTGACCATAGGTGCGTGGGTTTATTTCTTTGCTTTCTATCCTGTTCCATTGATCTATTTGTCTGTTTTTGTGCCAGTACCATACTGTTTTGATTACTGTAGCCTTATACTGTAGTGTGAAACCAGGGAGTATGATTCCTCCAGCTCTGTTGTTCTTTCTCAAGATTGTTTTGGCTCTTCAGGGTCTTTTGTGTTTCCATAGAAAATTTAAAATTATTTCTTCAAATTCTGTGTAAAATGCCAAGAGTATTTTCATAGGAATTGCATTGATTGCAGTTCTGTAGGTTGACTTGAGTAGTATGGTCATTTTAACACTACTGATGCTTCCAATTCAAGAATGCAATGTTATCTTTCCATCTGTTTGTGTTGTCTTCAGTTTCTTTCATCACCGTTATACTTTTCAGTGTACAGGTCTTTTGCCTCCTTAGGTAGGTTTATTCCTAGGTATTCTATCATTGTGATGCAATGGTAAATGAGATAGTTTCCTTAATTTCTCTTTCTGATACTTTGTTTTTAGTGTATACAAATGCAACTGATTTCTGTATATTAATAATAGTATTTAATGAGCTCCAGTTTCTACGTTTGTGAATGGTATTGACCACATATATTTGTACTGATCCAATACAAGGCTGAATTTTGGTATTTGTAAAATCAACTGGGAAACATTCCTTCATAGTTTGTGATCCCAACCTAGATAACACAGCATTGCAATAGGAATTTACTTGGAAATGTGAAAGTAATTAGCAGTACAATTAATGGCCACCGGGTTGTTCTTCGGGACACCACGTCGTCGGCTCAGTGGTGCGTGCCCTGCTGTGGGACTGTCCTGTGCCCACCATAGGGCAGGGCCAGGCCCCAGGCATGTGGGCCATAGGGGGAGGGGCTTCCCTGCGGGGAGCAGGCATTGCCAGCACACATCGTCCTGGAGAGAGGCCACATGTGGGGCCCTCAGGAAGGGAGACTGGGGGGGGATGGAGGGCCGATGGGTGGGGTGTAGCGGAGGCACCTTGTTGGGGACCCTGGGGGGGGGGACCCGTGGGGTCCGGTGGCCGTTAGAAGTTCCTCTCTGTGTTATCATGCCCTCCGTTCAATGGTTTCAATCAATGCTTCTCTTTAATAAATTTCTCGGAACGTTTCAGCTGAGTGTGGCCTCCTCAGTGGGCAATGGAGGGAAAGGATTGCTGCGGGCGAGGGTGGGGGTCCAGAGTCGGATTCCTGATCAGCACCTGTGGGACACCTCTCCAGTGAGAGGGTAGGGTAGGCACTTTGCAGACCCAGACATGGTGAGGGTTCTTCTTCCATTTCATAGGTGAATTGTAAAGTTTTAGCGAAAACTGATAATTGCCTGAAAAGGCAGCAGAGAAGTTAAAATGTAAATGAAAAACTTGATTATCTCAGCAGGAAAAAGGGAACATAGGAGCAACAATAGTTGGACTGACAGGGCTACGGACTGAATATTTGTAATCCTCTCCCCCTCATTCACCTGTGAAATTCTAACCCCCAAAGGGATGGGATTTGGAGGTGGGGCGCTGGGAAGTGATTAGCCCATGATGGGGGAGCCCTCATGGATGAGATTAGCTCCCTTATAAAAGAGACCCCAGACAGCTGCCTCATCCTCTTGTGCCATGTGAGAAGATGGCTAGTTGATACAACTAGACAAGAAATCAGTCCATATAAAGAAGAGCTTTATTACTCTTGCTTTATTACTCAGCTGTACAAAGGAACGAAATGGGTCGTTTGTAGAGACGTGGATGGATCTAGAGACTGTCATACAGAGTGAAGGAAGTCAGAGAGAGAAAAACAAATATCGTATATTAATGCATATGTGTGGAACCTAGAAAAATGGTACAGAAGAACCGGTTTGCAGGGCAGAAACAGAGACACAGATGTAGAGCACAGACATATGGACACCAAGGTGGGAAAATGGTGGGGGCGTGGGGGGTGGTGGTGTGATGAGTTGGGAGATTGGGATTCACAAATGTACAATTATATGTACAAAATGGGTAACTAATAAGAACCTGCTGTATAAAAACTTACATAAAATAAAATTCAAAAATTAAAAAAAACAAAAGAAATCAGAATAGGTTTATGACATTATCAATCACAGTAGAAAACCACCTGTAAAGACAAATTGAGTTATTTGCCACAATGGGCTCTGCATCGCCAAGTTTGCTCCCCCAACTCCACAGCCTTGCAGGGAGGCCCTCCTATTGGTGGAAGGCCAATGGGCGTGTCTTTTGCTTCCTGAGGCGCCAAACCTTGGGACCTCAGGCCCTCAGTGCGCATGGCTACTGCGGCTTCCGTAGCAAAGCGCCTCCTCACGTGCTCTTGTCATCCAACCACTTTCTCTGTAAAGAGACGTCTAGAACTTTCTCCCTCATCTTCCTGGAGCTTCCGGGAGCACCCGGAAACCCACGTGGCGTTCGCACAGAGTGCCTGGGACCGTCGGCTGCAGAGTTCCTGGCTGCACTGCTGAGACGAGCTCTTCAGCCCCTTCTGAGCGGGACTCCGGAGTCATCCACAGAGTCAGAGCAAGTCAGGAGACAGGCGGGGGCTTTGCCGGGGGCTGGACTCCGCAGGTACCGGGGGCCCTGGGAAGGAGTGGAGGTGGTGGGAGGGCTACGGGCTGCTCGGTTGGGAGCGGGGGAGCGGCGGCGGAGGGCAGCGGGTTGAAGGGGTGCTGAGGGAAGGGTCCCCCTGTGTTCGGGTCCGAGGGGAGGACCGCTGGCTGCTGGGGTGGCTGGTGGGGGGCGTTTTCGAGTCGGGGTGCAGAGGGTGGGGCTAATGGCTAAGCGTGGGGGGGCCGGAGCGGAGGGCTTCCTGCTGGACGGGTGGGGCCGGCTTTGGGGGCCAGAGGAGAGGACGACTGGCTGTGGGGGTGGGGAGGATGGGATGGGCGGGCCCCCGCCCCAGGGGCTGACAAGGGAGGGGAGGGCTAACGGCTGCTGCGTGTGGCGGGAGGAAGGGGGAGGTACTCCTGGCTGAGGCGGGGGTCGATGGGGAGGACTCCCGGGCGCGGGTTCGGTAGTTGTTAGGGGAGCTCCCGCCGGGGCGGGGCGGGGCGGGGCGTGGGGTGGGGGGGGAGGACGCTCGTGGCTGGAAGGGGGCTCGGGCTCCCGGGTGGGCGGGGTAACGAGGGGTGGGCTCTGCGTCTGCGGTGCGAGAGCTGAGAGCCGCCCCTGGTGCTGAGGGTGCTCGGGGGAGGACTCCCCCGTGTGGGGAGGCGAGAGAGGCACTCAGATGTCTGTGCATGAGGGGGCGCCAGCGGAGAGTCAAGGTGAGGAGCCGAGGGAGCGCTGAGGGACCCCCGCGGGATCATCTCAGCCCTGAGAAGCCCTGGGCTTGGTGGCCTGATGTGTTGTGCATAGATTCCCCCTGGGGGTCTCGGGACAGTGAAAGCCTTGGTGTGAGGGTCCGGCCTCGGGTGAACACAGGGGGCGTCCCCGGACCTGCCAGGGCTCGAGCTGAGGACTCTGAAGGAGGACAGAGGGGACGCCATTGATCCCCGCCCCTGCCATCAGCCCTGGGCAGTCCCGGGACGGAATGAGCACTTGGCAAGGAGTTTTGACTTCCGCCTCCAGGTCTCAGAGACACTGGGGACCTGGTGTAAGGGGCGGGGCCTAAAGAGGGCGGAGGGAAGAATCCCAGGACCTGCCGGGCGTCGAGGTGAGGAACCTGAGGGAGGAATGAGCGGACCCTGGACCCCAGAAGAGAGGGGGCCCTGGGGAGGCGATAGGGTGGGATGACCCCATGCAGCACTTCCTGACATCCGGGTCTCAGAGACCCTGGTGAGGCGTTAAAAGGGGCGGGGTCTCAGAGAGCCTGGGGAGGGGGTATAAGGGGCGGGGTCTCAGGCGGGAACAGGAGAGAATCCCAGGTCCTGCGTGGAGTCAAGGTGAGGGCCCTGAGGGAGGACTGAGGGCAGCCTGGACCCCAGAACAGAGCTGGCCCTGGGAGCCCATAGGGTGGGATGAGCACAGCAGCACATCCTGACATCCGGGCCTCAGAGAAGCTGGGGACCTGGGATAAGGGGCAGGGTCTCATGAGGGCAGAGGGTAAAATGTCAGGTCCCTGGTGGACTAAGGTTAGAGCCCTTAGGCAGGACTGAGGGGACCCTGAGAGAGGACAAAAAGGACCCACCAGATCCCCGCCCTGGCAGGTGGCCGTGGGAGGCCCCGGGGCGGGATGAGCACAGTAGGCCTGTCCTGACGTCCTGACGTCCGGGTCTCTGAGAGACTGGCGCCCTGGTAGAAGGAGCAGGGACTCACGCTGGCAGACGGGACAATCCCAGGTCCTGCCCAGAGTCCAGCCTGCACGCGAGGAAGCAAGGATTGAGGACGTTAGACCCCAACACAGGGAGGGATCCTTTGCCCTTCCACGGGGGCCTTGGAGGCGCCAGAGCACGGTCAGCAGATGAGATGTTTCCTGACTTCTGGCTCAGGGTCCTCGGGAGGTCAGGTGTTCGGTGTGAGGCGTGAGGCTTCAGGTCCGCAGAGGGTGGACTCCCAGGACCCCGAGGGCGGACTGAGCAGACCCCCAGCCCTGGTACAGGGGCCTCCACAGAAACCTGCCCCTGTGGTCAGTGCTGGGAGGCCAGGCAGGATGTGAGGAGGAGGTGAGGACCCAGAATGTCCCCATCCTAGGACCCTCGGGAGGCCCTGGACAGGTGCGGCCACACGTGGGGCCCCCTCACTGCTTTCTGTTCAGACTCGGGGTCTTGTTCTGAGTTTCCCCTCAGGCCCGCAAAGGGGAGAGTCCAGGCCCTTAAGGGGAACGGTGAGCACTACGAGCCAGCCCCGAGGAGACCACCCACCCCAGAACTCAGAACTGGGGGGATCTCACAGAGTCCGGCCCATCCCTCCTACCAGCACCGAGGGGCCCAGGGCTGTGCCACAGTCTACGCAAGAGGTGCCCCCTCCATCCCTCTTACAGGGGCTCCAGGAACCGGGAGGCGAAGGCCCAAGTCTGAGGACCGCGTCCTCAGGCCACAGAGCAGAGGAGGCGCAGGCAGTGCCAGGAGTCAAGGGGAGGTGCGTGCCCTGAGTGTGTACCCAGGGGCTCCCCCTCCCAGAACAGAGGGGACCCCACAACACCCGAGTCACCCCACCGTCCCGTTCAGCCCCAGAACTTGGGGCCGTGCTGGCTGCACCCTGAGGAGCCCCCTCACTCCCTTCTTCAGGTTGGCAGGGGACAGGCCGCCCAGGAGGAGCGCCCCTGTGAGGCCCGAGGACACCCCTGAAGACGAGACCTGTAAGTGACTTTTGTCAGAGCTGCCCAGGGTGCCTTTCTCCGCCGAGGCCGCTCACACGCCCTCTCTCCCCCAGGTCCGTGGTCCCTACCTGTCACCCCTGCCCACACTCCCGTCGGCGGCCCGACCCCAGTCCTCATGCCCCTGGTCGAGATGAGTGAGCTCCGCCAGCCGGAGGCAGACCTTCAGACCCCAGTCCCGGCCCAGGGCCTGGTGGAGGCACAGCTGTTGGGGGCTGAGGGGGAGGAGGCCGTATCCCCCTCGTCCTCCTCTTCTTACTCTGACCTGTTCCTGGGCACCTTGGAGGAGGTGGCTGATGCTGGAGAACCCAGTCCCCCCCAGAGCCCCTCCCCCACTGCCATGGCCACCCCTCCATGGAGCCAATCTGAAGACGACGGCCTCAGCCCCCAAGATGAGGAAGGGCCGAGCACCTGGCATGACCAGGAAGATGTGCTCCAACATGCTCTACATCAGAAGGTGGATGAACTGGTGGGGTTCCTGCTGTTCAAGTATCACACCAAGGAGTTGACCACAAAGGCAGAAATGCTGACCATCCTCAAAGATTACCAGGACCACTTCCCCATGGTCTTCAGGCGAGCCTCCGAGGGCATGCAGCTGGTCCTTGGCCTCGACGTGAAGGAAGTGGACCCCAGCAATCACTCCTATGTCCTCGTCCCCACCCTGGGCCTCACCTACGATGGGATGCTGAGTGACAGGCCGAGCATGCCCAAGACCGGCCTCCTGGTGCTGCTCCTGGGCCTGATCGTCCTGGAGGCCGACTTTGTTGCCCCTGAGGAGGTGGTCTGGGGAGCACTTAGCAAGATAGATGTGTGTGCCGGGAGGGAGCACTACGTCTATGGGGAGCCCAGGGAGCTCCTCACCAAAGTGTGGGTGCAGGAGGGCTACGTGGAGTACCGGCAGGTGCCCCACAGCGACCCCGCCCGCTACGAGTTCCTCTGGGGTCCCCGGGCCCACGCGGAGACCAGCAAGTGTCAGGTCCTGGAGCATCTGCACAGGGTCAGTGAATGGGATCCCAGGTCCTTCCCATCCCTGTCTGCAGAGGGTGTGAGCGACGAGGAACAGGGACCCTGAGCCAGAGCAGCAGCCAGGCTCCTTCCAGGCCCACGTCCAGCAGCTTCTCCTGTGGGGCAGGAAGGGAGGCTGATCCTTCACTCTTGAGTTTGAAGAGGGAGCGGTCAGCCTTCTAAGCAGTGAGGGCCCGGGCAAGAGGGGGGAACCCGGTGTAGCATCTTTGTTTTCCTGTTTTCTAAGATGACATGGAAATTCATCTGTTTCCTTTAGTGATTTTTCAAATGTTGTTCTTTTTCATAGAAGATGTTTTAAATGCCAATACTTTGTAATTTTTATAGAATTTTTAAAGGTTACGTTCAATTTACAGTTGTTACCAAATATTGGCTCTATTCCCCGTGTTGTACAATACATCCTTGTAGCCCGTCTTACACCCCAAAGTTTGTGCCTCCCACTCCTCCATCCCTGTAGTGCCCCTCCCTCATCCCTACTGATAAACACTAGTTTGTTCTCTGTATCTTTGAGTCTGCTTCTTTTTTGATATATTCACTGGTTTGTTGCATTTTTTAGATTCCACATATGAGTGATATCGTGCATTATTTGTCGTTCCCTGTCTGACTGACTTCACTTAGCATATTGCCCTCCAAGTCCATCCATGTTGCTGCAAAAGGCAAAAGTTTGTTCCTTTTTTATGGCTGAGTAGTAGTCCATTGTACCTATATAGTACCTGTTCTTTATCCATTCATTTGTCGATGGACACTTAGGTAGCTTCCATATCTTTGCAATTGTAAATAATGCTTCTATGAGCATTGGGGTGCATGGATCTTTTCGAATTAGTGGGGTTTTGAGGGGATATATACCCAGGAGTGGAACTGCAGGATCCTATGGTAGTTCTGTTTTTAGTTTTTTGAGAAACCTCTATGCTGTTTTCCCCAGTGGCTGCACCAATCTACATTCTCCCAACAGCGCACAAGGGTTCCCTTTTCTCCACATCCTTACCTACATTTGTTATTTGTGTTCTTTTTCATGATAGCCATTCTGACTAGGTGTGAGGTGATATCTCTTTGTGGATTTGACTTGCAGTTGCCTGATGATTAGTGATGTGGAGGATCATTTCATGTGCCTGTTGGCCATCTGCATTTTCTCCTTGAAAAAATGTCTATTCAGTTCTTCTGCCCATGTTTTTAATTGGGTTGTTTGTTTTCTTGATGTTGAGTTGTATGAGCTGTTTATATATATTGGATATTAATCCTTTGTCAGTCACTTCAGCTGCAAATCTTTTCTCCCATTCAATAGGTTGTCTTTTAGTTTTGTCAGTGGTTTCCTTTGTTGTGCAAAAAAGCTTTTAAGTTTAGTTAGGTCCCATTTGTTTATTTTTCCTTTTACTTCTTTTCCTTAGGAGATAGATCCAAAAAACTATTGCTGTGATTTATGTCAAAGAGTGTTCTGCCTGTGTTTCCCTCTAGGAGTTTTACAGTATCCGGCCTTACATTTAGGCCTTTACCCTATTTTGCATTTATTTTTGTTTATGCTGTTGGACAGTGGTCTAATTTCATTCTTTTACATGTAGCTGTTCAGTTCTCTCAGCACCACTTATTGAAGAGACTGTCTTTTCTCCAGTGTATACTGTATTCCTGCCTAGTTTGTTGTAGATTAATTGACCATAGGTGCGTGGGTTTATTTCTTTGCTTTCTATCCTGTTCCATTGATCTATTTGTCTGTTTTTGTGCCAGTACCATACTGTTTTGATTACTGTAGCCTTATACTGTAGTGTGAAACCAGGGAGTATGATTCCTCCAGCTCTGTTGTTCTTTCTCAAGATTGTTTTGGCTCTTCAGGGTCTTTTGTGTTTCCATAGAAAATTTAAAATTATTTCTTCAAATTCTGTGTAAAATGCCAAGAGTATTTTCATAGGAATTGCATTGATTGCAGTTCTGTAGGTTGACTTGAGTAGTATGGTCATTTTAACACTACTGATGCTTCCAATTCAAGAATGCAATGTTATCTTTCCATCTGTTTGTGTTGTCTTCAGTTTCTTTCATCACCGTTATACTTTTCAGTGTACAGGTCTTTTGCCTCCTTAGGTAGGTTTATTCCTAGGTATTCTATCATTGTGATGCAATGGTAAATGAGATAGTTTCCTTAATTTCTCTTTCTGATACTTTGTTTTTAGTGTATACAAATGCAACTGATTTCTGTATATTAATAATAGTATTTAATGAGCTCCAGTTTCTACGTTTGTGAATGGTATTGACCACATATATTTGTACTGATCCAATACAAGGCTGAATTTTGGTATTTGTAAAATCAACTGGGAAACATTCCTTCATAGTTTGTGATCCCAACCTAGATAACACAGCATTGCAATAGGAATTTACTTGGAAATGTGAAAGTAATTAGCAGTACAATTAATGGCCACCGGGTTGTTCTTCGGGACACCACGTCGTCGGCTCAGTGGTGCGTGCCCTGCTGTGGGACTGTCCTGTGCCCACCATAGGGCAGGGCCAGGCCCCAGGCATGTGGGCCATAGGGGGAGGGGCTTCCCTGCGGGGAGCAGGCATTGCCAGCACACATCGTCCTGGAGAGAGGCCACATGTGGGGCCCTCAGGAAGGGAGACTGGGGGGGGATGGAGGGCCGATGGGTGGGGTGTAGCGGAGGCACCTTGTTGGGGACCCTGGGGGGGGGGACCCGTGGGGTCCGGTGGCCGTTAGAAGTTCCTCTCTGTGTTATCATGCCCTCCGTTCAATGGTTTCAATCAATGCTTCTCTTTAATAAATTTCTCGGAACGTTTCAGCTGAGTGTGGCCTCCTCAGTGGGCAATGGAGGGAAAGGATTGCTGCGGGCGAGGGTGGGGGTCCAGAGTCGGATTCCTGATCAGCACCTGTGGGACACCTCTCCAGTGAGAGGGTAGGGTAGGCACTTTGCAGACCCAGACATGGTGAGGGTTCTTCTTCCATTTCATAGGTGAATTGTAAAGTTTTAGCGAAAACTGATAATTGCCTGAAAAGGCAGCAGAGAAGTTAAAATGTAAATGAAAAACTTGATTATCTCAGCAGGAAAAAGGGAACATAGGAGCAACAATAGTTGGACTGACAGGGCTACGGACTGAATATTTGTAATCCTCTCCCCCTCATTCACCTGTGAAATTCTAACCCCCAAAGGGATGGGATTTGGGGCGCTGGGAAGTGATTAGCCCATGATGGGGGAGCCCTCATGGATGAGATTAGCTCCCTTATAAAAGAGACCCCAGACAGCTGCCTCATCCTCTTGTGCCATGTGAGAAGATGGCTAGTTGATACAACTAGACAAGAAATCAGTCCATATAAAGAAGAGCTTTATTACTCTTGCTTTATTACTCAGCTGTACAAAGGAACGAAATGGGTCGTTTGTAGAGACGTGGATGGATCTAGAGACTGTCATACAGAGTGAAGGAAGTCAGAGAGAGAAAAACAAATATCGTATATTAATGCATATGTGTGGAACCTAGAAAAATGGTACAGATGAACCGGTTTGCAGGGCAGAAACAGAGACACAGATGTAGAGCACAGACATATGGACACCAAGGTGGGAAAATGGTGGGGGCGTGGGGGGTGGTGGTGTGATGAGTTGGGAGATTGGGATTCACAAATGTACAATTATATGTACAAAATGGGTAACTAATAAGAACCTGCTGTATAAAAACTTACATAAAATAAAATTCAAAAATTAAAAAAAACAAAAGAAATCAGAATAGGTTTATGACATTATCAATCACAGTAGAAAACCACCTGTAAAGACAAATTGAGTTATTTGCCACAATGGGCTCTGCATCGCCAAGTTTGCTCCCCCAACTCCACAGCCTTGCAGGGAGGCCCTCCTATTGGTGGAAGGCCAATGGGCGTGTCTTTTGCTTCCTGAGGCGCCAAACCTTGGGACCTCAGGCCCTCAGTGCGCATGGCTACTGCGGCTTCCGTAGCAAAGCGCCTCCTCACGTGCTCTTGTCATCCAACCACTTTCTCTGTAAAGAGACGTCTAGAACTTTCTCCCTCATCTTCCTGGAGCTTCCGGGAGCACCCGGAAACCCACGTGGCGTTCGCACAGAGTGCCTGGGACCGTCGGCTGCAGAGTTCCTGGCTGCACTGCTGAGACGAGCTCTTCAGCCCCTTCTGAGCGGGACTCCGGAGTCATCCACAGAGTCAGAGCAAGTCAGGAGACAGGCGGGGGCTTTGCCGGGGGCTGGACTCCGCAGGTACCGGGGGCCCTGGGAAGGAGTGGAGGTGGTGGGAGGGCTACGGGCTGCTCGGTTGGGAGCGGGGGAGCGGCGGCGGAGGGCAGCGGGTTGAAGGGGTGCTGAGGGAAGGGTCCCCCTGTGTTCGGGTCCGAGGGGAGGACCGCTGGCTGCTGGGGTGGCTGGTGGGGGGCGTTTTCGAGTCGGGGTGCAGAGGGTGGGGCTAATGGCTAAGCGTGGGGGGGCCGGAGCGGAGGGCTTCCTGCTGGACGGGTGGGGCCGGCTTTGGGGGCCAGAGGAGAGGACGACTGGCTGTGGGGGTGGGGAGGATGGGATGGGCGGGCCCCCGCCCCAGGGGCTGACAAGGGAGGGGAGGGCTAACGGCTGCTGCGTGTGGCGGGAGGAAGGGGGAGGTACTCCTGGCTGAGGCGGGGGTCGATGGGGAGGACTCCCGGGCGCGGGTTCGGTAGTTGTTAGGGGAGCTCCCGCCGGGGCGGGGCGGGGCGGGGCGTGGGGTGGGGGGGGAGGACGCTCGTGGCTGGAAGGGGGCTCGGGCTCCCGGGTGGGCGGGGTAACGAGGGGTGGGCTCTGCGTCTGCGGTGCGAGAGCTGAGAGCCGCCCCTGGTGCTGAGGGTGCTCGGGGGAGGACTCCCCCGTGTGGGGAGGCGAGAGAGGCACTCAGATGTCTGTGCATGAGGGGGCGCCAGCGGAGAGTCAAGGTGAGGAGCCGAGGGAGCGCTGAGGGACCCCCGCGGGATCATCTCAGCCCTGAGAAGCCCTGGGCTTGGTGGCCTGATGTGTTGTGCATAGATTCCCCCTGGGGGTCTCGGGACAGTGAAAGCCTTGGTGTGAGGGTCCGGCCTCGGGTGAACACAGGGGGCGTCCCCGGACCTGCCAGGGCTCGAGCTGAGGACTCTGAAGGAGGACAGAGGGGACGCCATTGATCCCCGCCCCTGCCATCAGCCCTGGGCAGTCCCGGGACGGAATGAGCACTTGGCAAGGAGTTTTGACTTCCGCCTCCAGGTCTCAGAGACACTGGGGACCTGGTGTAAGGGGCGGGGCCTAAAGAGGGCGGAGGGAAGAATCCCAGGACCTGCCGGGCGTCGAGGTGAGGAACCTGAGGGAGGAATGAGCGGACCCTGGACCCCAGAAGAGAGGGGGCCCTGGGGAGGCGATAGGGTGGGATGACCCCATGCAGCACTTCCTGACATCCGGGTCTCAGAGACCCTGGTGAGGCGTTAAAAGGGGCGGGGTCTCAGAGAGCCTGGGGAGGGGGTATAAGGGGCGGGGTCTCAGGCGGGAACAGGAGAGAATCCCAGGTCCTGCGTGGAGTCAAGGTGAGGGCCCTGAGGGAGGACTGAGGGCAGCCTGGACCCCAGAACAGAGCTGGCCCTGGGAGCCCATAGGGTGGGATGAGCACAGCAGCACATCCTGACATCCGGGCCTCAGAGAAGCTGGGGACCTGGGATAAGGGGCAGGGTCTCATGAGGGCAGAGGGTAAAATGTCAGGTCCCTGGTGGACTAAGGTTAGAGCCCTTAGGCAGGACTGAGGGGACCCTGAGAGAGGACAAAAAGGACCCACCAGATCCCCGCCCTGGCAGGTGGCCGTGGGAGGCCCCGGGGCGGGATGAGCACAGTAGGCCTGTCCTGACGTCCTGACGTCCGGGTCTCTGAGAGACTGGCGCCCTGGTAGAAGGAGCAGGGACTCACGCTGGCAGACGGGACAATCCCAGGTCCTGCCCAGAGTCCAGCCTGCACGCGAGGAAGCAAGGATTGAGGACGTTAGACCCCAACACAGGGAGGGATCCTTTGCCCTTCCACGGGGGCCTTGGAGGCGCCAGAGCACGGTCAGCAGATGAGATGTTTCCTGACTTCTGGCTCAGGGTCCTCGGGAGGTCAGGTGTTCGGTGTGAGGCGTGAGGCTTCAGGTCCGCAGAGGGTGGACTCCCAGGACCCCGAGGGCGGACTGAGCAGACCCCCAGCCCTGGTACAGGGGCCTCCACAGAAACCTGCCCCTGTGGTCAGTGCTGGGAGGCCAGGCAGGATGTGAGGAGGAGGTGAGGACCCAGAATGTCCCCATCCTAGGACCCTCGGGAGGCCCTGGACAGGTGCGGCCACACGTGGGGCCCCCTCACTGCTTTCTGTTCAGACTCGGGGTCTTGTTCTGAGTTTCCCCTCAGGCCCGCAAAGGGGAGAGTCCAGGCCCTTAAGGGGAACGGTGAGCACTACGAGCCAGCCCCGAGGAGACCACCCACCCCAGAACTCAGAACTGGGGGGATCTCACAGAGTCCGGCCCATCCCTCCTACCAGCACCGAGGGGCCCAGGGCTGTGCCACAGTCTACGCAAGAGGTGCCCCCTCCATCCCTCTTACAGGGGCTCCAGGAACCGGGAGGCGAAGGCCCAAGTCTGAGGACCGCGTCCTCAGGCCACAGAGCAGAGGAGGCGCAGGCAGTGCCAGGAGTCAAGGGGAGGTGCGTGCCCTGAGTGTGTACCCAGGGGCTCCCCCTCCCAGAACAGAGGGGACCCCACAACACCCGAGTCACCCCACCGTCCCGTTCAGCCCCAGAACTTGGGGCCGTGCTGGCTGCACCCTGAGGAGCCCCCTCACTCCCTTCTTCAGGTTGGCAGGGGACAGGCCGCCCAGGAGGAGCGCCCCTGTGAGGCCCGAGGGCACCCCTGAAGACGAGACCTGTAAGTGACTTTTGTCAGAGCTGCCCAGGGTGCCTTTCTCCGCCGAGGCCGCTCACACTCCCTCTCTCCCCCAGGTCCGTGGTCCCTACCTGTCACCCCTGCCCACACTCCCGTCGGCGGCCCGACCCCAGTCATCATGCCCCTGGTCGAGATGAGTGAGCTCCGCCAGCCGGAGGCAGACCTTCAGACCCCAGTCCCGGCCCAGGGCCTGGTGGAGGCACAGCTGTTGGGGGCTGAGGGGGAGGAGGCCGTATCCCCCTCGTCCTCCTCTTCTTACTCTGACCTGTTCCTGGGCACCTTGGAGGAGGTGGCTGATGCTGGAGAACCCAGTCCCCCCCAGAGCCCCTCCCCCACTGCCATGGCCACCCCTCCATGGAGCCAATCTGAAGACGACGGCCTCAGCCCCCAAGATGAGGAAGGGCCGAGCACCTGGCATGACCAGGAAGATGTGCTCCAACATGCTCTACATCAGAAGGTGGATGAACTGGTGGGGTTCCTGCTGTTCAAGTATCACACCAAGGAGTTGACCACAAAGGCAGAAATGCTGACCATCCTCAAAGATTACCAGGACCACTTCCCCATGGTCTTCAGGCGAGCCTCCGAGGGCATGCAGCTGGTCCTTGGCCTCGACGTGAAGGAAGTGGACCCCAGCAATCACTCCTATGTCCTCGTCCCCACCCTGGGCCTCACCTACGATGGGATGCTGAGTGACAGGCCGAGCATGCCCAAGACCGGCCTCCTGGTGCTGCTCCTGGGCCTGATCGTCCTGGAGGCCGACTTTGTTGCCCCTTAGGAGGTGGTCTGGGGAGCACTTAGCAAGATAGATGTGTGTGCCGGGAGGGAGCACTACGTCTATGGGGAGCCCAGGGAGCTCCTCACCAAAGTGTGGGTGCAGGAGGGCTACGTGGAGTACCGGCAGGTGCCCCACAGCGACCCCGCCCGCTACGAGTTCCTCTGGGGTCCCCGGGCCCACGCGGAGACCAGCAAGTGTCAGGTCCTGGAGCATCTGCACAGGGTCAGTGAATGGGATCCCAGGTCCTTCCCATCCCTGTCTGCAGAGGGTGTGAGCGACGAGGAACAGGGACCCTGAGCCAGAGCAGCAGCCAGGCTCCTTCCAGGCCCACGTCCAGCAGCTTCTCCTGTGGGGCAGGAAGGGAGGCTGATCCTTCACTCTTGAGTTTGAAGAGGGAGCGGTCAGCCTTCTAAGCAGTGAGGGCCCGGGCAAGAGGGGGGAACCCGGTGTAGCATCTTTGTTTTCCTGTTTTCTAAGATGACATGGAAATTCATCTGTTTCCTTTAGTGATTTTTCAAATGTTGTTCTTTTTCATAGAAGATGTTTTAAATGCCAATACTTTGTAATTTTTATAGAATTTTTAAAGGTTACGTTCAATTTACAGTTGTTACCAAATATTGGCTCTATTCCCCGTGTTGTACAATACATCCTTGTAGCCCGTCTTACACCCCAAAGTTTGTGCCTCCCACTCCTCCATCCCTGTAGTGCCCCTCCCTCATCCCTACTGATAAACACTAGTTTGTTCTCTGTATCTTTGAGTCTGCTTCTTTTTTGATATATTCACTGGTTTGTTGCATTTTTTAGATTCCACATATGAGTGATATCGTGCATTATTTGTCGTTCCCTGTCTGACTGACTTCACTTAGCATATTGCCCTCCAAGTCCATCCATGTTGCTGCAAAAGGCAAAAGTTTGTTCCTTTTTTATGGCTGAGTAGTAGTCCATTGTACCTATATAGTACCTGTTCTTTATCCATTCATTTGTCGATGGACACTTAGGTAGCTTCCATATCTTTGCAATTGTAAATAATGCTTCTATGAGCATTGGGGTGCATGGATCTTTTCGAATTAGTGGGGTTTTGAGGGGATATATACCCAGGAGTGGAACTGCAGGATCCTATGGTAGTTCTGTTTTTAGTTTTTTGAGAAACCTCTATGCTGTTTTCCCCAGTGGCTGCACCAATCTACATTCTCCCAACAGCACACAAGGGTTCCCTTTTCTCCACATCCTTACCTACATTTGTTATTTGTGTTCTTTTTCATGATAGCCATTCTGACTAGGTGTGAGGTGATATCTCTTTGTGGATTTGACTTGCAGTTGCCTGATGATTAGTGATGTGGAGGATCATTTCATGTGCCTGTTGGCCATCTGCATTTTCTCCTTGAAAAAATGTCTATTCAGTTCTTCTGCCCATGTTTTTAATTGGGTTGTTTGTTTTCTTGATGTTGAGTTGTATGAGCTGTTTATATATATTGGATATTAATCCTTTGTCAGTCACTTCAGCTGCAAATCTTTTCTCCCATTCAATAGGTTGTCTTTTAGTTTTGTCAGTGGTTTCCTTTGTTGTGCAAAAAAGCTTTTAAGTTTAGTTAGGTCCCATTTGTTTATTTTTCCTTTTACTTCTTTTCCTTAGGAGATAGATCCAAAAAACTATTGCTGTGATTTATGTCAAAGAGTGTTCTGCCTGTGTTTCCCTCTAGGAGTTTTACAGTATCCGGCCTTACATTTAGGCCTTTACCCTATTTTGCATTTATTTTTGTTTATGCTGTTGGACAGTGGTCTAATTTCATTCTTTTACATGTAGCTGTTCAGTTCTCTCAGCACCACTTATTGAAGAGACTGTCTTTTCTCCAGTGTATACTGTATTCCTGCCTAGTTTGTTGTAGATTAATTGACCATAGGTGCGTGGGTTTATTTCTTTGCTTTCTATCCTGTTCCATTGATCTATTTGTCTGTTTTTGTGCCAGTACCATACTGTTTTGATTACTGTAGCCTTATACTGTAGTGTGAAACCAGGGAGTATGATTCCTCCAGCTCTGTTGTTCTTTCTCAAGATTGTTTTGGCTCTTCAGGGTCTTTTGTGTTTCCATAGAAAATTTAAAATTATTTCTTCAAATTCTGTGTAAAATGCCAAGAGTATTTTCATAGGAATTGCATTGATTGCAGTTCTGTAGGTTGACTTGAGTAGTATGGTCATTTTAACACTACTGATGCTTCCAATTCAAGAATGCAATGTTATCTTTCCATCTGTTTGTGTTGTCTTCAGTTTCTTTCATCACCGTTATACTTTTCAGTGTACAGGTCTTTTGCCTCCTGAGGTAGGTTTATTCCTAGGTATTCTATCATTGTGATGCAATGGTAAATGAGATAGTTTCCTTAATTTCTCTTTCTGATACTTTGTTTTTAGTGTATACAAATGCAACTGATTTCTGTATATTAATAATAGTATTTAATGAGCTCCAGTTTCTACGTTTGTGAATGGTATTGACCACATATATTTGTACTGATCCAATACAAGGCTGAATTTTGGTATTTGTAAAATCAACTGGGAAACATTCCTTCATAGTTTGTGATCCCAACCTAGATAACACAGCATTGCAATAGGAATTTACTTGGAAATGTGAAAGTAATTACCAGTACAATTAATGGCCACCGGGTTGTTCTTCGGGACACCACGTCGTCGGCTCAGTGGTGCGTGCCCTGCTGTGGGACTGTCCTGTGCCCACCATAGGGCAGGGCCAGGCCCCAGGCATGTGGGCCATAGGGGGAGGGGCTTCCCTGCGGGGAGCAGGCATTGCCAGCACACATCGTCCTGGAGAGAGGCCACATGTGGGGCCCTCAGGAAGGGAGACTGGGGGGGGATGGAGGGCCGATGGGTGGGGTGTAGCGGAGGCACCTTGTTGGGGACCCTGGGGGGGGGACCCGTGGGGTCCGGTGGCCGTTAGAAGTTCCTCTCTGTGTTATCATGCCCTCCGTTCAATGGTTTCAGTCAATGCTTCTCTTTAATAAATTTCTCGGAACGTTTCAGCTGAGTGTGGCCTCCGCAGTGGGCAACGGAGGGAAAGGATTGCTGCGGGCGAGGGTGGGGGTCCAGAGTCGGATTCCTGATCAGCACCTGTGGGACACCTCTCCAGTGAGAGGGTAGGGTAGGCACTTTGCAGACCCAGACATGGTGAGGGTTCTTCTTCCATTTCATAGGTGAATTGTAAAGTTTTAGCAAAAACTGATAATTGCCTGAAAAGGCAGCAGAGAAGTTAAAATGTAAATGAAAAACTTGATTATCTCAGCAGGAAAAAGGGAACATAGGAGCAACAATAGTTGGACTGACAGGGCTACGGACTGAATATTTGTAATCCTCTCCCCCTCATTCACCTGTGAAATTCTAACCCCCAAAGGGATGGGATTTGGAGGTGGGGCGCTGGGAAGTGATTAGCCCATGATGGGGGAGCCCTCATGGATGAGATTAGCTCCCTTATAAAAGAGACCCCAGACAGCTGCCTCATCCTCTTGTGCCATGTGAGAAGATGGCTAGTTGATACAACTAGACAAGAAATCAGTCCATATAAAGAAGAGCTTTATTACTCTTGCTTTATTACTCAGCTGTACAAAGGAACGAAATGGGTCGTTTGTAGAGACGTGGATGGATCTAGAGACTGTCATACAGAGTGAAGGAAGTCAGAGAGAGAAAAACAAATATCGTATATTAATGCATATGTGTGGAACCTAGAAAAATGGTACAGAAGAACCGGTTTGCAGGGCAGAAACAGAGACACAGATGTAGAGCACAGACATATGGACACCAAGGTGGGAAAATGGTGGGGTCGTGGGGGGTGGTGGTGTGATGAGTTGGGAGATTGGGATTCACAAATGTACAATTATATGTACAAAATGGGTTACTAATAAGAACCTGCTGTATAAAAACTTACATAAAATAAAATTCAAAAATTAAAAAAAACAAAAGAAATCAGAATAGGTTTATGACATTATCAATCACAGTAGAAAACCACCTGTAAAGACAAATTGAGTTATTTGCCACAATGGGCTCTGCATCGCCAAGTTTGCTCCCCCAACTCCACAGCCTTGCAGGGAGGCCCTCCTATTGGTGGAAGGCCAATGGGCGTGTCTTTTGCTTCCTGAGGCGCCAAACCTTGGGACCTCAGGCCCTCAGTGCGCATGGCTACTGCGGCTTCCGTAGCAAAGCGCCTCCTCACGTGCTCTTGTCATCCAACCACTTTCTCTGTAAAGAGACGTCTAGAACTTTCTCCCTCATCTTCCTGGAGCTTCCGGGAGCACCCGGAAACCCACGTGGCGTTCGCACAGAGTGCCTGGGACCGTCGGCTGCAGAGTTCCTGGCTGCACTGCTGAGACGAGCTCTTCAGCCCCTTCTGAGCGGGACTCCGGAGTCATCCACAGAGTCAGAGCAAGTCAGGAGACAGGCGGGGGCTTTGCCGGGGGCTGGACTCCGCAGGTACCGGGGGCCCTGGGAAGGAGTGGAGGTGGTGGGAGGGCTACGGGCTGCTCGGTTGGGAGCGGGGGAGCGGCGGCGGAGGGCAGCGGGTTGAAGGGGTGCTGAGGGAAGGGTCCCCCTGTGTTCGGGTCCGAGGGGAGGACCGCTGGCTGCTGGGGTGGCTGGTGGGGGGCGTTTTCGAGTCGGGGTGCAGAGGGTGGGGCTAATGGCTAAGCGTGGGGGGGCCGGAGCGGAGGGCTTCCTGCTGGACGGGTGGGGCCGGCTTTGGGGGCCAGAGGAGAGGACGACTGGCTGTGGGGGTGGGGAGGATGGGATGGGCGGGCCCCCGCCCCAGGGGCTGACAAGGGAGGGGAGGGCTAACGGCTGCTGCGTGTGGCGGGAGGAAGGGGGAGGTACTCCTGGCTGAGGCGGGGGTCGATGGGGAGGACTCCCGGGCGCGGGTTCGGTAGTTGTTAGGGGAGCTCCCGCCGGGGCGGGGCGGGGCGGGGCGTGGGGTGGGGGGGGAGGACGCTCGTGGCTGGAAGGGGGCTCGGGCTCCCGGGTGGGCGGGGGCACGAGGGGTGGGCTCTGCGTCTGCGGTGCGAGAGCTGAGAGCCGCCCCTGGTGCTGAGGGTGCTCGGGGGAGGACTCCCCCGTGTGGGGAGGCGAGAGAGGCACTCAGATGTCTGTGCATGAGGGGGCGCCAGCGGAGAGTCAAGGTGAGGAGCCGAGGGAGCGCTGAGGGACCCCCGCGGGATCATCTCAGCCCTGAGAAGCCCTGGGCTTGGTGGCCTGATGTGTTGTGCATAGATTCCCCCTGGGGGTCTCGGGACAGTGAAAGCCTTGGTGTGAGGGTCCGGCCTCGGGTGAACACAGGGGGCGTCCCCGGACCTGCCAGGGCTCGAGCTGAGGACTCTGAAGGAGGACAGAGGGGACGCCATTGATCCCCGCCCCTGCCATCAGCCCTGGGCAGTCCCGGGACGGAATGAGCACTTGGCAAGGAGTTTTGACTTCCGCCTCCAGGTCTCAGAGACACTGGGGACCTGGTGTAAGGGGCGGGGCCTAAAGAGGGCGGAGGGAAGAATCCCAGGACCTGCCGGGCGTCGAGGTGAGGAACCTGAGGGAGGAATGAGCGGACCCTGGACCCCAGAAGAGAGGGGGCCCTGGGGAGGCGATAGGGTGGGATGACCCCATGCAGCACTTCCTGACATCCGGGTCTCAGAGACCCTGGTGAGGGGTTAAAAGGGGCGGGGTCTCAGAGAGGCTGGGGAGGGGGTATAAGGGGCGGGGTCTCAGGCGGGCACAGGAGAGAATCCCAGGTCCTGCGTGGAGTCAAGGTGAGGGCCCTGAGGGAGGACTGAGGGCAGCCTGGACCCCAGAACAGAGCTGGCCCTGGGAGCCCATAGGGTGGGATGAGCACAGCAGCACATCCTGACATCCGGGCCTCAGAGAAGCTGGGGACCTGGGATAAGGGGCAGGGTCTCATGAGGGCAGAGGGTAAAATGTCAGGTCCCTGGTGGACTAAGGCTAGAGCCCTCAGGCAGGACTGAGGGGACCCTGAGAGAGGACAAAAAGGACCCACCAGATCCCCGCCCTGGCAGGTGGCCGTGGGAGGCCCCGGGGCGGGATGAGCACAGTAGGCCTGTCCTGACGTCCTGACGTCCGGGTCTCTGAGAGACTGGCGCCCTGGTAGAAGGAGCAGGGACTCACGCTGGCAGACGGGACAATCCCAGGTCCTGCCCAGAGTCCAGCCTGCACGCGAGGAAGCAAGGATTGAGGACGTTAGACCCCAACACAGGGAGGGATCCTTTGCCCTTCCACGGGGGCCTTGGAGGCGCCAGAGCACGGTCAGCAGATGAGATGTTTCCTGACTTCTGGCTCAGGGTCCTCGGGAGGTCAGGTGTTTGGTGTGAGGCGTGAGGCTTCAGGTCCGCAGAGGGTGGACTCCCAGGACCCCGAGGGCGGACTGAGCAGACCCCCAGCCCTGGTACAGGGGCCTCCACAGAAACCTGCCCCTGTGGTCAGTGCTGGGAGGCCAGGCAGGATGTGAGGAGGAGGTGAGGACCCAGAATGTCCCCATCCTAGGACCCTCGGGAGGCCCTGGACAGGTGCGGCCACACGTGGGGCCCCCTCACTGCTTTCTGTTCAGACTCGGGGTCTTGTTCTGAGTTTCCCCTCAGGCCCGCAAAGGGGAGAGTCCAGGCCCTTAAGGGGAACGGTGAGCACTACGAGCCAGCCCCGAGGAGACCACCCACCCCAGAACTCAGAACTGGGGGGATCTCACAGAGTCCGGCCCATCCCTCCTACCAGCACCGAGGGGCCCAGGGCTGTGCCACAGTCTACGCAAGAGGTGCCCCCTCCATCCCTCTTACAGGGGCTCCAGGAACCGGGAGGTGAAGGCCCAAGTCTGAGGACCGCGTCCTCAGGCCACAGAGCAGAGGAGGCGCAGGCAGTGCCAGGAGTCAAGGGGAGGTGCGTGCCCTGAGTGTGTACCCAGGGGCTCCCCCTCCCAGAACAGAGGGGACCCCACAACACCCGAGTCACCCCACCGTCCCGTTCAGCCCCAGAACTTGGGGCCGTGCTGGCTGCACCCTGAGGAGCCCCCTCACTCCCTTCTTCAGGTTGGCAGGGGACAGGCCGCCCAGGAGGAGCGCCCCTGTGAGGCCCGAGGGCACCCCTGAAGACGAGACCTGTAAGTGACTTTTGTCAGAGCTGCCCAGGGTGCCTTTCTCCGCCGAGGCCGCTCACACGCCCTCTCTCCCCCAGGTCCGTGGTCCCTACCTGTCACCCCTGCCCACACTCCCGTCGGCGGCCCGACCCCAGTCATCATGCCCCTGGTCGAGATGAGTGAGCTCCGCCAGCCGGAGGCAGACCTTCAGACCCCAGTCCCGGCCCAGGGCCTGGTGGAGGCACAGCTGTTGGGGACTGAGGGGGAGGAGGCCGTATCCCCCTCGTCCTCCTCTTCTTACTCTGACCTGTTCCTGGGCACCTTGGAGGAGGTGGCTGATGCTGGAGAACCCAGTCCCCCCCAGAGCCCCTCCCCCACTGCCATGGCCACCCCTCCATGGAGCCAATCTGAAGACGACGGCCTCAGCCCCCAAGATGAGGAAGGGCCGAGCACCTGGCATGACCAGGAAGATGTGCTCCAGCATGCTCTACATCAGAAGGTGGATGAACTGGTGGGGTTCCTGCTGTTCAAGTATCACACCAAGGAGTTGACCACAAAGGCAGAAATGCTGACCATCCTCAAAGATTACCAGGACCACTTCCCCATGGTCTTCAGGCGAGCCTCCGAGGGCATGCAGCTGGTCCTTGGCCTCGACGTGAAGGAAGTGGACCCCAGCAATCACTCCTATGTCCTCGTCCCCACCCTGGGCCTCACCTACGATGGGATGCTGAGTGACAGGCCGAGCATGCCCAAGACCGGCCTCCTGGTGCTGCTCCTGGGCCTGATCGTCCTGGAGGCCGACTTTGTTGCCCCTGAGGAGGTGGTCTGGGGAGCACTTAGCAAGATAGATGTGTGTGCCGGGAGGGAGCACTACGTCTATGGGGAGCCCAGGGAGCTCCTCACCAAAGTGTGGGTGCAGGAGGGCTACGTGGAGTACCGGCAGGTGCCCCACAGCGACCCCGCCCGCTACGAGTTCCTCTGGGGTCCCCGGGCCCACGCGGAGACCAGCAAGTGTCAGGTCCTGGAGCATCTGCACAGGGTCAGTGAATGGGATCCCAGGTCCTTCCCATCCCTGTCTGCAGAGGGTGTGAGCGACGAGGAACAGGGACCCTGAGCCAGAGCAGCAGCCAGGCTCCTTCCAGGCCCACGTCCAGCAGCTTCTCCTGTGGGGCAGGAAGGGAGGCTGATCCTTCACTCTTGAGTTTGAAGAGGGAGCGGTCAGCCTTCTAAGCAGTGAGGGCCCGGGCAAGAGGGGGGAACCCGGTGTAGCATCTTTGTTTTCCTGTTTTCTAAGATGACATGGAAATTCATCTGTTTCCTTTAGTGATTTTTCAAATGTTGTTCTTTTTCATAGAAGATGTTTTAAATGCCAATACTTTGTAATTTTTATAGAATTTTTAAAGGTTACGTTCAATTTACAGTTGTTACCAAATATTGGCTCTATTCCCCGTGTTGTACAATACATCCTTGTAGCCCGTCTTACACCCCAAAGTTTGTGCCTCCCACTCCTCCATCCCTGTAGTGCCCCTCCCTCATCCCTACTGATAAACACTAGTTTGTTCTCTGTATCTTTGAGTCTGCTTCTTTTTTGATATATTCACTGGTTTGTTGCATTTTTTAGATTCCACATATGAGTGATATCGTGCATTATTTGTCGTTCCCTGTCTGACTGACTTCACTTAGCATATTGCCCTCCAAGTCCATCCATGTTGCTGCAAAAGGCAAAAGTTTGTTCCTTTTTTATGGCTGAGTAGTAGTCCATTGTACCTATATAGTACCTGTTCTTTATCCATTCATTTGTCGATGGACACTTAGGTAGCTTCCATATCTTTGCAATTGTAAATAATGCTTCTATGAGCATTGGGGTGCATGGATCTTTTCGAATTAGTGGGGTTTTGAGGGGATATATACCCAGGAGTGGAACTGCAGGATCCTATGGTAGTTCTGTTTTTAGTTTTTTGAGAAACCTCTATGCTGTCTTCCCCAGTGGCTGCACCAATCTACATTCTCCCAACAGCACACAAGGGTTCCCTTTTCTCCACATCCTTACCTACATTTGTTATTTGTGTTCTTTTTCATGATAGCCATTCTGACTAGGTGTGAGGTGATATCTCTTTGTGGATTTGACTTGCAGTTGCCTGATGATTAGTGATGTGGAGGATCATTTCATGTGCCTGTTGGCCATCTGCATTTTCTCCTTGAAAAAATGTCTATTCAGTTCTTCTGCCCATGTTTTTAATTGGGTTGTTTGTTTTCTTGATGTTGAGTTGTATGAGCTGTTTATATATATTGGATATTAATCCTTTGTCAGTCACTTCAGCTGCAAATCTTTTCTCCCATTCAATAGGTTGTCTTTTAGTTTTGTCAGTGGTTTCCTTTGTTGTGCAAAAAAGCTTTTAAGTTTAGTTAGGTCCCATTTGTTTATTTTTCCTTTTACTTCTTTTCCTTAGGAGATAGATCCAAAAAACTATTGCTGTGATTTATGTCAAAGAGTGTTCTGCCTGTGTTTCCCTCTAGGAGTTTTACAGTATCCGGCCTTACATTTAGGCCTTTACCCTATTTTGCATTTATTTTTGTTTATGCTGTTGGACAGTGGTCTAATTTCATTCTTTTACATGTAGCTGTTCAGTTCTCTCAGCACCACTTATTGAAGAGACTGTCTTTTCTCCAGTGTATACTGTATTCCTGCCTAGTTTGTTGTAGATTAATTGACCATAGGTGCGTGGGTTTATTTCTTTGCTTTCTATCCTGTTCCATTGATCTATTTGTCTGTTTTTGTGCCAGTACCATACTGTTTTGATTACTGTAGCCTTATACTGTAGTGTGAAACCAGGGAGTATGATTCCTCCAGCTCTGTTGTTCTTTCTCAAGATTGTTTTGGCTCTTCAGGGTCTTTTGTGTTTCCATAGAAAATTTAAAATTATTTCTTCAAATTCTGTGTAAAATGCCAAGAGTATTTTCATAGGAATTGCATTGATTGCAGTTCTGTAGGTTGACTTGAGTAGTATGGTCATTTTAACACTACTGATGCTTCCAATTCAAGAATGCAATGTTATCTTTCCATCTGTTTGTGTTGTCTTCAGTTTCTTTCATCACCGTTATACTTTTCAGTGTACAGGTCTTTTGCCTCCTTAGGTAGGTTTATTCCTAGGTATTCTATCATTGTGATGCAATGGTAAATGAGATAGTTTCCTTAATTTCTCTTTCTGATACTTTGTTTTTAGTGTATACAAATGCAACTGATTTCTGTATATTAATAATAGTATTTAATGAGCTCCAGTTTCTACGTTTGTGAATGGTATTGACCACATATATTTGTACTGATCCAATACAAGGCTGAATTTTGGTATTTGTAAAATCAACTGGGAAACATTCCTTCATAGTTTGTGATCCCAACCTAGATAACACAGCATTGCAATAGGAATTTACTTGGAAATGTGAAAGTAATTACCAGTACAATTAATGGCCACCGGGTTGTTCTTCGGGACACCACGTCGTCGGCTCAGTGGTGCGTGCCCTGCTGTGGGACTGTCCTGTGCCCACCATAGGGCAGGGCCAGGCCCCAGGCATGTGGGCCATAGGGGGAGGGGCTTCCCTGCGGGGAGCAGGCATTGCCAGCACACATCGTCCTGGAGAGAGGCCACATGTGGGGCCCTCAGGAAGGGAGACTGGGGGGGGATGGAGGGCCGATGGGTGGGGTGTAGCGGAGGCACCTTGTTGGGGACCCTGGGGGGGGGGACCCGTGGGGTCCGGTGGCCGTTAGAAGTTCCTCTCTGTGTTATCATGCCCTCCGTTCAATGGTTTCAGTCAATGCTTCTCTTTAATAAATTTCTCGGAACGTTTCAGCTGAGTGTGGCCTCCTCAGTGGGCAATGGAGGGAAAGGATTGCTGCGGGTGAGGGTGGGGGTCCAGAGTCGGATTCCTGATCAGCACCTGTGGGACACCTCTCCAGTGAGAGGGTAGGGTAGGCACTTTGCAGACCCAGACATGGTGAGGGTTCTTCTTCCATTTCATAGGTGAATTGTAAAGTTTTAGCGAAAACTGATAATTGCCTGAAAAGGCAGCAGAGAAGTTAAAATGTAAATGAAAAACTTGATTATCTCAGCAGGAAAAAGGGAACATAGGAGCAACAATAGTTGGACTGACAGGGCTACGGACTGAATATTTGTAATCCTCTCCCCCTCATTCACCTGTGAAATTCTAACCCCCAAAGGGATGGGATTTGGAGGTGGGGCGCTGGGAAGTGATTAGCCCATGATGGGGGAGCCCTCATGGATGAGATTAGCTCCCTTATAAAAGAGACCCCAGACAGCTGCCTCATCCTCTTGTGCCATGTGAGAAGATGGCTAGTTGATACAACTAGACAAGAAATCAGTCCATATAAAGAAGAGCTTTATTACTCTTGCTTTATTACTCAGCTGTACAAAGGAACGAAATGGGTCGTTTGTAGAGACGTGGATGGATCTAGAGACTGTCATACAGAGTGAAGGAAGTCAGAGAGAGAAAAACAAATATCGTATATTAATGCATATGTGTGGAACCTAGAAAAATGGTACAGATGAACCGGTTTGCAGGGCAGAAACAGAGACACAGATGTAGAGCACAGACATATGGACACCAAGGTGGGAAAATGGTGGGGGCGTGGGGGGTGGTGGTGTGATGAGTTGGGAGATTGGGATTCACAAATGTACAATTATATGTACAAAATGGGTAACTAATAAGAACCTGCTGTATAAAAACTTACATAAAATAAAATTCAAAAATTAAAAAAAAACAAAAGAAATCAGAATAGGTTTATGACATTATCAATCACAGTAGAAAACCACCTGTAAAGACAAATTGAGTTATTTGCCACAATGGGCTCTGCATCGCCAAGTTTGCTCCCCCAACTCCACAGCCTTGCAGGGAGGCCCTCCTATTGGTGGAAGGCCAATGGGCGTGTCTTTTGCTTCCTGAGGCGCCAAACCTTGGGACCTCAGGCCCTCAGTGCGCATGGCTACTGCGGCTTCCGTAGCAAAGCGCCTCCTCACGTGCTCTTGTCATCCAACCACTTTCTCTGTAAAGAGACGTCTAGAACTTTCTCCCTCATCTTCCTGGAGCTTCCGGGAGCACCCGGAAACCCACGTGGCGTTCGCACAGAGTGCCTGGGACCGTCGGCTGCAGAGTTCCTGGCTGCACTGCTGAGACGAGCTCTTCAGCCCCTTCTGAGCGGGACTCCGGAGTCATCCACAGAGTCAGAGCAAGTCAGGAGACAGGCGGGGGCTTTGCCGGGGGCTGGACTCCGCAGGTACCGGGGGCCCTGGGAAGGAGTGGAGGTGGTGGGAGGGCTACGGGCTGCTCGGTTGGGAGCGGGGGAGCGGCGGCGGAGGGCAGCGGGTTGAAGGGGTGCTGAGGGAAGGGTCCCCCTGTGTTCGGGTCCGAGGGGAGGACCGCTGGCTGCTGGGGTGGCTGGTGGGGGGCGTTTTCGAGTCGGGGTGCAGAGGGTGGGGCTAATGGCTAAGCGTGGGGGGGCCGGAGCGGAGGGCTTCCTGCTGGACGGGTGGGGCCGGCTTTGGGGGCCAGAGGAGAGGACGACTGGCTGTGGGGGTGGGGAGGATGGGATGGGCGGGCCCCCGCCCCAGGGGCTGACAAGGGAGGGGAGGGCTAACGGCTGCTGCGTGTGGCGGGAGGAAGGGGGAGGTACTCCTGGCTGAGGCGGGGGTCGATGGGGAGGACTCCCGGGCGCGGGTTCGGTAGTTGTTAGGGGAGCTCCCGCCGGGGCGGGGCGGGGCGGGGCGGGGCGTGGGGTGGGGGGGGGAGGACGCTCGTGGCTGGAAGGGGGCTCGGGCTCCCGGGTGGGCGGGGGCACGAGGGGTGGGCTCTGCGTCTGGGGTGCGAGAGCTGAGAGCCGCCCCTGGTGCTGAGGGTGCTCGGGGGAGGACTCCCCCATGTGGGGAGGCGAGAGAGGCACTCAGATGTCTGTGCATGAGGGGGCGCCAGCGGAGAGTCAAGGTGAGGAGCCGAGGGAGCGCTGAGGGACCCCCGCGGGATCATCTCAGCCCTGAGAAGCCCTGGGCTTGGTGGCCTGATGTGTTGTGCATAGATTCCCCCTGGGGGTCTCGGGACAGTGAAAGCCTTGGTGTGAGGGTCCAGCCTCGGGTGAACACAGGGGGCGTCCCCGGACCTGCCAGGGCTCGAGCTGAGGACTCTGAAGGAGGACAGAGGGGACGCCATTGATCCCCGCCCCTGCCATCAGCCCTGGGCAGTCCCGGGACGGAATGAGCACTTGGCAAGGAGTTTTGACTTCCGCCTCCAGGTCTCAGAGACACTGGGGACCTGGTGTAAGGGGCGGGGCCTAAAGAGGGCGGAGGGAAGAATCCCAGGACCTGCTGGGAGTCGAGGTGAGGAACCTGAGGGAGGAATGAGCGGACCCTGGACCCCAGAAGAGAGGGGGCCCTGGGGAGGCGATAGGGTGGGATGACCCCATGCAGCACTTCCTGACATCCGGGTCTCAGAGACCCTGGTGAGGGGTTAAAAGGGGCGGGGTCTCAGAGAGGCTGGGGAGGGGGTATAAGGGGCGGGGTCTCAGGCGGGCACAGGAGAGAATCCCAGGTCCTGCGTGGAGTCAAGGTGAGGGCCCTGAGGGAGGACTGAGGGCAGCCTGGACCCCAGAACAGAGCTGGCCCTGGGAGCCCATAGGGTGGGATGAGCACAGCAGCACATCCTGACATCCGGGCCTCAGAGAAGCTGGGGACCTGGGATAAGGGGCAGGGTCTCATGAGGGCAGAGGGTAAAATGTCAGGTCCCTGGTGGACTAAGGTTAGAGCCCTTAGGCAGGACTGAGGGGACCCTGAGAGAGGACAAAAAGGACCCACCAGATCCCCGCCCTGGCAGGTGGCCGTGGGAGGCCCCGGGGCGGGATGAGCACAGTAGGCCTGTCCTGACGTCCTGACGTCCGGGTCTCTGAGAGACTGGCGCCCTGGTAGAAGGAGCAGGGACTCACGCTGGCAGACGGGACAATCCCAGGTCCTGCCCAGAGTCCAGCCTGCACGCGAGGAAGCAAGGATTGAGGACGTTAGACCCCAACACAGGGAGGGATCCTTTGCCCTTCCACGGGGGCCTTGGAGGCGCCAGAGCACGGTCAGCAGATGAGATGTTTCCTGACTTCTGGCTCAGGGTCCTCGGGAGGTCAGGTGTTCGGTGTGAGGCATGAGGCTTCAGGTCCGCAGAGGGTGGACTCCCAGGACCCCGAGGGCGGACTGAGCAGACCCCCAGCCCTGGTACAGGGGCCTCCACAGAAACCTGCCCCTGTGGTCAGTGCTGGGAGGCCAGGCAGGATGTGAGGAGGAGGTGAGGACCCAGAATGTCCCCATCCTAGGACCCTCGGGAGGCCCTGGACAGGTGCGGCCACACGTGGGGCCCCCTCACTGCTTTCTGTTCAGACTCGGGGTCTTGTTCTGAGTTTCCCCTCAGGCCCGCAAAGGGGAGAGTCCAGGCCCTTAAGGGGAACGGTGAGCACTACGAGCCAGCCCCGAGGAGACCACCCACCCCAGAACTCAGAACTGGGGGGGATCTCACAGAGTCCGGCCCATCCCTCCTACCAGCACCGAGGGGCCCAGGGCTGTGCCACAGTCTACGCAAGAGGTGCCCCCTCCATCCCTCTTACAGGGGCTCCAGGAACCGGGAGGCGAAGGCCCAAGTCTGAGGACCGCGTCCTCAGGCCACAGAGCAGAGGAGGCGCAGGCAGTGCCAGGAGTCAAGGGGAGGTGCGTGCCCTGAGTGTGTACCCAGGGGCTCCCCCTCCCAGAACAGAGGGGACCCCACAACACCCGAGTCACCCCACCGTCCCGTTCAGCCCCAGAACTTGGGGCCGTGCTGGCTGCACCCTGAGGAGCCCCCTCACTCCCTTCTTCAGGTTGGCAGGGGACAGGCCGCCCAGGAGGAGCGCCCCTGTGAGGCCCGAGGGCACCCCTGAAGACGAGACCTGTAAGTGACTTTTGTCAGAGCTGCCCAGGGTGCCTTTCTCCGCCGAGGCCGCTCACACGCCCTCTCTCCCCCAGGTCCGTGGTCCCTACCTGTCACCCCTGCCCACACTCCCGTCGGCGGCCCGACCCCAGTCCTCATGCCCCTGGTCGAGATGAGTGAGCTCCGCCAGCCGGAGGCAGACCTTCAGACCCCAGTCCCGGCCCAGGGCCTGGTGGAGGCACAGCTGTTGGGGGCTGAGGGGGAGGAGGCCGTATCCCCCTCGTCCTCCTCTTCTTACTCTGACCTGTTCCTGGGCACCTTGGAGGAGGTGGCTGATGCTGGAGAACCCAGTCCCCCCGAGAGCCCCTCCCCCACTGCCATGGCCACCCCTCCATGGAGCCAATCTGAAGACGACGGCCTCAGCCCCCAAGATGAGGAAGGGCCGAGCACCTGGCATGACCAGGAAGATGTGCTCCAACATGCTCTACATCAGAAGGTGGATGAACTGGTGGGGTTCCTGCTGTTCAAGTATCACACCAAGGAGTTGACCACAAAGGCAGAAATGCTGACCATCCTCAAAGATTACCAGGACCACTTCCCCATGGTCTTCAGGCGAGCCTCCGAGGGCATGCAGCTGGTCCTTGGCCTCGACGTGAAGGAAGTGGACCCCAGCAATCACTCCTATGTCCTCGTCCCCACCCTGGGCCTCACCTACGATGGGATGCTGAGTGACAGGCCGAGCATGCCCAAGACCGGCCTCCTGGTGCTGCTCCTGGGCCTGATCGTCCTGGAGGCCGACTTTGTTGCCCCTGAGGAGGTGGTCTGGGGAGCACTTAGCAAGATAGATGTGTGTGCCGGGAGGGAGCACTACGTCTATGGGGAGCCCAGGGAGCTCCTCACCAAAGTGTGGGTGCAGGAGGGCTACGTGGAGTACCGGCAGGTGCCCCACAGCGACCCCGCCCGCTACGAGTTCCTCTGGGGTCCCCGGGCCCACGCGGAGACCAGCAAGTGTCAGGTCCTGGAGCATCTGCACAGGGTCAGTGAATGGGATCCCAGGTCCTTCCCATCCCTGTCTGCAGAGGGTGTGAGCGACGAGGAACAGGGACCCTGAGCCAGAGCAGCAGCCAGGCTCCTTCCAGGCCCACGTCCAGCAGCTTCTCCTGTGGGGCAGGAAGGGAGGCTGATCCTTCACTCTTGAGTTTGAAGAGGGAGCGGTCAGCCTTCTAAGCAGTGAGGGCCCGGGCAAGAGGGGGGAACCCGGTGTAGCATCTTTGTTTTCCTGTTTTCTAAGATGACATGGAAATTCATCTGTTTCCTTTAGTGATTTTTCAAATGTTGTTCTTTTTCATAGAAGATGTTTTAAATGCCAATACTTTGCAATTTTTATAGAATTTTTAAAGGTTACGTTCAATTTACAGTTGTTACCAAATATTGGCTCTATTCCCCGTGTTGTACAATACATCCTTGTAGCCCGTCTTACACCCCAAAGTTTGTGCCTCCCACTCCTCCATCCCTGTAGTGCCCCTCCCTCATCCCTACTGATAAACACTAGTTTGTTCTCTGTATCTTTGAGTCTGCTTCTTTTTTGATATATTCACTGGTTTGTTGCATTTTTTAGATTCCACATATGAGTGATATCGTGCATTATTTGTCGTTCCCTGTCTGACTGACTTCACTTAGCATATTGCCCTCCAAGTCCATCCATGTTGCTGCAAAAGGCAAAAGTTTGTTCCTTTTTTATGGCTGAGTAGTAGTCCATTGTACCTATATAGTACCTGTTCTTTATCCATTCATTTGTCGATGGACACTTAGGTAGCTTCCATATCTTTGCAATTGTAAATAATGCTTCTATGAGCATTGGGGTGCATGGATCTTTTCGAATTAGTGGGGTTTTGAGGGGATATATACCCAGGAGTGGAACTGCAGGATCCTATGGTAGTTCTGTTTTTAGTTTTTTGAGAAACCTCTATGCTGTTTTCCCCAGTGGCTGCACCAATCTACATTCTCCCAACAGCACACAAGGGTTCCCTTTTCTCCACATCCTTACCTACATTTGTTATTTGTGTTCTTTTTCATGATAGCCATTCTGACTAGGTGTGAGATGATATCTCTTTGTGGATTTGACTTGCAGTTGCCTGATGATTAGTGATGTGGAGGATCATTTCATGTGCCTGTTGGCCATCTGCATTTTCTCCTTGAAAAAATGTCTATTCAGTTCTTCTGCCCATGTTTTTAATTGGGTTGTTTGTTTTCTTGATGTTGAGTTGTATGAGCTGTTTATATATATTGGATATTAATCCTTTGTCAGTCACTTCAGCTGCAAATCTTTTCTCCCATTCAATAGGTTGTCTTTTAGTTTTGTCAGTGGTTTCCTTTGTTGTGCAAAAAAGCTTTTAAGTTTAGTTAGGTCCCATTTGTTTATTTTTCCTTTTACTTCTTTTCCTTAGGAGATAGATCCAAAAAACTATTGCTGTGATTTATGTCAAAGAGTGTTCTGCCTGTGTTTCCCTCTAGGAGTTTTACAGTATCCGGCCTTACATTTAGGCCTTTACCCTATTTTGCATTTATTTTTGTTTATGCTGTTGGACAGTGGTCTAATTTCATTCTTTTACATGTAGCTGTTCAGTTCTCTCAGCACCACTTATTGAAGAGACTGTCTTTTCTCCAGTGTATACTGTATTCCTGCCTAGTTTGTTGTAGATTAATTGACCATAGGTGCGTGGGTTTATTTCTTTGCTTTCTATCCTGTTCCATTGATCTATTTGTCTGTTTTTGTGCCAGTACCATACTGTTTTGATTACTGTAGCCTTATACTGTAGTGTGAAACCAGGGAGTATGATTCCTCCAGCTCTGTTGTTCTTTCTCAAGATTGTTTTGGCTCTTCAGGGTCTTTTGTGTTTCCATAGAAAATTTAAAATTATTTCTTCAAATTCTGTGTAAAATGCCAAGAGTATTTTCATAGGAATTGCATTGATTGCAGTTCTGTAGGTTGACTTGAGTAGTATGGTCATTTTAACACTACTGATGCTTCCAATTCAAGAATGCAATGTTATCTTTCCATCTGTTTGTGTTGTCTTCAGTTTCTTTCATCACCGTTATACTTTTCAGTGTACAGGTCTTTTGCCTCCTTAGGTAGGTTTATTCCTAGGTATTCTATCATTGTGATGCAATGGTAAATGAGATAGTTTCCTTAATTTCTCTTTCTGGTACTTTGTTTTTAGTGTATACAAATGCAACTGATTTCTGTATATTAATAATAGTATTTAATGAGCTCCAGTTTCTACGTTTGTGAATGGTATTGACCACATATATTTGTACTGATCCAATACAAGGCTGAATTTTGGTATTTGTAAAATCAACTGGGAAACATTCCTTCATAGTTTGTGATCCCAACCTAGATAACACAGCATTGCAATAGGAATTTACTTGGAAATGTGAAAGTAATTACCAGTACAATTAATGGCCACCGGGTTGTTCTTCGGGACACCACGTCGTCGGCTCAGTGGTGCGTGCCCTGCTGTGGGACTGTCCTGTGCCCACCATAGGGCAGGGCCAGGCCCCAGGCATGTGGGCCATAGGGGGAGGGGCTTCCCTGCGGGGAGCAGGCGTTGCCAGCACACATCGTCCTGGAGAGAGGCCACATGTGGGGCCCTCAGGAAGGGAGACTGGGGGGGGATGGAGGGCCGATGGGTGGGGTGTAGCGGAGGCACCTTGTTGGGGACCCTGGGGGGGGGACCCGTGGGGTCCGGTGGCCGTTAGAAGTTCCTCTCTGTGTTATCATGCCCTCCGTTCAATGGTTTCAGTCAATGTTTCTCTTTAATAAATTTCTCGGAACGTTTCAGCTGAGTGTGGCCTCCGCAGTGGGCAACGGAGGGAAAGGATTGCTGCGGGTGAGGGTGGGGGTCCAGAGTCGGATTCCTGATCAGCACCTGTGGGACACCTCTCCAGTGAGAGGGTAGGGTAGGCACTTTGCAGACCCAGACATGGTGAGGGTTCTTCTTCCATTTCATAGGTGAATTGTAAAGTTTTAGCGAAAACTGATAATTGCCTGAAAAGGCAGCAGAGAAGTTAAAATGTAAATGAAAAACTTGATTATCTCAGCAGGAAAAAGGGAACATAGGAGCAACAATAGTTGGACTGACAGGGCTACGGACTGAATATTTGTAATCCTCTCCCCCTCATTCACCTGTGAAATTCTAACCCCCAAAGGGATGGGATTTGGAGGTGGGGCGCTGGGAAGTGATTAGCCCATGATGGGGGAGCCCTCATGGATGAGATTAGCTCCCTTATAAAAGAGACCCCAGACAGCTGCCTCATCCTCTTGTGCCATGTGAGAAGATGGCTAGTTGATACAACTAGACAAGAAATCAGTCCATATAAAGAAGAGCTTTATTACTCTTGCTTTATTACTCAGCTGTACAAAGGAACGAAATGGGTCGTTTGTAGAGACGTGGATGGATCTAGAGACTGTCATACAGAGTGAAGGAAGTCAGAGAGAGAAAAACAAATATCGTATATTAATGCATATGTGTGGAACCTAGAAAAATGGTACAGATGAACCGGTTTGCAGGGCAGAAACAGAGACACAGATGTAGAGCACAGACATATGGACACCAAGGTGGGAAAATGGTGGGGGCGTGGGGGGTGGTGGTGTGATGAGTTGGGAGATTGGGATTCACAAATGTACAATTATATGTACAAAATGGGTAACTAATAAGAACCTGCTGTATAAAAACTTACATAAAATAAAATTCAAAAATTAAAAAAAAACAAAAGAAATCAGAATAGGTTTATGACATTATCAATCACAGTAGAAAACCACCTGTAAAGACAAATTGAGTTATTTGCCACAATGGGCTCTGCATCGCCAAGTTTGCTCCCCCAACTCCACAGCCTTGCAGGGAGGCCCTCCTATTGGTGGAAGGCCAATGGGCGTGTCTTTTGCTTCCTGAGGCGCCAAACCTTGGGACCTCAGGCCCTCAGTGCGCATGGCTACTGCGGCTTCCGTAGCAAAGCGCCTCCTCACGTGCTCTTGTCATCCAACCACTTTCTCTGTAAAGAGACGTCTAGAACTTTCTCCCTCATCTTCCTGGAGCTTCCGGGAGCACCCGGAAACCCACGTGGCGTTCGCACAGAGTGCCTGGGACCGTCGGCTGCAGAGTTCCTGGCTGCACTGCTGAGACGAGCTCTTCAGCCCCTTCTGAGCGGGACTCCGGAGTCATCCACAGAGTCAGAGCAAGTCAGGAGACAGGCGGGGGCTTTGCCGGGGGCTGGACTCCGCAGGTACCGGGGGCCCTGGGAAGGAGTGGAGGTGGTGGGAGGGCTACGGGCTGCTCGGTTGGGAGCGGGGGAGCGGCGGCGGAGGGCAGCGGGTTGAAGGGGTGCTGAGGGAAGGGTCCCCCTGTGTTCGGGTCCGAGGGGAGGACCGCTGGCTGCTGGGGTGGCTGGTGGGGGGCGTTTTCGAGTCGGGGTGCAGAGGGTGGGGCTAATGGCTAAGCGTGGGGGGGCCGGAGCGGAGGGCTTCCTGCTGGACGGGTGGGGCCGGCTTTGGGGGCCAGAGGAGAGGACGACTGGCTGTGGGGGTGGGGAGGATGGGATGGGCGGGCCCCCGCCCCAGGGGCTGACAAGGGAGGGGAGGGCTAACGGCTGCTGCGTGTGGCGGGAGGAAGGGGGAGGTACTCCTGGCTGAGGCGGGGGTCGATGGGGAGGACTCCCGGGCGCGGGTTCGGTAGTTGTTAGGGGAGCTCCCGCCGGGGCGGGGCGGGGCGGGGCGGGGCGTGGGGTGGGGTGGGGGAGGACGCTCGTGGCTGGAAGGGGGCTCGGGCTCCCGGGTGGGCGGGGGCACGAGGGGTGGGCTCTGCGTCTGGGGTGCGAGAGCTGAGAGCCGCCCCTGGTGCTGAGGGTGCTCGGGGGAGGACTCCCCCATGTGGGGAGGCGAGAGAGGCACTCAGATGTCTGTGCATGAGGGGGCGCCAGCGGAGAGTCAAGGTGAGGAGCCGAGGGAGCGCTGAGGGACCCCCGCGGGATCATCTCAGCCCTGAGAAGCCCTGGGCTTGGTGGCCTGATGTGTTGTGCATAGATTCCCCCTGGGGGTCTCGGGACAGTGAAAGCCTTGGTGTGAGGGTCCAGCCTCGGGTGAACACAGGGGGCGTCCCCGGACCTGCCAGGGCTCGAGCTGAGGACTCTGAAGGAGGACAGAGGGGACGCCATTGATCCCCGCCCCTGCCATCAGCCCTGGGCAGTCCCGGGACGGAATGAGCACTTGGCAAGGAGTTTTGACTTCCGCCTCCAGGTCTCAGAGACACTGGGGACCTGGTGTAAGGGGCGGGGCCTAAAGAGGGCGGAGGGAAGAATCCCAGGACCTGCTGGGAGTCGAGGTGAGGAACCTGAGGGAGGAATGAGCGGACCCTGGACCCCAGAAGAGAGGGGGCCCTGGGGAGGCGATAGGGTGGGATGACCCCATGCAGCACTTCCTGACATCCGGGTCTCAGAGACCCTGGTGAGGGGTTAAAAGGGGCGGGGTCTCAGAGAGGCTGGGGAGGGGGTATAAGGGGCGGGGTCTCAGGCGGGCACAGGAGAGAATCCCAGGTCCTGCGTGGAGTCAAGGTGAGGGCCCTGAGGGAGGACTGAGGGCAGCCTGGACCCCAGAACAGAGCTGGCCCTGGGAGCCCATAGGGTGGGATGAGCACAGCAGCACATCCTGACATCCGGGCCTCAGAGAAGCTGGGGACCTGGGATAAGGGGCAGGGTCTCATGAGGGCAGAGGGTAAAATGTCAGGTCCCTGGTGGACTAAGGTTAGAGCCCTTAGGCAGGACTGAGGGGACCCTGAGAGAGGACAAAAAGGACCCACCAGATCCCCGCCCTGGCAGGTGGCCGTGGGAGGCCCCGGGGCGGGATGAGCACAGTAGGCCTGTCCTGACGTCCTGACGTCCGGGTCTCTGAGAGACTGGCGCCCTGGTAGAAGGAGCAGGGACTCACGCTGGCAGACGGGACAATCCCAGGTCCTGCCCAGAGTCCAGCCTGCACGCGAGGAAGCAAGGATTGAGGACGTTAGACCCCAACACAGGGAGGGATCCTTTGCCCTTCCACGGGGGCCTTGGAGGCGCCAGAGCACGGTCAGCAGATGAGATGTTTCCTGACTTCTGGCTCAGGGTCCTCGGGAGGTCAGGTGTTCGGTGTGAGGCATGAGGCTTCAGGTCCGCAGAGGGTGGACTCCCAGGACCCCGAGGGCGGACTGAGCAGACCCCCAGCCCTGGTACAGGGGCCTCCACAGAAACCTGCCCCTGTGGTCAGTGCTGGGAGGCCAGGCAGGATGTGAGGAGGAGGTGAGGACCCAGAATGTCCCCATCCTAGGACCCTCGGGAGGCCCTGGACAGGTGCGGCCACACGTGGGGCCCCCTCACTGCTTTCTGTTCAGACTCGGGGTCTTGTTCTGAGTTTCCCCTCAGGCCCGCAAAGGGGAGAGTCCAGGCCCTTAAGGGGAACGGTGAGCACTACGAGCCAGCCCCGAGGAGACCACCCACCCCAGAACTCAGAACTGGGGGGATCTCACAGAGTCCGGCCCATCCCTCCTACCAGCACCGAGGGGCCCAGGGCTGTGCCACAGTCTACGCAAGAGGTGCCCCCTCCATCCCTCTTACAGGGGCTCCAGGAACCGGGAGGCGAAGGCCCAAGTCTGAGGACCGCGTCCTCAGGCCACAGAGCAGAGGAGGCGCAGGCAGTGCCAGGAGTCAAGGGGAGGTGCGTGCCCTGAGTGTGTACCCAGGGGCTCCCCCTCCCAGAACAGAGGGGACCCCACAACACCCGAGTCACCCCACCGTCCCGTTCAGCCCCAGAACTTGGGGCCGTGCTGGCTGCACCCTGAGGAGCCCCCTCACTCCCTTCTTCAGGTTGGCAGGGGACAGGCCGCCCAGGAGGAGCGCCCCTGTGAGGCCCGAGGGCACCCCTGAAGACGAGACCTGTAAGTGACTTTTGTCAGAGCTGCCCAGGGTGCCTTTCTCCGCCGAGGCCGCTCACACGCCCTCTCTCCCCCAGGTCCGTGGTCCCTACCTGTCACCCCTGCCCACACTCCCGTCGGCGGCCCGACCCCAGTCCTCATGCCCCTGGTCGAGATGAGTGAGCTCCGCCAGCCGGAGGCAGACCTTCAGACCCCAGTCCCGGCCCAGGGCCTGGTGGAGGCACAGCTGTTGGGGGCTGAGGGGGAGGAGGCCGTATCCCCCTCGTCCTCCTCTTCTTACTCTGACCTGTTCCTGGGCACCTTGGAGGAGGTGGCTGATGCTGGAGAACCCAGTCCCCCCGAGAGCCCCTCCCCCACTGCCATGGCCACCCCTCCATGGAGCCAATCTGAAGACGACGGCCTCAGCCCCCAAGATGAGGAAGGGCCGAGCACCTGGCATGACCAGGAAGATGTGCTCCAACATGCTCTACATCAGAAGGTGGATGAACTGGTGGGGTTCCTGCTGTTCAAGTATCACACCAAGGAGTTGACCACAAAGGCAGAAATGCTGACCATCCTCAAAGATTACCAGGACCACTTCCCCATGGTCTTCAGGCGAGCCTCCGAGGGCATGCAGCTGGTCCTTGGCCTCGACGTGAAGGAAGTGGACCCCAGCAATCACTCCTATGTCCTCGTCCCCACCCTGGGCCTCACCTACGATGGGATGCTGAGTGACAGGCCGAGCATGCCCAAGACCGGCCTCCTGGTGCTGCTCCTGGGCCTGATCGTCCTGGAGGCCGACTTTGTTGCCCCTGAGGAGGTGGTCTGGGGAGCACTTAGCAAGATAGATGTGTGTGCCGGGAGGGAGCACTACGTCTATGGGGAGCCCAGGGAGCTCCTCACCAAAGTGTGGGTGCAGGAGGGCTACGTGGAGTACCGGCAGGTGCCCCACAGCGACCCCGCCCGCTACGAGTTCCTCTGGGGTCCCCGGGCCCACGCGGAGACCAGCAAGTGTCAGGTCCTGGAGCATCTGCACAGGGTCAGTGAATGGGATCCCAGGTCCTTCCCATCCCTGTCTGCAGAGGGTGTGAGCGACGAGGAACAGGGACCCTGAGCCAGAGCAGCAGCCAGGCTCCTTCCAGGCCCACGTCCAGCAGCTTCTCCTGTGGGGCAGGAAGGGAGGCTGATCCTTCACTCTTGAGTTTGAAGAGGGAGCGGTCAGCCTTCTAAGCAGTGAGGGCCCGGGCAAGAGGGGGGAACCCGGTGTAGCATCTTTGTTTTCCTGTTTTCTAAGATGACATGGAAATTCATCTGTTTCCTTTAGTGATTTTTCAAATGTTGTTCTTTTTCATAGAAGATGTTTTAAATGCCAATACTTTGTAATTTTTATAGAATTTTTAAAGGTTACGTTCAATTTACAGTTGTTACCAAATATTGGCTCTATTCCCCGTGTTGTACAATACATCCTTGTAGCCCGTCTTACACCCCAAAGTTTGTGCCTCCCACTCCTCCATCCCTGTAGTGCCCCTCCCTCATCCCTACTGATAAACACTAGTTTGTTCTCTGTATCTTTGAGTCTGCTTCTTTTTTGATATATTCACTGGTTTGTTGCATTTTTTAGATTCCACATATGAGTGATATCGTGCATTATTTGTCGTTCCCTGTCTGACTGACTTCACTTAGCATATTGCCCTCCAAGTCCATCCATGTTGCTGCAAAAGGCAAAAGTTTGTTCCTTTTTTATGGCTGAGTAGTAGTCCATTGTACCTATATAGTACCTGTTCTTTATCCATTCATTTGTCGATGGACACTTAGGTAGCTTCCATATCTTTGCAATTGTAAATAATGCTTCTATGAGCATTGGGGTGCATGGATCTTTTCGAATTAGTGGGGTTTTGAGGGGATATATACCCAGGAGTGGAACTGCAGGATCCTATGGTAGTTCTGTTTTTAGTTTTTTGAGAAACCTCTATGCTGTTTTCCCCAGTGGCTGCACCAATCTACATTCTCCCAACAGCGCACAAGGGTTCCCTTTTCTCCACATCCTTACCTACATTTGTTATTTGTGTTCTTTTTCATGATAGCCATTCTGACTAGGTGTGAGGTGATATCTCTTTGTGGATTTGACTTGCAGTTGCCTGATGATTAGTGATGTGGAGGATCATTTCATGTGCCTGTTGGCCATCTGCATTTTCTCCTTGAAAAAATGTCTATTCAGTTCTTCTGCCCATGTTTTTAATTGGGTTGTTTGTTTTCTTGATGTTGAGTTGTATGAGCTGTTTATATATATTGGATATTAATCCTTTGTCAGTCACTTCGGCTGCAAATCTTTTCTCCCATTCAATAGGTTGTCTTTTAGTTTTGTCAGTGGTTTCCTTTGTTGTGCAAAAAAGCTTTTAAGTTTAGTTAGGTCCCATTTGTTTATTTTTCCTTTTACTTCTTTTCCTTAGGAGATAGATCCAAAAAACTATTGCTGTGATTTATGTCAAAGAGTGTTCTGCCTGTGTTTCCCTCTAGGAGTTTTACAGTATCCGGCCTTACATTTAGGCCTTTACCCTATTTTGCATTTATTTTTGTTTATGCTGTTGGACAGTGGTCTAATTTCATTCTTTTACATGTAGCTGTTCAGTTCTCTCAGCACCACTTATTGAAGAGACTGTCTTTTCTCCAGTGTATACTGTATTCCTGCCTAGTTTGTTGTAGATTAATTGACCATAGGTGCGTGGGTTTATTTCTTTGCTTTCTATCCTGTTCCATTGATCTATTTGTCTGTTTTTGTGCCAGTACCATACTGTTTTGATTACTGTAGCCTTATACTGTAGTGTGAAACCAGGGAGTATGATTCCTCCAGCTCTGTTGTTCTTTCTCAAGATTGTTTTGGCTCTTCAGGGTCTTTTGTGTTTCCATAGAAAATTTAAAATTATTTCTTCAAATTCTGTGTAAAATGCCAAGAGTATTTTCATAGGAATTGCATTGATTGCAGTTCTGTAGGTTGACTTGAGTAGTATGGTCATTTTAACACTACTGATGCTTCCAATTCAAGAATGCAATGTTATCTTTCCATCTGTTTGTGTTGTCTTCAGTTTCTTTCATCACCGTTATACTTTTCAGTGTACAGGTCTTTTGCCTCCTGAGGTAGGTTTATTCCTAGGTATTCTATCATTGTGATGCAATGGTAAATGAGATAGTTTCCTTAATTTCTCTTTCTGATACTTTGTTTTTAGTGTATACAAATGCAACTGATTTCTGTATATTAATAATAGTATTTAATGAGCTCCAGTTTCTACGTTTGTGAATGGTATTGACCACATATATTTGTACTGATCCAATACAAGGCTGAATTTTGGTATTTGTAAAATCAACTGGGAAACATTCCTTCATAGTTTGTGATCCCAACCTAGATAACACAGCATTGCAATAGGAATTTACTTGGAAATGTGAAAGTAATTACCAGTACAATTAATGGCCACCGGGTTGTTCTTCGGGACACCACGTCGTCGGCTCAGTGGTGCGTGCCCTGCTGTGGGACTGTCCTGTGCCCACCATAGGGCAGGGCCAGGCCCCAGGCATGTGGGCCATAGGGGGAGGGGCTTCCCTGCGGGGAGCAGGCGTTGCCAGCACACATCGTCCTGGAGAGAGGCCACATGTGGGGCCCTCAGGAAGGGAGACTGGGGGGGGATGGAGGGCCGATGGGTGGGGTGTAGCGGAGGCACCTTGTTGGGGACCCTGGGGGGGGGACCCGTGGGGTCCGGTGGCCGTTAGAAGTTCCTCTCTGTGTTATCATGCCCTCCGTTCAATGGTTTCAGTCAATGTTTCTCTTTAATAAATTTCTCGGAACGTTTCAGCTGAGTGTGGCCTCCGCAGTGGGCAACGGAGGGAAAGGATTGCTGCGGGTGAGGGTGGGGGTCCAGAGTCGGATTCCTGATCAGCACCTGTGGGACACCTCTCCAGTGAGAGGGTAGGGTAGGCACTTTGCAGACCCAGACATGGTGAGGGTTCTTCTTCCATTTCATAGGTGAATTGTAAAGTTTTAGCGAAAACTGATAATTGCCTGAAAAGGCAGCAGAGAAGTTAAAATGTAAATGAAAAACTTGATTATCTCAGCAGGAAAAAGGGAACATAGGAGCAACAATAGTTGGACTGACAGGGCTACGGACTGAATATTTGTAATCCTCTCCCCCTCATTCACCTGTGAAATTCTAACCCCCAAAGGGATGGGATTTGGAGGTGGGGCGCTGGGAAGTGATTAGCCCATGATGGGGGAGCCCTCATGGATGAGATTAGCTCCCTTATAAAAGAGACCCCAGACAGCTGCCTCATCCTCTTGTGCCATGTGAGAAGATGGCTAGTTGATACAACTAGACAAGAAATCAGTCCATATAAAGAAGAGCTTTATTACTCTTGCTTTATTACTCAGCTGTACAAAGGAACGAAATGGGTCGTTTGTAGAGACGTGGATGGATCTAGAGACTGTCATACAGAGTGAAGGAAGTCAGAGAGAGAAAAACAAATATCGTATATTAATGCATATGTGTGGAACCTAGAAAAATGGTACAGATGAACCGGTTTGCAGGGCAGAAACAGAGACACAGATGTAGAGCACAGACATATGGACACCAAGGTGGGAAAATGGTGGGGGCGTGGGGGGTGGTGGTGTGATGAGTTGGGAGATTGGGATTCACAAATGTACAATTATATGTACAAAATGGGTAACTAATAAGAACCTGCTGTATAAAAACTTACATAAAATAAAATTCAAAAATTAAAAAAAAACAAAAGAAATCAGAATAGGTTTATGACATTATCAATCACAGTAGAAAACCACCTGTAAAGACAAATTGAGTTATTTGCCACAATGGGCTCTGCATCGCCAAGTTTGCTCCCCCAACTCCACAGCCTTGCAGGGAGGCCCTCCTATTGGTGGAAGGCCAATGGGCGTGTCTTTTGCTTCCTGAGGCGCCAAACCTTGGGACCTCAGGCCCTCAGTGCGCATGGCTACTGCGGCTTCCGTAGCAAAGCGCCTCCTCACGTGCTCTTGTCATCCAACCACTTTCTCTGTAAAGAGACGTCTAGAACTTTCTCCCTCATCTTCCTGGAGCTTCCGGGAGCACCCGGAAACCCACGTGGCGTTCGCACAGAGTGCCTGGGACCGTCGGCTGCAGAGTTCCTGGCTGCACTGCTGAGACGAGCTCTTCAGCCCCTTCTGAGCGGGACTCCGGAGTCATCCACAGAGTCAGAGCAAGTCAGGAGACAGGCGGGGGCTTTGCCGGGGGCTGGACTCCGCAGGTACCGGGGGCCCTGGGAAGGAGTGGAGGTGGTGGGAGGGCTACGGGCTGCTCGGTTGGGAGCGGGGGAGCGGCGGCGGAGGGCAGCGGGTTGAAGGGGTGCTGAGGGAAGGGTCCCCCTGTGTTCGGGTCCGAGGGGAGGACCGCTGGCTGCTGGGGTGGCTGGTGGGGGGCGTTTTCGAGTCGGGGTGCAGAGGGTGGGGCTAATGGCTAAGTGTGGGGGGGCCGGAGCGGAGGGCTTCCTGCTGGACGGGTGGGGCCGGCTTTGGGGGCCAGAGGAGAGGACGACTGGCTGTGGGGGTGGGGAGGATGGGATGGGCGGGCCCCCGCCCCAGGGGCTGACAAGGGAGGGGAGGGCTAACGGCTGCTGCGTGTGGCGGGAGGAAGGGGGAGGTACTCCTGGCTGAGGCGGGGGTCGATGGGGAGGACTCCCGGGCGCGGGTTCGGTAGTTGTTAGGGGAGCTCCCGCCGGGGCGGGGCGGGGCGGGGCGTGGGGTGGGGGGGGGAGGACGCTCGTGGCTGGAAGGGGGCTCGGGCTCCCGGGTGGGCGGGGTAACGAGGGGTGGGCTCTGCGTCTGCGGTGCGAGAGCTGAGAGCCGCCCCTGGTGCTGAGGGTGCTCGGGGGAGGACTCCCCCATGTGGGGAGGCGAGAGAGGCACTCAGATGTCTGTGCATGAGGGGGCGCCAGCGGAGAGTCAAGGTGAGGAGCCGAGGGAGCGCTGAGGGACCCCCGCGGGATCATCTCAGCCCTGAGAAGCCCTGGGCTTGGTGGCCTGATGTGTTGTGCATAGATTCCCCCTGGGGGTCTCGGGACAGTGAAAGCCTTGGTGTGAGGGTCCGGCCTCGGGTGAACACAGGGGGCGTCCCCGGACCTGCCAGGGCTCGAGCTGAGGACTCTGAAGGAGGACAGAGGGGACGCCATTGATCCCCGCCCCTGCCATCAGCCCTGGGCAGTCCCGGGACGGAATGAGCACTTGGCAAGGAGTTTTGACTTCCGCCTCCAGGTCTCAGAGACACTGGGGACCTGGTGTAAGGGGCGGGGCCTAAAGAGGGCGGAGGGAAGAATCCCAGGACCTGCCGGGCGTCGAGGTGAGGAACCTGAGGGAGGAATGAGCGGACCCTGGACCCCAGAAGAGAGGGGGCCCTGGGGAGGCGATAGGGTGGGATGACCCCATGCAGCACTTCCTGACATCCGGGTCTCAGAGACCCTGGTGAGGCGTTAAAAGGGGCGGGGTCTCAGAGAGCCTGGGGAGGGGGTATAAGGGGCGGGGTCTCAGGCGGGCACAGGAGAGAATCCCAGGTCCTGCGTGGAGTCAAGGTGAGGGCCCTGAGGGAGGATTGAGGGCAGCCTGGACCCCAGAACAGAGCTGGCCCTGGGAGCCCATAGGGTGGGATGAGCACAGCAGCACATCCTGACATCCGGGCCTCAGAGAAGCTGGGGACCTGGGATAAGGGGCAGGGTCTCATGAGGGCAGAGGGTAAAATGTCAGGTCCCTGGTGGACTAAGGTTAGAGCCCTTAGGCAGGACTGAGGGGACCCTGAGAGAGGACAAAAAGGACCCACCAGATCCCCGCCCTGGCAGGTGGCCGTGGGAGGCCCCGGGGCGGGATGAGCACAGTAGGCCTGTCCTGACGTCCTGACGTCCGGGTCTCTGAGAGACTGGCGCCCTGGTAGAAGGAGCAGGGACTCACGCTGGCAGACGGGACAATCCCAGGTCCTGCCCAGAGTCCAGCCTGCACGCGAGGAAGCAAGGATTGAGGACGTTAGACCCCAACACAGGGAGGGATCCTTTGCCCTTCCACGGGGGCCTTGGAGGCGCCAGAGCACGGTCAGCAGATGAGATGTTTCCTGACTTCTGGCTCAGGGTCCTCGGGAGGTCAGGTGTTCGGTGTGAGGCGTGAGGCTTCAGGTCCACAGAGGGTGGACTCCCAGGACCCCGAGGGCGGACTGAGCAGACCCCCAGCCCTGGTACAGGGGCCTCCACAGAAACCTGCCCCTGTGGTCAGTGCTGGGAGGCCAGGCAGGATGTGAGGAGGAGGTGAGGACCCAGAATGTCCCCATCCTAGGACCCTCGGGAGGCCCTGGACAGGTGCGGCCACACGTGGGGCCCCCTCACTGCTTTCTGTTCAGACTCGGGGTCTTGTTCTGAGTTTCCCCTCAGGCCCGCAAAGGGGAGAGTCCAGGCCCTTAAGGGGAACGGTGAGCACTACGAGCCAGCCCCGAGGAGACCACCCACCCCAGAACTCAGAACTGGGGGGATCTCACAGAGTCCGGCCCATCCCTCCTACCAGCACCGAGGGGCCCAGGGCTGTGCCACAGTCTACGCAAGAGGTGCCCCCTCCATCCCTCTTACAGGGGCTCCAGGAACCGGGAGGCGAAGGCCCAAGTCTGAGGACCGCGTCCTCAGGCCACAGAGCAGAGGAGGCGCAGGCAGTGCCAGGAGTCAAGGGGAGGTGCGTGCCCTGAGTGTGTACCCAGGGGCTCCCCCTCCCAGAACAGAGGGGACCCCACAACACCCGAGTCACCCCACCGTCCCGTTCAGCCCCAGAACTTGGGGCCGTGCTGGCTGCACCCTGAGGAGCCCCCTCACTCCCTTCTTCAGGTTGGCAGGGGACAGGCCGCCCAGGAGGAGCGCCCCTGTGAGGCCCGAGGGCACCCCTGAAGACGAGACCTGTAAGTGACTTTTGTCAGAGCTGCCCAGGGTGCCTTTCTCCGCCGAGGCCGCTCACACGCCCTCTCTCCCCCAGGTCCGTGGTCCCTACCTGTCACCCCTGCCCACACTCCCGTCGGCGGCCCGACCCCAGTCCTCATGCCCCTGGTCGAGATGAGTGAGCTCCGCCAGCCGGAGGCAGACCTTCAGACCCCAGTCCCGGCCCAGGGCCTGGTGGAGGCACAGCTGTTGGGGGCTGAGGGGGAGGAGGCCGTATCCCCCTCGTCCTCCTCTTCTTACTCTGACCTGTTCCTGGGCACCTTGGAGGAGGTGGCTGATGCTGGAGAACCCAGTCCCCCCGAGAGCCCCTCCCCCACTGCCATGGCCACCCCTCCATGGAGCCAATCTGAAGACGACGGCCTCAGCCCCCAAGATGAGGAAGGGCCGAGCACCTGGCATGACCAGGAAGATGTGCTCCAACATGCTCTACATCAGAAGGTGGATGAACTGGTGGGGTTCCTGCTGTTCAAGTATCACACCAAGGAGTTGACCACAAAGGCAGAAATGCTGACCATCCTCAAAGATTACCAGGACCACTTCCCCATGGTCTTCAGGCGAGCCTCCGAGGGCATGCAGCTGGTCCTTGGCCTCGACGTGAAGGAAGTGGACCCCAGCAATCACTCCTATGTCCTCGTCCCCACCCTGGGCCTCACCTACGATGGGATGCTGAGTGACAGGCCGAGCATGCCCAAGACCGGCCTCCTGGTGCTGCTCCTGGGCCTGATCGTCCTGGAGGCCGACTTTGTTGCCCCTGAGGAGGTGGTCTGGGGAGCACTTAGCAAGATAGATGTGTGTGCCGGGAGGGAGCACTACGTCTATGGGGAGCCCAGGGAGCTCCTCACCAAAGTGTGGGTGCAGGAGGGCTACGTGGAGTACCGGCAGGTGCCCCACAGCGACCCCGCCCGCTACGAGTTCCTCTGGGGTCCCCGGGCCCACGCGGAGACCAGCAAGTGTCAGGTCCTGGAGCATCTGCACAGGGTCAGTGAATGGGATCCCAGGTCCTTCCCATCCCTGTCTGCAGAGGGTGTGAGCGACGAGGAACAGGGACCCTGAGCCAGAGCAGCAGCCAGGCTCCTTCCAGGCCCACGTCCAGCAGCTTCTCCTGTGGGGCAGGAAGGGAGGCTGATCCTTCACTCTTGAGTTTGAAGAGGGAGCGGTCAGCCTTCTAAGCAGTGAGGGCCCGGGCAAGAGGGGGGAACCCGGTGTAGCATCTTTGTTTTCCTGTTTTCTAAGATGACATGGAAATTCATCTGTTTCCTTTAGTGATTTTTCAAATGTTGTTCTTTTTCATAGAAGATGTTTTAAATGCCAATACTTTGTAATTTTTATAGAATTTTTAAAGGTTACGTTCAATTTACAGTTGTTACCAAATATTGGCTCTATTCCCCGTGTTGTACAATACATCCTTGTAGCCCGTCTTACACCCCAAAGTTTGTGCCTCCCACTCCTCCATCCCTGTAGTGCCCCTCCCTCATCCCTACTGATAAACACTAGTTTGTTCTCTGTATCTTTGAGTCTGCTTCTTTTTTGATATATTCACTGGTTTGTTGCATTTTTTAGATTCCACATATGAGTGATATCGTGCATTATTTGTCGTTCCCTGTCTGACTGACTTCACTTAGCATATTGCCCTCCAAGTCCATCCATGTTGCTGCAAAAGGCAAAAGTTTGTTCCTTTTTTATGGCTGAGTAGTAGTCCATTGTACCTATATAGTACCTGTTCTTTATCCATTCATTTGTCGATGGACACTTAGGTAGCTTCCATATCTTTGCAATTGTAAATAATGCTTCTATGAGCATTGGGGTGCATGGATCTTTTCGAATTAGTGGGGTTTTGAGGGGATATATACCCAGGAGTGGAACTGCAGGATCCTATGGTAGTTCTGTTTTTAGTTTTTTGAGAAACCTCTATGCTGTTTTCCCCAGTGGCTGCACCAATCTACATTCTCCCAACAGCGCACAAGGGTTCCCTTTTCTCCACATCCTTACCTACATTTGTTATTTGTGTTCTTTTTCATGATAGCCATTCTGACTAGGTGTGAGGTGATATCTCTTTGTGGATTTGACTTGCAGTTGCCTGATGATTAGTGATGTGGAGGATCATTTCATGTGCCTGTTGGCCATCTGCATTTTCTCCTTGAAAAAATGTCTATTCAGTTCTTCTGCCCATGTTTTTAATTGGGTTGTTTGTTTTCTTGATGTTGAGTTGTATGAGCTGTTTATATATATTGGATATTAATCCTTTGTCAGTCACTTCGGCTGCAAATCTTTTCTCCCATTCAATAGGTTGTCTTTTAGTTTTGTCAGTGGTTTCCTTTGTTGTGCAAAAAAGCTTTTAAGTTTAGTTAGGTCCCATTTGTTTATTTTTCCTTTTACTTCTTTTCCTTAGGAGATAGATCCAAAAAACTATTGCTGTGATTTATGTCAAAGAGTGTTCTGCCTGTGTTTCCCTCTAGGAGTTTTACAGTATCCGGCCTTACATTTAGGCCTTTACCCTATTTTGCATTTATTTTTGTTTATGCTGTTGGACAGTGGTCTAATTTCATTCTTTTACATGTAGCTGTTCAGTTCTCTCAGCACCACTTATTGAAGAGACTGTCTTTTCTCCAGTGTATACTGTATTCCTGCCTAGTTTGTTGTAGATTAATTGACCATAGGTGCGTGGGTTTATTTCTTTGCTTTCTATCCTGTTCCATTGATCTATTTGTCTGTTTTTGTGCCAGTACCATACTGTTTTGATTACTGTAGCCTTATACTGTAGTGTGAAACCAGGGAGTATGATTCCTCCAGCTCTGTTGTTCTTTCTCAAGATTGTTTTGGCTCTTCAGGGTCTTTTGTGTTTCCATAGAAAATTTAAAATTATTTCTTCAAATTCTGTGTAAAATGCCAAGAGTATTTTCATAGGAATTGCATTGATTGCAGTTCTGTAGGTTGACTTGAGTAGTATGGTCATTTTAACACTACTGATGCTTCCAATTCAAGAATGCAATGTTATCTTTCCATCTGTTTGTGTTGTCTTCAGTTTCTTTCATCACCGTTATACTTTTCAGTGTACAGGTCTTTTGCCTCCTGAGGTAGGTTTATTCCTAGGTATTCTATCATTGTGATGCAATGGTAAATGAGATAGTTTCCTTAATTTCTCTTTCTGATACTTTGTTTTTAGTGTATACAAATGCAACTGATTTCTGTATATTAATAATAGTATTTAATGAGCTCCAGTTTCTACGTTTGTGAATGGTATTGACCACATATATTTGTACTGATCCAATACAAGGCTGAATTTTGGTATTTGTAAAATCAACTGGGAAACATTCCTTCATAGTTTGTGATCCCAACCTAGATAACACAGCATTGCAATAGGAATTTACTTGGAAATGTGAAAGTAATTACCAGTACAATTAATGGCCACCGGGTTGTTCTTCGGGACACCACGTCGTCGGCTCAGTGGTGCGTGCCCTGCTGTGGGACTGTCCTGTGCCCACCATAGGGCAGGGCCAGGCCCCAGGCATGTGGGCCATAGGGGGAGGGGCTTCCCTGCGGGGAGCAGGCGTTGCCAGCACACATCGTCCTGGAGAGAGGCCACATGTGGGGCCCTCAGGAAGGGAGACTGGGGGGGGATGGAGGGCCGATGGGTGGGGTGTAGCGGAGGCACCTTGTTGGGGACCCTGGGGGGGGGACCCGTGGGGTCCGGTGGCCGTTAGAAGTTCCTCTCTGTGTTATCATGCCCTCCGTTCAATGGTTTCAGTCAATGTTTCTCTTTAATAAATTTCTCGGAACGTTTCAGCTGAGTGTGGCCTCCGCAGTGGGCAACGGAGGGAAAGGATTGCTGCGGGTGAGGGTGGGGGTCCAGAGTCGGATTCCTGATCAGCACCTGTGGGACACCTCTCCAGTGAGAGGGTAGGGTAGGCACTTTGCAGACCCAGACATGGTGAGGGTTCTTCTTCCATTTCATAGGTGAATTGTAAAGTTTTAGCGAAAACTGATAATTGCCTGAAAAGGCAGCAGAGAAGTTAAAATGTAAATGAAAAACTTGATTATCTCAGCAGGAAAAAGGGAACATAGGAGCAACAATAGTTGGACTGACAGGGCTACGGACTGAATATTTGTAATCCTCTCCCCCTCATTCACCTGTGAAATTCTAACCCCCAAAGGGATGGGATTTGGAGGTGGGGCGCTGGGAAGTGATTAGCCCATGATGGGGGAGCCCTCATGGATGAGATTAGCTCCCTTATAAAAGAGACCCCAGACAGCTGCCTCATCCTCTTGTGCCATGTGAGAAGATGGCTAGTTGATACAACTAGACAAGAAATCAGTCCATATAAAGAAGAGCTTTATTACTCTTGCTTTATTACTCAGCTGTACAAAGGAACGAAATGGGTCGTTTGTAGAGACGTGGATGGATCTAGAGACTGTCATACAGAGTGAAGGAAGTCAGAGAGAGAAAAACAAATATCGTATATTAATGCATATGTGTGGAACCTAGAAAAATGGTACAGATGAACCGGTTTGCAGGGCAGAAACAGAGACACAGATGTAGAGCACAGACATATGGACACCAAGGTGGGAAAATGGTGGGGGCGTGGGGGGTGGTGGTGTGATGAGTTGGGAGATTGGGATTCACAAATGTACAATTATATGTACAAAATGGGTAACTAATAAGAACCTGCTGTATAAAAACTTACATAAAATAAAATTCAAAAATTAAAAAAAAACAAAAGAAATCAGAATAGGTTTATGACATTATCAATCACAGTAGAAAACCACCTGTAAAGACAAATTGAGTTATTTGCCACAATGGGCTCTGCATCGCCAAGTTTGCTCCCCCAACTCCACAGCCTTGCAGGGAGGCCCTCCTATTGGTGGAAGGCCAATGGGCGTGTCTTTTGCTTCCTGAGGCGCCAAACCTTGGGACCTCAGGCCCTCAGTGCGCATGGCTACTGCGGCTTCCGTAGCAAAGCGCCTCCTCACGTGCTCTTGTCATCCAACCACTTTCTCTGTAAAGAGACGTCTAGAACTTTCTCCCTCATCTTCCTGGAGCTTCCGGGAGCACCCGGAAACCCACGTGGCGTTCGCACAGAGTGCCTGGGACCGTCGGCTGCAGAGTTCCTGGCTGCACTGCTGAGACGAGCTCTTCAGCCCCTTCTGAGCGGGACTCCGGAGTCATCCACAGAGTCAGAGCAAGTCAGGAGACAGGCGGGGGCTTTGCCGGGGGCTGGACTCCGCAGGTACCGGGGGCCCTGGGAAGGAGTGGAGGTGGTGGGAGGGCTACGGGCTGCTCGGTTGGGAGCGGGGGAGCGGCGGCGGAGGGCAGCGGGTTGAAGGGGTGCTGAGGGAAGGGTCCCCCTGTGTTCGGGTCCGAGGGGAGGACCGCTGGCTGCTGGGGTGGCTGGTGGGGGGCGTTTTCGAGTCGGGGTGCAGAGGGTGGGGCTAATGGCTAAGCGTGGGGGGGCCGGAGCGGAGGGCTTCCTGCTGGACGGGTGGGGCCGGCTTTGGGGGCCAGAGGAGAGGACGACTGGCTGTGGGGGTGGGGAGGATGGGATGGGCGGGCCCCCGCCCCAGGGGCTGACAAGGGAGGGGAGGGCTAACGGCTGCTGCGTGTGGCGGGAGGAAGGGGGAGGTACTCCTGGCTGAGGCGGGGGTCGATGGGGAGGACTCCCGGGCGCGGGTTCGGTAGTTGTTAGGGGAGCTCCCGCCGGGGCGGGGCGGGGCGGGGCGTGGGGGGGGGGGGGGAGGACGCTCGTGGCTGGAAGGGGGCTCGGGCTCCCGGGTGGGCGGGGTAACGAGGGGTGGGCTCTGCGTCTGCGGTGCGAGAGCTGAGAGCCGCCCCTGGTGCTGAGGGTGCTCGGGGGAGGACTCCCCCGTGTGGGGAGGCGAGAGAGGCACTCAGATGTCTGTGCATGAGGGGGCGCCAGCGGAGAGTCAAGGTGAGGAGCCGAGGGAGCGCTGAGGGACCCCCGCGGGATCATCTCAGCCCTGAGAAGCCCTGGGCTTGGTGGCCTGATGTGTTGTGCATAGATTCCCCCTGGGGGTCTCGGGACAGTGAAAGCCTTGGTGTGAGGGTCCGGCCTCGGGTGAACACAGGGGGCGTCCCCGGACCTGCCAGGGCTCGAGCTGAGGACTCTGAAGGAGGACAGAGGGGACGCCATTGATCCCCGCCCCTGCCATCAGCCCTGGGCAGTCCCGGGACGGAATGAGCACTTGGCAAGGAGTTTTGACTTCCGCCTCCAGGTCTCAGAGACACTGGGGACCTGGTGTAAGGGGCGGGGCCTAAAGAGGGCGGAGGGAAGAATCCCAGGACCTGCCGGGCGTCGAGGTGAGGAACCTGAGGGAGGAATGAGCGGACCCTGGACCCCAGAAGAGAGGGGGCCCTGGGGAGGCGATAGGGTGGGATGACCCCATGCAGCACTTCCTGACATCCGGGTCTCAGAGACCCTGGTGAGGCGTTAAAAGGGGCGGGGTCTCAGAGAGCCTGGGGAGGGGGTATAAGGGGCGGGGTCTCAGGCGGGCACAGGAGAGAATCCCAGGTCCTGCGTGGAGTCAAGGTGAGGGCCCTGAGGGAGGATTGAGGGCAGCCTGGACCCCAGAACAGAGCTGGCCCTGGGAGCCCATAGGGTGGGATGAGCACAGCAGCACATCCTGACATCCGGGCCTCAGAGAAGCTGGGGACCTGGGATAAGGGGCAGGGTCTCATGAGGGCAGAGGGTAAAATGTCAGGTCCCTGGTGGACTAAGGTTAGAGCCCTTAGGCAGGACTGAGGGGACCCTGAGAGAGGACAAAAAGGACCCACCAGATCCCCGCCCTGGCAGGTGGCCGTGGGAGGCCCCGGGGCGGGATGAGCACAGTAGGCCTGTCCTGACGTCCTGACGTCCGGGTCTCTGAGAGACTGGCGCCCTGGTAGAAGGAGCAGGGACTCACGCTGGCAGACGGGACAATCCCAGGTCCTGCCCAGAGTCCAGCCTGCACGCGAGGAAGCAAGGATTGAGGACGTTAGACCCCAACACAGGGAGGGATCCTTTGCCCTTCCACGGGGGCCTTGGAGGCGCCAGAGCACGGTCAGCAGATGAGATGTTTCCTGACTTCTGGCTCAGGGTCCTCGGGAGGTCAGGTGTTCGGTGTGAGGCGTGAGGCTTCAGGTCCGCAGAGGGTGGACTCCCAGGACCCCGAGGGCGGACTGAGCAGACCCCCAGCCCTGGTACAGGGGCCTCCACAGAAACCTGCCCCTGTGGTCAGTGCTGGGAGGCCAGGCAGGATGTGAGGAGGAGGTGAGGACCCAGAATGTCCCCATCCTAGGACCCTCGGGAGGCCCTGGACAGGTGCGGCCACACGTGGGGCCCCCTCACTGCTTTCTGTTCAGACTCGGGGTCTTGTTCTGAGTTTCCCCTCAGGCCCGCAAAGGGGAGAGTCCAGGCCCTTAAGGGGAACGGTGAGCACTACGAGCCAGCCCCGAGGAGACCACCCACCCCAGAACTCAGAACTGGGGGGATCTCACAGAGTCCGGCCCATCCCTCCTACCAGCACCGAGGGGCCCAGGGCTGTGCCACAGTCTACGCAAGAGGTGCCCCCTCCATCCCTCTTACAGGGGCTCCAGGAACCGGGAGGCGAAGGCCCAAGTCTGAGGACCGCGTCCTCAGGCCACAGAGCAGAGGAGGCGCAGGCAGTGCCAGGAGTCAAGGGGAGGTGCGTGCCCTGAGTGTGTACCCAGGGGCTCCCCCTCCCAGAACAGAGGGGACCCCACAACACCCGAGTCACCCCACCGTCCCGTTCAGCCCCAGAACTTGGGGCCGTGCTGGCTGCACCCTGAGGAGCCCCCTCACTCCCTTCTTCAGGTTGGCAGGGGACAGGCCGCCCAGGAGGAGCGCCCCTGTGAGGCCCGAGGGCACCCCTGAAGACGAGACCTGTAAGTGACTTTTGTCAGAGCTGCCCAGGGTGCCTTTCTCCGCCGAGGCCGCTCACACGCCCTCTCTCCCCCAGGTCCGTGGTCCCTACCTGTCACCCCTGCCCACACTCCCGTCGGCGGCCCGACCCCAGTCCTCATGCCCCTGGTCGAGATGAGTGAGCTCCGCCAGCCGGAGGCAGACCTTCAGACCCCAGTCCCGGCCCAGGGCCTGGTGGAGGCACAGCTGTTGGGGGCTGAGGGGGAGGAGGCCGTATCCCCCTCGTCCTCCTCTTCTTACTCTGACCTGTTCCTGGGCACCTTGGAGGAGGTGGCTGATGCTGGAGAACCCAGTCCCCCCGAGAGCCCCTCCCCCACTGCCATGGCCACCCCTCCATGGAGCCAATCTGAAGACGACGGCCTCAGCCCCCAAGATGAGGAAGGGCCGAGCACCTGGCATGACCAGGAAGATGTGCTCCAACATGCTCTACATCAGAAGGTGGATGAACTGGTGGGGTTCCTGCTGTTCAAGTATCACACCAAGGAGTTGACCACAAAGGCAGAAATGCTGACCATCCTCAAAGATTACCAGGACCACTTCCCCATGGTCTTCAGGCGAGCCTCCGAGGGCATGCAGCTGGTCCTTGGCCTCGACGTGAAGGAAGTGGACCCCAGCAATCACTCCTATGTCCTCGTCCCCACCCTGGGCCTCACCTACGATGGGATGCTGAGTGACAGGCCGAGCATGCCCAAGACCGGCCTCCTGGTGCTGCTCCTGGGCCTGATCGTCCTGGAGGCCGACTTTGTTGCCCCTGAGGAGGTGGTCTGGGGAGCACTTAGCAAGATAGATGTGTGTGCCGGGAGGGAGCACTACGTCTATGGGGAGCCCAGGGAGCTCCTCACCAAAGTGTGGGTGCAGGAGGGCTACGTGGAGTACCGGCAGGTGCCCCACAGCGACCCCGCCCGCTACGAGTTCCTCTGGGGTCCCCGGGCCCACGCGGAGACCAGCAAGTGTCAGGTCCTGGAGCATCTGCACAGGGTCAGTGAATGGGATCCCAGGTCCTTCCCATCCCTGTCTGCAGAGGGTGTGAGCGACGAGGAACAGGGACCCTGAGCCAGAGCAGCAGCCAGGCTCCTTCCAGGCCCACGTCCAGCAGCTTCTCCTGTGGGGCAGGAAGGGAGGCTGATCCTTCACTCTTGAGTTTGAAGAGGGAGCGGTCAGCCTTCTAAGCAGTGAGGGCCCGGGCAAGAGGGGGGAACCCGGTGTAGCATCTTTGTTTTCCTGTTTTCTAAGATGACATGGAAATTCATCTGTTTCCTTTAGTGATTTTTCAAATGTTGTTCTTTTTCATAGAAGATGTTTTAAATGCCAATACTTTGTAAATTTTATAGAATTTTTAAAGGTTACGTTCAATTTACAGTTGTTACCAAATATTGGCTCTATTCCCCGTGTTGTACAATACATCCTTGTAGCCCGTCTTACACCCCAAAGTTTGTGCCTCCCACTCCTCCATCCCTGTAGTGCCCCTCCCTCATCCCTACTGATAAACACTAGTTTGTTCTCTGTATCTTTGAGTCTGCTTCTTTTTTGATATATTCACTGGTTTGTTGCATTTTTTAGATTCCACATATGAGTGATATCGTGCATTATTTGTCGTTCCCTGTCTGACTGACTTCACTTAGCATATTGCCCTCCAAGTCCATCCATGTTGCTGCAAAAGGCAAAAGTTTGTTCCTTTTTTATGGCTGAGTAGTAGTCCATTGTACCTATATAGTACCTGTTCTTTATCCATTCATTTGTCGATGGACACTTAGGTAGCTTCCATATCTTTGCAATTGTAAATAATGCTTCTATGAGCATTGGGGTGCATGGATCTTTTCGAATTAGTGGGGTTTTGAGGGGATATATACCCAGGAGTGGAACTGCAGGATCCTATGGTAGTTCTGTTTTTAGTTTTTTGAGAAACCTCTATGCTGTTTTCCCCAGTGGCTGCACCAATCTACATTCTCCCAACAGCGCACAAGGGTTCCCTTTTCTCCACATCCTTACCTACATTTGTTATTTGTGTTCTTTTTCATGATAGCCATTCTGACTAGGTGTGAGGTGATATCTCTTTGTGGATTTGACTTGCAGTTGCCTGATGATTAGTGATGTGGAGGATCATTTCATGTGCCTGTTGGCCATCTGCATTTTCTCCTTGAAAAAATGTCTATTCAGTTCTTCTGCCCATGTTTTTAATTGGGTTGTTTGTTTTCTTGATGTTGAGTTGTATGAGCTGTTTATATATATTGGATATTAATCCTTTGTCAGTCACTTCGGCTGCAAATCTTTTCTCCCATTCAATAGGTTGTCTTTTAGTTTTGTCAGTGGTTTCCTTTGTTGTGCAAAAAAGCTTTTAAGTTTAGTTAGGTCCCATTTGTTTATTTTTCCTTTTACTTCTTTTCCTTAGGAGATAGATCCAAAAAACTATTGCTGTGATTTATGTCAAAGAGTGTTCTGCCTGTGTTTCCCTCTAGGAGTTTTACAGTATCCGGCCTTACATTTAGGCCTTTACCCTATTTTGCATTTATTTTTGTTTATGCTGTTGGACAGTGGTCTAATTTCATTCTTTTACATGTAGCTGTTCAGTTCTCTCAGCACCACTTATTGAAGAGACTGTCTTTTCTCCAGTGTATACTGTATTCCTGCCTAGTTTGTTGTAGATTAATTGACCATAGGTGCGTGGGTTTATTTCTTTGCTTTCTATCCTGTTCCATTGATCTATTTGTCTGTTTTTGTGCCAGTACCATACTGTTTTGATTACTGTAGCCTTATACTGTAGTGTGAAACCAGGGAGTATGATTCCTCCAGCTCTGTTGTTCTTTCTCAAGATTGTTTTGGCTCTTCAGGGTCTTTTGTGTTTCCATAGAAAATTTAAAATTATTTCTTCAAATTCTGTGTAAAATGCCAAGAGTATTTTCATAGGAATTGCATTGATTGCAGTTCTGTAGGTTGACTTGAGTAGTATGGTCATTTTAACACTACTGATGCTTCCAATTCAAGAATGCAATGTTATCTTTCCATCTGTTTGTGTTGTCTTCAGTTTCTTTCATCACCGTTATACTTTTCAGTGTACAGGTCTTTTGCCTCCTGAGGTAGGTTTATTCCTAGGTATTCTATCATTGTGATGCAATGGTAAATGAGATAGTTTCCTTAATTTCTCTTTCTGATACTTTGTTTTTAGTGTATACAAATGCAACTGATTTCTGTATATTAATAATAGTATTTAATGAGCTCCAGTTTCTACGTTTGTGAATGGTATTGACCACATATATTTGTACTGATCCAATACAAGGCTGAATTTTGGTATTTGTAAAATCAACTGGGAAACATTCCTTCATAGTTTGTGATCCCAACCTAGATAACACAGCATTGCAATAGGAATTTACTTGGAAATGTGAAAGTAATTACCAGTACAATTAATGGCCACCGGGTTGTTCTTCGGGACACCACGTCGTCGGCTCAGTGGTGCGTGCCCTGCTGTGGGACTGTCCTGTGCCCACCATAGGGCAGGGCCAGGCCCCAGGCATGTGGGCCATAGGGGGAGGGGCTTCCCTGCGGGGAGCAGGCGTTGCCAGCACACATCGTCCTGGAGAGAGGCCACATGTGGGGCCCTCAGGAAGGGAGACTGGGGGGGGATGGAGGGCCGATGGGTGGGGTGTAGCGGAGGCACCTTGTTGGGGACCCTGGGGGGGGGACCCGTGGGGTCCGGTGGCCGTTAGAAGTTCCTCTCTGTGTTATCATGCCCTCCGTTCAATGGTTTCAGTCAATGTTTCTCTTTAATAAATTTCTCGGAACGTTTCAGCTGAGTGTGGCCTCCGCAGTGGGCAACGGAGGGAAAGGATTGCTGCGGGTGAGGGTGGGGGTCCAGAGTCGGATTCCTGATCAGCACCTGTGGGACACCTCTCCAGTGAGAGGGTAGGGTAGGCACTTTGCAGACCCAGACATGGTGAGGGTTCTTCTTCCATTTCATAGGTGAATTGTAAAGTTTTAGCGAAAACTGATAATTGCCTGAAAAGGCAGCAGAGAAGTTAAAATGTAAATGAAAAACTTGATTATCTCAGCAGGAAAAAGGGAACATAGGAGCAACAATAGTTGGACTGACAGGGCTACGGACTGAATATTTGTAATCCTCTCCCCCTCATTCACCTGTGAAATTCTAACCCCCAAAGGGATGGGATTTGGAGGTGGGGCGCTGGGAAGTGATTAGCCCATGATGGGGGAGCCCTCATGGATGAGATTAGCTCCCTTATAAAAGAGACCCCAGACAGCTGCCTCATCCTCTTGTGCCATGTGAGAAGATGGCTAGTTGATACAACTAGACAAGAAATCAGTCCATATAAAGAAGAGCTTTATTACTATTGCTTTATTACTCAGCTGTACAAAGGAACGAAATGGGTCGTTTGTAGAGACGTGGATGGATCTAGAGACTGTCATACAGAGTGAAGGAAGTCAGAGAGAGAAAAACAAATATCGTATATTAATGCATATGTGTGGAACCTAGAAAAATGGTACAGATGAACCGGTTTGCAGGGCAGAAACAGAGACACAGATGTAGAGCACAGACATATGGACACCAAGGTGGGAAAATGGTGGGGGCGTGGGGGGTGGTGGTGTGATGAGTTGGGAGATTGGATTCACAAATGTACAATTATATGTACAAAATGGGTAACTAATAAGAACCTGCTGTATAAAAACTTACATAAAATAAAATTCAAAAATTAAAAAAAAACAAAAGAAATCAGAATAGGTTTATGACATTATCAATCACAGTAGAAAACCACCTGTAAAGACAAATTGAGTTATTTGCCACAATGGGCTCTGCATCGCCAAGTTTGCTCCCCCAACTCCACAGCCTTGCAGGGAGGCCCTCCTATTGGTGGAAGGCCAATGGGCGTGTCTTTTGCTTCCTGAGGCGCCAAACCTTGGGACCTCAGGCCCTCAGTGCGCATGGCTACTGCGGCTTCCGTAGCAAAGCGCCTCCTCACGTGCTCTTGTCATCCAACCACTTTCTCTGTAAAGAGACGTCTAGAACTTTCTCCCTCATCTTCCTGGAGCTTCCGGGAGCACCCGGAAACCCACGTGGCGTTCGCACAGAGTGCCTGGGACCGTCGGCTGCAGAGTTCCTGGCTGCACTGCTGAGACGAGCTCTTCAGCCCCTTCTGAGCGGGACTCCGGAGTCATCCACAGAGTCAGAGCAAGTCAGGAGACAGGCGGGGGCTTTGCCGGGGGCTGGACTCCGCAGGTACCGGGGGCCCTGGAAGGAGTGGAGGTGGTGGGAGGGCTACGGGCTGCTCGGTTGGGAGCGGGGGAGCGGCGGCGGAGGGCAGCGGGTTGAAGGGGTGCTGAGGGAAGGGTCCCCCTGTGTTCGGGTCCGAGGGGAGGACCGCTGGCTGCTGGGTGGCTGGTGGGGGGCGTTTTCGAGTCGGGGTGCAGAGGGTGGGGCTAATGGCTAAGCGTGGGGGGGCCGGAGCGGAGGGCTTCCTGCTGGACGGGTGGGGCCGGCTTTGGGGGCCAGAGGAGAGGACGACTGGCTGTGGGGGTGGGGAGGATGGATGGGCGGGCCCCCGCCCCAAGGGGCTGACAAGGGAGGGGAGGGCTAACGGCTGCTGCGTGTGGCGGAGGAAGGGGGAGGTACTCCTGGCTGAGGCGGGGGTCGATGGGGGAGGACTCCCGGGCGCGGGTTCGGTAGTTGTTAGGGAGCTCCCGCCGGGGCGGGGCGGGGCGGGGCGTGGGGTGGGGGGGGAGGACGCTCGTGGCTGGAAGGGGGCTCGGGCTCCCGGGTGGGCGGGGGTAACGAGGGGTGGGCTCTGCGTCTGCGGTGCGAGAGCTGAGAGCCGCCCCTGGTGCTGAGGGTGCTCGGGGAGGGACTCCCCCGTGTGGGGAGAGCGAGAGAGGCACTCAGATGTCTGTGCATGAGGGGGCGCCAGCGGAGAGTCAAGGTGAGGAGCCGAGGGAGCGCTGAGGGACCCCCGCGGGATCATCATCAGCCCTGAGAAGCCCTGGGCTTGGTGGCCTGATGTGTTGTGCATAGATTCCCCCTGGGGGTCTCGGGACAGTGAAAGCCTTGGTGTGAGGGTCAGGCCTCGGGTGAACACAGGGGGCGTCCCCGGACCTGCCAGGGCTCGAGCTGAGGACTCTGAAGGAGGACAGAGGGGACGCCATTGATCCCCGCCCCTGCCATCAGCCCTGGGCAGTCCCGGGACGGAATGAGCACTTGGCAAGGAGTTTTGACTTCCGCCTCCAGGTCTCAGAGACACTGGGGACCTGGTGTAAGGGGCGGGGCCTAAAGAGGGCGGAGGGAAGAATCCCAGGACCTGCCGGGCGTCGAGGTGAGGAACCTGAGGGAGGAATGAGCGGACCCTGGACCCCAGAAGAGAGGGGGCCCTGGGGAGGCGATAGGGTGGGATGACCCCATGCAGCACTTCCTGACATCCGGGTCTCAGAGACCCTGGTGAGGGGTTAAAAGGGCGGGGTCTCAGAGAGGCTGGGGAGGGGGTATAAGGGGCGGGGTCTCAGGCGGGCACAGGAGAGAATCCCAGGTCCTGCGTGGAGTCAAGGTGAGGCCCTGAGGGAGGACTGAGGGCAGCCTGGACCCCAGAACAGAGCTGGCCCTGGGAGCCCATAGGGTGGGATGAGCACAGCAGCACATCCTGACATCCGGGCCTCAGAGAAGCTGGGGACCTGGGATAAGGGGCAGGGTCTCATGAGGGCAGAGGGTAAAATGTCAGGTCCCTGGTGGACTAAGGTTAGAGCCCTTAGGCAGGACTGAGGGGACCCTGAGAGAGGACAAAAAGGACCCACCAGATCCCCGCCCTGGCAGGTGGCCGTGGGAGGCCCCGGGGCGGGATGAGCACAGTAGGCCTGTCCTGACGTCCTGACGTCCGGGTCTCTGAGAGACTGGCGCCCTGGTAGAAGGAGCAGGGACTCACGCTGGCAGACGGGACAATCCCAGGTCCTGCCCAGAGTCCAGCCTGCACGCGAGGAAGCAAGGATTGAGGGACGTTAGACCCCAACACAGGGAGGGATCCTTTGCCCTTCCACGGGGGCCTTGGAGGCGCCAGAGCACGGTCAGCAGATGAGATGTTTCCTGACTTCTGGCTCAGGGTCCTCGGGAGGTCAGGTGTTCGGTGTGAGGCGTGAGGCTTCAGGTCCGCAGAGGGTGGACTCCCAGGACCCCGAGGGCGGACTGAGCAGACCCCCAGCCCTGGTACAGGGGCCTCCACAGAAACCTGCCCCCTGTGGTCAGTGCTGGGAGGCCAGGCAGGATGTGAGGAGGAGGTGAGGACCCAGAATGTCCCCATCCTAGGACCCTCGGGAGGCCCTGGGACAGGTGCGGCCACACATGGGGCCCCCTCACTGCTTTCTGTTCAGGACTCGGGTCTTGTTCTGAGTTTCCCCTCAGGCCCGCAAAGGGGAGAGTCCAGGCCCTTAAGGGGAACGGTGAGCACTACGAGCCAGCCCCGAGGAGACCACCCACCCCAGAACTCAGAACTGGGGGGATCTCACAGAGTCCGCCCATCCCTCCTACCAGCACCGAGGGGCCCAGGGCTGTGCCACAGTCTACGCAAGAGGTGCCCCCTCCATCCCTCTTACAGGGGCTCCAGGAACCGGGAGGCGAAGGCCCAAGTCTGAGGACCGCGTCCTCAGGCCACAGAGCAGAGGAAGGCGCAGGCAGTGCCAGGAGTCAAGGGGAGGTGCGTGCCCTGAGTGTGTACCCAGGGGCTCCCCCTCCCAGAACAGAGGGGGACCCCACAACACCCGAGTCACCCCACCGTCCCGTTCAGCCCCAGAACTTGGGGCCGTGCTGGCTGCACCCTGAGGAGCCCCCTCACTCCCTTCTTCAGGTTGGCAGGGGACAGGCCGCCCAGGAGGAGCGCCCCTGTGAGGCCCGAGGGCACCCCTGAAGACGAGACCTGTAAGTGACTTTTGTCAGAGCTGCCCAGGGTGCCTTTCTCCGCCGAGGCCGCTCACACGCCCTCTCTCCCCCAGGTCCGTGGTCCCTACCTGTCACCCCTGCCCACACTCCCGTCGGCGGCCCGACCCCAGTCCTCATGCCCCTGGTCGAGATGAGTGAGCTCCGCCAGCCGGAGGCAGACCTTCAGACCCCAGTCCCGGCCCAGGGCCTGGTGGAGGCACAGCTGTTGGGGGCTGAGGGGGAGGAGGCCGTATCCCCCTCGTCCTCCTCTTCTTACTCTGACCTGTTCCTGGGCACCTTGGAGGAGGTGGCTGATGCTGGAGAACCCAGTCCCCCCCAGAGCCCCTCCCCCACTGCCATGGCCACCCCTCCATGGAGCCAATCTGAAGACGATGGCCTCAGCCCCCAAGATGAGGAAGGGCCGAGCACCTGGCATGACCAGGAAGATGTGCTCCAACATGCTCTACATCAGAAGGTGGATGAACTGGTGGGGTTCCTGCTGTTCAAGTATCACACCAAGGAGTTGACCACAAAGGCAGAAATGCTGACCATCCTCAAAGATTACCAGGACCACTTCCCCATGGTCTTCAGGCGAGCCTCCGAGGGCATGCAGCTGGTCCTTGGCCTCGACGTGAAGGAAGTGGACCCCAGCAATCACTCCTATGTCCTCGTCCCCACCCTGGGCCTCACCTACGATGGGATGCTGAGTGACAGGCCGAGCATGCCCAAGACCGGCCTCCTGGTGCTGCTCCTGGGCCTGATCGTCCTGGAGGCCGACTTTGTTGCCCCTGAGGAGGTGGTCTGGGGAGCACTTAGCAAGATAGATGTGTGTGCCGGGAGGGAGCACTACGTCTATGGGGAGCCCAGGGAGCTCCTCACCAAAGTGTGGGTGCAGGAGGGCTACGTGGAGTACCGGCAGGTGCCCCACAGCGACCCCGCCCGCTACGAGTTCCTCTGGGGTCCCCGGGCCCACGCGGAGACCAGCAAGTGTCAGGTCCTGGAGCATCTGCACAGGGTCAGTGAATGGGATCCCAGGTCCTTCCCATCCCTGTCTGCAGAGGGTGTGAGCGACGAGGAACAGGGACCCTGAGCCAGAGCAGCAGCCAGGCTCCTTCCAGGCCCACGTCCAGCAGCTTCTCCTGTGGGGCAGGAAGGGAGGCTGATCCTTCACTCTTGAGTTTGAAGAGGGAGCGGTCAGCCTTCTAAGCAGTGAGGGCCCGGGCAAGAGGGGGGAACCCGGTGTAGCATCTTTGTTTTCCTGTTTTCTAAGATGACATGGAAATTCATCTGTTTCCTTTAGTGATTTTTCAAATGTTGTTCTTTTTCATAGAAGATGTTTTAAATGCCAATACTTTGTAATTTTTATAGAATTTTTAAAGGTTACGTTCAATTTACAGTTGTTACCAAATATTGGCTCTATTCCCCGTGTTGTACAATACATCCTTGTAGCCCGTCTTACACCCCAAAGTTTGTGCCTCCCACTCCTCCATCCCTGTAGTGCCCCTCCCTCATCCCTACTGATAAACACTAGTTTGTTCTCTGTATCTTTGAGTCTGCTTCTTTTTTGATATATTCACTGGTTTGTTGCATTTTTTAGATTCCACATATGAGTGATATCGTGCATTATTTGTCGTTCCCTGTCTGACTGACTTCACTTAGCATATTGCCCTCCAAGTCCATCCATGTTGCTGCAAAAGGCAAAAGTTTGTTCCTTTTTTATGGCTGAGTAGTAGTCCATTGTACCTATATAGTACCTGTTCTTTATCCATTCATTTGTCGATGGACACTTAGGTAGCTTCCATATCTTTGCAATTGTAAATAATGCTTCTATGAGCATTGGGGTGCATGGATCTTTTCGAATTAGTGGGGTTTTGAGGGGATATATACCCAGGAGTGGAACTGCAGGATCCTATGGTAGTTCTGTTTTTAGTTTTTTGAGAAACCTCTATGCTGTTTTCCCCAGTGGCTGCACCAATCTACATTCTCCCAACAGCGCACAAGGGTTCCCTTTTCTCCACATCCTTACCTACATTTGTTATTTGTGTTCTTTTTCATGATAGCCATTCTGACTAGGTGTGAGGTGATATCTCTTTGTGGATTTGACTTGCAGTTGCCTGATGATTAGTGATGTGGAGGATCATTTCATGTGCCTGTTGGCCATCTGCATTTTCTCCTTGAAAAAATGTCTATTCAGTTCTTCTGCCCATGTTTTTAATTGGGTTGTTTGTTTTCTTGATGTTGAGTTGTATGAGCTGTTTATATATATTGGATATTAATCCTTTGTCAGTCACTTCAGCTGCAAATCTTTTCTCCCATTCAATAGGTTGTCTTTTAGTTTTGTCAGTGGTTTCCTTTGTTGTGCAAAAAAGCTTTTAAGTTTAGTTAGGTCCCATTTGTTTATTTTTCCTTTTACTTCTTTTCCTTAGGAGATAGATCCAAAAAACTATTGCTGTGATTTATGTCAAAGAGTGTTCTGCCTGTGTTTCCCTCTAGGAGTTTTACAGTATCCGGCCTTACATTTAGGCCTTTACCCTATTTTGCATTTATTTTTGTTTATGCTGTTGGACAGTGGTCTAATTTCATTCTTTTACATGTAGCTGTTCAGTTCTCTCAGCACCACTTATTGAAGAGACTGTCTTTTCTCCAGTGTATACTGTATTCCTGCCTAGTTTGTTGTAGATTAATTGACCATAGGTGCGTGGGTTTATTTCTTTGCTTTCTATCCTGTTCCATTGATCTATTTGTCTGTTTTTGTGCCAGTACCATACTGTTTTGATTACTGTAGCCTTATACTGTAGTGTGAAACCAGGGAGTATGATTCCTCCAGCTCTGTTGTTCTTTCTCAAGATTGTTTTGGCTCTTCAGGGTCTTTTGTGTTTCCATAGAAAATTTAAAATTATTTCTTCAAATTCTGTGTAAAATGCCAAGAGTATTTTCATAGGAATTGCATTGATTGCAGTTCTGTAGGTTGACTTGAGTAGTATGGTCATTTTAACACTACTGATGCTTCCAATTCAAGAATGCAATGTTATCTTTCCATCTGTTTGTGTTGTCTTCAGTTTCTTTCATCACCGTTATACTTTTCAGTGTACAGGTCTTTTGCCTCCTTAGGTAGGTTTATTCCTAGGTATTCTATCATTGTGATGCAATGGTAAATGAGATAGTTTCCTTAATTTCTCTTTCTGATACTTTGTTTTTAGTGTATACAAATGCAACTGATTTCTGTATATTAATAATAGTATTTAATGAGCTCCAGTTTCTACGTTTGTGAATGGTATTGACCACATATATTTGTACTGATCCAATACAAGGCTGAATTTTGGTATTTGTAAAATCAACTGGGAAACATTCCTTCATAGTTTGTGATCCCAACCTAGATAACACAGCATTGCAATAGGAATTTACTTGGAAATGTGAAAGTAATTACCAGTACAATTAATGGCCACCGGGTTGTTCTTCGGGACACCACGTCGTCGGCTCAGTGGTGCGTGCCCTGCTGTGGGACTGTCCTGTGCCCACCATAGGGCAGGGCCAGGCCCCAGGCATGTGGGCCATAGGGGGAGGGGCTTCCCTGCGGGGAGCAGGCATTGCCAGCACACATCGTCCTGGAGAGAGGCCACATGTGGGGCCCTCAGGAAGGGAGACTGGGGGGGGATGGAGGGCCGATGGGTGGGGTGTAGCGGAGGCACCTTGTTGGGGACCCTGGGGGGGGGACCCGTGGGGTCCGGTGGCCGTTAGAAGTTCCTCTCTGTGTTATCATGCCCTCCGTTCAATGGTTTCAGTCAATGCTTCTCTTTAATAAATTTCTCGGAACGTTTCAGCTGAGTGTGGCCTCCGCAGTGGGCAACGGAGGGAAAGGATTGCTGCGGGTGAGGGTGGGGGTCCAGAGTCGGATTCCTGATCAGCACCTGTGGGACACCTCTCCAGTGAGAGGGTAGGGTAGGCACTTTGCAGACCCAGACATGGTGAGGGTTCTTCTTCCATTTCATAGGTGAATTGTAAAGTTTTAGCGAAAACTGATAATTGCCTGAAAAGGCAGCAGAGAAGTTAAAATGTAAATGAAAAACTTGATTATCTCAGCAGGAAAAAGGGAACATAGGAGCAACAATAGTTGGACTGACAGGGCTACGGACTGAATATTTGTAATCCTCTCCCCCTCATTCACCTGTGAAATTCTAACCCCCAAAGGGATGGGATTTGGAGGTGGGGCGCTGGGAAGTGATTAGCCCATGATGGGGGAGCCCTCATGGATGAGATTAGCTCCCTTATAAAAGAGACCCCAGACAGCTGCCTCATCCTCTTGTGCCATGTGAGAAGATGGCTAGTTGATACAACTAGACAAGAAATCAGTCCATATAAAGAAGAGCTTTATTACTATTGCTTTATTACTCAGCTGTACAAAGGAACGAAATGGGTCGTTTGTAGAGACGTGGATAGATCTAGAGACTGTCATACAGAGTGAAGGAAGTCAGAGAGAGAAAAACAAATATCGTATATTAATGCATATGTGTGGAACCTAGAAAAATGGTACAGATGAACCGGTTTGCAGGGCAGAAACAGAGACACAGATGTAGAGCACAGACATATGGACACCAAGGTGGGAAAATGGTGGGGGCGTGGGGGGTGGTGGTGTGATGAGTTGGGAGATTGGGATTCACAAATGTACAATTATATGTACAAAATGGGTAACTAATAAGAACCTGCTGTATAAAAACTTACATAAAATAAAATTCAAAAATTAAAAAAAAACAAAAGAAATCAGAATAGGTTTATGACATTATCAATCACAGTAGAAAACCACCTGTAAAGACAAATTGAGTTATTTGCCACAATGGGCTCTGCATCGCCAAGTTTGCTCCCCCAACTCCACAGCCTTGCAGGGAGGCCCTCCTATTGGTGGAAGGCCAATGGGCGTGTCTTTTGCTTCCTGAGGCGCCAAACCTTGGGACCTCAGGCCCTCAGTGCGCATGGCTACTGCGGCTTCCGTAGCAAAGCGCCTCCTCACGTGCTCTTGTCATCCAACCACTTTCTCTGTAAAGAGACGTCTAGAACTTTCTCCCTCATCTTCCTGGAGCTTCCGGGAGCACCCGGAAACCCACGTGGCGTTCGCACAGAGTGCCTGGGACCGTCGGCTGCAGAGTTCCTGGCTGCACTGCTGAGACGAGCTCTTCAGCCCCTTCTGAGCGGGACTCCGGAGTCATCCACAGAGTCAGAGCAAGTCAGGAGACAGGCGGGGGCTTTGCCGGGGGCTGGACTCCGCAGGTACCGGGGGCCCTGGGAAGGAGTGGAGGTGGTGGGAGGGCTACGGGCTGCTCGGTTGGGAGCGGGGGAGCGGCGGCGGAGGGCAGCGGGTTGAAGGGGTGCTGAGGGAAGGGTCCCCCTGTGTTCGGGTCCGAGGGGAGGACCGCTGGCTGCTGGGGTGGCTGGTGGGGGGCGTTTTCGAGTCGGGGTGCAGAGGGTGGGGCTAATGGCTAAGCGTGGGGGGGCCGGAGCGGAGGGCTTCCTGCTGGACGGGTGGGGCCGGCTTTGGGGGCCAGAGGAGAGGACGACTGGCTGTGGGGGTGGGGAGGATGGGATGGGCGGGCCCCCGCCCCAGGGGCTGACAAGGGAGGGGAGGGCTAACGGCTGCTGCGTGTGGCGGGAGGAAGGGGGAGGTACTCCTGGCTGAGGCGGGGGTCGATGGGGAGGACTCCCGGGCGCGGGTTCGGTAGTTGTTAGGGGAGCTCCCGCCGGGGCGGGGCGGGGCGGGGCGTGGGTTGGGGGGGGGAGGACGCTCGTGGCTGGAAGGGGGCTCGGGCTCCCGGGTGGGCGGGGGCACGAGGGGTGGGCTCTGCATCTGCGGTGCGAGAGCTGAGAGCCGCCCCTGGTGCTGAGGGTGCTCGGGGGAGGACTCCCCCGTGTGGGGAGGCGAGAGAGGCACTCAGATGTCTGTGCATGAGGGGGCGCCAGCGGAGAGTCAAGGTGAGGAGCCGAGGGAGCGCTGAGGGACCCCCGCGGGATCATCTCAGCCCTGAGAAGCCCTGGGCTTGGTGGCCTGATGTGTTGTGCATAGATTCCCCCTGGGGGTCTCGGGACAGTGAAAGCCTTGGTGTGAGGGTCCGGCCTCGGGTGAACACAGGGGGCGTCCCCGGACCTGCCAGGGCTCGAGCTGAGGACTCTGAAGGAGGACAGAGGGGACGCCATTGATCCCCGTCCCTGCCATCAGCCCTGGGCAGTCCCGGGACGGAATGAGCACTTGGCAAGGAGTTTTGACTTCCGCCTCCAGGTCTCAGAGACACTGGGGACCTGGTGTAAGGGGCGGGGCCTAAAGAGGGCGGAGGGAAGAATCCCAGGACCTGCCGGGCGTCGAGGTGAGGAACCTGAGGGAGGAATGAGCGGACCCTGGACCCCAGAAGAGAGGGGGCCCTGGGGAGGCGATAGGGTGGGATGACCCCATGCAGCACTTCCTGACATCCGGGTCTCAGAGACCCTGGTGAGGTGTTAAAAGGGGCGGGGTCTCAGAGAGGCTGGGGAGGGGGTATAAGGGGCGGGGTCTCAGGCGGGCACAGGAGAGAATCCCAGGTCCTGCGTGGAGTCAAGGTGAGGGCCCTGAGGGAGGACTGAGGGCAGCCTGGACCCCAGAACAGAGCTGGCCCTGGGAGCCCATAGGGTGGGATGAGCACAGCAGCACATCCTGACATCCGGGCCTCAGAGAAGCTGGGGACCTGGGATAAGGGGCAGGGTCTCATGAGGGCAGAGGGTAAAATGTCAGGTCCCTGGTGGACTAAGGTTAGAGCCCTTAGGCAGGACTGAGGGGACCCTGAGAGAGGACAAAAAGGACCCACCAGATCCCCGCCCTGGCAGGTGGCCGTGGGAGGCCCCGGGGCGGGATGAGCACAGTAGGCCTGTCCTGACGTCCTGACGTCCGGGTCTCTGAGAGACTGGCGCCCTGGTAGAAGGAGCAGGGACTCACGCTGGCAGACGGGACAATCCCAGGTCCTGCCCAGAGTCCAGCCTGCACGCGAGGAAGCAAGGATTGAGGACGTTAGACCCCAACACAGGGAGGGATCCTTTGCCCTTCCACGGGGGCCTTGGAGGCGCCAGAGCACGGTCAGCAGATGAGATGTTTCCTGACTTCTGGCTCAGGGTCCTCGGGAGGTCAGGTGTTTGGTGTGAGGCGTGAGGCTTCAGGTCCGCAGAGGGTGGACTCCCAGGACCCCGAGGGCGGACTGAGCAGACCCCCAGCCCTGGTACAGGGGCCTCCACAGAAACCTGCCCCTGTGGTCAGTGCTGGGAGGCCAGGCAGGATGTGAGGAGGAGGTGAGGACCCAGAATGTCCCCATCCTAGGACCCTCGGGAGGCCCTGGACAGGTGCGGCCACACGTGGGGCCCCCTCACTGCTTTCTGTTCAGACTCGGGGTCTTGTTCTGAGTTTCCCCTCAGGCCCGCAAAGGGGAGAGTCCAGGCCCTTAAGGGGAACGGTGAGCGCTACGAGCCAGCCCCGAGGAGACCACCCACCCCAGAACTCAGAACTGGGGGGATCTCACAGAGTCCGGCCCATCCCTCCTACCAGCACCGAGGGGCCCAGGGCTGTGCCACAGTCTACGCAAGAGGTGCCCCCTCCATCCCTCTTACAGGGGCTCCAGGAACCGGGAGGCGAAGGCCCAAGTCTGAGGACCGCGTCCTCAGGCCACAGAGCAGAGGAGGCGCAGGCAGTGCCAGGAGTCAAGGGGAGGTGCGTGCCCTGAGTGTGTACCCAGGGGCTCCCCCTCCCAGAACAGAGGGGACCCCACAACACCCGAGTCACCCCACCGTCCCGTTCAGCCCCAGAACTTGGGGCCGTGCTGGCTGCACCCTGAGGAGCCCCCTCACTCCCTTCTTCAGGTTGGCAGGGGACAGGCCGCCCAGGAGGAGCGCCCCTGTGAGGCCCGAGGGCACCCCTGAAGACGAGACCTGTAAGTGACTTTTGTCAGAGCTGCCCAGGGTGCCTTTCTCCGCCGAGGCCGCTCACACGCCCTCTCTCCCCCAGGTCCGTGGTCCCTACCTGTCACCCCTGCCCACACTCCCGTCGGCGGCCCGACCCCAGTCCTCATGCCCCTGGTCGAGATGAGTGAGCTCTGCCAGCCGGAGGCAGACCTTCAGACCCCAGTCCCGGCCCAGGGCCTGGTGGAGGCACAGCTGTTGGGGGCTGAGGGGGAGGAGGCCGTATCCCCCTCGTCCTCCTCTTCTTACTCTGACCTGTTCCTGGGCACCTTGGAGGAGGTGGCTGATGCTGGAGAACCCAGTCCCCCCCAGAGCCCCTCCCCCACTGCCATGGCCACCCCTCCATGGAGCCAATCTGAAGACGACGGCCTCAGCCCCCAAGATGAGGAAGGGCCGAGCACCTGGCATGACCAGGAAGATGTGCTCCAGCATGCTCTACATCAGAAGGTGGATGAACTGGTGGGGTTCCTGCTGTTCAAGTATCACACCAAGGAGTTGACCACAAAGGCAGAAATGCTGACCATCCTCAAAGATTACCAGGACCACTTCCCCATGGTCTTCAGGCGAGCCTCCGAGGGCATGCAGCTGGTCCTTGGCCTCGACGTGAAGGAAGTGGACCCCAGCAATCACTCCTATGTCCTCGTCCCCACCCTGGGCCTCACCTACGATGGGATGCTGAGTGACAGGCCGAGCATGCCCAAGACCGGCCTCCTGGTGCTGCTCCTGGGCCTGATCGTCCTGGAGGCCGACTTTGTTGCCCCTGAGGAGGTGGTCTGGGGAGCACTTAGCAAGATAGATGTGTGTGCCGGGAGGGAGCACTACGTCTATGGGGAGCCCAGGGAGCTCCTCACCAAAGTGTGGGTGCAGGAGGGCTACGTGGAGTACCGGCAGGTGCCCCACAGCGACCCCGCCCGCTACGAGTTCCTCTGGGGTCCCCGGGCCCACGCGGAGACCAGCAAGTGTCAGGTCCTGGAGCATCTGCACAGGGTCAGTGAATGGGATCCCAGGTCCTTCCCATCCCTGTCTGCAGAGGGTGTGAGCGACGAGGAACAGGGACCCTGAGCCAGAGCAGCAGCCAGGCTCCTTCCAGGCCCACGTCCAGCAGCTTCTCCTGTGGGGCAGGAAGGGAGGCTGATCCTTCACTCTTGAGTTTGAAGAGGGAGCGGTCAGCCTTCTAAGCAGTGAGGGCCCGGGCAAGAGGGGGGAACCCGGTGTAGCATCTTTGTTTTCCTGTTTTCTAAGATGACATGGAAATTCATCTGTTTCCTTTAGTGATTTTTCAAATGTTGTTCTTTTTCATAGAAGATGTTTTAAATGCCAATACTTTGTAATTTTTATAGAATTTTTAAAGGTTACGTTCAATTTACAGTTGTTACCAAATATTGGCTCTATTCCCCGTGTTGTACAATACATCCTTGTAGCCCGTCTTACACCCCAAAGTTTGTGCCTCCCACTCCTCCATCCCTGTAGTGCCCCTCCCTCATCCCTACTGATAAACACTAGTTTGTTCTCTGTATCTTTGAGTCTGCTTCTTTTTTGATATATTCACTGGTTTGTTGCATTTTTTAGATTCCACATATGAGTGATATCGTGCATTATTTGTCGTTCCCTGTCTGACTGACTTCACTTAGCATATTGCCCTCCAAGTCCATCCATGTTGCTGCAAAAGGCAAAAGTTTGTTCCTTTTTTATGGCTGAGTAGTAGTCCATTGTACCTATATAGTACCTGTTCTTTATCCATTCATTTGTCGATGGACACTTAGGTAGCTTCCATATCTTTGCAATTGTAAATAATGCTTCTATGAGCATTGGGGTGCATGGATCTTTTCGAATTAGTGGGGTTTTGAGGGGATATATACCCAGGAGTGGAACTGCAGGATCCTATGGTAGTTCTGTTTTTAGTTTTTTGAGAAACCTCTATGCTGTTTTCCCCAGTGGCTGCACCAATCTACATTCTCCCAACAGCACACAAGGGTTCCCTTTTCTCCACATCCTTACCTACATTTGTTATTTGTGTTCTTTTTCATGATAGCCATTCTGACTAGGTGTGAGGTGATATCTCTTTGTGGATTTGACTTGCAGTTGCCTGATGATTAGTGATGTGGAGGATCATTTCATGTGCCTGTTGGCCATCTGCATTTTCTCCTTGAAAAAATGTCTATTCAGTTCTTCTGCCCATGTTTTTAATTGGGTTGTTTGTTTTCTTGATGTTGAGTTGTATGAGCTGTTTATATATATTGGATATTAATCCTTTGTCAGTCACTTCAGCTGCAAATCTTTTCTCCCATTCAATAGGTTGTCTTTTAGTTTTGTCAGTGGTTTCCTTTGTTGTGCAAAAAAGCTTTTAAGTTTAGTTAGGTCCCATTTGTTTATTTTTCCTTTTACTTCTTTTCCTTAGGAGATAGATCCAAAAAACTATTGCTGTGATTTATGTCAAAGAGTGTTCTGCCTGTGTTTCCCTCTAGGAGTTTTACAGTATCCGGCCTTACATTTAGGCCTTTACCCTATTTTGCATTTATTTTTGTTTATGCTGTTGGACAGTGGTCTAATTTCATTCTTTTACATGTAGCTGTTCAGTTCTCTCAGCACCACTTATTGAAGAGACTGTCTTTTCTCCAGTGTATACTGTATTCCTGCCTAGTTTGTTGTAGATTAATTGACCATAGGTGCGTGGGTTTATTTCTTTGCTTTCTATCCTGTTCCATTGATCTATTTGTCTGTTTCTGTGCCAGTACCATACTGTTTTGATACTGTAGCCTTATACTGTAGTGTGAAACCAGGGAGTATGATTCCTCCAGCTCTGTTGTTCTTTCTCAAGATTGTTTTGGCTCTTCAGGGTCTTTTGTGTTTCCATAGAAAATTTAAAATTATTTCTTCAAATTCTGTGTAAAATGCCAAGAGTATTTTCATAGGAATTGCATTGATTGCAGTTCTGTAGGTTGACTTGAGTAGTATGGTCATTTTAACACTACTGATGCTTCCAATTCAAGAATGCAATGTTATCTTTCCATCTGTTTGTGTTGTCTTCAGTTTCTTTCATCACCGTTATACTTTTCAGTGTACAGGTCTTTTGCCTCCTGAGGTAGGTTTATTCCTAGGTATTCTATCATTGTGATGCAATGGTAAATGAGATAGTTTCCTTAATTTCTCTTTCTGGTACTTTGTTTTTAGTGTATACAAATGCAACTGATTTCTGTATATTAATAATAGTATTTAATGAGCTCCAGTTTCTACGTTTGTGAATGGTATTGACCACATATATTTGTACTGATCCAATACAAGGCTGAATTTTGGTATTTGTAAAATCAACTGGGAAACATTCCTTCATAGTTTGTGATCCCAACCTAGATAACACAGCATTGCAATAGGAATTTACTTGGAAATGTGAAAGTAATTACCAGTACAATTAATGGCCACCGGGTTGTTCTTCGGGACACCACGTCGTCGGCTCAGTGGTGCGTGCCCTGCTGTGGGACTGTCCTGTGCCCACCATAGGGCAGGGCCAGGCCCCAGGCATGTGGGCCATAGGGGGAGGGGCTTCCCTGCGGGGAGCAGGCATTGCCAGCACACATCGTCCTGGAGAGAGGCCACATGTGGGGCCCTCAGGAAGGGAGACTGGGGGGGGATGGAGGGCCGATGGGTGGGGTGTAGCGGAGGCACCTTGTTGGGGACCCTGGGGGGGGGACCCGTGGGGTCCGGTGGCCGTTAGAAGTTCCTCTCTGTGTTATCATGCCCTCCGTTCAATGGTTTCAGTCAATGTTTCTCTTTAATAAATTTCTCGGAACGTTTCAGCTGAGTGTGGCCTCCGCAGTGGGCAACGGAGGGAAAGGATTGCTGCGGGTGAGGGTGGGGGTCCAGAGTCGGATTCCTGATCAGCACCTGTGGGACACCTCTCCAGTGAGAGGGTAGGGTAGGCACTTTGCAGACCCAGACATGGTGAGGGTTCTTCTTCCATTTCATAGGTGAATTGTAAAGTTTTAGCGAAAACTGATAATTGCCTGAAAAGGCAGCAGAGAAGTTAAAATGTAAATGAAAAACTTGATTATCTCAGCAGGAAAAAGGGAACATAGGAGCAACAATAGTTGGACTGACAGGGCTACGGACTGAATATTTGTAATCCTCTCCCCCTCATTCACCTGTGAAATTCTAACCCCCAAAGGGATGGGATTTGGAGGTGGGGCGCTGGGAAGTGATTAGCCCATGATGGGGGAGCCCTCATGGATGAGATTAGCTCCCTTATAAAAGAGACCCCAGACAGCTGCCTCATCCTCTTGTGCCATGTGAGAAGATGGCTAGTTGATACAACTAGACAAGAAATCAGTCCATATAAAGAAGAGCTTTATTACTCTTGCTTTATTACTCAGCTGTACAAAGGAACGAAATGGGTCGTTTGTAGAGACGTGGATGGATCTAGAGACTGTCATACAGAGTGAAGGAAGTCAGAGAGAGAAAAACAAATATCGTATATTAATGCATATGTGTGGAACCTAGAAAAATGGTACAGATGAACCGGTTTGCAGGGCAGAAACAGAGACACAGATGTAGAGCACAGACATATGGACACCAAGGTGGGAAAATGGTGGGGGCGTGGGGGGTGGTGGTGTGATGAGTTGGGAGATTGGGATTCACAAATGTACAATTATATGTACAAAATGGGTAACTAATAAGAACCTGCTGTATAAAAACTTACATAAAATAAAATTCAAAAATTAAAAAAAACAAAAGAAATCAGAATAGGTTTATGACATTATCAATCACAGTAGAAAACCACCTGTAAAGACAAATTGAGTTATTTGCCACAATGGGCTCTGCATCGCCAAGTTTGCTCCCCCAACTCCACAGCCTTGCAGGGAGGCCCTCCTATTGGTGGAAGGCCAATGGGCGTGTCTTTTGCTTCCTGAGGCGCCAAACCTTGGGACCTCAGGCCCTCAGTGCGCATGGCTACTGCGGCTTCCGTAGCAAAGCGCCTCCTCACGTGCTCTTGTCATCCAACCACTTTCTCTGTAAAGAGACGTCTAGAACTTTCTCCCTCATCTTCCTGGAGCTTCCGGGAGCACCCGGAAACCCACGTGGCGTTCGCACAGAGTGCCTGGGACCGTCGGCTGCAGAGTTCCTGGCTGCACTGCTGAGACGAGCTCTTCAGCCCCTTCTGAGCGGGACTCCGGAGTCATCCACAGAGTCAGAGCAAGTCAGGAGACAGGCGGGGGCTTTGCCGGGGGCTGGACTCCGCAGGTACCGGGGGCCCTGGGAAGGAGTGGAGGTGGTGGGAGGGCTACGGGCTGCTCGGTTGGGAGCGGGGGAGCGGCGGCGGAGGGCAGCGGGTTGAAGGGGTGCTGAGGGAAGGGTCCCCCTGTGTTCGGGTCCGAGGGGAGGACCGCTGGCTGCTGGGGTGGCTGGTGGGGGGCGTTTTCGAGTCGGGGTGCAGAGGGTGGGGCTAATGGCTAAGCGTGGGGGGGCCGGAGCGGAGGGCTTCCTGCTGGACGGGTGGGGCCGGCTTTGGGGGCCAGAGGAGAGGACGACTGGCTGTGGGGGTGGGGAGGATGGGATGGGCGGGCCCCCGCCCCAGGGGCTGACAAGGGAGGGGAGGGCTAACGGCTGCTGCGTGTGGCGGGAGGAAGGGGGAGGTACTCCTGGCTGAGGCGGGGGTCGATGGGGAGGACTCCCGGGCGCGGGTTCGGTAGTTGTTAGGGGAGCTCCCGCCGGGGCGGGGCGGGGCGGGGCGTGGGGTGGGGGGGGGAGGACGCTCGTGGCTGGAAGGGGGCTCGGGCTCCCGGGTGGGCGGGGGCACGAGGGGTGGGCTCTGCATCTGCGGTGCGAGAGCTGAGAGCCGCCCCTGGTGCTGAGGGTGCTCGGGGGAGGACTCCCCCGTGTGGGGAGGCGAGAGAGGCACTCAGATGTCTGTGCATGAGGGGGCGCCAGCGGAGAGTCAAGGTGAGGAGCCGAGGGAGCGCTGAGGGACCCCCGCGGGATCATCTCAGCCCTGAGAAGCCCTGGGCTTGGTGGCCTGATGTGTTGTGCATAGATTCCCCCTGGGGGTCTCGGGACAGTGAAAGCCTTGGTGTGAGGGTCCGGCCTCGGGTGAACACAGGGGGCGTCCCCGGACCTGCCAGGGCTCGAGCTGAGGACTCTGAAGGAGGACAGAGGGGACGCCATTGATCCCCGTCCCTGCCATCAGCCCTGGGCAGTCCCGGGACGGAATGAGCACTTGGCAAGGAGTTTTGACTTCCGCCTCCAGGTCTCAGAGACACTGGGGACCTGGTGTAAGGGGCGGGGCCTAAAGAGGGCGGAGGGAAGAATCCCAGGACCTGCCGGGCGTCGAGGTGAGGAACCTGAGGGAGGAATGAGCGGACCCTGGACCCCAGAAGAGAGGGGGCCCTGGGGAGGCGATAGGGTGGGATGACCCCATGCAGCACTTCCTGACATCCGGGTCTCAGAGACCCTGGTGAGGTGTTAAAAGGGGCGGGGTCTCAGAGAGGCTGGGGAGGGGGTATAAGGGGCGGGGTCTCAGGCGGGCACAGGAGAGAATCCCAGGTCCTGCGTGGAGTCAAGGTGAGGGCCCTGAGGGAGGACTGAGGGCAGCCTGGACCCCAGAACAGAGCTGGCCCTGGGAGCCCATAGGGTGGGATGAGCACAGCAGCACATCCTGACATCCGGGCCTCAGAGAAGCTGGGGACCTGGGATAAGGGGCAGGGTCTCATGAGGGCAGAGGGTAAAATGTCAGGTCCCTGGTGGACTAAGGTTAGAGCCCTTAGGCAGGACTGAGGGGACCCTGAGAGAGGACAAAAAGGACCCACCAGATCCCCGCCCTGGCAGGTGGCCGTGGGAGGCCCCGGGGCGGGATGAGCACAGTAGGCCTGTCCTGACGTCCTGACGTCCGGGTCTCTGAGAGACTGGCGCCCTGGTAGAAGGAGCAGGGACTCACGCTGGCAGACGGGACAATCCCAGGTCCTGCCCAGAGTCCAGCCTGCACGCGAGGAAGCAAGGATTGAGGACGTTAGACCCCAACACAGGGAGGGATCCTTTGCCCTTCCACGGGGGCCTTGGAGGCGCCAGAGCACGGTCAGCAGATGAGATGTTTCCTGACTTCTGGCTCAGGGTCCTCGGGAGGTCAGGTGTTTGGTGTGAGGCGTGAGGCTTCAGGTCCGCAGAGGGTGGACTCCCAGGACCCCGAGGGCGGACTGAGCAGACCCCCAGCCCTGGTACAGGGGCCTCCACAGAAACCTGCCCCTGTGGTCAGTGCTGGGAGGCCAGGCAGGATGTGAGGAGGAGGTGAGGACCCAGAATGTCCCCATCCTAGGACCCTCGGGAGGCCCTGGACAGGTGCGGCCACACGTGGGGCCCCCTCACTGCTTTCTGTTCAGACTCGGGGTCTTGTTCTGAGTTTCCCCTCAGGCCCGCAAAGGGGAGAGTCCAGGCCCTTAAGGGGAACGGTGAGCGCTACGAGCCAGCCCCGAGGAGACCACCCACCCCAGAACTCAGAACTGGGGGGATCTCACAGAGTCCGGCCCATCCCTCCTACCAGCACCGAGGGGCCCAGGGCTGTGCCACAGTCTACGCAAGAGGTGCCCCCTCCATCCCTCTTACAGGGGCTCCAGGAACCGGGAGGCGAAGGCCCAAGTCTGAGGACCGCGTCCTCAGGCCACAGAGCAGAGGAGGCGCAGGCAGTGCCAGGAGTCAAGGGGAGGTGCGTGCCCTGAGTGTGTACCCAGGGGCTCCCCCTCCCAGAACAGAGGGGACCCCACAACACCCGAGTCACCCCACCGTCCCGTTCAGCCCCAGAACTTGGGGCCGTGCTGGCTGCACCCTGAGGAGCCCCCTCACTCCCTTCTTCAGGTTGGCAGGGGACAGGCCGCCCAGGAGGAGCGCCCCTGTGAGGCCCGAGGGCACCCCTGAAGACGAGACCTGTAAGTGACTTTTGTCAGAGCTGCCCAGGGTGCCTTTCTCCGCCGAGGCCGCTCACACGCCCTCTCTCCCCCAGGTCCGTGGTCCCTACCTGTCACCCCTGCCCACACTCCCGTCGGCGGCCCGACCCCAGTCCTCATGCCCCTGGTCGAGATGAGTGAGCTCTGCCAGCCGGAGGCAGACCTTCAGACCCCAGTCCCGGCCCAGGGCCTGGTGGAGGCACAGCTGTTGGGGGCTGAGGGGGAGGAGGCCGTATCCCCCTCGTCCTCCTCTTCTTACTCTGACCTGTTCCTGGGCACCTTGGAGGAGGTGGCTGATGCTGGAGAACCCAGTCCCCCCCAGAGCCCCTCCCCCACTGCCATGGCCACCCCTCCATGGAGCCAATCTGAAGACGACGGCCTCAGCCCCCAAGATGAGGAAGGGCCGAGCACCTGGCATGACCAGGAAGATGTGCTCCAGCATGCTCTACATCAGAAGGTGGATGAACTGGTGGGGTTCCTGCTGTTCAAGTATCACACCAAGGAGTTGACCACAAAGGCAGAAATGCTGACCATCCTCAAAGATTACCAGGACCACTTCCCCATGGTCTTCAGGCGAGCCTCCGAGGGCATGCAGCTGGTCCTTGGCCTCGACGTGAAGGAAGTGGACCCCAGCAATCACTCCTATGTCCTCGTCCCCACCCTGGGCCTCACCTACGATGGGATGCTGAGTGACAGGCCGAGCATGCCCAAGACCGGCCTCCTGGTGCTGCTCCTGGGCCTGATCGTCCTGGAGGCCGACTTTGTTGCCCCTGAGGAGGTGGTCTGGGGAGCACTTAGCAAGATAGATGTGTGTGCCGGGAGGGAGCACTACGTCTATGGGGAGCCCAGGGAGCTCCTCACCAAAGTGTGGGTGCAGGAGGGCTACGTGGAGTACCGGCAGGTGCCCCACAGCGACCCCGCCCGCTACGAGTTCCTCTGGGGTCCCCGGGCCCACGCGGAGACCAGCAAGTGTCAGGTCCTGGAGCATCTGCACAGGGTCAGTGAATGGGATCCCAGGTCCTTCCCATCCCTGTCTGCAGAGGGTGTGAGCGACGAGGAACAGGGACCCTGAGCCAGAGCAGCAGCCAGGCTCCTTCCAGGCCCACGTCCAGCAGCTTCTCCTGTGGGGCAGGAAGGGAGGCTGATCCTTCACTCTTGAGTTTGAAGAGGGAGCGGTCAGCCTTCTAAGCAGTGAGGGCCCGGGCAAGAGGGGGGAACCCGGTGTAGCATCTTTGTTTTCCTGTTTTCTAAGATGACATGGAAATTCATCTGTTTCCTTTAGTGATTTTTCAAATGTTGTTCTTTTTCATAGAAGATGTTTTAAATGCCAATACTTTGTAATTTTTATAGAATTTTTAAAGGTTACGTTCAATTTACAGTTGTTACCAAATATTGGCTCTATTCCCCGTGTTGTACAATACATCCTTGTAGCCCGTCTTACACCCCAAAGTTTGTGCCTCCCACTCCTCCATCCCTGTAGTGCCCCTCCCTCATCCCTACTGATAAACACTAGTTTGTTCTCTGTATCTTTGAGTCTGCTTCTTTTTTGATATATTCACTGGTTTGTTGCATTTTTTAGATTCCACATATGAGTGATATCGTGCATTATTTGTCGTTCCCTGTCTGACTGACTTCACTTAGCATATTGCCCTCCAAGTCCATCCATGTTGCTGCAAAAGGCAAAAGTTTGTTCCTTTTTTATGGCTGAGTAGTAGTCCATTGTACCTATATAGTACCTGTTCTTTATCCATTCATTTGTCGATGGACACTTAGGTAGCTTCCATATCTTTGCAATTGTAAATAATGCTTCTATGAGCATTGGGGTGCATGGATCTTTTCGAATTAGTGGGGTTTTGAGGGGATATATACCCAGGAGTGGAACTGCAGGATCCTATGGTAGTTCTGTTTTTAGTTTTTTGAGAAACCTCTATGCTGTTTTCCCCAGTGGCTGCACCAATCTACATTCTCCCAACAGCACACAAGGGTTCCCTTTTCTCCACATCCTTACCTACATTTGTTATTTGTGTTCTTTTTCATGATAGCCATTCTGACTAGGTGTGAGGTGATATCTCTTTGTGGATTTGACTTGCAGTTGCCTGATGATTAGTGATGTGGAGGATCATTTCATGTGCCTGTTGGCCATCTGCATTTTCTCCTTGAAAAAATGTCTATTCAGTTCTTCTGCCCATGTTTTTAATTGGGTTGTTTGTTTTCTTGATGTTGAGTTGTATGAGCTGTTTATATATATTGGATATTAATCCTTTGTCAGTCACTTCAGCTGCAAATCTTTTCTCCCATTCAATAGGTTGTCTTTTAGTTTTGTCAGTGGTTTCCTTTGTTGTGCAAAAAAGCTTTTAAGTTTAGTTAGGTCCCATTTGTTTATTTTTCCTTTTACTTCTTTTCCTTAGGAGATAGATCCAAAAAACTATTGCTGTGATTTATGTCAAAGAGTGTTCTGCCTGTGTTTCCCTCTAGGAGTTTTACAGTATCCGGCCTTACATTTAGGCCTTTACCCTATTTTGCATTTATTTTTGTTTATGCTGTTGGACAGTGGTCTAATTTCATTCTTTTACATGTAGCTGTTCAGTTCTCTCAGCACCACTTATTGAAGAGACTGTCTTTTCTCCAGTGTATACTGTATTCCTGCCTAGTTTGTTGTAGATTAATTGACCATAGGTGCGTGGGTTTATTTCTTTGCTTTCTATCCTGTTCCATTGATCTATTTGTCTGTTTCTGTGCCAGTACCATACTGTTTTGATACTGTAGCCTTATACTGTAGTGTGAAACCAGGGAGTATGATTCCTCCAGCTCTGTTGTTCTTTCTCAAGATTGTTTTGGCTCTTCAGGGTCTTTTGTGTTTCCATAGAAAATTTAAAATTATTTCTTCAAATTCTGTGTAAAATGCCAAGAGTATTTTCATAGGAATTGCATTGATTGCAGTTCTGTAGGTTGACTTGAGTAGTATGGTCATTTTAACACTACTGATGCTTCCAATTCAAGAATGCAATGTTATCTTTCCATCTGTTTGTGTTGTCTTCAGTTTCTTTCATCACCGTTATACTTTTCAGTGTACAGGTCTTTTGCCTCCTGAGGTAGGTTTATTCCTAGGTATTCTATCATTGTGATGCAATGGTAAATGAGATAGTTTCCTTAATTTCTCTTTCTGGTACTTTGTTTTTAGTGTATACAAATGCAACTGATTTCTGTATATTAATAATAGTATTTAATGAGCTCCAGTTTCTACGTTTGTGAATGGTATTGACCACATATATTTGTACTGATCCAATACAAGGCTGAATTTTGGTATTTGTAAAATCAACTGGGAAACATTCCTTCATAGTTTGTGATCCCAACCTAGATAACACAGCATTGCAATAGGAATTTACTTGGAAATGTGAAAGTAATTACCAGTACAATTAATGGCCACCGGGTTGTTCTTCGGGACACCACGTCGTCGGCTCAGTGGTGCGTGCCCTGCTGTGGGACTGTCCTGTGCCCACCATAGGGCAGGGCCAGGCCCCAGGCATGTGGGCCATAGGGGGAGGGGCTTCCCTGCGGGGAGCAGGCATTGCCAGCACACATCGTCCTGGAGAGAGGCCACATGTGGGGCCCTCAGGAAGGGAGACTGGGGGGGGATGGAGGGCCGATGGGTGGGGTGTAGCGGAGGCACCTTGTTGGGGACCCTGGGGGGGGGACCCGTGGGGTCCGGTGGCCGTTAGAAGTTCCTCTCTGTGTTATCATGCCCTCCGTTCAATGGTTTCAGTCAATGTTTCTCTTTAATAAATTTCTCGGAACGTTTCAGCTGAGTGTGGCCTCCGCAGTGGGCAACGGAGGGAAAGGATTGCTGCGGGTGAGGGTGGGGGTCCAGAGTCGGATTCCTGATCAGCACCTGTGGGACACCTCTCCAGTGAGAGGGTAGGGTAGGCACTTTGCAGACCCAGACATGGTGAGGGTTCTTCTTCCATTTCATAGGTGAATTGTAAAGTTTTAGCGAAAACTGATAATTGCCTGAAAAGGCAGCAGAGAAGTTAAAATGTAAATGAAAAACTTGATTATCTCAGCAGGAAAAAGGGAACATAGGAGCAACAATAGTTGGACTGACAGGGCTACGGACTGAATATTTGTAATCCTCTCCCCCTCATTCACCTGTGAAATTCTAACCCCCAAAGGGATGGGATTTGGAGGTGGGGCGCTGGGAAGTGATTAGCCCATGATGGGGGAGCCCTCATGGATGAGATTAGCTCCCTTATAAAAGAGACCCCAGACAGCTGCCTCATCCTCTTGTGCCATGTGAGAAGATGGCTAGTTGATACAACTAGACAAGAAATCAGTCCATATAAAGAAGAGCTTTATTACTCTTGCTTTATTACTCAGCTGTACAAAGGAACGAAATGGGTCGTTTGTAGAGACGTGGATGGATCTAGAGACTGTCATACAGAGTGAAGGAAGTCAGAGAGAGAAAAACAAATATCGTATATTAATGCATATGTGTGGAACCTAGAAAAATGGTACAGATGAACCGGTTTGCAGGGCAGAAACAGAGACACAGATGTAGAGCACAGACATATGGACACCAAGGTGGGAAAATGGTGGGGGCGTGGGGGGTGGTGGTGTGATGAGTTGGGAGATTGGGATTCACAAATGTACAATTATATGTACAAAATGGGTAACTAATAAGAACCTGCTGTATAAAAACTTACATAAAATAAAATTCAAAAATTAAAAAAAACAAAAGAAATCAGAATAGGTTTATGACATTATCAATCACAGTAGAAAACCACCTGTAAAGACAAATTGAGTTATTTGCCACAATGGGCTCTGCATCGCCAAGTTTGCTCCCCCAACTCCACAGCCTTGCAGGGAGGCCCTCCTATTGGTGGAAGGCCAATGGGCGTGTCTTTTGCTTCCTGAGGCGCCAAACCTTGGGACCTCAGGCCCTCAGTGCGCATGGCTACTGCGGCTTCCGTAGCAAAGCGCCTCCTCACGTGCTCTTGTCATCCAACCACTTTCTCTGTAAAGAGACGTCTAGAACTTTCTCCCTCATCTTCCTGGAGCTTCCGGGAGCACCCGGAAACCCACGTGGCGTTCGCACAGAGTGCCTGGGACCGTCGGCTGCAGAGTTCCTGGCTGCACTGCTGAGACGAGCTCTTCAGCCCCTTCTGAGCGGGACTCCGGAGTCATCCACAGAGTCAGAGCAAGTCAGGAGACAGGCGGGGGCTTTGCCGGGGGCTGGACTCCGCAGGTACCGGGGGCCCTGGGAAGGAGTGGAGGTGGTGGGAGGGCTACGGGCTGCTCGGTTGGGAGCGGGGGAGCGGCGGCGGAGGGCAGCGGGTTGAAGGGGTGCTGAGGGAAGGGTCCCCCTGTGTTCGGGTCCGAGGGGAGGACCGCTGGCTGCTGGGGTGGCTGGTGGGGGGCGTTTTCGAGTCGGGGTGCAGAGGGTGGGGCTAATGGCTAAGCGTGGGGGGGCCGGAGCGGAGGGCTTCCTGCTGGACGGGTGGGGCCGGCTTTGGGGGCCAGAGGAGAGGACGACTGGCTGTGGGGGTGGGGAGGATGGGATGGGCGGGCCCCCGCCCCAGGGGCTGACAAGGGAGGGGAGGGCTAACGGCTGCTGCGTGTGGCGGGAGGAAGGGGGAGGTACTCCTGGCTGAGGCGGGGGTCGATGGGGAGGACTCCCGGGCGCGGGTTCGGTAGTTGTTAGGGGAGCTCCCGCCGGGGCGGGGCGGGGCGGGGCGTGGGGTGGGGGGGGGAGGACGCTCGTGGCTGGAAGGGGGCTCGGGCTCCCGGGTGGGCGGGGGCACGAGGGGTGGGCTCTGCGTCTGCGGTGCGAGAGCTGAGAGCCGCCCCTGGTGCTGAGGGTGCTCGGGGGAGGACTCCCCCGTGTGGGGAGGCGAGAGAGGCACTCAGATGTCTGTGCATGAGGGGGCGCCAGCGGAGAGTCAAGGTGAGGAGCCGAGGGAGTGCTGAGGGACCCCCGCGGGATCATCTCAGCCCTGAGAAGCCCTGGGCTTGGTGGCCTGATGTGTTGTGCATAGATTCCCCCTGGGGGTCTCGGGACAGTGAAAGCCTTGGTGTGAGGGTCCGGCCTCGGGTGAACACAGGGGGCGTCCCCGGACCTGCCAGGGCTCGAGCTGAGGACTCTGAAGGAGGACAGAGGGGACGCCATTGATCCCCGCCCCTGCCATCAGCCCTGGGCAATCCCGGGACGGAATGAGCACTTGGCAAGGAGTTTTGACTTCCGCCTCCAGGTCTCAGAGACACTGGGGACCTGGTGTAAGGGGCGGGGCCTAAAGAGGGCGGAGGGAAGAATCCCAGGACCTGCCGGGCGTCGAGGTGAGGAACCTCAGGGAGGAATGAGTGGACCTTGGACCCCAGAAGAGAGGGGGACCTGGGGAGGCGATAGGGTGGGATGACCCCATGCAGCACTTCCTGACATCCGGGTCTCAGAGACCCTGGTGAGGGGTTAAAAGGGGCGGGGTCTCAGAGAGGCTGGGGAGGGGGTATAAGGGGCGGGGTCTCAGGCGGGCACAGGAGAGAATCCCAGGTCCTGCGTGGAGTCAAGGTGAGGGCCCTGAGGGAGGACTGAGGGCAGCCTGGACCCCAGAACAGAGCTGGCCCTGGGAGCCCATAGGGTGGGATGAGCACAGCAGCACATCCTGACATCCGGGCCTCAGAGAAGCTGGGGACCTGGGATAAGGGGCAGGGTCTCATGAGGGCAGAGGGTAAAATGTCAGGTCCCTGGTGGACTAAGGTTAGAGCCCTTAGGCAGGACTGAGGGGACCCTGAGAGAGGACAAAAAGGACCCACCAGATCCCCGCCCTGGCAGGTGGCCGTGGGAGGCCCCGGGGCGGGATGAGCACAGTAGGCCTGTCCTGACGTCCTGACGTCCGGGTCTCTGAGAGACTGGCGCCCTGGTAGAAGGAGCAGGGACTCACGCTGGCAGACGGGACAATCCCAGGTCCTGCCCAGAGTCCAGCCTGCACGCGAGGAAGCAAGGATTGAGGACGTTAGACCCCAACACAGGGAGGGATCCTTTGCCCTTCCACGGGGGCCTTGGAGGCGCCAGAGCACGGTCAGCAGATGAGATGTTTCCTGACTTCTGGCTCAGGGTCCTCGGGAGGTCAGATGTTCGGTGTGAGGCGTGAGGCTTCAGGTCCGCAGAGGGTGGACTCCCAGGACCCCGAGGGCGGACTGAGCAGACCCCCAGCCCTGGTACAGGGGCCTCCACAGAAACCTGCCCCTGTGGTCAGTGCTGGGAGGCCAGGCAGGATGTGAGGAGGAGGTGAGGACCCAGAATGTCCCCATCCTAGGACCCTCGGGAGGCCCTGGACAGGTGCGGCCACACGTGGGGCCCCCTCACTGCTTTCTGTTCAGACTCGGGGTCTTGTTCTGAGTTTCCCCTCAGGCCCGCAAAGGGGAGAGTCCAGGCCCTTAAGGGGAACGGTGAGCGCTACGAGCCAGCCCCGAGGAGACCACCCACCCCAGAACTCAGAACTGGGGGGATCTCACAGAGTCCGGCCCATCCCTCCTACCAGCACCGAGGGGCCCAGGGCTGTGCCACAGTCTACGCAAGAGGTGCCCCCTCCATCCCTCTTACAGGGGCTCCAGGAACCGGGAGGCGAAGGCCCAAGTCTGAGGACCGCGTCCTCAGGCCACAGAGCAGAGGAGGCGCAGGCAGTGCCAGGAGTCAAGGGGAGGTGCGTGCCCTGAGTGTGTACCCAGGGGCTCCCCCTCCCAGAACAGAGGGGACCCCACAACACCCGAGTCACCCCACCGTCCCGTTCAGCCCCAGAACTTGGGGCCGTGCTGGCTGCACCCTGAGGAGCCCCCTCACTCCCTTCTTCAGGTTGGCAGGGGACAGGCCGCCCAGGAGGAGCGCCCCTGTGAGGCCCGAGGGCACCCCTGAAGACGAGACCTGTAAGTGACTTTTGTCAGAGCTGCCCAGGGTGCCTTTCTCCGCCGAGGCCGCTCACACGCCCTCTCTCCCCCAGGTCCGTGGTCCCTACCTGTCACCCCTGCCCACACTCCCGTCGGCGGCCCGACCCCAGTCCTCATGCCCCTGGTCGAGATGAGTGAGCTCCGCCAGCCGGAGGCAGACCTTCAGACCCCAGTCCCGGCCCAGGGCCTGGTGGAGGCACAGCTGTTGGGGGCTGAGGGGGAGGAGGCCGTATCCCCCTCGTCCTCCTCTTCTTACTCTGACCTGTTCCTGGGCACCTTGGAGGAGGTGGCTGATGCTGGAGAACCCAGTCCCCCCCAGAGCCCCTCCCCCACTGCCATGGCCACCCCTCCATGGAGCCAATCTGAAGACGACGGCCTCAGCCCCCAAGATGAGGAAGGGCCGAGCACCTGGCATGACCAGGAAGATGTGCTCCAACATGCTCTACATCAGAAGGTGGATGAACTGGTGGGGTTCCTGCTGTTCAAGTATCACACCAAGGAGTTGACCACAAAGGCAGAAATGCTGACCATCCTCAAAGATTACCAGGACCACTTCCCCATGGTCTTCAGGCGAGCCTCCGAGGGCATGCAGCTGGTCCTTGGCCTCGACGTGAAGGAAGTGGACCCCAGCAATCACTCCTATGTCCTCGTCCCCACCCTGGGCCTCACCTACGATGGGATGCTGAGTGACAGGCCGAGCATGCCCAAGACCGGCCTCCTGGTGCTGCTCCTGGGCCTGATCGTCCTGGAGGCCGACTTTGTTGCCCCTGAGGAGGTGGTCTGGGGAGCACTTAGCAAGATAGATGTGTGTGCCGGGAGGGAGCACTACGTCTATGGGGAGCCCAGGGAGCTCCTCACCAAAGTGTGGGTGCAGGAGGGCTACGTGGAGTACCGGCAGGTGCCCCACAGCGACCCCGCCCGCTACGAGTTCCTCTGGGGTCCCCGGGCCCACGCGGAGACCAGCAAGTGTCAGGTCCTGGAGCATCTGCACAGGGTCAGTGAATGGGATCCCAGGTCCTTCCCATCCCTGTCTGCAGAGGGTGTGAGCGACGAGGAACAGGGACCCTGAGCCAGAGCAGCAGCCAGGCTCCTTCCAGGCCCACGTCCAGCAGCTTCTCCTGTGGGGCAGGAAGGGAGGCTGATCCTTCACTCTTGAGTTTGAAGAGGGAGCGGTCAGCCTTCTAAGCAGTGAGGGCCCGGGCAAGAGGGGGGAACCCGGTGTAGCATCTTTGTTTTCCTGTTTTCTAAGATGACATGGAAATTCATCTGTTTCCTTTAGTGATTTTTCAAATGTTGTTCTTTTTCATAGAAGATGTTTTAAATGCCAATACTTTGTAATTTTTATAGAATTTTTAAAGGTTACGTTCAATTTACAGTTGTTACCAAATATTGGCTCTATTCCCCGTGTTGTACAATACATCCTTGTAGCCCGTCTTACACCCCAAAGTTTGTGCCTCCCACTCCTCCATCCCTGTAGTGCCCCTCCCTCATCCCTACTGATAAACACTAGTTTGTTCTCTGTATCTTTGAGTCTGCTTCTTTTTTGATATATTCACTGGTTTGTTGCATTTTTTAGATTCCACATATGAGTGATATCGTGCATTATTTGTCGTTCCCTGTCTGACTGACTTCACTTAGCATATTGCCCTCCAAGTCCATCCATGTTGCTGCAAAAGGCAAAAGTTTGTTCCTTTTTTATGGCTGAGTAGTAGTCCATTGTACCTATATAGTACCTGTTCTTTATCCATTCATTTGTCGATGGACACTTAGGTAGCTTCCATATCTTTGCAATTGTAAATAATGCTTCTATGAGCATTGGGGTGCATGGATCTTTTCGAATTAGTGGGGTTTTGAGGGGATATATACCCAGGAGTGGAACTGCAGGATCCTATGGTAGTTCTGTTTTTAGTTTTTTGAGAAACCTCTATGCTGTTTTCCCCAGTGGCTGCACCAATCTACATTCTCCCAACAGCGCACAAGGGTTCCCTTTTCTCCACATCCTTACCTACATTTGTTATTTGTGTTCTTTTTCATGATAGCCATTCTGACTAGGTGTGAGGTGATATCTCTTTGTGGATTTGACTTGCAGTTGCCTGATGATTAGTGATGTGGAGGATCATTTCATGTGCCTGTTGGCCATCTGCATTTTCTCCTTGAAAAAATGTCTATTCAGTTCTTCTGCCCATGTTTTTAATTGGGTTGTTTGTTTTCTTGATGTTGAGTTGTATGAGCTGTTTATATATATTGGATATTAATCCTTTGTCAGTCACTTCAGCTGCAAATCTTTTCTCCCATTCAATAGGTTGTCTTTTAGTTTTGTCAGTGGTTTCCTTTGTTGTGCAAAAAAGCTTTTAAGTTTAGTTAGGTCCCATTTGTTTATTTTTCCTTTTACTTCTTTTCCTTAGGAGATAGATCCAAAAAAATATTGCTGTGATTTATGTCAAAGAGTGTTCTGCCTGTGTTTCCCTCTAGGAGTTTTACAGTATCCGGCCTTACATTTAGGCCTTTACCCTATTTTGCATTTATTTTTGTTTATGCTGTTGGACAGTGGTCTAATTTCATTCTTTTACATGTAGCTGTTCAGTTCTCTCAGCACCACTTATTGAAGAGACTGTCTTTTCTCCAGTGTATACTGTATTCCTGCCTAGTTTGTTGTAGATTAATTGACCATAGGTGCGTGGGTTTATTTCTTTGCTTTCTATCCTGTTCCATTGATCTATTTGTCTGTTTTTGTGCCAGTACCATACTGTTTTGATTACTGTAGCCTTATACTGTAGTGTGAAACCAGGGAGTATGATTCCTCCAGCTCTGTTGTTCTTTCTCAAGATTGTTTTGGCTCTTCAGGGTCTTTTGTGTTTCCATAGAAAATTTAAAATTATTTCTTCAAATTCTGTGTAAAATGCCAAGAGTATTTTCATAGGAATTGCATTGATTGCAGTTCTGTAGGTTGACTTGAGTAGTATGGTCATTTTAACACTACTGATGCTTCCAATTCAAGAATGCAATGTTATCTTTCCATCTGTTTGTGTTGTCTTCAGTTTCTTTCATCACCGTTATACTTTTCAGTGTACAGGTCTTTTGCCTCCTTAGGTAGGTTTATTCCTAGGTATTCTATCATTGTGATGCAATGGTAAATGAGACAGTTTCCTTAATTTCTCTTTCTGATACTTTGTTTTTAGTGTATACAAATGCAACTGATTTCTGTATATTAATAATAGTATTTAATGAGCTCCAGTTTCTACGTTTGTGAATGGTATTGACCACATATATTTGTACTGATCCAATACAAGGCTGAATTTTGGTATTTGTAAAATCAACTGGGAAACATTCCTTCATAGTTTGTGATCCCAACCTAGATAACACAGCATTGCAATAGGAATTTACTTGGAAATGTGAAAGTAATTACCAGTACAATTAATGGCCACCGGGTTGTTCTTCGGGACACCACGTCGTCGGCTCAGTGGTGCGTGCCCTGCTGTGGGACTGTCCTGTGCCCACCATAGGGCAGGGCCAGGCCCCAGGCATGTGGGCCATAGGGGGAGGGGCTTCCCTGCGGGGAGCAGGCATTGCCAGCACACATCGTCCTGGAGAGAGGCCACATGTGGGGCCCTCAGGAAGGGAGACTGGGGGGGATGGAGGGCCGATGGGTGGGGTGTAGCGGAGGCACCTTGTTGGGGACCCTGGGGGGGGGACCCGTGGGGTCCGGTGGCCGTTAGAAGTTCCTCTCTGTGTTATCATGCCCTCCGTTCAATGGTTTCAGTCAATGCTTCTCTTTAATAAATTTCTCGGAACGTTTCAGCTGAGTGTGGCCTCCGCAGTGGGCAACGGAGGGAAAGTATTGCTGCGGGCGAGGGTGGGGGTCCAGAGTCGGATTCCTGATCAGCACCTGTGGGACACCTCTCCAGTGAGAGGGTAGGGTAGGCACTTTGCAGACCCAGACATGGTGAGGGTTCTTCTTCCATTTCATAGGTGAATTGTAAAGTTTTAGCGAAAACTGATAATTGCCTGAAAAGGCAGCAGAGAAGTTAAAATGTAAATGAAAAACTTGATTATCTCAGCAGGAAAAAGGGAACATAGGAGCAACAATAGTTGGACTGACAGGGCTACGGACTGAATATTTGTAATCCTCTCCCCCTCATTCACCTGTGAAATTCTAACCCCCAAAGGGATGGGATTTGGAGGTGGGGCGCTGGGAAGTGATTAGCCCATGATGGGGGAGCCCTCATGGATGAGATTAGCTCCCTTATAAAAGAGACCCCAGACAGCTGCCTCATCCTCTTGTGCCATGTGAGAAGATGGCTAGTTGATACAACTAGACAAGAAATCAGTCCATATAAAGAAGAGCTTTATTACTCTTGCTTTGTTACTCAGCTGTACAAAGGAACGAAATGGGTCGTTTGTAGAGACGTGGATGGATCTAGAGACTGTCATACAGAGTGAAGGAAGTCAGAGAGAGAAAAACAAATATCGTATATTAATGCATATGTGTGGAACCTAGAAAAATGGTACAGAAGAACCGGTTTGCAGGGCAGAAACAGAGACACAGATGTAGAGCACAGACATATGGACACCAAGGTGGGAAAATGGTGGGGGCGTGGGGGGTGGTGGTGTGATGAGTTGGGAGATTGGGATTCACAAATGTACAATTATATGTACAAAATGGGTAACTAATAAGAACCTGCTGTATAAAAACTTACATAAAATAAAATTCAAAAATTAAAAAAAACAAAAGAAATCAGAATAGGTTTATGACATTATCAATCACAGTAGAAAACCACCTGTAAAGACAAATTGAGTTATTTGCCACAATGGGCTCTGCATCGCCAAGTTTGCTCCCCCAACTCCACAGCCTTGCAGGGAGGCCCTCCTATTGGTGGAAGGCCAATGGGCGTGTCTTTTGCTTCCTGAGGCGCCAAACCTTGGGACCTCAGGCCCTCAGTGCGCATGGCTACTGCGGCTTCCGTAGCAAAGCGCCTCCTCACGTGCTCTTGTCATCCAACCACTTTCTCTGTAAAGAGACGTCTAGAACTTTCTCCCTCATCTTCCTGGAGCTTCCGGGAGCACCCGGAAACCCACGTGGCGTTCGCACAGAGTGCCTGGGACCGTCGGCTGCAGAGTTCCTGGCTGCACTGCTGAGACGAGCTCTTCAGCCCCTTCTGAGCGGGACTCCGGAGTCATCCACAGAGTCAGAGCAAGTCAGGAGACAGGCGGGGGCTTTGCCGGGGGCTGGACTCCGCAGGTACCGGGGGCCCTGGGAAGGAGTGGAGGTGGTGGGAGGGCTACGGGCTGCTCGGTTGGGAGCGGGGGAGCGGCGGCGGAGGGCAGCGGGTTGAAGGGGGGCTGAGGGAAGGGTCCCCCTGTGTTCGGGTCCGAGGGGAGGACCGCTGGCTGCTGGGGTGGCTGGTGGGGGGCGTTTTTGATTCGGGGTGCAGAGGGTGGGGCTAATGGCTAAGCGTGGGGGGGCCGGAGCGAGGGCTTCCTGCTGGACGGGTGGGGCCGGCTTTGGGGGCCAGAGGAGAGGACGACTGGCTGTGGGGGTGGGGAGGATGGGATGGGCGGGCCCCCGCCCCAGGGGCTGACAAGGGAGGGGAGGGCTAACGGCTGCTGCGTGTGGCGGGAGGAAGGGGGAGGTACTCCTGGCTGAGGCGGGGGTCGATGGGGAGGACTCCCGGGCGCGGGTTCGGTAGTTGTTAGGGGAGCTCCCGCCGGGGCGGGGCGGGGCGGGGCGTGGGGTGGGGGGGGGAGGACGCTCGTGGCTGGAAGGGGGCTCGGGCTCCCGGGTGGGCGGGGTAACGAGGGGTGGGTTCTGCGTCTGGGGTGCGAGAGCTGAGAGCCGCCCCTGGTGCTGAGGGTGCTCGGGGGAGGACTCCCCCGTGTGGGGAGGCGAGAGAGGCACTCAGATGTCTGTGCATGAGGGGGCGCCAGCGGAGAGTCAAGGTGAGGAGCCGAGGGAGCGCTGAGGGACCCCCGCGGGATCATCTCAGCCCTGAGAAGCCCTGGGCTTGGTGGCCTGATGTGTTGTGCATAGATTCCCCCTGGGGGTCTCGGGACAGTGAAAGCCTTGGTGTGAGGGTCCGGCCTCGGGTGAACACAGGGGGCGTCCCCGGACCTGCCAGGGCTCGAGCTGAGGACTCTGAAGGAGGACAGAGGGGACGCCATTGATCCCCGCCCCTGCCATCAGCCCTGGGCAGTCCCGGGACGGAATGAGCACTTGGCAAGGAGTTTTGACTTCCGCCTCCAGGTCTCAGAGACACTGGGGAACCTGGTGTAAGGGGCGGGGCCTAAAGAGGGCGGAGGGAAGAATCCCAGGACCTGCCGGGCGTCGAGGTGAGGAACCTGAGGGAGGAATGAGCGGACCCTGGACCCCAGAAGAGAGGGGGCCCTGGGGAGGCGATAGGGTGGGATGACCCCATGCAGCACTTCCTGACATCCGGGTCTCAGAGACCCTGGTGAGGCGTTAAAAGGGGCGGGGTCTCAGAGAGGCTGGGGAGGGGGTATAAGGGGCGGGGTCTCAGGCGGGCACAGGAGAGAATCCCAGGTCCTGCGTGGAGTCAAGGTGAGGGCCCTGAGGGAGGACTGAGGGCAGCCTGGACCCCAGAACAGAGCTGGCCCTGGGAGCCCATAGGGTGGGATGAGCACAGCAGCACATCCTGACATCCGGGCCTCAGAGAAGCTGGGGACCTGGGATAAGGGGCAGGGTCTCATGAGGGCAGAGGGTAAAATGTCAGGTCCCTGGTGGACTAAGGTTAGAGCCCTTAGGCAGGACTGAGGGGACCCTGAGAGAGGACAAAAAGGACCCACCAGATCCCCGCCCTGGCAGGTGGCCGTGGGAGGCCCCGGGGCGGGATGAGCACAGTAGGCCTGTCCTGACGTCCTGACGTCCGGGTCTCTGAGAGACTGGCGCCCTGGTAGAAGGAGCAGGGACTCACGCTGGCAGACGGGACAATCCCAGGTCCTGCCCAGAGTCCAGCCTGCACGCGAGGAAGCAAGGATTGAGGACGTTAGACCCCAACACAGGGAGGGATCCTTTGCCCTTCCACGGGGGCCTTGGAGGCGCCAGAGCACGGTCAGCAGATGAGATGTTTCCTGACTTCTGGCTCAGGGTCCTCGGGAGGTCAGATGTTCGGTGTGAGGCGTGAGGCTTCAGGTCCGCAGAGGGTGGACTCCCAGGACCCCGAGGGCGGACTGAGCAGACCCCCAGCCCTGGTACAGGGGCCTCCACAGAAACCTGCCCCTGTGGTCAGTGCTGGGAGGCCAGGCAGGATGTGAGGAGGAGGTGAGGACCCAGAATGTCCCCATCCTAGGACCCTCGGGAGGCCCTGGACAGGTGCGGCCACACGTGGGGCCCCCTCACTGCTTTCTGTTCAGACTCGGGGTCTTGTTCTGAGTTTCCCCTCAGGCCCGCAAAGGGGAGAGTCCAGGCCCTTAAGGGGAACGGTGAGCACTACGAGCCAGCCCCGAGGAGACCACCCACCCCAGAACTCAGAACTGGGGGGATCTCACAGAGTCCGGCCCATCCCTCCTACCAGCACCGAGGGGCCCAGGGCTGTGCCACAGTCTACGCAAGAGGTGCCCCCTCCATCCCTCTTACAGGGGCTCCAGGAACCGGGAGGCGAAGGCCCAAGGCCACAGAGCAGAGGAGGCGCAGGCAGTGCCAGGAGTCAAGGGGAGGTGCGTGCCCTGAGTGTGTACCCAGGGGCTCCCCCTCCCAGAACAGAGGGGACCCCACAACACCCGAGTCACCCCACCGTCCCGTTCAGCCCCAGAACTTGGGGCCGTGCTGGCTGCACCCTGAGGAGCCCCCTCACTCCCTTCTTCAGGTTGGCAGGGGACAGGCCGCCCAGGAGGAGCGCCCCTGTGAGGCCCGAGGGCACCCCTGAAGACGAGACCTGTAAGTGACTTTTGTCAGAGCTGCCCAGGGTGCCTTTCTCCGCCGAGGCCGCTCACACGCCCTCTCTCCCCCAGGTCCGTGGTCCCTACCTGTCACCCCTGCCCACACTCCCGTCGGCGGCCCGACCCCAGTCCTCATGCCCCTGGTCGAGATGAGTGAGCTCCGCCAGCCGGAGGCAGACCTTCAGACCCCAGTCCCGGCCCAGGGCCTGGTGGAGGCACAGCTGTTGGGGGCTGAGGGGGAGGAGGCCGTATCCCCCTCGTCCTCCTCTTCTTACTCTGACCTGTTCCTGGGCACCTTGGAGGAGGTGGCTGATGCTGGAGAACCCAGTCCCCCCCAGAGCCCCTCCCCCACTGCCATGGCCACCCCTCCATGGAGCCAATCTGAAGACGATGGCCTCAGCCCCCAAGATGAGGAAGGGCCGAGCACCTGGCATGACCAGGAAGATGTGCTCCAACATGCTCTACATCAGAAGGTGGATGAACTGGTGGGGTTCCTGCTGTTCAAGTATCACACCAAGGAGTTGACCACAAAGGCAGAAATGCTGACCATCCTCAAAGATTACCAGGACCACTTCCCCATGGTCTTCAGGCGAGCCTCCGAGGGCATGCAGCTGGTCCTTGGCCTCGACGTGAAGGAAGTGGACCCCAGCAATCACTCCTATGTCCTCGTCCCCACCCTGGGCCTCACCTACGATGGGATGCTGAGTGACAGGCCGAGCATGCCCAAGACCGGCCTCCTGGTGCTGCTCCTGGGCCTGATCGTCCTGGAGGCCGACTTTGTTGCCCCTGAGGAGGTGGTCTGGGGAGCACTTAGCAAGATAGATGTGTGTGCCGGGAGGGAGCACTACGTCTATGGGGAGCCCAGGGAGCTCCTCACCAAAGTGTGGGTGCAGGAGGGCTACGTGGAGTACCGGCAGGTGCCCCACAGCGACCCCGCCCGCTACGAGTTCCTCTGGGGTCCCCGGGCCCACGCGGAGACCAGCAAGTGTCAGGTCCTGGAGCATCTGCACAGGGTCAGTGAATGGGATCCCAGGTCCTTCCCATCCCTGTCTGCAGAGGGTGTGAGCGACGAGGAACAGGGACCCTGAGCCAGAGCAGCAGCCAGGCTCCTTCCAGGCCCACGTCCAGCAGCTTCTCCTGTGGGGCAGGAAGGGAGGCTGATCCTTCACTCTTGAGTTTGAAGAGGGAGCGGTCAGCCTTCTAAGCAGTGAGGGCCCGGGCAAGAGGGGGGAACCCGGTGTAGCATCTTTGTTTTCCTGTTTTCTAAGATGACATGGAAATTCATCTGTTTCCTTTAGTGATTTTTCAAATGTTGTTCTTTTTCATAGAAGATGTTTTAAATGCCAATACTTTGTAATTTTTATAGAATTTTTAAAGGTTACGTTCAATTTACAGTTGTTACCAAATATTGGCTCTATTCCCCGTGTTGTACAATACATCCTTGTAGCCCGTCTTACACCCCAAAGTTTGTGCCTCCCACTCCTCCATCCCTGTAGTGCCCCTCCCTCATCCCTACTGATAAACACTAGTTTGTTCTCTGTATCTTTGAGTCTGCTTCTTTTTTGATATATTCACTGGTTTGTTGCATTTTTTAGATTCCACATATGAGTGATATCGTGCATTATTTGTCGTTCCCTGTCTGACTGACTTCACTTAGCATATTGCCCTCCAAGTCCATCCATGTTGCTGCAAAAGGCAAAAGTTTGTTCCTTTTTTATGGCTGAGTAGTAGTCCATTGTACCTATATAGTACCTGTTCTTTATCCATTCATTTGTCGATGGACACTTAGGTAGCTTCCATATCTTTGCAATTGTAAATAATGCTTCTATGAGCATTGGGGTGCATGGATCTTTTCGAATTAGTGGGGTTTTGAGGGGATATATACCCAGGAGTGGAACTGCAGGATCCTATGGTAGTTCTGTTTTTAGTTTTTTGAGAAACCTCTATGCTGTTTTCCCCAGTGGCTGCACCAATCTACATTCTCCCAACAGCGCACAAGGGTTCCCTTTTCTCCACATCCTTACCTACATTTGTTATTTGTGTTCTTTTTCATGATAGCCATTCTGACTAGGTGTGAGGTGATATCTCTTTGTGGATTTGACTTGCAGTTGCCTGATGATTAGTGATGTGGAGGATCATTTCATGTGCCTGTTGGCCATCTGCATTTTCTCCTTGAAAAAATGTCTATTCAGTTCTTCTGCCCATGTTTTTAATTGGGTTGTTTGTTTTCTTGATGTTGAGTTGTATGAGCTGTTTATATATATTGGATATTAATCCTTTGTCAGTCACTTCGGCTGCAAATCTTTTCTCCCATTCAATAGGTTGTCTTTTAGTTTTGTCAGTGGTTTCCTTTGTTGTGCAAAAAAGCTTTTAAGTTTAGTTAGGTCCCATTTGTTTATTTTTCCTTTTACTTCTTTTCCTTAGGAGATAGATCCAAAAAACTATTGCTGTGATTTATGTCAAAGAGTGTTCTGCCTGTGTTTCCCTCTAGGAGTTTTACAGTATCCGGCCTTACATTTAGGCCTTTACCCTATTTTGCATTTATTTTTGTTTATGCTGTTGGACAGTGGTCTAATTTCATTCTTTTACATGTAGCTGTTCAGTTCTCTCAGCACCACTTATTGAAGAGACTGTCTTTTCTCCAGTGTATACTGTATTCCTGCCTAGTTTGTTGTAGATTAATTGACCATAGGTGCGTGGGTTTACTTCTTTGCTTTCTATCCTGTTCCATTGATCTATTTGTCTGTTTTTGTGCCAGTACCATACTGTTTTGATTACTGTAGCCTTATACTGTAGTGTGAAACCAGGGAGTATGATTCCTCCAGCTCTGTTGTTCTTTCTCAAGATTGTTTTGGCTCTTCAGGGTCTTTTGTGTTTCCATAGAAAATTTAAAATTATTTCTTCAAATTCTGTGTAAAATGCCAAGAGTATTTTCATAGGAATTGCATTGATTGCAGTTCTGTAGGTTGACTTGAGTAGTATGGTCATTTTAGCACTACTGATGCTTCCAATTCAAGAATGCAATGTTATCTTTCCATCTGTTTGTGTTGTCTTCAGTTTCTTTCATCACCGTTATACTTTTCAGTGTACAGGTCTTTTGCCTCCTTAGGTAGGTTTATTCCTAGGTATTCTATCATTGTGATGCAATGGTAAATGAGATAGTTTCCTTAATTTCTCTTTCTGATACTTTGTTTTTAGTGTATACAAATGCAACTGATTTCTGTATATTAATAATAGTATTTAATGAGCTCCAGTTTCTACGTTTGTGAATGGTATTGACCACATATATTTGTACTGATCCAATACAAGGCTGAATTTTGGTATTTGTAAAATCAACTGGGAAACATTCCTTCATAGTTTGTGATCCCAACCTAGATAACACAGCATTGCAATAGGAATTTACTTGGAAATGTGAAAGTAATTAGCAGTACAATTAATGGCCACCGGGTTGTTCTTCGGGACACCACGTCGTCGGCTCAGTGGTGCGTGCCCTGCTGTGGGACTGTCCTGTGCCCACCATAGGGCAGGGCCAGGCCCCAGGCATGTGGGCCATAGGGGGAGGGGCTTCCCTGCGGGGAGCAGGCATTGCCAGCACACATCGTCCTGGAGAGAGGCCACATGTGGGGCCCTCAGGAAGGGAGACTGGGGGGGGATGGAGGGCCGATGGGTGGGGTGTAGCGGAGGCACCTTGTTGGGGACCCTGGGGGGGGGACCCGTGGGGTTCGGTGGCCGTTAGAAGTTCCTCTCTGTGTTATCATGCCCTCCGTTCAATGGTTTCAATCAATGCTTCTCTTTAATAAATTTCTCAGAACGTTTCAGCTGAGTGTGGCCTCCTCAGTGGGCAATGGAGGGAAAGGATTGCTGCGGGTGAGGGTGGGGGTCCAGAGTCGGATTCCTGATCAGCACCTGTGGGACACCTCTCCAGTGAGAGGGTAGGGTAGGCACTTTGCAGACCCAGACATGGTGAGGGTTCTTCTTCCATTTCATAGGTGAATTGTAAAGTTTTAGCGAAAACTGATAATTGCCTGAAAAGGCAGCAGAGAAGTTAAAATGTAAATGAAAAACTTGATTATCTCAGCAGGAAAAAGGGAACATAGGAGCAACAATAGTTGGACTGACAGGGCTACGGACTGAATATTTGTAATCCTCTCCCCCTCATTCACCTGTGAAATTCTAACCCCCAAAGGGATGGGATTTGGAGGTGGGGCGCTGGGAAGTGATTAGCCCATGATGGGGGAGCCCTCATGGATGAGATTAGCTCCCTTATAAAAGAGACCCCAGACAGCTGCCTCATCCTCTTGTGCCATGTGAGAAGATGGCTAGTTGATACAACTAGACAAGAAATCAGTCCATATAAAGAAGAGCTTTATTACTCTTGCTTTATTACTCAGCTGTACAAAGGAACGAAATGGGTCGTTTGTAGAGACGTGGATGGATCTAGAGACTGTCATACAGAGTGAAGGAAGTCAGAGAGAGAAAAACAAATATCGTATATTAATGCATATGTGTGGAACCTAGAAAAATGGTACAGATGAACCGGTTTGCAGGGCAGAAACAGAGACACAGATGTAGAGCACAGACATATGGACACCAAGGTGGGAAAATGGTGGGGGCGTGGGGGGTGGTGGTGTGATGAGTTGGGAGATTGGGATTCACAAATGTACAATTATATGTACAAAATGGGTAACTAATAAGAACCTGCTGTATAAAAACTTACATAAAATAAAATTCAAAAATTAAAAAAAACAAAAGAAATCAGAATAGGTTTATGACATTATCAATCACAGTAGAAAACCACCTGTAAAGACAAATTGAGTTATTTGCCACAATGGGCTCTGCATCGCCAAGTTTGCTCCCCCAACTCCACAGCCTTGCAGGGAGGCCCTCCTATTGGTGGAAGGCCAATGGGCGTGTCTTTTGCTTCCTGAGGCGCCAAACCTTGGGACCTCAGGCCCTCAGTGCGCATGGCTACTGCGGCTTCCGTAGCAAAGCGCCTCCTCACGTGCTCTTGTCATCCAACCACTTTCTCTGTAAAGAGACGTCTAGAACTTTCTCCCTCATCTTCCTGGAGCTTCCGGGAGCACCCGGACACCCATGTGGCGTTCGCACAGAGTGCCTGGGACCGTCGGCTGCAGAGTTCCTGGCTGCACTGCTGAGACGAGCTCTTCAGCCCCTTCTGAGCGGGACTCCGGAGTCATCCACAGAGTCAGAGCAAGTCAGGAGACAGGCGGGGGCTTTGCCGGGGGCTGGACTCCGCAGGTACCGGGGGCCCTGGGAAGGAGTGGAGGTGGTGGGAGGGCTATGGGCTGCTCGGTTGGGAGCGGGGGAGCGGCGGCGGAGGGCAGCGGGTTGAAGGGGGGCTGAGGGAAGGGTCCCCCTGTGTTCGGGTCCGAGGGGAGGACCGCTGGCTGCTGGGGTGGCTGGTGGGGGGCGTTTTCGAGTCGGGGTGCAGAGGGTGGGGCTAATGGCTAAGCGTGGGGGGGCCGGAGCGGAGGGCTTCCTGCTGGACGGGTGGGGCCGGCTTTGGGGGCCAGAGGAGAGGACGACTGGCTGTGGGGGTGGGGAGGATGGGATGGGCGGGCCCCCGCCCCAGGGGCTGACAAGGGAGGGGAGGGCTAACGGCTGCTGCGTGTGGCGGGAGGAAGGGGGAGGTACTCCTGGCTGAGGCGGGGGTCGATGGGGAGGACTCCCGGGCGCGGGTTCGGTAGTTGTTAGGGGAGCTCCCACCGGGTCGGGGCGTGGGGGTTTACTCGTGGCAGGAAGGGGGCTCGGGCTCCCGGGTGGGCGGGGGCACGAGGGGTGTGCTCTGCATCTGGGATGCGACAGGCGAGAGCACCTGGTGCTGAGGGTGCTCGGGGGAGGACTCCCCGGTGTGGGGAGGTGAGAGAGGCAGTCTCACCTCTAGGCATGGGGGGGCGCCTGGCTTCCAGGGCCCAGAGCTGAGCGCCACCAGCTGGTGGGTGGGGGAGGGTGTATGGGGGGATGTAGTGGTGGGGGCAGGGAGGAGCCGCCTGTCCTCGGGGGGCGTAAGTGATGCTGAGAGGGGGAGGCGCTGAGGCTGCTGTGATCTGGTGGAGGCTGCTGGCCATGGCAGATGGATTTGTCGGGGTCCAGGGAGGGGCTCTGGCCCACTGCATGAGGCATCGAGAAGCACCAGGTCGCACTGGAGGCCATAGGGCAGGATGACCACTTACAGTACTTCCTGACATCCGGATCTCAGAGAGGCTGGGGATCAGTATACAAAAAGTTTCGCTTACTTCTGTAAAGAAATGAGTCACAAATCTTAAAGTCCACTCTTCAGCGACAGTTTAAAGTTAAATCAGTGTCTCTTAAAGAAAATGAAGAAAGCTTTCATAACCAATATTCCATAAAGGGAGTCTTTTGTGTCCTTCCCCTAATAAGGAACATGCACCGATTACATCTAAAACCTCAGCCCCAAGGACATGAGGAAGAAAGGAGAAGCTAAGGGACAACTGGAAGCATAGGGGGAATTTCCCTGGGTGACTGAATGGTGGTTCAAGAATTCCTCAGGGTGTGGGTGGCCTTTGCCAAAAACAGTATTTCCTCAGCCAAGTCTGAAAATGCCAGACCTAGTTAGCCTACAAAAGATTTCACTTTGAGCATGTTTGTTCACTTTGCAAATTAAGTATTGAGGTTCTATGGCCACAGGTATTTGGGCTCTTGAAGCTAATAGGTAGCCAGCCCAGACAGCTTCTAGACCCTGGACAGGCTAGTCAAAGAACTAAAATCTTAAACGCACCAACACCATTAGCTGTCCATTCTCTGCAGTGACAGCTTCAGTGCCCTATCCCTGCATGGGTTGCAATGTCAAATCAAGGAGTCTCCGCTAGGTTGCTGCCAAGGTCAATGCTCACTCCAGAAGCCTTCTGTGTGCAGTGTCTTTGTTGCCACTAACAACAGACTAGGGACATATCTAACTAACTAACCTGGAGAATACTAGAGGCTAATTTGAAAAGAAGTCATGGGAATTCTTGAAATTTAAAAATTCTGTTGCCTGAATTAAGAAAATATTCTGGTTCTCTGGTGGCTCAGTGGTTAAGAATACGCCTCCCAATGCAGGGGACATGGGTTCAATCCCTGGTCCAGGAAGATCCCACATGCTGCGGAGCAACTAAGCCCGTGTGCCATAACTACTGAGCCTGCGCGCCACAACTACTTAAGCCTGCGTACTCTAGGGTCTGCACACTGCAACTACTGAGGCCTGCATGCTCTAGGCCCCGCGTGCCATAACTGCTGAGCCCGCGTGTTGCAACTACTGAAGCCTGAGCGCCTAGAGCCCACGGTCCACAACAAGAGAAGCCACTGCCACGAGAAGCCCGCGCACCGCAAGGAAGAGTAGCCCCCGCTTGTGGCAACTAGAGAAAGTCCAGCGCAGCAATGAAGACCCAATGCAGCCAAAAATAAATAAAATAAAATAAAATATTCCGATAGAAGGAATGACACCATTGATGACTAAATTAGATAGCTGAAAGTTAACACTGAGTAACTCTCCCAGGAAGACAAAGAAGTGGAAACCGTGAGGAAAAGAGCACTAACAGGATTTCCCAAAAGAGAAACAAAGGAAAAAGGAATACAGTTTCTTCCCTTGGGATGTGGAGAGCTCCCTGTACTGGGTGTCTCCGCTCCTCCCGCCTCCACGCCTCTCCAGCCACAGTGCTCCATCGGATCTTGTCTTCCTCCCTGAGTGTTCTCAGTGGGAAAAAGCTGTTCCAGAGCGTTATAACCTGGCTGAATCCATCGCCGCCCAGAGCAACTCCCCAGAGCTGCCTCGGCAAGCCCACTTTAACTCTGGTTGGGACATCCGGACTGGTTGTGATCCGTCCCCGTTTGGACGGTATGTGTACCGCGCACACGTATTCCCTGCAGGAATCCAGGAGAAACACCTTCTGTTCCCCAGCATCCTGTGGGGAAGGCACTTCCTGAGCCGTTCAGGCTTGTGAGGGGCTGCAACAGGCTTAGCGGCATCCCCATCACTTCTCAGAGCCTTCCTCCTTCGGCCAGTCAAGAGGCCGCGCTGTCTGGACCACTGCCCTCTGCTGGTGGGAGGTCCTAGTGCGGTCACAGACTTGGAATCTAGCCCCCTGTCTCTGTGAGCCTGACAGTTAAAGCTTCTCTCCTCCAGGCTTTTAAGGGTATTTGAAACAGTAAAGACAGTCCGATATACAGGTAATTTTCCTTAAATGCTTAGGAGTGTTTGATTAGTTTTGTAGCCAATGTTTAAAGGTTTGGAGAAAGTTACTTTGTCAAATCCAAAACTAACAAGGGAATATTCATTCAGAGGAACCTTGGCCATTTGTCTTTCTAAAGTTATTATTATTAGCTGGCTGCTTTAAAGTTCATAAGATTGATTTAAAGGGCATTAAACAGAGTACAAATAGCAGTGACTATTTCTGTGTCTTCCCCCTTTCCCCTGAGCCTTACATACAACCATTGCCGGCCTCTGACGTGGTCTAGGGCATCTTGATCTCCAGTCAGTCTCTGTCTCCATTTTCCCAGCATCCTGCCATGCATAGCCATCCCATGTCCCCTAGATTTCTTGTGCACCACGGTGATGGCAGATTCATTACAGCTTTAAGATTCTGCCAATGTGCCACTAATTAATTAAGAATTTATTAATATGGTCCCTTGAATCATTGGCCTCTGACCAAGCCTCTCCCCTAGAGTGCTCGCTTAAAGAATGAGGGCCCTATTCACTGTTGCTTTCCTTTGTCTACCTCACAAACCACTCACAGGGGAGTAAACATTGATCCAAGTCCTCAGATTCCCCTTTAATTTCTCTTTCCATTCCTCAGTCACAGGGAGATCCCCAAGGTCAAAATCTTTATGCATTGTTCCTACCGCTGGAGCCTGTGGATCCAAGCATGTTGGCAATTGCCTCTCCAAAGCTCCTACCTACTCTGTGACCATCTGACATTTAGCACTGGCACACTAGGTGTGTATGGAAGTTGTGGCTGACACTTAAACAGTTAGACTTGGTCCTGTATGAGTTTTCTATGGCTGCTCTAACAAATTACCACAAACTGGGTGGTATAAAACAACAGAAATTTATTCTATCACAGTTCTGGAGGCCAGAAATTCAAAATTATTATCACTGAGCTGAACCCAAGGTTGACAGGGCTGAGCTACCTCTTGAGGCTCTAGAGTAGAATTCTTCTTTGCCTCTTCCAGCTTCTGTTGGCTGCCAGCATTTCTTGGCTTGTGCCTGCATCACTTCAAGGTCAGCCTTCAAGGTCAGCATCTTCCAATCCCTTTGTGCTGCTTCACATCACCTTCTCCTCCTCTGTATGTATGTATGTGTGTGTGTGTGTGTGTGTGTGAGAGAGAGAGAGAGAGAGACAGAGAGAGACAGAGACAGAGACAGAGACAGAGAGAGAGACAGAGAGAGAGAGAGAGAAAGAGATCTCCTCTGCTTCTGTCTTTTTTGTTTGTTTTTTTGCGGTACACGGGCCTCTCAGTGCTGTGGCCTCTCCCGTTGCGGAGCACAGGCTCCGGACACACAGGCTAAGTGGCCATGGCTCACGGGCCCAGCCGCTCCGCGGCATGTGGGATCTTCCTGGACTGGGGCACAAACCCGCGTCCCCTGCATCGGCAGGTGGACTCCCAACCACTGCGCCACCAAGGAAGCCCTGCTTCTGTCTTATAAGGACAGTTGTGATTGGATTTAAGGCCCATCCTGATAACCTAGGATAAGCTCCCCATCTCAAAATGCTCCCTTCCCCTGATATCTTCTGTTGGAAAGTTCCTGCAGATAAGTGTGTAATAAATCCACGCAGTAAAACAAAGTCTTGGCTTTCTGGTTGAAAAATTATTCTTGACCTTTATATACCCGTCCCCCAACCTGGGAGCTAATAGCTCCTGGCCCCAGGTTTGAAGGGAAAGGGTGATTCTTACAGCCACCAGTCACCGACAGTCCTCCATAGGAATAGTCTTAAACTTTTCATATGCTTCATAGTGTCACACTTGCAAGACAAACAAGCTTCTCTCTTATTAATATAGACTTTGTCTCATGACATAATCTCAATGTCATAACATGCCATTCTTCACATAAATTATGCAGGGGTAAAGATGGAGAAGAATAGAGCACATGAAGGGGATGCAGAGTCACACTCTGTCATCTTCAGCTCCGTGTGTAATATTGTGTCCAAAGTTTGCATGTGTACACACCAAATGATAACAGTGTTTACCTTTGAGGAAGAGAGCGAGGTTCAGGAAGGGGGTCAAAGATGGACTTTTGCTTTTCACTCAATTGTATCACCTAATATTGTAAGCACTGAATAAATGTTTTGTTTGTCCAAGTAAAAAAATAAAAGATAAATATATGTGACTTACCAATCAAGAGGGAAAACAAGACACAAACAATACTTATAGAATGATTCCATTTAAATAAAATAAACCAAATTATATATATATGTTTATATGTATGAATGTTGAAGGAATAGGCAGAGCTCTGGAAGGATGTTCACAGAGGTGGGAGTGTGACTCTCAGTGTTTCTTCTCTATACTTCCCATTGTTTGAATTCTTTACAATGAAAATACGGTCAGGCAGTATGATGGTTGATTTTATGTGTCAACTTGGCTGGGCTGTACTGCCCAGTTGCTTGGTTAAACATGTATCTAGATGTTGCTGTGAAGGTATTTTTAGATGTGATTAACATTTGAATCAGTGGACTATAAATAAAGCTGATTATTTTCCATAATCTGAGTGCACTGCATCCAAAGAGTTGAAGGTCTTAAGAGAAAAGACTGAAGTCCCTCAAAGAGGAAGAAATTCTGCCTCCAGACTGCGTTTGGACTCAAGCTGTAACATTAACTCTTCCCTGGGTCTCCAGCCTACCTGCCTGCCCTGAAGAAGTCAGGTATCTATATATCTATATCTATATAACTGTTTCAAACACGTACATTAGAGCTGAAAAGGCCTGGCTTGGAATTGCAGCTTCACCGCTTCTGTGTCCTTAACCAATTAAATTCAGCTTTATAGATTTCTACTTACTCATTGGTATAAACAAGGGAAATAATGGGAATAATCAAATGATACTGTGCCTGGTACACTGAGCATTATCACAACTCAGCAAATGCCATTTATTGTGATTAAAAACGTTTTTCATTTTATGCTAAGAAAGCAGTAGGAAGCAGTTGAAGGGTTTTGAGCATGGAAGTAACATAATATGATTTGTTTTTTAAAAATAATTCTGGCTGCTATATGAGGAATGCATAAGAAGGAGGCAAAGTGGATACAAGATCAATTTAGGAGGCTATTGGACTAATATAGGGGATATATGGTCATAATTTGGACTACATGGTGGTAGAAGAGAGGAGAACAGGTGGTAAAATTTGAGAAACATTGAAAGGGTCATGATTTTATTGATTTGACTTCTGCTTATGGGTATGACAGGGTACTTTTTGGCAGACAAATGCTCCTATAGAGAACAACAGGAAAATCCCATTAAAACATGACATGTGTCCCCACCACGAAAAATAAATGATAATTATGTGATGTGACAGACATATTAGCTAACCCTAAGGTGGTAACACATTGCAACATATAAATGTATGAAGTCAACACATTGTACGCCTTAAGCTTACACAGTTATACGTCAATTATATCTCATTTTAAATGAATTTTTAACAATAACAGTAATGTAGAATAGTGGCATGAGGGTGGACTAGGACTGAATATAAGTGAGGAGGGTCAAGGGGGCTCTGTACCTAAAGCTTACCTTCCTGGTGGATTTGTTACCGCGTCCAAGCTCATACTATTTGGCACATGACAGGCCAATAAATGGAGACACAAGGTGTTGAGGCAAGGAACAATGACTTTATTCAGAAAGCCAGCAGACTGAGAAGATCGCAGATTCATATCCCAAAGAACCATTTTATGCAAGTTAGAATTCAGGCTTCTTTTATACTAAAAGGGGAGAGGGTGTGGCTGGTTGTTGCAGACCTCTTGGTGCCGGCCAGACCTCAGAGAGGATGTGATAGTCCCTTGTTCTTGCAGGTGTCCACGTAGGTCAGGTCACGAAGTTCCTGTAAACCTTCAATAAGACAAATTTTATTTTCTGTTCTATAACGTTTTATGTCTATATGAATGAAAGTGTTATGGCTTTAAAGGTTAAGCCTGGGAGGCAGAGCCTTGAGAAAAGACTATTGTATATTTCAGGCTATAGGCAATGTTCTCTTACTGATTGAAGAGACAAAGGTTCAGAGCCAGCATGACTAAGCACAGAGATTAGAGCTAAAGGAATAGATCGAATATGGAGTTAGGTTTGTTCTTCTCTGTTACAGATTCATGGGCGTTTGGTTTTCTACTATTCCTTGGACTGTTAATGTACATGATACATTATCTTTCTTTTGCATATATGCAATATTTAATAATAATAACATTCTAAATAGCAAAAACAATTTTTAAAAATATGACGAAAAAGATCAGTTTAAACCACTGGAGACCTACTGAAGTGATCAGAACTTAAGGGGCCAACGTGCAGGAGAAAGGAGAACCATGGAAAGGTACACTGGTATTTTGCAGCTTCTTCTCCTCTGGGGACATTTGCCAATTCTAGGGCAGTGAAGGAGGCTGAAAATCCAGGCTTCATCCAGGTAGATGGATATATCTGGGGACCAAAAAACCAGCACGGCTTTCAGTGGTCTCACAGGCCTGGAGACACAAAATTGGAGACTTTAAGGAGCCAAGATTGCAATGACAAAGGAGAGGTAGAGGACTGAGTCAGAAGCTAAGGAGCTAAGCAGAAAGCCTTTCTAAGACAGAGAAGAGTTTTGTCTCATGTTAAGGAAAAGAAATAAAAGGTATTCATTATTAGAAAAGAAGTCAAACTGCTGTTATCTGAAGACAACATTTTCTAAGTAGAAAAATCTCATAGACTCTACCAAGAAAAAGCTGCTAGAAGTAATAAGTGAGTTTAGCAAGGTTGCAGGATACAGGAGGGAGGAACTTCAAAAAGGTATGAGAAAGTTTTATCAAACTGTACACTTTAAATATGTGCATTTTAATTATACCTGAGTAAAGTCATTTAAATAAAGATTAAGTGAAAAAGGAGATGACTGACAGATAGGTAGAGACAGAGAATGGCAATGCCTGAAGGCCCTGAAGAGGTTGGAAAATGACCACAGCGGGGAGTCTGTAATCAGAGTGGGATGCTTGAATCACTGATTATCAAGGTGGGGGCAGTTATAGGAGATAACAAAGCCTGGAAAGTGGCAGCAGAAGTGTATGGCTGAGGTAGAGGTCACTTCTGTGCCCACTACATACTCCGTTATTTTTGCCTGAGCACAACCTCCCTCACTCTTTGCCTGGCCAGCTCCTACTCATCCTTCAGGTCTCAGCATCCACGTCCCTTCACCAAGGGCACCTCAACTGGCACTCCTGCCTCCATCTAACTTAAGTTCCTCTCTAACATACTCTTGTAGCAGTCTTGTAGTACTTGCCTTTCTCAAGCACTTAACATAATGATTACATATGTATTTGTGCAATTCCTCCCACAATTCAAAGCTCCATGACGGCAGGAAGCATGAGTGGTTTCGCTATCCATGGTATCTCTAGCACCTGGGGCAATGCATGGCAGAACACCGCTATATACATATTTATTGAATACATATTTATTAAATATGTAACAGGATGTTAAATGGAATGTTGCCTGTCTCCTCAGGGATTTAGCCCAAACCTGAGGACAAGAGGTGCTAAGTCCCTGCACAGTCTCCGTTCTCAACAGAAATACATCAAAATGCTTGTTATATAAATCAGCCTCAGATGACCTCTGTGTATTGGCCCCTCGCTTTTCTATTTCTATTTCTCAGGCTGAGATTCATTAGCTCAAAATCCCACTGGTGCCAAACTCCAGTTTTTACACATTAAATTATTTTTAAAATAGCCCAAACTAGCAGATTATTAGTCAGTTAGGGCCTGCCTGCCTTGCAATTCCCAGGACACCTTACCCCACATCCGCTGGCCATTGATAAGATGCCAAGCCACTGGTGCCCTTCAGAATTCTCTGACCTAGAGACTCCCTGCCATGCTGCTGAGTGCCATCACCAAGACATTTAAGCCTCCTCTCATTCCTCTCCCTTAACAGTTACCTTACCCTCCTCTCCTTCTGGGTGGTGTTTCCTTAGCCCACCCATAAGCCTCTGGATGGTCTCATGCTACGGAGCACATGCAACCCAATAAAGCTTGTTGCGTGTGATCAGCTCCCAAATCCCTCAAACAAACCCCCTACAGTGCTGAATTTACTAAAATATGGCAAAGCCACTTCAGCAAGCACCATCCCATCAATGCTATTTAAGAGAAGATACAATCTTTGGAAGGTAATTTTTAAAAGAAAGTTTTAGGAGGAAAGATTGTTTTGGCTTTTCTCCTGCCTTCACCATGAAAGAAGAGAAGGAGGAGTACTCTCTATCCTCAAATGAAATGTGTCCGTTCAGGTCCTGCAGGAAGCCAATATGGAGTTAGAAAGTGCAAAAGATTTATTGAGAAAGATAAAGGGGGGTAGGCAGGAAGAGCCTTCAGACCACAGTGAATGTATGACACCTGTGGAAGGAGAGGGAGATGGAAGAAGGGCTGGAAGGGAGCGCCTTAGACGATGGTGCAGCTTTGAGAAAGTCTTGGCCAGCCCGCTGGGAGCTCTGGTGCAAAGACGGCCCATTGAGGAGTCCCACATTGAACAGAAATAATTCTAGTAGCCCTGCTCTGCTAAGTCGTAGACTGGGTGCTGCCTGGGAATAGCATGACCTCTGTGTAAATGCTGCAGTGGATCCTGAAAACATTGCATCTGGACGCTGTCAGCTGACTGCACTCCTCTCTTAAAGTGACATCTAAGTGGTGAACTTCCATAGCTGCCCCAGTCTGCCCCTTGTGCCACACAGATCCACTATTCCATATACATATGTTCAGGGAGCAGTTTCTCTGTGGTTCCCACGTGCCTTTCTTGAGTGTCCACTTAGAAGAGAGAAATTGGTGGGACAAAGTACAACGCCATTGATGCAGTTGGTCTTGCAGCTGCGACAGCTACTCATTACCTCCCTCCTCCACTGCCTCTGCAGTCTTGGTCACTTTCCCTCAGCCCTGAGGTTTGAATCCCTGGTATCCATACCCTTCTCAGGGCAGAATTGCTGCACTTGGCCATTCACAGGCACAAATGGGCAAATGAGTACCAAGAGTCACCTAAGCACATCCTCTGTGTTCCGCACATATTCCTGCCTGCCCCAGCTGTAAGAGCAGTTCTACCTCTTCCTTGATAAGTGTTGGTTACCCCTGCTGAAATGGTGACTCTTCCTGCCTGCTGGTCTCTGGACACAGGGGACAAAAAAATGCCGGGCAGCAGTCATCTCTATAGGTACCACAGGACTCTGGCTGTGTCTCCTGGTGAGAGTGCACTGTCTTTAGGGACCAGAATATCCTCCCCTGCAAAGTCCAGAGCTAAGGAGATGTGACACACAGTGCCCACCTGAGTAGGTCACTAGGGAAGATGGAAAGTGGGGCCACTCTAGCTTCTACCCCTTGGCTCCCCGTCCCACGTATTCTTTCTATTGGAGACACAGTGCCACATGGAGGTCTCAGATACAGTGCATATATTGCATTCTGGAGGATGGCACCCCATCACTGCAGAGGATCACCTCTAAGCATGTGCTTTAGCTGCACCTTCAGCAGCACATTGTGGCATGCTACAAAGGTAGCAGCTTCTGGGTGATGCAATGTGTGATACCAGAGGATCCCACGCTCATGCGCCCACTCAGACACATCCTTCAGTCTGAAGTATATCCCCTGACAGTATACCATCTTGTATGGGATGCCGGGCCTGCATTTTTGGTCCCAGCGGCAACAGGGCTGACCAGCAGCGCCCACCCTCCAGCTCTCTGTGCCTCCGCTCTGTTCTCCACTCACTGAGCTGCCCGTTCTGCCACCACAACGAAACAGGCCCTCTCCTTTGCCAAGGACTTCCTGGCCAGAGGCATTGCCGCCACCATCTCCAAGATGGCTGTGGCCCCGATGGAGTGGGTAAAACTGCTGTGAAGGTGCAGTACACCAGCAAGCAGATCACAGCCGACAAGCAGTACAAGGGCATCGTGGACTGCATTGTGCGCATCCCCAAGGAGCGGGGTGTGCTGTCCTTCTGGACGGACAACCTGGGTCATACACTACTTCCCACTCAAGTCCTCAACTCCACTTTCAAGGATAAGTACAAGCAGATCTTCCTGGGGGCCTTGGACAAGCACACGCAGTTCTGGAAGTATTTTGCTGGCAATCTGGCCTCTGGTGGGGTGGCCAGAGCCACCTCCTTCTTGCTTCGTCTACCCCCTGGATTTCACCAGAACCCACCTGGCGGCTGACTTCGGGAAATCTGACATCGAGTTCAAAGGATTAGGAGACTAGTGAAGATCACCAGGTCTGATGGCATCTGGGGTCTATGCCAGGGCTTCAGCATCTCCGTGCAGAGCATCATCATCTACCAGGCCACCTGCTTCGGCATGTACAGCAGCGCCAAAGTCATGCTCCTTGGCTCCAAGAACATGAGAGCGGTGGCCAGCATGGTCTCCTACCCCTTCAACGCCAAGTGGTGGCGGATGATGATGCAGTCAGGGCACAAAGGAGCCAACATCATGTACAGGGGGACCCTTAACTGCTAGCAGATCTTCAAAGACGAAAGGGGCAAAGCCTTCTTCAAGGGCGCCTGTCCAACGTCCTCTGCCTCATGGGTGGTGCCTTCATGCTGATCCTGTACGATGACCTGAAGGAGGTCATCTAGGCCCCACCCCTCTGGACACACAGACCAAGAGAACCACGTAGAATACTTAACTTTTATGGACAATTGACCTTCGAGAAATTTCACCATGTTTGTGATCACGACCATTGGCACACTGTGTCCATGTATTGATTAGGGAGGGAGTGGAATCATGATGTCTTCATGGGTCCACAGGTGAGGCAGCTCCTACCAGACCTAGACTTCAGGTGGTCATAGGACCAACTTCTATTTAAGTATTTATTTTAAAAAAATCATGTCTCCCATTTGTACTTGAGCATTATTATCTTTGGCACAGCCAAATATTTGCAGTTATGTTCAATGTTGGGCATTCTGCTGCAAAACAATAAAACCAGGACACAGACAAAAGAAAAACAAAAAACATCCCTTGTACCTCCACCCTAACCCATTTAGGGATTTAGATCTTCCCTCCCCCTTTTCTTTCAGGGACATCCCCAGGTGTGGCTAGAATGTAATTGCCATCCATTTTCAACTTGTACCCAAAGACCAAATCCATCCAAAAGCCAAGCTTAGACCTTTTCCTCCTTCTTCATCTGGCTGTATGGGATCCTGTGGCCATAGTGTGAGCTGAGGGAGGAGCTCTGGTATGACTGTGATGGGTAACATGAGGGTCTGTGCTACTGCTCACAAACCTTACTCGTACCTCTGTCCCTGCCCAGGCTGCATTCCAGATGCACCACTTCCATCCGACAGTGAGTTGCTGATCGGCCATCTGATTTTGACTTGACAGGACCCAGCTCATGATGAGAAGTTCCAGACACAGAGTCAGTTGGTGTCCCATAGTCAAGCATCTGTCTCTACCAGGGCCCAGAAACACACCAGAGGCTATTTCTAGAAAGACATAAAATCTCTGATGCTGATGGCATGACCCTCCTCCAGAACCCCAGGGGACTGAGTGGCAATTCTCTTACAGGGGCTGGCCTTGAAATTGACACTGCATCCTTGCCCATTACTGATACCTCTGACACCATGGGGTCTGTCATATAAGATGGTCCACACGGCTACTTGCACCACAGCTTGGACCTGCTGCAGCTTCCTCTCCTGCACCCCAGCTCTGCTGCAGGTTTGTCTCCTGCACCCCAGCTCTCAGCCTTCTCTGTCACCTGATGTATGGACTGCAGCAATAATCCTGGGGCCTACCAGGTGCACTACTTTCTTCTTTGTGGTGGAGGATTCAAGACGCAATGATTTGTCTTGTACTATGGAGGGGGCATCCTGGCATGCCTCTGATTACTGGACTCCTAAAAACTTCACTAAAATGTCAGGTCACTGAATCTTCCTAGGGTTTATCTCCCATGCTCTTGAGAGGCCATGCGTCTTAAGAGAGGCCTCTTACTCTTCCTGTCCAGTCAGTATGATGGTGTCAGTGTAACTGATCTGACTGATGTTCTATGGGTTGTCTAGATGATCCACATCTCTTTGTACCATAAGAGAGTACAGATATGACATAGGGCAGGAGAGTTAACATGGTAGTAGACCAAATTGTAAATAAAGATGTCCACATAATTGTGAACTGCTTCTTATCCTTTTTCTTTGATTGGTTGGAATAGAAAGGAATGCACCCATCAAATCAATGGCCACGTTGAACATGGACCTAAGGCCTTATTCATCTGCTTGAGCAATTATACCACGTCCAGCACACAGCATCCACAACTGGAATTATTAGTTGGTGAAGCGTGAGTATACAGTCACTCTATGGAATTCATCCAATTTCGGCAGCGAACAGACTGGCAAAGTAAATGGAGATACGATGGGGACCACCACCCCTACATCTTTCAGAGCGGCTCTAATCTCTGCCATGCTTCCTGTGATATTGTCTGTAATTGACTCTCTTGGTTGTGTGTGTGGGGGGTGTGGGGGGGAAGTTCCATAGACTTGCACATAATTTCCACCAATGTAACCTGAGAGACAGAGAGACACGCACCCAAAATGTGCTTTGGACATGGAGACCAATGACACCACACACACACACACACACCAAGAAGTCAAGAAATGGTTCATTACTTACAGAATCAAGGGTTCTCAAGAGAGCAGGATAAGCCTCTCAACCAGTTGTGAAGTGACTTGTGATTTTACCACGGTGAGGAGGCAGGGCCGAGGTGAGAGTTCTCACATGTGGTCAGGGGCATACATGGTTCTAATCTCCCTCTGGTGCCAAAGGAAGGAGCACCCAGGCTTTCTTACCAGTTTGCCCAGATATCGGGCACAAGGGGAAGAGTGAGGGCTAGCTGAAAAGGAAAGGCCAGATTCTACCGAGAATAAGGGACGGGGGCGGTACTCTTCCCTGAACTGCTGGTGCTCTGGGAAATGGGGGCTCTTAGGACTTGAAATATAAGCCTCAAAATTACCTGTGCTGTGCCTGGCCTTAATTCAGGGAGAGGTTTTGCTAGAAAGAATAAAAATCAAATAAGGCTGAAAGGCAGAACCTGACTGTGGAAAGGGAGACAACGAGAGCCACAATCATGTCACCCGGAGTGTAACAGTTGAGCTTTAGTTAAATGACACAGAGGGTCTGTCTGGCATGAATAGTAATGCTAGATGTCTACATAGAATAGAGGTGTTGGCTCACCATCATTAGCATCTGGGAGGCAGGAGGTTAGATGACAAATAGGACAGTTTAAGAAGCATCCCTCCCTCACGTTTGGACTGACTGCCAGAACTATCAGTATGTGTCCACCAGGCTCACCAAGGCCTTAGGGGTAATAATTACCCACGAACTGGAAGCAATACATAATGTGATGAAAGAAAGCACAGGTCTCAGACTTAAGAAGCCTAGCTCTGCAACTCGGTAATCTGGACAATCCCCTCAGTCCTCTTCTACTCACTTTCTACCACAGAACAAGGAAAGGCTCCATGAACTCTGAGCTAGGAAGAGGCTCCACTGCTCTGCAGGAAGTCCCTGCCCACCCCATCCCCCTCCTTCCCCCACCTCTTAGGAAAGAGGCCCCTTCCCCACGGGTCCTCAGCGCCCAGAGCAGGCATCTCCGCCCGAGGTCCCTCGTGGTTGGAGGATCGAGCCGCCCTCCCCGCGTGTCCACAGCTCCTGGACCCGGCCAGCTCTGAAGGCCAGCGCCCAGAGACCACCGACACCAGGGCACCCCGCCAAATAGCCCCCTTGGCTGCTTGCGGGCACCCAGCTCCCTTCCTCTCTCCCGCCTCCACCGGCACTGCGGCGAGGGTACACATGTGGTCGGGGGGCTGCTTCAGCCCCAAGGCCGGTGGAACCACCCATGTCCTCCAGGCCATCGGGGGAAGGGCAGGGAGAGCCCAGGGTGCCCGAGATGGGCGGCCCAGCCCAATTGTGATCCTCACGCGCCATCTATCGGCAGGCGCGGGCACGACCGCGGGAGAAGCGCCGCCGAGGCCTCTCGCGCCCCCGGTAGCCATTTCGCTGTGTGGACGGTCCCGTTTCCCGATAGGCAGCGGACACAAGCTCGGGGCTGCAGGAAATGGCGGTGCGCGCAGGCGCACACTCGCCGAACGCAAACGCGCACCCTCCCGGGGCACGCATGCGCAGGCGCACAGAGCACGGTCTCAGGGTCAGGGGAGCTACTGCCGGATCACTAGAGCCCCCAACCCTGGCCGATGCCCTCCTCAGGTGGCACCGAGGGCCCCGGGGGTCCAGAGCCAGCCTCTGGGCAGGAAGGGGTCATCCCCGGGCCCCATATACAGCTTCCCACTCACAGGAACCCAACTCCCCCCCCCCCGCCTCCTGCCTGCTCCCAGGACACAGGAGTGATGCAGGGGAGTGGGAGAGGGAGGGGATGCCCCTGCCCCTTGGGGGGCCGCCCCGCCGAGACAAGGTGGAGGACAGCTCTCCCTGCCTTTCCGTGCCCCAATCCAGAGCCTCAGGGCTCTGGAACTCCTGCTGGGCGGCCCTCTTTCCCTCGGCCATCCCATAGCCCCAGGTCCCCAAACGTCCCTCAGTGCCTAGACCAGGGCAGGCCACTGCGGGCCGGCAGGGGTAGATGGAGCTCAGGCAGGTGGGCAAACACCCCCCACCCCGGAATCCTGCACCGTGTTCCTGGCAGGGGCCTCTGACCTCACGCCCGGACCCTTCTGTGGCCGGCTGGTCCTTGGGAGGGCACACGTGACCTCTCTGAACCATCTGGGTGCCCCGAGCCCCCACAGAGCTGCCAGAGATCCTGGAGCTTCGGGTCCTACCTGTCGTCCCTCCCCCTCCCCCCAACGCCTAACCTACTGGCTCCCGGGGACATCCCGAGGTTCCTGGGGACCCAACCAGCCACGGCCTGTACCCACGAGGCCCTGCCGCCCGGCTCCATCCAGCCCAGGAGACCACACGAACCCTCTTGGACCCTGCCGGGACCGTACTTCCATGCCGACTTGGGGTGCCAGGACACTGCTGCTGCCCCCAACCCCGATCCCACCACAGCAGCCCCTGCCCTCCCGTCCCGTCCTCCCCACCCCCACAGCCAGTCGTCCTCTCCTCTGGCCCCCAAAGCCGGCCCCACCCGTCCAGCAGGAAGCCCTCCGCTCCAGACCCCCATGCTTAGCCATCAGCCCCACCCTCTGCACCCCGACTCGAAAACGCCCCCCACCAGCCACCCCGGCAGCCAGTGGTCCTCCCCTCGGACCCGAACACAGGGGGACCCTTCCCTCAGCCCCCCTTCAACCCGCTGCCCTCCGCCGCCGCTCCCCCGCTCCCAACCGAGCAGCCCATAGCCCTCCCACCACCTCCACTCCTTCCCAGGGCCCCCGGTACCTGCGGAGTCCAGCCCCCGGCAAAGCCCCCGCCTGTCTCCTGACTTGCTCTGACTCTGTGGATGACTCCGGAGTCCCGCTCAGAAGGGGCTGAAGAGCTCGTCTCAGCAGTGCAGCCAGGAACTCTGCAGCCGACGGTCCCAGGCACTCTGTGCGAACGCCACGTGGGTTTCCGGGTGCTCCCGGAAGCTCCAGGAAGATGAGGGAGAAAGTTCTAGACGTCTCTTTACAGAGAAAGTGGTTGGATGACAAGAGCACGTGAGGAGGCGCTTTGCTACGGAAGCCGCAGTAGCCATGCGCACTGAGGGCCTGAGGTCCCAAGGTTTGGCGCCTCAGGAAGCAAAAGACACGCCCATTGGCCTTCCACCAATAGGAGGGCCTCCCTGCAAGGCTGTGGAGTTGGGGGAGCAAACTTGGCGATGCAGAGCCCATTGTGGCAAATAACTCAATTTGTCTTTACAGGTGGTTTTCTACTGTGATTGATAATGTCATAAACCTATTCTGATTTCTTTTGTTTTTTTTAATTTTTGAATTTTATTTTATGTAAGTTTTTATACAGCAGGTTCTTATTAGTTACCCATTTTGTACATATAATTGTACATTTGTGAATCCCAATCTCCCAACTCATCACACCACCACCCCCCACGCCCCCACCATTTTCCCACCTTGGTGTCCATATGTCTGTGCTCTACATCTGTGTCTCTGTTTCTGCCCTGCAAACCGGTTCATCTGTACCATTTTTCTAGGTTCCACACATATGCATTAATATACGATATTTGTTTTTCTCTCTCTGACTTCCTTCACTCTGTATGACAGTCTCTAGATCCATCCACGTCTCTACAAACGACCCATTTCGTTCCTTTGTACAGCTGAGTAATAAAGCAAGAGTAATAAAGCTCTTCTTTATATGGACTGATTTCTTGTCTAGTTGTATCAACTAGCCATCTTCTCACATGGCACAAGAGGATGAGGCAGCTGTCTGGGGTCTCTTTTATAAGGGAGCTAATCTCATCCATGAGGGCTCCCCCATCATGGGCTAATCACTTCCCAGCGCCCCACCTCCAAATCCCATCCCTTTGGGGGTTAGAATTTCACAGGTGAATGAGGGGGAGAGGATTACAAATATTCAGTCCGTAGCCCTGTCAGTCCAACTATTGTTGCTCCTATGTTCCCTTTTTCCTGCTGAGATAATCAAGTTTTTCATTTACATTTTAACTTCTCTGCTGCCTTTTCAGGCAATTATCAGTTTTCGCTAAAACTTTACAATTCACCTATGAAATGGAAGAAGAACCCTCACCATGTCTGGGTCTGCAAAGTGCCTACCCTACCCTCTCACTGGAGAGGTGTCCCACAGGTGCTGATCAGGAATCCGACTCTGGACCCCCGCCCTCACCCGCAGCAGCCCTTTCCCTCCATTGCCCACAGCAGAGGCCACACTCAGCTGAAACTTTCAGGGAAATTTATTAAACAGAAACATTGACTGAAACCATTGAACAGAGGGCATAACAACACACAGAGGAACTTCTAACGGCCACGGGAGCCAATGGGTCCCGGCACCGCCACCCCAGGGTCCCCAACAAGGTGCCCCCAATACACCCCACCCGGCAGCCCTGCATCCCCCCCCAGTCTCCCTTCTTGAGGGCCCCACGGGTGGCCTCTCCCCAGGAAGATGGGCGCCGGCAATGCCCGCTGTCCCCAGGGCAGACCCTCTATTTCTGGCCCACCTGCCCGGGGCCGGGCCCCGCCTGATGGCGGGCACAGGACAGTCCCACAGCAGGGCACGCGCCACCGAGCTGAGGACGTGGAGTCCCGAGGAACAACGGGGTGGCCCAGCAGAACACAAGCCCTGGAGGGCCTCCCGCAGACCTCCTGCAGCTGTGGTGCAGGTCTTCCTTCCCAAGGTCCCAGGTAGGCTCCCAGGTCCTGGGGTGGGCACTGGCTGTGACTGCGTCCATGCTGTCCTCCCCGCTGGCTCCTGAGACGGGCCTCGGGGTCTCCGCGCCAGGCAGGGGTGGGGGGAACTGCTCAGAGGACACACGCACATTTCCACAGCAAGCAGCGCTGGGCCTGAATGTACGCCCAGAAAGCACACATTGAGCTCACGACACTGGCCCACAGAGACCAGAGCCTTGGCTGGCACGTGGCGCACTTCAGGGCTCTGCGGGGGGATGATGGCTAGGGTGTGTGTGTTGTGGGGAGGGGAGTGGGGACGCTCCCTGCGTCCCTCTGGGGCCTACAGGGACACATTTGGGCTTGCCAGTACAGGGAACAGCCTGTCCCAGAGGGGGGACACTGAATAGGGGTCCCCTCTCGGGAGGAAGGCCCAGGAACCTTGAGTGGCCCCTAACGCCTCCCAGGCCAGTGTGGGTGGCAGCCATCTGCAGGTGCCCCTCACCTAGGCCGGGGCTGGCCACTGAGGGCTGCTCCCGGGTGGCAGGCTTTGGGGCTGGCGCTGGCATTGGCAGCTGGTGAGTTGTGGTTCTCCAGGCCAGTCCCAGGTCTCCAGTGGCCATGCACAAACCTAGAGAGAACAAAACACTCCTCCCTCCCTCCAACAAATTCTCTTGGACCCCGCCCAGACCCCCTCCCCCTGCTGCCCCTCCCCCTCCTCCTCCTCTGGAACACACTTCCCTGCACCCCCACTCACACCAAAGCCAGTTGTGGGGTACTGGGCAACCAGCTACTCAGCGCCCTGCCGCCAAGCTGAGCTGACGCTCTCGCCTGGGATCGTCTCCTCAGTGTTTGCTGTCCTTGTCCCTACTGCCCTTTCAGGCTGCAGGGGGAGGAGACTTGACCCTGCCCTCACTTGCGCAGAGGCTCCAGGGTGCTGCCTTCCTGGGGCTCCCCTCGAGCGGTGTAGATGATCCTGAAGTTGGACCCTGTCTCTGCCCCACAGCCCTTCCTCGCCAGCGCGGGCTCCTTCTGGCAGGGGCGGCCCCGGGGGAGGTGCCTCTAGGCCCCACGTGGCCTGGGGGCCCATCAGCGTCATTAGCTCAGAGCCCACAGGGTGGGCGTTTGAGGGTGGCCAGAAGACAGGGCTGATGCCAGAGCCCCCGACTATACCTTTTTCAGCCTCTGCTGTGCTGGGGTCTCTCTCTGAGGCTCGGGTACCCCTCGTGCTGCGTATGGTGGCTCCTCGCTTGTGTCGCAGGTGCCTCCCTGAGCTGATTTTGGCTGGGTTGGTGGAGTCCCTTCCAGCTGGTGGATGCCGAGGGGACTGGGCCTGGCTGCCCTGCCCCTCTGCCCCAGGCAAGGCCCCCACTGTTTCTGTGGACTGCCCCTTCCCCTCGTTAAAATATTTGTGTTGCCTGCTAGGGGAGGGGGTGCCTGGGTATCTTGAGCCTATGCTCCCTAGGGCTTGGGGTGGCTCATGGCCCCAGCCCCCATCTCGTTTCCCAACTCTTCTGCTGCAGGCTGAGGCTTCTGCTTTGCCGGGGATTGGCCCTCATCCCTAGGACACGCTGTCTGGCTGTGGCCTTCCTCCCCAGTCCCGCAGCAGCATGGCACCTGCCTGCGCTTCAGTGACAGGGTGGCCCCTTCCTGGACGGTCTGCGTGCTGCTCTCACGAAACAGCCTTGCCTGCTCCCTGACCGGAGAGACGGGGACACTGGTTTTTGCCAGTACCTGGGCGCCAGAGGCCGTGCGGCCCCTTTCTACTTGCCTCTGCTTCTCCCTCATCAGTGCCATGGCGACCTCTAACTCCTCCTCATCTCGAATGAGCTTCATTAACTCCAGGAAAGTGGGCGCATGCCCTCGCTGCTCCATGAGCTTGAGCTTGCCCTGGAGGGAGGTGCTCATGGACGCCTGAGCCAGGATGTATTTCAGGCGAATCATGTCTGCCCTTCCCACTGACTCGGGGCTGTGCTTCACAGCGTTCTGCAGCACGGGCTCTAACCGTACCAGAAAGGCAGAGACTTTCTCTCCGGACTTCTGGAAGATCTGGAGGAACTTTAACTGTGAGGTTCTATAGTCCTCTTTATTCCCGAAGATCTGCTTCAGGGCGTCCAGGCACTGCGCTACAGTCATGGAGTCGCTGTTGGCCCGGAGCGCCCGCATGATGGACAGGGCGGGGCCCTGTAAGCTTTCCAGCAAACGCCGCTGCTTCTCTACCTCAGACACCTGCCACATCTGCATCAACTCAGTCACCTGCTCTAGCCAGGCTTCAAAGTTCTCTTCGCCTGGGCCTGGGAAAGTGTTTCCCGAAAACACCTTCAGTTTTCGGTACCACATACTTCCTTTCAGAGGCTGCAGGTCTGGTGGCTTGACTTGAGCCAAGCCTTTTGGCTCTATGTCCTCAAGGTACGTCCCCACGGTTCTGACCACATCTACCATTCTCCGGCCCTCATGTTTCAGGAAGTACTTCAGTCTGTTGATAAATTCATCATCTGACGTACGGGGTTTCACCACCACTTCCCAGGTACCTCCCTTTCCTGAGATCTGACTGGGCGTCGAAGCATAATTGACCGTGTCGGCCAATGCAATGAAAACTGCCTTAGAGTTGTCTTCCCTTCTGAACATTGTGCCCAGAACACTGTAGGCACCCAGGGGCTGTAAGCCCGCCTTCAGGGTCTCTTTAATTTCCTCCTCACTACACTCCACAGGGATGCCCACGATGAGCAGGGCCTTCCTGGGGTCCAGGTCCATCCCTTTGCACCAATCCTCCAACAGATTCACAGCCATTGCTCCCTCTATCTACGGACTGATCTAGTACACGGGGCAGTAATCAGCTCACAGAGTCTGACCAGGACTCAAGGAATTCTGAGTCAATGCCAAGTATGAAGGCAGAATCGTTCTGGGTTTGCACAGCCTATAATGCAAATGGGGTGAGAGCATCATTAACGCCCACCCTCCCACCCCGACTAAAAGCCCATGCACTACCCCACTTCTGGTCACAGAGATTCAGGCCCTGCTTTTCAGGGCTTCCCCAGTCACTTGGTGGAGGGGTGTCTTTAGGCCAAGCTCCCCGCACCTCACCCCCTCCCTGCTCACCTCTGCTTGCCGTGGACTCCTCCTCAAAGTCCAAGGACTCTTCTGTGTGCACTGGAGGTGCCTGTGGTGAAAAGGCCAGCGTCAGGAGGAGGGGCCTGACAAAGCCCGCCAAACGGGAGAGGACAGCAGGCTGTCCCACTCCCTGGCTCAGGGCTGTTCAGGCCCAGGGCACCTGGTACCCACTTCTCTGGGGCAAAGGTTGGAGGACGGAGATGTGGAGTTCCCTCCTTTCTCAGAAAATGTCAGAAGATGGTTGGAGCTCTGCACAAGGCAATGAAGCTGGTGGCTGTGGAGAACGTGTGACAAGCTGCAGTGTTGCCATGGATACTGAGAACAGCGTGGACCATGGGTTTCCATCACAGAGGGCTGTTCTGTGGTAAGGTGAAGGGGCAACAGGTGATGTCACTGGCCTCCAACCAGAGAAGTGTCCTGTTGTTGTTGGAGGGGAGGGGAGATGGGGGGTGGGCAGCAAGGATCAAGTGCTGAGAAACAGTAGCCTACCGTTTCAAACTGTGCGGAAGCTAGAATCAGGGAGAGAAAAGGGACCCAAAAAGGGTCTACAGTGCCACACTGCTGAAACAGACAACTCTCGCCCTAGGTGTGACCCTACCCTGCAGACCCTGTAAACCTTGGCAGGCAACCCCACCCCTCCTGCTTTTTGCCAGGGTTACAGAAGCCTCTCCCAACATAGGTCTACATCACAGCTGTTCCCCATGCTGATTAGGGACCCACCGGCAGTGCAGATACGGGGATTCCACCCACACTCAACACTAGGCATGCCCTCTAGCTCTGCCCAGAGGCAGTTCCTGGTGCTGGGGAGGTGGTACTGCTTCGCTGCATCTGTGCAAGGCAAGGCAGAGGTACTTTGCTATGGTTCTACCCCACACGCCCCTGCTCAGGCTGTGCCCATTCTGAGCCTACAGAGGCTCTCTGGTACAGGGATACAAGAAACGGCTCAGGGGGCTGGGGGGTGTGTGTGTGATGAACTGGGCGATTGGGATTGACATGTATACACAGATGTGTATAAAATGGATGACTAATAAGAACCTGCTGTATAAAAAAATAAATAAAAGTCAAAAATTCAAAAAAACAAAACCAAAACTGCTCAACTGGTATTCAGGGCTAGTACAGGAGGAATCCTACAGTATGATTATTGCCCCGCCCTCAAATCCACCCCGTCCCTCAAACTTTGCCCCCACTGACGCACGACGTAGGCCTTAAGCCCCACCCCTGATGCCAAGCCTCCCCTCACGGAAGTTTGATCCCGCCTAGACCTACCCCCAACCCAGGCGCCACCCCCACTTAAGCCCAGCCCCTGACGCCAAGCCCCACGCTTACGGAAGTTCGACCCCTGCCCCCACCGAGCCCCACCCCTTCCCATGTCCCAACCCCCCTCACTCAAGTCCGATCCTTAACAAAGCCCGGCCTCCACCCAAGCCAAATCCCTGCCCCCACTCAAGCCATGTCCCACCCCTTCCCAAGCATCATCCCTGTCCCAAGCCCTGACCTCACTCAAGTCCGACTACTGTCCCCAAGCCTCCCGCCCTCATTCCCCTGTTGTCCCCACCCACACCTAAGCCCACCTCCCTAAGCCCCGACGACCCCTTCACACACCCGCTACCTCAAACATCCCTCATTCCAGAGCAGGAATACATCTGGTCAGTGGAAGTTGCTGGAGGCCAGGGGAGGAACGGCTGAAGCCACTCTCCCTCGAGGATAAGGCCCACAGCCACTAGTCCTGACCGCAATGGCTGTGAGCAGGGTTAGGTGTGGAATAGGTTCCCCTGCAATTCCTAGGCTGGTCGCGGTGCCTGGAAATGGCACGGAATTGATGCGGCGCCATGCCTGATGTAGTGGGATCCCACGTCCAGGGGAAACGTGTAGCCACCAACCCCTGGGACGCCAAGGGAGATGGCAAGGGTCATTGTGCGGAATCCCATGGGGTTTGGATGGCTCTCTGTGCCCCGGGCCCTGACCAGTACCTGCTAGAGATGCCTACAGGCCGAAGCGCCTGTGCTCCACAACCACCACGCGACCGTCACCACTGCTCGCGCGGTGCACACTGGGTCGGGAGCCCGTGGAAAGGGGCTGTCCGGCTACAAACTCCCCGCCCACCCTCGCCCCGCAGAGCTGCACACGGCCCGCTCGCGCCTGCGCCCTAGCAGCGTAGCGCCCACCATCCCCCCTCGAGAGGTGGAGCCCTCGCCCCGCCCTGCACCAGTGTACGCAACTAGGCGGACAGAGTTCGAATTCAACCGGGGCACCTTAAACTGCAGAGCTGGACAGAATCCAGCCTTGGACTGTGAGCAGGGTTAGGTGGGGAATAGGGTCCCCTGCAATTCCTAGGCTGGTCCCTGGAAGGAGACCGCCAGAGCCACCACGTGCCACGCCAGGCCCAGCAGCCATCGTGGCTCTTGTTTAGCATGTCTATTCCCCATTGGACGGGAGCTGTGGCGTGACAGTCACCAGTCGCTCTCCCTATTTGAATATTCCAAGCGGTCAGCGCAGGGCCGGGTGCAAAAGTAAAAGCCCGGTGGGTGTTTACTAAATGAAATCCTGATCTTTTTTTTTTTTTTTTAATTGGTCTGTTTTCTAGAGGAAGACGGCAGAAATACAGCTGCTTCCGGTAAAAATGCAAGGGCACAAAAATGTTTCGTATTCACCGAGACCGAAAGCTTTCAAAGAATTACATTCTCCCATTATTCCCTTGACTTCACAGCCTAGTACTACCCACCTAGTACCCAAACTGCTTCCCGCCCTTTTCCAAAGAAAATTTCTTCCACAGAAGGAAGACTGGAATATTTTCCCTGGGGCCCGCGGGACCCTAACTCGCTCTTCCGGAAAACGGCGTGGGGGGAGCTCAGGTTATCGCACTGGAAATCTGCAAATCTGGTAGATCTTGATAAAAATGCAAGTTCTGATTCAGGAGGACTGGGGTGGGACTGAGATTCCGCGTTTCTCGAAAGCTAGGTGACTCCCATGCTGCAGATCCCTGACTACGCTTAGAGTACCAAGGCTCTGAAGCCTGTAGTCACTTTTCCGACCAGAAGTTGTGGTCATTTGTTGACAGAATAGATTTCTTTTGCTTTATTCGGGACACAGAACAAGAGGCTTTTCGATAACATTTTAATAAAAATACTAAAAGCAGACACAATATTAAATTAAAGATTACCTTTAAGTGCAGATATTTCCTATGTCAGAGAAGGGGAACACAGACCTGAACATGCCTTACCTAATTAGAACGTACTATTGAGAGGCTGTTAAATCATTCTCCTTCCCATGCCAAGAAAAAGAGGTTACCTGCTGGTGTCAGAAAATCCTGGACTCCAAGTGGGACATTTCACTTGTGGGCTCTCATAATAGCAGCCCACTGTGGCTCCATGAAGCCCCCACTCAGCCACGTGGCATTACAGGTATGACAAGGTGTCATAAAGGGTGATACCATGGGAGGAGAGGTTCTGACCGCCATCCTCGAAAACAGCGGAGGTTAAGAAATATGTATGAAAACATATAACATTATATTAGTTTCAGGTGTATTTGTATATGTTGCAAAATGATCACCATGATAAGTCTAGCAAACATTTATCACCACACATAGTTTTTTTTTCTTATCATGAGAATTGTAAACATCTACTCTCTCAGCCAATTTCAAATATATAATACAGTACAGTATTATTAACTATAGTCTCCATGCCGTACATTACATCCCCAGGACTTACTTATTTTATGTTTTTGTGTGTATGTATGCGTATATAATGTTTCCTACCCTGATGGTATTACCAAATTAGATTATGAAAGTCTTTCAAAGAGCTCCATTATTATTGGTTTAGAGATACTTAAGTGCTTTTATAAATTGAATACTCAAAATTCTCAGGAATTAATGACAGTGAATTTGTTCTCACAAAACTTTATTTCAGCAGTAGTTGTTTCATATGTAGTATGTCAGTCTTAAAGATAGTTTCCAAGATCTTTTGCTAACTTAAAACCTTACACTTATACTAAATTAACTATGCAGGATGTGGTTTTTTTTTTCTTTTGTTGTTGTTGTTTTTTTTTTCGGTATGTGGGCCTCTCACTGTTGTGGCCTCTCCCCGTTGCGGAGCACAGGCTCCAGACGCGCAGGCCCAGCGGCCATGGCTCACGGGCCCAGCCGCTCCGCGGCATGTGGGATCCTCCCGGAACGGGGCACGAACCCGCGTCCCCTGCATCGGCAGGCAGACTCTCAACCACTGCGCCACCAGGGAAGCCCCAGGATGTGTTTTTGTTAAATAAAAGAATAATTTTGTTCTAAAGTAAAATGACTGGTTGTTCCAGAATGAAAAAGATGGAAGTGTAGGACAAAACCTGAATGGATATGGTTCTCAGAGGAGATTTTATCTCTTGTGGTCAAAGCTGACTAAAGATCAGTGGGTTTGTTTATAAGATTTTTAAAAATGAGCTATAGGGCTTCCCCGGTGGCGCAGTGGTTGAGAGTCCGCCTGCCGATGCAGGGGACATGGGTTCGTGCCCCGGTCCGGGAAGATCCCACATGCCGCGGAGCGGCTGGGCCCTTGAGCCATGGCCGCTGAGCCTGCGCATCCGGAGCCTGTGCTCCACAACGGGAGAGGCCACAACAGTGAGAGGCCCACATACCGCAAAATAATAATAATAATAATAAATTGAAATAAAAGAATAAAAATAAATAAAATAAAATAAAATAGAAAATGAGCTATAATATCAAATAGTACAGTGATGCAAAACTAGAATTTGATTTTCTCTGTTAAAATGGAAACATTTCCTTAGATTATTGGTCTGCTCTTAATAAGAGGTAGTAGAAGGTTTTTCTTTACTTTTTGAGTAATCTGCCTAGAAAGCAAAGATTCTTTCTTTCTTTTTTTTTTTTTTTATTCAAGACCCTTTTATTCTCTAGTTTTGCCCACATGGAGACGCCCTCCTTGAAAAGGCGCTAAATCCTTCCATTCACTCTAACACCTTGTGCTGAAAACATGTGTTCCAAGGTTTCAGCTACGAGATCCACATTCTTAAAGCCCTGATTCTTAAACCTCATCTAGATTTCTCCCCTTGGATGGGGGGAGATGACCCAAACACAGAGAAGAACAGCTCAGAACTGTGGGCTCTGCTTGCCCAGAAGACCTTGCAGCTCCCCTGACCACCCGGCTGGAGCCAGGATTAGGGCCCTGAGACGAGGGGCACCTGCTGGGCTGCTGCCACTGCAGATGGGCCACGCTGCCATTGGGCGCCTTCCTGCCCCACTGCCACCGGCCCCCAACTCCTGTCCCCTTCACTAGGCTGGCTGTCACCTTTAGTTTCCCTGGAGTCTGGGGATTCCAGACGGTCTCTGCTCACACTTCTGTATCACACCTACTGCCTCAGCACTGCTGATCCACACCAGGGGGGAAAAGCACACAGAACTGCTTTTCAACACACCAACGTTCCACACCAAAGTTATTTGATAAGCCTGCAGGTTCTTTTTCATCGGAGGACACTCCCAAGGCCATGACTTCCCCTGGCTCCCCACTGCCCTTGCCGGCAGACTGGATGTGCGTGGCCACCGTGCTGAGTCGGGCACACCACCCTGGCTCCACTCAGGCGCACTCTCCTGGAGAACTGAGGGTGGTGCCCTGGGCTCATCAGCAGGACCTGTCCCGAAGCCAGTCCTAGAGTGACAAGAGCTATACCTGCAGGTCTATTCCACTGACCAGCCGCCGAGGACCGAGCTGGGCCCTCAGACCCGGGTCTGGATTGTGTTGGCTGGTCATTCTTGCCTAGGTTCACAGGCTACCAGCCAGTGTCCTCCCTTTCCTGCTCATCACCGCACCAGCGGCTCACTCCTACCTGCTGCCATCACACGCCTGGCAACCTGGTGTTCCGGGGCCAGCCAAGAACTGAGACCCCAGCAGACCCCTAGTTCCCAGCAGGCAAACTCCCCATTAAGCTACTGCTGCCTAGCCGTGTTCTTGAGGCTGCAGAGCCGGGAGTGTGCAGAGAGCCTCACAAGCCCAGACGCCCCCAGCCCCGAACCCACGATGCTCCGGCGGAGCCACAGGAAGCTCACCACACACCGCCCCCCAACACAGGCGACCTCTGCGCCCGCTTGTCCCATGGCCCCGGGCGCACCTCCGGCCAAAGAGTCTTTCTTATCAGAATAATTTTCTTTGCTTTATGTTGACTTTGTCATAGCCTTCAACCAAGTCTTGTCACTTTTGAAAGAACTAAGGTTCTTTATAACTGCATTACTTCCAAAGATTTACTTTTTAAATATTTTGTCACTTTGGTTAAATAGACAAGTAGTGTTTCTTACTGACACATGATCTTATTTAACCAAGTGTTCAAACCTTCTGACAAGTTTTTTATCTTACTTTCCCCACACTCAAATCCTAAGCGATATATTCTTTTTTTCCTCTTCTTTCTTTTTCGCTGCACTGGGTGACTTGTGAGATCTTATTTCCCTGACCAGGGATTGAACCCTGGCCCTCGGCAGGGAAAGTGCTGAGTCCTAACCACTGGAACGGCAGCGAATTCCCCTGAGTGGTATATTCTTGATCTCAAAGCTTATTTGAGTTTTCCCAGATAGAGCCTGGAAAATCACAAAGTATCTCTTACCTTGTAAAAACAGAGGTGCCAGAAATAATTAGGTTTATTTGATATATTGAGTTTCATGGGAGGCTTTTTCAAATCATAAGAGATGCCTAACCTTCTGTAGGTTACACTTCTGTGAGCGAAATGTTATTAATATAAATGTTTTAGAAACCGTATTAATTTCCTGGAGGTTTGTCAATGCCCCCCTCAGTGTTCATGATATGTCCTGGTGTTGCTTTGCCCGATATTAAACAGTGTAGTGTTATCAATCATAATTGTAGTTATCTTTTAAAATGTTGCATGCCACAGAAACAACAAAATTTCCTTGTCAATTGCATTATTTTTGCGATGAACTCTCATCAGATCTTTAACCATGAGCATTTTAAACCTTTTGTCATGCACTAAGGCTTCCCTGAAAGCGCTTGCAATCAGCTACAGGCCAGAATGCTTCACCTTCAAGAAAAAGGGACTGTCTCAGACCCCCATGGAAAAGACTATGCCAGATGCTCTGAGGCACAAGCTTCTGATGCCATTACTTAAATTAACTTTGAAATCCTGTCACTGGATTAAGCCAGAATTTCCAGAACTCTAGTGAAGAAGCTGATGGGTTCATGAGACTGCTATCCCACGACTGAGCAGAGCAAGAATTAATTACATAGGACTTAATGAACTCATGAAAGATGGTTATGGGTTTTGTTTGGAATATTGCTGATGCTTTCATGCTCTATATTCTGGATATAAGGAACCCTTTCTCATTTCTCTTAAGCTATCCATGACTGATAACAATTTAGTAGACTATACTTTCATAAATGGACACAAACCATTTATTTTTTCTTCCCTGCCCAATCCCTCTAGAATTTGGAAATTATTTTTGAGCACTCTTATTTTCATGGTAATACAGTTACATGCCTAGGTTCAATAAGAACCTGCCTTTCTTATTAACAGGACATAATTGGAAACACTGGTTATATAACCAAGGCTTTGACTGGAATGTCATATTTGTAAATGATGTTCATAGAATCACGTATGACCTGACAATTTTAAGGAACTCGGGTTGAGTTTATGAATCCAAGTCTTATAAAACTCCCTTGGGAACCTGGTACTTGGCTTACAGAGTTCCCAGCCTTACAGATGAGTAAGGAAGGTCTCTTCCTGGCAAGTCCAGGAAACTCAGGTTATTTTGGGTACCTTGAGAGGAATTCACCAATATGTATATATAGGAACCACGGGTGATATCTGGGTGATATCAAGTTCTTGGCTTGGCTTACTAGCCTTGAGAGGCTTTAAAAGTCCAATCTGAAATTCTTTGTAAAAACTTACAGCAAAGCAAACTTTAAAAGGGCTCCATGGCCAATTACCATCCTTGCTGCACCTGTGCAAATAATGAGGTCAAATCTAGTAAGACCAGAGTTAGTTTGCAATCAAGAATAACCTTATTTGGGGCTTCCCTGGTGGCGCAGTGGTTGAGAGTCTGCTTGCCGATGCGGGGGACGCGGGTTCGTGCCCCGGTCTGGGAAGATCCCATGTGCCACGGAGCCGCTGGGCCCGTGAGCCATGGCCGCTGGGCCTGCGTGTCCAGAGCCTGTGCTCCACAGCGGGAGAGGCCACAACAGCGAGAAGCCCGCGTACCGCAAAAAAAAAAAAAAAAAAAAAAAAGAATAACCTTATTTGAGATGATCTTTGATCAAAAAGAGGGTGACCATTGAGAGAAATTTTGCATTTCATTAGAACATTAGAAAATACTATAGATGTGGGTTATGACATTCTGGTCTTGTTCATTGTCTCTGAGCTATTTTGCCCCTCTTTGTAAAACTTCATGGTTTTGTTACCAGGTAAGAATTTGTAAATTGGACTGAATCCTGCAATCTTGCGCACATTGTCAACACTTAACAAATTTTCAGTTATTCCAATTTCTTTCAATATCTGGCTACAACCCTCCAAACTAACATTTCTCATTTTCCTCTCTCCCTCCTGATTTGGCACCACAGACCTAAAAGCTGACTGCCTAGATCCTTATGAAGACTCTAAGTTGTCTTTAAGCATAGATGAATTGGAAAAAAAAAATGCTTGTTAATCAAACTTTGGTTCAGCTTCTGTCCTTCCCCCAGGCCCCTGAACTTTGGCCCACCCCCAGCCTGAGTCAGCAGACAGCCCCTCCTGAGAATAGACTGGACTCAGTGGAAAATATTCTCTGACCTGCTATGCAATCATGCCACCATTTCATCCCACTTCCCCACATCCAATTCTTTCTAACCTTGCTTACTCTTCTTTAAAAAAGAAAAACTTTTCCCCTAACTTTTCAGATGCTTGCAGAATTTACTATCACAACATTCTCCCTATTGTAAAAGTCCCCCTCCCTCTGTTGCAAAAGTCCCTTTCCCCTCTTTCAACAATTCTTCTGAATAAAAGTCTCTCCTTAATGAGTCTGTATTTGTTTTTTATTTGACAATAGTTAACAGACAATAAAACACATCCATTTTAAGTGTACATATGATGAGTTTTGACCAACATATACATTCGTATATACTCACCATCCCTCCATCGAAGGGCGCATACTGTATGATTCCATTTATGTAAAACTCTTTATATAAAACTTTTTATATAAAATGCTTTAAAATACAAAGTAATCCATAGTAGCAGAACGCAGATAGGTGGCTGCAGGATAGAAGGATTCCAAAGAAGCAGGAGGAAAGTTTTGAGAGTGATGTATATATTCACTATTTTAATGGGGTGATGAGTCCACAGATACATACATGTGTGAAAACTAATTTTAAAAAGTGAACACTTTTTTTGGGGGGGGGTGGTACGCGGGCCCCTCACTGCTGTGGCATCTCCCGTTGCGGAGCACAGTCTCCGGACGCGCAGGCTCAGCGGCCATGGCTCACGGGCCCAGCTGCTCCACGGCATGTGGGATCTTCCCGGACCGGGGAACGAACCCGTGTCTCCTGCATTGGCAGGCGGACTCTCAGCCACTGCGCCACCAGGGAAGCCCAGTGAACACTTTTAATGTGTGCAGTTTCTTGTGTGTTAAATATATCTCAATAAAGCTGTTAAAAATATGAGTGTGCAGACAATCTTCACTAGAATGGCCTGTAGCAATCTCTTACAGCCAGCGGACTTTAGAAAGAGACTCACACATTCCCAAGCAGAGAGTTAGACGCAGAAGGCACCCAGAGGAGGAGGTCACGCTGATTACGTTATGAAGAGTGCAGCAGACAGGAGTTCCTGGGCAGTGGGAGGTGGGATGGGGAGGGAACACGGGCAGCATTCATGAGCAGGGCTCAGTGTTCAGAGGATGTTCAAAAGAAAAGGAATCCTGCAGATGGCATTAGATAACGGGCCTGGCACACAAAGTGCTTCTTGGGCGACAGCACTGTGCAGAAGGTGTTCAGAGACAGAGTGTACAGTGAGGAAGGCCTGGAGCAGGGATTCTTCATGGGACAGATGGCATGGTAGGAAACGCTCACAGGTAGAATGCATGCTGCAGAAGCCATTCACAGGCAGGGCATGCGGTACAGAAGGAGGTTGGGTGGAGACAGCATTAACAGGGAAGCCCATCAGGAAAGCAGTGCCACTGTTTCCCTAGCAGGAAGGGTTGAGAACAAGGCATCAGTGGCTTACACAAGCAGTAGAAGGCTGGAGCAGTGAAGGTCAGGGAGACTGCTGCTGGTACAGGAGGAAAAAGCCCCCAGCAATTCCACCTGGAGGACTGTCATGGATAATTCGCAGGAGGTTTCCCAGAAGCCACTGGGAAAAAAGCCAGGTGTACCCTCTTTTTGACACCCCATATTTTTCTTACAAATGATAACAACAGTGACACTATGCTTCTGCTTAGCATGATGCAACCATACCTCATATACATGAATATGCCTTTGCCTTCTTCAAGAAGAGGGGACGTCAAAAGTCCCATTAGATACACTCTCAATTCTCTGGGGGATGTCTGTTCCTTCTCTAGCTCTGTCATAATTACACTTTGACATACTGTAACCTATAGGTTAAATTATATGATTAAGCACCACCCACACAATTTAAATGCAAGATTTGGAAATGGGAGAAAGAAAATGGGGCAGATTTAAATATATAATAGCAAAGCAAGACGAAGTATGCATAGCTTCTATAGCTGTTATTTTTGCAACTGGCCATGAGGTCACAGTATTTGTAACTTCCTTTCCCACTAGCATTTCAGTTCCCTATGACCTCATCTAGCTGGTCGTGGTTGTCTACCTGGCAGTAAGATACAAACCTTTATTCCTAACCAATCTGATCCCTTAGTGGTCCTGCCTGCATGAGTCATTACCGTCATCCGTTATCTTACACTATTGGACATGGGAACACTAAGAGACACTCCCAGAAGACTTTTCTCCTAGGTTTCAGATGTGGTCCTTGCAGCGACCCTTTTCCCCCTCGATAATCAGGAGCAGTCAGCCAGCAGGTAAAATAACACCCTTCTTGTTGATTCAGTGGCAAGAGGGGCCCCAAATGGCCAGGTAGCGATCTCAACTTTGACTTCAATGTAACCAGTGTTGGGTCCCCTGGTGGAAGCTTTCCTCCCTTGGGAAGTTCATGGGAAAAGGATATTGTGCAGAGAAACATCACAAGAGAAATGTGGTGTGTGTGGAAATTCACAGGCGGAATACATTCATAAGCAGAGTCCCCAAGAGGACCCCACATGGGGGTGCATGGGTTGGGGGCCCTCACAGGTGTGGATCTGTAAAGGGGAAGGAGGAACAGGGGAGGCTGGGTACTGGGGATCAACTGGCTTGGTGGGAACCTGGTCTGCTAAGTCATTTTTCAAAATAACCCTCCCCCTTTTTTTTTTCTAGGTCTTGGTGTCACATGCTATCAGCAACAGAGTCCTAGGCCTGGTCAGGAGCCACTGTTAGAGGTCTTGCCTCTGAAGTGGTAAAACCTCTTCTTCCTTTGCCAAATGTACTCATGTAGCCAAGATGGTGGCTGAGGTTGGGGTGAGAAAGTAGCTACAGGGACACTAGTTCAATACCTACTGAATACTAGGTCCCAACATCCCTGCTCAGTTGTAGAGGGATTCCTCTGTCATGTCTTCTATCTTTGGACTGACTTCTTGACCACCCTTTTTGGCCCCAGGCTGGATCAAGACATCGATGACATGCAAATTATATTTTTGGATACAAAACCTGGAAGCATGGATCACGTGATAGGCAGAATGACTATTCAACAGGATTCTGACAGCTTGGGGCACCAGCCTTAATGAGCAAGATGAAAGTCTTGCCTGTCGGTACACACCTGGAGGAATGGGTTCGGACGTGCAGTTGGGGGGCACCTTTGAGGGTAAGAGATGCATACTCAGAATTCCTGTCAGAGCTGATGGGACCAGGGGTGTTTAAATGAGAGAAGAGTTGACAGAGGAAGAACCCAACAAGCGTATTTATCAATTTTAGGGGCTGGCGTATAAAAGAGGGATTACAGATTACCAGTGGGTGGTAGTTAAAGGGAACAGGTTGTAACTCAGCTGAGGAACGCATTTCCACAGACAGAATGGGCTTGTAAGGGACTGAGCTCTTGGTCATTGCAAGTGTTCAGTAAGGACGAGGCGGCCACCTGTCGACAATGAAAGGAAGGATGGGCCCAAAAGAATAAAATATTCTTCATTACGATCTGACAGGTCTGGAATTGCACACTTGCTGTGCATGCATAGTTTCTAGATAATGCTGTTTATTTCTCTTTAGATTTGATACTTCTTAAAAGTATTTGCTTCTGTAGAGAAAACTTTGATACTCCTTAAAGTATTTATTTGCTTTTGTAAAGAGAGTGGCTTCAGGTAATAGGAGAAAATAAATCACACAGCCAAATACACCAAGTTATTACACCTATAAAAGGAAACGTTAACATTTACACATGAAATATCTTACCATTTATTATAATTGTGTACATTAATGAGTTAAGCAAGTATGATTTAAAATTCTAGGCAAATAAAAAGAAGCGAAAGTGTAATGCAACCACCTCTCTTCCTTAAGTCCGAAGAATTCTGTGCCATTTAAACATGAAAGAGACTTTTTCAGATTGGAGTCAATATCTTGCATGTTGGTTCTAAAACTCTCTTAAACGCAGAGTGTATCTAGAAGGTAGAGAAGCCAGCCTATCTTGGACCTCTTTATCCTGCCAAGACTCAGGGGTGCTACCTCCCACCCAAAGGCACGACCTTTCTTTCCCTTTCACTCATTCATTCAGCACCTATGTGTCAGTCCCTACCATCTGCCAAGTCCCAGGCTGAGGGCTAGTCTTGAGGAAAACCAGCTCATATTTTGTACGAGTACATGGCCAGTTTTCCACTCCAGAGCAAATCTGACGCACATCTATGGAAATAAATGGAACATTCCTCTCTGATCATTTGGCAGGAAGAACAAGTACACCAGCCAATGTGCATAGGGCTCAGAAACTGGAGAGAGATGGAGAGGCATTTTCTAATTAAACCAAGAGAAAAGGCCCTCATTTTTCATCAGAAAAACTGTCAGGTTGTCCTTTCGAGGAACTTACACAGTGATGCTGGGCCCAAAGGTAGAGGGGCCCAGTCGAACCTGAGCAGAGCATCAGCTGACTGCATGAATGGGCCTGCATCTGTCCAGCTGGCCAACAGGTATCCCTGTTCCAAGTACCTGGGGTTTCAGTAGTTGCCACTAGCTTGGGACAGAGTCTGGACTGGAAAATGGGAGGTCACTGAGGGCCCTGTGCCCAGATCGGCTAGCCTACTGGAGCTTCCCCTGGGTTGACAAGCTCTTCTTTGGGAAGGTCTGTGAGTCAAATCTGTTCCCAGCTGAGAGTATTTCAGTTCAGAAGTGTTTTCATGGAAAAGGGAGGTGAGAGGGCCAGTTTGGCCCTTCTGGTATTTTATGGGGACCCAGGATGCCCAGAGGAGGGGTGCAATTCCCCACCTTCCCCTCTTTGTAAAAGTGTGCCTCAGGGAAGGCTTGAGGGCGTGGTGTCACCTCCACACAGCGCTTCGCATATACTCAGCATTGACTCAACGTTCATGTCTGTCATTACTGTTACTAGAGGGAGAGAGCGATGGTTCTGCACGATGCAATGACCCCCTCTCTGAGCCTCAACATACTCATTTGCAAACTGCGGAGAAGAATACCCTCTGTACAAGATTAGCATGGGGATTAATGCCACCACTTTGTGATAACGCCTGGTACGCAGTAAGGCCTCAAGAAATGTTAGCTGATTTTCTCCCTTCATAATCCTGCTGGAGTCTATAGACCCTAAAACTTGCTTTAGGGGATTTCTGTGTAAAGTTTAGGGATCGGAAATTGAGGGCAAAGTTATTAATTAGCTAGCAAGATTCAGACACAGATTTCCCTTTGGTCAGTAGCCTCTTAAGAATCACATTCTATAGAATTTAAACCTAACGTGTAAACTTTCTAATACATGTCCACATGCCTGCAGGACAAAACGCAACTATATTGAAAGGTAGGTAGGCAGGAGGTCATTAAAATCTGCTATATAACTCAATCAAAAGCAACTAACTAGTTGTAAAAGTATACGGAAAGTTTAAAAAATATATATGGCAAATAGACAAGCTAAACATTAGCCTATGTCAATCCCTAGCATTCAATGTCTGCAATTTACCCACCAGGGATCGTCAACAGTCTTTAACCCCTCAGAAGCTTCAGGAGGTCTTCTTCTTCTGTCAAGTTCCAAAGGCACACTCACAGCTGTGAACCTGAATGTGATTTGCTCTCTGTCCCAAAAGTCAGGATACACCGAACCCCACACTCTTGTCCATGCCTATTGTACCAGGCCACCTAAACTCATCAGGGAGCTGGCCAGTCTGAGGGAAGCCAAAATGGAATTATTGTTCAATCCTCTTTGCTTGAGCCTGAAGTAACATAATGGATGGGAAGTGCTTTCTAAGCTACAAAAAGCTACACACACAAGTAATTATCATAACATCATTAAGACATGGATGCTACTGGATGTAAGCAAGTTCAACTTAAGAAGAGCAAAAACATGAAGCAATCAAATGGAGGAGAGAGGAAGTGAGGGAAGAAGAGTCAGCAACTTGGGGCAAGCGGGGACAGTCAAACTTGTCCAGGAGTTATCAGCTTCTTCTTAGCCTGGAGGAGCTAAAAGAAAATAGAAGTATTCATGAGATTGGAAATACACACCCAATCCAATGAGCAGTCACAAGCCCTTGGGGAGGATGACTGCTCCAGGCATCAGGAGTAACAGTCCAGGTCAATGTGTCTTCTGGAGAAAAGGCAGAACAGGCTTGTAGCTGGTGGAGGGCCTGGTTGCTACCGATTCCCATTGCCTTCAAGGGAGATATTCTGCTCTGTGCTTCTAGTTGAGGAGGAGGATCACTGGGCCCCATGAAGCTCAGACACTGGGGTCAATTCCACTGGCTTTTAGCACGCAAACCTGTCTTCAGGCAGAGTTCACAATGTGGCCCAGAAGCTGCCCAGGCACCAGGACAGCACCATCACTTCCCACATATGCCTATGTATCCTGGCCTTGACCTGCTGCTGGTCCCCAGCTATATATCTTGTTTTACTGAATACCTTGGCTGAGTCCTGATCTGATGCTATATGAGCAATGGTGGAGGCGACTCAAGGGAATGTGGCAGAGAGCCCCACACCTGAATCTGAAGTCCTGGGTTGAGGTCCTGATTCTGCCATCTACAAGCCAGGTGTTTTCCCATGTCCTTTTGCTTTCTAGGTCTTTACTTCCTTGTTCCCAAATGAGGCTAACAACATAGGCCTGGCCAGCATCCTAGGGCAGCTAGAGGGCTTAGCTGAGGTGCTGCATGGAAGATGCTTCTTGAGAGGAAGAGACAATGACTCCTGCAATTTGGAAATGTCCATGGGGAGGGTCTTTATCTGCGCCACCTAAGACTTCAAAGTATCCCAGGGCATAGGGACACAAGGACTCGGGGTTCCCTGAACATAAAGGCTAACAGAGATAGCAGTGTCCCAGGTCAAGACTCAGGGAGAGACCAGAGCACATTTCTTCCCTCTAGTAAGTTTCCAGCACCCACCTAGAAGAGCTTCTCATAGCATTTCCCACAGTGGATGGTGTCACGGTGAATGAAGATCTGATCCAGAAGCTCACCCATTGGTTTACTGCAAATCCCACACTGAAAGAGAAAACAAGCTAGAGGTCAACACACAAGTGAAGCAATATAAACGAGTGGAGTGGGCAGGCTCCAAGCTGATGGCACATCCTGGACTTCGAAGCAGACAATTTAAAAATGGCTAACAGAGACAAAACCCAAACAAAAACAAAAAAAAACCTAACAGGCAGAATGATCACACAGTGGTTAGGAGCCCAGGTTTCAGAATTGGGCCTGGGTTTGAGCCCTAAATCCACTACTTATTAGCTAGATGAGCTTGGGTAAGTTACTGAGGCTCCCTGAGCCTCCATTTCCTCATCTACAGGAGGGCTTTAATTGTGACATTTAAAGTGCAAAAGAAGGTGACATGAAGGCCCACTGAAAGGTAAAGCTATTTCAGCAGTCCAGCCACTCCAGCGTGTCTCTCCAGTGAACGTCTAAAGGATGAGAACAGCCAGCCATCTGCAGCGGACCCTCCTGGTACGAGGAGTCAGAGCAGGGTGACCTGCAGACAGTCTCAACTAAGAGGAGACCAAGAGTCCCCATATTTCTGGGACTCCAGCTGTCTCCAGGCCCAGCCTGGACTAAGGCTTCTGGCTTCCAGCTGAAAGCAGCGGAGAACAGCTGCTAGGATCCCCAAGACCCTCTGCTCATTCTCACCAAGCACCTTTCTGATGGCTCTTTCTTCTGTTTTTCAGTTCCTGTCTCCTGGCCATTTATTTTTTATTTTTTGAATTTTATTTTATGTATTTTTTTATACAGCAGGTTCTTATTAGTCATCCATTTTATACACTTCGGTGTATACATGTTAATCCCAATCTCCCAATTCATCACACTTCCACGCCCACCCCCCACTGTTTTCCCCCCTTGGTGTCCATACTTTTGTTCTCTACATCTGTGTCTCTATTTCTGCCCTGCAAACCGGTCCATCTGTACCATTTTTCTAGGTTCCACATATGTGGATTAATATAGGATATTTCTTTTTCTCTTTCTGACTTAATTCACTCTGTATGTCAGTCTCTAGATTCATCCACGTCTCTACAAATGACCCAATTTCATTCCTTTTGATGGCTGAGTAATATTCCATTGTATATATGTACCACACTTCTTTATCCATTCGTCTGCCGATGGGCATTTAGGTTGCTTCCATGACCTGGCTATCGTAAATCATGCTGCAGTGAACATTGGGGTGTATGTGTCTTTTTGAATTATGGTTTCCTCTGGGTATATGCCCAGTAGTGCAATTGCTGGGTCATATGGTAATTCTAGTTTTAGTTCTTTAAGGAGACTCCATACTGTTCTCCATAGTGGCTGTATCAATTTACATTCCCAGCAACAGTGCAAGACAGTTCCCTTTTCTCCACACCCTCTCCAGCATTTATTGTTTGTATATTTTCTGATGATGGCCATTCTGATTGGTGTGAGGTGATACCTCATTGTAGGTTTGATTTGCATTTCTCTAATAATGAGTGATGTTGAGCAGCTTTTCATGTGCTTCTTGGCCATCTGTATATCTTCTTTGGAGAAATGTCTATTTAGGTCTTCTGACCATTTTTGGATTGGACTGTTTGTTGTTTTCAATATTGAGCTGCATGAGCTGTTTATATATTTTGGAGATTAATCCTTTGTCTGTTGATTCGTTTGCAAATATTTTTTCCCATTCTGAGGGTTGTCTTTTCGTCTTGTTTGTAGTTTCCTTTGCTTTGCGAAAGCTTTTACGTTTCATTAGGTCCCATTCGTTTATTTTTGTTTTTATTTCCATTTCTCTAGGAGGTGGCTCAAAAAAGATCTTGCTGTGATTTATGTCAAAGAGTGTTCTTCCTATGTTTTCCTCTAAGAGTTTTATAGTGTCCGGTCTTACATTTAGGTCTCTAATCCATTTTGAGTCTATTTTTGTGTATAGTGTTAGGGAGTGTTCTAATTTCATTTTTTACATGTAGCTGTCCAGTTTTCCCAGCACCACTTACTGAAGAGACTGTCTTTTCTCCATTGTATATCCTTGCCTCCTTTGTCATGATTAGTTGACCATAGGTGCGTGGGTTTATCTCTGGGCTTTCTATCCTGTTCCATTGATCCGTATTTCTGTTTTTGTGCCAGTACCGTATTGTCTTGATTACTGTAGCTTTGTAGTATAGTCTGAAGTCGGGGAGTCTGATTCCTCCAGCTCTGTTTTTTTCCCTCAAGAATGCTTTGGCTATTCGGGGTCTTTTGTGTCTCCATACAAATTTTAAGATTTTTTGTTCTAGTTCTGTAAAAAATGCCACTGGTAATTTGATAGGGACTGCATTGAATCTATAGACTGCTTTGGGCAGTATAGTCATTTTCACAGTGTTGATTCTTCCCATCCAAGAACATGGTATATCTCTCTATCTGTTTGTATCACCTTTAATTTCTTTCATCAATATCCTATAGTTTTCTGCATACAGGTCTTTTGTCTCCTTAGGTAGGTTTATTCCTAGGCATTTTATTCTTTTTGTTGCACTGGTAAGCGGGAGTGTTTCCTTAATTTCTCTTTCAGATTTTTCATCATTAGTGTATAGGAATGCAAGAGATTTCTGTGCATTACTTTTGTATCCTGCTACTTTACCAAATTTTTGATTAGCTCTAGTAGTTTTCTGGTAGCATCTTTCGGATTCTCTACGTATATTATCACGTCATCTGCAAACAGTGACAGCTTCCCTTCTTCTTTTCTGATTTGGATTCCTTTTATTTCTTTTTCTTCTCTGACTGCTGTGGCTAAAACTTCCAAAAGTATGTTGAATAAGAGTGGTGAGAGTGGGCAACCTTGTCTTGTTCCTTAGTGGAAATGCTTTCAGTTTTTCACCATTGAGGATGATGTTGGCCGTGGGTTTGTCATATATGGCCTTTATTATGTTGAGGAAAGTTCCCTCTATGCCTACTTTCTGCAGGGTTTTTAAATCATAAATGGGTGTTGAAATTTGTTGAAAGCTTTCTCTGCATCCATTGAGATGATCGTATGGTTTTTCTCCTTCAATTTGTTAATATGGTGTATCACCTTGATTGCTTTGCGTATATTGAAGAATACTTGCATTCCTGGAATAAACCCCACTTGATCAAGGTGTATGATCCTTTTAATGTGTTGTTGGATTCGGTTGGCTAGTATTCTGTTGAGGATTTTTGCATCTATGTTCATCAGTGATATTGGCCTGTAGTTTTCTTTCTTTGTGACATCTTTATCTGGTTTTGGTATCAGGGTGATGGTGGCCTCGTAGAATGAGTTGGGGAGTGTTCCTCCCTCTGCTATATTTTGGAAGAGTTTGAGAAGGATAGGTGTTAGCTCTTCTCTAAACGTTTGATAGAATTCGCCTGTGAAGCCATCTGGTCCTGGGCTTTTGTTTGTTGGAAGATTTTTAATCAGAGTTTCATTACTTGTGAGTGGTCTGTTCATATTTTCTATTTCTTCCTGGTTCATCCTTGGAAGGTTATACCTTCCTAAGAATTTGTCCATTTCTTCCAGGTTGTCCATTTTATTGGCATAGAGTTGCCTGTAGTAGTCTCTTAGGATGCTTTGTATTTCTGCGGTGTCCGTTGTAACTACTCCTTTTTCATTTCTAATTTTATTGATTTGAGTCCTCTCTCTCTTTTTATTGATGAGTCTGGCTAATGGTTTAACAATTTTGTTTGTCTTCTCAAAGAACCAGCTTTTACTTTTATCAACCTTTGCTACTGTTTTCTTTGTTTCTATTACATTTATTTCTGCTCTGATCTTTATGATTTCTCTCTTTCTGCTAACTTTGGGTTTTGTTTGTTCTCCTTTCTCTAGTTCCTTTAGGTGTAATGTTAGATTGTTTATTTAAGATTTTTCTTGTTTCTTGAGGTAGGCTTGTAGAGCTATAAACTTCCCTCTTAGAACTGCTTTTGCTGCATCCCATAGGTTTTGGATCATCGTGTTTTCATTGTCATTTGTCTGTAGGTATTTTTTGATTTCCTCTTTGATTTCTTCAGGGATCTCTTGGTTATTTAGTAACATATTGTTTAGCCTCCATATGTTTGTGCTTTTTACATTGTTTCCCCTGTAATTAATTTCTAATCTCATAGCATTGTGGTCAGAAAACATGCTTGATATGATTTCAGTTTTCTTACATTTACTGAGGCTTGATTTGTGACCCAACATGTGATGTATCCTGGAGAATGTTCCATGCGCACTTGAGAAGAAAGTGTAATCTGCGGTTTTTGGATGGAATGTCCTATAAATATCAATTAAATCTATCTGGTCTATTGTGTCATTTAAAGCTTCTGTTTCCTTATTAATTTTCTGTTTGGATGATCTGTCCACTGGTGTAAGTGAGGTGTTAAAAGTCCTCCACTATTATGGTGTTACTGTTGATTTCCTCTTTTAGAGCTGTTAGCGGTTGCCTTATGTACGGAGGTGCTATGTTGGGTGCATATATATCTATAATTGTTATATCTTCTTCTTGGATTGATCCCTTGATCATTATGTCATGTCCTTCCTTGTCTCTTGTAACATTCTGTATTTAAAAGTCTATTTTATCTGATATGAGTATTGCTACTCCAGCTTTCTTTTGATTTCCATTTGCATAGAATATCTTTTTCCATCCCCTCACTTTCAGTGTGAATGTGTCCCTAGGTCTGAAGTGGGTCTCTTGTAGACAGCATATATCTGGGTCTTGTTTTTGTATCCATTCAGCAAGCCTGTGTCTTTTGGCTGGAGCATTTAATCCATTCACATTTAAGGTAATTATCGATATGTATGTTCCTATTACCATTTTCTTAATTGTTTTGGGTTTGTTTTTGTTGGTCCTTTTCTTCTCTTGCATTTCCCACTTAGAGAAGTTCCTTTAGCATTTGTTGTAGAGCTGGTTTGGTGGTGCTGAATTCTCTTAGCTTTTGCTTGTCTGTAAAGCTTTTGACTTCTCCATCAAATCTGAATGAGATCCTTGCCAGGTAGAGTAATCTTGGTTGTAGGTTCTTCCCTTTCATCACTTTAAGTATATCATGCCACTCCCTTCTGGCTTGTAGAGTTTCTGCTGAGAAATCAGCTGTTAACCTTATGGGAGTTCCCTTGTATGTTATTTGTCATTTTTCCCTTGCTGCTTTCAATAATTTTTCTTTGTCTTTAATTTTTGCCAATTTGATTACTGTGTGTCTCGTCATGTTTCTCATTGGGTTTATCCTGTATGGGACTCTCTGCACTTCCTGGACTTGGGTGGCTATTTCCTTTCCCGTGTTAGGGAAGTTTTTGGGGTTTTTTTTCTGCTTTAAAATATACTCTTTATTTTTTTCAATTATAAAGATAATACATTATCCAAACAGATAGCTTAGGAAGCACAAAAATCCACCCAGGAAAACAACAACAAAAGCCCCTCCATCCTACCAGCCAGAGATAAGCGTTGCTGGTGTCTGTGACAAAGGCGCACCTGAGGCCATGCACCGTGTACAGATGATGCCTTTTAAGTCCGGGCAGAAGACAGAAGAACTCACACTAGAAGGAAGGCTGCATGCAGTAAGGCTGCAAAGTTTCTGCACATAGAACGGTGGCCTTAAAATCTCCTCCCCTTGACCATTTTTGATGCTGCAGAGCCCCACCCACCCAGGGACACAGGAAGAGCTCGTCCCAGCTTCCTGGGGACAGGGCTGGCCTCTGCTCCTCTCAGCCAGACGCCCACGTCCATGGCGACATGAGATGCCCCAGGGCTCCACGGGGCATAGCGGGGACCTGCGGGCAGGGACCCCGAGACTGTGGGTGTGACCATGCATTCCAGAGAGGGCACCAGGAGACAGGGCTGGAGTCCCAGCTCTGCCCCCACTGCCCTTGGACCAGGCAGTCTCTTGGGCCTCAGTTTCCTCGTCTATAAAATGGGAATAACGCCTACCTCATGGGCTCCTGAAGGGACTAAATAAAACATGAGAAGCAGGTCACAGCACTGGCACATCTCAAGGGTCAATAAATGTCACAGTACCCATCACTCCTTCCCATTAACCTGATTCGTGTCAACCCTGTGGCTCTCATTTTTTTAAAAACCGTCCCTCTGAGCGCTGACCAAAGCCCGGTGGGTAAAGGGGAGGTTTATCATATCCAGAGCCAACCTGAGTCTAGATCCAGCCAGGCCTGCCAGATGACGAGAAACCGTGAGCCAGGGGCCTGGACCCTGGACCAGAGAAGAGCAGCCCGGTGAGGGCTCTGCCAGGGCCGTGTTCATGCTGCAGAGCAGACAGGGCCCAACAAAGGACGGGCCTATGTGGAGGGGCCCCATGGGGGGGCACCGAGGCCACCCGGCAGACCTCGGAGGAAGGAAGCCCTTTCAGCGGCCAAGCTGGAACCCTCCCTGCAAAACAATGAATCCCCCATCATTGTTTTGTCTTTAATCACATTTTTAAACACTTAACATACAAACATCTGTTCCCTGATGTTTCGTCTTTGTGCGTCTGTCATCCTCAAGATGAAAGTCCAGAACCTTCTGCACTAATTTTAAAGTCGGGCTGGATGTTTAGTAATGAACAAAGCTGCTTAAATTTCCCTCTAATTCTGTCTAAGTCTTCATGAAGTTTATCATAAGTAGGGTCATCATAAGGGAATTTCTAAATCATTCCAATCAACGATTCTAAGACCTTCATCTCTTTGCTTTCTCAGTGGCCCAGCCGTGCAGGAGACATCTCCTCGCAAAAGCAAAACCTTGGTAGCACCCGATCTCAGATCCGATTTTAGCTCCATGTAATGTGCCATACTGTCTTCCTTCAATCATACCCAAACTACTTCCTTCTTCATAGCCTTCCTGATAACCTTCCCCATGAAACCGGGCTTTCCGTCACATCTCAGGAGACTAGCAAGGAGAAATACCATCAGATGATCACAAAATGTACTGTGACTGTGGTGCCTGCAGTAGAATAAAGGCTCTGACTTTGAAGGCCCAGCAGTGTAATTGGCACCATCATAACCTCTCATCCACCATCACGATGGCGTCGAACATGTCCTGACTCCCGGCCATGGTGGCAGCCAGCCCGCCCCCCACCCCCACCCTCTCAAGCTCCAGTGCCATGTGCTACGGCCGCAGAACCAAGAGCCTTGGGCACGGACGCCGGGAAGTTTTTGACTATAATCTCTTCAAATATTTTCTCGTGTCCTTTCTCTCTTTTCCTTCTGGGACCCCTATAATGTGAATGTTGTTGCGTTTAATGTTGTTCCAGAGGTCTCTTAGGCTGTCTTCATTTCTTTTCATTCTTTTTTCTTTATTTTCTTCCTCAGCAGTGAATTCCACCATTCTGTCTTCCAGATCACTTATCCATTCTTCTGCCTCAGTTATTCTGCTATTGATTCCTTCTAGTGTAGTTTTCATTTCAGTTACTGTAATGTTCATCTCTGTTTGTTTGTTCTTTAACTCTTCTAGGTCTTTGTTAAACATTTCTTGCATCTTCTCGATCTTTACCTCCATTCTTTTTTCGAGGTCCTGGATCATCTTCCCTATCATTATTCTGAATTCTTTTTCTGGAAGGTTGCCTATCTCTACTTCCTTTAGTTGTTTTTCTGGGGTTTTATCTTGTTCCTTCATCTGGTACATAGACCTCTGCCTTTTCATCTTGTCTATCTTTCTGTGAATGTGGTTTCTGTCCCACAGGCTGCAGTACTGTAGTTTTTCTTGCTTCTGCTGTCTGCCCTCTGGTGGATGAGGCTATCCTCCTGGCCATTTTTTCACTGTAAATTTATCAGCCCTCTGTGATTCTAGTTACTGTAGACCAGGACTTGAACCTCAACTTAGCCAGCTAATGGTGCTGATCCATTTAGGGGGTCACCTCTGGGAACACAGGAAAAAAATCAACAATCTGGGCTTGCAACATGCCTCACACTGCGGAGAACAGGAACCCTAAAAGGTTGTTGTGATGCTGTGGCCATAAGTGTCTTCTCTTTCTTCCTAAATATAACAATACAAACTAGTATTCCATTTTATTTATTTATTTTAGTATTTATTTATTTTAATGTTCATTTATTTATTTATTTTGGCTGCACCGGGTCTTAGTTGCGGCATGTGGGATCTTTGTTGTGGCATGCGGGATCTTTAGTTGCGGCATGCGGACTCTTAGTTATGGCATGTGGACTCTTAGTTGTGGCATGCGGACTCTTAGCTGAGGCGTGTATGAGGGATCTAGTTCCCTGACCAGGGATTGAACCTGGGCCCCCTGTGTTGGGAGTGCGGAGTCTTACCCACTGGACCACCAGGGAAGTCCCCTAAAAACTAGTATTTTAAAATGTTATGTCAATCTAACAAAGGTAAGATAAACCTACAATTAAGCATAGTGACAGATTAGTTTATACAAATGAACTTGAGCAATGGAATGGCATTTCCTGGGAGGCTGCAGGGTGTAGCTGAGACAACACTGGCTCTGATGTCAGAACCTGGATTTCCACCCTCGGTTCTGAGCAGCTGTGTGATCTTACGAAAATAATATCCTCTTCACCTCTGTGCTCATGGACCCCAAGGGTGGCTCTCAGGCACCCTGCCCACATTCCAAGAATTCCCCAAGAATACCAGGCCTATTTTGCCACAATTCCAAGTTCCCCAGCCCTGTGTGAGCTCCAATCAGGCAAGTTTAAAATCCTGCCGCTCTATGCCTCCTCCTCCCAGGCCTGCCAGCCTCCTGCCTGCCTCTTCATCCCTATTCCCTCTGCACGCACGATGGAGACCTGTTTAGCTACCTGGAAAATACCCTTGGACACCTCTTCACCTCTGACTCTGGACCCACCTCCCTCACAAAGCCTTCCTGGGACTCCAACCCACTCCAACTGCACCCTTCACCCAACACATGGTTCTGTGAGACCAAATGTGCCCAGAGTTGCTTGGGTCTGAGACTCCCGTAATTTTGCTGTTTAACAGGGGTGCCCTGTAATTAAAGTACATAACCATAAATTGACAAAATATTCTAGATCTCTAGAACTTACTTATCTTGGGTACCTGACACATTGTACCCTTTGACCATCACCTCCCCATTTCTCCCCTCCCCAGCCCCTGGCAACCACCCTTCTCTCTTCTATGGGTTTGGCTGTTTTAGATTCCTCACATAAGTGGTACTAGGTAGTATTTGTCCTTCTGTGTCTGGCTTACTTCACTTAGCAAAATGTCCTCCACGTTCATCCATGCTGTTGCAAATGGCAGGATTTCCTTCTTTCTTTAAAGGCAGAATAATATCCCATTTTGTGTATATACCACATTTCCTTTTTTTTATGTATTTTTGGCTGCGTTGGGTCTTCGTTGCTGCGCGTGGGCTTTCTCTAGTTGTGGCAGGCGGGGGCTGCTGTTCGTTGCAGTGCGCGGGCTTCTCATTGTGGTGGCCTCTCTTGTTGCAGAGCATGGGCTCTAGGTGCATGGGCTTCAGTAGCTGTGGCACGTGGGCTCAGTAATTGTGGCTCGTGGGCTCTAGGGCACAGGCTCAGTAGTTGTGGCGCACGGGCTTAGTGGTTCCGTGGCATGTGGGACCTTCCCAGACCTGGGCTCGAACCCACGTCCCCTGCATTGGCAGTCGGATTCTTAACCACTGTGCCACCAGGGAAGTCCCTATATACCGCATTTTCTTCACCCATTCATCAGGCAATGCACAATTAGGTTGCTTCCATGTTTTGGCTATCATTAACCATGCTGCAATGAACAGAGAATACAGACACCTCTTAGATCCTGATTTCAATTCCTTTGTGTATATACACAGAAGTGGGATTGCTGGATCATCTGGTAGCTCTATTTCTAATTTTTTGCCTGGCTTTGGTGTCAGGATAATGCTAACTTCATAAAATGAGCTTGGAAGTATTCTTTCTTCCATTTCTGGAAGAGTATAAAAAGGATTGGTATTAATTTTTCTTTAAATGTTTGGTAGACTTGCCTGTGAAGACCCAGCCTTGAGTTTTCCTTTGTTGAGAGGTGTTTGGTTACTGAGTCAATCTTCTTATTATTCGTCTGTTTAAGCTTCCAATTTCTTCTTGGTTCTGTCTTGCTAGGTTGTGTGTTTCTAAGGATTTATCCACCTCTTCTAGGTTGTCCAATTTATTGGTATGTAATTGTTCGTAACAGTTTCTAATAAGTTTTCATGTAAGTCCAGGAATCAGGGAAACAGAATGTTCTTTGCCAAATGACATGTCACAGTCTCTCCCTGCAGCACTCCTGAGTCAATTCTGGATCCACGCAGATGGAAGAGCTTCCTACCACGTGGCCTTTTGTTCCTTTCCTCCAGTGTTCTGGGCCCCTCTCTACCTCGGCCACTGCTCTGGCCAGACTCTATGTGGACAAGCAGCCTCAGCATTGCCTGGAAACTTGTTCGAGAGGCCAATTCTCAGGTCCCACCCAGACGTACTGAGTTAGATACTGGGCTGGGGCCCAGCCCTCTTTGTCTTAAGAAGCCCTTCAGGGAATGGTCAAGTGTGAGATGCACACTCCAGAGTGAGAACTGCTGCTCTAGACCTCGTTACAACCAGTAAGTCATACACCCCACTGCTTGACTTCCATGTCTTCCAGCTTATTTGGCTGATCTCTGCCACCGCTGGAACCTCCATTACTGGACCAGTTCACCGCCTCACTGTTACTGTTCCATTGCACACAGACCAATCCCTGCCAACTCACCTGGCATAGTCTCCACCCCAGTAAATGCAACTGCCCCTGCTTCACCCTTGTTGCTGAGCCTGGCTAGGGAACAACACAGTACATGCTGATCGGTCTCCATAGGAATGAATGAGCCCTCCCTTCAAGCGGGCTCTGCACGGCCCATCCACCCTCCCTGTCTCTGAGACAATATTTCACAGACTCCCCTTTCTTCTCAAGTGTCCAACACCCCTTGCCCACCCTCACTCATAGATGATCATGTTTTCTAATCGACTGAGAAAACAGAAGCAAGTACTGAAGTTCTTCATTCTTCCACAAGCCAACTTGGGAACTTCTCTGTATGTGACCCAGAGATTTGGCCTTTCCTATTCCTGCCATGTGTCAACTGGTACCCATCTTTCTCTCCTACAGATGTACATCATGATCACCATCAACGTCTCTTTCTCCTGCATCATCAGTGTCTGCTCACTACTGTATCGCTCCCATCAGCATCAACCCATGCCTGGCACCTCTGCCCCACTGTCTGCTTGCACTACTGCCTTACAAAGCCAACCCATCAGGAGAGTCTTCCAGGCTCACTCTATCCATTTCCACATGAGCCCACTCCAGTCAACCTTCTATCCCCATCACTCCAGCAAAACTGCTCCAACTGAGGTCACAGATGACTACCATGCTGCAAAATTCAAGGTCAATTCTCAGGCTTCATCCCATTTGATCTCTCAGCAACCACTGACAGGGTGACCAATGCAGTCTTTGGAGAAACTGTGTCACTTGGGGCATCGCACTGTGTGTTACTTCTCACCCTCCTCTGTGGACCCCCTCCTCTTCCCAACCTCTAAATGCTAGAAAGCCACAAGGCTCAGCGTCAGCCCCCCTCTCCACCCACTCACACTTTAGGTGATTTCATCAGGTCAGGGACGGCTCAGGGAAAAAGCATGCCCTGTGGACTCCCAGCTCCAGCCTTACCCTGGAACACAAACTCACATATCCCAACAACCATGTGAGCTCCTCACGTAGCTCTCACTGAGGCATCTTCAATTTCACTCATCTCCGCCTTCCCTCTGCTCAAACCTGCTCCCCTCTAGTCCTTCCCTTCTCGGTAAAAGGCGCCACCATCCTTTCAGCTAATGGCTTGGGCCCCAAACTTTGCAATCTCCTTTGACTCCTCTCATTTTCTCATAGCCACAACCTGCCAGCTCTATTTTCAAACAGTATCCCCGATCCAGGCACCATCTTGACATGTCCCCTGCCAACTCCCTAATCAAGTGACTGCTTTCTCTAGCTTGATCTACTGCAGCAGTTTCCTAACTGATCTCCCTTTTCCCATTCCTGCCCCTCTACAGTCGCTCCTTCACCTAGCAGTCAGAGGGATCCTTTGAAAAGCATGAGTCAGACCCTGTCTCTCCACCACCCAAACCGTCCAGTAGGTTCCAACTGCATTTACAGTAAAACCCAAAGTCTCTCTGTGTCCTGAAAATACTCCATGCTGCTGCCCCAGGGCCTTTGCACTTGTTGGCTGTCTGCTGGTAATAGTCTTTCCCCAGAAGACTGCTTTTGTTTCCCTCACAGTATTAAGCACATAGTACTCCTTTCAACTTGGGAGCCCATTCAGCTCCCAGTTCTGCAAAGCCTTTGAGATGGAGCACATTCATACAGAGATAAAGCCTTCTCCACACTCTCAGAACCCATAAAGGCTCCTGAGCTCTGGATGATGTTCTCAGCAGCACCACCTGTCTTCCTTACCTTAAAGCAATAGTCATGGCAGCAAAGGCCAAGATGTTCTAAGGTAATCTTTGGACAGTCTCCGATCTCCTGGTTGCAGTAAGTACAGACCCCTCCACTTGTTCTGGGAAATGAAAAACAAGAATCCACGGTCAGGCTGGTACGCAGACTATTGATGTGATGCAGCCAGATCCTGTGGCTTGACGCAGCCAGGCTTAGGCTGCTGCCAGGATTCCCAGCCTGCCATCTTTTTCTGTAGTGTGAACTGGCCATATAGCCTTGGGCCAGACTGGACCGCAGCCCACTTTAGACCCTCACATTGTTTCCAGAAACCAGTCCTGTATCTTCACCCTACTCTCTATTGTACGTCTGGCCACCGCGATCTGATTCTTATTCCAGGCAGCTTGCTTGTCTCTGTCCCTCTGCCTAGCATATCTGCATGGGGGGCTGTTCCCACCTGGAATAGGAAAACATACGTCTTCTCCTATAGGAGACACGTCTCTGTATGCCCTGCCTGGCCCCTTGTCTTGATGGCCCTTTTCTTCATGCCTGGGAGCACTGAGTCCTACCTGGAGTATCACAGAGGCAGCATGGGTCCAAGGACTATCACAAAGTCAGTGTGGCTGTAGAGCCTGCTGGGACCTCATACTGAAGTCCTAGATACCGACTTGTAGATTGAGTATCTCCCCAGTTCCAGGATCCCTGTCTTTGTTCCTCAAGTCACCCCCTGGTTTTCCTCCTCAGACAGAACCTGTCAAAAGTCCCTGCCTGCCTTGCTGCTGGTCCAGGGCTCAGTCTCTTGACAGTGTTACCCTCGTCACAGCGCCGTTCCTCCCTCTTATTTTACCACCACCAGTCCCAGCTCACAGTTAGTCAGATGGCAAAGTGGAAACACCCCTTACCTGGGAGTACTCAGGGCCCTGGGGTTTAGCCCTAGCTCTGCCACTAACTCACTGTTTTTGCCCTTTGGTCTTAGCTGGATTCAAAGGCTTTCATTGCCACAAGTGTGACACCCCAATGAGGGAGGCAGTGCCCTATGCTGTGGTGTGACACATCCCATCTGGAAATGGACCAGAAGTAGCAAAGCGTCAGACAATAGCAAATGGACTTTCAGCGTGTAAATCTCCCTCACCTGCTTCTCCTCTGGAGACCTGTGAGCTCCCTGGTAACACAGCAGACTTACCTCTCAGAGTATGGAGTAGTGTCACGTGGGAGTTTCTTCTCCATGTTGCCTGAGTCCTCAATGCTGCTGACGCTGAAGGGAGTGTGATGGGAGAGAGGAGAGCAGTCATGAGTGGAGAATGCTTTTCTGATTAACACATGACTCTGTATGACCAGCCAGCATCTGTTATGTCAAATGAACTTGGTGCCAATGAGGCATAATTCTCTCAGAGAAGAGCTCTTACACTGGGGGCAAAGAAGACCTGCTGTGGTGAGGAAGATGAGAAGGGGGTGGCTAGGGTTCTGGAGGACTGTCAGTTTCACGGACCAGGGGGAAAGGACCATGGCTTTTCGCTCCACATATGCGCCTCGGTTATAATGTGACAATCGCCAGGGGCCCACTCACAGCAGGAATCAACTAAGAGTGGGAACAAAAAAAACAAGGAAACATTCCAACATAATACTGTGCTGGGTTACACAGTGGAATTAGGGGTGATTTTTAAATTTTTTTTTCCTTTTCGCATCTTCATTTTTCAATAATATGACTTTTTATAATAAAAAATAATGATCAAAAAAACTATTTCCAGGGAAGGGCAAATAGCTACAAGCTCTGGGATATGGTTTAGTGAAGCTGTCATGCTAACAGGAGGTGTGTGATGACCTCCTGAGGTTAAGTGACCTGCCTAAGGTCATGCTTGGAGAAAGGGGTGAGCCAGAATTTCAGCCCAGCTTCTGATTTCTTTTGAGATTTAAGCTTACCTCTAAGCCTCCTGGAAGGTAAAGCAAAAGGCAAAAACACACTGGACTACACAACTCTAAGTGCCCCATTAAACAAAATACTGGTGGGACTGGAAGAAGAAAAACCAAGAGATGGACAGAGTTCATAGAGGCAAACGCTAGATGGCACCACAAGGAGGGGACTTCCCTGGCGGTCCAGTGGTTAAGACTCCGAGCTTCCGCTGCATGGGGCACAGGTTCGATCCTTGGCTAGGGAACTAAGATCCCACATGCTGCGTGGCATATCAAAAAAAAAAACCCCAAAGAAACAAACAAAAACAAAAAACCACCTCCCTGAAAAAAGCTATAGAGACAGAAAATAGTGGTGGCCAGGGGCTGTGGCTTGTGGTGCTGGGGGCACTGCTTATGGGTCTGGGGTTCCCTTTTTGTGTGATAAAAATGTCCTGGAATTGGATGGTGGTGATAATTGCACAACGTTGTAAATGTACCAAAAACCACTGGACTGTACACTTTAAAGAGCGAATTTTATGACATATTAATTATATCTCAATAAAGCTACTAGGAAAAATCACTCTAAGGAGTTACAAGTGAAGAAACTGAGGCTCATAAAGGTTGAGCATCTTCTCCAAAATGATCCAACAAATGGGGGTTGAGCAGGCACTTGAACTTGACCCCTACGCCCATGATCATCATTCCACAGCAGCAGTGAAAGCTGGTCTGGAGTCCCCAGAGCACCAATCCTGGAAGAAGGCCAGGATGCACCTTTATGTTACTAAAATCCTCACCCTAGCAGTGGGGTGATGGATGTGTCATAAAAAAAAATCCCAGGAATACACTGTCTCAGTGTGGGTTAGGTTTTAGCTGAGGTGGCATGGAGGTACCCTTCAATATGGCATCCGGAAGCAAGCAGACAAAGAGATGATGAGTGAAATGTGTGTTCAGATGAGGCAACCTGGCATGCTGGAAGGAGCATGGGAGCTGAAGAGAGGAGCCCTGAGTTCTGGAACAGGATGGAATTAACCAGATGGTTCTTAAGGGCCTCACAGGCTCTATCAAGAGTGAGGCTCTCAGGATTTCACAAAAGAAAGCTTGTAGTCTACCAAGAAACAAATACAGGCAGAAACGGATGGTGCTGGAAGTGGAGTGTAGGATGACTTAATGACAAAAAGGGAGCGCAAAGGCACCGGGTTAGGTAGAACACCTGGAAATGCATAAATCATGTCCGTGAGCAATTAAATCACCTACCTATTCAATACATGATTACACAGAAGGTACTCTGGGTGAAGTACTTAATGAGGTACTGGGGATGCAGGAATGAGGACAACACAGGGCCTGGCAGGAGAAGGCCATGACATAGAAAGATCTGGGACTTCTCACCTGCTGTAGAATGAAGACAGTGGCTTCCCGGAAGATACCTCACCAGCATTCACGTACTCCTTCATAAAGAGAATCCCTTTGCTGTAGAAAAAACACAGCAGAACAGAAAAAGGTATACTGGAAGATTCCAGGGGACTGGGCCTGACCCAAAGCAGGGGTCCAGGACAGGAAGGAGGTGCAGGAGCTCATGGGAATGCCTGGGGGCAGAGGTGCTGGTGCTCTAGCCCCCCGGCAGGCAACAAAAGCAGGAAACAGGAGCTGCTAGACTGCTGAGCCCACTGTGGACTCGGGCTGAAATCAAAGCCCAGGAGTACAGCCTGCTGCGTGTGGATTTGAGTGCTAGGAAGACGCTCCCCACAGCCACTGGTGGGACGCTACCCTCCCGAGACTTCAGTCCAGTGGACTTTCCATTCTCCTCTCTGACCACATTTTGTTTCCGTTCTGCCTGGGACTGAGATCACCTCTAAGCCTCATCTTACACTGTCAAATCTCCATCAGCAATCTAACCTCTCCCTTCCCACTCTTGGAGCTCCAGGGTGAGCTCAGGAAGTTGCCTCACCCTGGACAAGCCCCTGGCAACTTTGGGAACAAGGTCTACCTCACGATGGGCTCACCATGACACCAAATTTGGCCCCATTTATATGCTCTGCACTCCAGCCTGCTGGCTTGATGGCAGTAGACGCTCCTCTGATCTCTCCTACACACACACACACACACACACACACACACACACACACACACACACAGAGTTCACTCAGCCTCCTTGTAATGGCTCCCTTCCTGCACTCTAAGATGGCAGGTGAGGACAGGAACTCAGGTGAGGCAGTGGTTATGCGCCTCTTCTCACAACAGATGACGTGAGAGAGACAGACATAGGCCCTGGCCTCAAAGGGATTTCTTTTGACTTCGCAAGCATGTTCCCCAAGAAACATTAGCAAGGTCCGAAGGATGGCAGAGCCCTAGGAAGTGCCACCTCAGCTTCTCATTGGGAGACTCTGTTCAGGCCCACACACAGGAGTTTGTATCAGGGGAACACTTGGGCTACACTCTGTGGTCCCTTGACCAATGGGATGCTGAGAATTGGAGTAGGTCCTAGAGCTAATATCAGGAAGTAACGTGGGACAAAAGCCGAGTCCTTTAGCTCCAGGGAGGAAATAGCCCACAGAACATCTCCGAGATTGTCCCTTCTTACCTGGTTGAGTTAGACTCCAATTCACTTGGGGAGGCTGGCACATAAACCTGAGGCTGCTCGGAGGTGGCAGTGACAGTAACAGTGACCATACAGCTTGAGGGGTTCCCCATCCTGAAAGAAGTGGAGGGAGAAGCGAGTGTGTCACCACTGAGAGCTGGTGTCGTCCAGAGCCCAGCAGGGTTGTCAGGGGCTAACGCCGAGACTGCCACTTCAAAGAGTTGAAAAGAACGCTGACGTTTTTTAAACAACCCTTGAAAATCACTGAGCTGTTTGTTCCTTGAGGCTCCTGAGATCAATGGGTAAAAGTACTCATTTTATAGATGAGAAAACCCAGGCTATGTAACCCAGGTTACATTGTAAGTTGGTGGCAAGACCCCAACCTTCCAGTGTGTGCCCAGAACTACCCCTGCAGCCAAAGGCCTTGGCCTATGACTCACTTGGTTACAGCAGAGCTATGGGGCTAGCAAGGACTTGACAGACACAGCCCCGCCCACCTCCTCAATGGGTGGGGCAGCCCCTTCCTGGAATGAGCTTCCCGCCCCCATCCTCTAGTGAAGTTTCTGGAGAGCACATGGCTGAGGGAGAGAGGGACAAATGAATTTAGCTGTCACCAAGGAAGAGAGGTGGATGGACCTCATTCTGGAAGTCACCTACCATAAGAAGCAGCAGGAGACTGACAGGTATAATGGTTTTTCTGAATCTCCACCCCTTGGCGTAGCACACAGCCCCTGGCCTGGAATCCAGTGCCCAGGACTTCAACTAGTTTGAGAGTGGGGAGGGTAGAGAACAATCATGATAGCACCTGCCCAGCTCCCAGCCTCATCTGTCCAGACAACGTCATGTGTGCCTGATCTCTCTCGTACCTTTGCACATGACACCACTTTCTCCTCTGGGAAGCCATTCCCAGAGTACCTGCCCTGTCACCGCAGGCTGGATGAGGTGCCCTGCCTCAATGTGCCCCGTCACCCTGTGCCTAGGCCTAGGTCACTCTAGGACACAGAAATGCACCATGCAGACTGAAGGAGGTGGACTGGCTGGGAGGGGAGGCCCAGTGGGAACGTGGAGAGACAGACGGGGGATAAAGTACAGAACCAGACAGTCAGAAGAGGACTGAGTACGAGAGGAAGGAAACAGCATCCACTTGTGACTGAACAGCTAGCCAGTGTCTGGCATCCTCTGATCCACACACAGCATGACAGTCGAGGGGACAGAGAGCTGAGGGGGCAAGGGGACCTGAAGCACAAGGAGAAGAGGCAGCGGGTGGGCTTCCCTGGTGGCACAGTGGTTGAGAGTCCGCCTGCCGATGCGGGGGACGCGGGTCCGTGCCCTGGTCCGGGAGGATCCCACGTGCCGCGGAGCAGCTGGGCCCGTGAGCCATGGCCACTGAGCCTGCGCGTCCGGAGCCTGTGCTCCGCAACGGGAGAGGCCACAGCAGTGAGAGGCCCGTGTACCGCAAAAAAAAAAAAAAAAAAAAAAAAAAAAGGAGAGGCAGTGGATATAGCAGTGATTAGCAATACAGGCTCTGGGCTGACTGTCGGGGTTCTAATCCCTGTTAGGCCACTGCCTGGCTGGGTGACTATTGGCCAGCTACTCAACGTCCCTCCGCCTCAGCCTCTCAACTATAGGAGAGATATAATAATAGCACCTCTCTCATAGAGTTGGTGTGAGAACTAAATGAGTGAGGACACATAAAGCATGAGAAGGATGCCTGCACATTCTCAGCATGCAGCAAATGCTAATGGTTCCTACCGTGGTGTTACTGCTGTGGTATCTGTGTGCTTCCTGAGGGTGTGCTTGGGGGCCCAGCCATCTTGTTCAGTGTGTGTATGGCCGCTACCTACAACTGGTTCATATGAAGTACTTGCATATCGTCTCTGGGTTATTCCCAAACTCATGACCACTTTGGGCAAAGATCTCTGGAGAGCTAAGAGAACACTGAAATGGTGCCACACAAGGCACAGCTTAGAAATCTTCCAGCCCCATGAATGGCAAGGCACCCCGTATCCTTCTGCCAAGCCAGGTCTTCACGCTCCATGTGGCTGCCAGACAGCACGGTTCTCTGGGCACCTTCTCTCTGTCAGGTTTGGTGCTGTGGCTCCAAACTCAAGCCCACAGAGATCTACCCCTGGGATACTCATTGCTTGTCAGCCTCCCATGGGCTCCTAGCCCATCACACGTGCAGAAGGTAGCTGGCACGCCTAGCGTGTTAGGGTTTGTTCTGGGCTATGGGCCCTGACAAAAGTCAGGTTCAGGCAGGCAGGAGTCCAGCAGAGAGTGGCCCTTACCTGCTGGCCTGGCTGTCCACTTCCAGGTGCTGCTCAGGATTTCTGGGGCTGCTCTGCTGCTCGGGGTTGCTGGGGTCTGCCGGCTTCTGGGTGGGTGCAGCTGGGTCTCCCCGGTCATCTTGCTGGGCTCCAGGCCTCCCTTGCCAGGCGTCTTCCACCTTGGTGACCACATTCTCCTCCTCAAGATCAGCCAAGCTGCTGAGGAAGAATAAGCCCTTGGTTACCAACTACACACTGATATCCCCACCCGTGGCCATAGCAGGCTCCTCTCCCAGGAGGTGGGGCAGACAGGAGCCCGGCATGGCCCCCACCTCGGGAAGAGCTCGTGTCTTCCTCAGGAGGACCCCAGCGCCGCTGCTCCCCTCCCACCAACAACGGCTGTCCCCACGTGTATTACATGAAGCCTGAGCCCAGATGCTTTTGTCACCCCCTCAGTCCAGCAAGGAGGGAGTGCCTTCCCTGCTGTCCTTGGCATCAAGCTCTTTGGGAGATCTTCCTTCCTTCCTGGCCTCACATCACAGCTACCCTTGCACATCCCTTGCCATCCCCATCCCCATCCTGAGGTGCTTCGGAGGGCCTTGTTCTCAGTGCTGCTGCCTCCTCCACGTCCCGTGGGATGGTGCTACTGCCTGCTGGCCTCAAGCACCAAAGATGCCATATGCCCACTGGCGGGGCCAAGACTGAGTGAGATTATTGAGAACAGGAGGCTAGTTCACCATCACCTTGATCCTGGCCTGTCCCGAACTCAACCCTCCTCATATCAGCAGCCTGCCTCCAATGGCTGGTGGGGCTACCTTAGGACAAGAAGATCAAACCACCAGCTACCTCCAGCCCTGGGACTCTACTCATGGAAGTTAATCCCATAGTAGGCAGGCAGGCTCGCTGCCTTCAAGCTGGAATAACAAGGGGAGTGGAGCTCATCATACCTTTTGGAGAGTATGCTCTCCTCAGACAGTGCCAGCCCCTTAGCCAGCAGAATGCCCTGACACACCCACCCCGCCTCTGCCTGTGACATACAGGCTTGAGCTAAAGGCAAACCAAGAAGGCCTAAAGAGTTTGTTTCCCAACTCTGGAAGCCCTGAGCTAGCTTTACCATGGACTTAATCGGAGTCCTGTACCAACCCACATCCCCTACAGAATTACAGTAATAGAAGTTATCCTCACCAAGTCTGTGAAGAAAGCCAAGATTCTCAGGAAAGAGCAATTTGGATGTCCACTGCGACACATGGACAAGTGGATGAATAAGGCTCCTTCACCCTAGGCCTCAGAGCAGAGTTACTACAATTACAGGCGATATAACCCACCTAACCCATAAAAAGGAAATCACAGTAAAACAGTCACAGGAAGTCTTGCTGAGCAATGTAACAACCCAGAGGTCTTCCAGGCCCCTAATGAATTGCCTGGAAGTCAAGTGTTTAGAGATAGGGAAGGTAATACTTCTGGCTGTAACCAGATCAAAGATCCAGAAGCCTAATACAGCTACTGACAATTGGACACAATCACACTCTCTACGTGGAAGAAAACAGCCCCTTCGACTCTTGTGCTACCTCCATGACACTCCCCCAAAGGTTGACAGCAGTTGTCCGCTGTGAACAAATGTGGTTAAAGTTCACCTGTTCCTAATGCAGAGAGAACATAAACCTGAAAAGCCCAGACTTGCAACACAGAGGAAAACAGCATACGCTTTAGATGTAAAGTCTAATAATACAAATTTAGTGAGAAGGTGAGCTAATCTATCTTATTAAGTAAAGTCAGGCCAATACGGCTGGTAAAGGGGACCAGAGGCCAGCTTTCTGAGTGTCCTTAAATAGTCTGGTGGAAAGAGATAGTCCTCTGGGACTGGTTTATTTGGCTGTAACTTCTTATAAAAAGAGAATCCAACATTTATGTAGTACTTTGTGCCAGGAAATGTCCTACATGCAAACACATTTAACCCTCACAACAACCCTGCGTGGTAGGATCTATTACGGCCACTATTCTACAAGTAAGGAAACTGAAGCACATGGATGAGTACGATACCCAAAACCACATAACAAGTAACTGACAGAGCTTAGGTTTGAGCCCAGGCACAGAAGTCCGTGCTCACTATACTATACCACCTCTTCCTGTACCTGTACTGTGATGAAGCAAACCAACTTAGAGTAGGGTAGAGTTCCTCAATTTTGGACAGCTCCACTGCTCTGCAGGAAGTCCCTGCCCACCCCATCCCCCTCCTTCCCCCACCTCTTAGGAAAGAGGCCCCTTCCCCACGGAGCCCCAGCGCCCAGAGCAGGCATCTCCGCCCGAGGTCCCTCGTGGTTGGAGGATCGAGCTGCCCTCCCCGCGTGTCCACAGCTCCTGGACCCGGCCAGCTCTGAAGGCCAGCGCCCAGAGACCACCGACACCAGGGCACGCCGCCAAACAGCCCCTTTGGCTGCTTGCGGGCACCCAGCTCCCTTCCTCTCTCCCGCCTCCGCCGGCACTGCGGCGAGGATGCACACATGGTGGGGGGGCGCTGCTTCAGCCCCAAGGCTGGTGGAAGCACCCGTGTCCTCCAGGCCTTCGGGGGAAGGGCAGGGAGAGCCCAGGGTGCCCGAGATGGGCGGCCCAGCCCAATTGTGATCCTCGCGCGCCATCTAGTGGCAGGCGCGGGCACGACCGCGGGAGAAGCGCCGCCGAGGCCGCTCACGCCCACGGTAGCCATTTTGCTGTGTGGACGGTCCCGTTTCCCGACGCACACCGGACCAAGCTCACGGCTGCAGGAAATGGCGGCGAGCGCAGGCGCACACTCGCCGAACGCAAACGCGCACCCTCCCGGGGCACGCATGCGCAGGCGCACACAGGCCGATCTCAAGCTGGTCTCGACCCAAAAGCGTGCAGGCATGCGCGAGTCGGGGACGCACGCACAGGCGCACACGTTCTGTGCCGGCGCGCGTGCGCAGGCGTACACGTGCGTGCCGGCGCGCGTGCGCAGGCGTACAGTGCGTGCCGGCGCGCGTGGGCAGGCGCTCACATTGCGTGCTGGCGCGCGTGCGCAGGCGCAAACGTTGTGTCCCGGCGCGCGTGCGCAGACGTACATGTTCGTGCCGGCGCTCGTGCGCAAGCGCACACGTTCTGTGCCGGCTGCACAGTTCCCTGCAGAGCAGGTGGGGACTCTGTCCCCCCTTTTTTCTTCCCATTGCAGAATCTCCTGGCCTCCCATGACATCGTGACAGCTCTAGGACAGAGTTTGTCAGCCTCACCATTACTGACATTTTGGACTCGATAACTGTGGTGGGAGCTGTCCTCTGCACTGTAGGACGCTGGGCAGCATCCCTGGTCTCCACCCACTATCTGCCAGTAGTACCTTCTTCCCAGTTGTGGCAATCAACAGTGTCTTCAGACATTGCCAAGTGACTCTTGGGGGGTTGGAGGTGGGGGAGATGCCCCTGTTTCAGAACCACTACCCTAGAACAATTGAATCAATCTCTCCGCGTGGGTCACAGGATACTTAAAAAAAAAACAACAAAACCACTTCTCAGGTGATTATCAAGTGCAGCCAGAGTTGTGAAACACTGATCAAGAAAGTTTGTTTTGATTTTGCGAACTTTTAATCAGAGAAAATTAGTTCTAAGCCTGGGCTCTACAGTTAGCCAGATCTGAGCTCTATTCCTAGCTTTGCTCTTCATAGGAGCCCTCCGTTTCCTCCACTGTCAAACTGCATAATAAGAAGCCAGATCCTTCCCCAGGTTTGGGGAATATTACATGCGATTGTGCAGATGGCATGCTGTACACATTAACCATCTGAAAGTTACTGGTTCTGGGTCTTGAGAATAGGCTCCAAAGAACAGAGTTCATAAACTAGCTTTTCAAAGTTTTTCCTGGGGTTTTTCTTAGAGCCTCTTCAGTTGCGACTCAGCTCTGCCATTTGGAATCCCTTGACAAGTCAGTTAACCTTTCTATGCCTCAGTTTCCCCACCGTATCCATTTCACAGGGTTGCTGGCAAGTGTAAAGCGCCTGGCAGAGCGCACTATAGGTGTCAGTTTTTGTTTTCACTCTGTTAATTGTCAGGGCAATTTGAAACAAAAAAGTCACATAATAGGGCCTCATACCTTAGAGATCCGTTACCCACCCCACCCCCAGCATCACGGTTTATGTAGGGGTGACAAATGTAAAAAAGTAGCTGTAATGTGGTGTGAAATGGCAAAAATTCACTCACTTTTTAAACACCTAAATCAGACCGTGTTCCTCTCTGGCTTAAAACTTGAAAGAACATCCAATCTCCCTCTCATGGCTTACCAGGGCACGGTTCCATCTATGGTCCCCCTCGCCAGGTAATCTACTTTATGCTTTGGAACCTGCTAAGTGTGTTCCCAAAGCAGGGTTTTAAGTCTGTGTTTCCCTATCTGCAGCTCTTTACTCCTTGCTCTTCCTAGAGTTGTTGGTTCCTCCACTCATCTAAGTAGTACCCTCCTCACCACCATTACTCTCTATCTTAGCACCCCGGCTATTTCTTTCAAAGCACTGTTCTTCCCAGGAGTCACAGAGACCTGACTTCCAGTCCTTTGTTATTCATTATAGTTAGGCACAAAGCTCACATGATTGTGGGGAGGGCCGTATGAGACACTGAGTACAGGGCTGTGCGCACATTAGGTGCCCCAAAGTGAAGTAGCTGTTGTGATTATTAATGATATCTGATACAAAAGGCCAATCAGCCCCTGCTTACCTTGACAAACCTCATGTTCCACGCTTAGCTACTTACAGTGCCCAGTAAACACCAGGTTATTTGGAGTCCTTTATACATCCTGTACTCTTTGCTTGGAGAACTCCTATTCACCTTTCAAGATTCAGCTCAAAAGCCACCTCTCCCATGAGGCTGTCCTGGGGCCCCCTTCCCCTGTTCCAGTCTGGACCAGGTTTTGTCCCCCATTAGCCCTGTCTGATTTGTCTGTGTACTCCAGTCTCCAGCACAGAGCAGGTGCCTTCCAAGTGGTGGCTGACTGAAAGAGTGGTTGACTTCCTGACTATGGAGGACTTCCTGGCGGAGGCCAGAGGTTTCCAGCTGGGGCTTCAGCCCTCGCCACGTCCCTTGGGCCAGCTCACGGGCCTCACTGGCCTCACCTTCCCAGCCAAAGGCTAATGTACACTTGAGCCACCTCTCTCCACCGCACGAGCTCAGCACTGTTGGCTGATGCCTTACCCCTTTGGGTCCGTCTCCATGTCCTCCAGGTGTGCTGGGCTGTTGCTCTTCCTGTCAGCCAGGACAGCAGAGGCGGAAGTGGAACCAGAGCTGAAGGAGGAAGCACACAGACCTTCTGAAGCCTCAGACCAAAGGAGACTTGGGGCCCAGGTCTTCCCCTTCCCAGCTGCATTCTCACAGGAAAGGAGGACCTACGTCTGGCCGTGACCAGTTTGGAATTCCTGGGGAAGTGTCCTCCTAGTTTGGGGTTCCAGCATCCTTGCATGACCTACACCTCCCGGGGCTCTGTGGGAATCTAGAATGATCGTTCCTTACTAAATGTTGCACACACCCACAGCAAAATGGCCACTTCCCACTGGTGGATTGGTAGATGAAATAGGGCAGAAGCCTGCAGCCTGGGAATGCACAACCTCTTCCCATTGCACCTTTGCACCTTCCCAGCCACCTCCACATGCTCCCTGGGGCTGAGCCCTCTACTGCCGGCTGGCTGTCCCTGGGATTCTTCCCACCGACTTCTCCTAGCAGGGTCTCTTCCCAAGCTACACTTCTCAATGCCCTCTTCTCTGCCACCTCAGCTTGGGTCCCTATGGGTAGGTGCTGAGTTGTCTGGGTCCCCTGACTTATCACCTGTACCCACTCCTCCACTGCCCCTGGTGGGTGGGTTCGCCTCCCAGCCTTCTCTGTCCTGCAGTGATCACCTGATGTGAAGATGGCATGGAGCTGAGAGGTTCAAGGGGGACCCTGGGGTGCTGGACGTGAGGATGAACCCTAAGGCCATCTGGCAATGGGATTGGTCATTAGGCAGTTGCCCCACCCTTACCTGGTGGCTGCTGGTCCAGGCTTATGAGGCTGCGAGTTGGCACCGGGCACCTCCTGATCATCCAGGAGAGGGGTAAAGACAGCAGGTGAGCACAGCCTGTGGAAGGAGGCCAAGCCCGGTCTTGGTTCAGGACTTTGCGTCTTTATGTCTACACCCCCTGAGAGGGTGGCTTCTGTTCCCAACAGGTGATGGGCACTAAGGAGTTCCTCAAATGGATGCTTGGAGCACAGTCCTCACTCACATCCTACAGCTGACTGACACCAGGACAGCACGGCCTCGTGGTGAAGTGCACACTCCCTGAGGGGGCACATTACTCTGATTCAAATCACCGCTTTATTAAGCTTCTGGCTATGTGACCTTGGGCACATCAACTGACCTCTTTGGGCCTCAGTTGGATCATCAGTGAAATGGGGTGACAACTGTGTCTGCCTCATACATTTGCTGAGAAGAGTAAATGAGTCAATAGATGCCAAGTACTTAGAAAAATGCCTGGACCCCAACATGTGCTAAAGTGCTCCTGTGATTATTACTGGGCCCTGTGGCCATTTGTAGAAGCAGCAACCCTTTGCAGTCCGTCTGTGCCCATCAACTTGATACAGATTCAGTGGGTGCTGTATTATGCAGCCTTCCCAGGTATAGGCTGAGTTCAACATCTCTCTGTGACTCACAGCGTGCTGAGCAGTTACCTGTGCGAGCCTGCACCCTCCACTTGAATAGCATGCTGAGTTCCTCATATTTGTTTCCACACCCACTTACACCAGTTGTACTTGCAACCATAATCACTGAATTCAATTATTAAGTAAACTCACAAAAATGAATGGAAAAGGAGAGTGGGTGTTTTTTTCATGACAAACAACCTTTTCTTTGCAAAGACCATAAAAGCAAGTCTCTTAAAAATCATTTTCTACAGAAGAGACAATGTAAAAGACTGTTAAAAGTCATAAAAGTCTAGAAGATATTCAGATAATTTTGCAAGTTAATATGAGCTTTGGCTTCATTTTAAGGAAACTGAATGCAGAAAGCAAAGACTTCATTTTGTGAGGGGGCATAGGCAAGAAGGATGTTCTGGATGAATATTCGAAGACGAAGCAGTCAAGAACCAAGCCCAGTCATGTTGGAGCAGAGAATGGAGTCAACCTGCAGGACCGTGCTGGCAGCACCGTGATGCAGGCTGAGGGTGTCGGGCTCTTGTACAGTCCTCCCCACTAGCAGGAGCTCAGAGAACCGAAGCCCCGGCCCCGTGGCGTTTCCTGGCACCGGCTGAGGCACAGTGGGCAGACGCTGGGGCCTGTCATCCTCTTCCCGTGTTCGCTTGTGCTACTGATTTGGAAGTCGGGCCTTGGCGGTCCAGGCATCAGTTGCAAACTAGTAAAGTTAGTCAGGGCAAGGGGGTCCCGGTGGGCTTGGGCAAGTAGGGGCAGCTGAGAGGGCCAGTTGGGAGAGTGAAGATTCTCTCCTTGGCCAGACTGCTGTAGGGCAGGGGTGCGGGCTGGCAGTGTGTCTTGGTGGCTCTCTGTAGGCACCGGCTTCACCATTGCTCCCTGGCCATCTGTTCTGAACCATAAGGGCTTTAGCACAGCTTGGAGCTGAACTATCTGTGCCAACATCTGTACACCTAACCTTTGTCCCCAAGGATGAGTCATGTTCGGTTTGGAACCACTTGGGGACAAGTGGGACCTTGCCACTCCCCATATCTCCTGAGAAAATGGCCCCTGACTCTACCCAGGTCCAAGAAGTCAGAGCCCAGCTAGACACGCTTGTCTCCTACTTTGTCTCACTGGGGCCACTGCTTTTCCGCTCACTGAACTTGAGAACAGAGCTGGCCAGAGGAGGAAGGTGGAGGAGGCTTTGGGGCTTCTGGAAGGGATGAAGGACCACCTTCCAGCTTGCCCTCACAGCTCAGCCAAGAAGCAGGAAGGCAGCAATTCATCTATCATTCCCTCCTTCCCCACATGTTCATCCTACCTGCCCAGGGCCGCCCTCATGCCTACTTGGGAGGAGCTTGAGAGACAGTGGAAGAGGGTAGGAGAAAGAGCAAGATTGAAGCAGAGGTAAATCTCAGAAGTGGAAAGTCCGGGGATAAAGGATGTGCTGGCGGCGGGAGTGCTGGAGATGCGAGAAGCAGTAGACGGGACTATGGGAAATGACCAGTGCCCCGCCCCCAGCAGCCCAAGCAGCTGTGGCGACTTGACCAGGAACAGGAGAGAATCAAAAACTTGGGGCCACGGGCCTCCCCCAGGTAGCTCACCCTCCTCTCCCAGAGCTGATGTCTGCTCCAGCCAAGCCTTCAGGTGTGGAGCCCATGGCTCCGGATCCCACGTTGCCATCACTTGATCTGTTATGGGAAGAGAAACATTTGCTGACTGATTGGGTTTTCATTTAATGTAACTCATATGTCCTGCGAGTGGGCCTCAAGGACCAGAGGCCCAGGCCTTCAGCTGCCAGCCTGCACTGCTCCAACTGAAGCCAAGCTGATATCAGCAATATTTCTGCCTTTTTTTCCAAACTTGATGGGCTGGGAGCAAGAGTGGAGCCAGGAAACAGAGCAAGGTGGCACAATGGGGGGCCAATGACCAATGGAACAAGAGGCAAGGCCTTGGGGTCCACTAATAAACCACAGAGCCCAGGGCAGAGACAAGGCTCCCCGAACAATCCTGGAGCGCCTTCCCTCATTCCAGTGCTGGGGCTCCACAGGGTCTAGGGCTGCGCACTAAGAAGACAATGGCAGGCAGACAAGGCTGTGGGCTCTTATCCATTTCTTCCTGTTCAGGAAGTGCCCAACTGTGAGCGACTGCTCACCGTCCCCAGGCTCCGCTGGTCTGGCTTGAAGGACAGGTCAGTGGGATGGCTGTGGGATGGCTGGGGCACAAGCAGCCCCTCTGGACTCAGCATCCCCTGCTATCATTCTGCCCCCTATCCCTGCACCCCCTCCGCATCTCCCTTCGCCTACAGGCCACCCTGGAAGGCCCTGTTAGATGCTCTGCTGGGGTCCATGAATCCTTTGGTCACTGACTTCCCGAAACCTCCAGCTTGGCGGCCTTGCTGGCCTAGAGTTTTGTCCTCCTCTTCAGCTGACTCCCTGAGGAATCTTGGCAGGGGCCTGCCCTTCTCCAGGCCTCATGCATTCTTTCATTCATTCTTTCAGCAGATATTCATTGAGGACCTGCACTGCCCCCAACACTGGGGACACAGTGAAGAATGGGACAGTCCTGGTCCCAGCTCCATCCACTGACCTTGGATGGGGGCACCACATGGGCTCCGTGTCCCTGCACTGAGTTACCTTTCAGAGTCTGCATCAAGGCCCTTGAAGGCCCTTTCACCAGTCAAGTCTCTCTTGGGCTCTCTGGGGTTGGCGGCTTCGTTGTCTTTGGAGCCTGGGGAAGACCTATGGTGGAAAGAAACATAAGTTAACTACCCATCAGCCAACCATACTTAGGTGGGCGCAGTTACCTCATCCCCAAATGCCAGCTTCCTCCAAAGAGCGCAAATCCTGATATTGCAGGATTAGCTAATTATCAAAATCTACCAACAGCTACTGTTGACTGAGGGTCAGACCCCATTGTCATGACTCTGAATGCATTAGCTCTCCACATCAACCCCACAACATGGTCACTGTTCTTATCCATGCCCACTTTCCAGATGAGCAAACTGAGGCAGAGAGCCTGGAGTGACTTGCCCCGGGTTCCACAACTAACAAGGGGAAAAGCTGAGATTTGAACCCAAGCAGTCTGACTTCAGAGTTCCAGACTGTAATCTTCTATGGTGTAAGACTGATCCTAACCCCTGATTCAGCCTCCCTCTATTCTCTCTGAGGTCATCAGGCAGCCTCATGGTGTCAAACCCAACAGAGACACTCCCATCATTCTCACCATTCAGGACCACTGACCCAGTGGGCCACTCCCGCCTTCTCTCCCCCATCCGTCCATCATAATTCTGTGTCACTGGCTTCAATGTTGGTTTTCCTGGCATCCCTCTCCATCTGCATGCTCTGCCACCTACCTTGGTCACCTCCTCTGCTCCCATGGCGTCAACTGTCATTCTTAAGCCAATGACGTCTGCCTGTTCCCACCTCTCCTCTGTGCTCTGACCCGTACCCTCACTGCTTCCGGGACTGGCCCTCAGGCACCTCACCCTCAACATGGCCAGAACTGACCACCCTCACCAGCTGCCCTCAGGGGAATGACCAGGCAGCTGCCACCTCCACGATACTATCTGTGCTCAGTTTGCTGGCTCCTCTCTCCTCGAGTCCCTTGACTTTGTACCCCATGTAAATATCGACATTGAACCCCATTATTTCTGCTCTCATCCCTCTGCATAGAACATGGAAATCTCTTGAGCCCTGATCTCTCTCCCAAAGCTCAACCAGAAACCCTCAAAAGCCTCCTGGTAATTTGCATTTGGATGCCTACAAAAAAACTCATCATATAGTCATTTGTAAAGTACTAAGTATTTATAGCACCCCTAACTGCCCCCTCCCCTTAGTTCCCACTAGTGTAGTGACTTATGGAGCAAAAAGCGCAGGGAGGAAGTCAGGCAGTGGGGTGGGAGTCATGGATCTGCCTGCTCTTGGCCGTGTGGCTTTGAGGAAGTTACTTAAGCATTCATGGTCTCAGTTTCCTCATCTGTAAAATGGGCATAGTGATTGCATCTACATCCTGCATGGGGACACGTGTTAGGCTGTTTGGGACAGGGCAGGGCTTAGTGAATTCTAGCTTCCCCTCTTTCTTCCTTTTCTCCAACTTGACTTTCCTGTTAGAAAGTGGGGGAGGGGTGCTCCAGAGGATCTCCAAGGGCTGTTATAGCTTTGTCACTCCCAGACAAAATGCCAGAGGCCTTATGGGTTGTGGAGGCCTTACGGGGCACACAGCACAGACCTTCCTGAGAGACAGCCTGGCTTCCTGCTGCATCTCTCAGGGTCACTTTGCCCCTGTTTCTCAGGGACTGGTCGCCTTAGGGAAACCAGTGAAGCAGCTTCCAGTGTTGCCTTATTAAAGACGTTTTCACACTGGGTGATTTTCAATCATTCCAGCAATAAATGCTCCTGCAGTCCTGTTCTGGGCCAGCCAGGCCTTGAACTCTCCAGGAGCTTGGAGTCCTTGGGGCAGAGCCATCTGTGAGTGGACAAGTGTGACTCCGTGTGGAAGACTCTGGTGGAGGGGTGAACACAGCGCTGTGTGAGCTCAGCGCGGAAAGCCCCTCACAGAAGCTGCCTCAGAGAGAAACGCAAGCAAAGGAGGTGCTACAAAGGGGAGACATCTGAGCTGAGACTGAAAAATGCAGATTGGAAAGGGCATCCTACAGCCTGCACAGGCGAATGGGGCTGGGAGAGGCTGGGGGGGAGGGCCCAGGGAGGAAGGGTGTATGAGGGGAGCCTGGGGAGGGGGTGGATGAGCCCCGCCGGGCAAGGTAGAGAGTTCAGGCTGCAGAGCCTAAAGGGGAGGGGGCATTGCAGGGGTTTTCCCCAGGGACTGGCATAGGACTACTGCTGCCCTTTGGAAATGGCACCCAGGTAGAAATATGAAGGAGATTCTGGGATGGAGCGAGTGATGAAGGAGGCCTGGCCCCAGGGGAAAGGCAATAGGGACAGAAATATCTCTAAAATAGAATGGATAGAACTCAGTGCCTGACTGCGGCGAGGGTGTAGGGAGGGAGGAGCCGGTGAAGACAGTCAAGGGCCCCAGAGATCGGAGCTCCCACCGCCCCAAGGATTAGCCTGGGCTTATGCTCTGGCCTCCCTCCCCAGACTCTGGCTTCACAAGGTGGGGTCCCAGCCTGTCGGCTTCACTGCTGTGAGCTGGGTGAGTAGCTAAATGAGCAGGAGTCAGAGCCCCTCTGGGGACAAGCGGCTCCTCCCTGCTCGCATCTCCCTCTGCCCCCACCCAAGCTTCCCTGGGGCCCAGCTCCCAGCCCCCCAAACCCTGCCTGCATGTTACCTGACTGTCTGCCCCCTACCTCGGGGCAGGGGCTGGGCCTGCCGTGCTCCCTGCTGGTTGTGCCCTCCCCGACCCCCTCCTTTGTCCCTTGAACTGTCAAGGCTGACCTAGTGACCCCGTCCTGTTCCTGGTGCCTCCCCCCACCACAGCTGCTTCAGTGGCTTCACGGGGCTCTGCAATGCCCAGATCCCCACCCAGCACAGCTGGCTGCTCCCATCCATAGGGCCCAGCAGGGTGAACCATCACTTCCAGGGGCTCCTGGCACACGCTCAGCGTCTCACTTGTGTCTGCGTCTGCCTCCCCCACCAGGCAGACAGTCAGCAACTTCAGTGCGGGGTGGTCGCCGTTGGGTCCCCAGGGCCGGGTCTGGTCTCCCATGGACCAAGTGCTCGCTCCCCAGGAGTTGTGGAGTGAAATGGGATGGGGGCAGAGAACCCAGGTGGCTCATGTCTCCTACCAACCAGCCGCCAGGCCTCATCGCTTGCACCCTGACCCTGCTGCCCCCAACTCTAGAATCGTGTGTAAGGAGCCCAGGCAGCAGCAGGGCCCCTGTACCTCATTTCTTCTGGGTCTGGGGCCACCAGGCAGAGTGCCGCCCCGGGTGTTGTGATCTGCAGGCGGACAGTCTCCTCACCTCTTGCGCTGTGACCAAAGGAGAGTGTCAGAGAGTCGGTGGTAAGAAAGGCCTCCGCTTCTCCATCTGTGCGGGGAATCCAAGGGCGTCCTCTCTCAGGAGCCTCCTGGCTAGTGCAGTGGGACACCCAGACCCATTGCCTTCCCCCCTCCCCCTTGTTGTTTCTCTCTTGTCTCCTCTTTGGGCTGAGCTCGGGCCACTGACCTCCAGGTCCCAGAGGAAAAGGATTGAAGGACCCCCTCACCAGTCTCCCATCCTCGACCCCAGCCCCCTTCAGACAGGCTGCTGATCAGTTGCAGAGGTGTGCCCTGCCCGTGGCCGCACTGCAGCATCCAAAGTGGCTAGTTGTGAGTTCAGGGGCTGATGGGAACGGGTGATGAACAAAATGCCCAGGAAACCTACAGACCGAATTCGGAGTGAGAGCCAGTGGAAGGGGCATGTGGGAGACTCAGGGGATGAAGGTCAGAGAGAAGGTGCCTGTGAGCTTGAGACCAGGGAGGATCAGACAGTCTCAGCCCTCAGAGGGTCCCTTTGAGGGTTCCTGTGCTCAGAGGCTGGTCCGAGGGTGACTGCACACAGCCCTCCAGTTCCAGTGTATTTTTCGCCCCCACTGCAGCTCCTGATGCCCAGCAGGATCGGGCCGTGGTGATGGCTAGGGCTGGAGAGAATCTAGAACTCCCTGGCTTTCTGGGGTTCCCCCTCACTCCAAACCACACCCGCCCAGGTCCACATCACAGCCACTCACTGTTTCCTTTGGTTGCACCCGGCCACCGGGCTGCAGATGGGGGTGAGCCCCAGGTCTGCCTTGGTGAAGCCCCAGCCCAGCAGGGGGCAGGATGAGGGCCGAGTGGCATGGGCCGTGCACAAATCCAGCCCCAAAGGCACCCGAAAGGCTCCATGGAGGAGTAGGCCAGCCCAGGCCAACTGGGGGCATATAAGGGGAGGAGGTGGAGGCCGGCGGGGGTCTTAAAAGCAGAGACCAGATTGAGTGTGGCAAAGGGAAGCCACAAGATGGGCTTGAAGTGGGGATTGGGGGGTGGGTCTTGAGATGATCAGCCTGGCACGTTAGAAAGGACACTCCGGGGTCCCAGGAGGAGGAGGGGTGGGGGAACAGGGTGGAGACAGGGACTTGAGTCGTCCGAGTAGTCCTCTTGGAGTTGACCGTGGCATCTGGCTCCAACCTAGACTGGGAGCTCGTGGAGGCCAGGTCAGTGGGCTGCTCATCTCTGTCCCTCCTGGACACTGCAGATGACCAGAGGAAATGGAAGGGCTGCCAGAGACAGGGCCTCTCTGCACATGAAAGAGCGGCGAGGGCCTGGTGCACGCAGGTCGCTCTGATCTCCGCCCGTCTCCATGATAACCACGAAGACAGCGTAAAGCCCCGGGCTGCTGTCGCTACTCTGTCCCATCTAAAGGACATGGTGCCAGGGAGCAAGGACACGTCCCACTTGGGGACATCACAGGCAAGTAAAGCATACCTTCTCCCTGGCGTTTCTAGCTATGTCAGAGAGGAAATAGGGACCCCAGCTGGCACCTGTCCCTCAACGCCTTGCTCCTGAGCGATTTCTTCTTAAAGGCCCAGCTCAAATGGCACCTCTTCCAGGGGTCCTGTTACACGTTGCATTGTGTCACCGTTAAAAGATATGCTGAAGTCCTAACCCGGGTATCTGGGTGAATGTGACCTTAATTGGAAATAGGGTCTCTGCAGAGGTAATTAGCTAAGATAAGGTTGTACTGCAATAGGATGCATCCTAATCCAATATGGCTGGCGTCCTTACAGAAAGGGGACATTTGAACACAGACACACAGAGGGAAGACAGCCACGTGATGATAGAAGCAGAGGTTGGAGGGATGCATCTACAAGCTAAGAGGCGCCAAGGGTTGACTGCACTACCAGAAGCTGAGAGAAAGGCCTGCAACAGATTCTACCCCAGAGCCTTCAGAGGAGCACACAGCCCTGCTGACACCTTCCTTCATTTAACTTCTGGCCTCTAGAGCTGTGGAAGGACAACTTTCTGTTGTTTAATCCACCCAGTTTCTGGTACCTTGTCACGGAAGCCCCAGCAAATTCATACAGAGGCAGTAGCTCCTTCTCAGGCACCCACAGCGGCATTTCCCTCTGAGACCAGCAGGTGCCGATGTTGGTCTCTCCATTTGTTGAAGAGCCCAGCAAATCAGGAAGCGCCCAACCATACCAGCACCCAGGCAATGCGCAAAGGGCTTTATGTGTACTACCTCATTTAGGATTTGGGACGGCCTCTGGAGGTACGTATCACTGCTCCCTATTTTACACATGAGGACACTGGGGCACAGACAAGTAAAGTGACTTGCTCAAGGTCACACATCCAGTACAGGGTTTTGCCTTGTGCCAGAAGCTGTGCTCTTACTCACTGCTCCCCAGCCCCTCTGCCAGGCAGCATGTTGGGGCCCAGCCTCCAGGCCCCACCTTGATCAGGTGAGGCAGACAGCCAAGAAAGCTTGAGCAGCGCTGTGATGGGGCCAGCAGCCAGGCCTGGGGCTCTCACACAGGCCAATTTCTCTGAGACAAGGTATCTGAGTGAGCTCAGTTTGGAAGGTGGGGAAATGAAATGAACCCAAGAAACCAGCCCCATGGTGCCTGGAGGGAGGGCCGCTGCCACAGGTGGGCAGTGGAGGGGGGAGGGGAGGGGGCTGATGGTGGAGACAGGAGCTCAGATTTGTACACTTGGTGCTGAGGAGCCTTTGAGGCACCCAGGCAGGTCAGGAGTCCAGAGGAAGACGGGGCATCCTTGTGTGGCACTCCTGTTCCTCTCTGAAGTCCCTGAAGGGTTTGGTGCCTAGACAGGGGCGCCCCTCCTAGTTGGCTGAGAAGCTGGCCTTCAGACCCAAGCCAAGGGGGATGGGGCAGGGACACGCTTGGGGAGGGGCCTGGGGACCAGGCTGTGAAATCCTCCTTTCCTACTTTGCCATAAACCAGCCTCCAGAACTGTGAGACAATACATTTCCATTGTCTGAGCCACCAGTTTGGGGGACTTCATTATGGCAGCCTGAGCAAGACAGACAGCCATCTTGCTAGGACAGCAGGTGATGGGTAGTAAACATCTGAAGGAATTTTCTGGAATAAATGTTAAAATGCCTCTCAAATGATAATATAGCACAACCTACTTCTCCTCCTATGTTCTTTCAGAAGGCATCTGAAACCAACATTAATTGCTTTCTTTTATTCAAAAGAGAAATTAAGGAGAATTCAGAGATGTGCATTGTTTTTGCTGAATTGTGTCCCCTCCAAAATTTATATATTTAAGTCCTAATCCCCAGTACCTCAGAACGTGAGCTTATTTGGAATAAGGTGATTGTAGATATAATAAAGATGACGTCATACTTGAGTAGGGTGGTCCCTAATCTAATATGACTAATATCCTTATAAGAAGAGGAGGTCAGGACACAGACACACAGAGGAAGACCTTGTGAAGAGACGCAGGGAGAAGACAGGCATCTACACGCCAAGGAGAGAGGTCTTAGGAGAAACCCTGCCAACACCTTGATCTTGGACTTGCAGCCTCCATAACTGGGAGACAATAACTGGGTTATTTGAGTCAGCCAGTTTGTGGTACTTTGTTACAGCAGCTCTGGCAAACTCAGCCCCCATATTCCATCAATCACCATGTCCCATCAATGCTACCTCGTGAAGAGTTCTCAAAATTTCCTACTTGTTCAAAAGTTCTTACAGTGTCCTGTCTCCCTCCTGGCACAGAAGAGGTGGCCCCAAGGACCGAGGTCACATACAAATGGTTGTGGGGCTTGAGTCGGGGAGGGGCGTGTGGGACATGCAGTGGCAATTCCAAGACCTGTAACAGCCCCAGAGGCAGTGGCACCGTCGGCAGGACTTAGCATGATTCAGCTCAAAGTACAAGGAGGTATTGATTGCCTTTTGCCTGCAGACAAGAGAGAGCCATTATCTGCCCGGACACTCTGGGGCTCAGAAATCAGGGCAAATCAGAGCCCCACCTGGAGTGAGATCACCCACGCTCAGCCTGTCCTTGCCCTGCCCTGTCACCCCGCTGCCAGACCCTCCCACCTGATGGCCTCACAGAGCAGAGCCAGTTCTTGGCACCCACCTGGGCTCCCGAGTCCCAGCGGGGCTAGGCAGGCTGGGCGTGCACTCCATCCAAATCGCCCGAGACAGTTTGGCTCTGCCCGCTTCCGCACTGGCAAAGAAGGAGGCAGAGGACAGCATTCGCAGGTTGAACTTGACCAACTTACAGGAGAGCCTTGAACAAGCCTAAGAATAGCAGGGCTAGTGCCCTGGCCACAGACCCTCTCACATCCCACAGCTGGTACTTTTCCTCAGGATGTTGTGGCTGCCACTGGACTCAGTGGTGGACGGGTTAAGTTGACACAGTTTAAGCACTAAACAGACAAGACTGAAGCACTCTCTCCCAGGAGACCAGGCTGTTTTACGCCTTTCAACCCCAGGACATCCAGCCAGAGAGGCCCTTACTGATTTCTGTGCCCCATCCTGTCACTGGGCATACAGGGACACTGACCCTGAGGTCCTGTAGGGAGGTGACCTGGCAGTCACCAGCCCTGGGCAGAGATGAGCAATTGATTACCTGCTCGAGCCGGCAGGGGATCGTGCCAGAGCAGGTGGGTCCTGGCTCTTCTTGGAAGGCCTGTCCTCATCCACTACCTCAACCCTTTGGGCAAGAAGAGAAACAGATGTACCGCTGTCCTCAGGGCACTTTTGGCCTGCAAAGCTGCCCTGGAGCTTGCTGACCCCGAAGGACATGCTTTCTTTCAGTGGTGTTTATGGCTTAGCAACTGCAGCTTGGGATAAAGACAGAACACTGGGTTGAATAGCATCCCACCAGAATTCATGTCTTTCTGGAACCTGGGAATGTAATCTTATTTGGAAATACAGTTTTTGCATCAATTTGTCATCAAGTTACAATGAGGCCACACTGGGGTAGGGTGAGCCCTAAATCCATGACTGTTGTCCTTATAAGAGGGAAATCTGGACACAGACACACAGAGAAAAGAAGGTCATGTGATGATGGGGGCAGAGATAGGAGTGATGTGTCTACAAGTCAAGGACGGCCAGCAACAGCAGATGCCGAGAGAGAGGCCTGAGATGGCTTCTCCCTCACAGCTCCCAGAAGGAACCAAGCCTGCCCACACATTGATCTCGGACTTGTAGCCTCCAGAACTGGGGGACAATCTGTTCCTGGACTTTGTGCCAGTTCCCACAAAGTGCCGGTTTGTGGTACTTTGATATCGCAGTCCCAGGAACCGCATACAGCCAGGAGGAGGACAGCATTATCTGTCACTTCCATCATGCTGCCACCACCCTCTGCTGGCTGTATTCTAGTCAGCCTTTTTGGTCTTCCCCCCTCCGTGCCTTTGCACAGCTGGGCCCTCTGCCTGGAACACTTGGTATGCCGAGTCCTCCTTGTTTTTCAGTCCTCACCTCGTCATGGATATTTTCCCTCTCTACCCAACAGAATACCCCTAAATTTCAACTGGCCAGAAGTTTCTTCCCTGTCCTCCCCAAATATTCCCTTTTCCCAGAAGATGTCCTGTCAACTAATGGTGCCACCCCTCCCTCAGTCAGCTGGAGTGTCTTGATATCCTGATCATGGCCCACTGAACCCTGTTCATCCTTTAGGGACCATCTCCAGTGTCATCGTCACTTCCAAGGGCCTGGTCAGGCAGGGGCTCCCAATGACAAGCCTCTGGACTCCAGCCCAATGATCCGTCCTACCAAGGCACTGTCCAGCCCACCCCTGGTAGGGTGGGCAAGAGGGCAAAGGAACAACTTTTCTGTAGCCCAGTAGCTACTTTTGCTGCAAAACCCCAGAGGCCTTGGAAACGCTGAAGCTCCATCTTGGGTCGGGGGCCGGTTTCTCTCAGCCAGGCTCCTGCCTATGCAGCATTGGTTGCCAGGGCCTTATGTGCCACCACTGCCACCCACGTGCTTCCTTGGCTTCCAAACAGAAGCCGCCAGCCCCTCACAACTCCCTCTACTCAGGGACAGTGACCGCATCCCACCCTGCGCCTGCTCTCCCCACACTCCACCCCTGCCAGTGGAAGACCTTCCCTTTGCCGACACTTACCTCTTTGCGATGAACGGGGCCGGTGTCTCCTGGGCAAGGCTGCTGGAAGAAGGCAGAAAGGTGACGAGTTGGGCAGAACCCACAGACAGGTGACATCAGTCCCAGTACCTTGCCTACCCTGATGGCGGCAGCCAGACCTCTCAGGTTTCCAGAAAGTAGATCTGAGAGTCCCAGAAGGTCTGGTTAGGAGGGCCCCTCAATGCCCCCGTCACCAGCCAGAGGAAGACCAGAGCCCTGAGGGGAAAGGAACTGGCCCAGAGCAGGGAGCGGGCTGGTGGTTGAGCCACAACTCACCTGGCACTCTTCTTGGCCGCCGACAGGACGTAGGAGTGCTCCCGGGGAGCTGTCTTCCTCACCACACTGCTGGCAGCCTCTGACCTGGGGTGGCACAGGGAGGGGGCATCTGATGGCATGAGGACGGGCTTGCTCTGCCAGCCTAGCCAGGCAGCTACTCGGGAGGCAGGGGGAGCTTTAGGGAGCTGCCCAAGACCCCACACGTAGAGGGCAGCAGAGCAGGCAGTCAATGCCTGGCAGCCTGGCTCTGGAGCTCTCGGCTCTTCCCTGGTACCTCCGAGGCCTGGGGACCCTGCTACTGTTGACTCCGCCCTTAGGACTGCCTGTCTGCTGGGCCTTCAGTATGGGGGGCTTTGGTGTGTTTCCTAAGTCACGGAGGGGCCAGCAGATGTTGGGAGTGAGGGCAGGCTGAGCTCGGGGCCTAGCTGCTGCCCAAGCATCCAACCCTCACTTTGGGACAAAGGGCATGGGCACCTCTGGAGCCTGGCCCTGCCCCCAGGCACATACAGGAGGCTTCTCCCAGGGCACCATGCACTGCCTATTTGGGTCCAATTTGCTCAGGAACCTTTTTAAAAAACTATAGAAATTCCTCATTACCTAGGTTCTGCCCTCTTAGAAGGTTCATAAGAGGGTCCCCTGGGCTGGCCCCGCACTGAGTGGGTAGTTCTGGGATTCCAGGAGTGCCAGCTGTGCTGGCAGCGACCCTCCAGCCAACAGAGTAGCACACGTGGTGCACCAGGCTTCAGAGACTTGGGTCCCGCCCTGTCCATGGGACACCCAGCAGGCACCGTTACCTCCGTTTCTGCTCATCAGAAGAGAAGGGCACCTCCTCGTCTTCAGCAGCCGCTGACGCTGAGCTGCGCCTGATGTTGTAGGGTGCCCTGTGGGGCGGGGGTTGAAGAAGCTGGCGGTTATGGCCCCTCCTCCCTCTACGTCTGCCCCTGCTCCCTGTCACAGGCTGCCACCCTCAGCGGCTTGGCTTCCTGACTTACAACAATGACAACACCGAAAACAACACGTGTTGGCATGGTTGCCCCTGGACTCTGCTCGCGCCACTTCTTCCTCTTCGAAAGCTACACTTGCTATCTGTCCCTGTTCCAACCCTTACTGTACCCCAGGACCCAGTTCAAGCCTCACCCCTTCTCCAGAAAGATTCCCTAGCTGCTCTGTGTCACTGGATGATGGTGACAAGGGACGAACAATATAAAGATGTGGGGCCCTGGGAATGCGGGCCCTGGGCACACAGGAGAGGGGCTTGGACAGGGGCCACAAGGGGAGCTCCAGAGGGAATCTCAAAGATTTTTATCCAAGAAGCAGGCCTGAGTTAGGCACAAAGTGCCCATAGGTGATAGGCTGCCAGGGCCAGCAGCATGCTTGGGCTCACCAGGTGCCAGCCCAGCTCGGCACAGCCCAGGAAACAGCTAGGGCCATGACCCATGACACTTTCTCCAGACCCACTAGCTCCTTCTACAAGCTTCCTACAGCCCCTGCTTTGCTTCACATCAGAAGTATAATGTGCACACTGTCCAATTTTCTGGAGCTTGTCAACCTCTGGTGGGTTCCAGGCCACAGTGGCAACGGGCAGTGATGTCAGGCCGACAGGACTAGCACTCCTGTGCTGTGCTCAGACCTGGCTGTGCTCAGAGGCAAGCAGCCAGCTGCCCTCAGTGGGCCCAGTGCTTGGGCTCGTCCTTGGAGGAGGGAACCAAGTTGGGTCCGTGACTGCATACTCACAGCTTCTTGTAATCCTCTGTGGTCATCCTGTAGCCAGAGGAGGAGGGGCGGGGAGGCCCAGCAGCAGCTGCTTTCCCCAGAGCGGCAGCGCTGCAGAGGCAAGGAATTTCTGTGAGTCTACCTGCAGGGCCCCTCTTGCTTCCAGATTTGCCTACATGGCCCAGCGGGCAGGTGGCAGGTGGACAAGGGGGTGCTGGCGCCCTTTCCTCTCTGCTCTCAGCCCTGCCAGATACCCAGAACATCTGTGCAGGGCAGCCCTCTTGCCACAGACAGACTCAGCCACCTTGGTCCTGCTTTTCTGACGAAGCCCAGGTTCAGCCTGGTGCCAGCTCAGCCTGTTGGGAAGAAGGTGGCCTAAAGCACACAGTTCAGCAAGTCAGGGCTCCCGCCCAGCCGCCTCCCGGTGCCTCTGTCTCAGTGAGCAGGGCCAGTCAGGACTGACCCAAGGAGAAGGGCACTGGTAGTGGTCCAGGGCCTTGCCTTACACAGGAAGAGACCCCCCACCCATCACCCCCTCAGTGACAGGCAGAGGACTCTCTCTGGCCTGAGCGTGGCCTGGGCCCTCACACCTCCCATGGGCCAACTGGCCAGCACCCTGTGAACACACCTTTTTGGAGCTCCGTTGGCCTTGGTGAAGTGCTGCTGGGGCTGAGACGAGCTGTCTACAGGCTTGGTGAACACTCCCCTAAAAGAGAGCCCGGGAAAAGCAGCTCCGTGAGCCCCCCTGGGAGAAGCTGGGGGCGGTGCGGGTGGGCATGGGGAGGTGGGCAGGGTCCTGTGGTCACGTACCGGATGATATAGCCAGCGGGAGCCCTCGTGCTCGGGGGCCTGCCAAGGGAGAAGAAGGTATGATGTGAAGCCAGGCTGCCCAGTGACGGCAAAGTGGGTTGGCTGCTGGGTGTCCCAGTGCAGGCAGAACAAGGGGAGCGACAGTGGCCAGCTGCTTCCCAAGAAGTCCAGCCACGCCTGCACCCCTAGCCAGGCTGCCTGTCCTTCTCTGCCTGTCTCCCTCATGCTCCCCAAGAAAGGTACCCCAGGCCGATTCTTCTGGGCTCTGGCTCACAGCAGGTGCCCAGGAAGGCATGTTCCACGGCTGGGCATTTATACAGAGGTGTCCCCTCCAAAGGCCGGCTTCTGCCTGTTCTGACAGCCCGCCTCACCTCCACTCTCAGAGCTGACCCAGCTCAGGTTGGAGGCTCTGTGCTCAGAGGTCTGGGGCTGAGGCGATGGCAGGCAGAGCCCCTAACCTGATCTGACCCCCTACTCTGCCCAGCGTCCTCCAGGAAGACTCATGAGGGCCCAAGGGGCATTGCTGCCCTTTCCTTCCCGCTCTGCTTGAGCCTCCCTCCCCCAGCCCGTGCGATGCCCACATCACAAGCCTTGATGGAAGTTTGGGACTGGAGGGCACGGCCAGGGCTTGGTCAGTGCCTGGAAAACATTAGACTCCACGTGCTGGTCACCTTCCGCCTGGGAGGAGGCTCAGAGGACTCAGGTGAGGGGTGTGGGCAGGCAAGAGCTGGTGGTGCTGGGGAAGCAGGGCTGTGAGTTCTGCGAACAGAGGCAGGAGACAAGGACTCGGCAGATGGCTCTTCTGTCCAGGAGCAGAGGAGCTTGGGGCTGGAGCAGCATGAGAGGGTCTTACAGGGACCCGTCCCAGGCAGCTGGGAGGGGCAGTGCAGAGCCCCAGTGTTCTCCATGCCCACGGACCCTGTCCTTAACAGGGCATGGCCTCCTGGGGGTGACCAAGTCACAGGAACACTTGGAGTGGAACCCGAGAAAGAAAGGTCACTTATCCCACGTGTTTTCCAAAAATACTCCCAAAGCAAAGCCCAGGCTGAGAACTGCACCCCCAAAGTAAACATACTCCCCAAAGAATAGATTATCTTTGAACTGTGCTCAGGCTCTGGCCAACTGCCGCTATCACAATCCGCAATTCTCTCTTTCATGCTCATCTCTCTGCTCAGGATGTGCCCGTGTTCCCGGCTAGGATGTCAGTTCCCTGAGGAGAGGGTTGTGTCCTCTGTGCTCAACACAGGACCTGGCAGGTAACAGGCGCTGAGTCATTGAGAGATTACGGGCAAGGGCATAGTTACTGAAGGAAGCCCCTGTGGCTAGCAGTGAACTTGGACCCCTGCCTTCCAGGTGCTGCCACTGCCTGTACCACCACCCCAGGAGGGCACTGGCCCTGCACTCAACTGCCAACTGCTGGCTCTTTGAAGCAAGGATCGAGCCTGAGTTTAGTGGTCCCCCTAACCCTAACGCCACACTTCTCAGGAGTAGTTCCTCCCCATATGGGCAGGATGTGCCCACCCTTCAGAGCCTCCCTGGATGCCATTATGCAAAAGTCCTTGAAATAGAGAGAAGAGCTGGTTCCCCCCCTCAGCCAGCTGTCAAGATATGTCATCTTGAACTTGGGAGACAGTTGGGGCAAGTGTGTGAGTCTCCCCTGGCACTTGGGACGCTGTGCTGATACAACAAAAAAGTGACAAGGAAGCTCGTCTTAGAGCTTGCAGGAATTTGCATAAAACTGAAGTTGTCCAGACCTGTGGGTATTGCCTTTTTAAAAATGTGCCTGATAATGTGTATTATGCAGAATACTCATTTGCTTTTATAATCCCATATGCTCTGGCAAAACTTAGCATTTTGGAGCTAAGACTTTATTATTATGCTCAGTGACAGTTTTGATCCCAGTTGACAGCTGAAGCCATGGACCTGGACCCAGTGACTCCTGCATTCCTTTTCCCAGGAAGCAGCAGAGTGGAAAAGCCATCCTTCCTGTGGAGTTCAAATGACTCAGTGTCCGCCAAAGGCTGCAGTACAGGGCCCACCCATCGGCCATCTGGGCACCACTTCTTACCTGGCCTTCGGGACCTCCCCAGCTGAAGAAAAAGATATGGCACGACTCCGGCCTGAGGGCAGCTCACTGAGGAAAGAGGGGACACAAAAGAGGGCGGGCACTGCATGTACCCCAGGAACTTGGCCCACCGTTCCCATCTCACCTTCTCCTTCCCTGGCCTGCGTCCACACTGCAGAGGCATGTGTGTCCACGCACGCCCTGGCAGCCGGGCCTTTCTCACCCTGTGACTTAGATTGAGTGTGGCCCATGGAGCGCCACCCCACGCCCAGCCTGTCGCTGCCGGCCCTCCTGGCCTACTGGACTTACAGGCTGTGGCTCTCCGGTTCATCCTGCTTGGTGATCCAGCTCTTGTCCCCTTTCAGTGTGGTGCGAACCTTCATCTGCTTGAGGACATTATTGCGCTCCTCCTCGCCTGGTGGCAGAGGCTTCCCTGGTGGTGGCAAGGCCAGGCAGCATCAGAAGCGGAGCCCAGCCCCAGGACCCCGAGGCCTCCTTTCCAGCCCTCCCAGTACATTGCTGTCACTCGGCTGCCCAGGCAGCGCTGTGGCCTTGCAGGGCAGGCCTGGAAGGAGGCAGCCACATGCCAAGCCCAGGACAAGAGGGCACCCAGGCCTCACCTTTGCCGCCTCCTCCGAGAGCTGAGATACTCATGGTGTTTGCTCTGAACGTCCCTTCTCGGTGGATTCAACAGGGCTCCTGGGGGCAAAGGCAAGCACATGGCTTGTCACTTCATGCATTTATAATGGCTCGTGGGTCACCGTATGGTCCTTGGCAAACTGAGACCACGCAGACTGTCCTTTGGGTGGAGTCTGGGCAGAGGCCGCCGCTGGGCTGCACACTGGCAAGCAGGGGCTCTCTGTTGGAGAGATGGCTGAGACAGGCAGACCACCAACCCTCTTAGAGACCTCTGATGGCCAGACTCCCGCCCAGCGAGTGAAGGGGAGGGGTGGAAGCAGTGGCCGACACTGGTGGACCCAGGAGGAGGGATGGGGGAAGGAAGGGGACAGGCTGGGAGATGGTCGCTTTGAGGGACCATCTCTCTCACTCCTTAGTCGTCATCTGACAGACCTTGAACGGGTCGTCTAACCTCTCCAGCCTGCCTCAGTGTCCTCATTTATAAAATGGGAGTTAAAAAAAAAGTCTACCCTTCAGGACTGCTGTGAGGACAGAAGGCACCAATGTTCTTGCAACTGCCCAACACTACCCAGGACAGCAAAGATCGAAGTGACTCTCAACGTGTCCTTGTTGGGAGAGGGGACCCTCGGGGGTCCTTAATCAGCACCAGCACAGCCTGGAGGTGTCAGCCCTGTGTAGTTCGGGGGTTGGGTCCATCTCCGGTGGGGAAAGCCTGGGGCCCCACTGCCAACTCCTCGTGGCCCTCGGGCATGAGGTCATGTTGGGGAAGCAGGGAACGTCCTGTGCTCTGCTTTCTCTTCCTCTGTCTTTTCGCCCTGCCCTCCCCCATTGTCTCCTCTCTGCCCCTGAGCCAGGTGCTGCCCTTCTGTGGCCCGTGAAGGGTGGGCCGTCATTGTCCCCGACACCTTCCAGCTCCAGGAGGCACTGGGGTGAGGAAGCCGGCTCTCCAGGATGGGACTGGCCCAGCACGGGTTTAGTCAAAGCAGTGACCCGCCACAGCCGGCCCCTTGGGCCTCAGGAGAGGGGCTGGAGGCTCAAGCGAGTGGGCGTGACAGGAAGCAGGGGCCCTGGCTCTGCCCACACAGTCCTAAGGCACAGCGACCTCCCTCTTAGGGGCCTGCCACCCTCTGGGCCCCTCCAGGGCCAGGCCCTGAGCAGCCGGGCCATGCTGCCAGCTGGCAAGTCCCGGGAATGTTTTCATGGAGGTCACGGGCACACTAAAACGGGCAGGGCAGGGGGCCAAGAGGAAACCAAATTTGCCACGTCAGCAAGAGCTGAATTTCCCATAAACTGCACCGAATGAGCAGCCCAGCAGGCCCGAGCCCTCTGAGTGCCAGGAACGGCACCTCATCACTGTGAATGGGAGCCCCGTGTGCCTAGCCCTGCACCAAGGATGCCACGTCAGGGTTCTACTGAGCAGAGCTCACTCCATAGGTGATCCTCGGACCACACTGCCCAATTGTCCCATCCCAGCAGCCCCTGGAATGGCCCCACTGGGCCTCCTGAGATCTTGGTCCCTCCGTCTCCTGGTGCTGCTGACTGACCGTGTGGCCTTGGGGGAGTCCCTCGCCTCCTCTGGGCCTTGGCTCATCAGTTTCCCCTCAACAAGCCTGTTGGCCACGTTGCCTAGAAATTTTCTGTCAAATCAGAAGCAAATAAGCCACTTACTTCCAAAATCAGGGCAGATGCATGAACATGCAGAATGACAGAGGCAGAGGGGCCATTGGGGACTCCCAAGCCAAAGGGGCAGGGATGCACCCAAGAGCCCACAGCAAAGGGTGGCTTTACAGCTTCTTGTCCCACCTCACCAGACAAAGAGCAGGACTGATGCTTCATCTCAGAAGTCAAATGTCTTTTTTCATGGAACAAGAAATCTGAGTCAGGAAGTAGAGTCTTCTCATGGGACTGAAGAAGAAGGCAGTGCCTTAGGACAAGGAGACTTTAAGGTGATGAGTCCCAGCCAGATGGATGCACACATGACATCTGAACCTATGTCCCAGCTGGACAGCTGGCTTCTCCCTCCACTTCACTGCCCGCCTTCCCTCCCCGCAACAGCCCTGGTTCAGGCTGCAGTGACTTCTGCCCTCCTTCTGGCAGCACTCACCGGCCCCTGATCCCTCCTGGCCCACATCAACCGGTGCTTCTCACCCAGCTTCTGCTGGTCCCCTACTGTCTCCAAGACTGGGGGCAAACTCCCCAGTCCCCTGACCCAGCCACTTTTCACACCTCAGTGTCAACAGTGTGCTCCAAGCGGACCACGTGCCTCAGCATCCCTGGAACGTGGCCCTGCCAAGTCAATCCCTGTGCCTTTGCTTATGCCGCTGGGCTGGAGGCTGGCGGGGGCCGTGTCATGACTTACCCAATAGCGCCACCACTCCTTTGAGCCAGGTCTCCTCTCAGACCCACCATCCACTCCCCTTGTCTGACCCTTCTCAGAGAGGAGGGCAAAGTAGCCGCCCAATCCGTGGGCGATCAGAAAACCCTCACTGCAGACAAGAGCAGCTTTGGAGGATGGGGGGCAGGTCAGTCAGGGCACCTTGTTGGAGGACAAGTCTCCGTGTGTGTCGAAAGCTTTAGAGAGGGCAAGCCCCTTGATCCAACAGTTCCCCTCACAGTAACCTCTCCTAAGGATTCAAGTGCATAAGTACAACACAGTATACAAGAGGGTGTCATCCCAGTGTAGAATATGATGGTGAAAATTTGGCAATAATCTAAATTCCCAATAGTTGTATTTAAACATATTATGATCTACTGTTCAAGCAAATAATATGCACCCATTACAAATGATATTGACATATGCTATATTTAACAAGCCTTCAGGTATATTGGTTTCCATATATCATTAAATGAAAGGCAGCTTTTAAAACCAGATGTGTAGGATGCTTCCATTTCCTTAAAAATACATTTACATAAAAATGCCCAGGAAAAGAAACAACTGAAAGGACATATACAGAAATATTTTGCAGAAGCACCCTTGGGAGCAGGCTCAAAAACACAAGAGACACAGTAGCAGAGAATGAACGCACTTTGCACGTGCAGGCTCTCTGCTCGCTCCCTCACTTGGGGAGAACTGACCAGGCATCGAGGATCCACACCACCCCCCTCCAGCCTGGCTGACTGTAGCCTTGGTCCTGCCCATCCATGGGGCCTTGGGATGTGGGTTGCCAGCATCCAGTCCAGGCATCAGGGCAACCCGCCAGCAGTAAGTACACCATCGTCTTGCTTCACTGTGAGCAAACTGGGATCGGGGAGGTTGGGAAACTGGCCCCAGGCCACACTTCCAACACTTTCAGAGGGTGGTGGGCCCAGCTAGAATCTGAGCCCCAGCTGTGGCTGCACAGTAGCCCTGCTGACCCCACACACGACGTCACGGAGTGCTCCTTGGAGCAAAATCCTGGGGTCCAGGCAGCTCAGCACCAGTATGGTTCCTCCAAAGCAAGGCACACGGCCCCAGCAGCTGGCTCACACCTGCTGCAGGGAGGAGACTCTTGGACTCAGGCCAGCCATGCACACGGTGCCTGCCTGGACTCCCAGCCTCACTACCAACTCTGAGCATCCGACCCCAGCATCCTCTCTGAGGTGGGCAGCCCTCGCCCTGCAGCCGCGGACTCTACCCTCTCCACGTCCAACACGTCAAGGTCTCTTATGCCCAGGGCTTGCACCTGAGATGCAGGATGCAAAATTCAAGAAGACATGGGAAGAGAGAAACTGTTCTGCACCTCCCCACTCACCCCACGCAGAAGGTGGAGAAAGAGATGAGATGGACGCTACATCACTGGAATGTTCCATCTCCAGCTGCCTTCAAAAGTGGGGCAGGAGGCCTCCCGCCTGCCCAGGCCTTCCAGTCTTCCTCTTCGTCTGGGCACTTGGGCTTCTCCCAAACGGTCCTAGGCCCTCCTGGCCCACGAGGCCTGCCATCAGGAAGGGCCACCCAGCCTGAGAGCAAACACTGCCCCCCAGGCTCACAGTGCTGCTCCTCGTCCCTAAGGGGCCTCACGCGGCTGCAATGCTGTCCCACTCTCTGAGCCTCATCTGTGAAGTGGTGCTGTGCCACCAAGCCCGTGAAGCTACTCGCGGGGTCTCCTCTTGGCAGGACGCCTCCAAGCCAGAGCATGTGCCACTCGCTGGAATTTGGTGCCAGTTCTGCCCCATGCCATGGCTTGGTGTCTGGATGCTGGCGGGTGTCCTCACCTCCCAAATGGCCCATGTGAGCACCGGTCTAGTCAGGGCAGCCACTCTGTGCACCATTTCAGGACTATGGCCCCACTTCTACCTTGAGAGGGAGAAGTCTTCTGAGTCTTTAGGAATTCTCACATCGCCTTGCCCAAGGGCCTGGCCTGGGCCACCAAAGGAATGGGTGGCTTATGTGCCACCTTCTACCTCAGCTATCCCTCATGGCACAGCCCTGGATCCTCACTAGATGAAGCCTCACTAGGCAGGACCCCTTCCCGTGCTAACTCCCAGGGAAAGGGCTTCCAGCCCTGATTGGATAGCCAGAAGCAAGGAGCCAATGAGGGGCGTGCACGGAGCCTGTGGTCCCGGCCACAGCGAGCCTGGTGGCATCAGAGGCCAGCAGAGCTGATGCAGGCAGACTAGCATGAGGGAGGGAACTGGGAGAGCTGGCAGACAGTGATGCAAATGCTTGGCTGATGTGTAAGGAGACAGAGATGGAGAGAGAGACAGCGAGCAGGGGTCACCCTGTCACCCCACAAGGACGTGCTGTGCCTCCAAAATGAGAAAACTAACTCAGAGAAAGTTTTCTAGAATCGCCAACCTGCCTGACACCCCATGTCGTGCACATCCACTTTCCCAAGCAGGCCTCTGTGTGTCTCCCCTTGCAGCTACCAACTTGACAAATGGCCTCGAGCTGCTGTCCCCACAGCTGGGACGGGCTGGCTTCTTCCAGACAACGGGAAGGACACCAAGGTCAGGGCAAGGCGGCCGGGCCTGAGAACACAGGCAACCCTGCCCCCAGGTCCCTGCCCAGGATCCTTGTGGCAAGGGCTTGTGTGAAAGGAGACGGCAGGCTGAGTGACTGCTCTTCCCCCGCCCTGGATGGCAGTGAGATGAGCGGAGGGCAGTGCTGGATGCCAGGCAGGGACCTCCTAGGTAAACTGGGAGGGAAGAGGAACAAAACCTTTAGCCGTGCTTTCCAGGAGCACAGAACATCGTTTCACACGCAGGAGCTGCAGCCAGAGGGCACAGCTGTTGGGGCTTGTCTGCAGGTGTGTGTGCTGGGCGCTGGCCACTGTGAACAGGCAGGCGTGGGCGCGCCACTGGCAGAAGAGCGAGGGGCGGGGCTTCTTCCCCAGAGGTGAGCTGTGACACTCTGCACCCAGGGAGCTGACAAGAAGCCCGGCTGTTTCCTCACATGTATCGACCTCCTGCGGGACCCCATCTCCGGCCGGCAGGGATCAGACGCAATTCTGTCTCTTGGCACCAGAGCCCACGGCTCAGCTCCGGGCAGACTCATTAGGTGTGGGTCAGGAGTCAGAGTGAGGAAGCAGCGGGACAAGGCAAGAGGGCAGAGCCCACACGGTGACCCATGCAGCCAAGCCTAGCGACCAAATACAGATGTGACGAGGACATCTGGAAGATGTCATTGAGGCTTTGGGCCACCCAGGGGCTGGTTGCTGGGCCAACTTTAGGCCACGTTTCCGTAAAGCTCTGTCTGCGGGCATTTTTATGCGGCTCTGGGGCAGGGACTGCTAACAGCCGCAGGGCCCCGAATATGGCCTCCCCCATCACTTCAGCAGAGACACAGCACTCCTATCTGGGGCGGGAGGGAAGAGGTGAAGTGGTGAAAAGTCCCTTGTTTCCCAGCAGCTTGTTCCTGAGACGGGTGGACCCAGCCAGTTCTGATGCTTCAGCTGGGCGCTGTCGGGGGGTCTCAGAGAAGACAGCTGGCCTGGGAGGAAGCAGACTCCTTCCTTCCACGGGGCCTTGGCTCCGGATGAGGGTGTCATGACTAAACCATGAAAAAACAAAATCTGCAAGGGGGACCTCAGCTGTCACACCTGTCCCCTCTGGCCCTCTATGACAAACAGCCTGAGGCTCCGGGCTGCCAGAGCCTGCGTTGCTCCCCTGGCCAGAGTCCCTCCATGCCTCCCTCCTGGCCCAATTCAACCTGGGGGCTGCCACCCTCAGCGAGAAGGGGGTGGGAGGGAGGGAGTGAGGACACCTGTGCATGACCTCCCAGGCCGTGCCCCTCCTCACCTGTCCAACAGCTCTACCCACCAGAAGACTTGCCCCGCTGATGGTGGCCACCTCCCAGAAGAGACACCTGGGTCCTCTTTGGGTGTGTTTCAAGCAAATGCCTTTAAGCTTCAACATAAGGGTCCTCCCTAGTGTGTAAGTGCCCGTGAGAGGCCCCTCTCAAGGTCCTTCAGGGTAATGAGGTGTCCCAGAATTGGGGAAGTCTGCATTACCAGGGGATGGGTGACACCAAGGTAGTCAAAGCCCACCTGCTGGAGAGCCCTGCCTCTACCCAACGGGCAGCAGGTGCCTTCACCCACCCTGTCCTGCCTTAGAGAGCTTCCCTCCACAGTTGGCCTGGCAGCCCCTTGAGCCTGAAGGGGGCAGCAGAAACAAAAGCTGACAACGCAGTGGGGACACTGCTTGCTCAGAGCTGAGCCGGCCAGGTCCATCATCTGTCACTTCACAGGAGGGGCACACATGCTGTTTCTTCCAACTCGGGTGCAAGGGAAAGAGCAAGAGACACGGAGTCCAAGTCCTGTTCTGTCACCGGACATGTCACTTACCCCCTCCAGCTGAAGATGAAGCCCCAGTATCAAAGCGCTCCCTGACCCCTGCACCTGGCCGTGGGGGGAAGGCACAGGCTTCAGTGCAGCTCATCACCAGGGCCACAGCCTCCTGTCCTTCCTCTGCAACATCCCCGGAGGTCAAAGGCCTAGCATCGTAGGGAGGGCCCAGGTTGCGCTGGGCTAAGAAAGGCCTGGACCCAGATGAACGATGCTGAGGCCCCAGGCAGGACGTATGAGGGGGCTGGGGACCCCTGTTTGGGTGTCCTCGTCCAGTCCTTTCTCAAGGCACACACTTGGCTGAGTGTCAAAGTTTGGACCCAGGCTGACTTAAGCCAGCACTGGGTCAGCTGACCTGATTCCCCAGGCCAAAAGGGCTGGAACGATCAAACGTCCCATTTTATGAGGCAGTCTCCTGAGACCAAGTCTCATGAATGAGGACATCCTGATTCCCAGTCTCAGCAGCTGGCAAGAGGACAGCCAGCAGACGGCTTGCTTTCCTCCAGGGGTTCCTGGGATCCAGAGATTCTCAGCAGCAGTCCAGGGGGAAGGGGCCCTTCAGAGGCCTTCCGGATCGATGGCTGAGCAGCTGGGTTATGTCCAAGCCCCTCAGTTGGCTGCACAGCACACACAGCTCCCAGGAGCCCTGGCCGGCCTCTCTGGCCTGTGCGAGCGACAGAGCGGAGCATCTCACCGGCCCGTGAATGCTCCAGCCCCAGGCCTCCTGCCTGGAAGCCAAGGGGTGGCAGGAAGGAGGCGTGCCACATGGAAAAAAGAGCTGGAGGAGACTTGGGTTCCAGAGAGGGAAAATGTAATATGGAAAAAAAATGCATTGACTGGGGGGAGTATTTGTAAATGTGCTTTACAGGTAAATGACTTCTGCATGAAAGTCTGGAATTTCACCTCCCCTCATCCCACCCCCAACACCCCAGAATCTAGACTTCTCAGCGTCAGCACCAGAGGGGCCCTGGGAGGCAGACATCTGAGGCTGGTCAGCTCCCTCCGGGTGGTGGGGAGCTTGAGCCCCAAGAGGACAAAAGGAGCCACAGCCACCCAGCCACACATCACTCCTGTGCCCATTTGCTAGCTCTCAGCCGGCCAGATACAAGCAACTGCTTTGGGCAACTGGGCCATTTCAGAGGTGGCTTGGCCTCAAGGGCCAGCAAGGGTTTCTGGCCGGACCCTCTGAGATGTCTCTGTGGAGGCCAGGGGGCTGGGCGGGGCCAACATGCTGGGGACAGCAGGGCCCATGCATGGGCCTCACCGCACACAGGACCCTTTGCCGGAGCCACGTACATGAGCTATTCCCAGGGCCGTGGCCTCCCCTGCTGTGCCAGGAGAAGGGGCCCAGACAAAGCCCAGGAGCCATCTTGTGGGGCCTGGGCCAGCTCTGTCCCTCCCACCACACACCCCAGCTGTCTCTGCAGCCCAGAACCAAGGTGGTCTTAAGCTCATCCCAGTGGGGCAGAGACGCTGTCCACATCTGCACAGACAGTCAAGGGGGTTGAAAGGGACCCAGGGGTCATTGGAGCCCACTTCCACCCCAAACAACTCTTCCCACCCCAGGAATACACCCTCTCTACTGCCACCCATTCAGCCTTTGCCAGAGCAGGCCCAGTGACAGGGAAGTCCCCTCCCTTTTCCCCTCACTGACATTGGCCAAGGCTGATTCCTTCTGTCCTAGTCACAGGCGATCACGAGTGACGCTGCCCTCTCCCTTCCCAGTCCCCTCCTTTCTCACCTTCCTGTCCACCCCAGACCCAGCGTTCCCTGAACTCCAACCCTATCTCTTATCGCTGTCCTCACTTTTGGATGAGAATATGGAGACCCAGAGAGGAGAAAGTGTTTGCCCAAGGCCACATATTCATTTATTCCATAACCCTTTATAGAAAGTGGAAGCCAGGCTAGGTGCTGGGTAGACAGACAGACAGGATCCTAGAGCAGCACTGCATTTCCCAGGAAGGTGCCCCTGGCTCGGGCCCTTCTGAAAGAATGAAAGAATGAGTAGGAGCTCACTGGGCAGAAGTGATAAGGCAAGTCCTGGTTTTTTGTTTTGTTTTGTTTTGTTTTTTTCAGTCTTAAACCGGGCGCTGCCTGATGTAAGCATTTACACCAGGGATACCCGTTCCGCTGCTGGGAATCCTCGGTCACATCAAGCTCCGTGGGAAACGGACCTAGTCATCAGAAAGTGGCGAGCTGAGCCAGTGATCACAGGGACCAGACCAAGGCTGCTGGACCGAGCACGCGAGGTGTGCCCACAGACGTGGCCAGAGCCAGGGACTGCCAGAGACAACCAGCAGCAGCGTGGGGCCTGCCCACCGTTGGCCCTGGAGGCCAGGCCTCCTCTTGGACCCAGGGTGTACCACAGAGCCCCACAGCCACCTCAGCTGCCACCACCAGCAGCCCCAGTTCCCGGCTCCCTCTTGAAATGGGAAGTGAGCACCCTCCCCACAGGAAAAGCCTAGGCAGTGTTTCTGAAAGTGGCCTCTGGGTCCCTCTGGCATCCAGGTCACCGGGGACGTGTGCTTAAGTTGCAAATTCCTGCTCTCCCCACCCCCATTAGACTTTGAGAATGACACCCACAGGGCCTCTCGTCCTTTCATTTTCCAGTCCCTTCTCCACCCAGCCCTGCCCCTCCTGCTTCCCTACCCCTGCCCTCCTCAGCCCTCAGTCTGCCCTGGGCCCCAGCGCCAAATACGGACGTGCGTATCTGTGAGATAAGGTAGCCTGGCTCTGTTCCTAATCCTCAAATGAGTTTTGAGTTCCTCTCTGTGCCTCAGTTTCCCTTTGGAAAAATGAACTGACACCAGCCCTGCCCACCTCCTGACCCTGCCATGACCACTGGAAGGTGACGGTCACACAAGTGCTCCCACGTCAACTTCCCCCTTCCTGAAGAAAACGATCAGAAATGTTCACAGTGGGGGATGCAGATAAGGGAGTTCTTGGTACCATTTTTACCACTTTTCTGTGAGCTTTTGATTAATCCAAGATAAAAGTTAAAAACAAAAACATTGAAAATTGTCAAAGAAAGCAAATCAGATATGAGTAGGCATCCAGAAATGACCCAAGAATTAAGTGTTCTGTAGCAAATCACTGAACTGTGGGTAGACACAATATGCATCGTTGGCATAGACTAGCAGGGCTTTTAAAACAGTTTCTCCTCAGGTGGGGAGGCCACAACCCTCCCAATCTGGCCTCAACCTCAGCCCTGGCGACCACGGCTCCTGGAGGAGGACAGCTCTGACAGCATACGGGTGACAACCTGGGGCCTCCAGAGCTTTCGTGATGCGCTCAGGTTTGCACAACTAGACTGTGGTCGAGCTGGTGTCTTAACCCAGTCTGACCTCCGAGCCGCGTTCTTACCGCTAGGCTGTAAAGGCGCCTCTGTGTCCTATCACACACCCTACGACCAGCCATCTCCCATCGCCACTTCACAACCCTCAGCAGCAATGGTGCCAACCTCTCCTGAGTGTCACTTTCAGGCGCATGGGTCCCTGTGTGGCTGCTCTTGTCCTGGCATCAGCCAGCTCTCTGCGGGCGCAGCAGGAATGAATGCAGAATCCCTGATGGATCCCAACCTTAGGGGCCCAGAGACCCGGGGTGCCATGTGGGCTGCTGCTCAGGACTCTCCCCCAGCCACGGTCCTGTCCAATGCCAGGGGGGCCTGGCAGTTGGGGCAGCCTTGCTCAGCAAGCAGAAAGCAAGCTGCTGTTACGCATGAGCTGGCACCTCATGAGCTGTGGCTTGAAGCAAGATCCAGACCAAAGGGATCAGTCAGCCGTGGAGGCTGAGTGGGGATGGGAGACGGCAGGCTTCCAGCTTCCAGGGTGCACTGGGCCAGATTTGAAACTTTTTTGGGCACGCAGCTGAGGGCAGTTTGGGGACCGGGTGCCAATGTCTATGTAGCCAGGTTGCAGGCCCGCTGCTGGGGGCCCAGAGTCTCTGTCCTGCTTGGTTTTAGAAGGCCACAGGGGCGCTAAGCAGAAACGCAAGGCAGGCTGAAGGAGGCTGAGGTGAAGCATTGGCTGCTCCTGGGGTCACTGCACTCTGTCTGGAATCTGGACTCGAGTTGATGAGGAAGGGAGGTTGGACAATTTCTTTACTGAGTGGCCTGTCTCCTTGGGGCAAGGCTTGCACCTGATTTCTCTCCAGGGCCCCGCTGCCTAGCTCCGGGTGGAACATAGAGGGCTTAGGAAGAACTGGCTTTGGTCTTTCCTCCTGCTGCTTCCAAGTCCTCCTCCTCCAGGAAGTTTTTTCTGATCCTCCCCTACCCCAGACTCCCACAGCCCCTTGTGCTTATGCCACCTCTGTCGCTGACTTGTGCGTGTCCAGAAGGTGGGAATGAACAGATCCAGAGCACCTACTGAGTGCCTGGCTCTGTGCTGGGTGCCTCTCATCAGCTCCCCACAGTTGAGTACAGAGCCCCCAGCCCGGCCCCGGCTTCTCAAGGCCAGGCCAGGAAGGCACACGGGCTGGGGCTGGGAATTAATGGAAAGTGGGGGTAGGGCAGGTGAGGTGGATCTCATCCTGGGGCGGCCCAGGGGTGATGAGGTGAACAGGCCAAGTACCAAGGCCTACCTGCAAGCTGGCTCCTGGGCTGTGCATCCATCTCCCGGCCACTTGCTTCTAAGTGGTGAGCAGGGCCTCTGAGCTGCCCCTGGTTTTTTGGATGAGGCAGTGGAGGCCCTGGGAAGGTAGGACACTCCTCCCCCCCATACCGCCGCCTTCCACCACACCTCTAAGTGACCTGGTGAGGAGGGAGTGGGAACCCAGAGCCCCTCCCCACTGTCCAGGCCCTGCTCCCGTCCCCAGCCAGGTACCACGATCAGAAGTCCAAAAGGCCATGAGGCCCGGGCACGACTGGGTCCAGGTGTCAGAGGCCTGAACCACCGCTAGGTGGGTTGTGAGGGGCTCTCTCTCAGGGTTCGCTGAGTGGTCCTGAGATGTGGCCTTCCACGATGTCAAGACTAAGTGCAAACGGCTCAGTGCAAACACAATTCCTGTTGCACCTCAGATGTCCCAAACCCCAGGCACAACCACTACCGACCTCATCTGAGACCCCAGCAGCCCTGGGTGGGAAGCGACCTAGTGTCTTACCCCCTTGGACCGTGGAGCTGCTGCCTGGGCTCAGAAGCAGCAGAGTGGACAGAGCAGCTGAGCTTTCAGTCTCTTTCCAAGGCAGAGGTATCACTCTGCCTTTCCAAAGAGGACAAGGCTCTTGGCTCCCCTGCCCCCATGAAACAATCCAGCCACAGAGCCTACTCACTGCAGATCCCGTCGATAACACCCAGCGGCGCTTGATTCGGCGCCTTCTGTCTGAGAAGCTACCTTCCCAGTGGCCCTTCAGGGACTGCCCTGTGCCCAGCACATGCTCATCACAAGCAACCGGTGAGCCTCCTGCTCTGGGCTCCAGGGTGGGCTGGACTCTGGGTCTCAGTTTTCTCATCTATTAAATGGACACAGGGAGAACTAGCTGATGTGAGATAGCACCCTGGCTCCAGGCCATTTACTAACAATCAAACCCTCTCTTCCAGAAAGAGTGAGGACGCCGGGACCAGGCCAGCCTTAGGTGCCTCTCTCCTCAGTCTCTTTGCTCAAAGTGAAAACCAGAAAACTAAGTACCCTGCCTCAGCCGGCAGAAGCCCAGGAGGGATGCTTAGAGAGGGTGAAGATTATGGATGGGGAAACTGAGGTCCCGAGTTGTCCCTGTCACCCGGCTCATCACTGGCCGGGTTCCCCCCGCTGACTCTGCCGGCCGCGCCAACGGCGACTCGACAGCCCTACCTGGCACAGGTGCCCAGCTCGCGGGGCGGGCGGAGGGTCGGGCGGGCGCGGGGCGCGGACTCCCTCAGGTGGGCAGCGCCGGCCGGGCCGGGCCGGGCCGGACAGCGGACGCGGGGTGCGAGGCGCGGCGGGGAGCGCGCAGGGCGGCGAGGAAGCACGGACTGGGCTCGGCCTGCAGGAGAACAAACAGGTTTTCTCCTGCGCCCGAGCCTCGCCCCTCGCCCCGCCCCTCGGCCGGCCCCCTTCCTCTGCCCTCTCCCGGGGTAGGTAGATGCGCCTGGCACATTCCGCGCATTCTCCCGCCAGTGTCCTCGGCCCGCCCGCCCCTTCCCGGCCCCGCCCCGCGGGGCTGCTGGAGAAATCAAGGCCCGGGTTCCCCGCACCGAGCCCAAAGCGAGCTCCAGAAGGCTCTGCCGCGGTGGAAAACTTCCAGGCAAATTCCTCCGGGCTCGCGGCCCCGGGCTGGGAGGCCTCCGCCACGTGAAGAGCCCGGGCTGCCCAGTTGCGCCCCTGCCCGCGCCCGACGCGATCTGGCCCCCGCTCGGGGCGATGACTTGCACAGATGCTGCGGGTTAATTCTGTCGAGAACTACTGTTCCTAGATCCATTTTACAGATGGAGATCCCAGACAGGGGCGGGGAGGGGGCGCTGGGGGATGTCGGCTGAGATCATGCAGGAAGTCCCGGAGGCCGGGAAGGAGAATAAAGTGGAAGAGCCTGCTCCCCGGCCGCGCCTGAGAAGTTCTCACCCTGGAAAACCATCCTGGGGGGACTTGGGGTTCCCAAGACACTGCAGTGAACACCCTGTCAGCCAGCCAGGCCACCTCCACAAGCTGGGTGGGGAGACACAGGCAGACCCCGAGGGCCAGTGAAGTTTGATAAGTGTCATTCAGTCCTGCTTTTGGAGTACTTGTGTCATTGTCATGCTTGCGGAGTACTTGTGATGGTTAAGGCACTGGGCTGGGGGCTAGGATGGAGGGAGCGTCAGAAGAAGCCCCTAACCCTACCTGTGGGGCTTGTCCAAGAGACCGCACAGAGTTGGCCTATGAGGATGACAGGATCAAAACGATGGACCAACAGGTTCTTCTTCATCGATCCCTGCCAAATCGATGTCCTAAAGGGCCCTCCAATCCATCCACTTCTCTCCATGCCCACTGCCATCACCCTAGTCCAGGCCTGGGCTCCAGGATCAGCCTCCTCGGTGGTTTCCCTGCCTCCGGTCTTGCCTTCCTCCCCGTCCAGTCTCCACACAGAAGTCACTTTAAGACTTTACATGTGGCTCCACTGCCTGCAGCTCTTTGATGGCTTCCCATTGCTCTTGAGATAAAAGGAAACTCTTTAAGGGGCTCAAGGATTGGCCGTGCCGACCTCTCTGCAGACCCAGCCCCTCTCTCCCTCGGTTCAGTACATTCCAGCCACACTCACCTCCTTCCCCCTTCTGAATACATCCTGTCTCCTTGAGGCTTTTGCTCCTGGCACCACTCAGACTCCCCAGAATGTCCTTTGTCCCCTTGTCTGGTGAGTGAACTCATAGTCATTCTTCAAAACTTTACTCAAGTGTCTAAATCCTCTCCTGACTCTACAGGCCACCCAGGGTTGGGGGGGGGAAGATCACTTCCTTCGTGCACTCCCCCAGTTCCCTCTGACTACATCAATCAAGCATAGTGGCTGTCACCTTTTATTGTTCTAGATGATGAGCCTGGGGAGGGTAGGGCCCTGTCTGAGTCATCACTGGGACAAGGAAACCAACATGGCAGGTTGGAGGGGATTGAGAGGTGATTGAAACTCAGGAAGCTGTCCTTGTTTTCTTGGGCTTTATCAGGTAGGGAGGAGACTGCCCTGTGTCTGTGTGAATATGTGTGTGGGGTGTGAGGGTGGGGAGTGTATATAAAGTATAACGTCACCTCAATTCATCTGTGTCTCTTGCCAACAAACGTTTCTCTGCTTCCAGTCTGGTGGCCAGCATCTAACACCTTCCAGCCCCCTGACCTCATGCTGCTGGTGGCCATGGACTTGGCTTGGCATCCTCGCTCCGAAACATACTCACTATATGACCTAGGGTGTGTTTCCCCCCTCTCTGAGCCCCCTTACCCTTCCAGAGCCCCAAGCTTAAAGAAGTAGAATGGAGAGGACAAGAGGTGAAGGAGTAGAGGTGAGGATGAGAAAGAGGGTGGCCCTTCTCTCTAAGGCCACCAGTAAGAAATGGTAAGCTCACTCCCGAGCCCTGAGTCTGGTTAGCCAGCTAGAGAGGACAGCAAGAGTGCTGTTCAAAGCCACCAATGGCCAGTCAGCGAGGGCTGCCCCGGGCTGGGCTGCCGTGGGGCCTCAAGCTCTTCCCATATACCGGGTGATTCAGCCCCTGCCAGGTCAGATCCGCCATGACAGTGCCAGTCGGCCTTTCCTTAACTCTTCCCTCCCTGCCAGGCTTCCAGCCCCGCATCTGATCTTGCCTGCAGACGGGTTTGACTCGAATGGTAAGCGCCTTGCCCTGCCCTGCCCTGCCCTGCCCTGCCCACCTGTTCACTGTCCCAACACAGCCCCCACCGCCCCTGCCAGGGCCACCCCAAGCCACGTCAGCCAGCGTCCGTCCGTCTTTGACTCCTTGCCCTCGGGCACGTGGACCCAGACACACCAAGTGCTCTCGTCCCAGCAGGCCACTGCACGCGAGGTCCCCTTGCTGGTGACCTCTCACCCATTTTCAGCCGTAGCACTGGCTCCTTCATGAACTTTCCCTTGGCCCAGAGCTCGAGGGCCAAGACCCTTGTGGCTGCTGGCTGCCCCCAGACTGGGCTCACCCCCTGTCCGGCTTGAGCTTGGCCCTGTCCTTTTCTACTCTCAGCTCCTCTTGTGCCTTGACACCCATCTCTAGCTCCAAGGCTGGCCAGCCGCCCACTCTGGCAGAGTCCTCCTGAAGGCCCCCAGCTTGGGCAGTCTCCCCACGACAGGCAAGCCCTCAGCAAGGTCCTGCTCTGAGGCTACCAGTGCTGCCTCTAAGTAGGGTGGGCTGGAGGGTAGGGCCAGGCTGGGCTGCCTGGAAGGTAGAGGCAGGAATGGGCAGGTGTTGACCCCCTATATGCTGAGGGGAGCCATGAGCCATGAGCCGGCAATGGAGGCAGATTTTTTGGGAAGCAAGCAGATGACAGGGGGACAGGTGACTGTCTGGAAAGAAGTGGCCACCAGGGCTCCTCCGCCCCAGGATGGCCCCATTCAGATCTCCAGGGCTGGGAACAGAATGCAGGCAAGCCAGTCTAGCCGAAGAGTTCCCAGGTTAGGGAGGAGGACCATGGGTGGGGCCCCGAAGCCAACACACGCAGAGTGTCCCCACATTGGAGGGGAGTGGAGACCAACAGCTGACCCAAACCCTGCCATGGTGCAAAGGGGGAAACAGGTCCAGAGAGGGACGGCATGCAGCAGCGGCCACACAGCCAGTCTGAGGCAGAGTTGGGACTAAAACCAGGGCTCCAGTTGCTGTGGATGGATCCCTCACCCGGCTAGGGTTCTCAGGTTCACGTGTAGGGAGGGCCGGGCTTCTGTTTGCACCCTAATCCCCTCCTTCCTTCCCTTCTGCTAGGGCCCGCCCTGACACCTCATCCTCCTAAGCTCTTCAACCAGTCTCCACTTGCTGGGTGACTCCATTGGCTCCAAGCAGGGTGGGTCCCCTCGGGGCAGGGGTCCCCAGGCATGGTTGTAGCCACAGGGGCCCCTGCGGAGTCCCGAACCTGCAGGCCAGGTCTCTGAGTCTGTAAGCAGCTCTCTGTGTTGCTGGGAGGTGGTCCAACCCTGCACTGCATGGATTGAGACCCCGCCCGCCCTGGCAAACGTACATACTCTCGCTCACCAAATGCCCCATTTAGGACCTCCTGTCCCCCACCACACTGCAAGCCCCACTGCACCCAGAGACCAGTCAGACCCAGTCCTGGCTTGGAGTAGCTCCCAGCCTGGTAGGGAAGGCAGACCAGTTCAGCTCCAAGGGGCAGAATCCACACCCGAGGATTTCTTGCTCTGTGGACAGTGGCCCCACCAGGAGCAGGAAGGTTGTACAGGCAGGCCTCCCCAGACACATGGACATCTCCCACCCCTGCAGCCTGGACTCCCCACTGCCTTTTGAATCTACTACTTTGGATAAGCCCAGGAAACGCTCAGCCATTGGTCTTGGCCTGTGTGACCTGATGCCCCCAGAACGCAGACTGCCTTTTGTCTCTGGCTCTGAAGCAGCCCCAGGCCAGGCCTCCGGAGCACGAGTGCACGAGCCGAGCCAAGACCTCGCTGGCAGATAATCCCCACATGCCCTGAAGAATGGCTTTTTGCTGCTTTAAGAATCATCCACAGATCGGAAAAAAGAATGTTCTAATTGGAAAACCTCCCCGCCATGGTTTTCCGGAGTTTTAGTACAGTTGGCCGGCAAGGAGGCTCCTGGGATGAGGAGGAAGGGAAGTCATGAGGAGGAGAAAGTGGGCTGGCTGCCCAGCGCCCCCTCGTCCCCCGAGCTCAGCAGCCTGGGGAATCTGGAGGCTGTCTGGTCCTGCTGGGAGGCCCTCCGCCGAGCCCGGCCCAAGCCCTGTCCCCCAGGGACCCCACTGTTGCCCCAGAAGCCGCCCAGGCTCGCAGGACCCTCTGGCAGGACTGATGCCCCCTGGGCGTTGTGAGCATGGGCCAAGAAGATGAAAGGTGTGGAAGCAACCACCTGCGCAAGAAACAGGAAGGTGCCCCCAGACCTGACTGGGGCCCTGGGCTGGGAGACCTAGCCGAGGATGCAGGATGCATGGGAAAACTGACTTCTGAACAACTAGATCTGTCTGGAGAGGGAGGACTCTCTCGCTCAGGGGCCCTGCTAAGCCTGGGCTGGCTAAACGACTCGTGGGAGAAGCCGAGGCTACGGCGACCTGAAGGTCTGTCCAGCTCCAAGGGTTGCTGATTTGTGCCTTTGGGTCAAGCATTGACCTTGCACTTGGGCAATGCCCACCTGGGAAGGGGAAATGCAGTGGATCCTTGAAACTCCTTCACACGGGAGCACCAGGTTACTGAGACTCACCTTAGTTTTTCCAAAAACCTCCCTGTGTGCTTAGACTGTAACCTGTACTTGGGGACTATGAACTTGACCACATGGCTCTAGGCTCCCTGGCATTGTGCCCTCCACCGCTTCCCTTTCTCCCCCGCTTGCCCCCTTTGTGACCTTGAAGACTGCAGCTCCCTCACCAGCACACCTCTGTAGAGCTCCACTGGCCACACGTGGCTATTTAAATTTAAATGAATTACAACGGAATAAAATTGAACCTTCAGTTCTTCAGTCACAATAGCCACATTTAGCCCCATGGGGCCAGTGGCTCCTGTAATGGACAGTTCATCACCGCAGAAAGTTCTATTGGACATTGCCACTCTAGCTGCTTCACTTCTCTTAAGAGGGAAGCTCTCAACTGCCTCCTTAACTGAAGCCGGGGTCCCTCCACTAAGCGAGGTGCCCCCGTAACCTGACCCAAAGGAGGCGTTTCCTTCTCCCACACCCCACCTACCTTGGGGTAGACTATTCTGTCCTTGGATGAAAACCTCTCCTCCATCGAGGCTCAGGCCAACTGGCTAACGCACTCTCCAACATTCAGTCAAGTCTTTGCAGTGGGCTCATTCTTCTTTTCCACCCAGACGTCACTGCATGTGAGAAAGTGATTGCAAGAATGGGACAGGACAGCAGTGATGTGGAGTAGTGAGTGTGACGCTTCAGCATCCCTGCCTGTGGACCATCGATCCTCAACCCTCAGGCCTCCCAGTTCTTCGAACCTGACATCTCTGAAGATACTGTCAAGTCCACGGCAGCTGCCTCTTCCCACAGGGACAACCTACATCTTGTTGTCACCTCTGGAGACTCTATGCGGGGCTTCCACTTTCTGACCCCTGTCTCCTCTCTTTCTACTGGGCTTGTTCAGCTACCTCCTGATGAAAGATACCACCAACTATCTTTCCAGCTTATGGAGACCTCCCGTCTGTTGGTCTGCTTTCTTCCCATCCATTAGCCCTTACTTCCCTTCCTTTCTCTCCCTATCCAGCATAGAGTCAATGGCCCATCACTTCAACACCTCTTTTGCTAACATCTGAATTTCCCTTGCTTTGTTGTCCCTTTGTCACCTCCACCTGACACTGCATCAAATCTGGACAAATCTAAACATCTGCTTTCCCCCTGCCTGCCCCAAGGTGATGAAGGTGCTGGCAAAGTTCACACAATCATGCAGAATGGTGCCAATGTAAATTCCTGGATCCCACCCCTTCTCACCTCCGCAATGACTTTGTCTTTGTAATTATCCCTTTCTCTTCTGCATCATAAGAAGGTCCATTTTATTTGGAGCATTCCCTTCAAAGTTAAAAGAAGAAGAGTCTCACTTGACCCCACTCCCACCTCCAGTTAGTGTCCCATTTCTCTGCTCCTCTACTGAGCAAAACTCCATGAAAGAGTTGTCTACACTCTCTGTCCCTGCTTCTTCTCATTCTCTCATAAACCCATTCCCATCAGAATTTCAACCCTACTGCTCCCTTAAAATCGTTCTTGTCAAGGTTACCAGTGATCTCCATGTTGCCCAACCTGGTGCTCACACCTCTGTCTTCGCCTAACCTCTAAACCACAGTTGATCACTCTTTCATTCTGGAAAAACATGCTTCTCTTGGCTTCCCTGACACTCCACTTCCCCAAAGGTATTGAAGGTTAGGAGCACAAACTCTGGAACTGGACTGTCTGGGTGCAAATCCTGGCTGTGCCAATCAATAGCTGTGTGACCTTGGGCAAGTTACTTTACCTCTCTAGGTTTCCATTTCTCACCTGTACAAAGGAGGTGAGAATACCAGCATCTACCTCCTGGGGTTGTTGTGAAGGTTATACTGGTAACAGATAAAAGTACTAACCATAGAGCTTGTTACATGGAGAGATGCTCAATGAAATCACCACATGGGTGTTGATGGGGTTCAAGACACACCACCCCCAAACATGGCACCTTGGCATGTTGAATATTTTAAGATGAAGGAGTTTGAAAAATTGGCAGAAGCAAGAAGGTCTCTCTGACCTTCCCCACACTCCTGCCCTTGTCCCTGGAAGCAGGTCATAAGACCCTCATGTAAGAGGTGCCCTCCCCATACCTGGAGAGAAGGAGTATCCTTATCTCTAAGACAGGGGTAATGCCAAGAAGAATCCACACAAACAGGCCTTGCTAAGTTCCCCCCAGTTTACTACACTTTGCTCAAACTCTTCATCAAACCTAGCATGAAAACACTCAGGATTAACCATTCCTTCAGGTCTTCATTTCCTTACGAAGGCTCCCAAGCTTATGTTAAACAGATGTGTGTGCTTTTCTCCTGTCAATCTTTCTTTGTCAGTCTAATTTTCACACCTAGCTGGGGACCCTGAGAAAGTCGAGGAAACCTTTTTCCTTCCCTACAATATCCAAGGTTTGACTCAAGCTAAACACATACAAATAGAGCTCTTGTGCCCTATTCCACACCCTCCAAACCTCTCTTCTCTAGGTCTTCCTCATCTCCATCAGTGGCACCTCCCAAATGTGCACGTCCAAAGGCCCAGGTGGCAAACTTGATTCTCTTTCTTTCCTTCACCTCCTACATCCAATCAATCAGCAAGTCCTGATCACGGCTCTACCTTCAAAATATACCCAGAGCTTGACCACTTTTGCCCGCTTCCACCTTCACCACCATCCTAGTCCAAGCAATCACTCTCACTTACCTCCTCCCTGGTCTTCTGGCTTCCACTCTTGCCGTGCTGCATCTACTCTCCTCGAATCAGCCAGAGCAATCTCCCCCTGTGCTCTCAGTCTGAGCGATATGGTGACTTAATTCACCCAGCTCTCCAAGCTGGGAATTGGGGTACCGTCTGAGACTCCTCTTTCCCTCTCTCCCTCCAGCCTCTTCTCCCAACTGTCAAGCTCCAAGGTCCCATCACACTGGACTTCTTGCTGATCCCCACATAAGCCTTGTTCTCTGTCTCCAAACCTTAGTGTTGACTGAGGTCTCCCTGCCCTGGTTAACTCCTACTATGTGCACACCTCTAGCACGAAGTCATCCCTAACCACCAAGACCCAGCACTCATTACCCTGCAGCGTCAGTGTCTCCTGTCTCTCTCCTCCCTTCCACTTGGATGTAGGAAACATGTCTCATACTCACCTGCTCACCCAAGCACCTGGTAGGGTTCCTGAGCGGGCACACAAGAAATATTTGCCAAATGAATGAAGAAGGGATAAACGTTCATGTCAAATGTGGTGTGTTATCAAATAATACACTGGCTTTTCAAATCAGTGAACTAAAAGTGTATCACTCAGTGGATGACGTTGGAACGACTGGCCATGTGGAAAAACAAGCTGGATTTCCTACCTCATACTCCACACCGAAATAAACTCCAGATGGCTCAGAAATTTCATGTAAAGAAAAATGAAACCATAAAAGTACTAGAAGGAATCCTGGGGTGGGGACGGCCTTGCTAAGTATGTCATGAAAACCAGAAACCATAAAAGAAAAGACAGAGAAATTAAAAACTTCTGTATGGCAAAACCCATCATAACTGTAGTTAGACAAATGACAAACAAAGAAGAGTTATTTGCACTGCATGTGACAGTGAAAGACTTAATTTTCCTAAAATAAAAGAGGGCTTCTTTCAAAGCGAGCAATAGGAAAATGGGCCAGCAAAGAAGGGAACAGACAATTCACAAAAGGAGACTTACGGGAGCCTCCATTAACATCATGTGAAGGAAATACAAGTACAGACTCAGAGAAGTTAAAGTTAAATTAGATCTGCAAAACCCGGGGTTACCTGAGGTGTGGGAAAATGGTCACCCTCAGGCCCCAGGGGCCCTAGAGGTGGGAGGATTAATTGTTGTGACCTTTCTAGAAATACGTAACAAAAAGAACGTTGAAGACTCCCTTTGACCTAGCAATGCCAACATTCAAAAATTCCTTCTGTGGGGCTTCCCTGGTGGCGCAGTGGTTGAGACTCTGCCTGCCAATGCAGGGGACACGGGTACGAGCCCTGATCTGGGAAGATCCCACATGCCGCAGAGCAACTGGGCCCATGAACCACAACTGCTGAGCCTGCACATCTGGAGCTTGTGCTCCGCAGCAAGAGAGGCCGCGGCAGTGAGAGGCCTGCGCACCGCGATGAGGTGTGGCCCCCGCTCGCTGCAACTAGAGAAAGCCCACACACAGAAACAAAGACCCAACGCAGCCAAAAACAAACAAACAAACAAACAAACAAACAAATAAATAAATAATTCCTTCTGGGACTTCCTTGGCGGTCCAGTGGTTAAGACTCCGCGCTTCCACCGCAGGGGGCATGGCTTCAATCCCTGGTCCGGGAACTAAGATCTCACAGCCCGCATGCCGTGCGGCGTGGCCAAAAAACAAAACAAAACAAAATAAAACTGATTAATTGTGCTGTACACCTGAAACTAATACGACATTGTAAATCAACTATACTTCAATAAAATTAAATTTAAAAAAATAAAAATTAAAAAAATTCTTTTTATTATCTGATATATATATAAAATGACATACATGTATATTATATAAAATGTGATGCATTTAAACGTCTACCCACCAGCCAGTGCCATTATCTACACCTTCTGCCCTCTGTCCTAGTACTTGGGATGACCTGTACTGGCTTGGGCCCTTGATTCCATCTCCTGCCACCTAGTCAGGGACGGCCCGCTAACATTTTTTTCCTTTTCTCCTGGGTCATTAATTATTTCTTCTTGGCTGGATCATTCTGATCAGCATGCAGACATGCTGTAATTCTTCCCACCATCAAAAAACTTTTCCTTGTTTGCATCTTCCCCTCCAGCTACTCTCCATTTATTTCCCTTGTCCGTTTCTCCGTAGCAATCCTGGAGAGAACTATCTACACTTCCTGTCTCTGACTCCTCCATCTCATGGCCAGCACTTCACAGAAATGGCTCTTGTCAAGGCCACCGGTGCTCTCCATCTTGTGAAATCCAATGGTCAGCTTTCAGTTCTCATTTTACTGGATATGTCAGTTGCACTGGGCACAGGAAACACTCCTTCTGGAAACACTTTTCACTTGACCCCTTCTCATTGTCCCCACCCTGTCCAACCTCTTCACTTTGGAGGGTCCCAGGACTCAGTCCTTGGAACTCTTCTCAATGATATTCATTTTTATGGTGTTTTCTATCCATCTTGTGTCTTTAAATACCATCTGAAGACTGGCAACTCCCAAATTTACATCTCCAACTCAGGCTTTTCCCCTTAATTTCAGATTCCTATATCCCAAGGCCTATTCTATGCATACCTATTAGACACTGTACTTGGTGTCCCAAATGAAACTCCTTATCGGCCTCTCCAAACCGGTTCCTTCCACAGTTGTACCCACCAAAGTTGGGGATACAGAAATCTGGCCACTTCTCCTCATCTTTACTATTTGGTGGTTTTTCTGTTAAGAACAAGGCTGCTCTGGAATCCTTGTACATGTCTGACCACATGGGAAAGAGATTCTTTAGATGAGTGGTTCTCATACTTTGGGGGCTTCAGAATCCCCTGGAGGGCTTGTTAAAACCCGGAGTGCTGGACCTCACTCCCAGAGATCCCAATTTGGTTAGGAATGTATTTGCATTTCTAACAAGATCTCAGGTGATGCTGATGCTACTGGTGGGGAAATCACACTTGGAGATCCACAGCTCTAGGGCATATTATACCCAGGAGTGGAAATGCTGGGTCATAGAATATGTGCATAGTCAACCTCACAACAGAACACTGCTCTTCCTTTCAATCAGCAGTGCGGGAGAGCGCCCAGTGTTCCACATCCTCGCCAATATCTGGTGTTGTCAGAGGTGTTACGGTTGCCAATGTAATAGATACGAAGTGTTAGCTCATTGTGGGTTTTGAGTTACTGGCATTTATCTTCAGGTGGCAACTACATGTTCTCTCTCTCAACTCCATGGAAAATGCCTATAAAATATATTGTTGAACAAGAGGGAAAAAGCAGTTTCCATGAGATACGTGACAGCATGTATAGTGTGATTTCATTTCTGTAACATTGTCTGAGGCACTGAGAAACATCTTGGAGAATATTAACACTTGGTATCTCTAGGACATGGATTTTGAGCTACCTTTACTTTCTTTTCTTGTTTTTCTGCGATGTTTGAGTTTTTAGAAAAATGTGCGTATCTCTTTTTTGTTTAAAAAAGTGATTTTCAGGGGCTTCCCTAGTGGCGCAGTGGTTGAGAGTCCGCCTGCCGATGCAGGAGACACGGGTTCGTGCCCCGGTCCGGGAAGATCCCACATGCCGCGGAGCGGCTGGGCCCGCGAGCCATGGCCGCTGGGCCTGCGTGTCCAGAGCCTGTGCTCCGCAACGGGAGAGGCCACAACAGTGAGAGGCCCGCGTACCACAAAAAAAAAAAAAGTGATTTTCAAAAACTACATGATTATATTTCTGGAAGGTTTCACATGAAAGTGATCAGAGCGGCTGCCTCTAGGCAGTGGGTTTGTGTGGGCCAAGTGGGAAAGTACTTTGTCGTTTCTTGAGGGCCACGAGAAGGGGCTACTTCCTCCTCACAGTAGCTCCTCTGAGCTACTGGCCACTGCCATGTCAACATACGTGGCTCAGTCCCTTCACAGAGCACGTCACGTGGTCGTCGTGTGGTTTGCCTCTGTTTCTCACACAGCCCGTGAGCTCTAGAAGGCAGAAACTGGCTCCCATTCATACCCCTCCTCTTCGCGACAGGCCCGGGGCCTGGCACACACTCAGTGCTCAGTAAGTGTTGGGTCAATGGAGTGGAATCATCTCCAGTATAGAAAGAACATGGAGATGCCATTTTGCAAATGCTCATTTTCAAAAGTCAAGGTAGAGTCACAGCTGGAGGTGTCCCAGCATCACTGTCCAATCTGCAATGGTTCAGCAGGCCCGTCAAGAGGGGCCCTCCCCAGGGAGTGGCTTGGAGGAGGTGACACTCTGTTGAACATATACTTTCTCTTTAATAGAACAGCCACACAAAACACAAAGTATATGGGACTTCACAGTGCCCACCTCCCTCCCCTCCTCCACTGTGGGCGGCAGGCAGAACCAGCCTTCAGCTGTCCTTACATGATTACTGAGTTTGGCCACTGTTAACACTTGTGTGGGGATAATATTTGTAGGAGCCCAGTAAATACTTGGTATGTTTATTAAAACAGGTTAAATTGTGCCTTTTCAAGTTACATCTTAAAAGTCATACATACTTGCTCTAAAATATCAAAATTGCATAGGATTGTATGATGTCATCCCAGAAGGTGCTCCTGGAGCTTCCTCCCCTGCCGTCTCCCCATGACACAGGACGGAGGGAAATGACATTGGGAGGCAGGCTTCAGGTGGCCTGCACGTTTGTCTCGTATGGGAGACAAAACTGCAACAAGTCACTGAGTCCTGAGGCAAGAACTAGTGCCAGCTGGGACGGGGCAGAGGGCTGTTGGGGGAAAAGTGAAAGAGATGGTCGTGGGAAGAGTGGACTTCAGGGGAGCCTGGCCATGGCAGAGACCCATTTACAAAGGAGTTCCAAGCTCCCTTTAGCCTCAGGCCTCAGGGAAGGAGGAGACCGAGATGGCAGGTGAAATCATGTCCTCCTGGGGTGGTAGAGAGCTCCTTCAGGTCATAGGTCTTGGCCCCTGGCTACACCACAGGGGACATGGGCTGCTTGGTCGATGTTTGCAAAAAGATGGAGAGAGGGAGAAAGGGAAGGAAATGGGAAATCTCCTGTCGATGAAATGCCACCAGCATCAAGGGTCTTTGCTGTTTATTCCCTACATGTAAAAGTTGGACCCACAGCAGCTTTTCTAAGGCCCCCCTGACTATGAAATCAAGACTCCATGTAAAACTAAGTAAACGTGGAGTCACATTTGTCCGTCTTCAATTAGCTCATCTTGTGGCCACTTTGGTGTAGGTTTCTTGCAGCAGCAGGAACATTCCTATGTGGCTGGGATAGACTTTCATCTCCTCTTTCCCTGGCCCCCACTCCCAGCTTTGACAAGGGAGACCGCCACCAGCCCTGTCCTCCCTAGGTTCAGAGGAGCTGAACCGTTTGCCCCATCCACAAAGAGAGAGGCAGGTGTTTGGGGGCATTAGAACAAGAAATGGGCTGAGCCCAGACGGAGTTTGGGTCGGGAACGGGAGAGACACAGAGAGGGTGCCTGCTTGCTTCAGTTGCTTGCGCAAATCTTTTATTCAGGACTTAGAGAAGCCTCGTGAAATAACTGAGGAAGGGAGTGAGACTGAGGGGCCTGTGCAACAACCAGGTGGAGAAGACTGACTGACACTCAGATATTACGGGGCTGGGGCTTGGAGGCACAGTCCAGGGTGGAGGCCAAGCATGTGCAGGCAGAGGTAGCTTGCGATGGCAGCTGGGCAGTATGGGAGGGTTGAGTATGTAGAATGATAAGGAAGGCCAGGGAGGAGCCCCTCCCAGCTAAACTGAAAGGGAGCCCCCATGAGGAAAGAGACTTTGAAGAAGGGGTCAGAGATCAGGCATGAGCAGTCACGTTTGTCAAGACTCATCCAGTTGCCAGGAAGCCTGAGCAGAGGGGAACAGGACGCCTGCAGCTCTGACCTGCTTGCTCCCAGGGGCTATTTGCAAATGACTGATTTGCTCCCACTAAGAGCCGGGCACTCTTCTAGCCCCCCGCTGAAAATGAAACGTGCGGCATTAAGTGTCCTCACAGTCTAAAGGCACCCACCAACAGTGGCAGCCAGATACCTTCCACTGAGATGTTCAAAAGGTGGCAATACAGGCCTTGCCATTGTCACCAGCCACTGCCACAGCTCCTCCCCACCCCCATGCCTCTCCCCACCAGGGGAGATAAAAGAGCAGGGGCTGGCTTGACCACGACAGGGGACTGACAGTGGAGATGCTCCCCAAAAACCCTTAAAAGAACTCAACACCTCCCCCCACCCATGAAAGTGCCAGCATCCCTTAATTTTCCCAAAGAGGGTACAGTGGCAGGAGGGTCTCAGACAGCCAGGGTCTCAGGGAGGCTGCCCTGGGTGGGAGGTAGGGAGGGGAGAGTTAAATCCAGTCTGAGATTGACATTTTAGTCTCCTCTGAATTTCAATAACCAAAAAGGAGAAACTTCTGAAACCTCACCTCTGAGGGCAATACTATGATTATCCCTATTTTACAGTTGAGGAGACTGAGGTCCAAGGTCACACAGCTAGTGCATGGTAGAGGTAGGATTTGAGCCTGGGCTGTCTCCAGAGCCTGGACTCCTAACTTCCACATCTATCACCTCACTGAGTTCAAACAAATAACCCTGGAGAACTGCGTGGGGAGTTTCAGGAAGTTGGAAAGGATACCAAGGATAGGAAGGCAATTGAAGAACGTGCATTGAGTTCAAATGCATTTCATTAGAAAGTTTAAGTGTTGGTGTGCTACTTACTTCCCAAATTGAATTTCATTATTTACATTAATATGAATTGGCCCTGCAAGACCCAGTGTGCAACTGCACTCTGGTGCCAACAGCAGATGGTCATGATATAAGATCCTTTGACTGTGGCCACTTGGCTAATATTTTGTTGAGGGTTTGTGTGTGTGTGTGTGTGTGTGTGTGTGTGTGTGCGTGTGCGTGTGTATTTATGGTGAGTGGGATTGGTCTGTCATTTTTCTTTTCCATTCTGCTCCTATTAGGGAGCCTTCCTTCTTTTCCTAGTCTCTGGAAAGTATTGTTTTTGTCAGACTGGAATTTTTTCCTTGGTTGGTTGATAGAATTCACTACTGAAACCATCTTTGCCCGGAAGTTGTGTTTGGGCAGGGAGTGTATCAGTCAGGGTTCAACCAGAGAAACAGAGTCAGTAGGAGATATAGAAAGATAGATATGTATTGTCAGGAATTGAGGGCTGGCTAGGAAGCCCGAAATCTGTAGGGCAGGCTGTGAGGAAGGACAGGCTAGAACTCTCTGCTCTTAGAGCTTTTCAATGGATAGAATCAGGCCCACCCAGATTATCCAGGATAATCTCCCTTAAAGTCTATTGATTATGGGCTTTAACCACATCTATAAAATACCTTCACAGCAACACCTAGAAGAGTGATTGAGTAACTGGGGACTGTAGCCTAGTCAAGTTGGCATGTAAAATTGGCCGTCACGGGGTTGGGGGACTTCTAATTGCTGATTCAATTTTTAAATGGTTATAAGACTATTTGGACTTTTCTAAGTTGCATTGTTTTCTATGAATTGTATTTTATTTCAAACTTTCTGTTTTTGCTCATAATTTCCTCTTATTATCATTTAAAGTCCACAGCATTTAAAATTACAGCCTCTTTTCTATTCTTGTGTTTTCTGTCTTTTTCCTTGATTAATCTCACCAAAGTTTTGCTAATTTTATTAGTCTTTTCAAAGAGTAAATTTTGGTTTTGTTGACCCTCTGTATTGAGTTGTTTTTCTTTTTAATTAATTTTTGTCCTTATCTTCATTCATTCATTCTTTTGGGGGGTTTATTTTGCTCTTCTTTTGCTAATTTCTTGAGAGGAATACTTAGCTCATTAATTTTAGCCTTCTTTCTTTTTGAACCGCACACATTTGTGGCTAAAATTTCCCTCTAAGCACGACCTTGACTGCATCCCACAAATCTTGGTATGTAGTATTTTCCCCATCAAAACATTCAAAACATTTTCAACTTTCTATTATGAAATTTTGACCTACAGTTATTTAGAAGCATGTTGCTTAATTTCCAAACATGTCACAAATTTTCCAGCTATTTTTTGTTACCAATTTGTAGCTTAATTGCATTCTTGTCACAGGGTATATACTTCATATGATTTCAATCCTGTTTCCTGTAGATATTTTTCAAGTTTTTCATTCATTTCCTTAAACATAATAAATGTAGTTCTTTTATAGTATGTGTCTGATAAGTAATGGTGTTTGGGGGGTACCTGCCACAGGGGAGCTTAGGAAGATGGGCAAGTATCATACTGTGGAGGATATTGCATATCTCACTACGAGCTAGAACATTTATTGGAGGTCAGTATTGCCCACCCTTTAGTCACTTGCATGCTATTTTCACCAATTTTTGCCATAAAAAGAAACATTACAATAAAAAGGAAATAATATGACAAATCATCTAAAATATTATTATCTGATGAATGCTTTAAGGCTGAGGTCTGCTCTCTTATTGTTAAAAATAGAAGATTTAGGGGGCTTCCCTGGTGGTGCAGTGGTTGAGAGTCCACCTGCCGATGCAGGGGACACGGGTTTGTGCCCCGGTCCGGGAGGATCCCACATGCTGCGGAGCGTCTGGGCCCGTGAGCCATGGCCGCTGAGCCTGCGCGTCTGGAGCCTGTGCTCCATAATGGGAGAGGCCACAACAGTGAGAGGCCCGCGTACCGCAAAAAAAAAAAAAAAAAAAAAAAAAAGAAGATTTAGCGAGCGTTTGAGGACCTAGTGAAACACTAGCAGCACAGTGCAAGGCAGTAGGAAAAGGATGGATTTTCCAATAAATATTATCTGTAACACGACATTAAAAACACTTTTCTCATCATTGCAAAAATCATCAATGGATGCTAAATATAGGGGAGGGGGCAAGTTTCATGAAAATTATTTGCAAGGTCCTGAAGTGTCTCTTGCAGATTGCTTATTAGTTGTAAGGGGGGAAAGTGTAACTACACAGGGGAGAAATTGGCTATCACTTTGATTGGGCAATCAAAATTAATATCATCTAGATGACACACTTTTAAGGACACCACGTCACCTAGTTGTGTATTCATATGGAAAAATTGCTGATGAATCCCCACTGCACATCACATAAAAAAAATAGTTCCAGACAGGCTGCAGATCTAAATGTGAAAGGTAAAACAACAAAGCTTTTTGAAGAAAAACATAGGAGAATATCTTGGTGAACTTAGAGTAGTCAAGCGTTTCTTAAACACAACAAGAAAAGTGCGAAGTATAAAATAAAAAATTGATAAATTGAACTACTTGAAAATGAAAAACTTCTGTTCATCAAAACACACTGTTAAGAAAATGAAAGGCCACCCCCAATATGGAAATCTCCACAATACAGAAATCCAGAGAAACACTCGTCCAGAATATATTAAACAAATAACTACTATAAATCAACAAGAAAGACAGACAACCCAATAGGAGAGTGGGTAAAAGATCTGAACAGGTATTTCACCAAAGAGCATAACCAAATGGTTCAACATATGGAAAGGTGGTCAGTTTCATTAGTTCTCAGGAAATGCAAATTAAAACCATGAGATCTAAAATTAAAAAAGACAGAGAATACCAAGTGTTAGCAAGGATGTGAGGGCAACTAGAACACTCATGCGTGGCTGGAGGGAGGGTAAATGGGTACAAGAACTTTAAAAGACTGTTTGACCTTGTCTACTAAAGTTGAATATGCATGTTCTCTGACTGTTATAGAAGCTGGGAGTGGGGGCCAGGGAAAGAGGAGGTAAAAGTATATCCCAAACACTCTGAAGTGTTATGGGTTGAATAGTGTTCCTCCCAAATTCCTATCTTGACGTTTTCACTCACCATACCTCAGAATGTGACTGTAGTATTTGGAGACAGGGTCTTTACAGAGGTAATTAAGTAAAAATGAGGTCATTAGGGAGGGCCCGAGTCCAATATGACTTCTTATAAGAAGAGGAAATGAGGACCCAGACACACAGAGAGGGAAGACCATGTGAGGACACAAGGAGAAGACAGCTGTCTAAGTGCCAAGGAAAGAGGCCTCAGGAGGAACCAGCCCTGTCCACACCTTGATCTCAGACTTCTAGTCTCCAGAACTTGGAGGAAAGAAATTTTTGTTATTTAAGCCACTCAGCTTGTAGTACTTTGTCATGGCAGCCTGAGCGGACTAACACAGTACACATTCAACACAGTTGCATATATATGTGCAACAAAAGGCACACGCAAGGAATATCCATAGCAGCATTATTTATAATAGTCAAAAGCAACCCAATGCCCATCAGAGCATTTCCACAGAACTACAAACGTATGGATGAGGCTCTCAAACACAATGTTGAGTGAGAGAAGCCAGACATATAAGGGCACGTATTGTGTGGTTTCATTTATGTAACACATGAAAATGGGCAAACCTAACGTCTGCTACTAGATATCAAGAGAGTGGGTCCCCTCAGGGAGGGGACCTAGCAGATGGACTTGTGGGGTGCTGGTAATATTCTGTTTCTTGAGCTGGGTGCTTTCGTACAGATAGTGTCCTCTTTGTGAGTTGACATCAAGCTGCACACTTATGTATGATATGCATACTCTTTTTAGTGTCTATTTTGCTTCAGTACAAAGTAAAAAAACACAAGGGCACCAAACTTGGAGTTTTTGTTTTTATAAAAGAATAATCTGAAGGATTGGAAGAGAATTGGGCAGGGATGGCCTTCCTTCCTCTGTTATTGGACAACGATGGTTTTTTACCATCGATGGTATCCCAGGGCACCCACTGGGACACACCGGTGAGGGCAGCCGGAAACCTTTGCCTAGTGTTTGGTGGGGATTGGCAGGACCAGACCCGCCTGGTGCACGGAGCCCCTGGTTGTTGGGTGGAGGACAAAGGGGAGCCTGTGCGGAGTCAGGGAGACCCGGGCCAGGGCTGCTTCCCTCCTCCAGGTTAATCAGTGGCGTGCCCACTGTCTAACCTATTGGGGCCCCCAGTGCTGTGGGGACAGCCCCAGCCCTGCCCCTCCCTGCCATGCCCAGTGGGCCTTGGTCTGAGTTTCTCCCCACTGACTCGGGGCAGGCTCCTGCCTCCAGGCCTTGCAAGCAGCTACTTGCCCGGCTCAAGTACTGATCGCCCGCTGAGGTCCTGAACATAAAGGGTGGAGGGATTCTTCTCTTTGGTTCTACAAGGCAGGGTTGCAGAACAACAGAGGGCTATCCTGTGGTGGAATACTTGAAGGTACATCTGAATTTTTGTAGGCTGTTATTTAGAACCTCCAGTAAGACCATTTCAGTGATGTGAAACAGTGCAGGGCTGCGTGGTTCTCTCTCTCTCTCTCTCTCTCTCTCTCTCTCTCTCTCTCTCTCTCACTCACACACACACACACACACACATGCTTAATCACAGAAACCATTTGGGTCACATGTGCTTGATTGACCAAGAGTGCCCACAGCTGGCCGTTTTCTGAAGCCCGTGGAGCTGAGGGGTAGAGGGGCCTCCCAGACTGCTGTTCCAGGGATGGTTGTGAAAGGCACAACATGTTTCCACAAGATGAAGCTCACAGCCCAGCAGTCACCAGACTTCACTTGTGGCTAGATCTGGGCACAGAATGGAGATGATGTCATTAGAGCTTCACATCATTTCATGCAAATTAACCGAGAGTTAATTAGTATGTCCGCAATGCTTCGAAGCCGAGGAGCGCTGTTTATTCTCGATTGGGGTGGAGCACTGATAGATGAGCTTCTATCCCTGACTTGCTCTGAGGCTACTAGGAGATAAGTGTCAAAGCACATATAGGAGTGTCCTGGGCCTGCCACAATATAGAGTGCCATATGCAGGGCAGGGTGCGGGGGAGCTTTAAACAACAGACATTTATCTTCTCAAAGTTCTGGACGCCAGAAATCTGAAATCAAGGTATGTGCAGGGCCGTGCTCCTTCAGAAACCTCTAGGAGAAAATACTTCCTGCCTCTTCCAGCTTCTGGTGGCCCTAGGCTTTCCTTGGCTTGTGGCCACATCACTCCCACCTCTGCCTCCGTCTCGACATGGCAATCTGTGTCTCTCTTTCCTCTCCTCATTAGGACATCATCTTATCACATTAGGGTCCCCCTGAATGCCCTCGTCTCAACTTGCTTGTCTACTAAGACCCCATTTCCATATCACGTCACGTTCACAGGTATTGGGGGTTAGGGCTTCAATGTGTCTTTTGGAGGAACACGAGGCAACTGGTAACAGTGCCCGTCTGGTTTCCAGTGGCCAGTGAGAGCTTTATTCCTGTGACTTTCCCTCCCTCACTACTTTCCTCAGCACAGACTTCTAGAAGGAGCTGGACAGAGGATCTAGGATGGGATTATCATTGTAATAGCTATTCTTTCATGAATAGGCTTTTCTTCTTAGACTAATCTCAGCCCTCCCTGAGTCTTGACCCCTTATCTGAGCAATGAAGGGGATGACCTAGGTGCCCTCAATCAGTTCCAGACCCTAGAGGAGGAAAGTCAGCCAACTGGGTGCTGGACTCTGGCCCCTGAAGACTGCTAGGCAGAGCCTGGCTGTTCCCAGGCAGTCTTGGGCCAACTTGGACTCATGGAGCTTGGGTCCTGGAGAATTCCTTCAGCCCTGGGTAATTACTGCTTTCTCATTACTGTATTGCTGGGCTTTCATGCCAGTGGCCTACTACAGCAGAGGCCTCCTCTAGCTAACCCCCAAGGCAGCTTCTGCCTTCTCTTCAATTCCATTTAGTTCAGCTCTGTGGAACACTCATGCTGAGGTGGGGAGAGGTAGGCTCCAGGGTGCCAATGCCTGTACTGGCAATTCAAGGGTCACAGGGAGGTTCTGAGTGGGCCCTGTCTTGGAGGACTCCTTAGTCTAGAGGGATGCAGGTATAAGAGCCAGGAATCTTGGGCTAGTGGCAGTGGTAGAGGAAGCAGGTACAGTGGGAGCTTGGGGAAGGGCACAGCAGGACCTTCAACTGGCCAGGCTGCCAGCCCAGGCAAAGGGGACAGGAGGCATTCCAGGAAGAGGCCCTTACGTGCTACCATGGGTCTCCCTCTAAAGCTCCTGAGCAAAGTGCATGTGGAACCCCCCGGCCATAGATGTCAAAGGTTACCTTGGGCCCCTCCACACTGAAAACAGCCTCTCAACATCCAGTAGTCTGAGCCAGAACTGGCTTTGGAAAATTGAGCAATCAGACAGTCATGTTAACAGGACAGGGACCTCTGGAGCCCTTGGCGCTGCAGTGGCATGGGGCACCCTCTCCTGAACAGCCTGCAGTGCCGTCGAGCCTTGGGTCTTGTCCCTGCCTCTCTTGCAGGGCCCAGTCTCTACAGGTTTGTTATCAGCACCACATGGGCCCATACTGGGAGCCCTTTTAGTTGGCTATGGCTAGATGGCCTTTGGCTGGTTGGCCTTAGCTTAGCCTCTGAGCTTCATTCCCCTGAATGCTAATCCCGGCCCCAAACAGGGCACAAAGAGCATGTCCAAATCCCAATCCCTCCCCTACTGGGACCCAAGGCCCAGTCCAGGATCAGAGGCCCTGGTCCTGGTCCTGGAGGCAGTGCTGGAGCAAACACTTGCTCACCTGGGCCACTGGATTCTCAGGCCTTTCTGAGCCCTCCCTACGGATCCACCCACATTTCTCAGCACCTTCTAAGCCAGTGCCATCCTATTAGTAACCTCCGTACAGGTTTTACAATCATCACTTGTGCCAAACTAGCCCAGTGAATGATCTGAATAATATTTGGCAGACAGGGCTCCAGGGATGTAGCAGTTTGCTCAGAGCCCTTGGCCCAGCAGAGGCAGGTTAGACCGTTAGGTAGGCAGCCCTTTGGCGCTTTACCCAGGGCCTCGTCTCTTCCAGCCAGCTCTGCAGGAGCTGCCCCACACTGGATTCATGGCTGTTGAGCCTATCAGGACTTGTCTGTCCTTTGGCCCCCTCTTCCAGCTGGAGGCCTGTCACGTACCTGGGCCCCTCCCATGCCTCAATGGCCTGCTCAGCACCCTCTGTGTGCATCTACCCATAGTGTTGCAACTCTACCTGGCCACCGCCTGAGCTAGTTGTCTCACTGCCTTGTACTTGGGTTCAGACAGAACTTCATGCTTGACTGGTTTTGCCAGATGAATGTTAGAGGACTAGGACACTCCTACCCTGCTGACCACCAGCCCAGAGGAATCCCTTTCTAGATCCCATGTACCTCATTAGCCACTGTGGTAGGTTGATTAATGGCTCCCAAAGATGTCTACATCTTGAGGAGAAGGAGATGTGGCAATGGAAAACAGAGACTGGAGTGAAATAGGCAAGAAAAAGGATTTTCACCCCAGAGCCTCCAAAAGCAACCACCCTGTTGACACTTTGACTTTCTGTCAGTGTAACTGATTTTGAACTTCTGACTTCTAGAACTGTAAGAGAATAAGTTTCCATTGTTTTAAGCCACTAAGTTTGCAGTAATTTGTTACAGCAGCCACAGGAAACTCATACATCTAGTATTCCCATCCAGTGCAGGGGATAGGGGCTCAGGCCACTCAGGATTATCCTGGGAGAGTGGAAAGCCATTGGGGAAGAGAATGTTGGGTCGGAGGGCAGCCAGCCTGGGGTTAAGGCACAACTGTGACTCAATCAGCTGTGTGTCTTGAGAAAACCCCTCTCCCCCGCCCAAGGCTTTGGGCTTCCTTGTACAAAGTGGGGATCAGAATAAACAGGATTGTTGTGAGGATCAAAGGAGAGAACACTGATCCGTGTGTCTGTTCATCCATGTATTTGGGAATGTGCTGGCTGAGGAGGTGCTGAACAAAAGCCAGCCCTCTGCCCTCCTCCCTAAGACCCTGCTCCTGTCATCTTGCTCTGCATTCCTCTTTGGCCTTTTCTCCAGTCCCCTCCTATCAAAATCATTTAACAAATCTGGAGTGTCATTGGTGTGACTAGCATCATCTGGGTCAGGAGTTGGAGGGTTCTTTAAAGTCAAAGAAAATCTGCCCTTGAGAAGACAACCATCAAAGAAGAATACGGAGGGGAAGATGAAGGAAGGATTCGAGTTGCATGAGCAGGACATGGAAATCTGCCTTGGGTACAAGAGTACCACTGACTGATAATGCTTGCTGCCTCAGGCTGCAGCTTCTCTGTGACCACTGAGCCCAGTTGTAATGAACTGTGATTCTGTCATTAATAACTACCTCTTCCTCCCTGCAACCTCATCTCCTACCATTTCTGGAAGGTGGAATGCTATTCTTCCTCAAGTTGGCCAAATCGGTCTCATTCTATTTTGCTTTGTTTTGTTTTTTTTTGATAGTAGCCATCCTAATGCGTGTGAGGTGATATCTCATTGTGGTTTTGATGTGCATTTCCCTAATGATCAGTGATGTGGAGCAGCTTTTCATGTGCTTGTTGGTGTACTGATCACTCTTAAGCAGAGGTTGGCAAACTTCTTCTGTAAAGACGAACTATTTTAGGCTTGTGGGTCACATGATCTCTGCCATAACTGGTCAACTCTGCCGTGGTAGCACAAACACAGCCATTGACAACATGTAAAAGAATGGACGTGCCTGTGTGCCAATAAAACTATATTGACCAAACCAGGCAACAAGCAGGATGTGACCCTGACTTCACAGTTTGCAGACCTCTGCTCTTGAGGCAAGGAGCACTTGAGTTGTTACTTTCTCTGTGGGACTCACTGAGAGTAAGGGCTCTGTCTTGGTCACTTCTGTAACCCTTTGGACTTAGAGGTGGTCAGTTAATGTTTTCTGCATTGATGGTCCCCGACTTCCCCTGCCACAGCCAATGGTGCCTGTGTCTCCTAGCACCTGCTAGACAAGGCATATTGCAAGAGTTAGTTGGGAGATAGGCTCCAGTAGAGGACAAAAGGAGGGACCCTTTTCCCTCCTTTCCTCCCTTACCCAGGTCACTCTAGAAAGTTCTCTGGGCTGAAGCAGCTAATGTGAACAAAACTGCTGGGGCTGAGTGGGTGCGAGGCAGACCCAACAAAGGGAAGTCTACTTTGTGTCCACCATAATTTGGAGTCTTCCGAGATCAACAACTAGGTAGTGCTTATGGAAAGAGGTGAATGCTGGTGATGGAAGGTTCTAGTGTCTCCCAACATGCCTCTTTTCTTTCTCCCCATTCCTAAATATCTATTTGTGCCCCTTGAGTCCTTCACTTTGGAAAGCCTCAGATGAGAGCCTGTGTCCCTTGGTGGTGCGTTAAGCTGCCTGAATCTAGATGGTAACATGGGGTGCGCTGGCCTGGGGAATCGGGAGCCCATGGTCCAGCCCTGGCTGTGCTCAGTGCCTGAGTGCCCTTGGCTGTGGCTGCTTCTCTCTGGGGCTCCCCCAGCTGGTCAGTGTGGGTGTTACTGGCTTTCTCCTCTCAGTGCCCTTCCAGTCTGGTGACACTTACTGATCACCTTCTCGGGAGTAAGCACTACACAGGACTCCAGGGACAGAGAAATGAATCAAAAGCCCCTGGCCCTTGAGCAGTGTAGCGGCTCATAGGAGATCTGGGCAACTGAGCCAGTGCTTACTGTGTGATTGAGAAAGTGCTCAGACGGCAACACAGGCCAGGATTTGTAGGAAGCCAGAAGAGAGAGATCTTCATGGGGGAAAGCTGTGAGGAGGAAATGCTGCTGCAGGTGAGGTCTGAAAGAAGGGGATGTGGGCCCAGCTGTGCAGAGGAGAGTGCTGCTGAGGAGCCACGAGGAGCTTAGAGGCTAACTTGCTGGGGTTGTGTGGAGGGAGGGAAGGCGAGGGAAGTCACATCGAGAGGCATTTCAGTTCAGTAGGAGGGAGAACCTTCTAGCACCAAGGCTGTCTCACCCAGCAAGTAGAGAGGAAGCCTAGAGCTCCTTGTAAGTGGGGAGAAATGCACACCAGAGTTTACAGGGCTGTGGCCAAAGGCCTCAACCATTCCTGTCCTGTCTGCTGAACCAGCCTCTGCCTTGGTTCCAGTCCTTCCCTGGTTTGGAGTCATGGACCCCACAGATGGAACAGCTGGCCACAGGCACCCCCTGTCCCAGGAACACACACAGGTTGGGATGCCTGGGAGCCCCAGTCTGGGCTCTGCCCCCTCGGCTTGTCTCTCTTGGACCCTCCATCCAGGGCAGGCTTCTCTGCAGCTGCTGGCCCCCAGCCCACTGGCTCGAATTTTGTGTTGGGCCACAGTCATCTGTGAAAAACTGATGACAGCTCTGTGCCTCTCCTGCCAAAAGACACACACTCACAGATGCCCCAAAGGCCATGTCCAATTTATGGGGTTCACAGACCTCCCGAGTTCACACACGAATGCCAGGCCTGGAACCTCTGCTCCAACTAGGCCCGCTGGCTGCTGTTCCCCATTCCTTGGACTGTTTCCTCTGCTTGCAGCTGTTACTCTAGGATTCTAGGCCAGGCAGGTGCTTACCCATGCTTCCTGACCTCCCCTCTGTGCTGTGGGGACACTGGTTGCCTGTACCTCCAAGGAGCTCCTGCCTGGTGTGGGTAGGAGAAAGCACACAGAGGGAATACAGTAAATGACGTAAAGTTCGAGAGCCTCGGGCCGGGAGCCCAGAGGAAAGAGATGGTTTCCAGTCGGGAGGCTCAGGGTAGGCATTGGCGGGGGAAAGGGAGCTGGCCATTCTGGACTTGGGGCCACATGGGGGAGAGGACACTGGAGACGGCGGGGGCAACCTGGGCAAGGGGATGGATGACAGGGCCAGAGAAGTTTGCCTAGAGCACAGCAGGTGGGAAGCCCAGGGGAAGAAGCTGGCAAGGTGGACTGGGCACGAGCCATTATGGACTGGCTGCAGAATGTGTTCAGGAGAAAACTGGGACCCACTCAAGTGTTTTCGGCAGAGGAGAGGCAGGATCTAGTTGTGTTTTAGGAAGGACACCTGTATGGGCGTAGAGTCTGCATTGGAGGGGACAGACAGATCAGCTCAGCCGTCTCAGTACACCTGACCCAGGTGTGCACGGGGCCACGTGTGGAACTAGGTCAGCATGGATGGGGAGGGGAGAGGGCCTGAAACAAGAGAGCTCCCGAATGAACATGCAGAACCGGGCCTGGACTTGTAGCTGTCCCCAAGCTGGGAGACAACGGCCTTCCCTCAGGCCTGAGGCTGCACAGGGGTGAGCCACAGGCCGGTTCGGTTATCCAGTGTATCATTTTAGGGACGTGCACTGCACTGCGAGGCTCTGGTTGGCAGGAAAGGGACAGGGTGGGAAAGTGGATGGAAGGCGGTGGTCCAGGGATCCGGGCAAGTTCAGTCTTTCGGGGGCTGACGCGAGGTTCTAGCTGTACTCAGTGACCTGGTGGGAGACCACTTCAGTTGCTCTGAACCATTGTGGGGGCTTGTGAAACAGAGTGCCAGGCCTGCCCTCCAAGTCTCAGTTCAGGTCTGTGGTGGGGCGCCAGTTTCTAACAACTTCCCAGGGCTGTGCAGAGTCTGTTTTCCTGGCTGTCACACTTTCTACAAACAGGTGGGGGGCCGGGAGCATTTTGGTCCTCGGTGCTCCTCAGCGAGACCCGCCAGCTTCAGTCTTCCCGGCCTGAGACCCTCCTTCCAGTAGCTCCAAAAGTGGAGTCTTCCCTTCACTGCCCTGGCCTCCTCCTCCCTCTCACCCCCCAGAGGACTCCTGACTCCTTTCCAGGCCCTTCCACTAAGGCTCCATTTCTAGTTCCATGGACAGCTGCATCATTGCTCAGAGTTTTGTTACTTCCTATCTGGTCTCTCAGGCTCCACATAGGGTGGCTGGAATGAGTTTGTGGGTTTTTGCTCCCCGTTGCTGGAACTGTCAATGGTTTCCCAGGCTTACAAGATAAAGTTCAGGTCAACCAACCTCCAGGACCAGCTGGACATTTCTGTACTTCACTGAATCAGAGAGACAACACATTGCTAATGAAACGATGACAAGCCAATGCCTGTGAACCTTACCTTTTACCTTGAAATGCCATCTAGGGGCCTGCACCTACTTACTCTTTATCCATCCTTCAAGGCCTTGGCTGGAAGCCACGTATCCTTCCTCTGAACTTACAGCACCTCGTCTCGAGCGTGTCTATCATTTCCTACCTGCTATTATAGGGGCTTGTGAATGCATCTTAACTCCTCTGTTCTAACTGCCTTAGGGGCAAAACCCGTTTTATTTCTGTTTGTGTCCCCCCACCCCAGTAGCTGTTTCCCCCTAGGTGGGGGTCAAGTTCATATCACACAAACTGCACAGCATGTACACTTTATTCCAGCCTTCACTTTATTCCAGTCTCCCCAGCTGTCTCCCCACCCTTGCACCAAGGCAGAGAAGCAAACAGAAGCCTTTAAGGTTACATTTCAATGAGTCTGAGAAGAAACCAGATTCTGTAAGCAGAACATCAGAAAATAAAGAACGCTGAATCACTATATGTGCTATGACTGTCAGAAACTGGCCTGAAGGGTTCTATGAGCATGAGCTGCAGGGAAGTAGCCCTTTCTGCATCATCTCGTGCTGTTTCTGCCCAAACTCCAAGCAGATAAAGGAGGCACTCTTCTCTCTGACCTTTTCCATGGCTTACTGTCAACCTGCCCAATGTCCCATGTTAGGAGAGGTGCTAAACAGCTTGAAACGGCATGCCACTCGGGCAGACCACCACCTTGCCATTAAAAGGACACAGGGCTCTGTGGATAAAGAGAAAGGTGTCCATGAAGGAATGTTGTATGAAAAAATACCATAGGCAGGCACACCAGCTGTACCTGAGAGAGAACTTGGGCGCACGTAAGGAGATGAACAACCGGTAGCTCTTCTCCCCAGGGATTTGGGGGGTTTATAGTTATTCAAGCTTTTTAGAAGCTTTTGCTCTAAACTCTGTGTCTATTTAAAATGTACACTTGAAGCCTCACCATGTGTTTATAACTTCTGCTTTTCTCTAGGGTATCTGTCATCTGTGGCTCCTTGAACAGTCTGCATGGAAATCAGTCTAGGACCCCCCCTCAATCAGCAAATGGCTTGTTTCTTCCCTACGGCTTCTTTGATTGTTTACAAGGCCACTGGAATGATAAGGAACCCAGGAGGAAGCGGGTGGGGGAGAGGGAGAGAATACAAAACAGTAGACTAGGAAGCTGCCCTATTTGAAGAAATCCAAATCCAGTCCTACGAAGAAGGAACGTCTGCTGATTTCACCACCCTCGGAGTCACAGAAGGGTGGGTGTGGTCTCATAGAACCAGCTGGAGGAGACCTAAGCTCAGAAGAAACTCACTAGAAGGAGACAGTGATGGGCTGGGGAATGCGTGGAAGGGCCCGGGCTCCAGGCCGCCTCACTCGACCTTCCGCAGGTGGTGAAAGCTCCGCACGGTCCTGTCCACGGCGTCATCCATGTTGACCAGTGGCCGGTAGCCCATGACCTTTTTGGCTTTCTCACAGCTGTAGTAATGGAATGTGCCAGCCAGCGCGACCCGCATGGGTGTGAAAGTGGGCTGAAGCTGGACTATGGGACTGATTACCATCACCAGGAAGGAGAGCAGGAGGGCCAGGTAGTAGGCCACCCAGTAGGGGATGTGGTACTTGGGGGCCTCGTAATTGAGGCCTGTCAGGATGCGGGACAGGAAAGTCCAGAAAGGGATGGGCTCATCATTGGTGATGTGAAAAGCCTGCAGGGGGGAAGGAGAAGTTAGGAACTGCTCCCCAGCAGGACGGGGCAGCAGGCCATGCTTGGAGCTTGGAGCCCAGCCAGGACCAATGTTTTGAGAAACCAGTGGCCACTCCCTGCCTGCCCGCCCCAGTTCCTTTGCAAGGCAGCTCAAAAGTGAGTCGGTTATTAAGCCTACACAGATCGCAGCATTTCACGTGGTCCTCGAATCTGCAAATATGAGCCAGTGGCTGACAGGCCTTTTTGATTTGCAGCTGCAGGCAGCTTTCAGGCGATGACAGGATTTCAAGTGAAGCTTAGATTGCACTTGGGAAGGTACGTTTGTTAATTTAATAATTGTGTTAATCATGGTAAATGCAGTAAATCATCTTATCTTCAGATGTGATGAACGGGTCATAGGACATTTCTGCAATGTGCTGTCTTTGGTGTAAACTAAAAGTCATACCCACCATACCCCCGCCACACTGAGAGTTACAGGAGTGGGAAAATGGCAGAGGTCCAGGAGAAAAAAATGAGGCCCAAATGCGGGGGATTCCAAAGGCCGGAGTGAGAAACAAAGAAGATGGGGCCCCTAGGAGTGGGAGTGAAAGGGGCCCGCGTGTGCTCCCTCATCTCTGCGTGAGAGCCGACCTCACCCTACCAGAGGGGCTCAGCCGTGGCCCAGTGGGATCCTAAAGCAGCTTTGCCACGATGCAGGGTCATAGAAGCCATTTGCCAGTGGGTCCAATCACTGGGAGGAGAATTGTGAAGGCAGGCAGACACACAGGGGCAGGAAAGGGTGGGCCGGCTGCTGCTGAGCAGGTAGAAGCAGGTGCCTTACCTTCCCACCCAAGGCTGTGTCTCTGGAGAGGTGCTCTGCAGCCAGGATGTGTCCGTGGACCACGTTCTCCACGAAGGTGAAGTCCACCAAGTTCTCCCCGTTCCTGCATGTGCACAAGGAATGCACCTGGTAGAGCCCCTGCACAAGGACCCAGGGCCAGGACCCGCCTTGGCAATGCCGGCCCCTGGCACACCTGGGCATCCATAACAGTTGAAGATGTGCAGGAGGCCAGGGCTCCTAGGCCCTCAGGGCCAGTGGGACATTTAAGGGCCCCCCAATGAATCTGCAAGTCCCATGCCCTGCCTGTCCCATCCCACTGTGGCCAACACTGGTATTGTCTGCCCTGGGCTCTAATTAGGGCAGCAGCTCTGAACTCCCCTCCAGGGCACTCTGGGCTAATGCCTTGCTCTGGCCTCAGAGTTTTCTACTATCTTTTTCTAATCCCACAGCAGGGAAGCCAAGTGAAAGGCAGGGAGGCAAAGTGGCAAGGCACAGGGATAAAGGGGGAAAGAAAGGGAGAAAAGAGAAGGAAGGAAGGAAGAAAGGAAGAAAGGAAGAGAGGGAGAGAGGGAGGGAGGGAGGGAGGAAGGGGGGGAAGGAAAGGTATACCGGGGACACAGTCCCAGTCTCATCACCTACAGCCTCCCTCCCACCTGCACTTGCCCAGAGGAGGAATGTTAACACCTCCCCCGCCTTCCTAGATGCAAGGAGAGAAGAGGGCCTGGCCCTTATCTCGGGCCAATTGTTTCCCCTCTGAGCCTGTTTCCGGAATTTCCAAACAGGGACACAAATATTTTCGCAGCCTACCTGAGAGGGCTCATGGGGCAGAAGAGTGTCCTGCCACAATCCATGTGTCCCTGGAACTTGTGACTATGACCTTACCTGGGGATAAGGTCTTTGAATATGTAATTAGTTTAGATGATGTCACGCTAGTGTAGGGTGGGCCTTAAACCCAATGACTGGTGTCCTTATAAGAGGAGGGACGTTTGGATACAGACACACAGAGAAAAGAACGTCACATGAAGATGCAGGCAGAGACTGAAGTGATGGGTCTACGAGCCAAGGGACGCCAAGGGTTGCCGGCAGCCACCTGAGACTGGGAGAGAGGCCTGGAACAGACTCTCCCTCAGAGCCTCCAGTGGGGGCCAACCCTGCCCACACCTGGATTTTGGAGTCCTGGCCTCCATCACTGGGAGTGAATCCATTTCTGTCGTTCTAAGCCTCATTCGTTGTGGCAGGCCCAGGAAGTGAACAGTGGGCAGTAGAGAAGGCCACGTAAGGAAAGAGCCGACTGAGTCCAGGGCGGGGGGTGTGGGGAGGAGGAGAGCAGCTGACTTACCCGATCATGAACTTCATCTTGCCTTTCCTGGCCGCCTCGATGAGAATGGGGACCAACTGGGGATCCCTTGGGCCAAAAATGCCATGAGGGCGGATGGCTGTGGTTACGAAATTCTGGTCAGGATCGTTCGCACCCAGGACCGCCTGCGGGAGAGCAGAGGGACCGTGTGGGCTGCAGACATGCTCCCCAGGGGACAGGTCCTCGCACGGGGGCATGGACGCCGCCCACTGCCCCGGGCTGCAGACCCATGTCAGCGACACTTACAATTCGGGACTACTTCTGTATCCCTTTCCCCACTCCAACACCCAAATCTGAAAACACAGGAGAGAGCTGGGCCGAAACCAGTAGAATCCAACAGAAAGGCCTGGGTTTGGGTTTAAACACTAAAATGCATGAATGCAGCAGTTTGTGGAAAATATCTGAGAGATCCAGTTAATGAGTTAGCTGGGGGCCTTCAGTAAGGCTGCTGCCACCAAACCAGCTCCTGACTTAAGCTCCATGTGCCAACTGTATGTTTCCACCAGTCCTGGGCTGTTGTGGTCAGAACTGAGTACCACCTTCTAGGAAGGGACTCTGATGAACCCAACTGGGCCAGGAAGAAGGGGCTGAGAAGGTGGAGGGTCTGGGAGAAACAGGGCAGCGACTCAGTAGCTAAACAGATGAACCAATGTGTCGGGTGAATCCTCAGAGCCACGTTCTGTGTGGCTTAATGTACAAGCTAGAACTTAAGGGCTTCAAGTACAGAGAAACAAGTTTTGTCTCAAAGGGAACAAAACTTCCCAAAGGATCAGATAGGTTGTTAAAAATGGGGATCACGACAGTACTACTGCCAGGGCTGTGTGCTGCTGAGATGGCCCACCTCACCTAGGATTTCTACTCTGTGCTGGCAAAATCCTTGTTCATGTTTTGGTCCAGTGAGCTTAAGCTACTTGTTGACTGCATTCACATCACAATGATCGGACTTACCCAAAGGTGGAGCTGCCCCTCCTCTCCCCACCAGGCCCTGGTCCCCACAGCGACAGAGGAAATGACTAAATAAGCCTTCAACTGCCCTCTAGCCGAGGCTCATCTCTGTCACTGAAGAGGAGAAAGCTCCAGGAGTCCTAGATAACACCACACTCCATCTATTATCTGTCAGCTCGTTTGAAAGCCGACAGCAGCTTGACAACTGCCGCCAACTGGAGGCTCCAGGACAGTTACTGCCAGAGGTGTTTACAGGCTTAGCTCATTTCCAGCAAAGCACCCAAGAGTCAGTGCAAGTGACATGACGATGGTCTGAACCACAGCTGCCACTTGCAGCACCTGAGCCCAGTGGGCGGGAGACCCAGGAGCACTGGAGGAGGGTGCAGGGGGCCCAGTGGAAGCTTAAGCGCTCCTTGGGTCAAGTCTGAGCAGGTGGGAGCTACGTGGGGCTCTCTGTGCTCCAAGGAGCAGGCGGGCAGAGCCAGGACTGGAGCTTGCAAAAGCTAGGCCTCCATCTGCTGCACTGGGAAGCCCTTGGGTCTCTCGGCAGATGAGGTCTTTTGGGACTTTCTGAGTTGGAGTAACAGCAAACAGATGGGAGGCGGCTGACACTCAGGCCGCGCAGGGGGACTCTGGCCAATCTGGCGTTAAGCTCTGGTTCCATATGTACCGGCTACGAAAGAAAACCTCAGTAGGCGTGGCCCGCTGCCAACAGCTGGGAGAGGCAAACTCACAGCTGCCTGGCTAAGGTGAGCTGCCTGTGGCTGATGAGCATCCACGGCCTACAGTACTGGGTGTCCTCAGGGTAATATTCTCCTGGACCTTAGTCCCGGAGCTGGCTACTGTCACGGTCTCTGTTACTTGGCCCAGACTGCTGCTACAACCAGGTGCTCCCTGGTGAAGCTGGCTTGCCAAGTGGAAAAGTACTTTTCCTTAAAATAAAGCAAGAGCCTTCCATTGTTTAATTTCAAAAAAAAAAGGACAGGGGGTGCAAGAGTGCCACTAGGAAGGTGTGTTCAAATCAAAACACACTTGAGTGTTTAGCCTGAGTTCTGCCTGCCACTTTGGGTCATCATAAATTGCCTGATTTCTGGAGCAGTTCAGTAAACATGCATGGTACACATGTTGAGTGCAGGCTCTAGAGCTGCGCGACCTCAGGAAGCTTCCGAATCTCTCTGCACCAACTGTCCTCCTCTGTAACCTGGTGACGATAACAGTACCTGCCTTACGGGGTCATTGCGAAGTTTAAATGAGGCAGCTCCTCGTAAAATACACATAGTAGCGTCTGGCCACATTAAGCTATTATGTTCGTATTTTTTCTGTTATTATCTTTGAAATTGAATTCCATCCACAAATTTTACTGCCCACTTTACATATTAGGCTTCAGAATACTAACTTCCTATGTTCATAAACATTCTTCTTAAGAATCTAAATTCTGTAGATGTTCATGGACCTCGTTTGTCACTCACTCAACCAGTTCTCAGGTACGTACTCTCTCCTGTAAGATCTTTGTCTCCGTGTAGTAGTCAATGGGTTTCATGGCATAAGGGAGGTCTTCGGTTCCATTTTTGATGTCGACGCCCTCAAAGATGACACTGGCACTGCTGGTTAAAATGAGTTTCTGGCAGAGGAGAACAGAAGATTTAAAAAAATGAGTCAGGAACGATCGCTGTTTAAACACCACGATGGTCATGTAGGAAAGAGAATCAAATGGCACGTGTTCACAACCCTCGCCCCATACAGATTCTTTACTATGATGCCTTCCCTTTTCAGGCCTTCTTAAAATAATGCAAAGATCACCATCTTTTGCAGGTATGGGGATTTGAGATACATTGTGGTATCACACTGTAAAACAGTGAATCTCACATTTTCCCCCCCTCTTATCACAACCAAGGGATAGAACAGACTTCCATTATTCATGCTATCTCACTATGGGAGTGATTCTCCATGGGGGAAGCATAGCCCACAAACTTCGAGGGAGATGCCTGTCTGCAAAAGACCCTGGTGATTCTGATCCCAACCTTGGCACGTCAGCACACACGAACGGACACATGCACATGCCCACTGGCGAAATGCTATTTGAAAGGAAGTTGCTTTCTTATGACGGTTCCTAGCTTCCAGCTATCTGGTTAAGGGCAGCCCATCCTAAACTGAACACCATTAGCTCGAATCACATCTTTATCACTTTTATTCAGCATGGCCCTGGAAGTTCTAGCCAGCATGGTAGGATAAGGGAAACAACAAAGTATAATGATTTGAAAAGAAGAAACAAAACTATTGCCACTTACAGGTGTTGCAAATGTCTACATACAAAGCACTATGAATATACAGAAAATATTAGAGTTCAGCAAAGTTGCTGAGTACAAAATCGATATACAAAAATTAACTGTGTCCCTACGCAGTAGCAGTTGAAAATGTAATGTGCAAGGTATTTCAACCACCAAAAGCAAGGTACATGGAATAAATTTAACAAAAGATGTACAAAACCTTTATGAAGTAAAGTATAAAGCTCTATTGAAATGCATTAAAGAGAGATAAACAGACATATTATGTATGTATTTATGGATACGGAGACTCAATATTTGAAAGATATCAATTGTCTCCCAAATTACCTTTAGGTTTGAGGCAATTACAGTAACATTTCCAACAGGCTTTATCAAGGAACTCGACAAGCTGGTTCTAAAATGTATACGAGCAAAGGGCTAAGAATACACAAACAAATTCTTTTTTTTTAATTTTGTAAAATATTATATTTTCATTTCTTTAAACATCTTTATTGGAGTATAACTGCTTTACAATGGTGTGTTAGTTTCTGCTTTATAACGAAGTGAATCAGCTATACATATACATATATCTCCATACCTCCTCCCTCTTGCGTCTCCCTCCCACCCTCCCTATCCCACCCCTCTAGGTGGTCACAAAGCACCGAGCTGATCTCCCTGGGCTATGCGGCTGCTTCCCACTCGCTAGCTATTTTACATTTGGTATATATGTCCATGCCACTCTCTCACTTGGTCCCAGCTTACACTTCCCCCTCCCCATGTCCTCAAGTCCATTCTCTACGTCTGCGTCTTTATTCCTGTCCCGCCCCTAGGTTCTTCACAACCATTTTTTAAAATTCCATATATATGTGTTAGCATACGGTATTTGTTTTTCTCTTTCTGACTTACTTCACTCTGTATGACAGATTCTAGGTCCATCCACCTCACTACAAATAACTCAATTTCATTTCTTTTTTATGGCTGAGTAATATTCCAGTGTATATATGTGCCACATCTTCTTTATCCATTCATCTGTCGACAGACACTTAGGTTGCTTCCATGTCCTGGCTATTGTAAATAGAGCTGCTATGAACATTGTGGTACATGACTCTTTTTGAATTATGGTTTTCTCAGGGTATATGCACACTAGTGGGATTGCTGGGTCATATGGGAGCTCTATTTTTAGTTTTTTAAGGAACCTCCATACTGTTCTCCATAGTGGTTGTATCAATTTACATTCCCACCAACAGTGCAAGAGGGTTCCCTTTTCTCCACATCCTCTCCAGCATTTACTGTTTGTAGATTTTTTGATGATGGCCCTTCTGACCAGTGCGAGGTGATACCTCACTGTAGTTTGATTTGCATTTCTCTAATAATTAATGATGTTGAGCATTCTTTCATGTGTTTGTTGGCAATCTGTATAACTTCTTTGGAGAAATGTCTATTTAGGTCTTCTGCCTATTTTTGGATTGGGTTGTTTGTTTTTTTGACATTGAGCTGCTTGTAAATTTTGGAGATTAATCCTTTGTCAGTTGCTTCATTTGCAAATATTTTCTCCCATTCTGAGGGTAGACAAGCAAATTCTGAAGAACATGGTTGGGGGAGTGACTTGTCCTACACTAGATACTGAGGTTCATCCTAAGGCAGGGCACAGGGGCCAAGAGAGTTTGAGAGCCGGGAACAGGCCCGCACAGATGTGCTGCATAGGGCGCTGAACAGCAGGGAAAGGATGGATCATATAATACATGCTGCTGAGCACCAAAACATCCTCTGTCTACTTCAGAACATATACACACATAAATTCCTGGTGGATTAAGGATTTAAATGTGGGAAGTAACACTTTAAATCTTTGAAAAGAAAAGCACAGTAACCAATCTTTTGATTGCTCTATTGAGAGACATTCCCTAAATACTACATTAAAAAAACCACTTCCTGCACTGTTACCCACCAAGCAACCCTGCCACTTCAGTGAATATACCAGAGCTATGCATATCAAGATGGAGAAATCTCAAAAACATAATGTTGGGGAAAAAAGCAAGTTGCAGGAAGATATATTCAACATGATATTATTTTTACAAAGTTTTAGATTTTCTTTCTTTTCTTTTAGCCATGCTGCACAGAATGCGGGATCTTAGTTCCCGACCAGGGATCGAACCCACACCCTCTGCAGTGGAAATGCAGAGTCTTAACCACTGGACTGCCAGGGAAGTCCCCTACAAACTTTTTTTTTGGAGCATAATTGCTTTACAATGGTGTGTTAGTTTCTGCTTTATAACAAAGTGAACCAGTTATACATATACATACGTCCCCATATCTCTTCCCTCTTGCATCTCCCTTCCACCCCCCCTATCCCACCCCTCTAGGTGGTCACAAAGCACAGAGCTGTTCTCCCTGTGCTATGCGGCTGCTTCCCACTAGCTATCTATTTTACATTTGGTAGTGTATATATGTCCATGCCACTCTCTCACTTCATCCCAGCTTGCCCTTCACCCTCCCCGTGTCCTAAAGTCCATTCTCTAGTAGGTCTGCATCTTTATTCCTGGGTACACGCGGGACTTCAGCTTCACTAGTAATACTGTTACCTAAATGCTGTGATGACTGGGAGCTATATTATTCTCAGATCTTTTCTGGATGTCTGGGATAGTCCATTTAAAAAACAGCAGCATCTCCAAAGACATACAGATGGCCAACAAACACATAAAAGGTTGCTCAACATCATGAATCATTCAAGAAATGTAAATCAAATCTACAATGAGGTATCACCTCACACTAGTCAGAATAGCCATCATCAAAAAATCTACAAACAATAAATTCTGGAGAGGGTGTGGAGAAAAGGGAACCCTCTGGCACTGTTGGTGGGAATGTAAATTGATACAGCCACTATGGAGAACAGTATGGAGGTTCCTTAAAAAACTAAAAATAGAACTACCATACGACCCAGCAATCCCACTAGTGTGCATATACCCTGAGAAAACCATAATTCAAAGAGAGTCATGGACCACAAAGTTCATTACAGGTGTAATTACAATAGCCAGGACATGGAAAAACCTAAGTGTCCATCGACAGATGAATGGATAAAGAAGGTGTGGCATATATTTACAATGGAATATTAATCAGCTGTAAAAAGAAAAGAAATTGAGTTCTTTGTAGTGAGGTGGATGGACCTAGAGTCTGTCATACAGAGTGAAGTGAGTCAGAAAGAGAAAAAGAAATATCGTATGCTAACACATATATATGGAATGTAAAAAAAAAAAAGGTTCTGAAGAACCTGGGGCAGGACAGGAATAATGACGCAGACGTAGAGAATGGACTTGAGGACACAGGGAGGGGGAAGGGTAAGCTGGGACGAAGTGAGAGAGTGGCATGGACATATATACACTACCAAACGTTAAATAGATAGCTAGTGGGAAGCAGCCACATGGCGCAGGGAGATCAGCTCGGTGCTTTGTGACCACCTAGAGGGGTGGGATGGGGAGGGTGGGAGGGAGGGAGATGCAAGAGGGAAGAGATATGGGAACATATGTATATGTATAACTGATTCACTTTGTTATAAAGCAGAAACTAACACACCATTGTAAAGCAATTATACTCCAGTAAAGATGTTAAAATAACAAAAGAAACAAAACAAAACAAAAAAAACAAGAACAGCAGCAGTGTAATTCATAGAGCTCCAGTTATACAAGCATGGTAGAGAGTAAGGAGTCTGGGATTTGGCACCAGAGGTCTGATGTCTCAATCTGGTTCCTCACATATTAAGCAACATTAGTAGCCCCTGGTTACCTATGGAGGAGCAAATCAGGTGACAACTGCAGGACAAAGGGTCTTGTCATTTGCTAAGTGTAAGGGGTCACGATTACTATAACTGATCCTTTCCGGGGCACCGAGCCCCAAAGAGCTCCTTTCCCGCCTGTTCTTGTTGTGCCAACAGGCTCACTTCAGCCTTTTCTCTTGTTCACACAGCATCTGTGGCATATGCCACTGTGAGAGTTGGGGGTTTGGCTGATAGGAAGCTGTTTTGTCCAGTGGCTGGTGCCCCATAAAGGTGATCCAGAGAACCAGGGTTTATAACAATGCAGCAAGCTGCAATGTGGTGGACACTGTACCCCCTCGGGTCTGAGTTATAGCAGGTTTCTATTGGCTAAAATGAAATAGTGTGTTTTCCTTTGAAAATATAAGCAAAGTCTGGAAAATAGTATGATAGTTCCTTAAAAGGTTAAACACAGAATTACTGTATGATCCAGGAATTCCACTTCTGGATGTTTATCCCAAAGAAATGAAATCAGAAAGTGGAGCAGATACTTGCACACCCATGTTCACAGCAGCATGATTCACAATAGTCAAAACTTGGAAACAGCCCTGGTGTCCACCAAGGGATGAATGAAGAAACAAAATGTGCTCCATCTCTACAGCAGAATATTATTCAGCCTTGAAAAAGAAGGAAATTCTGATACTTGCTACAGGACAGATGAACCTTGAAAATGTTCTGCTAAGTAAAGTAAGTCAGACACAAAAGGCCACATGTTGTTTGATGCCACTTCTGAGGTCCCTAGAGTCAAATTCATAGTGACAGGAAGCAGAATGGTGGGCATCAGGGGCTGGGGGAGGAGAGAGTTAGTGTTTAATTGGTACAGATTTCAGCTTAGGATGATGAAAAAGTTCTAGAGACGGATGATGGTGGTTGTTGTGACTGTGAATGTGCTTAATGCCAGTGAACTGTACACTTAAAAATGGTAAATTTTATGTTTTATATATATCTACATTATATATATATATATATATATATATTTAAGCCACAATAAAAAATACAAGCAATTTCTAAATTTTGTAGCTCTTTAACCAAGACTAATAAACCTTAGGGTCCTCAGATCGTCTGTTCAGATGCTCAGCAGCTCCTAGGGCTGAATTTCTAGGCTCTTCACAGCACTTTAGAAAGCAAGCCTGGCTAGGCACAGGAAGAGAACAAGAGCCCTGGTCCCCACACACTTGGAAATGGCCATCACACGTTCCTGACAGCACTCATTCCAGCTTTCCCCTTACCTGAACCCCAGCCTCTTTGCAAGTTTCAATGACATTCTTGGTGCCAACGTAATTCACTCTGTAAAAGAGTTCCTTGTTGTTACCGGATGGTGGGGGCGATGCGCAGTGGAAAACTGTGCTTACACCTTTCAGAGCTGGGTACAGATCCTGGAGAAGCAAACAAAGACAAAAAAAAATCACTCCTGCTTTAGACAAGTAAACATCCTCCTCACGTTACCACTCGCCAATCTGGGGCATGTATGTGTCTTGCCCTTTAACACAGAAATACATTTTCATTGTCAAAGAGTCCGACAACACATGAGTACTTGGCACAGAAACCATATTGTCCCTTTAACCGCCCCCCTCCCCATTACCTGGGCCCAAATAAAAACTGGTTTGGGGCATGAGAAGCCTGTGGGATCCAGAGAAAGGCAGCATCTTTGCCTTTGTGCCTCATGGGTGGTGAGTGGGTGGGGCACAATTCAGGGCACCTGGAGTTAAAGCCCACAGACACACATTGTGAATCATATGAAAAGACAGTGTAAATACCCAATACACAGCAGCATTCCTTTCTGTGAAACTAGACATAAAACAGTAACCTGAGACAAAAACATGTACGTTGAATTTATTGCTACAGGGAAGCAGAGCTCCTGAGATCAACGGCTGATTGCAGATCTGGGGCAGGAAACAGACAAGATGAGCCAGGAACACCTTGTGGCACCAGAAAATAATTCCTGTTAAAAGGGCTGGAGAGCCAACTTGAAGACGCTCCCAGTGGCCAAAAAGGAAGGGACAATTTGATCCCCAGTAAGAGGGAGAATTCCTTCTGCCAAGTGGCAAATAAAGGGGAAGAGTCAAGCATTTAATCTGCACGAGGTGCAAAGACTTGAGCTAAGACATAAAGAGAGAATAATAGCACGTCACCATTTTGTGAAACCTTAACTAAGTAATAAGATCTAGGAATGATCAATAGATACTAACATCACCAAAAGAAAGACAACCATGAATTATGTGCCTAGATCCACCAATGATTAGCATTTTGCCACAATTTTCTCTATGTAGACATGATGCTTTTTCTTGAAACCATTTGAGAGTAAGCTGTAGACATCATGCCACTTAGCCTCTCGAGTCTTCACCAGGCACCTCCTAAGAACAAAGACGTCCTCCTAAATAACCACAAAACATTGATCGTATGCAAGAAATGTAACAGATAGGATACTCCTATCCAATCATTAGTCTCTATCCAAACTTCCCCAACTGTCCCAATAATGTCCCCTCAATTTGGATTAGTCTTTTAGATTTAATACTTTTGGCAAGAACATCACACCAGTGACATTATGACCTTCTCAGGCCATCACCCAGGAGGAGCAAGACGGCAGTCTGTCCCATTGTTGGTGATGCTGACCCAATCATTTGGTTAACATGATGGCTGCCAGATTTTGGCCATCAAAAAGGTACCTTTCCCTCTGTGTAATCCACTATTATATTTTGTGAGGCTCAAAATGTCCCAAATTTGGCCAGTGGAGGCTCTTCAAATTGCTTCCTGTGTCTTTTTGACATATTCTCATTAGTTTTTGAGTACTTCCTTAATTTTGTCCTAAGAAAATACTCCAGGCTCCCCTTGTACTACCTACCCCTGCCCCAGAGTCCTGCATAGGCTATTTTCCCAAGAAGCCCTGGTTCCTATTATGGGCAATGGTGTATAGAAAGCAAAATCTGAGCACTAGGTGTGCTTATGGCTATTGGGGTATCAATCCACGATGCCCCAAAGGAAAAAAACCAAACCAAAATCAGATGCAGTCTTTACTCCATTAGAAATATAATACAAAGCATAGATATGACTTCAAATTTTGTAGTAGCCACATTAAAAAAGGAAAAAGTGGGAATTCCCTGGTGGTCCAGTGGTTGGGACTCTGCGCTTCTGCTGCGGGGCGGTGGGGGGGAGGCCTGGGTTCAATCCCTGTTCGGGGAACTAGGATCCCGCGAGCTGTGTGGCACGGCCAAAAAAATTAAATAAATAGAAGTAAAGAAAAACATAAAAAAGTAAAAAGAAACAGGTGAAAATAATTTTAATGTATTTAATATAATCTACACGGACATGTTCAACAACACCACGGGGATGAAATCTGCAAGATCCAGACCATGGTTTATGATAAACATCCATCATTCAGTGAACAATCTAAAGCTTTAAAATGTGAAAGGGAACTTATAAATTCAGAGAGACTTAAACACTTCATTCCTGTCCTGCCCCTTCAGTTGACTGCAGTATTCCTCAACCTTTTTGGTTCCTTATTTGGAAAGACTACTACACAAAAACATTGTGAGACATTCAGAGATGTCTGAACACTGGTTAGAAATTAAGGAATTGACAATACGTTTTAGGTGTGGTCATGGAGTTGTGTTTTTTTAAAAGGATTCTTATCTTTTAGCAACAAATACTGAAATATTTACAAAAACAATGACAAGATGTCTAGGTTTGGCTTTAAAATAATCTGAGGGTGGGGAGGGGATACAGATGAAACAGGCCTGGCTGTGAGTGTATATGGAATAGAGGGAATCTATAAAATATCATAAAGACAGAAGGAGAAAGAACACATGGAGGAGAGACTAAGAGACATGTAGAATATAACGAAACACTTCGCTGTATGTCCAGTAAGGCTTCCAGAAAGAATGGGGGTAAAGTCAGTATTTGAAGAATTTTCTCAAAATGAGGCCCACTAGGCCTAGAGATAGTCTCTACAGACCATAAAGGACAAAAAAGAAAATCCTAAAAGCATGAGGAAACTTCAGCTGACCTACAAAGGAACGATGCTCAGACTGAGCGATGGGGGGAAAACTGTGAAACTAGAATTCCACCTGCAGCCGAACTAGCATTTATGAGTGAGGGGAAAATAGAGACATTTTCGGGCATAAAAGGACTCAGCGAGTTTACTGTGCACAGATATTCGCTGGAGGGAATGCTACAGGAAATGCTTCAGCAGGAAGAGGAAGGAACCTGGGAGAGAGAAATGGGATAGGAGAGGTGCTGATGAGTGGAGCCTTCAGTCCATCCCTCCCTCGTCCTTCACTGTCTTCAGGGTGAAGAAAATCTGGAAACAAAATACTGGCAATGATAGCATGGGAGTTGGGGGAGAGTGGTTTGGAGGGGAGCTGAAGTTTGCTAAAGAGCCTGTCTCCTTTGAGGGGACATGTCAGTGATCAAATGAGACCATATCCCTGCCATCGAGGAGGGTACATTCTCTGGGTGGGGGGCACAGGTACCTAAGTTTACACAGAGTATATCAGCTAGTGCCAAGTGTTACACAGAAACACAAAGCAGAGTAAGGGAGAACCAGAGGGGCTGGATGCTTAGCATAAGGTGCTCAAAGACTTACAGGAATTTCCCGAACAAGCTCTGCAGTTCACGAAGAGCATTCCTGAGAGAAGGAGCAGCAAGTGCAAAGGTCCTGAGGCAAGAACTCAGTTGGTGAGTTTGAGAAGCAGTAAGGAGGCCAGTGTACCTGGACCGGAGCAATGAGGGGGAGTGTGGGAGCGGGTGAGGTCAGATCACGCAGGGCCTTGTGGGTGATGATTCAGGTCTGTATGTTTGCTATAAATAGGACTGGACACCCCTGGAGGCTTCTGAACAGGGGAGCCCTGAAGTCTGATTTATGCGTTAAAAGGGTGGTGGCTTGGACCAGGGTGGTAATGGAAGGGGTGAGAAGCTGATGGATTGGAGATCTACTTTGAGAGTGGAGTCAACAAGATTTGGTGATGGATGGGATCGAGGGTACGGAAGATAAAGGAATCAAGGATAAATCTAAAGTTTTTGGCCAAAGCAATCCGAAAGACAGAGCGGGCATTTATCAAGATGGTGAGGGCTTTAGTAGGAGCAGGTTGGCTGTGGTGGGGGAGGGGGCCAGCTTGTAGCAGGGAGCCAGGAGCTGAATTTTAGATACAGCACAAAGAGAGATACCCAGCAGGCAGCTGGATAGACACGAGGCTGGAGATCTCAAGCTTGGAGCTTATTAGCTTCTACACTGTATTTAATCTGCGAGCCGGACTGGATTCACCAGGACACTAAGTGTGCTTGGAGAAAAGAGATCTAAGAAATAAGCCCTGGATCCTGCCAAGTCTAGAAATTACAGAGAGAAGGAGACCGAGGAGGGGCAACTGGTGAGGCAGGAGGAGAAATGAGCGGGTGGTGAGTGAAGAAACTATCAGATGCTGGAGAAGGGTCCAGGCAGATGAGAAGCACGGTGTGGCCACCAGATCTGGTCACTTCCAGGTCCCTGGTGGCTGTGTCAGTGGCTGTTAGGTGAAGACCTAGCTGGAGCGCTGCTATGAGACAATGGAGGGAAGCAGTCAGAGGTGCTGAGAACAAATGGCCACAAGGGGAAAGTGGGGCAGTAGCTAAAGCCGCATCAGGGTGTTCTGTTTTCTTAAGATGGTGATGCTGTGCTGATGGCTGCGATCTGGTAGAAGGACAACTTGCTGATCAAGGAGAGAGGGTGGAGAATCCCTAGAGGAATCACCAAGTAGGGAAGAAGACACGGGCTCTAGCTGGTGCCTGGACCATTTCCAGGGCTAAGCACGTGCAGAGTGTAGGTCTGTGGATATGGTGCCGGAAGGTACATGGGCCGCTTGAAGACCACGACCGTGAAGAAAGAGGCAACAAGCTTGTATTTTCTTCTCCAGCCCCATCTGGCTGCACAGAGGCCCCCCAGGGAGGTAGAACTGGATTTAACCAGGGCTGGGGTTTAACCCAGGAAGTACAACATGATGGGGAGGTTTATGTGTCCATGTGGCTGTCTCCATTTTTCCAGCAGACACTAGACCAGGGGCTGCTCTGAAGATATTCTGTAGCTGTGGTTAACATCTATAATCAGTTGACTTGAAATCAAAGGAGACTATCCTTGATAATCTGGGTGGGCTTCATTCAATCAGTTGAAAGGCCTAAGAGTAAAACCTGCGGTTTCGGTAAGAAGAAAATCTGCCTCAGGACTGCCTGAGCTTCCAGCCTGCCGGCCTGTCCTGCAAATTTCAGACTTGCCAGCCCCCACAATCCATGTCTCCCTGGTTATTTCTCTGGAGAACTCTGACTGATACATACAATGAGAAGAAAAGGGTAAGAGGGCTGAGAATCATGCAAGAGAAAGTCAGCCATAGACTTGACAGCAGGGAGGCTCTGAATGGGTTGAGGGATAGTGGGAAAGGGCCAGATGCCTGGGTGGGTCACAGACCTGGTAGAGTGGAGGTCTTAGAGGCTGTGAACTGGAAAGACAGGAGCTGGGGCTCACAGTGCAACACCTGTAAGTGAGATCACGGAGAGGACACACTTACTGGGGATGACCGAAGTCCGGGTCTAGGGAACGACAACAGGAGTGCAGGCCAAGGCGAGGGTACTGGCAGGATCTTATGTGTGAATACTGAACTTGCCAACAATTATGATGAGCTTGACCTTGGCCAGGAGCTGAAACCACTGAGAAATGAGATGGAGTCACCTGGGAAAGGGAGAGGGTGGCTGTGGATCGTGGCCACAAGGAAGGCTACTAGGGTATGTACAGCCTGCTGGTATTACCTTCAAAGCTGGAGGGAGCTCAGGTCAGGGTGAGAGAAGCAGTGATGATGAACAAGGAAGACTTCTACCCCATCTCCAGGCCCACAGGTGCGGAGGGTGGGGTAAGGAAGACAGCCTGGAATTTGACAGGGCTGCAGGGGAAGCCATGGCCTTAAAATCCAAAACAAACAAATAAACAAAACTATAGCCAACGATGCCAAAGCCAAGAAGAAGAGCCCAGTGACAGGCTGAAGGAAGCCACTGTGATACATACAACATGCAAAGGACTGTCTCAAATAGAAAGGAATTACACATCCCTAGGGAGAACAAGGTAAAGCCAAAGACAAATGAGCGAAGGTCACCGACATGCATTTCACAGAGGAGGATCAGCAAAAGGCATGGAGCCTAGCCACCCATGCAGGGGGGACATGTGACACTAAGCATCACTGAGGCAGCACTTCACACTCTCCAGAATGGCAATACCAAAAAGTCTAAGTGCTGGTAAGGACGTGAGCAATGGGGATCCTACCACATGGCTGCTGTGAACTTAAGCGACAAAGCAGCCTTGTTGAGCAATTTGGCAACATCTTAAAATTCAAAATATTAACACCCTTATAACTCGGCTAAATCTTGAAAACATTAAGGGAAAGAAGTCAGTCACAAAACGACAAATATTATGATTCCACTTATGTGAAGTGTCCACAACAGAGATGGGAGATGTATGGTTGCCAAGGGCTGGCGGGGGTGGGGAGGACAGGAAACGGGGAGTGACTGCTAGCAGGCCTGGGGTTTCCTTTTTGGGTGACGACAATGCTCTGGAATTACATAGTGGTGAGGGATGTGTCACTTTGTGAACAGACTAACAACCACTGAATTGTGCACTTTAGAAATGTGAAATTTATGGACTGTGAATTATATCTCAATTAAAAAAAAACCTCCAGCAATTGCATTTTCGGATATACGCTCTGGGGCCACAGTCGGCACACTATGGCCCGCAGACAACTTTTTGTAAATAAAGTTTTATTGCGACTCAGCTACACCCACTCATTTATGTATTGGCCACACTTGCCTTCGAACTACCAGGGCAGAGTGGGGTAGTAGTGACAGAGATGACAGTTACTCATTCTCACTAGTAACAATGTGGGTGTGTGTTAAATTCTTTCCTATAACTTTACAATTTTTCAAAAAAACTTTTCTTTTGGAAACAACAACTTGGCTGGCCTCTGAGCAGGGTAAGTCTGGTAGTCTCCCTTCAGGGGCCTGGGGCAATTGGCAAGGCTGGGTGGCCTGTTACCTGTTGGCTGCAGAGGTCGCCCAGGAAGAACTGCACGCGGGGATCGTCGAACCCTTGCCGAATGTCAAATACGTTGACAGCGTAGCCTCTTGCCAGCAGCTGCTCCACCATGTGCTGCCCCAGGAACCCAGAGCCTCCGATCACTGTGCATTTTGTGGCCTGCAGAAAGGGAGGGATGGCAGAGGGGTACGGGTGTGCTGAGAACTGGAAGCTATTAAGAGCCTGGACTCACAGACCATGAGCCACTGCGATGGCAGGTCCATCTCTTAGTTTGAAACTCTTCTTGAACCAAGTTGGAAGCTTCGTATAATTCTGGTGTCCTATCACCAATGCCAACCTTCTCTCCTGGGATCAGGAGAGACAGGATAGCAAATGATACTGAGGCAGACTTTGGTTAGACTGGATGACCTGAGGGGAGTTCCCTGGCAGTCCAGTGGTTATGACTCGGTGCTTTCACTGCCGTGGCCCGGGTTCAATCCCTGGTCGGGGAACTAAGATCTCACAAGCTGCACAGTGTGGCAAAAAAAAGGGACACCTTCTTGCTCCCAATAGCTGATCCATGGGCACTTCTAAGGCAAAAAGCAAACCAACCAACCAACCAACCACACACATGAATGGAAAAACAAAACAAATCAAAACATGCCACCCACTCAATTGACAGTGTGCACTTAAAATATCAGAAAGAAGAAAGCAGAGTTTCCTTACTTGCAGGAGAAAGTCAGCCCCCTTTGCTCCCCAACCACTATAGGGCTGGCTGTGTGGCTTTGGCTCGTCACCTAACCCCTTCTTGCCTTAGCACATCCATGTAAGACTGTGCTTTTGTCTGATGGGATCTCCTGGTGGGGTTGCAGGGAGGATGGGTGACCTGTTCATCAGCCAGGCCCAGGGCTTTGCTTCCCCTTCTCTGAGCTCTGAGGAAGCTGAAATATTAGGGGAGAGCTATGGTGTTTACATTTCAGTTTCCGCAACACATGCACTCTTTTGGCTAAATTCCAACTCTGGTAACTGGGGATAAAGGAAGGACAGTGCGCCACATGCAGGCACTTAAATATTCTGACTCCAGGGAGTCAATGCAAAACTGTAGCTGGTGTACACTGATGAAGCTGGCTATAAGGGTCCCCGATGAAGGACCTGTTATATCCCTCCTCCCAGGGGTCTTTGTAAAACTATATCTGGGCTTCCTTAAGATGACAAACCCCCATTCTTCCCTGAGCTCATGTACAGTAAATCAAAGTTGGGGATGGTACGTAGAGATCTTAAAGAAATTCTGCTCCTGATTAAAAAACCAACCAACCAACCTGCTATGTATGCCTTAAATGCCTATATAATTGAGACATGCAGGAGACTGCAGGGGTGCCAGAGCCTCTTCTATGGATCTACCCCTCTCAACCTGTCATCCCATCTGGAATGGTATTGCTAGTGGAGTCCACCAGGCCATCTGTAGATGGCTCTGTAGCTTTAGCATCATTTGTTCAGGCATTTGTAATCTCCTGACAGAGTCAGCCTCACTAGGCCACCCCCCACCAACCAAATTATCTTTTAAGCCCATTCTTGTCTATGCTTCAATTACGGCCATATACATGTAATCATAGCACGCTACATTATTTGCACCTTTACTAAAATTTCTAACACCCCCCCCCCCCAGGGCAGAGGCAAATGAAGTTACACAAATCCCACTTGATCCCCCTTTTGGCAATCCCTTATCCTCCCGTTCCCCCCAAGTCCACTGCACAGGCAAATTCAGTTTTTTAGAATAACTCTGAGCCTCCTTGCTTCCCAAGCTATTTTTTCTTGGTTTAGTAAAAGTTTGCCTGAGCCCAAAGAGGGTCTGAACTAGACATGTCTAAGGGCATCCCAAAGGATTTCAGAGTCTCTTGTTTATATTATCTGCAATCTCTAGTTACAGTTGTTTCAAAAGGCTGATAGTCTAATTTAAAAAAATCAAATAACCTTGCTATTATGTCCAGTGCAATCTCGTTTCATGATTTTAAATGTGAGCAATCCGTACTCCTCTCTTTGACAGTGATGTGGATTTTTTTATTATATTGAAATGTTGCGCCAATATTGCCTGGGAAGCGTGGGTCAGCAGCTGTGCCACAGAGAGTTTTGTAATGATGAGAACAGAGCTGGCATTTACCCCAGAGAAGTCAGATGTGGGATGGAACCATGGTATTTGGTTATGGGAGATCATGTGAAATAACCACTTAACTTTTCATGGCCATGAAAGATGGTATGGGGCAAGTGGGCCCAGCAGACAAGAAGGAATATGCAATAACAAGTAAGAATGAAACTCCAGACTGGAAACAGGTAGTGAGACTCAAGAATGGGTTACTGCTGGGAGTTATAAAATTGACATCTTGGAGACAGTTTTAAGAATAGGAAAGAGGGGCTTCCCTGATGGCGCAGTGGTTGAGAGTCTGCCTGCCGATGCAGGGGACACGGGTTCATGCCCCGCTCCGGGAGGATCCCACATGCCGCGGAGCGGCTGGGCCCATGAGCCATGGCCGCTGAGCCTGCGTGTCCGGAGCCTGTGCTCCACGACGGGAGAGGCCACAACAGTGAGAGGCCCACGTACCGCAGAAAAAAAAAAAGAATAGGGAAGAAAGCCATCTAGACATACTATTTCATTGCAATATGATCTTGAGATAAGAGAATGCTCCAGGTCACTGGGTTTATTCCATCCTTTTCTGTTTTCCCTTGTCTTTAGCCGTGGGCCGTTTTCTCAGAGAAGTCTTACACAGAATGTATATGTAAGTTAGGGTGAAAGTGTTCTTTTTATTTTAGTACTTTGTGTAACTTTTACTTCCTATAAAGTCAATCAATGAGAACGAACAACCATCCGAATCCAGATTGTTTTTGGTTGCTGAGTATCAGTCAAGTGCTGATTCACACAAATAATGAACTACAGATGGCAAGGAGCTCTGGTGGTTTGTCTGAGCACTAGAATCTCAGATTAACACTCAACTACAGAGGCATAGAGAAGGCCTTACTCTGAGCTGTACACTAAAACCAGGGTGATCTGGTGACCTCTGGCAACCTCCTGGGAATCCCTGATTTACTAACATTTGATATAAACACATTTTTTACCTTGGTGTGATTTCATTTCTGAAGTGTTCGTTCAGCAAAAGTGGATCCAACCCACCCTTTGCAGATCTTTGTGGAAAAATCTCCAAGAGGCCTGACAATTCCTTCAAGTCCCTTCTGACACTTGCGACGCTAGACTTTAGGAGGCCTTGCTACCGCCCTTGTTGGCCCTGGAAAGGCTTCTGCCATTCTACCCAGAAGCACAGTCTAACCTGCTGGAGGCCACGTGAAGGCAAACCGAGGCACCTAGCTGACAGCCAGCAGTTACTGCCATGTGTGTGAGGCTGCCTGGAACATACACCTCAGGGTCCCCATGATAGTGGCTGTGAGAGCAGGCCCAGGGGAGACCCACCAAGGAACCCCCGCCCCCCGGCTGGGCCGAGCCCAACCTGTAGAATCGTGAACAAAGAAACAGGTGTTGTTTTAAACCACTACATTCTGACAGAGTTTGTTACACAGCAATAAGTAACTGGTGCCTTAAATAAAGATATATATCTTCTATAAAGAAACAATACTCAACATTGATTGATTTAATAAATGAACCCAATATGATTTTTAACCCATAGCTACGTATCAGTGTCTTGTTGGTATGTATGTGCTCGACTTTGCCCTTACCTGGTTTTGGTTAACCCTTTTCGTACTCACTTTTGGAGTGTCTTCTGTCAAATGTGTCCATGTGCCCTGGTCTTGCACTGGCTCACCAGCTGCTTGCTCCATTTCAGCTGCAAATTTGGCCCTGTCTGCAGTCAACTTTTCTCTCCTTAAAGACATATTTAGAGACAGACATGTTATATAAACTGAAACATCTTTTAGTTGTTAGTGTTTTGTGTGGATGCGCCCCCCCGCTCCACGCACACATGGAGTTTTCACAAAGAGCTCAACCATAGCTTCAGCTGCTGGATGAAGCACTCAGCGAACATTCCTGTGATGCAGGCTGCCCTCAGAGAAGGGCCTGACTGGGCCCATAACTCACTGTATATTTGGCTACAGGCAGAACAGGAAGCCAGTTAAATAATCTCATTCATCAGTTACAATGAAAAGAATATGTCTAACATCACAGCTTTTCCCACAGCACTTCAATTATTGTCTATTTCCCTCGAGTCGATCAGTAGACTAGTAGACTGTGGCAGCGCAGTGTGAAAATGCACAGACCCGGGAGGCCCAGGTTCCTGTCCTGGCACTGTCAGAAAGTGTATCAATCTGCTCAAGCCGTGTCTCTCTGCTGCAGCTCAATAAAACAGACTCAGTGCTCACCCCCATGGTGCCAGGGCATGGGAGGCTGGGAGGAGGAAGAGTAAGAAGAGACAGAGCTCTCCTTGTTGGTGGAATTAAAGCCACCCTGACCACATATAGAACTCAGAGTGTCTGGGGCCATCAGAAACCCTCGGGAAGTGGTCAGAGTGTGGTGGGGACCCAGCAGTTCATAACCAGGAGACAGTAGCAAAGCATATCAGGTGATAAAGTCCCACAACAAAACCAAACCACTGAATTGCAAACAAAGAGAAGCCGTTCAATTCAATTTGGGGTTACAATGCATTTGGTCTTGCATCTGCTTTCTTGGCAGTGGTCAATTTACCTAAGTCACAGATCCCCTAACACCCAGGGATGGCAAAATCCATGACAAAGAAAGTCTAACTGCTTGCAAAAGGCTAGATTCAGAGAATACTCTTCAGTGAGGAGGTGGCAGGTAGGCAATCCAGTTACACACACACACACACACACACACACACACACACACACTTTCATGTGTCCCTGTAGGAGCTGATTTTGTGGCCTGGAAATGGATGTTAGGATCCTCAATGTCTGAGGGAGCCATTTTGGGGAAACATATTTCTGCAACCATAATGGAAGTTATTAGGAAATATATTTCAAAACTTCATTTTTCATAGAACTTTTTAGAAAGCACATTAATGAATAAGCAAAGTTCACCTGTAGTTCTATGCCTATCCCGTCTGTCTTGTACACCATAATCCTCTTTGTGTTGGCAGATGGCCCCGTCATCTGTTCTCCCTAAACAGATGTGGCTGGCGAACTTTTTATTCATTTGGTTCAATGTGCATCAGCCAGGGAACAAGGATCTCGACACCTGCACCAAGGCCTAGCAAACAGTGTGCCTAGAGGTCCTGTCTGTCTTGCTCACCACTATATCTTGGCCCTCACACATCCACTGGACTCATGAATACACGGTGTGTGTATGCACCCATGCTTTCTGCTTTCAACCGCGTACACACAGACACCCATGTAAGATGCAGGAGCTTCACTGGGGGCAAATGGGTTTGTTATTTTTCTGGTGGTGTTACACTCACCCATACCCACTGCTGGTTTCTTACTCAATCTCTCCTGATACTCAGGGAAGCATGAGGAAATGAGAGGGCAGACAGCATTTGGAGTGCTGTGGTCACAAGCCCAGGGACACCTGGAGCCCCCAGAAGCTGGCAGAGGCAGGAAGGATCCTCCCCTAGGGCTTGCAGAGGGAGCCTGGATCCATAACATAACTTTCAAATAATGCACATACAATTCTCAGCAAACCAGCCTCTTGTAAAAACAAAAACAAAATCAAATCTAATTTGTCTCAAATTATATACAAATTATTTTAAAGTCTGTAAATACTTTAAGCCAGATAAGAATTTTGGTGATACTTTAGTTGTCTCTAGAGGCTGGGTACCCAGGTCTAGCCTAGGGAATGAATCAGATCCCACTGGCAGCCCCCCTCCCCTGCAACCTAAATCCCCCATGTGATATATGTTCATGTCCAAATGAACACCAAGAAGAGTTGTGATTTAACAGAAATTTCTCCAAAAAAGATATACTTTACAGATGACCAATGAGCACATGCAAATATGCTCAATCTCACTAATCATCAGGGAAATGCAAATCAAAAGTACAGTGAGCAATCATCTCATACCTGTTAGGATGGCTATTATCAAAACCCCCCAGAAAACAGAAAATAACAAGTGTTGACAAGGATGTAAAGAAACTGGAACCCTTGTTCACTGTTGGTGGGAATGTAAAATGGTGCAGCTGCTGTGGGAAACAGTATGGTGGTTCCTAAAAAAATTAAACATAGAATGACCATAGGATCAAGCAATTCCACATCTGGGTACGTACTCCAAAAAACTGAAAGCAGGGATTTGAACAGATATTTGTACACCCATGTTCATGGCAGCACTATGAACAGCAGCCAAAAGGTGGAAGCAAGCCAAGTGTCCACTGATGGATAAATAGATAAAATGGAATATTATTCAGCCTTAAAAACGAAGGAAATTCTGGCAACTATGGAATGGGAGAAAATATCTGTAAAACTTATATCTAATAAGGAGTTAATCTCCAGACTGTATTAGGAACTTCAAATCAATAGCTAAAAAAAAAAAGAAATAAAAAACCCAACCCAAACTAATAACCTGATTAGAAAATGAGCTTAGGACTTGAATAGACATCTCTCCAGAGAAGACATACAGATGGCCAACAGGTACATGAAAAAAATGCTCAATGTCATTAATCATCAGGGAAATGTAAAACAAAACTTCAATGAGATACCACTTCACCCCTGTCAGGATGGCTGTTATCAAAAAGTCAAAAGATAAGTGTTGGCAAGGATGTGGAGAAATTGGAAACTTTGTACACTGTTGGTGGGAATGCAAAAACGATATAGCTACTGTGGAAAACAGTATGGAGCTTCCTTAAAAAAATTCTAATAGAACCACCAAACCACCATATGATCCAGCAATTCCAATTCTGGGTATATATTCAAAAGAGTTGAAGCCAGAATCTTGAAGAGATACGTGTACTCCTAAGCTCATTGCAGCACTATTCACAATAGCCAACACGCAAACAACCTAAGTGTTCATTGATGGATGAATAGATAAAGAAAATGTGGTATATACATACAACGGAATACTATTAAGCCTTAAAAAAGGAGATTCCACTATATGAGACATGGATGAACTTTGAGAACATTATGCTAAGTGAAATAAGCCAGTCACAGAAGGACAAATACTGCATGATTCCACTTAAATGAGGTATCTAAAGGAGTCAAATTCACAGAATCAAAGAGTGGAACGGTGGTTGCCAGGGACTGGGGGAGGGGGAAAGGGGGAGTTGCTGATCAATGGGCAGAAAGTTTCAGTTAAGCAAGATGAGTAAGCTCTAGAGGTGTGTTGTACCTATTGTACATTCAAACATTTATTAATATGGTGGATCTCATCTTAAGTGTTCTTACCACAATAAAATAAAAATGAAAAGAAGGGACATTCTGACACATGCTACAACATGGATGAACTTAAACTAAGTGAAACAAGAACCTTGGAGACATTATACTAAGTGAAAGAAGCCAGACACAAAAGGACAAATACTATATGATTCTACTTACATGAGGTCCCTAGAGTAGTAAAATTCATAGACACGGAAAGGAGAAGGGTGGGTGCCAGGGGCTGGGAGAAGTGGGAGAATCGGGGAGTGATGCTTAGTATATATAGAGTTTCAGTTCTACGAGATGAAAAGAGTTCTGGAGACGGATGGTGGTGATGGTTGCACGACAATGGGGACGCACTTCATGCCACTGGACTGTACCCTCAAAATGGTTAAAATGGTAAATTTTCAGTTGTCTATTGTACCACACATACACTCACACGAACAGCTGTAAGTGAGAAAATAAGACCCCAAAGAGTCACGTTCTAAGGGCTGGCATTGTTAAGGTTCACACGTCAGAAGCCTCAAGTCTTTTTCCTTAAAATGATACGTCTCTGAATTAAAACCAGTACGTATGCCCTTGTTCCTCTATACACACTGGGACAAGGTCTTAGGCTAAAAAGAATCTAGGAAGAGAACCATCTTCTATTAGGGAAACCCAAGCGCCTGGCTCCACTTCTGGGCAAGGGGGAGGAAGGTCACTGATAGGATCAGATACAGAGAAGGGAGTGAGCCCATCACCGCCTTCCTGCTGGGGACAGTCCCCAGCTAGTGAGTCCTGGGGACAAAAGGATGGGATAGTCTGCTCCATTTTGAACCAGATAGAGACAAGTGTTCCTTCCTTCGCGAATGTGGGAGACCAGGCTCTTTGTGAAGGGGAAATCCAGAGGAGCTCACAGGGGTGTGTTGGGGTAGTTGGGGCACTGGCCTGCTGCTGTCCACAGACTCAGTGCAGGAAGCTAAACTGTGGCCACCGTGAGCTCGATACCCTAGTCTGTGGAAGAATGACGCCAACAGCATCCAAGGCTTCCCACCACTTCCCCAAAAGTCTCAATCAGCTCAATCTTGTCCTTTTATGGATCGGAGGTGTCTCTGTGCTTCTGTCAGTCATTCATCTCTCTGCTGGTCTATTTACTTTTAAGACACAGAAAGGCCCTGATTTTGAATTTGTGGTGGCCACTGATAAAGCCAACAGCCTGCCTGAGAGCTTTAGCTTATGCTGTTCCCTCCACCTGGAATATCCTCCCTGTCCTCTCCACGGTGAGCTGCTCTGCTCAGCTGTCACCTCTGTGGAACCTCCTCCCCCTCCCCAGGCAAGGTTAGCAGCTTCCTCAGAACAGGTTTCTGTTCTCATTCTAACACAGCACACAGCTTTAGGCTTTCTCCCCGTCACATCTGTCCTGGCCCGCCAGGCTGTGAGCCCCTGGAGGGCCAGCAAGGACCCTGGAATGGAGAGTATGGGTTGAACTGTGCTGCTGCGGCTGGTCTAAGAGGCCTCATCTGTAGAGTAGCGATCCTTCCCACAGACTTCAGAGTTGCTGTAGGGCTGAAACAAGCCCCAGGGGTAAAGGGGGAGCTGTAACTTGTCAAAAAGTTGTAAAAAAGCACCCTGGTGTCAGCTCACTCACTCATACATTGCCTCATTCACAAGGCCATTGCCAAACAGAACCTTGCACAGCACAGACATTCAGGGAGTCCAGCATCCGGGGTGGGAGTCAGGCTTAGCAGAACATTGCAGAAGTGCCTTTGACTAACGAGGCGGGGAGGAGATCCCTAAGCCAAGTTCTAAGGCCCTGGAGGCGTGAGTCAAACAGAGGGGGTGGTTGTCTGGCTTGTACTCATAGGGAGGCTGCTGCTGAAGGCCTGAAGTGGGAGAGGAGCGAGCAGCAGAGGTGGGAAAGAGAAAAGAAACGGCATTTACGGGGGAAAATGGATAGAACTTGGAGGCTGGTTAATGGGAAGGGGGCACGAAAAGAGTCAAATATGGCTGCGAGGTTTTGGACCTGGTTTATGCTCAAAGAGGAAGAGGGTAAAGGGCAGAAGGTTGGCGAACACTCTCGTTTAATGAATGTCAATAAACCTCAGGCTTTTTTTCAGCCTGAGAAACTTATGCTCTGTCCCCTGCCCAGAGGGGAAGCAGGTAAGGACTGAGAGCCAAGAAGTGCCCTTACACTGAGCTAGCTGAAGGCAGACCCTGGACCTCCAGCTCCACTGCCGCAGCTCCATCTCATCTCATACCCTGGCACACGTCCCCTTGTAATTCTCCAGGCAGGTCTCACACTTCCAAAACTCCTGTGACTTTGCTCAGGAGGCGTCTCCGCCTGCAATGCTCCTCACTATCCACCTTGAGTGTTTGGGTGTCAAAAAGAGTATATTTTGATGACCTGCTCCCTCTCACGCTCGTATCTGCTTCACTCCCTTCGAAGTCCGCTCCCAGGCCTCCAGCTCACTTTCCTGGGCTGCTTTAAGCCAGGCAAGAACTAAAGTGATCCTGTCTTGGAACCTACTTGAGAGGCAGGGGGTGCTCTTGAAGGGACACGCTCAAAGAAAGAGCCTCAGCTGCGTTTGGCCGCTAACTCCCAGACGTCCGAACCTCTGCGACAAGGCTTGGCACGTCCCTTCCCTTCTCTGGGTCTCAGTTGCCCAGTGAGCACAGTGTCCGCTCCAACACAATAGGTCACGGTCTTCTCTGGCCTCTCTGACCCTAACTCAATCTCAGGCCAAACCAGAGAGTCCCCGACCCGGATCGCCCCACCCAACCCTTCCAGTCCTGTTGCCGACACAAGGGCCAGGTCGCAACCCTTACCCGTCCGTAGGCGGCCCCCGGGCTGTCCCCAGCGCGTCCGCAGCCTGCATCCTCAGCGTTCCAGCGGCCTGCAGCCACCCTTTTCTCCCCGCCCGCGTGAGCCGAGGATCTGCCGAGGTTCTATCATCAAGGGAATTGGCTCGGCTCGGTGCTGGCTCAGCCAACCGGCGCTCGCGGCGTGATCCTGCCCAATGAGGCCAGGCCGGGAGCGCACAGCCCCCCGCCCAGTGCCGGGAGTTCCTCAGGTTAGCCCCGCCCACTCCAGCCCTGTGACAATGGGGAGCGGCAGCGAGCGGTCCGCCAATGGGGAGCGACGCCGCGCGCGCGGGGCGGTGGGAACGGAGCCGAGTCACTGTGTACGTCGGTTGCCGTAACAACGGGAAGTGGAGTCCATCCGCGATGGTGAGTGCGTGCCGCCGTCTGGAGCCCCGCGTCCAGAGGCTGAGCCCTTCCCAGGCCTTGGCAAGGCCCCGCCGCCTCTCCTGCGCGGTTCTCGGCCTTGGCGCACTCCTTCTTCCTCTGAGAGCTTTCCCGGAAGGGTAGGGTAGAGATGCCGGCTGCCCTGCTGGGCCTGTGCTTCGTCGCTCTCTCCCCTTCAGCCACAGCCGCCCCCTACCCGCCCCTCGGGTTCCCCTGGCCTTCTCCAGCCCCTTCCGTGACCGTCCCTGGGCAAAAAAGACTCGGGTTTCCCCCAGGCCCCGACCCCTCTCTGACTCTGGTCTTCTGGCCGCCTCTACTAAAGTTTCCGCACAGAGTTGGGGGGCAGTTTATTATGTTTGATTGTTAATGCATTTAAAATGTTAAATACAGGGACTTAGGGAAACACTTTGAGCTTCTTGGAGAAGGCTCAGAGGTACCAAGGGGATTGAATTTTATTATTCGATATTGACAGAACATGCATCTTACCTTAGTAATATTTGGCCTAAATCTAGAAGTAATCAGAAAATCGGAGAACTTAGAGTGAAGCGGAATAGCGTTCTAAGGACATTTTTATAATTAGGATCCCCGGATTCAGGGAGAGCTGGTTATCTGTACAGTTCTCCCCAGTCAGCTCCTTGGCTAGCTCTCTTTTGGGATGATTTTTCAATAAGAGACGTCCAAAAGAACAAGGGATTTCCTTGCTTCTACAAACAATAGTTTGTTAAGCAAAGTTTTGGAATTCGTTGGTGTAAACTATCTTAAAATACGTGTGGTTGTAACTATTTTATGTAAAATGTGGACTCTTACTTAATATTGTGCTTCTGTGTTTGTAAAACATATAAAGGCCTCTAACTTTAAGAAGGCAAACATGGCATCAACTGCCCAGCGGAAAAGGATGAGTCCTAAACCGGAGCCTACTGAAGAGCAGAAACAGGAAATTCGAGAAGCTTTTGATCTCTTTGATGCTGACGGCACTGGGACAATTGATGTTAAGGAACTTAAGGCAAGCCCTATACATTCCTGCTCTGCTGCCTTGACTTTTCTCTGCCTCTTTGTCTTCTGTGCTGTGTTTTCCTGTCTTTACTTACCTCAAGAATTATTAAATAAAATTGAGTGCACATATCAATTTGCTGAATGTTATAGTGTTTCTTAGTCATTTTAACAGGATTGTGGCAGATGCTGGCTTAACACCCTCAGCACTGTCATTGTTTTGCTCCTGGGTTTAGATGTGCCTATTGAGATGATCCTCTTTTTGTTGTAGGTGGCAATGAGGGCACTGGGCTTTGAACCCAAGAAAGAAGAGATCAAGAAAATGATAAGTGAAATTGATAAGGAAGGGACAGGAAAAATGAACTTTAGCGACTTTTTGACTGTGATGACGCAGAAAATGGTAAGTTAGCTAAGATAATCAGCATATTTTCCACCAATAATGGTGGACAAATTTGAATCTCGATATGGAAATGTCTTCACTGAGGAAAAGTTAATAGAAACTGGAGCATTCAGATAAAGGAGAGTATTTGTGACTGAGAATTAGGATGTTTAGGTTCTACTTGGCTTTCTTCAAGGCCACAAAGTCACAGGAAAAGTCATTTTACCCTCTGAAAGGAAGTAAAAGTATTCCTGCTATCATGTTTTCTGCTATTACCTTTCTCCAACCGGTATGTCAGTGTGATAACCAAAAGCAGTAAAACTTTTAATAACACCAACAATATTACAGTGTCTCGCATTTTGACAACACAAAGTCCATGTATTTAAAGTTTGAGATTCTTTTCTCTCCTATTTGTTGTTATTCTGGGCAGCCTCAGCCTGAGGCTGTGTTTTTATTGCACTGAGGATTTGGTCTTTCACCACTTCAAGGTTGAATTCACCCATTTTCTAGTCTCTTGGGTGTCACCCTTTTAAAGGGTCCAAATGGTCCAGAGAGACTCTAAGATGACACCTCACCAGTCTGCCTCAATCCCCTGAGTGTCCCACCCAGGAAAGATGTTCACATTGGTCCATTTCTCTTTTGTTGACCTCCTGGCTCCTCCTTAATGTGGCTCAGCTATGTTCTACTGGCCTGTGGAAAAGTAACTCCATCAGTGTTTCAGGTGTGCTTCCCAGGGCACAGGCCTGTTCCTACTCTAATAATCCTGTTGCTTTGAAATTATCTAATCACACCTATATTTTTCTTCAGGGACTAGTTTAAGAGTTCAGGAAGTTTAACATTCTGTAACAACCTAGTAAAGCTGTCCCACATTCAAGGTTGATTCCCAGATTGCTCTTATTAGAGGCTCTCTCTATCTTTAGCTACCTTTCAGGAATATTTGGACTTGGAGCTCTTGGAGATTTTACTCTTTTCCTCTGTTAGAGTACTTGGGATCCCAGTAATGCTTTGTGATCTCATAACAAGTGAAATAGCCTTCTCCTTCCTCCCTTCCCCTCCACCCTCACCAAAAGGATCCCTCCTCCACCAGCTTAAGCAGTATATTTCCCCTAAATTTAACTCCACCATCTGCTTGTATATCTTAAAAACAAATCTACTTTCTCTTTGGTTTATACAGAAAGTGTTTTAAATACAATCCTTTATATTTCCTTTTTAGCCTCTGGGTTTGTAATAATTTCATCGTTTGTCCCCTTTTTCTACCCTGGTTGATGTGTGATCTTCTGTGATCTAGCACCTATGGTCATGAAGGCTGTTACCAAGATGTCTGTGCAGGGCAGGGGGGATGGGCAGTGGTGGGGCTGCAGGAGCCGAGTAAGTATGAGTCATGAATGTCTCCGTATTCATGTGTTTTATGTTCTACTTGTTAAGTCTGAGAAAGATACCAAAGAAGAAATCCTGAAAGCTTTCAAGCTCTTCGATGATGATGAAACTGGGAAGATATCATTCAAAAATCTAAAACGTGTGGCCAAGGAGTTGGGTGAAAACCTCACCGATGAGGAGCTGCAGGTTTGTGATGCATCAGCCTGGAGCCCTGTGTGACTTTTCTGAGTTACATTTTCTCTGGTTACATATGAAGGAAAACTAGTGTTCTCTCGTCGCTCCGTTGACTACTTAATTTCTCTTTTGATAGTGTGACAAGCCTATGGATGCTGCTCCCAGAAAAATACACACGTGAACAATTTTACTTACTATTTTAGGTTTTAGGAATGTCCCTAGTCAACATGATCGTTAAGCTCCCTTCTAGGTGATACACACGTGGCAAAGTATGGCTTGGTTTTCAAGTGACTTTTCAGGAACCAAGCCATTATAAAAAGCAGCACATTTGCATCAGGTGGACCACAATTGTCTATTCATGTAGCATTTTAAAGCCTATTACTTAGTCACATTTTCGTTTCATTTATGAATTAACCTAACCGGAATCTTTTCTGTGCTGCAGGAAATGATTGATGAGGCCGATAGAGATGGAGATGGAGAAGTCAATGAGCAAGAGTTCCTGCGCATCATGAAGAAGACCAGCCTTTATTAAGATCAGTGTCATCCTTTATAGCGCAAGCACGTGGAACTCGATTTCATGCCTGCTGTTGTGTGAAGCCTGGATTTTGAGAAAGTAAATCATCTTTCCCCCACTGACCTCTCTGTTTGACTTTAGTAATAACTCTGAATCTATTTTCAACTTTTGAAAGTGTTCTTTGAAATTGAGGTTCTTTGTAAGGTGACCTACTAACTGCTTTAATTCCCCAGGGCAGAACGAGAGCACGTTAGAGTGGAGAAAAGGGTCTTTGAGCTTTTGCACACCTGCTATTCTGCCTTGTATCGCTTAACTCTTGTCCCGCATTCCCACATTTATGCCACCGCAGAACAACTTCTTCACAAGCACATGTTGTACTTGTGTTACCACAAGCAGGGGGCATCTCTTCAATGGTTCCAATTTTAATTGGCACCTGAGTGCAGCTTTCTCTCTCTCTCTCTCTTTTTTTTTTTTTTATGGCACGCGGGCCTCTCACTACTGTGGCCTCTCCTGTTGCGGAGCACAGGCTCCGGACGTGCAGGCTCAGCGGCCATGGCTCACGGGCCCAGCTGCTCCGCGGCACGTGTGATCCCCCCAGACTGGGGCACGAACCCGTGTCCCCTGCATCGTTGGCAGGTGGACTCTCAACCACTGCGCCACCAGGGAAGCCCGGAAGTCTTTTAATAAGCCAAGGAATAAAAGAACAAGTAGTGGTTTGGAAGGGGGAAAAATCACATTACTTTGGCACATAACAGGTGAAGGATTAGATAGCATGATCAAAGTTTCTTTTTTTTCTTTTTTTTGCGGTACGCGGGCTTCTCACTGCTATGGCCTCTCCCGTTGCGGAGCACAGGCTCCGGACGCACAGGCTCAGAGGCCATGGCTCACGGGCCCAGCCGCTCTGCGGCATGTGGGATCTTCCCGGATCGGGACATGAACCCACGTCCCCTGCATTGGCAGGCGGACTCTCAACCACTGCGCCACCAGGGAAGCCCACAGCTTTCTCTTTTATAAAACCCAGTGAACTCTCTTACTTGCATTTGGATGTGTGTGTGTGTGTGTGTGTGTATGTGTATGTGTGCACGCTATTTGTTTTGTCTTCAAATAAAACCTTTCTTATTTTGAGCTCTTGTTCTCTAAGGATGACTTCTTTAGCCTTGACTATGAGTTCAGCTTCTAAACCATTTCATTGAACGTAGGCTGGTAGATCCCAAACTCCTTGCCAGCCCGTGAACAGAAAACAAAATGATCCTTTACTATGGACGTGAATTGCTTTTTGCCCTGGGAACCCATCAGTTTCTAAAATTAGTTGATTGTTTTGCATAAGCCTAAATGATGCCCTAAAAAATAGTTTTGGCAAAGTGTACAGCTGGAAAAGAGTCTTATTGGTAATTTGTGCTTGGGACAAATTGGGGAAAGCCAGGTGATTATAACAGTAGGTTAAGCTTAGCCAACCTCTGGTCAGTTTATTTGCTGGATGGTGTCTCAGAATCTCTGTGTGGTTCGGGTCCAGTGACCTTGTCCAGCTCCCTCCTGGGCCCATATGGGATGACCTATAAGAGAAATCCTGGCAGATGGCATTAAAGTCTCTGCCCTAGGCTGAGGGTGAGAAGCAAGAAGGGATGAGGAGGAATGGAAAACTGATTAAGCTAATAAAAACAGAACACCTAGGTCAATTTGAATTTCGGATCAATTTTTTTTTAGTGCAAGTGTATCCCATTTGGACATTTTGTTGTTTATTCATTGTTGATCTGAAGTTGATCAACTAGCAACCCTATGTGGGGTGCATGTTAAAGAGGTGTGACCATGGGCCTCATCTCTGGACACTGGCATCCTGGAGGACTTGGGTGTCCTCCAGGATAACTCTCCTGCAGAGGGACTTCTCCTTGAGAAACACTGAGGTATGTGGGGGGACCCCAGAGTAGCTTCAGACCTGGGTTCTCACAGGGGCTTCACCACTTTCTGGCTGTGTAATTTGGGGCAAGCTGCTTCTCTGGGCACCCCAGTCTCCTTGTCTGCGAATAGGGAGAAGAGTGGTGCTTAACTCAGAATCGCTGGGGCGGGGGGCAATGAAAACTTAACAGAAAGGGCCTGGATTTATAGTGCCGAGAAGGAGGCATTTCAGAAGTATTTGTTCTCACTCATTCCTTTGGTATGGTTGTCACATAAGCTTTTTGTTAAATGTGGGTCAATGAAGCTTTTATGATTACTGTCCCCAAAGTCGAGTTGACAGCATTTCCTGTGAGGATTTGACCTTTGTCATATTGCTGTTCTTTAATAAGAGGCATATGATCTGATAAAAGACGTACAATATTGGAAACGAGTGAGAAAACTGGGCCCTACTTCCCATTTCACTGTTAACTGTCACCCTGGAAACATTCTTTTTTTTTTTTTTTTTTTTTTTTTTGTGGCACGCGGGCCTCTCACTACCGTGGCCTCTCCCATTGCAGAGCACAGGCTCCGGACGCGCAGGCTCAGCGGCCATGGCTCACGGGCCCAGCCGCTCCGCGGCATGTGGGATCTTCCCAGACCAGGGCACGAACCCGTGTCCCCTGCATCAGCAGGCGGACTCTCAACCACTGCGCCACCAGGGAAGCCCCCACCCTGGAAACATTCTTATCCCTCCCTGCGTAAATTTCTCCTAAATAAAGTCAGAATCTCTTGGAGGGAGGGAGAGTGGCATGTAACATGTTATCCCTAAGGATAAGGACAGACATAATGTGCTTGCCATATCTATGGCTGGCAGCCATTCTAAGATAGGTTTGCACGAATCCGTGGCTGTGGCACTGGAGCAGAGTCACAGGAGGGTCAGGAAGATGGGGATGGAGAGGAGGCTGGGGTCAGTTCATGTGGGGCTGGATCAGATAGACTGATGGGGTGGGAAGGATGGGGAGGGAATGGTAGGCGAGGCTAGTGCAGGTGCAGTTGATGCAGAGAGTGTAGGGTAAGTAGGGTCATGAAAAGGGAGCGGAGTAGAGGTTGGTTCATGTGGGGCTGGACCAAGAGATGTAGGCAGAGTGGTTGGGTAAACTCTGGGCAGTGTGGGGATGGATAGGGAGGGAGAGACAAGGTAGGTCAGTTCCCGAGGATGGATGGTCTACAGAGCTGGAGGGGGATGGTGGGGGATGGGCAGGGAGAGAGTGAGAATGGGTCAGCCCTTGTGGGTGGACCAGAGATGTAGGGGGAGTATGGCAGGGTGGACTGGGAGAGGTAGCAGAGGTCAGGTCAACTGGTGATGGAGCAGAAAGATAATTGGGGACTGGGAAGTAAGGGACTGAGGTCCAAACATGTGGGTAGGAAAAAGTGATGCGTGGGGAAAGGAGAGGGAGAGGGAGAGGGAGAAAGGGTTGGTTTCTGTGCAGACGGATCAAGGCTGTAGGGGCTTGGGGGTGATGAGGAGGGGAAGGCAGCAGGTGTTAGGTCATGTTCAGCTGGAACAGAGAACTATAGTGGGATTGGGGTGATGGGGAGGGAAAGGATACATAGTTCAGTTCATGTTGGGCTGGACCAGAGAGTTGTGGGAGAGTGGGGGCGGGATTTTGATGATACAAGATTTTGACTGGTTTGCAGGAGCATAAACCAGAGAGCTCTATGGGAGTTGGGGGAAGGGGGAGGAGGGACCAGGGGTTCCTACATGTGGGGCTTGACCAGAGATATGCAGGTGGAGTTGGGGGGAAGGGAAGCAGAGGTTGGTTCATTTGAGGGTGGAGTAGAGAAGCATATGGGTGTGGGAGGATGGTGAGTGAGAGAGGGGATTCCGCGTTGGGCTGGGTATTGGGAAGCAGTGGGAACTGAAGTTAGTTGATGTAAGATGGACCAGAGAGGATCATAGGGAGGTGGCGGGGATGTGGATGGAGAGGGAGCGGAAGCACCTTCACATGGGGCTGGAGCAGAGAGGTGTGGGGAGATGGAGGGCCGGGGATGGAGAGGGAGCCGCCATCAGTTCCCGTGAGGATGCTGTGGAGAGGTGGAGGTGGTGGTGGGGATGGGGGCTTTAGGGGAGAAAAGGCGAGTGGGATGGGGAGGGAGAAGTCAGTTCTTGTTGGGCTTTGTGGGCCTCCTTAGTAACTCAGGGATGTACTAAGTTTCCTTGAAATAACTCTCCAGGGGGTTAGTCTTTTCTTTGCTCCAAAGTGTTCCAACGACTAGGAACAGCCAGATTCATTGGTAACCATACTCAACGTTTGATATAAGTAGAATCTAAGGAAGTTGTTTAAAGAAAGGAGGAAGCTCAGTTCCTGTCCTTTTCAACATGGAAGAGCTCCTGGACCCAGAATGTTGACCAGGTATCGAAGGGTGAAAATGCACATTGGGTGCCCTAGAGGGCCCTTTTGAAGTCCTTTCACCCTCTATCAGATTTTAAATTATTGTTTTTGTCACACTTTCAAATAGTAGGAATTTTGGAAGCACATTCAAAGGGAGAATACACTCAAAACAACACTTTACCTACAATTACAGCTCACTCACATTTCTGTAAAAAACAGCCAGTAGTCATTTCACTACATGCTTAATCACCCTTTTGTTTGCCTAGACCTGCTTACTCCCTGATGGCTCGCTCCACGAAGCCAAGTTCTGCCACAGGCCAGGAAATACCCTTTTATGAGCCCTCCACGGCCTTCGTGATAAGTGTGTTGCAGCAAGTGGCTCCCTCCTCCATTCCATGTCTCATGACCTGCTCAGCTCAACATCCTATATTCTTGAAGTTGCTGGAATATTGTGCATCTTCACTTGTAGCAAAAGTTATCAATCTTGGGCTTCCCTGGTGGCGCAGTGGTTGAGAGTCCGCCTGCCAATGCAGGGGACACAGGTTCGTGCCCCGGTCTGGGAGGATCCCACATGCCGCGGAGCGGCTTGGCCCGTGAGCCACGGCCGCTGAGCCTGCGCGTCCGGAGCCTGTGCTCCACAACGGGAGAGGCCACAACAGCGAGAGGCCCGTGTACCGCAAAAAAAAAAAAAAAAAAAAAAAAAAAATTATCAATCTTCATTGATTGCAGCTGTGGAGCAATGACGCCATCCTGGTGTGCCATGCTGTGACATATGGGACATATTTAGTGACCCAAATCCCTATCGGCAGTGCCCAAAACTCTCACAGGGGCTCTGAGCCCAATTCTGAAAACATCACCATCAGAACTTGATGTATCTGGAAGCCAAGTCACCTCTTGTGCTTTTCCCTGCTGACCCTCAGTCTTCTAAGCCTTTCCCCTTTTTCTTTGTGATTGCCATGGTTTAGACGCTTGCCATTTTCATTGCCTTTCTCCTCTGCATTGAGCATCTATTATGTCACCAAGATTTCCCTACAGTAGTCACTCTGATCCTCCTCTTCCTTTTTCATTTCTGAAGCCACCACCTCAACCCAAATTTGGAATGCTGTAATGTCCTCCTAGTTGCTTTTTCTGTCCTGTCTTTTCCCAAGATGATCTGCGGTACCATCGTCCTTGTGCCACTATCTTGCTTAGGGAAGGAGCCTGGCCTTTAGACTGACTCATACCTGCTTCAGATCTCAACTCTTCTATGCAGCAGCTGTGGTCCCGGGGGACATGACTTAACTGTGTTTTTTAATATAAATTTATTTATTTTTGGCTGTGTTGGGTCTTTGTTGCAGTGTGTGGGCTTCTCATTGCGGTGGCTTCTCTTGTTGTGGAGTATGGGCTCTAGGCATGTGGGCTTCAGTAGTTGTGGTTCGCAGGCTCTAGAGCACTGGCTCAGTACTTGTGGTGCACGGGCTTTGTTGTTCCGCGGCATGTGGGATCTTCCTGGACCAGGGCTCGGACCTGTGTCCCCTGCATTGGCAGGTGGATTCTTAACCACTGAGCCACCAGGGAAGTCCGTGACTTAACTGTCTTGAGCCTCAGTTTCCTCCTTAACTTGGACTGTTCTGTCCTTAATCAGTGCCTATATATGTTATCCTTGGTATAGGGTTAATTTCTATATATGTACTTATGCCCCTGCCATTGTCCCTATTGAAATATAGCCCCCATTTCCGCCCAAATCGGTATTCTTCTCATGTTGTGAAACTCAACCTAAGAGTCCCCTCCTTCCAGAAAAACTTTTGTTTGATGGTAGGAGTATTTGTGGTCTGCCTCCTAGCTGGAATTGAGAATTGAGACAGCAGCTTTGCAGATATGTCCCTTGCCACTAGGTGGAGTGCCAGGACAGAGAGGCTCCAAGGCACCGAGTCACCTGGAGTCCAATGGTTCAAGCTGGATCTTCTCAGGTGCCCTGAGAGGGCTGTGGTCCCAAACAGCCTTGGAGTGTGATGGAGAGGATGCCACAGTGTCGAGAATCCTGGCAGAGCTGTGGACCCCTCAGAAAAGCTACCGGGTGCGGACACTGATGGAAGGATGGCTTGTCTGGTTAGAAGCTTGATTAAGTCTAATTAAAAGAGAATAAAATGACGTGTTTACATTTCTGAGTGTTTGCAGGGAAAATTGTTTACCTGCTACATGGCCTCATTGAGATTCCCCAACTACACCGAGCATTTATCAAGGGAAGGGCACAGATGTGCTTTTGATTTCTTCGTAGCCATGCTTTGTACCCAGTAAAATGCTCTGTTCACAGTCAGGCCTCTTCATTTGCCAGCTTTGTTGATCCTGTAGCAAGGGTTTATTAACTCATTAAAAACTCCAGCATTCTGTGGCTTTCTTTCTGACCACTGTGCCTTCTTATGGCTTGAATTGTGTTCACTTAAAAGATACGTTGCAGTCCCAGCCCCCAGGACCTCAGAATGTGACTATATTTGGAGATGGGGTCTTTACCGAGTTATAATGAGTTCATTAAGGTGGGCCCCGATCCAATCTGACTGGGGTTCTCAGAAAAAAGGGAAATTTGGATGCAGGCATGCATAGAGGGAAGACAGTGAGGAGACAGAGAGAGACAGTCATCTATAAGGCAAGGAGAGAAGCCTGGAGTAGATCCTTTCCTCACAGCCTCGGAAGGAACCAATTCTGCCAACACCTTGATTTTGCACTTCTAGATTCCAGAACTGGGAGACAATACATGTCTGTTATTTAAGCCCCCAAATCTGTGGGACTTTGTCTTGGCAGCCCCTGCAAACTCATACGTGTCTCTCTTTTACGGAAAACCTTCCTTTATTCCACCAAGTGTCCTGACCAGAAGTGCACATGGTGATGTCAAGGAAACAAAACTTGGACGTGGGGGTATGCAGCCTCGCCCCCACCCCCCCCGAAACATTTTTTCTCAATTTAGAGTGTAACCTTGTACATGGATGTGAGGCCATCTCCTTGTGAGATGTTGTATGTGGGTGAATATTTGTGCAATCCCTCATACAAATAGGTCCAATGATGGCAAACTGAGTCTGAAAAGCATTGGAAAGATCAGTAACCAGAGGCAGTGTGACAGAATTTCTGATGTTGTTGTTGGTGGATGAACCTGGCTCTCTGAAGAACAGACACCAACCTCTTGAGGGGCACCGTGGAGTAGTGGCGAAATATCTCTGGAGCTAGACAAGTGAAATCCCATTATGTGACCTCTGGCAAGTTACCTAAAGCCTCAGTACTTCATTGGTTTCTTCTGTCAAAGGTTCTTTAAAAAAATTTATTGGAGTGTAGTTGATTTACAATGTTGTGTTAGTTTCAGGTGTAGAGGAAAGTGAATCAGTTATACATATACATATATCCACTCACTTTAGATTCCTTTCCCATATAGGTTATTACAGAATACGGAGTAGAGTTCCCTGTGCTATAGAGTAGGTCCTTGTTGGTTATCTATTTTATATATAGTAGTGTGTATATGTCAATCCCAAACTCCTAATTTATCCCTCCCCCCACATTTCCCCTTTGGTAACCATAAGTTTATTTTCAAAATCTGTGAGTCTGTTTCTGTTTTGTAAATAAGTTCATTTACATCATTTTTAAAAATTAGATTCCACATATGAGTGATATCATATGATATTTGTCTTTCTCTGTCTGACTTACTTCACTTAGTATGATAATCTCCAGGTCCATCCATGTTGCTGCAAATGGTATTATTTCATTCTTTTTAATGGCTGAGTAATATTCCATTGTATATATGTATCACATCTTCTTTATCCATTCCTTTGCTGATGGACATTTTGGTTGCTTCCATGTCTTGCTATTGTAAATAGTGTGGCAATGAACATTGGGGTGCATGTATCTTTTCAAATTATGGTTTTCTCTGGATATATGCCCAGGAGCAGGATTGCAGGATCATATGGTAACTCTATTTTTAGTTTTTTAAGGAACTTCCATACTGTCCTCCATAGTGGTGGTACCAATTTACACCCCCACCAACAGTGCAAGAGGGTTCAAAGGGGGTTTATTAACAGAACCCACCTCAAGGGCAGTTATAAGGATTAAATAATCCAATATATCTAAAGAGCTTAGAACAGAGCCTAGCACATGGCAGGCATTCAGTAAACATTTGGTGAATGAAAAAATTCAGAATTTGGCTAAAATCCTCAACTATAGGGTTTGGGAGTTACACCATTCATCCCAGTGGTGCAATTTAGGGAGATACCTTTAGAACAAGGATTCTTAACCTGCGACACTTACATTTCAGAGGTCCACGAATTACTCCAAAGATGTTCTTAAATCTCCTAAAATAACATGCACAATTTGAGGGTACAGGCACGTGGGCAACTATCATCAGAATTGTTCAAAGACCATGAGCCTAAAGAGATTCAGACCCACTGCCTTGGAATTGGGCATTGCCATTTGGGGCATGGAGAGGAATATGCAAACCCATAGCATTGTGTAGTAGTAGCAGCAGCAGTAATAATAGTAGTAGTGTGTGAGACCTGGTTTTGTGGTCCTTTGTCCACACAGGCATTCCCTGAGATTTGTTTCTTGGCTCTGCCTGAGGACCTGAGGCTGCTGCTTTCTTGCCACTTCGGGGTCTGGGAATCTCTACAATGCTGTTTCTGTCCCTGTCTAGACCTCCTGGCGACCCTCCACTCCTTGGAGCCTTTGGATTCCAACAATATCACCACTTGCCTGGGTTTCTGGTCATCTCCTCTCCCAACACTTTTAGCCTTTTTCAGCTTGAAAATCAATCTTCTTGAAGTAAAATGCCAACAAAAGAGGATTTATTTTCTTTAAGAAGTTGTTCTTTCCCCTCCTTATACTGTTTAAAAGGCCTTTTACTTATCCGTCTTCAGCAGTTTTCAATCCATTTTGAGGTCTAGCCTTCCTGAAATTGTTGTTTGGGATTCATACCATTGCTTTTTTTTGTTTTGAATCAATCATTAGATCTTTTCTCTCCTTCTATCATTTGAATTTATCATTTATTCAGCAATAATGAGCATCTATTCTGATTCAGGCCCTGAAGTAAACAAAATACAGACCTTAGCCTCATGGGATTTACATTCTGGTGAAGGAGACAGAAAAAAAATCTCAAGAAAATAAAGCAGGAAGAGGAGATAGAAAAGGATGTAGGGGTGCTTTTTTAGACAGGATGGTAAGGGAAGGCTTCTCTGTGGGGATGACATTCAAGCAAAGACCTAAAGCCATGAGGAGATCTGGGGAAAGAGTACCCCAGCAGAGAGAACAGCAAGTACAAAGGACCTGAGGCAGCAGTGGGGTTGGTGTGAGTGAGGAACAATGAGGAGGTCCATGTGGCTGCAGCAAAGTAAACAAAGTGAAAAATGTCAGGCTGGAGAAGGAGGCAGGGGTCTGGTAAGATAAGGCCTCGTAAACCCCATAAGTAATGGTTATGTTCTGCAGACAATGGGTTGTCATCACTGAGAGCTGATCAGGAAGGTAAGCTGACTTGTAGTGGAAAGTCTCACACTGGCAGCTGTGTTGTGAATTGCCTATGGGAGCCAGGGTGGAAGCATATATCTTTTCGTAATATGAGCTCATTTAGAGGTCTCCCTGCATAGCCATATGGCTGACTTTTAAAAAATTTTTAAATCTCATTTGGGTGATTTGAGATTGGGAAATTTCTGGGGACAATTTTTGCTCTGGAATTTGAAGTAATGAAGCAGATTTCCCCTTTTAAGAATCCTCATCTTTTGGACCCACTTCCCTTAGAGTCTCTAGCAGTAGGACTGCAAATTGTGTTGTGTGCTATTTTGCTTTGTGCCCGTTTTCCCCTGGAGTCTGCCTTCTCAGATCCTCTAATCTAAGTTCATGTCTGATTTCCACCCAAGCTTGTCTGCCATTATTATGAACCTCAAAATGTCATTATTGTTTTTTCCCAAATTCTGGTCTTTCCTCATCCACAACCAGTTCTTCAGGTTTAATCAATCATTCTAGGGACAGTGGCCTATAACTCCCAGACCCACGATTTCTAAAACTCTTAGTCCTTTCTAAACCATAAAGAGTTTGGGAAATCTTGATCCTTGAATTATCAGCATTGGGCAAGGATTATTATTACCCCATTTTACAGATAAAGTAGCTGAGGCTCAGAGTTTCTGACTCTAAAGTTCATGATCTTTCTACTTTATCACTCTGCTCTCTAAGACAGCGTGCTCCTTGTTTCAATTAATTTAAATACTTTTAACTGAAAACTAGATGGTTGAGCCTATTCTTTTTCTCTCTGGGTTGGTTTACAAGTTTTCTATTCTTAATTTCTTACTTAGAATTTTGATTGCTTGCAACACCCATCAGGGCAATTGCTTAAATACACCACAGCTTCCTGCTCTGGGTTTGGTCTCCAAAGCAGTTCACATGACCAGTCCAATGGTTAATTTTATGTGTCAACTCAACTGGGTCATGTGTCAAACATTATTCTGGGTGTTTCTGTGAGGGTGTTTTTGGATGAGATTAACATTTACATCTATGGACTGAGAAAAACAGATTGCTCTCCCTAATGTGGGTGGGCCTCATTCAATCAGTGGAAGACATGAATAGAACAAAAAGCCTGACCCTTCCCCTGAGTAAGAGACAAAGAATTCCTCCTTTGAACTGGGATATTGGCTCTTCCTGGATCTTGAGTCTACCAGCCTTCAGACAGGAACTACACCACTGGCTCTCCTCGTTTCCAGACCTTCACACGCAGACTGAAACTTATGCCATTGGCTCTCCTGGGTCTCCAGCTTGCTGACTCACCCTGCAAAGCTTGAGACTTGTCAGCCTCCATAATCCTTGCAGTCAATTCCTTACAATCTCTCTCTCTCTCTCTCTCCATATATATGTGTATATATATATATGCAAAACAGAACCAATAGGAGATTAATTATATATATATATACATACATATATATATATATATATATATATATATATATATATATATATATATATATATATATAATCTCCTATTCTGGAGAAACTCGACTAATACAGCCAGCAGAGGGCAATGTCTTGTCAAACACTACCTGTTTCCCATTTGGAACTGTTGGACAGTTGTTTTCTTCAAAAGGGAGAAAATCTTTCCAATTCTTTTTTTCCCAGACGAAGCAATTTCAGAGAGGGAAAGGAGCATAAAGAGTTGTTGGTATATGTGATAGGAGAAGGTCATTCCAAAACAAGCCTGACACTTCCTAGGTGATGCATTCTGCATGAGAAAGATACTAAAATTCAGCTGCTAGTGACAAAACTAGTCAACGCAGCTTACTCTTCTAGGACATCAATGACCACATTATAACCAGTGGGATAAGCTATAGGGTAAGATTTCAGAGGTGGAATTTCTCTAACAGAAAGAACAGTGGAAGTGGAAAGAAAGATGGAAATTGATATTAATGACATAATGCATGTGTATACATTATGTATAATCTTACATTCAACCTCTGTAAGAATATAAATGCAGAGAACAAGGTGTGGAATGATAAGCACCAAACTTTTAACAGTGATTTTCTCTGGAGAGAAGAAGGCACTTGGAGGTGGCTATAGTGAAATGGACTTACTCCTTTTAAGCTGCTTTGGGTTTAAATTTCTTAAAACAAGATTGTATTTATGTATGATTTTCTTATTTAAAAATATTATTAAATAACACAACACATGCACTAGGATGGCAAGAAAAAATGGAAAATGACAAGTGTTGGTGAGGATGTGAAGACAGTGGAACCCTGGTTCATTGCTGGTGGGAGTATAAAATTGTGCAGCCACTTTTGAAAATAGTTTGGTGATTTGTCAGAAGATTAAACATTGAACTACCATATGACCCAACAATTCCACTCTTAGGTGTATTACAAAAAGAATTGAAAGTACAGACATGAAAAGATATTTGCATACCCATGTTCATAGCAACATTATTCACAATAGCCAAAAGGTGGAAACTCAAGTGTCCATCAACAGATAAATAGATTAAAAAAATATGGTTTATATAACACAATGGAATATTATTCAGCTATAAAAGGAATGAAAATTTGATATATGCTGTAATATGGATGGACCCTGAAAACATTATGCTTAGTGAAAAAAGTCAGACACAGAAGGACAAATACTGTATTTGTCTGCTTGCATGATGTACCTAGAATAGACAAGTACATAGAGACAGAAACAGGTTACCAGGGGCTGGTAAGATAGGTCCAGTCCTCGCAACTAGTACAGTGCCTGGTGTACTAGGCAACGTGTTCTGCATGAGAAAGATACTAAAATTAATAGATATTTGTTGATTAATAGATATTTATTATAATTAATAGATATTTATTGATTACTACTAAAATCAATTGATATTTGTTCAATGAATAAATGAATTTCTGTGACTTTAATCGACTTTAAAAAAACATTCTCTGTCTTATCATTTTGGGCAACCATTGTCAATTATCTGATGCACAATGAGAAATACAAGCCCAGAATTCGTATATTTGATTTTCATTAGCATAGAGGTGGTGTATCAGTTAGTGAGGGTTAAATGCTGTATCAAACAATCTCTGTATCTCAGTGAGCCGACTTAATAAAGGAATATTTTTCACTCATGTTATAGTTCAAAGTCAGTGGGGACGGGTTGGGGTGCTGCTTGGGCTCGACTCCATACAGGCTATTAGGGACCAAGCTTCCATCTATCCAGTAGCTCCAGAGGGCCCTAGACACATTGAAATCCCCCCTGACTTCTTTGCATGTGGCTGGCAGATGAGTGAAGAGACCGATCTTGGAGGACCACATGTGAGGTTTGAGTGGCCAGACCTGCAAGTGTCATAGTCTCTTTCCTCCACATTCCAGTGATCAGAACTCAGTCACATGACTACACTGAATCAGGAGGGATTCTGGGGAATGTGGCCTAGCTGCAGGTAAAGTAGGAAAAGGAAATGGTGTTTGATGAACACGTAGCATCGCCTGTGTCACAGATAATATAGATGTGGGGAGCACTCCTAGGGTAACTGTGTCATGCACATGCTGAGTAAGAGAAGGCTGCCCAGGACCAAAGTCCTGGGATCTTCAGTGTTTAAGAAATGGGAAGAGGAGGAGAGGCAAAGCAAAGAGACTGAAAATAAGGAAAGTGACTGCAGGAAACCTAAGGGAACGAAATGTCACAGAAGCAAGGGGAGAGTGTGTCAACAGACAGACCTTAGCAACAGCAATTTCTGTGGAAACCAAAATGTAGTGGCTTAGGGATGAAATGTTTGAATGTTTAAAGGGAAGTAACCATAGTAAATAAAACCAGTGTGGTATAGGGCCAGGAAAAAATTGGACTATTGGAACAGAAGAAATGGGCTTGAAACAGACTTAAGTGTATATGACAGTTTGGTTTATGTCAGGGATGCTGTGAAAAGATGGACTGTTTCTGCTGCATGTATGTATGCGGCTACCTATGTATATATTTTTCTTTTTTTCAGAAAGGATTTAAGGATACTTGAAAAGATACATTCTGGTGACAAAAATAAAACAAATGATTAAAGAGGGAGAAAATGACATGCTGGCACAATGAGGTGAAACATGCATTTAGGTTTGGTAACTTTAAACATCTCTGACCACTTTAAACATTGGCGCTAAGCTGATTTTAGATACCTTGATCAATTTGTGGTGAGATCTATCAGATGGATAATTCCATTTATGTAACTTGCTCTGCAATATCACTTGTCGGGCAGAGACTCACATATATTCTGAACGTTGCTATGAGAATCATGCAGTCCCTGGTCTTTGCCCTGTGTATTGTACAACAGCATTGACAACAAGCAATAAAACCTGACATGAGCATTAGACAGGCACTGACTGTTCTGGCTTCGGAAACAGCTTCTAAGTCACACAAGAACCTTGAGTTCATTTCTCTATAATCATATCTTCTTTCTGACCCCAAGTGGCAACCTATGAGCCATGCTATGCTGTGTTTACTCTGATGCCTTTCTCCTAAGCTGTTTGATACCCCTAAGCCTTCACATGTCTTTATGTCTACAATGTCCCCTTATTTTTTCTCTTCCCCAGCAGACTCAGTCTTATCCTACAAGATCCAACTTACTTGTCACGTGCTCAAGGGGAATCTTTCATGACTGGCCTGACCTGGATCTGTGCTCCTCTCTGTGCTTCCCTAGTCCCTGTCCTCTCTGTCATAGCTCTGGTTCTACAAGATTAGCAAGGTCATGAACTCCACTGACCTTGTGCTTCAACTCTGCATCCTTGGGGCCCAATACCTGGCATGATCAGAGTTGTCACACTATGTGTGGACAGCTTGTAGCAGACAAGTGGGGATTTCCACTTAAAACCACAACTACCATTTCGATCTGCATGATGATTACATGGGAGTATACATTTGTCAAATTTCTCATCAAGTTTTACACTTATGGTCTGTGCAATTTTTTTTATGTACGTTGTACCTTGATAAAGCACTGTTAACTTAAAGAATTTTTTAAAGAGAAAAATCCATCCCCTTAACCACCTGCAGTTGCTTTTGCTTTCCAGGGGAGAGGCATGGTTTTCTCTGGGTAGATAGTTCTTTGCTTATGGAGATACTTGGCTGCCTCGGGGATGAAAGGAGAGAGTCACAGAAAGCTGAATTTCTCCCCCGCACGAAGGTGGCAGAATCTGGAATTTCCTGGTGCAGCCACTTTAACACTAAAGGAAAGTGTCCCCTAGTGTTAAAGGGCTTAGGGACCCCATGAGACTGCTACTTTGCTTAGTGACACTTTTCAAAGGCCTTTCATATCCACTCTTTTGTTTGTCTTCAGGACAGTAAATGTCAATATGGCCTCAGGGTCCTTCTGTGAAAGGATCCATCCAGGGTGATCATCTCAGCCTGGGGCACAGGTTCCAATGACCAGGAAGTTTTGAGAAACTGGAACACTGGGCAGAAATGTGCTGGTCATGGGCCCGGGGGCAAGAGTGTCATGCCAGAAGTCCCTTAGCCCACAGGACAGCAGAAGGAAAGGGATCTGGATGTTCTGAATTGGATAAGCTGGGGTGCAACTCACTCAGGCTCCCTGAGATGTAAACACTGGTTTGGGGGTCAGACTAAGCTGAGTTGAATCCTGGCCTGGGCTGTGTGGTAGCTTGTGTGACCCTGAGCAAGGTAATTAACCCCTCAGAGTCGCGGGTCCCTCCTCTGTGAGATAGTCATAGTCTTTACCTCACACGAGTGGGAGCAGAGAAAGATATTATATTAGTCTATTGGGGCTGCCATAACAAAATACCAGCGACTGCGGGAGCTTAAACAATGAAAATGTATTTTTTCCCAGTTCTGGAGGCTGCAAGTCTGAGATCAAGGGGTCAGCAGGGTTGGTTCCTTCTGAGGCCTCTCTCCTTGGCTTGTAGATGGCCATCTTTTCCCTGTGTCCTCACATGGTCTCCCCTCTGCCTGTCTGTGTCCTAATCTCTTCTTCTTATAAGGACATTACTCACATTGGATTAGGGCCCACCCCAATGACCTCATTTAACTTTAATCACCTCTTTAAAGACTGTATCTGCAAATACAGTCACACTCTGAGGTACTAGTGTTGGGACTTCAACATATGAATTTTGGGGGACCACAATTCAGCCTAGAGTAGATATCATCCCAGGGTCTGGCCAACAGGAAGTCTCACTAAATATGTGTGTACTGTTGCATGGGGCTTTCCCTGTTACTGTAGAAGTAGTGCCTAGGGGATAAAGAAATGGGAAGTGTCCACTTTCTAAAGGATCTAGGGTGATAGGAAGCAGATAGCCTCTCCAGAGTTTCTAAAATATGGGCAGAAACAGTGCTGCTACCAGCAACCATGGACTCACTGCCACCTCAGTCCTTATTCCAATTGTATTTCCTTAATGCTGGCAGTATCCTCTACTAGACTGGGAGCTCCCCCAAAGCAAGGCTTGGAGAAGCCTTGCTTTCTCCAGTTTTCTGTTGAAGCCCTAGAACAAGTGAGGGGACCATGACTCTAGCCATCCCTATCTTCTTGTCATGGGGATCCCAGGGGTGCCTTTTCATGCTGAATGCCTGTTTGGGTCAAACCCTTCCAGCTTCTGGTGTCTGAAAGCAGCTAAGGGACAATATAGCGACCCCTAAGGTGTGCTTTCTGACACATGAACTTGGGTTAATTACATCTACTCCCTATAGGTCAGTTCTCTCTTTTGTAAAATGGGGGTTACAACTAGGACTGGCTACATAATTTGCGGAGCCCACTGCAAAATAAAATATCAGGGCTGCTTGTTTAAAAATTAAATTTCAAGATGGTGACAACAGAGCATTATACCAAGTATGCAGAACCTTTCTAAGCATGGGGCCCTTGGGGACCACCTGGGTGGCACACCCTCATCCATGAGGCTAGCCTTAGTTCTAACTTTGGGCTTTCTCCTTAACCAAAGCAGGTGTGTGCTATGTGATAATCTTGGGGAAAGTGCTTTACAAACAGCCAAGTGCTAGACTTGAAGATTGAAGAGCTTCCTGAAGCCCAGCATCTTCCAGTTCTTGGCATCTTTTGGGCTCATTTGGACTTTTCTAATTAGTTTGCTTCCCCCACTGCACTCCTTTCTCATTCCCCTCTCAAGACCTCTTGCCCAGTGTGCAGCCCCCCTTCACTTGGCTATGGGCCATGGTGACCTGAAAGGACCAGAGTGAGGGGGTACCATCCATTCCCTGGGGCTCAGACCTACAGCTGTGCTCACGTCTCTGCCCTTGGGCTAGAGCAGTCTTGCTCTGTGGCAGCCTGGGAAATCCCAGCGTTCCCTAGCAACAAGGCCGAACCAGAGCTGTTGCTAGGGAAACCCTGGGATTTCCATAGCTACCAAGAGCTCAGTGAGCATCTCCATTCCCACAGCTGAATATATTTGTCATTAGCAGAGGAGCAGAAAGGAGAGCCGATGTTCTGCTGCCAAGGGGGGCAGGGTCGGTTCCTCTGAATCTCATTACCTGCACAAAGAGGGTCAAAAAAGTCACCAGGGACAGGATAACTCCTCCAGGCTGACAAATGGATGGTCTCTCCTTTTACATAGACCTCCAAAAAAATGGCTGGTCTGCTTGGAGTTGAGTAGTCTGCTGGGTTCTCACAGTGCCTGGTGTCCCTGGCACAGAAGTCACCATAGTATGTTGCATCTACACATCTGTGTGCCCTCCCACTCCCAGTGGCTGGATCTTACTGAGGCTGTGTCATGGGCTGCTGTGTCCCCAGGGCCCAACATAGGGCAGGGCTTCTTAACCTCCTTGCTCATCTGGGGGAGACTGGGGGCATCTGTTTGAGAATGTTTTTGAATGCATGAAACAAAATAAGTAGGGTTACAAAGGAAAGCAATTTTATTGAAGTACAGTTATCAAAATATTTAAGAAACACAATTGTGATATTGTAAAATATATGTGCATCTTCACTGATGCATTAAATAATATGACTGAGTAGTATGTCTAATAATTACTGTAATTAGGAAGTAGTGACAAGGGTAAAGAATATTTGGAGAGAGCTGATGCCATGGTAACATGATATAAAACTACCAGGGATTTCTTCTGGTGACAAAGTTGCAGGTGCTGCTAACCTTCCTGTGGTTGGTTGCCTGCATTAGTGAAAATAAAGAATGTTCTTCCCCCATCTAATACCACAGAGCTTCCTAAATTCTACTAGGTTGTGGGCTCTAAGTTTGGACACAGCACGTTGTATGAATGAATGAATGAATGAATGGGTGATGAAAGAGTAGGAGCTGAGTAAATTATCCAGTTTCCTTGAGAAACTGAGTGACTCAGCCAAAGGAAGGACCTTGTTCACAGTCATCCAGTCACCTTCAGACACCCTGCTCCTTGTCACTCTTCCTTTAAGAGCTGAGGAATTTCAACAAATGGTTTTGGAACAACTGGGCATCTACATGCAAAAAGATGTTGAGCCTTCATCTTACACCATATAAAAAATTAACTCAAAATTGATCAAAAACCTTAACATAAGTGCTAAAGCTAAAGCTCTTAGCAGAAAACATAGAGGAGAAACTTCATGACATCGATATGGCAATGATTTCTTGGATATGACACTAAAAGCACAGGCAACAAGAGGACAAGAAGATAAACTGGACTACATCAAAAATTAAAATTTCTGTGCAACAGAGGAAACAACCAACAGAGTGAAAAGGCAACCCATGGAATGGGAGAAAATATTTGAAAATCATATATCTGATAAGGGGTTACTATCCAGAATACATAAAGAACTTTTAAAACTGCACAACAACAAAACAAACAACCTGATTTAAAAATGGGCAAAGGGGGCTCCCCTGGTGGCGCAGTGGTTGAGAGTCCGCCTGCCAATGCAGGGGACATGGGTTCGTGCCCCGGTCCAGGAGGATCCCACATGCTGTGGAGCAGCTGGGCCCGTGCGCCATGGCCTCTGAGCCTGCGCGTCCGGAGCCTGTGCTCTGCAACAGGAGAGGCCACAACAGTGAGAGGCCTGTGTACCGCAAAAAAAAAAAAAAAAAAAAAGGCAAAGGACTTGAATAGAAATTTCTCCAAAGAAGGTATATAAATGGCAAATAAACGCATGAAAAGATGCTGAACATCATTAGTCATTAGGGAAATACAAATCAAAACCACAATGAGATACCACCTCACACCCATTAGGATGGCAACTATTTTAAAAACCCCAGAAAATAACAAGTGTTGGTGAGAATGTGTAGAACTATCATATTGATCCAGAAATTTCACTCCTGTGTATATACCCAAAAGAATTGGAAGCAGGGTCTTAAAGAGATATTTGCACACTCATGTTCTTAGCAGAACTATTCATAGTAGCCAAGAGGTGAAAGCAAATCAAGTGTCCATCAGTGGATAACTGGATAAGCAAAATGTGATACATACATACAATGGAATATTATTCACTCATAAAAAGGAAGGAAATTCTGACACCTGCTATAACATGGATGAACCTTGAAGACTTTCTGTTAAGTGATAGAAGTCAGTCACAAAAAGACAAATACTGTATAATTTCATTTCTATGAAGTCCCTAGAGTAGTCAGATTTATAGAGACAGAAAGTAGAAAGGTGTTTGCCCAGGGCTGGGCGAGGGGTTGGGGAGTTAGTGTTTAATGGGAACAGAATTTCAGTTTTGCAAGATGAAAAGAGTTCTGGAGGTGGATGGTGGTAATGGCAGAACAACAGTGAGAATGTGCTTAATGTCACTGAACTGGACACTTAACAGTAACCAAGATAGTAAATTTTATGTTATATATATTTTACCACAATTGAAAAGATTGGAAGGAAAGGAGGAGGCAGCTTCTTGGCTTGAAAATGCCTTGTCAGGGAAAAAGGTGCCCATGAATCCTGGTGGGGGACTAGCAGGAAATCAACAGCCTTTCTTCATTGTCCTGCAACCTGAGGATGAGTGAGCCAGTATTCAGGACAAATGACCTGTACAACAAAACTGCCTAATAGGATATCAGAGAAGGATGCCTGCTACAAGGAACTCTTTGTAGGGACCTGAGGGATCTTCCAACAGCTCTCAGCTCTCAGGCTTCCCAGTCTTCTCACTTTCAGCTCCTCAAACCTGCAGACTGGGCTGAGACCTATGCAGCCAAGCACCCGGGGAAGTGAAGCCAGAGGAGGCACTGCCCCACAATCCCACGAGTGAGTCATCAGAAGGGTGGGGACCTGGTAAGCCTGAGCCCCTGCACAGGGAAGCCCTCACAAGCCACAGAAGCTCAAGGGCACAAAGGCAGTGTCTGTAGGGGCCCTCAACATGGCAGGTAAGAGCTTTGCTTGAGGGGTGGGGTAAACCTGGGCCTCAGATTGTAGCCAAGTGGGGAGAGTGACAAGATGCAAGGCTGGCTAGGTGGTCAACGTCCTCAGTGTGTAGGACCCCATGAGCCATGGAAAGGAGTTTGGAATTTATTCTGAGGAAAGTAGGGAGCCACTGGAAGATTTAAGCAGGAGAAAAATGTGATTTAATTTATTTTTCAGTCAAGATCCATCTAATGACTGTACAGGCAGGAAGAAAGATGCAGGCCACAGTTGTCAGGCTCTTGTACAGTCCTCCCCACTAGCAGGACCTCAGAGAACTGAGGCCCCGGCCCCGTGGCATTTCCTGGCACCGGCTGAGGCACAGTGGGCAGATGCTGGGGCCTGTCATCCTCTTCCTGTGTTGGCTTGTGCTCCTGATTTGGAAGTCGGGCCTTGGCGGTCCAGGCATCAGTTGCAAACTAGTAAAGTTAGTGAAGGCAACGGGCTCCCGGTGGGCTTGGGCAAGTAGGGGCAGCTGAGAGGGCCAGTTGGGAAAGTGAAGATTCTCTCCTTGGCCAGACTGCTGTAGGGCAGGGGTGCTGGCTGGCAGCGTGCCTTGGTGGCAGAGACAATCAGGCCACTAAAAGTGAGGAGGTGGCAGGGGCAGATATAAATGTTGCCACTTCTCTCTCCTAAGCTGGCCTTACCCTCAGGAAAAGGCTCCCTCTTCTCAAGATGGTTGCCTCCTGTGTCTTCTCAGGATCTCTTGCCAGAAATCTTGCTTCCTACCTCCAGCACCGTGGGCTCAATTCACAGTGCAAATCATGCATTTCTAAGGACACCATCTGCCAACTTTTGTGATTTTGATTTCTGGCCATCCCCATTGTCACATTCTTCAGAGTTATCCAATGAGGAAAGGACTGTGAACTATCCACTGTATTTAGCAACAAAGAGACAGTGGAGTCTGAGGTTACATTCATTCATCCATTCATTCAACTAAAATGTATTGAACATCTGCTACATGACAGGCACATTGTTAAGGAAAACAGAAAGAACCATAAGAACAGGGAAGGAGCCATGTTTCAAAGAAAGGAGAAAGTCTAGGACCAAACCTGTGTCCCTTCTGCCCTCTCAATTCCTAAAAGATTCTCTGGCAGCCATGAGCCCTACCAATGGGCCCATATGACTCAATCCACCTGCCTTCTCATGAGCAGGCTTGCCTAGGTGGCAGGATCCTGGGAGATCATGGGCTCAAGCAGACTAAGCCCAGAGCTGGGAAGAGAGATATTCCCCTACCCCTTCCTGCTTGTGGGAGTCAGGGTAAGATTTGAGGCAGCTTTGGGGATCAGGTCCCATGGCCTGGCCTTCACAGGTCCATCACAGGCACCTGCAGAGCATGCAGCAGTGTCCAGGGACGGTGACCTGGGACCTAGCGCACTACAAGATGACAGACCAGGGCTGGGGTGGCATGGCTTTTGCACAAGGATCTTAGAACATTTTAATTCTAACTGCCTTTTCCCATCTTTTATGTTATTGTTGTGGCATATTCCCCTATACATTTCTGAGTCACTGTTCATATATTTTTAAAATATATTTATTGGAGTATAATTGCTTTACAATGGTGTGTTATTTTCTGCTGTATAACAAAGTGAACCAGCTATACGTATACAGATATCCCAATATCTCCTCTCTCTTTTCTGCTCTACAAAATACACTACCAAGAGAATGAAAAGACAAGCCACATACTGGGAGAACATCTTTGCAAATTCATAACTGATAAAGGACTGTTATCCAACATATACAAAGAACTCTTAAAACTTAACAAGAAAATGCACAACCTGATTAAAAAATGGTCCAAAGATCTGAACAGGCACCTCAGCAATGAAGAGTTACAGATGGGAAATAAGCATATGAAAAGATGCTCTATCTCATACATCATCAGAGAAATACAAATTAAAACAGCAATGAGATACCACTGCATACCTATTAGAATGGACAAATTCTGAAACACTGACAACGTCAACTGCTGGTGAGAATATGGAGCAACAGGAACTCTCATTCATTGCTAGTGGGAATGCAAGATGGTACAACCACTTTGGAAGACAGTTTGGACGTTTCTTACAAAACTATACTCTTAACCACACAACCCAGCAATCACACTCCTTGGTATTTACTCAAAGTAGCTGAAAACTTCTGTCCCCCCAAAACCGGCACATTGATGTTTATAGCAGCTTTATTCCTAATTGCCAAAACTTGGATGCAAAGAAGGTATACTTCAGTAGGTAAATGGATACATAAACTGTGGCACATCCAGACAATGGAACACCACAATTCAATGCTGAAAAGAAATGAGCTATTAAGCCATGAAGACATGAAGGAATCTTCAATGTTTATTACTGAGTGAAAGAAAGCCAATCTGAAAGGGCTACATACTATATGATTCCAACTATATGACATTCTGTAAAAGGTAAAACTATGGAGACAGTAAGAATTCAGTGGTTTCCAGGCGATGGGGGAAAGGAAACATGAACAGGTAGAGCACAGAGGGTTTTTCGGGCAGTGAAACTACTCTGTATTGTATCATAATGGTGGATACATGTCATTATACATTTTCCCAAACCCACAGAATGTACAACACCAAGAGTGAACCTGTGGACTTTGGGTGATAATGATGTGTCAATGTAGGTTCACCAGTTGTAACAAATGTACCACTCTGGTGCCAGATAATGGGAGAGGCTACACGTGTGTATGGGTAGGCAGTATATTGGAAATCTCTGTACCTTCCTTTCAATTTTGTGCTGAATCTGAAACTTCTCTGAAAACCAAATTGTGTTAAAAAATAAAATGTCAGACTCAAGCCCTAATATTTCCATAATTACATTAAAACACATGGTCTAAAATACATCAATTAAATGACAGAGAGTGGAAGAGTGGATTTAAAAAATGACCCAATTTTATCATATGTGTAAGAAACTCATTTCAAATATAATGATACAAGTATAATGAAAGCAAACAGGAATATAATTGCAGCTTTATTTTTAATAGTAAAACAGTTGTAAACAACCAAAATGTCCTTTACTAAACTAATGATTACAGAAGCTGCTTCTTGCATACCATGGATTACTACTCAGCAATAAAAATGAGCAAACTCTTGATACATGCAGTAATTTGTATGGCTTAAAGGACATTTTTCAGAGTGAAAACATCCAGTCTCCAAAGGTCTCATACTGTATGATTCCACATATATAGTTTTCTTGAAATAATAAAGTTATAGAGATGGAGAAGAGACAATTGGTTTCCAGGGGCAGGAATTGTGAGAGTAGAGGGATGAATATGATTATAGAGGGGTAGCACAAGGGAAGACTTTGTGATGATGGAATAGCTCTGTATCTTTTTTTTTTTTTTTTGTGGTATGCGGGCCTCTCACTGTTGTGGCCTCTCCTGTTGCGGAGCACAGGCTCCGGATGCGCAGGCCCAGCGGCCATGGCTCACAGGCCCAGCCGCTCCGCAGCACGTGGGATCCTCCCGGACCGGGGCACGAACCCGCGTCCCCTGCATCGGCAGGCGGACCCTCAACCACTGCACCACCAGGGAAGCCCTAGCTCTGTATCTTGATTATCTACACTTGTGATAAATAGACAGAACTATACTAATACATTGTATCAATGTCAGTTTCCTGGTTTTGATATGGTATTATAGTAACCCTTGCGTGAAACTGGATGAAAGGTACACAGAACATTTCCGTACTATCTTTTTAGCTTCCTTGAATCTACAATTATTTCAAAATAAAATTTAAAAGAAAGCAAATGCAGACTTCCATTTTTTACAACATATTTTAAAAGACCTTGAATAAGCATCCTCATGAAAATGACTAAAACACTGAGTAAATCAAAGCTTCTTAAATGCATCACTCCTTGGTATTCAAGTATGGAATTCACAGAAGCCATAAATGAAATGATAGCAGGACTCTTGGGAGGTGAGAGTATCAAAGTCAGCTTTTATCCTTGAGGTTTCTGAAAAATTTGGAGGCTTTGTGTTCCATTTTGATGGCTACATTAAGTACACAGGGCAGGAGATGAAATTTAGAGCCTGCCTAAAGTGGAAGTCTAATGGGAGATTAATAGGAGGTCTAATAGAAGATCCCCTGTTTGGGAACTTGTTACACTATCAGTAAAAGGATAAATAATAATAAGCCTGCCAGATAGATGGAATGACAAGGAAATTTGCTTTGGGTAGAGGAAAAAAATCTTACCCTGAAAAATTATAATACTTGTAGATTATATACATTATAAGGCACTGGTATCCAGAGTATATAAAGAATTCTTACAATTCAAAAATAAAAGGACAAATGTTGCAATTTCAAAACTGTCAAAATATTTAAATACACATTTCTTCAAAAAAGGTATATGAATGGCCAATAACTACATGAGAAGAAGCTCAAGATTTTTGATTATTAGGGAAATGCAAATCAAAACCACAAAGATACCACTTCACAACCACTAGGATGGCTAGAATGTAAAAGGCAGATAATAATAAGTATTGGTAAGGATGTGGAGAAATTGGAACCATCACACACTGCTGTAGGATTGTAAAATGGTGCAGCCACTTTGGAAAACTGTTTGGCAGTTGTTCAAATATTTAAACATTGAGTCACTGTTTGACCCAGCAACTGCATTCCTAGGAATATACTCAAGAGAAATGAAAACATATGTTCACACAAAAACTTGAACGTGAATCTTTAGAGCAGCACAGTTTACAATACCTCAAAGTTGGAAACGACCTAAATGTTCATCAATAGATGAGTTCAACACCATGTGTTATATCAATACAATGGAATATTATTTGGCCATAAAAAATAAAAATATTATACAGGCTACAGCATGGATGAAACTCTTGAAAACATTTTGCTAAGTGAACGAAGCCAGACACGAAGGGCCACATATTACAGGATTCCATTTATATGAAAGGTCCAGAATAGGCAAACTTGTAGAAACAGAAAGCAGACTAGTAATTGTCTGTGGTTGGGGTGTGGGGTTGGGAGGAAATGGTGAGTGAATACTAATGAATACAGGGTTTCTTTTTAGGTTGATGGAAATATTCTAAAATTGACTGTGGTGGTGGTTGCATAACTCTGTGTACATACTAAAAACTACTGAACTGTACACTTTAAATGGGTGAATTTCATGGTATGTGAATTATATCTCAATAAAGCTGTTTTTTGAAAAAGCAAGTTGCAGCATAATAGGAGCAATATGATGAGATTTATGTAAGTTGATGGAAGTTTGGGAGTATTAGAAACTTTTCATAAACAACTGACACCTATATTTGCTGAATCCATTACTAATTTAATTAAATGATACATATATCCCTATTGACAGCCTAATCCTGTGAGGTCTGCCTTTCTCCTGTGAAAACTAAGCAGGCAGGGACCTTGGTGGCAGCTCTAAGTCCCCACACATCCCCATCGCACAGATGAAGAAACTGAGACCCAGAGAAGGGATGGCACTTGCAACTTAGTAAGTCAGTGGCAGAGCAATGACTAGAATCTGAATTTCCTAACCCGTTGTCCAAGGCTCTTATTACTGACAACTTTTCATTAAACTTCTTACTTCCTTCTGCTTCCTCCTCCTTTCTGCTCACCCTGTCCTCAAAAACAGCCCTTTCAATTATTTGCTTCATAGATTTTTAAAAAATTATCTTCCTTCCCTCCCTCCTTTCTTCCCTCCCTTTTCCATTTCCTCTATCCCTTCATCTATTCTTCCCTCACTTTCCTTCCTGTTTTTAAAAACAGGTCTACTATTTTCTCAGGGAGCAATTTCAATGGGTTCTTTGTAGTCTACTGTAATCCAGGCCAGACTTTCACTTCAATCTCCATCATCCCTCGAAGTGTCAGATTCATCCTCTGGGGGTTGCTTTATGAGCCCTAGGCAGTTAGGATTGCAGATCTGGGAGGAGGTGGGGGTAAGGTTGTCACATAAGAATAAGAGTTGGAGAGGGTTGGGTCAATGCCATTCCACACAGGTCTGAGGCTATGCGCTTTCTTGGTTTCTTAATCTTCTCCTTTCCCCCTCTTCTCAGTTCTGCTGAGTGTCTTTATATTCAAAGTGGGAAGCATGCATTTAAATCATTCTGTCTTCTGCTTGGACCAAGGACTGATATTTTTTCCTCCTTACTAGTCTGTCTTGTATTTACAGTCTTTATTTTTCATTATTTAGAAGGTGACTCATGTCTAGCTGTTGGAATGAGGGAGAGAAGAGGCCTTCAGGACCAAGGGTTGTGGGTAGAGGGTGTGGAAAAACTTATTCCTTAATGCCTGAAGTCTTGCCACAGTGTAGATTGTCCTAAGGAGACACATGGGGCCTTAAGTAGGGGTGGGTGCTCTGTAGGATAATATTGCCCCAACATAGTGTTTTCCACAACTTGGCGGGGTGTCATCTTCAGAAAACCAGATCTGGGCTGACTGTCCAGTTCTGACTTTCCTGCTGTCTCTCTGCTTGTCAGAGATCCTCACTTTCCCTTTCATAGCACCCCAGAATACTAATAAATCAGATTTCTGTATTTGAAATAAAATAACAGCAGGGACTGTCAGCTCCAGGACCTCTCTCTTACACACAAAGGATTACTTCTCCTTTCTTTCCTTCCTCAATGCTTCTATTTGGCTGGTGTATTTCTGCAGTCCTTATATTTGGCCTAGAGATCAGGTCTACTCTTCCTTCCTCTTCTCTCTTCTCTTTGTTTTTTCTTTCCACGGTTTCACCTGGAAGGTAACTAGAGTGGAGGCTGTGGCTGTGGTGAATCCAGAATGATGGGAGTGGAATACTACAGAGAACTTGCCTTAGTCAAGGGGTAGGCCTGACCCTGCCTCCTCCCACCTTCAGCAGCCTTCTTGGGCACCAGTCAGAGTCCAGTACACAGTAGGTACTGGTGCAGCCGTCTTTAGTCTCCTCTCTGGTGCAAAAATCATATCATGACTCTAACCTCTATTTTTGCGGGCCAAAGAGCTTAGGCTGAGTGGGCAGGTGCCTGGCTGGCCAGCCCATGCTCTCTTCAGAGGGTGAAGCCCTTGGCACCAAGGTACCTGGAAGAACCTTTGGTAGTGAGGGTACAGCCTCGGAAAGTCATGGGGTTCATTTGCTGTCTTGGCACCCTGTGGGCTTTCTCACACCTGGCAGCCTGGGAGGGAGTCAGAGAAAATCCCAAGGAAAGTACAACAAATCCAGCAAGGTTGAAGGATACAAGATCAACCCACAAAATTAACTGTATTTACATACAACTACAATCAAAAATTGGAAACCATTTTGGAAAAAATGGAAAAAATTAAAAACCTACCACTTTCTGGTGAGATTATGGGTGCTTTTATTATTTACTCTGATTTCTGTGATGAGCATATGTTACTTCTATAGTGACCAAACTGATTCTTTTATAAAAATTTAAAGTTTTAGAAGACTTTCCTGCCAGTCAAAAAGTTATTTGTCCAGAGATATCCACTGCAAGTTTCATTTCATATGTAACAAGAAATCTCCCAAATTGTCTCCATTAATATACGAATTTCCTCTTTGAAAAAAACTTACCTTTTTCAATAATTCCAAAATTGCAATATTTAGATATAAATCTAATAAGACATGCACAGGATCTGTATGCTGAAAACTACAAAATGCTAATGAAAGAAATCAAGACCTAAATGAATAGGAAATAAATAGTGATACCTACTGTGTTCATGGACTGGTAGACTCAACATAGTGACAATGTCAATTTTCAGTAAATTGATCTATATATTTAAAGTAATGCCAGTCAAAATTCCAGCAGGATTTTTTTGTAGGTATAAACAAGCTGATTCAAAAAGTTTATAGAAAGCCAAAAAAAGTTTATGGAATGGCAAAAGAACAACAATAGCTAAAACAATTATGAAAAAGTAGAATAAAGTTGGAAGAATCACACTACCTGATTTTAAGAAAAGGCTATAGTAATCGAGATGGTGTGATATTGGCTAAAGGGTAGACACATAGATCAGTGTTGCTGATTAGAGAGTCCAGAAACAGACTCAGTGGGCAATGAAGAGTTTGGGAAACAAGAAATGGGATGATAACTTATGTTGAGATTGCAGAGGTTAGGGTGATATTTGCTGGCAGTGCTGGCAACCTAGACAGATAAATTAGGAGTCACTGCATTGGGCAGAATGGAGTCCACACAAATAGGTGCCTGTGCAGAAGGATAAGGTCCATGTCTGAAGAAGGGTCTTCCATGGGCTTCCCTGGTGGCGCAGTGGTTGAGAGTCCGCCTGCTGATGCAGGGGACACGGGTTCGTGCCCTGGTCCGGGAAGATCCCACATGCCACAGAGCGGCTGGGCCCATGAGCCATGGCGTTGAGCCTGCACATCCAGAGCCTGTGCTCCGCGACGGGAGAGGCCACAACAGTGAGAGGCCCGCGTACTGCAAAAAAAAAAATAATAAATTAAAAAAAAAAAAAAAGAATAAGGGTCTTCCAGCATAGAGCTTTCCCTGCTGTGGTCAGGAGGACTTGGAGTTCTGTGGCTGGGTGTCAGGGCCAACTTCTTCAAGGGGGTAGGCAGGATTCTGGGATTACACTCCTCCCTTCCACCAGAGTGGTCTGCCTTGCTCATGTTTGTGGAGTGGATTTCTGTGGAAGGCTTCAGTTGGAATAAGAGTTTCCACATCTAAAATTTTGACAACCACTATCCACTAGATAAATGATGTATCATGGAAGCCCAGCCTCCAGGTACCAGAGCCCAATGTTGCCTCCAGGTCTCTGATCTGTTTATCATCAACAACTTTTGTTACCAAAGAGCTGCCAACTGCCTAAAACTCACACTAGGTTTGAGGAGATAAGTGTCTGGATATTGGGGGAAGCAGAGAGAGAGCGTAAGCTCAGTCTTCCCAACGGTTGTCAAGAGTAAAGTCTTAAAAGTGACCTGACATAGCAAATGTAAGAATGAAAGGTCATTATTGTAGCTGTATGCATGAGCCACAAATACACAGAAAAATATATTTAAATACAGGAAAACTTTCTATAATTGGATTTTCTGGTTGAGTACTTTCTCCCATTAAAGTCTTTCATAAATTTAATCTTTGTGCAACTTTAGTTTCCAACTGTGTTTGCAGGAGAGGAGATGGCATCCTATAGCATATAGGCCACTATCTAAGCAACACTCTTTAAAAAAAATTTTCTTTTCCATTATGGTTTATCACAGGATATTGAATATAGTTCCCTGTGCTATACAGTAGGGCCTTGCTTTTTATCCACTCTATATGTAATAGTTGGAATCTGCTAATCCCAAAGTTCCAATCCCTCCCTCCCCCACCCCCCTCCCCCTTGGCAAACAGGTCTGTTCTCTATGTCTGTGAGTCTGTTTCTCTGTCATAGATAAGTTCATTTGTGTCATATTTTAGATTCCACATATAAGTGATATCATGATATTTGTGTTTCTCTCTCTGACTTACTTCACTTAGTATGATAATCTCAGGGTCCATCCATGTTGCTGCAAATGACATTATTTCATTCTTTTTTATGGCTGAGTAGTATTCCATTGTGTATATATACTACATCTTCTTTATCCATTCCTCTGTTGATGGACATTTAGGTTGCTTCCATGTCCTAGCTATTGTAAATACTGCTGTATCGAACATTGGGGTGCATGTATCTTTTTGAATTATGATTTTCTCCAGATATATGCCAAGGAGTGGGGTTGCTGGATTATATGATAGCTCTATTTTTAGTTTTTTAAAGAACCTCCATACTGTTTTCCATAGTGGCTGTACCAATTTACATTTCCACCAGCAGTGTAAGAGGGTTCCTTTTTCTCCACACCATCTCCAGCATTTATTCTTTGTAGACTTTTTAATGATTGTCGTTCCCATCAGTGTGAGGTGATACCTCACTGTGGGTTTGAGTTGCATTTCTCTAATAATTAGTGATGTGGAGCATCTTTTCATGTAAGCAACACTCTTTTTAACCTAAACCTATGGTCTTCAATGACCCCTATTGATGCAGCCTAACCTAATGTCAAGCCCAGGCTCCTCTCCTGGTAGACATGTTTCCTACTGTCCACTGGACAGCCCCATATGGTCAGCTGGCACAAGCTCAAGGTCTACATGGTCCATACTGACCACATCCTTTCCTCATCAACTCACCACCAGCTCTTCCTCAATCTCAGCTGAGATGAACAGCTTCTGCCTAGTCAGAAACCTCAGAATTCAAGGTCATTTTATACTCTCCTCACCATGTCATGGTTCATAACTTCCTAAAGCTCTCTCACATCTGTCTATACCTCACCATCCTCCCACCCAGACTGAATTAAGTGCTTTATCATATTCTTCTTTTTTTTGTTTACTTGGTATTCTTTCTGAGCATGTGTTCAATAATATTTGATGGATGAATGAATGAATGAATCAAATTACTGGAGGGTCTCATTCACTGATTCAAAATGTGGAGTCTGCCTCCTCTCCTGCCTGGGCCTTCTGCCTACATGGAAGAAACATCAAGTGCTACAACTGCTCACATAACTCATAATTCCCATGGGGAACTTATCGAGGGTGTCATTATGGGTGTGTCTTCTCCAGGTCCAAACACCATCTTGGAGGTGGGTATGCTCTCAACTGATTGGTCCATGATACTTCCTGCATCAGGCCCCACACATCTCCATCAGTTTAATAAGGAAGGGTGCCATCTCCAAGGGTTTTCCATTTACCCTGCAAATGTCTGCACCTTGGGCCAATCCTTTATCTCAGACAGTATCTAGTGGCAACGTAGGCCATCCGTCATAGCACAGGACACTTGCCTCTGGGGTTCCAAGAACTCAGAAACCCCAGGAAGCAGTGTGAGAAAGGGACACCATCTGGACAGTTTTTCAAAGCATGTCCACACCCAGACCTTTAGCTGCAGAGGCTGAAGAGATTAATCCCATGGCTTTCCCCTTCCAATTCCACCCTCCTTGCAGCTTCACACTCCCTTCCACAGCTCATGGGTATTCCTGGCCTATCTCAGCTGTCTGTTCCTAGTGACCCACCCGACTCACTCACATGGCCCCAACCTCTATGGAGGATTGCCCTGCACACAGGGGGAAAGTCCCCAGCCTCCAGCAGGCATCACAACAGCTCCCAGCCCAGCCCTGAAACACTGGCAAGGGTTCAAGGACCACTAGTATAGTCTAGAGATGAAGCTCCCCTGAATGATGCAGGGAGTCAGGTGTACTCTTCCTGATAGAGGTAAGGGGACTCTAAGGTTAGGGTGGGCTGTCTGGCGTGCCTCTGGTCCATTCATCCAATAGACCTGACCACTCAGACCACCCTGCAACTTCTAGCTTGGGAGGGTCCAGAGATTTCCCCAGCCTATTCATGCTCCTTGTCCTGTATTCTTTCCCCTCCCCAACTTCTCTCCTTCGGGGTCCTTTTCCCCCTACACTGAACTCCGGATTCAGGGCCCTGGCTGTCAGCCTGCCTGGAGCTCTCTGGACTTGGCTTTGCACGTGGTGTCTCTCATGGACTCTGGCACTTGCTTTCCCCAGGATGCTCTCAATGCCCCTCCCCGGAAGAGGGTGTCCTGTCTGGTCCCCTTCCCTGGCTCCTAGTCATTCTGACCAAATCGTTCCTTCCCAAAGTAAAGGGGAAATGCCTGCTGATATCTTACAATCTTAATCATTTGTGATGCTTATAAGAATGTGAATTGGTAGAGTACCTTTGGAAAAAAATTTCAGAAATATTTATAAAATATTAAACTATTCACACCCTTTTCACACTAACCCAATCTTTATGTTAGTATGTATACCTTACCAGAAGACATCCACGTTTACCCAAGAATTCAGAGGTGTTGATTTCATTTTATTAATAATATAAGAAAGGGAAAACAACTTACGCATCTATCAGGAAGAAATTTTTTAATTATGGTACATGCACACTTTAGCATTTCAGGGGGTAGTTTCAAAAGTGACATAGAGCTGTATGTGCTGTCAGGGGAAGATCCCGCATCCTTTTTATTCAGTGACAAAGGCTAGTGGCAGATCAATATGTACAACATTATATATGCATGTCAAATAAAACCGATATATTTTTATAGTATATATATCTATGAAAAAGCCCATAGGCCACTTTAAAGCAATGCACACTAGATTGTTAGTTGTGGTGACCTCTGAGCAGGAGGCTGAATTGTGGAAAAACTTTGTAAAGGGGATACTGTGATTTTTCTGTAGTTTTAGACATTTTTGCAGTGGGAACATATATACTACTACCTTCCTAATTAAAATATTTATATAAACCCAACAACAGAAATAGTAGCTGTGTCCGTTAAAGTTACTGCAACCTGATGCAAGAGGCAAACCCTGACATTTGAAAAGCTAACACAAGAACAGTGTGTTTTTGTGCAGGTAAATTCTTGTGTGGTTTGGCAGGGGCCCTCAGCTCTAGGGACCCAGGGATCCAGGCTGCTTCCATCTTGTGGTTTCAGCACCTCGACATGGGGTCACCATGTTTGTTGGTGAATCTAGGGAGAGGGCAGGGAAGTGGGATCCTGGTTCTCAAGTGCCTGCATGTGACAGACAATGCTTCTGCTAGTATCTCAGTGGCAAACGGTCGTCACATGACCCTTCCTAACTACAAGTGGACTGGCAGCGTAGTGTTCCCTGTGTGCAGGAAGGAGAGCAAGACAAGATGTGGACGTGCATTGGAGCCTCTCCCATGCACCGTTACAAAGTAGACGCTCAACAAAACCCAACTATTTTGATTTGTTATGACGACAAGCGTCTTCATTGCTTGGAGGAGTTTCTGAGGTCACATTTGCCTTGACAGATGCTTTCAAATACAGGATCACATCTAATTGTCAAATTATTCTGTAAATCTCAGCAGGGAGAATTCACTTCATTCACTCAATGGCCCTTTACAGAACTTTTCGCAACAACCTCTGTAATTTCGTTAAACCGAGAATGTTCTTCCATTTGATGCAAGCTCACAATCCTATCCCTCTGAGTCTCTGCTCACCCTCCACGTGACTGAACTTGCCTGAGCTCCTGCACAGGTGCCATTAGGCACACTGCTTGTACCAGACAAGAGACAGTGGGAGGATGGTTAATTACTTTCTCTTTTTAAAATCAAAGGTAGCATGTCCACTGAGGAAGCATTTTTCACCTCCTAGGAGTATTCTAAAGTTTTAGAAATTCAGCCTTAGTAGATGTTTGTTTCATCTTTCCTCATCCAGCATTTATGAGGGAGATGCTATGGACTCAACAGTGTCCCCCAAGAGTCATATGTTGAGGCCTAACCCCCAATGTGATGTATTTGGAGATGGAGCCTTTGGGAAGTAATGAGGTCTAGATGAGGTCATGAGAGTGGGACCCTCAGTATAAGATTAGTGCCCCTATACAAAGTGACACCACAGACCTTGTTTCTTCTATCTGCCTGCCATGTGAGGACGTAGTGAGAATGTGGCCATCCACAAGCCAGGTAGAGAGCTCACACAAGGAAGCAACCATGCTGGCATCTTGATCTCTGGCTTCCCAGGCTCCAGAACTGTGAGAAGTAAATGCCTGTTGCTTCAGCTACACACAGTCTATAGTATTCTGTTATGGCAGCCTGAGCAGACTAATACAGGAGGCTTTGGGTTTTAATCACCTAGGTAAGCTGATTCATCCGTTTATGTGTTCAGTGGCCTGTTTCAAAGAAAATACGCCATTAAAATCTTACTGTAAATATCAGGTATTTTCAAAAATTCTCTCTCTAGCTTCAGGGTTATATCCCAAGAACTGTTAGATTATGGGCCAAATCACACTCTACTCACCAGTTCATTTGGAAAACATATTGAGAGCATATTGAAGATGTCCAGTAGGATGACCAAACATCGAAAAGTCACTGTGCAAATTCGAAGGGATTTTTGCCATCAGAGGGGTTCCATGGTGAGGGACGAACAGTCAGGGGACTTCTGCAAGGAGTAGGAATACTGTTAGGGGAGGGCAGGTGATTCTGAGCAGTTCTACTGGGAGCAGGGTGCAGCCTTCACAAGGGGTAGCAGTGATGAGCTGGTCAACAGGTCAGGTCCCAGATTTGGACAGGAGGGCACATGCGGGAAGACCAGGGACAGGGTGCTGTCACGTGGGAAGTTTCTGGGACTGGACAGAAATGCCAGCACCTCAGCTCTCAAAGACCCTGGGACTCGGGCAAGAGGACCCCAGGTTAATAAAGCTCACAAACAGCACTAGCGTCGTGTTTGATTCTCCTTGTCACCTTCCTTTTTGGGGCCTACTTTTTGTCACCTGAAAGATATTGCTTAGCACTGAGAAGAGAAATGAATTTCCAGTCAGAAGGTCAACCACAGGCTGGGATGGGTGGGAACAGTGTGAGCTCGAGAGGAAATCAGCCAGGGCTCTAGTCCCCACCCCATCACTTACTACACGTGATCCTGGGAAGATTCCCAAGCCCCATGGGAAGATTCTCAAGCCCCATGGCCTCAGGTTTGTCATCTGTAAAGCAAGTGGGTGTGATGAGCCCTGTCTTGTAGGGTTTCAGGGATGTGTGTGAGGTACGTAAAGCACCTCACAAGGCCTGGTCTAATCTTTATGATTAGTAGTTATTTGTATTAGTATTTGGACCTCAGATCCCACAACTCTCGGCTCTGGGAATTTTTGTTGTTGCTGTTGTCTAGGATATCTCAGACAGCATGCAACGCAATAGGACAGGGAGTACTAATTCAGCCGGAAACTTTGCTTTGTTAATAAAACTCAGCACAATCTCCTTCCTAGAGGATCTACTATTTAATTCGGGTGTGGAGGAGACTTCCCCAGCAGGATGCAGCCCAAAGCTCCTAGAATTTATGTCAAGAACCAACTCCTTCCCTCCCTCCCAGCTCCTCTTCCATCCAAACCATGATTTTCATTCATTTCACCTCCACTAAAAATCTATACACTGCTTAGAGTTGACCAAAATACTCTCAAGATTACCTAATAAGAATGTCATTTTAATGCCATGGGCTCTGGTTCTCACAGACCAGGGAAAAGAGTGCCTGTCCATGGCCTTCTGGGCATCACTCCCAAGGAGTGTGACCACACTTCTCCAGAAATCCTTGCAGATGGTGGGTATAAACCAACTACTTCTTCATTGTGGTCCACTGCAATGAGACAAGAGCCAGGACACATTCCTTCCTGCCCCAAGATGAGATTTCTCTCAGGTTTATCCATGATCCAAAAGGACATCTGACAGTAATGTCCCATTTCACTTTCCTCTCACCCCCAAGACACACTGTCTGCATGTCTCATGGCTGCCACCACCCAGCTTCATCACCATCACCTCCCACAGAAGGAACCCCCGCTTCCCAAAGGCCCGAACTGCCCTGGCTCGGGGCACTTACACTCCAGGGCTCGCTCCTGGAGCCCCACCGCCTCGTCCCGTGTTGACTTGTTTTGTGGGACTTAGGGGACGTCTCACCACCTTCCTCATGTGACTGCAGCTCCTAGACCATCACTCTAGGTGTGGGTGTGTCCTGCTTTTCCTAGTGTCCACACTACAAACATAGGGCCTTCCAAAGAGCAGAGGCTCCTTGAATGTCTGTGGAATTAATGAGCCAGTGAGCAGGGGTCTTAGGTAGATCAATTTTCTCCAACTTTCTTAAATAAGCCAAACAAATTCAGGTTATACACATGTATTTTAATTTTACAGAATGACAGAAGAAAAGGGATAAGAAGCCAAGAATTAACTTTTGTTTCTCTATTTCTTGACCTCATTAATTGTGCTGCTAATTACTTTCACATTTCGAAGTAAATTCCTATTCCAATGCTGTGTTATCTAGTTTGGGATCACAAACTATGACGGAAGGTTTCCCAATTGGTTTTACAAATAGCAAAATTCAGTCTTGAATTGGATAAGTACAAATATATGCGATCAATACCATTCACAATCTTAGAAAATGAAGCTTATTAAATAATATTACTAATATACAGAAATCTGTTGCATTTGTATACACTGACAACAAAGTATCAGAAAGAGAAATTAAGGAAACGATCTCATTTACCATTGAATCAAAAGTGTAGAATACCTAGGAATAAACCTACCTAAGGGGCCAAAAGACCTGTACACTGAAAACTATGACAGTAATGAAAGAAGCTGAAGACAACACAAACAGATGGAAAGATACATTGCATTCTTGAAATGGAAGCATCAATATTGTTAAAATGACCATACTACTCATTTCAACCTACAGAACTGCAATGAATGCAATTCCTATGAAAATAACAATGCCTGGGGTTTCCAGGGCTGACAGTTGGGTCAGGCCAGATTTCTGTGGGCCCCCCTTTGTTCCGGGGATTGGGCTCCCCTCAGTCCTCTCTCGGGGTCCACACCTTGACACCTGGCAGATGCTGGGACTCCTCCCTCCGCTGACCTGATATTTCCCCTCAGACCGAGGTCCTCTCATCCCTAGACTCCTCCATCCCCAACCACGTGGCAGAGGTGAGAGCCTGCAACGTCCCATCAGCCCTGCCCGGGACCTCCCAGGACTGACAGCATGGGCGAGCTCCTCTGAGGTCCCCTCTGTTCTGGGGTCCAGGGTCCTCTCAGTCCTGCTTCAGGGTTCTCACCTTGACCCCCGGCAGGACCTGGGATCCCCCCCTTTGCCCATCTGAGGCCCTGCCGCTTACCCCAGGTCCCCACTCCCTCTGGGACCCGAATGTCAGGAAATGCTGCCTGTGGTCATCCCGCCCCGGTGTTGCCCAGGGCTGACAACACGGATGGGTTTCTGTGGGCTCCCCTCAGTCATCCCTCAAGGGCCTCGCCGTCACTCTGGCAGCACCTGGACTCTCCCCTCTATCGATATGAGGCTCCATTCTTTATACCAAGTCCGCAGTGTCTCTCAGACCTGATGGGGAAGTAAAGAAAGGCTGCGTGTGCTCATCCCACCCTGGGGCCTCCCAGGGCTGAAGGCAGGGGCGGGGATCTGTGGGCTCCCCTCTGTTCTGGGGTCCAGCGACTCCTCAGTCCTCCCTCAGGGGCCTCACCTTGACTCCACGCAGGACCTGGGATTCTCTCCTGTGCCTGCTTGAGACCCCGCCCCTTATACCCCCTCCCCAGCGTCTCTGTGTCCCGGATGTTAGGAATTGCTGCAAGAGCTCATCCCACACTTTGGCCTTCCTGGGCCGACTTTGTTCGGGGTTCCAGGGTCGCGTCAGTTTTCCCTCAGGGTCCTCCGTTTCTGTCCTGCTAGGCCCTAGGCTTCTCATCTGCCCACCTGAGGCGCCACCCCTCACCACAAGTCCCCAGTCTCTGTGGGATCCTGATGTTGAAGTCCAGACCTGCGCTCATCCCACCCCAGGGCCTCCCAGGGCTGAAGGCAGGGACGGCTTTCTCAGGGACACCCCACCTTCCAACCTTGATCTGGGTCCCAGGAGCCCCACAGTCCTCCCTCTGCTCCTCACCTTGGCTCCCCTTAGGAGCCAAGGTGATAGATATATTTTATTTCTATCTATATCTATATTCTATCTATATATCTATATCTATATAGATATATTTTATATCTACATATAGATAGATATAGGTTATTTCTTTCATTCTCGCTCCTATAGTTTTCTAGGATTTATCATGGGAACAGAAGACAGAAGCTCAAAACTGACTGTCATCTTGGCAGATAAATTTATAGCACTAATTCTGTAAATCTATAAACAAGGAGGATTGACATGGTCGCCGTATTCCGTTTCCCATCATTGGATATGCTATGCTGCTTTTTTATTTAGGAACCCTTGAACCTGAGTCTTCCAGTAAACTTGTATAATGTCTCCATAAAGACCTTGTCTACATATTTGTTAGGCGTCTTCTCAGGTAACTTTTAAAATTTATCGCCGTTTTAAAATGAAGCATTTTCTATTACATGTTCTAAATAGTTATTGCTCTTGCACGGCAAGGCTCTTGATTTGGCGCTGGTGACCTTCCATCCTCTATTTTTCTGAAGTCCCTTATTCCCTTGACTATTCCATGGGCCCCTTCCTTTGAATTTGTGAGATAGATGATCATGTTGTAACATGAAATACTAGTTCTTTTCAGTTTACGTATTTCTTCTTTATTTTGAGATCCATAGCTCTGGCTTTCTGTTTCAGTGCAGCTTCAAAAATTAGAGGTCATAAAATACTTCTAGGGCTTGTCCCTCACAAGAATGCTTCTAACATTTCACATTGCTGGATGTTTAAATATGTGTGGATATATGTATGTATACATACACAAGTGTATATATATATGCTGTATGTTTATATATGTGTATGTACTTATGGGGTGTGTGTGTGTGTATATATATATATATATATATATATAGTTTCTGTACATATGGCTATTTTAAGTTGCTGATTTCTTAAATTCAAATGCATTTTTCACAACACTGCCTTGTACTTCCTCTCCCATGCTTAACGGTTTGGATATCATATATCCTTTTGCTTTGCATATCCCTCATCTACTTTTTGGGGATACAGATGATTTTACTATTTCTGTCATGTGCCCTTCCTCCACGCTTCCTCTACGTTTACTGTACATTTGTTTGAACAATGACATTTTCCCTCGTAATTTTCATATTTCCAATTGTGGCCTTTTCTTTACAGCTTCGAGAAGTCCCTTTGAAATTTCTTGAAAAGCTGGTTTCATGGTGCTGCACTCCTTTAGTTGTGCTTTTCTGCAGAACTCTTGATCACTCCACATGTGAACAATAGGCTTTCGGGGTAGAGCATTCTTGGATGTAAGTTTTTTCCTTTCAGCATTTTGGAAATATGGTGCCACTCCCTTTGGCCTGCGGCTTTTCTGCTGAGAAGGCAGCTGATGGCCTAATGGAATTTCCCTTGTCAGTAACTTATTGCTTTTCCCTTGATGCTTTAATATTCCCTCTGTATCTTTAATTTTGGCTATTTGAATTACAATGGGTCTGGATGTGGTCCTCTGTGGGTTGATCCTGTTTGGGACTCTGGGTGATTCCTGGACCTGGATGGCTGTTTCCTTTCCCAGGATAGGCAAATTTTCAGCTATTTCATGTTCCATTATGTTCTCTGACCCTTTCTCTCTCTCTTCTCCTTCTGGGACCCCTATAATGCAACTGTTGCTGTGTTGGATGTTGTCTCAGAGGTCTCTTAAACTGTCTTCATTTTTAAAAATTCTTTTTTCTTTTATCTGTTCAGCTTGAGCGATTTCCACTACTCTGCCTTCCAGTTGGGTGACGTGTTCCTCGGCATCATCTAATATACTCTTGGTACCTTCTAGTGTATTTTTCATTTCAGCTCTTGTATTCTTCAGCTCTGTATGGTTCTTTGTTATATTTTCTAACATGTTGTTAAGCGTCTCACTGTGTTCATCCATTCTTCTCCCAAATTCTTTCAGCATCTTTATGATCATTACCTTGAACTCTTTATTGCGTAGATTGCTTTCTCCATTTCACTTGGTCCTTCTTCTGGGGTTTTATCTTATTCCTTCATTTGGACCATATTACTCTATCCCCCCACCCCCATTTTCCCTAATTCGCTCTTTTTTACTTTTCTGTACTTGGCAGGCTGGTTATATTTCTTGGTCTAGGAGGAGTGGTGTCTTGAAGGAGACGACCTATGCATCCCAGCAGTCCACTGCCCTTTTGTCACCAGAGCTCTATGCTCTAATGTTGCCCCCCTATGGGGACCACGTGGTCCCTTCTGTTGTGACAGGCTGACTGGTGTGGGCAGCCTGGTAGGCATGGCTGGCCCCTGGTCTGCTTGGGCCTTGCCTTGTGCCGAGGCTGCTGATCACTTGTGGCCAGGGCTGGGGCATGAGGTGTCTGGCTGCAGAGACCTGGTTGGTCCCAGGCCTGGTGCTGGCCCACCAGTGGGTGGAGCAGGGTTCTGGGATGGGTGGTTACAGGGCCAAGGGTTCTCAGATCTAGTGTCAGCCTGCTGTTGGCTGGGGCTCTTTCGTGACATAGCTGGTGTTGGGGTCCAGGGTGCCCTGAAGCGGGTGTTGGCCTGCTGGTCTGGAAATCCAGGGCCTAGGGGGTCCCAGTTCTTCTGCTGGCCTGCTGAGGGGTGGGCTTGGATCTGACATAGCAGGCTTCAGGGCTACAGTGGTCCAGGGGCTGGTTCCTGCTCCCTGGTGCGTACAGCCTGATCCTGGGGCTAGTGTCAGACCACTGGTGGATGGAGCTGTTTCCTGGGGTCTCTGGTTACAGAGCCTGGCCTGCTGGAAGAGGTGCCAGCTGGCTGGTAGGCAGATCTGGGCCCAGGGTCTCTGGCTGCCGAGCCCTGGGGTTGCTGAAGTTGGTGTCGGCCTGCTGCTGGATGGGGCAGGGTCTGGACAGCTGGCTGCAGGGCGGAGGGTCCCGGGGCTTGTTCGCCCACACAGGTGGCTGGAGCAACCTCCTGGGCGCTCTGGTGGCAGGCCAGGTCCTGGTAGACTGGGACTCAGAGGGTCCTAAAGCAACTGGCCTGCTGGTGGTAGAGCTGTTTCCATGCTCACCTAGCGGCTTGGCCTGAGGCTTCCCAGTCCTGATGCCAACAGGCTGGTGGGCATGGCTGAGTCCCCTTGCCAATAAGCTGGAGGGAGGCCTCCGAAATGGCACTTGCCAGCAGGAGCGTCCTTGTGCTACAACGAGCGCCTCCACATGGCTGCTACCAGTATCCATGCCCCAGGGTCAGCTCCAGCCACTAACTTCCTCTGCAGGAGGCTATCTGTGATGAGCAGGTGCGTCTGACGGAGACTCTTTCAAATGACTGCTGCTGCACAGGGTCTTGGAGCAGGTGAGATTTGGTGTGCGTACTTTAAGTGGGGAGTCTCCAGTTCCTACAGCTGTCTGGCTCTGGTGAAAGTAAGACCCGCTCATCTTAAAAGCCAAATGTTCTCTGAGCACGCGGTCCCGGTGCATGAACTCCAGGCTAAGGTGCCCAGTGTGGGGCTCAGACCCCTTGCTTCTGGGGGAGAATATCTGCAATTGTAACTATCCTACCGTTTGTGTGTTGCCCACCCAAAGATATGGGTCTTGACTATACCATGAGTCTGATCGTCCTACCCATTTTGTTGTGGTTTTGTCTCTATATGGTAGTTAGGTATATATGTAGATAGATAGATAGACGAGTGCTATGTTATGTTTATCACAGAGACTAATGCAGAATCCTCAATGTTGTACCATTCCTGAAGGAAATCAATGGACCACTTATGGTTAGTTGATTACAACATCTCACTTCCATCCTGGAGGGGGAGAGGGTCATCTTGACTGCAAAGTGTATCACACATTCTAGATGTGGGTTTGACTTTCCTTCTCTCAGCGCCTCGCCTGGTGCCACTAACTGAGGCCTTAGAGAAGGCAGGACGGACTGACACAGGATATTTCACAGGACTACCCGGGACTTGTACAGCAAGCGAGGGGATCAGACGGCAGGTGGCCATGAGACACAAAGCCACAATGTCAGCCCACACCTTCCAGAAGCTGCGGGTCTTCTGGAGCAGTGGAATGGCCTCGACAAAGCACACATGAGGTGTACGTTTGGAGATGAGAGCCCATGGTGGTGGGGTGTCATCCTCCAGGTTCTCAGACACAGTCGACATCCGTCATCATTATTCTACCACTAGATGGGAAACATGGTCCTTGAACCAGAGGGTAGAGTGACCCCACTTGCCATCACTCCCGCTGGCCCACACGGGAAGTTGTGCTTCCTGTCCCCCAAGTTTAGGGTCCGTAGTTCCACACCTGGGCTGTCCAGCCATTAGGCACATCTAGCTATTGACATTTAACTTTAAAGTGTTTTAAGGTAGAAGTCCAGGCCCTGGGACACACTAATCACATGTCAGTACTCAATAGCAGCCTCATGCGGCTACTGGTGCCCTATTGACAGGGCTGGCAGGACCTATGGTTCCCAAAGCGAGAATGCTTCCCCCAGGGGACACGATAAGGGTCCTACTGACCTATAAGCCACAGTTCCCACCTGGGCACTGTGGGCTCCTCTCCCTAGAGGCTCAGGTGCCAGTTCCCCATCCCCGAGTCTGCTCTCCACCCGGCCAGGCCCTACCACGTGGGCAAGAAGGCTTGTCCCCGGAATGAGGCTAGTGGTGAGAGGACTGCAGGGTCCTCACGGGGTTCTTGCTTGCAGCTCAGCTCCAGGCTCCTAGGCTGCATCCCTGCCCCCTGCTCCCGGGGATCTCGGCCCCTCCTGGGTCCCTCTGGATGTACCACCCCTAGGACACCTTCTGCACTGCCCAGAATCCACAGTGTTTCCGCACCAATGTATTATTTTTGCTTAAGTGGAAAGTTTCTTCTGTCTTTGTATTTAAAACAGAGATTTAAACACCATCTTATTTTTAAATATTTGTGGGTTTACATAAAGGATCCCAGATTCCCTGCAGGCAGCTGCCAGGAAGCAGAGGAAGACAACATATGGGCCAGGACTTGGAGTGAGTCTCTCCCCTGCAATGCTGTGTACTAGGTGTTCAACAAAAAGCAGCTGCTATAACTTTGCGTTGAAAAAAATTCCGTTCATTAGGTGGAGGAGCTTCCGACAAAGCCAAATGGGCCTTGACTCTGCAACTACTTCTAGTCACTTCTCTGTGACGGGTACTTTCTAATACAAGATCCCATTGACTTTCCAAGGCTCTTGTGAATGTCAACAGGGAGGGTTCCCCCTATTCCCTCCAGAGCACCTCGTGCCCTTCCCTCTGCAATCAAGCCCGTAGTTGCAGCAGGCTGAGGATGTGCCCCTTCCTCCTCACGCAAGGACGCACCTCAGCCTGGGAGTCTCAGCTGCCGCCACACGATGGAACGTGCCTGAGCACCTGCACAGGTGCCCTTGGGCACCCTGACAGCCACGACCTTCCTGTGGGGCAAGGACCAGACACCAGACTGTGGGAGGAGGGCTAGTGAGTTTTCTTGGTAACATTCCGCTAGGATACGCACAAGGACCCGTCCTTCACCTCCAAGGAGGCTCCTGAGATGCGTGGAATTCAGCTTCACTCGGTGTTTTTGCCACCATGGTTTCTATGACCATTCCTCACCTAAGGCTTTGGGGTCTGACCACCTAGGAAAGCTGATCCATCAGTTTAAGTGTCCAGCAGCCACTTTCAAAGAAGTTGCCCCATTAAAATCCTGCCAACAGTCTGGGGGTGGTTACCAAAGCTGCTTCAACCGTATGCCTCAGGGCTGAGTAAATTGTGAGGGAAACCAAAGTCCACTCACCCCTCCCCATTTGGAAGATGTTGAGTGTATTTAGGCGCAGGCAGAATAACCAGGACTCTGAGGGTCTCTGCCCAAAGTGCACCTTCTCTTCCTGCCCCAGAAGATCTATCCACGACAGAAGAGAAACCTCTAATTTGCACGTCCCATTTCAGATTTGCTTCTCACCCCTAAGACTCCGTCTACACGCCTGCTGCCGCCACCACCCAGCCTCATCACCCTCACTTCCCACAGAAGGAAGCCCCACTTCCCAAAGGCCTAAACTGCCCTGGCTCGGGGCACTTACCCTCCAGGGCCCGCTCCTGGAGCCCCACCGCCTCGTCCCGTGTTGACTTGTTCTGTGGAAGTTAGGGGACTTCTCACCACATTCCTCATGTGACTGCGGCTCCTAGACCATCACTCTAGGTGCGGCTGTGTGCTGCTTTTCCTAGTGGCCCCACTACTAACACAGGCCCTTCCAGAGAACAGAGGCTCCGTGGAGGTCGGCGGAATAAACAAGCCAGTGAGCAGGGGGCTTATTGACTCAGATTAATTTTCAGCTATTTCTTAAGTGAACGATGCTAATCTGATATTTACACATACACATATGTATGCATATTAGTTTTGGAAAATGACAGATGAGAAGGCACAAGAAGTAAGAATTAACTAACTTGTACTTTTATTCCTCTTTTTCTTGACCTCATCAATTGCATTCTAAAGTTCTTTCTTATTTCCAAGAGATTCATATTCAAATGCCATGTTAACTTGTTCAGGGTCACAAAATAACATGGGAATCTTACAGTTTCCTTTACACAATAGCAAAACTCTTGTCGTTGAACTGAATTAGTGCAAATACATGTGTGAACAATGTCATTCACAAACTTAGATACTGAAGCTCATTAAGCCTTCTTTTAAAAGGAACAATATTTGACAAATTCCTAAAGAAAACAAAGATGACATTCCATGTCATCAGACACAACAGGAACCCAAACATGCTGCACACCGGGTTCCCCCTCTGGCCCCGGGCCCTCACTGCTTAGAAGGCTGACCGCTCCCTCTTCAAACTCAGAGTGAAGGATCAGCCTCACTTCCTGCCCCACAGGAGAAGCTGCTGGACGTGGGCCTGGAAGGAGCCTGGCTGCTGCTCTGGCTCAGGGTCCCTGTTCCTCGTCGCTCACACCCTCTGCAGACAGGGATGGGAAGGACCTGGGGTCCCATCCATTGACCCAGAGCAGATGCCCCAGGACCGGACACTTGCTGGTCTCCGCGTGTGCCTGGGGACCCCAGAGGAACTCGTAGCGGGCGGGGTCGCTGTGGGGCACCTGCCGGTGCTCCACGTAGCCCTCCTGCACCCACACTTTGGTGAGGAGCTCCCTGGGGTCCCCATAGATGCAGTGCTGCTTCCCTGCATACACCCCCATGATTCTCAGCACTTCCCAGACCTTCTCCTCAGGAGCGCGGTTGTCCTCTAGGAGGATCAGGCCCTGGATCAGCACCAGGAGGCCGGCCTTGGGCATGCTCGGCCCATCGCCCAGCACTGCATCACAGGTGAGGCCCAGGGTGAGGACCAGTTCGTACGTGCGCTCGCTGGGGTCCACCCTCTTCACGTCCACGCCAAACACCACCTGCATGCACTCGCAAGCTTCTCTGAAGGCCACAGGGAAGTGGTCCCGATGGTCACGGAGGACGATATCAAGCATCTCCGCCTTGGAGGTTGGCTCCCTGGTGCGATACTTGAGGAGCAGGAATGCCACCAGGTCAGCCACCTTCAGTGGTAGTGGGTCTAGGTGCAAGGGATTAGCATCTTCCTGGTCATGCCAGGTGCTCGGCCCTTCCTCATCTTGGGGGCTGAGGCTGTCGTCTTCAGACTGGCTCCAAGGAGGGGTGGCCATGGCAGTGGGGGAGGGGCGGCCATGGCAGTGGGGGAGGGGCTCTGGGGGGGACTGGGTTCTCCAGCATCAGCCACCTCCTCCAGGGTGCCCAGGAACAGGAAAGAGTAAGAAGAGGAGGACGAGGGGGATACGGCCTCCTCCCCCTCAGCCCCCAACAGCTGCGCCTCCACCGGACCCTGGGCCGGGACTGGGGCCTGAAGGTCTGCCTCCGGCTGGCGGAGCTCACTCATCTCGACCAGGGGCATGATGACTGGGGTCGGGCCGCCGACGGGAGTGTGGGCAGGGGTGACAGGTAGGGACCACGGACCTTGGGGAGAGAGGGCGTGTGAGCGGCCTCGGCGGAGAAAGGCACCCTGGGCAGCTCTGACAAAAGTCACTTACAGGTCTCGTCTTCAGGGGTGCCCTCAGGCCTCACAGGGGCGCTCCTCCTGGGCGGCCTGTCCCCTGCCAACCTGAAGAAGGAAGTGAGGGGGCTCCTCAGGGTGCAGCCAGCACGGCCCCAGGTTCTGGGGCTGAACAGGATGGTGGGGTGACTCGGGTGTTGTGGGGTCCCCTCTGTTCTGGGAGGGGGAGCCCCTGGGTACACACTCAGGGCACGCACCTCCCCTTGACTCCTGGCACTGCCTGGGCCTCCTCTGCTCTGTGGCCTGAGGACACGGTCCTCAGACTTGGGCCTTCGCCTCCCGGTTCCTGGAGCCCCTGTAAGAGGAATGGAGGAGGCACCTCTTGTGTAGATTGTGGCACAGACCTGGGCCCCCCGGTGCTGGTAGGAGGGATGGGCCGGACTCTGTGAGATCCCCCCAGTTCTGAGTTCTGGGGTGGGTGGTCTCCTTGGGGCTGGCTCGTAGTGCTCACCGTTCCCCTTAAGGGCCTGGACTCTCCCCTTTGCGGGCCTGAGGGGAAACTCAGAACAAGACCCCGAGTCTGAACAGAAAGCAGTGAGGGGGCCCCACGTGTGGCCGCACCTGTCCAGGGCCTCCCGAGGGTCCTAGGATGGGGACATCCTGGGTCCTCACCCTCTCGTAACGTCCTGTCTAGGCTCCCAGCACTGACCACAGGGGCAGGTTTCTGTGGAGGCCCCTGTACCAGGGCTGGGGGTCTGCTCAGTCCGCCCTCGGGGTCCTGGGAGTCCACCCTCTGCGGACCTGAAGCCTCACGCCTCACACCAAACACCTGACCTCCCGAGGACCCTGAGCCAGAAGTCAGGAAACATCTCATCTGCTGACCGTGCTCTGGCGCCTCCAAGGCCCCCGTGGAAGGGCAAAGGATCCCTCCCTGTGTTGGGGTCTAACGTCCTCAATCCTTGCTTCCTCGCGTGCAGGCTGGACTCTGGGCAGGACCTGGGATTGTCCCGTCTGCCAGCGTGAGTCCCTGCTCCTTCTACCAGGGCGCCAGTCTCTCAGAGACCCGGACGTCAGGACGTCAGGACAGGCCTACTGTGCTCATCCCGCCCCGGGGCGTCCCACGGCCACCTGCCAGGGCGGGGATCTGGTGGGTCCTTTTTGTCCCCTCTCAGGGTCCCCTCAGTCCTGCCTAAGGGCTCTAACCTTAGTCCACCAGGGACCTGACATTTTACCCTCTGCCCTCATGAGACCCTGCCCCTTATCCCAGGTCCCCAGCTTCTCTGAGGCCCGGATGTCAGGATGTGCTGCTGTGCTCATCCCACCCTATGGGCTCCCAGGGCCAGCTCTGTTCTGGGGTCCAGGCTGCCCTCAGTCCTCCCTCAGGGCCATCACCTTGACTCCACGCAGGACCTGGGATTCTCTCCTGTGCCCGCCTGAGACCCCGCCCCTTACACCCTCTCCGCAGTCTCTGTGGGACCCCACCCCTTATACCCTTCCCTAGCCTCTTTGAGACCCCGCCCCTTACACCCGCTCCGCAGTCTCTGTGAGACCCTGACCCTTATACCCTTCCCTGCCTTCAGCCCTGGGAGGCCCTGAGGCGGGCTGAGCACTTGGCAGCGAGTGCTGACTTACGTATCCGGGTCTCAGAGAGGCTTAGGAACAGGTGTAAGGGGCCGGTCTCAGGTGTGCTATGGCTAGAATCCCAGCTCCTGGGCCTCACCTACAATGGGATGCTGAGTGACAGGCCAAGCATGCCCAAGACTGGCGTCCTGGTGCTGCTCCTGGGCCTGATCCTCCTGGAGGACGACTTTGTTGCCCCTGAGGAGGAGGTCTGGGGAGCACTTAGCAAGACTGGGGTGTGTGCTGGGAGGGAGCACTACATCTATGGGGAGCCCAGGGAGCTCCTCACCAAAGTGTGGGTGCAGGAGGGCTACGTGGAGTACCGGCAGGTGCCCCACAGCGACCCCGCCCGCTACGAGTTCCTCTGGGTTCCCCGGGCACACGCGGAGACCAGCAAGTGGCAGGTCCTGGAGTATCTGCTTGGGGTCAATGCATGGGATCCCAGGTCCTTCCCATCCCTGTCTGCAGAGGGTGTGAGCGACGAGGAACAGGGACCCTGAGCCAGAGCAGCAGCCAGGCTCCTTCCAGGCCCACGTCCAGCAGCTTCTCCTGTGGGGCAGGAAGGGAGGCTGATCCTTCACTCTGAGTTTGAAGAGGGAGCGGTCAGCCTTCTAAGCAGTGAGGGCCCGGGCCAGAGGGGGGAACCCGGTGTGCAGCATGTTTGGGTTCCTGTTGTGTCTGATGACATGGAATGTCATCTTTGTTTTCTTTAGGAATTTGTCAAATATTGTTCCACTTAAAAGAAGGCTTAATAAGCTTCAGTATCTAAGTTTGTGAATGACATTAATCACACATGTATGTGCTCTAATTCGGTTCAACGACAAGAGTTTTGCAATTGTGCAAAACAAATTGTAAGATTCCCATATTATATTGTGATCGTGAACAAGATAATGTGGCATTGGAACAGGAATTTACTTGGAAATGTGAAAGTAATTAGCAGTACAACTGAAGGCCACCCCGTTGTTCCTCGGGACACACCGTCGTCGGCTCAGTGGTGTGTGCCCTGAGGTAGGGTTGTCTGTGTCCACCATAGGGCAGGGTCAGGCCCCGGGCATGTGGGCCAGAGGGTGAGCAGTGGCCCTGGGTGGGGTGGGCATTGCCGGCGCCCATCTTCCTGGTGAGAGGCCACCCGCGGGGCCCTCAGGAAGGGAGACTGTGGGGGGATGGAGGGCAGCCGTGTGGGATGTAGCGGAGGCACCTTGTTGGGGGCCCTGGGGTGGGGGGCTGGGACCCGTGGGCTCTGGTGGCCGTTAGAAGTTCCTCTCTGTGTTATCATGCCCTCTGTTCAATGGTTCCTCTTAATAAATTTCCCTGAAAGTTTCAGCTGAGTGTGGCCTCTGCTGTGGGCAATGGAGGGAAAGGGCTGTGGGGCGGGGTGTAGGGCTGGGGTCCAGAGTAGTTTTCCTGCTCAGCACCCATGGGACACCTCTCCAGTGAGAGGGTAGGGTAGGCACTTTGCAGACCCAGACACGGTGAGGGTTTTTCTTCCATTTCATAGGTCAATTGTACAGTTTTAGCGAAAACTGATAATTGCCTGAAAAGGCAGTAGAGAAGTGAAAATGTAAATGAAAAACTTGATTATCTCACCAGGAAAAAGGGAACATCGGAGCAAAAATAGTTGGACAGACAGGGCTACGGACTGAATATTTGTAATCCTCTCCCCCTCATTCGCCTGTGAAATTCTAACCCCCAAAGGGATGGGATTTGGAGGTGGGGCGCTGGGAAGTGATTAGCCCATGATGGGGGAGCCCTCATGGATGAGATTAGCTCCCTTATAAAAGAGACCCCAGACAGCTGCCTCATCCTCTTGTGCCATGTGAGAAGATGGCTAGTTGATACAACTAGACAAGAAATCAGTCCATATAAAGAAGAGCTTTATTACTCTTGCTTTATTACTCAGCTGTACAAAGGAACGAAATGGGTCGTTTGTAGAGACGTGGATGGATCTAGAGACTGTCATACAGAGTGAAGGAAGTCAGAGAGAGAAAAACAAATATCGTATATTAATGCATATGTGTGGAACCTAGAAAAATGGTACAGAAGAACCGGTTTGCAGGGCAGAAACAGAGACACAGATGTAGAGCACAGACATATGGACACCAAGGTGGGAAAATGTTGGGGGCGTGTGGGGGGGTGGTGTGATAAGTTGGGAGATTGGGATTCACAAATGTACAATTATATGTACAAAATGGGTAACTAATAAGAACCTGCTGTATAAAAAATTACATAAAATAAAATTCAAAAATTAGAAAAAACAAAAGAAATCAGAATAGGTTTATGACATTATCAATCACAGTAGAAAACCACCTGTAAAGACAAATTGAGTTATTTGCCACAATGGGCTCTGCATCGCCAAGTTTGCTCCCCCAACTCCACAGCCTTGCAGGGAGGCCTTCCTATTGGTGGAAGGCCAATGGGCGTGTCTTTTGCTTCCTGAGGCGCCAAACCTTGGGACCTCAGGCCCTCAGTGCGCATGGCTACTGCTGCTTCCGTAGCAAAGCGCCTCCTCACGTGCTCTTGTCATCCAACCACTTTCTCTGTAAAGAGACGTCTAGAACTTTCTCCCTCATCTTCCTGGAGCTTCCGGGAGCACCCGGAAACCCACGTGGCGTTCGCACAGAGTGCCTGGGACCGTTGGCTGCAGAGTTCCTGGCTGCACTGCTGAGACGAGCTCTTCAGCCCCTTCTGAGCGGGACTCCGGAGTCATCCACAGAGTCAGAGCAAGTCAGGAGACAGGCGGGGGCTTTGCCGGGGGCTGGACTCCACAGGTACCGGGGGCCCTGGGAAAGAGTGGAGTTGGGGGGAGGGCTACGGGCTGCTCGGTTGGGAGTGGGGGAGCGGCGGCGGAGGGCAGCGGGCTGAAGGGGGGCTGAGGGAAGAGTCCCCCTGTGTTCGGGTCTGAGGGGAGGACCGCTGGTTGCTGGGGTGGCTGGTGGGGGGCGTTCTGGAGTTGGGGTACAGAGGGTGGGGCTAATGGCTAAGCGTGGTGGGGGCCGGAACGGAGGGCTTCCTGCTGGGCGGGTGGGGCCGGCTTTGGGGGCCAGAGGAGAGGACGACTGGCTGTGGGGGTGGGGAGGATTGGATGGGCGGGCCCCCGCCCCACGGGCCGAGACTGGAGGGGAGGGCTAACGGCTGCTGCGTGTGGCGGGAGGAAGGGGGAGGCACTCCTGGCTGAGGCGGCGGTTGATGGGGAGGACTCCCGGGTGCGGGTGCGGTAGTTGTTAGGGGCGCTCCCGCCGGGGCGGGGCGTGGGGGAGAGGACGCTCGTGGCAGGAAGGGGGTTCGGGCTCCTGGGTGGGCGGGGGCACGAGGGGTGGGCTCTGCGTCTGGGGTGTGAGAGCCGAGAGCCCCTGGCACTGAGGGTGCTCGGGGGAGGACTCCCCCGTGTGGGGAGGTGAGAGAGGCACTCAGATGTCTGTGCTTGAGGGGGCGCCAGCGGAGAGTCAAGGTGAGGAGCCGAGGGAGTGCTGAGGGACTCCCTCGGGATCATCTCAGCCCTGAGAAGCCCTGGGCTTGGTGGCCTGATGTGTTGTGCATAGATTCCCCCTGGGGGTCTCGGGACAGTGAAAGCCTTGGTGTGAGGGTCCGGCCTCCGGTGAACACAGGGGGTGTCCCCGGACCTGCCAGGGCTCAAGCTGAGGACTCTGAAGGAGGACAGAGGGGACCCCACTGATCCCTGCCCCTGCCATCAGCCCTGGGCAGTCCCGGGACGGAATGAGCACTTGGCAAGGAGTTTTGACTTCCGCCTCCAGGTCTCAGAGACACTGGGGACCTGGTGTAAGGGGCGGGGCCTAAAGAGGGCGGAGGGAAGAATCCCAGGACCTGCCGGGCGTCGAGGTGAGGAACCTGAGGGAGGAATGAGCGGACCCTGGACCCCAGAAGAGAGGGGGCCCTGGGGAGGCGATAGGGTGGGATGACCCCATGCAGCACTTCCTGACATCCGGGTCTCAGAGACCCTGGTGAGGGGTTAAAAGGGGCGGGGTCTCAGAGAGGCTGGGGAGGGGGTATAAGGTGCGGGGTCTCAGAGAGGCGGGGGAGGGGTTATAAGGGGCGGGGTCTCAAGTAGGCACAGGAGAGAATCCCAGGTCCTGCGTGGAGTCAAGGTGAGAGAACTGAGGGAGGACTGCGGGGAACCTGGACCTCAGAACAGAGTTGGCCCTTGGAAGCCATACGGCGGGATGAGCACATGCAGCACTTCCTGAAATCGGGGTCTCAGGTTTTCAGATACGCTGGGGAGGGGGAGTACAGGGCGGGGTATCAGAGAGGCTGGGGAGGGGGTATAAGGGGCGGGGTCTCAGAGAGGCTGGGGAGGGGTTAAAAGGGGCGGGGTCTCAGAGAGGCTGGGGAGGGGGTATAAGGGGCGGGGTCTCAAGCAGGCACAGGAGAGAATCCCAGGTCCTGCGTGGAGTCAAGTTGAGGGCCCTGAGGGAGGACTGAGGGGAGTCTGGACCCCAGAACAGAGTTGGCCATGGGACGCCATAGGGTGGGATGAGCACATGCAGCACTTCCTGACATCCGGGTCTCAGAGAGCCTGTGGTCCTGGGATCAGAGGCGGGGCCTCCACTGGGGAGAGTGGAGAATCCCGGGTCCTACCATGAGTCAAGGTGAGGACCCTGAGGGAGGACTGAGGGGATCCTGGACCCGAGAACGTGGGTGGAATGTGGTGTGTCCTGGAGAAATCCGTCCCTGGCCTCAGCTGTGGAAGCCACATGGCGTGATGAACAGGTGGCAGCCTGTCCTGACTTCGTCATCCGGGTCCCACAGAGACTGGGCACCTGGTATGAGGGGCGGGGTCTCAGGGGGGGAGGGGGGAGAGTCACGTGAGCCCACAATGAGAGTGAGCACCCTGAGGGAGCACTTAGGGGACCCCACTGAAACCCGCCCCTGCTGCCAGGCCAGGGAGGCCCTGGGTGACATGAGCACACAAGGTGTGTCCCAACTTCTGCATCCGGGACCTAGAGAGAATGGGGAGCTGGTGTGAGCAGCAGCGTCTGGATGAAGACAGTCCAGTCCTGGACCTGCAGGGATGTTAGTTGGAGACCCTGAGGGAGGGTCGGCACTTGGACTCCAGAACCCCGGGGCGTCTCTCCACCCCTGCTGTGCCCCTGGGGCCTGGGCTTTTGGCTCCTGGTGCCACCCCAAAGGGCAGCCTCGCAGGTTGGACCCAGTGAGGGTCTGGGTTGAGGAGTCAGGAGGCTCAGGCCCGGGGGGGTGGAGAGGGCCTGTGTGTGAGGTGCCCCAGGATGAGCCAGGGCGGGAAAGGCCCGATCCACCCTCGTGGAGAGCTGTAGGTCCCCAGCTCCCTGAGAGCAGTGACCCCAGGGGCCCGGCTGTCCCCTGTCCCCCACGGGAGCCAGGGGAGGGAGGCTGGGATGACGCGCCTTCCTGCTGCGCCGTGCTTGGGGGTGCTGAGCGGCTCAGGCTTCAGGGGGAATCGGTCAGCAGGGGTCAGGTCAGGCTCCACGGGAATAGGGGCGAGGGTCCTGGGGCCGGACTGAGGACGCAGCCTTCCAGAACAGAGGGCACCCTGCGTGGGGTCAGGGCAGCCTGCTGGGGAGGGGGGACCCGGCGTGGGAGGATGGCGTCGGGGCATCTAGGGAGCACATCTGCTCAGCAGCGGGAGGAGCCCCAGAGCCGCCAGGAGTCAAGGTGAAGACCCTGAGGGAGGGGTGAGGGGACCCCACCCTCACCACAAAGAGGGAGCCCACAGGAATCCCTCCAGCCAGCCCTGGAAACCCCCGCAGGGCCCGTACGCCAGCCTCCTCATCCAGACGGCTGGTCTCGGCCAGGGGGCCTTGCTCCGTGGGTCTGGCCTCAGGCTCCGGCAGAGGGCGCGGTGAGCACTGGGGAGACCCCTCCTCACACAGAGGACTTGGAGTCCAGCCGGCCCTGCCTCTCTTGTCACCCGTGGGTGTCCCAGAATAGGTGGGAGCATTGACGGCCCTCACGTCCTCTCCTGGTGTCTTCTGGAGGTGAGGCCTTGGCTGAAGGAGATTGGTCACAGCAGAGGGGGCTGTCCCAGGCCCTGCAGGGTGTCAAGGTGCAGACTGAGCCGACCGCCATCGTCCCAGCACAGATGGACCCCACGGAGTTTGATTGTCCCCTGTGACCACTGTTAGCCTCTGCGCAGGTGTGGCCAGTATTCGGGGCCCCACACTTCTTTTCAGTGCAGGGAATTTGTCTTGAGAATTTTGCCTCAAGACAGCAGACAGCAGGGCCCAGGCCCTGCCAGGGGGAAGGGGAGGCCCTTCCCTGAGTGAGCACAGAGGGGGCCACCCACGCCAGGACAGTGGGAACCTCACAGAGTACAGCCCAGGCCTCCTGTCAGCACCGAGGGGCCCAGGACTGTGCCACAATCTACACAAGAGGTGCCTCCTCCATTCCTCTTACAGGGGCTCCAGGAACCGGGAGGCGAAGGCCCAAGTCTGAGGACCGTGTCCTCAGGCCACAGAGCAGAGGAGGCCAGGCAGTGCCAGGAGTCAAAGGGAGGTGCGTGCCCTGAGTGTGTACCCAGGGGCTCCCCCTCCCAGAACAGAGGGGACCCCACAACACCCGAGTCACCCCACCATCCTGTTCAGCCCCAGAACCTGGGGCCATGCTGGCTGCACCCTGAGGAGCCCCCTCACTTCCTACTTCAGGTTGTCAGGGGACAGGCCGCCCAGGAGGAGCGCCCCTGTGAGGCCCAAGGGCACCCCTGAAGACGAGACCTGTAAGTGACTTTTGTCAGAGCTGCCCAGGGTGCCTTTCTCCTCCGAGGCCGCTCACACGCCCTCTCTCCCCCAGGTCCGTGGTCCCTACCTGTCACCCCTGCCCACACTCCAGTCGGCGGCCCGACCCCAGTCATCATGCCCCTGGGCGAGATGAATGAGCTCTCCCAGCCTGAGGCAGACCTTCAGGCCCCAGTGGAGGTGCAGCTGGTGGGGGCTGAGGGGGAGGAGGCCACATCCTCCTTGTCCTCCTCCTCTGGTGACGCCTGTGTCGAGTTGTTGCCCCAGGAGGCACTTCGTGTGCTGATGGTTGACCTGGTGGCGTTCCTGCTCCTCAAGTGTCGCACCCAGCAACTGACCTCCAAGGCGGAGATACTGAACGTGGTCCTCCGTGACCATCAGGACCACTTCCCCATGGTCTTCCGCAAAGCTTGCGAGTGCGTGCAGCTGGTGTTTGGTGTGGGCGTGAAGGAGGTGGTGCACCTCCACGAGTGCACCTACGTCCTGGTCCCCATCCTGGGCCTCACCAGTGATGCAGTGCTGAGCGATGGGTCGAGCATGCCCAAGGCCAGCTTCCTGGTGCTGCTCCTGGGCCTCATCACCCTATACGGTGACCACGCCCCTGCGGAGGAGGTCTGGGGATTGCTTAACAACAAGGGTCTGTGTGCTGGCAGGAGGCACTGTATCCATGGTGAGGTCAGGGAGCTGCTCACCAATGTGTGGGTGCAGGAGGGCTACGTGGAGTACCGGCAGGTGCCCCACAGCGACCCCGCCCGCTACGAGTTCCTCTGGGGTCCCCGGGCACACGCGGAGGCCAGCAAGTGTCAGGTCCTGGAGTATCTGCTCAGGGCCACTGGATGGGACCCCAGGTCCTTCCCATCCCTGTCTGCAGAGGGTGTGAGCGACGAGGAACAGGGACCCTGAGCCAGAGCAGCAGCCAGGCTCCTTCCAGGCCCACGTCCAGCAGCTTCTCCCGTGGGGCAGGAAGGGAGGCTGATCCTTCACTCTAAGTTTGAAGAGGGAGCGGTCAGCCTTCTAAGCAGTGAGGGCCCGGGCCAGAGGGGGGAACCCGGTGTGCAGCATGTTTGGGTTCCTGTTGTGTCTGATGACATGGAATGTCATCTTTGTTTTCTTTAGGTATTTTTCAAATATTGTTCCTTTTAAAAGAAGGCTTAATAACGTTCGGTATCTAAGTTTGTGAATGACATTGTTCACACATGTATTTGCACTAATTCAGTTCAACGACAAGAGTTTTGCTATTGTGTAAAGGAAACTGTAAGATTCCCATGTTATTTTGTGAACCTGAGCAAGATATCATGGCATTTGAATATGAATCTCTTGGAAATAAGAAAGAACTTTAGAATGCAATTGATGAGGTCAAGAAAAAGAGAAATAAAAGTACAAGTTAGTTAATTCTTACTTCTTGTGCCTTCTCATCTGTCATTTTCCAAAACTAATATTCATACATATATGTATGTGTAAATATCAGATTAGCATCGTTCACTTAAGAAATAGCTGAAAATTAATCTGAGTCAATAAGCTGCCTGCTCACTGGCTTGTTTATTCCGCCGACCTCCACGGAGCCTCTGCTCTCTGGAAGGGCCTGTGTTAGTAGTGGGGTCACTAGGAAAAGCAGCACACAGCCGCACCTAGAGTGATGGTCTAGGAGCCGCAGTCACATGAGGAACGTGGTGAGAAGTCCCCTAACTTCCACAGAACAAGTCAACACGGGACGAGGCAGTGGGGCTCCAGGAGCGGGCCCTGGAGGGTAAGTGCCCCGAGCCAGGGCAGTTTAGGCCTTTGGGAAGTGAGGGTGATGAGGCTGGGTGGTGGCGGCAGCAGGCGTGTGGACGGAGTCTTAGGGGTGAGAAGCAAATCTGAAATGGGACGTGCAAATTAGAGGTTTCTCTTCTGTCGTGGATAGATCTTCTGGGGCAGGAAGAGAAGGTGCACTTTGGGCAGAGACCCTCAGAGTCCTGGTTATTCTGCCTGCGCCTAAATACACTCAACATCTTCCAAATGGGGAGGGGTGAGTGGACTTTGGTTTCCCTCACAATTTACTCAGCCCTGAGGCATACGGTTGAAGCAGCTTTGGTAACCACCCCCAGACTGTTGGCAGGATTTTAATGGGGCAACTTCTTTGAAAGTGGCTGCTGGACACTTAAACTGATGGATCAGCTTTCCTAGGTGGTCAGACCCCAAAGCCTTAGGTGAGGAATGGTCATAGAAACCATGGTGGCAAAAACACCGAGTGAAGCTGAATTCCACGCATCTCAGGAGCCTCCTTGGAGGTGAAGGACGGGTCCTTGTGCGTATCCTAGCGGAATGTTACCAAGAAAACTCACTAGCCCTCCTCCCACAGTCTGGTGTCTGGTCCTTGCCCCACAGGAAGGTCGTGGCTGTCAGGGTGCCCAAGGGCACCTGTGCAGGTGCTCAGGCACGTTCCATCGTGTGGCGGCAGCTGAGACTCCCAGGCTGAGGTGCGTCCTTGCGTGAGGAGGAAGGGGCACATCCTCAGCCTGCTGCAACTACGGGCTTGATTGCAGAGGGAAGGGCACGAGGTGCTCTGGAGGGAATAGGGGGAACCCTCCCTGTTGACATTCACAAGAGCCTTGGAAAGTCAATGGGATCTTGTATTAGAAAGTACCCGTCACAGAGAAGTGACTAGAAGTAGTTGCAGAGTCAAGGCCCATTTGGCTTTGTCGGAAGCTCCTCCACCTAATGAACGGAATTTTTTTCAACGCAAAGTTATAGCAGCTGCTTTTTGTTGAACACCTAGTACACAGCATTGCAGGGGAGAGACTCACTCCAAGTCCTGGCCCATATGTTGTCTTCCTCTGCTTCCTGGCAGCTGCCTGCAGGGAATCTGGGATCCTTTATGTAAACCCACAAATATTTAAAAATAAGATGGTGTTTAAATCTCTGTTTTAAATACAAAGACAGAAGAAACTTTCCACTTAAGCAAAAATAATACATTGGTGCGGAAACACTGTGGATTCTGGGCAGTGCAGAAGGTGTCCTAGGGGTGGTACATCCAGAGGGACCCAGGAGGGGCCGAGATCCCCGGGAGCAGGGGGCAGGGATGCAGCCTAGGAGCCTGGAGCTGAGCTGCAAGCAAGAACCCCGTGAGGACCCTGCAGTCCTCTCACCACTAGCCTCATTCCGGGGACAAGCCTTCTTGCCCACGTGGTAGGGCCTGGCCGGGTGGAGAGCAGACTCGGGGATGGGGAACTGGCACCTGAGCCTCTAGGGAGAGGAGCCCACAGTGCCCAGGTGGGAACTGTGGCTTATAGGTCAGTAGGACCCTTATCGTGTCCCCTGGGGGAAGCATTCTCGCTTTGGGAACCATAGGTCCTGCCAGCCCTGTCAATAGGGCACCAGTAGCCGCATGAGGCTGCTATTGAGTACTGACATGTGATTAGTGTGTCCCAGGGCCTGGACTTCTACCTTAAAACACTTTAAAGTTAAATGTCAATAGCTAGATGTGCCTAATGGCTGGACAGCCCAGGTGTGGAACTACGGACCCTGAACTTGGGGGACAGGGGGAATCTATGGACAACACATCAGGCCCCCAAGCCCAGGGCTTCCCAGGGCTGAGATGGTCCCGTGGGGGTCCCTCAGCGCTCCCTCGGTCCTCACTTTCCCTCCCAGCTGGTCTGGGCGCCTCCCTCTGCCCAACTGCCTTTGGTCCCCTGAGACCCAGGCCCTCCCCTGCCAGGACCCCTGGGAGGGACGTGGGGGTCACGGGTGGCACTTATACCCACAGCCCTGCCGGGGGTCTCTCGGGGCTGACGGCAGGGCCGACCTGGATGCCTTGTGGCCTCCAAGTCCCCCTCATGGTTGTACCTTGACTCCTGGTGGGGCTGGGCTCCTTCCCTCTGCCGACCTGGCCCCGGCCTCCCTGACCCAGGCCCTCGCCTCCCCCTCCCAGGGGGATCAGTGCGCGTCCCATCTGCACAGCATGCCGGGGGGCTCCCAGGGCTGTCGGGAGGGCCGCAGATGCGCCCCCTGGGGGCCCGCAGTCGTCCTCTGGTCCTCACCTCGGCTCCAGGCAGCTCCTGGGCCCCTCCTCTGCCCACCTGAGACTGTGCCCCTCAGACGGAGCCTCTGACCCCCCGAGATCCCTGAGGAGTTGGGGGCGGCGGGCGGGGATGGGCAGCCTCACAGCCCGGCCCGGGGTGCCCCAGGAGTCCCAGTACGGGTGGAGTTGCATGCTGGGGGACCCTCTGTTCCGGGCCTGCTGGACCCCTCCATCCTCACTCAGGAGGGTCCTCCTCAACCCCTCAGAGAAAGGCTGCAGTCCCAGCACAGATGCTGGATGGGGGGCTGCCGTGCCCATGACCGTGGGGGGAGCACAGAGAACCGCACACCTTCCCCTCGGGGCTCCTCACCAGCCACCAGACTTTGGAAACCTGTTTTAAGAAAGGTTTAGTTTTAGCTGAAGAAGCCTGAGCAGTGGCAGGTGATTTAGGGGAACGCTTGGTTTGATGATTAGATCATATTACCTGTTGGAGTTACGTGATTGTCACTTTTTCATCGTGATTCATAGTGAGTAATACATTTTACATGTCTGTGTAGTGTAGTCTGTGTCCTATCTATATATCTATATATCTATAACGTGTGTGTAGAATATATGTGTTTATATACACATGCATCGACACACCACATGTATGTATAGGGAACGCGTCATGTATGTTCCAGTACCCACACTGAGGTTATCCACAGGGCCCTGAAGGGCACAGACACTCACGCCCCATGGGGATGCTGAGAGTCCTCCAGCCCGGCCGTCCCCGTGCTTTGAATGCAGGCTTGCCACCTGCCTGACAGCCAGTGTGCCCGGGGAAGTGAGCCTGCAGGAGAACATGGGGCCACCACGCCGCTGGGAGAGAAGGAAGCAGAGTGGGCAGTGGAAGGAGAGAGCAGGGCCCAAGCCTGAGCATAAGAGTCGCCTTCAGAGGGCCTTGCCTCAGACCCCCACGTCCAGGACCCTTCTCCATCCTCACGCCCTCAGTCCTAGACCCTCACCCTCTTCCCTGGCCCTCGTGTCCATTTCACGAGAGATGGTGACCTGATGGGTCTGGGGAGGCCACGGAGAAGAGAACCAGGAAAATGCCACCAGATGCCGGACCCGCAGAGAAAAGCAAATGTCAATCCTGCTGTCCAGACACCAGAGAGCACCCCCAAACTGAACACCCGCAGGCTCCTGGCAGGGACCGTCCCCTCCACACCTGTGTGTCTCAGGACAGTAAGGGCTCTTTTCAGGCCTCTGACCAGGGCGTCTGAGGGGCTTCACCGGGTGTCTGCTAGGTGCCCGCACTGTGCTGGGGGTGGGCTGTCACCTGTCATCGTTTCCTGCTGAGGGGACTCAACTGCTCAGCCAGGCCCAGGACGGAGGCGCAAAACACGTGTTGGGCGGAACATCGCTCTCATGTCCCCACGCTCTTTATTGCCCTGCAAGGTTCTGGCCGCGTTACCACCTCCACGTGTCTGCAGGGTCTGCCTGGTCAGGGTCTTCTGTGGGCCGCCCGGAGGGGCCGGTATTCCAGGAAACAGCGGGAGCCCACGTAGTAGCAGGAGAAGGGGCTCAGGGGCCGAGGGATCAAGGTCAGGGGAGGCGGCAGGCCTGGCGGCCACCACGGTCATCAAGCATGTGCGAGAGGCAGCGGCGCGGCCACCGGGAGCCACGCGGGGGGGCAGGCTGAGGAGCTGGGGGGGCGCGGCGGCCAGGCCCAGCACGGGCCAGGGAGGACTCATGTGGGCGGGAGGCCAGGCACAGCAGAGCCTGGGGACCTCGGCGGGCTGGGCCACCTCTGCCAGGACAGGGACTAGAAGGACTAGAGGGACCAGAGCCGGCGCGTTGTGATCCGGCGCAGGGGGCTCAGCTCCTGTCCGAGGAGGGGCCGGAGGGACAGAGTCAGTCCTGGCCAGGGCGGAGGCGTGGTCGAGTTCCGGGTCGCTCGGGGTCCCCTGGATGTCCTCAGCATAGGGTGGGAGGCCGTCCTGCGGCTCCGAGGCACTGGGCGGCGGGAGGTACCCCAGGGCTGCCGGCTTGCCGTCCACCTGCCCGGATGCTGGTTTAGTGTGCTCCCTCCTCTTCATCCTCACGAGGAGGTGCGGGCAGTCTCTCTTAAACAGGGGACTGCGGTAGAAGTGTAACTGAGGTCGCAGTTGAGAGAGAAAAGGAAACCCCGAGTCACAAAAGAGTTGCTCGCAAGCAGCAGCCGCCTGGCTGGGCCCCTGGCCGCCCTCCCCCAGCCGACCCAAGGCCTCTTTGGAGAATGGGGACCCGGTCCCAGCAGGACGCTGTGCCCCAGTTTTTACATCCCCGAGACTCGCTCACTCACCATCCCCTTTCGCCCTTGGAAAATGACTGAAAATGGCCCCTTAGTATGAGTACAAGGCCCATGAAAGGGGACTTGGCGTTTGCAGATACGAGACTGCAAGAAGGTTCGGTAGCTTTCTAAGGAAGTGTCAGAATCGCCCCCTGGCCAGCATCGCCTGGGGCGAGACCGGGGACACTGACTTCTTCCCAGGAAAGGACCTGCGCCCCCACTTAAGTGATGCTCTGGAGCTATGGGAGTCAAGGGGGCACAGAAACCTCCCCCCTCCCCCCGCCGGGCCACTTGTCCCTGAGCAGGAGGACGGGAAGGGCCAGCGTTTCAGCAGTGTCCTCCTGTCCCCCGGTGTGACTGCGACTTCAGGGACGAGCAGCACTGCCCACGTGTCAGGAGGACAGGATGATGCCTTGCCCCTGTGTACTGTGAAATGATCACCACAGGGGGGTCAGTTCACACGCATCATCTCAGACAGACACACCAAAGGGAAAAAGAGGAGGAAGAGAAGTGACGTCCTTGTGCTGAGATGCTTCGGGTCCCCCCGTAACAACGTCCCAACACAGCGCACGGCGCTGCCAGCTCCGGCCATCACGCCGGTCCCCAAGTACCACCTTTAAAGGAAGCTCTCCCGACACGCCTGCCGCCGTCCCAGGCGGCCCCGGGGTTGGCACCCGCCCCCCACCCCACCCCCACCCCCGGGCCCAGCAGCTCAGCCCGTGTAGAGGGCTCCTTCCCCGCCATCCCCCGCCCTCGTTACCTTGCTCAGGACATGGGCAGGCCACTCATTCGTGGAGAAGTTGTTCAGGCAGAGGGACATGTGCTTGTCCTGGCGCACTTTCCTAAATCCACAGACACTGAGCTGGTGGACGAAGCTCTCCATACACTCTCTCTTGAACACCTTGTCCAGGCCGTCCCTGTCCAAAACCTCCTTTTGAAACAGCTGCGTGTTGAAGCCTATGCAAGTCCCGTCTTCATTCCACCAAACAGATGTAAAGCGACTGCTATTGACAAGTATCCACAGCTTCCTGGGAAAGGGGAGGGACAGGAGGCTGCCTTCCCACATGGCCTCGCAGGTGGAGCAAGGCCTTTCCAACACAGGCTCTTCGGTCAAATCCTGGAAAGCGGCTTCTCCAGGCAGCAGCCTGAGGTCGGGGTGCCCCACGGGCACGGGCTGGGCCAGGGCGAGGGACTGCGGGGTGCAGCTCCCTGAGCCGAGGGCTGGAGCCGCTGCGTCGGGAGGAAGAGGCGCCTCGCCGAAGCCGGGTGCCCTGCCCGCGGCGGGGCCCTTCTCGTCCGCAGCCATGCGGAGGGCGGCGCGTGCCTCTGTCACGTGAACGGGACAGTGCAGCGCGGCCGGCAGCACCCTGGGTTCACACTCCCGCTCAGCCCCTCACAGAAGTGCTCCGGTTGCTCGGGGGTGACATCACAGCCCAGCCAGGAAGTGACATCATAAAGGGCAGGCCCGTCAGCGTGTCAGCCTCCTGCTTCACGCCCGTCATTGCAGGGGGCACGATGACACTCATGCACGGGTGCAGAGCCCCGGGCCGAGCACTCGTGCAAACCGGGCACAGCCTTCTGATCCCGGAGCCCCCAGGCCAGGCAGACGTGAACGGACCCACGTGTGACCCACGAGATCAGAGATCCTCCTCTCTGTCCACTGGCCTTCAGGGCCTTGCACAGCACCCATGCTTTCAAGCATGAGCAACGTCTGGGACGGGGCCCACGGTCAAGGGCACTAAAACTTTACAATTCACCTATGAAATGGAAGAAGAACCCTCACCATGTCTGGGTCTGCAAAGTGCCTACCCTACCCTCTCACTGGAGAGGTGTCCCACAGGTGCTGATCAGGAATCCGACTCTGGACCCCCACCCTCACCCGCAGCAATCCTTTCCCTCCGTTGCCCACTGCGGAGGCCACACTCAGCTGAAACGTTCCGAGAAATTTATTAAAGAGAAGCATTGACTGAAACCATTGAACGGAGGGCATGATAACACAGAGAGGAACTTCTAACGGCCACCGGACCCCACGGGTCCCCCCCCCCAGGGTCCCCAACAAGGTGCCTCCGCTACACCCCACCTGGTGGCCCTCAATCCCCCCACAGTCTCCCTTCCTGAGGGCCCCGCGGGTGGCCTCTCGCCAGGAAGATGGGCGCCAGCAATGCCCGCTTCCCCCAGGGAAGACCCTCCATTTCTGGCCCACATGCCCGGGGCCTGGCCCTGCCCTATGGTGGGCACAGGACAGTCCCACAGCAGGGCGCGTGCCACCGAGCCGAGGACGTGGAGTCCCGAGGAACAACGGGGTGGCCCAGCAGAACACAAGCCCTGGGGGGCCTCCCGCAGACCTCCTGCAGCCGCGGTCCAGGTCTTCCTTCCCAAGGTCCCAGGTGGGCTCCCAGGTCCTGGGGTGGGCGCTGGCTGTGACCGCGTCCATGCCATCCTCCCCGCCGGCTCCTGAGACTGGGCTCAGGGTCTCTGCGCCGGGGCCGGGGTGGGGCGAACTGTTCAGAGGAGAACACACGCACATTTCCAAAACAAGAAGCAGCGCTGGGCCTGAATCTATGCCCAGAAAGCACACGTTGAGCTCACGACACCAGCCCACAGAGACCAGAACCTTGGCTGGCACGTGGCGCACCTCAGGGCTCTGCGGGGGGGGACGATGGCTAGGGTGTGTGCGTTGGGCCAGCCCCAGTTGAGTTGCTTGCCAGCCCCAGTTGAGTTTGCAATGAGGTCACACTCCCCCCTTGGGCTGCTCTCATCCCATGATTCAGCATGGCAGGGATAGTAGTGTTGGCTTGTTCCAGCCTGAGCAGGACCAGAGGGTTCAAATAATTATATGAGCAGATAGCTCAGATCCCCATATCACCCACTACAGTTGCACCAGCACCCCTTCCCCAGCTTGCACCTATGACCATATAGAGTTTCTTTAGGCCCTGGCTGGTTTAAGCATGGGCTGGTGCAGTATGTGGGTACAAGTTGAAAATGGATAGTGGTATTGAAAGAGAGCTGGGACGGAAAATCTTCCTAATAGGCAGAGATGTAAGCAGTGCACCTGGCCTGGGGTGAAAATGGGCTGGCTCCTTGGTTGGGGCTGGGAAAGGAGAGGATTCAAAGAGGCCCCATAGTGAACAGGGTGTTGCCTAAAGGCACACAGAGAATTCCAGACAGAAGGGAGGGCTGGGGTCCACTATTTCCAATAAATTTTTAACCTCCGTTCCTCATGTGATATTAAAGGGAGACTCTCTAAGATGATTTGTAATTGAAATTGAGAGATTTACAGTCAAGGATGAAGAACTGCATTCTACTGTAGCAAGTCTTAGCCTGGCCATTGGCAGAGTTTATGTTCAAATTATGGCCCTTGCTCACTGTACAGTCCCTGAGTTGCTTCTAGACCATTGGAGAGAAACTTGTTTGAGTCCCATGAGGAATAGGTCCTCATCACCCATTACTTTTTTAAAACAAATTTTATTTATTTTTTTGGCTGCATTGGGTCTTCATTGCTGTGCATGGGCTTTCTCTAGTTGTAGTGTGCAGGGGGCTACTCTTCGTTGTGGCATGCGGGCTTCTCATTGTAGTGGGTTCTCTTGTCGCGGAGCAGGGGCTTTAGGTGCAGGCTTCAGTAGTTGTGGCACGTGGGCTTCAGTAGTTGTGGCTTGTGGGCTCTAGAGCACAGGCTCAGTAGTTGTGGCACACAGACTTAGTTGCTCCGCAGCATGTGGGATCTTCCTGGACCAGGGCTCGAATCTGTGTCCCCTGCAGGCGGATTCTTAACCACTGCTCCACCAGGGAAGTCCCCCCATTACTTTTGTTTTTGATCTTCAGTTTCTTTTTTCCCCATTTTCCCCTATTGCTATTAAACATATCAGTATAAAAAATGTGCTTAAGGTTATTAAGTAAAATAATCCTTCCTCAGTCCTGTATACCTTGCTAATTCCCTTGAGAGTCTTATCAGGAAGGCAGCTTGGGAGAGACCTGGTTGGAGAAAGTGGCACCATGGCAGTACTAAGGGGTCCCTGGAGGCCCTGCCAGGGCTCAGAGGCAGCTGAGCCAACATGGGAGGCTGGGAAGAGACCTTGCTGAAAGCCTGGAGAAGTTGTAGCAAGGGTTCTTTCACCCTGAGAGTTAGGGAAGCTGTAAATGGGGAGGGAGACCACATCCCCCTTCTCTTACCCCATGTCCATTAAGGTGGTTGTATAGTTGTTGGGTAGCAAGTTACAGTAGGACCATTCAAGGGTCACAACTCCACCTGGGGTTGCAGGCCAGTTTCAGAACCTGAGTTATTGGCAAGAAATTAGCCAGCAGAAAAGAACTCAGTAGCTAAGGGCTTACTCCACACATACTGTGAAAACTACCCTTTTACCCCCAACTGCATTTTCTCTTTCTGTATGTCCCTGTGACAACACCAGCCCCCAGACCCTTGTGCAGATCAGACCTGTTGGGTGTGAATGCACAGCTCTCCTGTCCTGCTTTGGGTACAAAAGGGACCACAGAGGAGGAGACATTAGGTCTGGGTTCCTGCTGCAACTCCAAGGTTTTCAACAAAAGGTGCTTGGAGGCGGGCACACTGACAAATGTGGGCCACAGCAATGACCTTCTGCAGCATGAGTAGGATGTTTTAATGTGACTCTGCAAATTTTTTAAAACCTGAGCACACCATTCTTCCCACCTCTACAGGGCCTTCTTGCTTTTTATTCTGCACATCCACATGGGTAATGGAGATTTTAAAAAATTTTCTTTATGAAGACCTTTCTCCTCCAGCCCCCCCCCGAATGGAAATAAGTGTGCACATTGTATTTGACACCACAATGACTTGCCGTGTTTTTAAATTTTTGTCTTAAATAATTAGAATGATTTTTGCAAGAGCATAAACTAATTTCAACTGTGACATCATTATTTCCCCTCCTCTTGAAAACTATGGATTCAGATACCACAGGGTATGGGGAGGTGGGTGTGCAAAGCTGTGGGGAGGCAAAGGTGATGAATGGAAGACAGAGGCTTCCTGGACCCAGATGAATGTCCCTTCCAACATAATAGAGAGGAAACGCAATGACTCATATGTATGTGTATTTGCAATTATATACATTTATTTTGCCCTTTTGGCTATTTACAAACCTTTATTTCAGCACATTTTCAGAAGCATAATTTTATGTTTCTTCATGTTTTCCTTTTTAAAAGTCAGGATTGGTCGAGGTCTTTTTCATGCAAAAATGTGCATTTAAAGGGGACAAAGAGGGAATTGGGTCATCGTGGGGGCTCTCTGCTGCTCTGGGCCCTTTTGCCAGACAGACCATCCAGGACACATGGGTCTTGGTCTTCTTTCTTGATTTTCACTGCCTGGGCCCAGCACCACTCCTGAAGACCTGCACGTGTGTGGTTTTACTGTATTTCATCTGCTTCCAGAATGGCACTGCCTTGGCTGCCCTCTGAAGAATTCACTTCCGCTGATGACTATTGACCCCAGAGATGCAGTCCGGCAAGATGGTGGGTACAAAGTCTTACATATGTTGAGTCAATAGAGGTGACCCTGACCAACTGGGGGTATTTCATAATTGAAGTATATCAGGGAGACACTGTAACGCCCTCCCCCCTCCCTACCCTGAAAACCTAACACTGATAATAAAGATTTCATATTGATCACAGGACACGATACAACCTACACAAACACACTGCACTTTCAGTAGGACAAGTCACGATTTCCTTTGGTGGTCATCACCACAGCAGAGTACCATGCAGGTGGATAGCTTAGTGAATGCATTCATTAGTTAATAGCTCAAAGGGTTAGCTCTTTTATGTACAGAATAAGGAAACTTCATTAGGAATGGCCACAGTCTCAGCAAAACTCAGCTCTAAATGTGCAAACACTTTGCAGCTGCTATTAACAAGATGACATGGATCGTAAGAATACATTTGACAAGCTCCAGTAAGACCCAAGAGATCGTCTGTTATCTCTGCAAAGGTGTCCCACAGTGGCACATGCAAGAACTTCATAGGAATCGTGTCACACATCCCCACAACAAACTGACACATTAAAGACACAGAGGTCTCCTTCCCGTGGTAGTGGTAGAGGAGCAATTTTAGGGGGAAAAGAAAGAGAAGGTGGGTAGACGAATAAAGTCCGGGCTGCTCCATCCCAGACTAAGCAAGACCCTTCCCTCTGCCCAAGCTCCAAATTCTCTGTCACCACAAACACTCTCTGACTGAGTCAGTTGGTGTGAGATGAGGAGTGGAAGGGGATGTAGGCAGCCAGCTGGAGGACGACGTGCTTGTACAGCTGGGGGCAGCTAAGAGTGGGGCTCAACCACGACACTGACGACAGAACACACAGAGAATGAGACGGGAGATCTGGCAATTTTCAGGCTAAAATGACCAATTCTATGGCAAACTCAAAGGTTCAAGTTTCTGATAAGGTGTCACTGCCAAACCTCCGCCTCACCTTGACACTCACTCTCACACAGCATTGCAGCACACTAGGGCAGGGTATTCTTTTTTAAAAGTATAATATTATATCTAGCTACATGGATCTGTAGAGATATTTACAACTGGTCTCTCTGCCCTTCCTCTGCACTCCGAAGACTTCCTGAGCATTTCTGCCAGATACATCTTAAAACCTTCTTTTTTTGTCCCCACTCCTCCAATCTATCTGCATGATCTCCTCCCAAATGAACTGCTTGCCTCCTGCAGGGCTCAAAGGCACTCCTGGGGCCTGGAAACCCAAATCCAAATCAATCAACCAATGTTTAGGCCCCAGGAAGCAAGGTTTTCAATAGCCATGATGGGAGCCTCAGATGTGAGGTCATTGCTCTCCCCGCAAACCTGATTTCTCTGTGAGGGGTGTCCAAAAAGAAAGAGGCTGTCTTTGATATTCCAGCAGCAATTTTCTTGTTTTTAGCTGTCTCATAAGATTTGTGTGTGTGTATGTGTGGTTTGTGTGCGGATATGGGGGTAAACGTGTGATTTTGCGTGTGAACATGTGTGTGTGGCTGTATGTGTTTGTGCATATCTGTGTGTATATATGTATATGCTGCTGAAGGTGAGTGCCCATGTGTGTGTACATGTATGTGTTACTGTGTAGGTCTCTGTGGGTGTGTTAGGATGCTACATCTGTATGCTGTGTGTATAGAAAAGAAGAGACAAGCTGGGCTGATCGAGGTAGTCAGTCCCTGAGGGCTCCTTTGCACTTCTCTCCTTGGTCAGCCCTCTCACCCCTCTGACTATTCTTTCCCTGGAGGGGGTGGAAGGAGGGAGCTCTGGACTACAAATCCCAATCCAAGGCTGAAGTGCAACTAACAACCATCCCAGGATGGGCTACCAAAGTGCCCTTTGGTTCTTTGCCTCCAACTGCTAGCAGCCAATCCCCTGAGCCGTTTCCTCATATCACCCACCTGCTTGCAGCTGGCTCCGCCCTGACATGTTTCAGACTTACAAGGTGACTATAATAAAAGGATGAATTATAAAGGCTATATACAACCTCCTCTCCAGCTCTTTAGCTCTCCCATCCCATTGTGTACATCATATTTTTGTTCTTACTGCATCTTCAAGGCTTCCCCACCCCAACCCCTACCTTTGTTACTCCCAAACACGTCCTTCCAGGACAAAGCAAAATCTCTGAACTCCCATCCTAGCCCATGATCGAGCATTTCCTACCTCAAGGCACTAAATTATCACTTCCTGGGACTACATTCACTTCTTCTGCATCTTCCATCCAGGAGACAGCACAGATGGGTGGAGGGAGGAGGAGAAGAGTGGATGGGGACCGGGAGACACCGCTCCCTGGAACAAGGGAATTGGAAAGAAACGGTCAGTTAAACAGCCCGGCCAAATACGGCCCCCCTTATGTGGGAACAGGCCAAGGGAATTCTGGTGGTTCTAGAAGAGCCACCAAAAGGGAATGCATATGCTTTCACACATATTTCCTTTCACACGTATTCAAATCAGACAAATAAACATAGGTATGCACACATGCACTTATACACACGCATGCAGAATACACCCAGTGTGTACACACAAGCACACACATAAGTCATAAGCTTACACACTCTTTCATAGGGGTGCACACATGCACACACATATGCATCTACATGTTTTTATATATACAATCTTATACACACCAATATAGATTTACACTGATGTACATAGAACTATACAGCTTCTCAAGTGGTTGTATGTGCACGCAGAGCTACCTTGATGCAGACACACACCCAGGTATACACAGAAACACAAATACAGAAACACGGTTAGAGGCGTAGGTGGCTGAGGGGCTGCAGTAGAGGCTGCCTATGGAGGAAGGAGGAACATAAGCTGAGTGCTTGGCGAATCTTGCTCCCCCACCTCCTCTGTCAGTGAAATGGAGCTGCTTGGCAAATTGGCATGCAGGCTACTGCCCACTTCCCTTAGGAGCCCCATCGGGTGGGCAGTGCCTATGTTCAGTGTGCTCGGTTCACACTCATTGGCTGGTCACTGGTCTCTTTCTGCAGAGATGCTCCAGGTGCTGTAGGATGAGGTCTGATGCCTGGTGCATAAGCAGAACCTGATGGAGCACCCCCTTTTGTAAAGGGGAGGAGAGACAGGGGAGCACCTCAGCTGACAGAGTTATGAGGACAAGAAGAAGGAAGAGCAGGTGGGGTGGCTCCACCACTCACTGAATGCATGTCCTCAAGCATGGTACATAAATTCCATTTTCTCCCCCTCAGAACACTGGGGACAATGTACTTTGCCTTCCCTGGCTCACAGGACTCCTGCGAGGGTTCAACAGTGTGATGTGTGGGTAAGCTCGTTGACACTTACTATGCACTAGACAAACAGAAAGAATCAGTATACAGATTCACAACAGTTGTCCATCTGCTGTTCTAGATCAGATGGTGAACTTTCCAAACCCTAGTCTTCATTCACCAAGTGCTTGCACTGTGTCTAGTGCTCAACTCAGCATGTGACCTAGACAGATGTATTGAGTCCCCATTGTCAAGCGTTCTGAAGCAGAAATATATGCAAGAGAAGTTCCAATCCCTCCAAAGATGCTGCCTCAATCTGAGTAATCTCCAACCCAACATCATTCACCCTCTGCGAGCTCCTGCTGGGAACATGCTCTCTCACTTACCCTGACATTTCACTCAGCACCCCTACCCACCCACCCACATTCCATTCCCAACCCCGTACCACAACACCACACTCAACATACAACAGGAAAAATAGTGGGGGAAAGGCACTTTCAAAATCCCCCAAGTTCCCCAAAGTCAGTCGCCTGCATTTGTAGGAGATGGCTAGCCCTTCCCCAACCCAGTCTGGCTTTCTCCTGTAAAACCCTAAGCAGAGGGTGAGCAAGGACCATAATCCCTAGGAGGAAAAAAAGAAGAAGAAGAAAAAAGTAATGAAAAAGAAAACTCAACACTTCAGTGGGACAGAAAAGCCCCCAGAAATGTTTTTGTGAACAGGGCTTGGATCCTTTCTGTCCCCCGGTCTGGCTCTTCTCTGTCTTCTAAACATTTCCATTTCCAGGGGGCTTTTCTGTGCTTATTAGATGTTAGAAGGCTTTGAAAACATGATAGCATTTGAAGAAAAGGGAAATCAATGTGCTATTTACCTCCAACTCCTCCTCAATCCCTTTTCTTCCAGCCAGAACACAACCTTTCCAACTACTCCCCACCTCATGTTTGTAAAGAGAAAGGTGGAACTGATTCAACTGCCCAAATAACCACAAAGTAAAACGAAAAAAGAAGGGAAGGAGAAACGGAACCAAAAGGAACTATGAAAGGAGCATAGTGTCACTCTGGGACACTATGGAACTAATAGATATGGTACACCCAGTAAACAGTGTTGAACACTACAAAGGCAAGAGGGAAGAGGAGCCGGGAGCACCGGTCGACCTTAGGGACATAGTCAGGGTGAAAGAGCTTGGAAGAGAATGCTTTACTGAAGGAGCACCCAGGGCTTGGGGGGGAACTGTCATCAGACTCTGAGTTACTGTTCTTGTCTGGATCAAAGCCCATGACATTACCATAAAGGCTCCAGGTACTGTCAACTTTACACTTGAGTTGCTTCTCAAGGTCAAGGTAGCCACTCTCAACTCTGATGTCATCAGGCAAGCTATGAATGTCATGAAGGGTGCTATGGATCTCATAAAGGGTGTTATGGATCTCCTCAAGGTCGTAGTTTGCTTCTTGCACACACCTCTGGCCGTGGACAAGCAGATGCTTCCTACTGGGGCCGTGGTCTTGGCTCTCATCGGAGTTGGAGCTCTCTTCAGGATCTTCTGGGTCACAGGTCTCAGCACAGCCATGGGCCTCTGCACAGTTGCGGATTTCAGTAGGAATAACACTGTCATCAATATCAATATCATTAACGCAAATGCCATAGCTGGGCACGGCCTGCTCTGAGGTGGACGGGAGGTCACTCAGGCTTTCTGCAGTGGCCAGCCAGGACTGGTCCGAGAGAGAAGACAGTGAGCTGAGGCTTTCTGAGGAGGCCAGAGGTGCCTGCTCTGAGATGGAGGCTAAAGAGCCGAGGCTTTCTGAGCTTGCTAGGCCAGCCCACACCCGTCTGGAGGTAGGAGAACCATTTCCATCTTCTATGTGCAACTGGTCATCCTTTAAGGAGACAGTGGATAGACTCATGAGGTCGAATGCTGCACGAACAATCACTTTCAGGGAGTGTGGGGGGGGACTTTCCTCATGAGCACTTGTAACATGACTGATGGGCTGTTCCACTGGGAAAGCCACCTCTTCCTCCTGGGGTCTCTTGTGCGCAAGGTGCTGAGGAACAGGACCGAGAGGCTGTTAGCATGCAAGGGAAGTTCATGGCTCTTGCTGCCCCCCTGGGGCAGCTGCTCCCTCTGGAGTGCTGTGTAGTGGACAGAGGCAAGACCTCCTCAGGCAGGTGGGGGCAAGTTCCCTGTAAAGGAGGGACATTAACGTACTGCCAGCAGCAAAAGACTCAGCATGGCTTTTGGAGTCAAAAGAGCAAAGGAAGGAGGGTTAGGTCAGCCTCTCTGGTGTCTCTTCCTTTCAGCTTCCCTGTGTTCCCTTTCCCTCTGGCTCCATTGCCTGCCATTGGAGGTATGCTAAGTAGACCGGATTTGAAGCCCAAAGGTCTTGGGAAATCTAGCTCTGCCACTTATGACCTTGGACAATGACTCAACCTATAAAGGAGTGATGATAAATTGTTCTACTTCTTTCTTATCTGGAGAGAGAGAGAGAGAGAGAGAGTGTGTGTATGTTGTATGAGGATTAAAGGAGCTAAGAAATTTGAAAGGGTCAAGTGCTAATCTTAGGTTTAAGATGTGCTCAAGGAAAGCAGATTGTCAGTCAAAAAGCCAAACCTGCATCGCCTCTTGGTAGCGGTAGCGGGCCATGACTCTTTGGGCTCTTCTGAGTTGCCTCTGAGAGCACTGAGGTCCTCTTCGGCTGTAGAAAACATAGTTGATGTAGACATATTCTAGCAAGGACAGGAACACGAAGAAGAAGCATACGACCATATAGATGTCAATGGCCTTGAGACAGGAAAATTGGGGGAATTTATTCTGCAGATGTGAGTTGATGGCATTCAGGATGAGCACTGAAGTCAAACCTATAAACAACATAGCACAGGGTTAGTCCCCTCAGATGGCTGACGTTCTTGGCAAACTGTCAGGCCCACATCCCACTGGAAGGGAGCAAAGGCCATCTCTGAGATTGGGAGGGCCCTAAGCAAAAGACCTTCAGCTTACCAGGCTTAGGGCCCTGGCTCAATTGCTGTCTTTGCTTCTCCTCCCCCATCTTTACAACCACCCTGTACTTCAATAGTTTAGTGATTTCCCATTGCTCTTAGGATCAAGTCAAAAATCTCCAGCCATGGTTTCATAGTGATTTACACGTCCAGCCCTGTTTTGCCCTATGATGGTCCTTTCCCCCTTTGCCTGCTAGTATGTAAGCCTTCCTGTAGTCCATCCCTCAGAAGGTTTTGTGACCCCTAAAATATTACATAAATATAAAGGTTTAGCCTAGCGTGTGCTTCTAAAGAAGGAGGCTGAAAAGTCTGCCCCAAAGATGGTGAAGGAGAAAGCAGACCAGGGTCTGGGATACACAGGCATTCTGCAGAGTGGGACCAAATAAATTTGGGAGCTGATCTATTTAGGCCCCTCCTTAGTACTGCTCAAAAGCCTTTGATGCTCCCCGCTGCTTATACATGAAGTTCCAACTGCTTAAAATGGAATTTCAAGTTCTTCCCAAGTCAGCCCAAGCTGTCTTTCTGCTACTCTCCCCACTTCCCCAGCTTGTGCTCCAGGCACCCTCCTGGAAGTCCTCAAAACCCAGTTTGAGGAATACTTTCTTGGTGCAGTTTTAGCCAATAAGACCTGGGTCATTACCTGGGTCATTTCCTCCTCTGGACTCTGATAGCATTTGTCTCAGCATTCCATTAGACACTTGCCAGGAGCAGCTCATCTAGAAGCCCTCTGCTGCCTGATTGGGCATTTTGATATGTTGCTTAATCAATGTTTATTGTGTTGCATTTCTGATCTAAATTTGTGACTTGTCCATTCATTTATGTATCCAGCAAATAATGAATTCTGGTACTTTGGACCCAACATACCAAGATCCCAACCCTGATGTTTTTTTCACATCTGTCCCCAATGTTGGTCTCTCTGCTGTGGATTGGCTGGGCACCTGTAGCGTGCCTGTTAGGTCCCATCTTGTTTCCTTGCCTGTGCAGTCACACACTGTTCCTTACTCTCAACTTTTTTCTGAGCAAGACAACCCAAGTTCCTTCCTGGGATGGGAACAGGACCTACCTACTGTCACCCTGGCTGCAGAGGATTCATAGTTCATCCAAAATGATATCCAGGAAACAACAGTGGTGAGGACAGTAGGCCAATAGATCTGCACAAGGTAGCTGGTGACTTCCCTCTTGACCAGGAACCTCACTATCAGGCGCACATAGGAACCTGGCAGGGAGACATACTGGTATTATGGTGGTAGGGCTGAGGGGATTTTCAGAGTAAAGTGCACGATGGTGGAGGGGAAACCAATGGCCAGTTCAGCCTCTAATATTCCAGTCTGGGCAGTATGCAGACCTCACCCCATTTGCTGCCTTAAGGCCAGTGAAAATGGCATGTGTCAGTAGGCCCATATGGCATAGCAAGACTGCTATCTCTTCCTTCCTTCCTCACTTTCTCCATGTCAACTGAAGTTGAAATGGGAAAGACATGAGATATTTCAAAGCTACAACAGATGGAAGGGGAGAGGCTGGCCCTGGAAGGAGGCCTGTGGAGTGTCAAACCTGGCCAACTGCTTCCACACACATTTCCTCATTGGCAGAGGGTAAGCCATTGGGACTTTATGAAGGGGGCTTTGGAAGGTGTCCAGAACAAGAAGGGAATAGGAAAGAAGGAAGAAGAGAGTCTAGAGGTCAAAGGCAGAGGTCACCAGAGTTTCCTAGCATACAAAAGAGACAGCAGATAGGAGAGAAGGAGGGGGTCAGACCCACCTGTGTAGAAAAACACCTCTTTGCTAGTCATCGTCTTTTCCAGGAAACTGAACTGAGGGATGTGCAGCTTCTCAGTACCCTGGATGGCATTCCCATTGCCTTCCCAGTATAATAGGATGTCTTCAACTGTGTAGCCATCTAGGAGGGGGAAGGAAGCAGAGTTAATCTCAGAAAGCAGGCATAGGCAGATTTCACACCAGAGGAGCTTGTGAAAACCAAAGGGTAGTTGGAACCTGCAATATTGGGGTACCTTTGTGTTTTGTGGGTCTGAGCATAGGGAAGGGGGGCATGTGGAAAGAGAACTCTCAGTTGGAAGTTTCTTATCCAGGAAGGAAAGCACAGCAAAGAGATGGGCTCCTACCCATTAGCTTGTGCACAATTTTTCCATAGCTAGGCACGTTTCCCTGTGGGACTCTTTATAGCCTAAAGGCCACCTTCTCCCTGATACCATCTGTATATATACCCCTCTCTCTCTGTCTCTGTGTCTCTCTGTCTCTATCTATCTATCTATCATCTATCTATCTGGGAGAGAGAGAAATGGGGGAGGGAGGGAGTAGGGGAGATATGCAGGCCCTCTCACTGTCAAGTTTGCCTTTGGCTTCCTCACGGCCCCAACCCCAGGTAGGGAAAAAAGGGGCCTTGGGAGACATACGTACAGCTCTCCACCTCCAGCTTGCAAGTCTGCTTGTCCAGAGGGAATTTTTGCAGATTCATGGAACAAGCTGCTGTGGTGGTGAGCCTGCAAAGGAAAAGCAAAAGGAAGAGAAAAGTGAGTCAAGCCCAGGCAAGTAACTGTTCCTGAGAAAACTGAAGGGGTGGGGTGGGGAGAGGCACCCCAAGGACTGACCCACCTAACACCTTCCCACACTGCCCACATTCAAGCCGGGTTCTCCTTCCCTCCCTTTCTTCTTTCCTTCTTTCTCCTCCCTCACCCTGCCCCTGCCCCACACGCTTCCTTCCCTCCTAGAGGAAAGATGAGTTGCAGTTGCGTAAGGAGGAGAGGGAATTTGTATGTGACAAAGACACCCAAAAGTCTGGTAGGACTTACACAGAAGACAACAGATGTATGGCATGTCAGGAAACCTCAGGGTGTCAGAATGGGAAGGGTCCTTGAGGAAACTGAATGCAGAGACAGAAAGAGGACTTTCTTGCTGAAGGAGCAGCAAAGCTGTCAGGAGGAAACCGAACGCTACACTGAAGCAGCTGAAACACCAGATCTGATGTGGAGTGCCTGTGTGTGGTGTGCGGGTACTGATGTGGGCAGTGGCCCTGGCCTACCTTTGGCCATGGGAGCTGCTCTGGCAGCAATCCCATCTCTGTGCATCTGCTTATGAGGGTACTGGGGCTTAGCAAAATGCCAGTGAGTGTAAATGGATAGGAGGGATTAATATATCTGAGGTGAGCTATGGAATGGGGCTTCAAGTTGTCATGTGGTAGGTCCAAGAGAGGAAGCTGAGGAGGGATCTTGGAAGACCTGGGGAAGTGGGAGAAGTGAACAGTGGGGAAGAGGATAATTAGAAAAGTTCTTTGCAGCCCCAGCTGGGAAGCTCTGGCCCCTTCCTTGTCCTGCCTTTCCCAGTTGCTGATACCACCCTTGTCCCTTTCAACTCTTGAAGTGATTTCCATTTTGTACAGTGGGTAGTGTGTGTGTGTGTGTGTGTGTGTGTGTGTGTGTGTGTGTGTGTATTTCTCTCCCTTCTGTGAATTCTACATGAACATTAATCAGCTGAGGCCCCCTTTGTGACCAGTGACCTGTTCCCTGTAAGCTTTGTTGTTCTCTGACTCCAGTCTCTGACTTGGTCCATGGGAAAGTGGAGAAAGAAGAGGGAAACAAAGGGATACAGAAAGAGAACCCCAGAGAAAGAGATCCAGAGAAAGATCTGTACCCTAGTAGCTACCTCTTGGAGAAATTTTCTGAGCTAAATTTATGTCTCATGCTTGTCTTAAGAGACAGTTTGTAAGAGATGAGGCTGTGCAGAGGGCTTTGGTGACTGTCTGCTATGCTCTACATAGGCCAGTGAGGAGCTCCAGTGTGCACACATTCTGTTTGTACAAAGCCATAGGCAATAGACGCACACTGCACACCCTTGGGTCCCCTGCATGTTGCATATATGATCAATGGCAGAGACCAGTCCCCCTCCTTCACTGCATGGGAGAGAAAAGACACAAATAAATAACAGAATATACATTCAATGCTAAGGCAAAGGGAGAGCTCTTCCACTTGAGAGTATCAAAGATGATTTCTTGACAAAGGGGGCATTTGAATTAGGGACTGAAGGGTAGGAAAGCTTCAGACTCATGGAAAGAGGAACGGGTCATTCCAGACAGAAACAACAGCATAAGCCAAGGTGTGGGGACAGAACAGCCAAGGATGGCTGTGGGAAACTCTGAAGGTTCCACTTTGACTACTGAGTGAGGGGGGCAGTGAAAGAGAGATTTGGAAAGCAGTGGGTTCCTCTGTGTGTCCCTTGGAGTGTGTTCATGGGATAATTAGTGGGAAGAAGGTAGGCTGTCTCGGTGATCCCCAGGTCCCTGGGGGAACTCACCGGATGCCATACCGCACCGTTCCATCTGGCTGAAGATGAAACACGCGATTTTCTACAGTCACATCATGCACAAAAGCATCCTTGCTATTTAGAAAGTAGCAGTCAGGGACCCACAACTTCTCAAGCATCTGATAGTCCAGGGTCAGGTTCAGATTGGTCTCATAGTATGCTAAACGTGGATCTTTCCAGGTCTGATGAAAAAACATTGTAATAGTGTAGTCCTGAGGAAAGAAAGGTAAATCCTAGTTGTAAGCGAGGTTGCCCAGCCTTCTGCCCTCAGTGTTTTTGTGTATGCAGGTGCATGAAATACATCCTAAATATAGATGTGTAACGAAACATATGTGAGAGTGTTCAATGTTACAAATAATAAAACGAGCCCCATATAATTAAAATTCAGGTTCAGAAACAGAACATTCCCAATAACTATCAATCTTCAACGTGTCTCTTGCAGAGCATATTTCCCACACCTCCCAGCAGTAACCATTATCTTAGATTTTAATGATAATAATCCCTTGCTTTTCCTATTTTTTCCTCTATGTTTTCCTAAGTTTTATTGTCTATGTATTTCTAAGAAACATATTGCTTAGTTGGACTTATTTAAATTTTTTTCTGAATGGAATCACACTCTATGTATTCATAAGTTGCTTCTTTCACTCAACATTATGTTTGTGTGTTTGCTCAGGTCGATGTGTGTAATTAAAATTTGTTCACTTGCATTGCTGGATACTATTCCCTTATATGAATATACTATGTGTATTATTATGTGATGACACCATACATATCAAAATCGCAATGAAATAAAAACTATAAAGCAAAAATTCCAGTTTATACCCCTATAAAGTGCAGATAAGAGTTCCCAATGCTCCTGCCTTGCCAACATTGGTATTGTCTGACTTTTGACTTTTTGCTCGTCTGGTGGGTATGTAATGGGTTCTCACTGTGGTCTCATTTTGCATTTCACTGATTAATAATAAAGTCAGGCATCTTTTCATAAGTTTATCTGCTACTTGGTTTTCTTCACAAAAGTGAAGTTCTTGTTCAAATTTTCTGATCATTTTTCTATTGCTTTAAAAATATTCTTCTCAAGAGTGAAGACGCAGATGTAGAGAATGGACTTGAGGATATGGGGAGGGGGAAGGATAAGCTGGGACGAAGTGACAGAGTGGCATGGACATATACACACTACCAAACGTAAAACATATAGCTAGTGGGAAGCAGCCGCATAGCACAGGGAGATCAGCTCGGTGCTTTGTGACCACCTAGAGGGGTGGGATAGGGAGGTGGAAGGGACATGCAAGAGGGAGGGGATATGGGGATATATGTATATGTATAGCTGATTCACTTTGTTGTAAAGCAGAAACTAACACAGCATTGTAAAGCAATTATACTCCAATAAAGATGTTTGAAAAAAATAAAGGTCATGAAGAACCTAGGGGTAAGACGGGAATAAAGACACAGACCTACTAGAGAATGGACTTGAGGACACGGGGAGGGGGAAGGGTAAGCTGGGACAAAGTGAGAGAGTGGCATGGACATATATACACTACCAAACGTAAGGTAGATAGCTAGTGGGAAGCAGCCGCATAGCACAGAGAGATCAGCTCGGTGCTTTGTGACCACCTAGAGGGGTGGGATACGGCGGGTGGGAGGGAGGGAGACGCAAGAGGGAAGAGATATGGGGACATATGTATAATTATAACTGATTCACTTTGTTATAAAGCAGAAACTGGCACACCATTGTAAAGCAATTATACTCCAATAAAGATGCTAAAAAATAAAAATATTCTTATTAATTCACAGGAATTATGTGTATTTTCAATACCAGTCCTTTGTGTTGCAAATATTTTAGTCCAATCTGAACTATCTTTTCAAACTTGTCATACTCATTTTGCATGCCAGAAGTTATTTGCATGCCAGAAGTTTTGGCTAAAGAGAATATTAATATAGTTTAGTTACCAGTATTTATTTTTATAGTTTGTGTTTTCTGTGTCTTTTTAAAAAAGTCCTTACCTATCTCAAAGACACTAAAAGAATATCCTATATTATATTTTAAAAACATCATAAGCCTTTCACTTTTATGTCTGTAATACATCTGGATTTATTTATTTTTAATTTCAGGTGGCTGTAGTTTCCAAAACCTACTGTGTTCCTCCATGTGGCCTCTGCTGCAGGTCAGAACAACAGGCTTATGACACTGCTCCTTGTCTCATGGCTGGAGCTGACACACTTACCATAGTCATTTCTGAGATCTGTTCAATACTGGAGACATAGATAGATACTCCCACTGGCACAGGGGCACCTACAATACAGGAAGACACTATTACATGCAGGGTAGGAAAAAGGGTAAAACATGGACTCAGGAGCCAGACTGCCTGAAGTTTGAACCCCATTTTGGCACTTACTAGCTATGTGACCTGGAATAAGCTACCTTACCTCTCTGAGCTTAGTTTCCTCATGAGTAAAATGGGGATAATGATAGCACTTATCTCATCGTTAATGCAAGCCAAGCACTTAGAGTACGGCCTGGCTCACAATATGCTGAAAAGAAAGGGTCAGGCCAAAATGAAGAAAAAAATAAGGGAATGAAGCACTCTTTTTCTAAATGTTTTCTTGATAAAAAACTTAAGAGCAATGAGTCCCAAAACAAGATTTGTGGTGGGCATGAGCATATTTGTGTGAGTTCATGTGAATGTGTCCATGTGTGAGTTGATGTGTGTTTTTGTGTGAATGAATGCGTGAGCTGTGTGCATGAGTGTATGTGAGCATGTTCACATACCTGAGTAAACTTGTGCGTGTATCCATGTGCAGGTCAATGTGTCAGTGTGCACATGAGTGTATGTGAGCATGTCTGTGTGTGAGAGAAGGCATGAGCATGTTTGTATGCTTGAGTGTGTTGTGTGGGAGTGAATTATGAGTTAATGTGTTTGTGTGATCATGTATGAGAGAATGTGTGACTGTGTGAGTGTATGTGAGCTTGTTAATGTGCAAGGGAATGTGTGAACATGGGCATGTTTGTGACCTTGTTTGTATGTGTGTGAGTGAATTTGTGAGTGTTTTCATGTATGTGAGCATGCTTCTGTATAAGTGAATGTGTAAGCACATTTCTGGGTGAATGAATGTGTCAGCATGTGTGTGTATTTGAGTGTATTGTGTGGGAGTGAATATGTAGGTTATTTGCGTGAGCCTGTTCACTTGTTAGTGTATTTGTGAGCATGTCCATGTGGGAGTGAGTGCATGATTATGTTTGTGTGTGTAAAGTTGTGTTTGGGAATGTAAGTGAACTTATGGGTGTATGTATGTGTGAGTGAGCAAGTTCATTGTGTGAATATGTGAATGTATTTGTGTGTGTGACCTTGTTCACATGCAAGTGTGATAAATGATTACACTCACACCCATCACACTTATAACTGTGAGTGTGTAAGTGTGGGTGTATGTAAGCATGTTTATGTGCTTGAGAAAATCTGTGAACTTGTCCATGTGAGTGTGGCTGAATGTGTGAGTGTGTTTGTGTGTGAGTGTGTGACCATGCTGATGTGCAAGTGGACCCATGAGCATATCCATATGTGTTAGCATGTCACTATACAGGTATGAGTGAATGTGTGAGCATGTTCAGGTGCGTGTGTTTCTGAGTTGGTAAATATGTAGACATGTTTGTATGTGTGTGCATGTGTGAGTGAACATGTGGGTATGTTCATGTGTGTGAATGACAAAGCATGTGTGAGTGTGTGTGTCTATGTGTGTGAGTGAATTTGTGTTTGTATATGTGAGGATGTTTGTGTGCAAGTATAAGTGAATGCATGAGCATGAGCATGTGGATGTATGTGGGTGTGTTTGAATGAATTCGTGAGTGTGTTTGTGTATGTGAGCATGTTTGTGTGAGAATGAATGTATGAACATGTTCATGTGTGTATGCAAATGTGTGAGCATGTGTGTTAGTGTATGTGAGGGTGTATATGTGTGTGAGTGAATTTGTGTGTTCATGTGAGTGAGTACATGGGCGAGGGTGTTTGTGTGTGTTAATATGTAACTGTGATTGAATTTGTGCGTGTACATGTGCATGCGTGCATGTGTGTGTGTGTGTGTCTGTTGCTGCCTCCTGGCTTTCTTTTTCAGGACTAGGTGTTAGTGCTGCCCATTCAAATGTGATAATGGATGTGAAAATATGTACTAAACTATAAAGTACTGTGGAAAAATACATTTTAATTGTTTCCTCATTGACTCAAAACTCTTCACCGGGCCTCACAGCTAAGCCATTATTCTATGTGTATTACATCACATTGCTGTTATGGAAACACGTGTGACGCTTCCAATTCAGCCTGCTGGCTTCACTGCAGGCTGGCTGCCTAGAAGCTGAGCTGCAAAGTGCTATTGGGAATCCACGTATGAATGGCAGCTGAGAAGTAAATGGGCCTCTGTGTGAAGGCATAGCATTCACAGCTATTGTGAATGATCACTATGTAGTGACAGGGGTTTCTAGAAAGGCAGTTTTTTTAATTACAGCCTTTCAGGCTCCCCACATGCATTTAGATGAGGAAGGAGGCTGTGTTCCGCAGGCAACAAGCCCCAGAAGGGCCAGGCAGTCATCCTCTCAACTACCTCACTCTAGTGTCAAACTTATAATCCTATGCCATTCTGTGTCACTCAGGCAATCCAATCACTTACAGCAGAATCCTGGGGACCCGAACCCTAAAGTGCCAGGGCTCAGCTTTGTCCAAAGACTCCCAGTTGAAGAGGCAAGTGGGAACTGAAGTGCAGTCCACGTTCCCCTCACCAAGGCATGAGCCTTGGCCCAGGATTGTGGCCTGGAGGAAGGGGACCTGGGACCTTTTTCTAATTTATCCACCTAAATTAGGAGGGAATACCTTATGTGCTAGTAGTGGGCAGAACAAGAGCTTAGCTAAGATATCCCACATCCTTACAAGGATAACAGAGGGGAACAAGATGCTTCCAAGTAAGGTATCTAAATGCTATCTCTGGGGTGATGGCCTCTGTCCCATATCCCATCACTGTCCTTCCTGATGGACTCAGGAAGGCAGAAAAAGTGGGAGGGGGTAATCACTTCCCTCCCTCTTGGAAACTTTGCTACCTAACTCTACTTCCTCCCTCGCATCCATCAGAGTACCAGAGGAAGAGGAGGTAAATGAAGGAGTGATGAAGAAGTCCCATTTATTCCTTCACTCCACACCTATGTCATACCAGGTGATGGGCTAAGCAAAGTCCTTAGGGAATTGCCTTTTGCAGCACTATGGAGTCCCACTTCTCTTGCTCAGAAAGAAGCATCTTTGTTAGCTTTCCCTGGTCCCTCCTCCTCCTCTTCATCCTCCTCTTCTTAAGGAAGTTGTGTCTCCCATTTGAACCTAACCACAATTAGGTCATGTCTCTGCATGTGGGGGGCGTGTGTGCCTGCGTGTTAAGCTCTGAAACTCTACTTAACTTCAGACACAGAGGGAAATTTGACTCTGTGTCTAGTGGGAGCCATGGGGTACCCCAACTCTAAACCCCCTGGCCCAGCTCTCCAATTGACTGCCTCCCCCAACCCAATAAAACAGCCCCAGACTTAGAGCCTGTAGTTCCTCCTTCTGTCTAAATGCTAGAAGGTCCTGCATTGTCCTTGCTCTCCCACCTTCATCTACTGTTTGGCCAAACTGGGGACCCAGCTATTCCCATACTCCCCAGGTCTGCATGCCCATAAAGCTTAGGTAACCCAGGAGGTTAGGCATCATGTGTAAACAAATCCAAGTTAGCTCAAAAAATGGCGGTGAGGTGCCTTGGAGATACCATGGGCCAGCCACACCTGACAATCCCCAGAGGGTGGTCCTTGCCCCTGTTCTCCCCATAGCCCCAGATGCCTGCAGAGATGGCAACCTGAAGCAGCTGGGAGAATGTGCTTGATGTACTTGAATGGCTGTTGGTGAGCCTTTGCTGAGAAACAGGAAAACAATGAATGGAGAAAATGTAACAGCTACACCCTTGACACCCACTGTTGCTTTGTGCAACTGGTCTAAAACCAGTGTCATGCAATGGAGTGCTCACTGTGCCCTAACACCTGAATTTCTATAATGAAAGAACTTACCTTCTGCCCTCTCCACTCCAGCCTCCCAGTCCCCAGTGCGCACTCACCTTGGATCCAGGGACAGCACGGCCTTCTGTGCTCACACTTGGAGGAAGCAAAGCAGCCAATGGGATACCAGTCAAATGTCCCGCCTCCAAACCTTAGGGCATAGGGTGATCAACTTGGTTTACAAGGGGGCTCCCTAGGCAAATCACAGAGCCCCCACTGGTCTAGCACAAAGGCAAGTGCTAACAGCTGTGTGCCCTTTAGGGTGGAGGCTTTGTGTATTCAGAAGACCTCTATTCATAGGTACAAATGTGAATATTAGCATTCATTAACCCTTTAGATTGGGTGTCTAGTTCTACCACCTGCAGGAAGGAGAGCGCTTTCTCTGACTTAGCCGCCCTACTTTTTTAGCTCTTTCTCTGTTTCCTTTGAGCCAAAATGTGACTAACGTCTATTTAATGCACCCTTCCTCTTGTCTGTCCTTGGTCTGGGTTTCTTGGGTGTCCCCTCAGCCAGAGAATGCTATTCCTGTTCTGTGGGGTCAGGGAAGGTTGCCTGTTACTTTAAAGCTGTGTGATGGAAGCCAGTCACCCTTTCCAAATCTAGGGGTCGGGGGAGGTGAGGCTAGGCAGAAATAGGAGAAATTGATGTATTGGCTCCCTGGAGGTTTGTATTTCAGTTTCCTTGTCATTTCTCATATTTGTGCTTAAGATCTGAGTGCTAGGCTAAGGAGTTTAGATTTTATTTTGCAGTTAAATAAAGCCATCAAAAGTTCCTGAGGTGATTAGGTGGGGTTAATAAACATCACGCTGACTGCAGTGTGTTGAATAAACTGAACTTGGTAGGAGCTGAAGGCTTGGGGAGGGGGAGCAGAAGCAGAAGTGCCTGGGACCCAGGTGGGTGAAGTAAACTAGGCAGAGAAGTCCGTGCCCTTAGTTTTAAGCCAGCTGAATGGGGTAAGTGCCCAGTGTGCAAAGAATGTGTTCACAAGTGGAACATGTGTCCTCCCCATAGATGGAGCAGAAAACTCTAGCATGAGAAGCACACCTGGTGTGATTAGTGCTTCTCCAGCCACCCCAGGGAGTGTGCTTCAGGCTCCGTACCACTGTAAAGGAGTGGGGAGGGGGCAGAGGCCTCTTGCATTAGAAGGCAGAGAAGTGGGAGAAATTCCAGGGGCAGAGTGGACGGCCTGGGTGTTGGGGGCCTGGGAGTGCTCCGCTACAGGTCTCTTCAGGGTCGGGAAGGTGGGGTTTGGAGAGGCACAAGTGTCCGGTCTAGAGGACTGCTCCTGGTCAGCTCAATGGGTGGGGCTGGCTTGTTGTGTCTCAGCTCTAGTATCTGGACGTGTCTTACCTCCAAAATTGGGCCTCAGACGGACATCATATTTCGACAGCGCCCTGTCCAAAATCTTGTGAACCATAGCTTCATGTGCACAATTTTTGCTGAAACAGAGAAGTCATTGGTAAATATTGGCCATCAGTGAATGCCACACTGCTTCTCAGAAAACAAAGAGCACCCCAGGCATCAACTTGCCAGGGCCTTCCCTCCTGCACACATGCGGACATATACAGTCATACATGTACACGTCTCTCCCTGCTCCCCTCCATCCCTGCAGTGAGTCAGCCAGAAGCACAGCAGCAACGCAGACTCCTCTTTCCCCCTCCTCCTCCCCAGCTTTTATCCAAAGGGTGGGGCCTAAAGACTGGATTCTTGTTACCAGGCAGAATTGGGGGGATGGGGGGAAACTGTAGGGGAAGTGGAGAGAAGAGGGTGTGGGCAGGTGTGAGCCCTCACATAAATGTATTACTTCAACCTCCTAAGGAGCCCCACTTTACCATCAGCCTGGATGCAGCTTTCCAGGTTGGTGGGAGTCCTCTTTCCAGCAGCCTAGGTCATCTTTCACCGTCTATGTTCTCTAGCTCAGTCACGTTTCCCCTACCTAGGCTAAGGCCAGCATTTTGTTGTCACGTCTATGTGAATCTTGTTTTTGTACACCTCTGTTTCTAAGAGTTGGCATATTACATATGACACAGAGAGACAGTCTTGCTCATGTAGCAGAGTTTTATGACCCTCATCAATCACCATTTTTGAGTCTTGGGGTTCAGGGCTGTCCTCAAAAACACATGTATTCTTGGAGCAGGCATCTCTTTGGCTAAGCATGTGCTTCCAGCCTAGACATGTCTTGGGTGAGCACATGTAAATGGACCCAGCGCAACCCTGCAGAGAGCTGGCCTTTCCAGAAGTCTCTGATGTGTCCTCCCAACTCACCTAGTCCTTCATGGGGGGCTCTTTTCCCCAAAAGGGGCTTGTGAATGAGAATAGGCCCTGGGCATCACTATGACTTAGGATCTTTGATTCATTGACTATGGAATGTCAGCCTCTGCAAATCTCTCGTGTGTGTGTGCGTGTGTGTGTGTGTGTGCGCGCGTGTGTGTGTGTTCACTAGTGCAGTTTGGTATGTTGGGTTGAGGACATTGCAGAGCTGTCTGCTGGAACCCTGCCCAACTATGCCCCCTTTTCCTAATACATGTTCATTTCTGGTTTGCCATTTAAAAAATTATTCTCAATCATCTTTAAAAAAAATCTCATCATCTTTAATGACAAAATTTCAAAGTGTGCACATGAATGATTCCTGAATTAAAGCAACGCATTTGTGCCTGTTTAGGACCACACACACATTATCCACATGCCAGTGCTCAGGATCTGTGGCCACCACAAATACACATTTCCATGTGATCTACATGTAAAGGCTGACTGTTTAACAGCTCTTCAGTTATTTGCAGACCCAAACAAACCTGAAATCAAACAGCTAATCTTCAAATGTTTTCACAGGAAGCAAGTACAAAAATGCACCCATCTCAGGCCACAAGGTTATATGCTATACAGCCGCCGATCGCACTGTCTGGGCTACAATGAGGTTGAGTCAATAATTTCTATCTGCAGCATAGGAAAATGTCCCTCACTGCTCAACACACACATTCAGGAACACACGCACGCACCTCTTGGAATAGAAAAAAAAATCCGGACTCAAACAGGTGTCTCTACTGTCTATGTTTTGTGAATTTCTCATCACCCTGTACCCCCATCCCCCAATCCTACAGGTGCCAAAGGACGTGACTGGGAAAAGCTACTAGGGGCCTTGGTCCCCGGGGATGGATGGCAGACCTTGGGGTGAGAGCATCTTTCCCCCCACCCCCCGGGGCTGCAGTTTGGGCACACGCGGGGCTGTCAGGTCAGGCGCCTCAGTAACAGGTGGGCTGAAACACAGCGCCCCCCGCGGCCCCCACTCCCATCCCACCAACCTCCAGGGACCTGTAGGCAGGGCCCGCACACCAGGACTCGGCGAGCCCGGGTCCATGTCTTCCCCAGCCCGCTCCGTCCAAGAGGTTCGAGGCTGCCCATACTCTCCTGTCACCACCATGTCCAGCCTGGCGGCTCCCGCTTACCAGCTGAAGAGGTCCAGGACGACATCGGGTACGTTGGAGGAGAGCTCGAAGTGGAACTTCGGGGTGGGATTGAGGTCGTTGCCCTCCGCGAGCCAGGTTCTGATGAGCAGCAGAAGCACAGCGGCTCGCAACATTCCACGGATGCCCATGGCTACGGCACTCCGGGGGTCGGAGGGCGCGAGAGACTGCCGTCAGCCGCCGGGGAAGGGACGGGGTGTGGGCAGTGCGGGGAGAGAGGGAGCTGGGGGGTCGCTAGGAGTCGCCTCTAAGGAGACAGTAGCGAGGGTATGGGGAGCAGGGAGCGCGGGGTTCGGACCGGAGCCCAGAACCCAGGGGGAGCAGTCCTCCAGTACCTCTGCCCGACGCAGCGCCCTCAGGACGCGCCCGGCAGGTGCGAGGTGCGCTCCGTCTGTGGCCGCTCCAGGCTGCGACTGGGCACCCAGCCTGGCGCCCGGCTGGCTCCGCCCACTCCGACGGTAGCACTGGCAGAACCAATCCGGCAGGTGCCAGGAGCCGCACAAAAAGGCGCGCGCTCTTGCCTCCGCCCGCAGCCAGCGCACCGCCCGCTCCCCGCCCCTTCAGGCCTCTGCAGTTGTCCCCCTGCTAGCAACAGACACAGACAGGGGCGGGGCCGGCCCGGGGGAGGGGGAGGGGAATCGGTTGCAGGGGGGCTGGGCATGCATCCGCACCTAGGGCACCCGGTGGGTCCTGCTCTTTCTCTCTGCAAAAATGCAAAATGTGCGTTTCTTTTGGAAGACCGTGTGCCCAGGAGTTTTTTTGTGGTGAGGGAGTGAGGTAATTAGACTACCCTGGCTGAATCTACATTCTGATAGAGCTGGACACATTTGGGTCCCCAGGACAAAGCTCAGGGAACTGGAAGGGTTCACCAACTGGGATCACGCTGAGGTGTGACTGTCCCATAGCCAGGGCTGACACCATGAACCTCAAACACTCTCTTATGAAACAAAAGGATCTCAGAGGATAGGGAAATTCCTCCACCCAATCCCCTCTGTCCTTCCCTTCTCAGATCCTTGACAAATGAAGTTGAGAAAGACGTCCTTCAGAGCACATGGGCCAGATGGGCAATCAATAAATAGATCTCAGTCACGTTCACCAATGCTGAGCTTCCTAAGGCATGCCACTGAGAAGGGTTCCAATGAAAATGAATTTTAGGTTCATTCTTGGTTAGCTAAAACATTCACACAGAGATATAGCCCTCTTCTCCTTTCTCTCAGTATTTGGTGAAGTGAGTTGGGACTACTTGTGCTCAGAAAACCTCCAGTTACCTGGTTGGTTGAGTGTTTCCCACACTTAAGTGTTTAACTCTTTATCCCCACTTTCTTAACCATCTTAGAACCAAACTTTAAAAAAATGTGTCTCATAGTTCCCTGCCTTTTTTAATGAGCAGAACACCCTTGCACCTTCCTTTCCCTTTGCCCCACTATTGCAGCAAATGGTCTCCTTCTCACATGAGTGTAGAAATAAAAGAAGATGGTGGAACCTGCATGTCACTGACTATTACATACAGGAATGGATCAATAAAACTCATCCCTACTGCTACTAATTCTGCCCCCATTGTCTCTGGTCATCCAGGCATCTTTGTAGAGACAATCCTTGCTTGATAAAAGTGGGAATGGCTCTTCTGGATCATTTTGTCCAACCATCTGGATTGTAATATGGAGAAACTGAGGCCCAGAGAAAGAAAAGGGATTGGCCTGAGGTCACATAACAGTAGAGGCCCAAACTAGAATCCTATTTCCAGGTTTGACTACTTCCAGAACATTATGTTTTTTGTTTTGTTTTGTTTTAGTGTGATTCAGTGTCCACTGGAAATTCAGGCAACCGCCAGCAGATGGGAGTAAATTTATTTAGATGAGGATGCTCCCAGTATCCTGGAATCAAATTCCATAGGCAATTGGTCCTTTATTTGTTAGGGGAAAACAAGCCTGAAGCTTGAAGTTTTATTCCTAGGTGCCCTTGTGACTACGAAGATTGCCAAAAAGTTGATAATGAAGAATTCACTTCCAGGCCTTACACCCCAGAGGGTCCTCCCCCACTTCTGCTCTCCCTAGAGGTAATGCTTTGTTGAAATTTCTAACCCACAAGACAAATAGCCCACAAAACAACAAGAAATACAAAAATATCACTATAATTTGCATCAATACTTGTTGAGCTTTTGTCTAGTTAATTTATTAGAATATCAATAAATCTCCAGATTGAATGGGCTTACACCTATGGGACCATGATATAGGAGAAAGAGCACTGACCTGGAAGTTAGCCCATCTGTGTTCTGGATCCAGGTCTGCCACACGGCAGTGAATGTTCCAGTTTGGCAGGAGTGTAGGTTATGTTTGCAGTAAGACAAGAGGTAAGAGAGGTAAGAGGCAAGAGATTAGGCAGAACCTGGCCTAGTGAGCACCCACACTCAGTGCACAATAAATAAATGAAGCAAGAGAGTTTTGGACTTAATTGTCCAAACAAAGGAATTTGATTTTTATTTTGGAGTCAACTGTATGCTTTTGAAAGGATTGTGCAAGGGAATGACTCAATCAGAATGGTGCCTTGGAAGAATACCTGGTTACTTTGTGAAGGAGAAACTGAAAGGAAGAGAAACTGAGGACGATGACAGTAGTTAGGAGAGTATTGTTTACTTCTGCTTCTTAAAAAGCTGAAAATAATGAGTCTAATCTATAGATTCAATGAAATCCCTATCAAACTTCCAATGGCATTTTTCACAGAAATACAAAAAAAGAATCCTAAGATTCATACAGAATGATAAAATACCCTGAAGAGCTAAAGTAATACCAAGAAAGAAGAACAAAGCTGGAGACATCACAATTCCTGATTTTAAACTTTATTGCAAAGCTATAGTAATCAGTACAGCATGGTACTGGCATAAAAATAGACACATAGAACAATGGAATAGAATTGAGATCCCAGAAGAAAGCCCATGCCTATATGGTCAACTAATATTTGACAAAGGAGCCAAAAAGACTCAATGCGGAAATAAGAGTCTCTTCAATAATTGGTGTTGGAAAAATTGGATTAACCACATGCAGAAAAATTAAATCAGACCCCATCTTATTCTACTCACAAAAATTAACCTGAAATGGATTAAAGGCTTAAATGTAAGACCTTAAACTGTAAAACTACTAGAAGGAAACGTAGGGGAAAAGCTCTTTGACATTGGTCTTGGCAACTGTTTTTTTGATATGACATCAAAATTATAAGCAACACAGGCAAAAATCAACAAGTGGGACTATATCAAACTAAAAAGCTTCTGCATAGCAAAATAAACATCCAACAAAATCCAAAGAAAGCCTATGGAATGGGAGAAAAAATTTCAAACCACACATCTGATAAGGGGTTAATATCCAAAATATATAAGGAACTCATATAATTCAATAGCAAATAAACAAACATTCTGACCAAAAATGTGTAGAGGAACTGAATATTTTCCCAAAGAAGACATACAAATGGCCAACAGGCACATGAAAAGATGCTCAACATCACTAATCATCATCAAAATGCAAATCAAAACCACAGTGAAATATCACCTCACACCTGTTAGAATGGCCATCTTCAAAAAGACAAGAGGCAACAAGTGTAGACGAGGATGTGGAGAAAAGGGAATCCTTCTCCACTGTTGGTGGGAGTGTACATTGGTGCAGCCACTATGGAAAATAGCATGGAGGTTCCTCAAAAAATTGAAAACAGAACTACAATATGATCCAGCAATCTCACTCTGGGTATATATATGAAGGAAATTAAATCAGGATCTTAAAGAGATATCTGTACTTCAACGTTCATTGAAGCATTGTTCACAATAGCCAAGATATGGAAACAGCCTAAGTGTTCACTGATGGATGGATGAAGAAGATGTGGTACATATGCATAATGGAATATTATTCAACCATAAAAATGAAGGCAATCCTGTCATTTGCGATGAAATGGATGGAGCTTGAGGGTATTACCTTAAGTGAAATAAGTCAGACAGAGAAAGAGAAATATTGTATGTTCTCACTTATATGTGGACTCTAAAAAACCCAAACTCAAACAGAGTAGAATGGTGGTTGCCATAGGCTGAGGGTGGGGAGAAATAGGGAGATATTGGTTAAAAGGTACAAACTTCCAGCTATAAAATGAATAAGTTATGGGGATCTAATGTACAGCATAGTGACTATAATTAATTATAATGTATTACAAACTTGGAGAGTAGATCTTGAAAGTTACCACCCTCCCCCCCCAAAAAAAAGTAATTTTGTGAGGGGGCTGGAGACGTTAACTAACTTCATTGTGGTAATCATTTCACAATATAAACATGTGTCAAATCCTCATGTTGTATGCCTTAAACTTACATATGTCAATAATATCTCGAAAAAACTGAAAAAAACCACCCCAAAATAGTGAGGTTAAAATCTAGAAGAAGAAAAGAACCCAGAGAGGGAAGTCTGGCACTAGAAGTCATTTTGCCCTGAAGGCATTTGATGAATCATAAGAGAGTTGTGAAACTGAGCTCTGGTTGTGGTGCCCTCTTGAGAAAAGGGGACAAAAGTTGAAGTCCAAGGCCCAAACAAGTGGGAAATTTGATAAGACTTCCTGTCACTTTAAATTGAGACTGAGTAGCTACCCTTTCAGGATAATGGTGAACCAGTAGCAACCAGCCTTTGCATGGACTTGTAGTCTAGATACCCATCACCTTGATGGTCCCAAGAATCTGAAGCCTTGAATTTGGATTAAAGTAGTGTTGGACAGGTAGTTTCCCCAGTCATTTGTCAGAAGCAAATGAAAATACTTTCTATAGGCAGGTACTGTCATCCTAGGCCTGAAATCATTCTTACAAATAATTTTTCAATAATATGTCAGCACATAGAAGAAACTAGGCATACAAAGAGAAATATGTAATGTGAGTTACAGCCAGCAGAAAAGAATAGATGGCAAAAACAAATTCACAGACATTTCTTACATCAGAATTATGAGACATAGACTATAATAACTAATTTATCATATTTCAAAAAATAAAAGATAAGCTTGAAAATATTTTCAGGTAACAGAAAATGTCATATGGACAATTTGAAAAAGGATCAAATAGAACTAGAGCTAAAAAATATAATAATGAAAACTGAGAATTTAATGGATGAATGGGTTTAACAGAAGGCAAAATACAACTGAAAAGAGAGTTATTGAATTGGAAGATAGGTCACAAGAGACTGTCCACAATTCTGCCTAGAGGAACAAATTATGTGGAAAAAAGAAAAAGGCAGATAAGAGACATAAGGAATAGAGTGAGACGATCTAACATACATTTACTTGATGTCCCAGAAAGAGAGGAGAGAGAAATGGGGAAGAAGATGGCTGAAAATTTGAATCCACAGTTTTAAGAAGCCTGGTGAATCCTACATAGAATAAATAAAAATAATTCTACTCCTATAGACATCATAGTGAAAGTGCATAAAATCAGAGACAAAGTAAACTATGCTAATGGTTCAAGTTAAAGATGAGGTCCTAATCAAGGGCACAAGTAAGAGAGATTGAAACAAGAGGATGGGCGTTAGACTCTGGCTTGCAAAATGCATTTTACTAAAATTTTCCATGAAAAGCAATTTAATAAAAATGTTATCCATTTTATTCCCAATTAACAAAACATACTTGTTAAAAATTGGATTATTTAGAGCAACCTGACATGTAGGAGCTTCACAGTTGTCATGTTTGAAAGGCCATCTTCCTATAAGTATGTATTTCTTGTCTCATGGGCCATGAAAGAGGCAAGCATTCTCCATGGGTCTGAAATGCTGGTTGCAGCTGATTTCTAAGGCTGGAGAAATGTGCTTATATAAGGCTTTCTAAGAGTAAGCAGAATAAAAGTGAATCTTTGTAGAAAGGCTTCCTTTTGCTTACCCTCCCCCAAACTTTCACTCTGTTTCTAAGGAAAAGTATATAAAATAAATAATTCTGTGCTTCCCAGGGTGTCTTATTACATTCCTCAGGCTTGACCATGTGCACTCACTCACTGGTCTGCATAAGGCTGGACTGCAGTTGAATTTCTGTAGGGGTTTATATTTGGAACAAACAGAGCTAAAAATGCAATAGACTGTATTTTGAGACAGTGAAGTCATGACTTGTTACTAGAGCTGTTCATATAAAGCCTGTCAGGGATGGCCAAATAGGAGCATCAGAGTTTCTATGGTCTCCTGCACCTCTGAAATTCCCTGACAACAACCTAAGCTGAAAACATCTGTCTATAATGTCTTCTAAGAGGAATTTCAAGTGTTTTTGCATAAACTCCTTAATGTATTTCTTCTATTTGAGGGACAGACTAACATTCTTATATACCCTCTTGACCTTCCTCCCTAGAAAACCATTTCTCCAAGAGAAAATTTTGTGAGAGCAAGAAAGCTTTCTCTATTGGCTCACCCCAAGCCAATCAGAAAGTTGTCCAACAGTGAAGACATAAACCAACATTCACTTGTGGCATGCAATATGTCAACACCAATTCTGATCAAATATTAAGAGAGAAGTTGCTAGAATTTTGATTCTGAGTTTGCAGCGCTTCTCTTCACTTTTGCTGGGAATTCACAATTTGCGTAGGTCACAGCTTTCTCCCCAAAGTCTGCAGAAACTTGACTTTTGATATATAGCATGTCCAAGCAGTATTTTACTCCCTTTGCATGGAAGAGAAGGAATAGGGAGAATGATCCACTAACTCTAAGGGTTTTTCCCCCCGGAACTGGTTGTAGCATAGTGTGCTAAGAAGGATTTGACTACAAATCTGAAGATTTAGATGGGAATGCTGTCACCAGCTACCTAGGCATGTGTCATTGCCTCTGAAACTTAGTTCTCTCATCTGAAATATGGGGTGATAATAATGCCTACTTGCTCATGGAACAATATAGTCAGAGGGGAATCCCTGTCCATCCCAACTTCCTAACTCTGGGACTTCACCTCACTTAATCCCTCAGCCCCATCAGGTTTCTCAAAATCTCCTTCTCAAAAGACTGAGGTCTTTACCACTAGTAGCCCACCAGGGGTCCTCAGTTCTCTTGGTCTAATTGTGGACTGACTATATTTATCTAATTGTTTCCCCGAATCCAGGGAAGCCAGGCTGACATTTACCAAAAAAAAAAACCCTTCAGCTCTGCGAAACAGAGGGGTGATAAAGCACAGGGAGCAAAGGTCCTTCTGAGAGAGGAGGTTTTAGTGCACAAATGGATGAACCTCTACTTCTATGCTGGGGTCCTAGCTGCCACTAGCTACCCTGTACCTCAGCAGGGCTGCTGATGTCTGGCCTTGGGCATCTTTGCTCTTGTTCCCAGGGGGTGAGAAGTGGGGATCCTGTACAAATGGTAAATAGGAAGCTCCTGGAGTTGTGTGGCTATATGAGGTGCTCTTGGTAAAAAGGGCTCCTTTCTTAAATATGACTCCCAGAGCACACATTTCTCAAAACAGCCCCTTTCTCCATGATCTCTCGGCAGTCTGTAGTGCTCATCAAGTATTTCCAGTGCTGCCCACACTCCCCAGCCCCCTTTCAGTTAGCTGGGGCTGCGTGACTAGTTCTAGACAATGAAATGCAAACTTTAGTGGCACATACCATTTCCCAGATGAGGCATTTAAGAGCCAGTGTATAATCCATAAGCTCTCTCTTCCTTTGCCCTGGTGATGCTGAAAGCCAGATGTTGAAATGGTGACATCGAAGATGGAGGGAACCTAGACCCTGAGTCCTCAGGTGGAAGAGAGTGCTGGTAACTTGCACCTGATCTTGTGTGAGCTGGAAATAAAGTTTTGTTATGCTAAGCTGCTGAAATTTGGAGACGTTTATTATTTCAGCAAAGCCTATCCTATCCTGATGAATATACTCTTTTCCCCACACTCCTCCCAGTGCCTGTACTATTATTATAAAGGCCCATGGACAATTCTCTCTGCATGTTTTATAGGTAGCTTGAATCCAAAGTGTTCCAAGATTATCCTAATTCCCAGCAAATATGGTCATTTTGGGGTATTCTCAATCCCTGTGAATTAATATTCAGTTGTTACCTGATTGTGACCTAGAAGTCATCTATTCCATGTCCTTCTATCTCTCCACTCCCATGTTCATTCATTCATTCATCAGCTATTTATTGAGTACCTATTATGTGCCAAGTACTTTTCTGGGAACTGGGACATAATAGTAGGAAAAACAAAAACCTGTCAAAAATCCCTGCCACCATGGAAATTACATTCTAGGAGGGGGAGAGAACCCTTGGTGAGTGGGATGGTGGTGGTTGAAGGACGAGGATGTTATTTTAAATAAGGTAGCATGTGAACAAAAAAGACTGGAAAGAGGAGAGAATGCAAGCCATGCAGACATCTGGGGAAAGAGGATCCCAGGAGAGAGGATGGCAAATGGAAAGGCATGAAGGTAGAAGTATGCTTTGTGTATTCAAAGGGCAGCAAGGAGGCCAATGAGCCTGGAAGAGAATGAGTGAGGGGTACAGGAATAGGAGATGAGGTCCAAATGGAAACAGGGAGGCAAGATCATGTAGGGCCTTGTAAACCCTTGTAAGAAATTTGACTTTTACATGGAGTGAGCTAGAAAGCCAATGGTAGATTTTGGACATAAAAGTGACATGATCATACTAATGTTTTAGAGGGATCCCTCCAACCACTCTGTGGGGAATAGGCTGTGGGGGACAAGGGCAGAAGCAGGGAGGCCAGTTTTGAAGCTACTGCAATAACGCAGGTGGCAGATGATGGGCGCAGACCAGGGTAGTAGCAGTGGAAGTGGTGAGAAGTGGTCAGATTCTGGATATCTTTTCAAGGTAGAATCAAAAGGATTCACTGAAGGGAGGGTGGGAGGGAGACGCAAAAGGGAGGGGATATGGGAACATATGTATATGTATAACTGATTAAATTTGTTATAAAGCAGGAAAAAAAAACAGAACAAAAATGGAGCTCCAATAAAAAAAATAAAAAAATAAAGAAAAAAAGGATTCACTGACTAACTGGATATGAAAGAAAGAGAGTGTCAAAAAAGACTCCAAGAGTTTGAGCCTGACCAGTTGGGATAATGGGCTTACCATTTATAGAGCTATGTAAGACTCTGGGAAGAAGTTAAGGTATGTGGGAAGCCAAGGATTTGGTTTTGAACATTAGAAGTTTGCTTTGACTATTAGGTGCCTAAGTAATGATGTTGAGTAGGAATTTAAATATATAATATCCCCCCTCTCTGCCCAATGCATTCTTACTCATCTTTCAAGACTAAGCCCAGCTGTTATGAAGCGTTTTCCAACTGGCCAGGCAGAGATAGTGACTCTTTCCTTCATGCTCCAAGGGTGACTTCAACAGTCCTCTAGAACAGCATTTCCCTCCTATATTGTCATCATTGCCTCTCATCTCTCTTCCATGATGGACTGGGAGCTCCTGTAGTCTCGGTACTGTTTCTGATTCATCACATGGCTGCCTAGAACTCAGTCTAGAGTCTCCTTTATAGTGAGAACTCAAGAGATGTCTGTTGAAAGAAGCATCCCAGAAATAAACAGAGGAGAAAATTTCTCCAAAGTCGGAGCTCATGCAGGATGAGAACTTGGAAGTGGCTATCATATTTATTGGTTAGAATGCTCAAAGATGATACCTGAGAGAGAAGAAGCCTAAGTACCACATGTTGAGGAAGAGGCTTTGCTCTGTGGCCTTCTTTGACTTTCCTTTTTTTTTTTTTCCTTTTTTTAAACATCTTTATTGGAGTATAATTGTTTTACAATGGTGTATTAGTTTCTGCTTTATAACAAAGTGAATCAGCTATACATGTACATATATCCCCATTGTTTGGCTTTCATTTTGATGAAAGGGACCTAGAAGTTTTGTTTCTCTAACTGTACCTCAAAGAGGGCATCCTCTTTCCAAGAAGGGATGCTATAATTCTGTCAGTGGGTGGGATTTAGAGGCAGACAGATTTTGGCTTAGACTTAGCTCTAATGGAGGGAGCATCAGAGTCAGACAGATTTAGGGGCTTGAATCCCAGTTCTGCCACTCACCATATGTATGACTTTGGACAAGTCACACTATCTGATCCTCAGGTTTTTTATCTATAAAATTTGAGGATTAAGTGGGGATTAAGTGAGATCAAGATGGTAAAGCACCTAGGGTAATTATTGACACAGTAATTGTTACAGAAGAGTGGATAAAAGAGACACACTATTCAGGGCAATCAAAAGATGGGATGAGCTCCCTATCACTGGAGATGTTCAAGGACAGACTACATGACTGCTTCTTGAAAATATTATGGAGAGAATACTAATGGTTGGACCAGCTGAAAAAATTGAGGTCTTTTCCATTTTTGAGTTTTATAATTCTAAAAATCCCCCAAAATAGAAATGGAGACACAAAGGTATGTACTGAGACCACTCTGCTAATATAGAGTGCTTATGTCCAGATACGGTCTTTTTAGAGCAATTGTCCTAAGCATGTGAATACATGCCATCCAAAGACTTGTGTGTGTGTGCAGCAGTGTTCAGGGGGGAACTGGTACTGTCAGATTTGAGAGTACATTGCCAGCTGTGATGCCTGCTGCTGCACACCTGGCATCTTGCCTCAGCACTACATTTCTTTCCAATAATCAAATAAGCCCCTGAAGCGACTGCATGTTCATTTATTCCTTGACTCAGTCAACTGGGGCTTTCCATACTGATCTCTCATTTACTCCTTTGCAGTTTTATCATAATTGACTCCCATTGGGGAGAAGATTTCAGGAGTTGGTACAGGGAGAAAGAGTGTTTATAGGTTATCGTGGCTTTTCTGTGTGGATCACCATATCTTTTCCAATTTGACCTTCAAGACTATTTCCATGATGCTTTTCCCCACACTGTCCTCCTCACACCATGGCTCCCACCTCTAGTTCCTGCCTTCTTGCCTGACTTGGACTCTTGCAATAGTCTTCTAATTGGTTTTCCCCTCTAGTGTTTGCTCCCTCTTTAATCCATTCTGTATTCAAACCATTTACTATCTGATTCCAACCGACCCTTCTAGCTCTCTCCTCTCCCTCCTTCCTGTCATGCATGCCCAGGTCCTGTCCAAAGGGGCTACTGGCCTTTCCCTGAGCAACTAACACCCTCTTGGTGGATATTCAGTTTGCCACCTTCATCTGCCTAAATCCAACTTACCTTTTAAACCCAAGGCCATATACCTTTCCCCACAAAGCCACCTGTGAGGGCTCTGACTTTGTGCCCTGATCACATAGAGCCTTTTATTAGAGCTCTGTGTGTGATTATTCCCCTTAAAAGTCTGTAAGCTTCACTTCTCTCATTATTAGCTGTATTCTCTCTATAACTCTTTTAATTTTAAAACCAAACCCTTTTTGTCCACCATGATTTCTCCCCTGAATCCCTACCTCGTTTAACAAATAAACAAATAAGCCCAATCAGGATTTGCGTGGGTTGTACTGAAAAATAATTTAACGCCTGACATCCTAAAAACACAAATTACATAAGTTGTTTTAGGTACTAATTGACAATGTGGAAGTCTGAGTGAAAAAAAAGGCATTCAGGCTACAAATGATAGATTCCACTGAAAGTTGCCTAAGTGTTCTTAATTAATCAATAAGGAGACACATTTGAGCCCGTGGCACCCTTTTCTCTCTTTTAGAAATGACAAACCCAAGGGAAAGTTTGCTTAATGTATTTATTTGATTCATTTCTTAGTTTCTGAGCTTGACTATCTTAAGCCTTTGGTTTGTTCTTGGGGATTACGGGGTTTTTATGAATTGAGCCTTTCTCTAGTTTGCTCTTCAGGATGTGAGCATATTGCATTCATTTAATCCTCTGAATTTACACAGGATAGAAACCAGAGATGAATATAGCATTTATTTGGGTGGCATGAATTTACATAAAATGATGACAGAAACCCCCTGCAGTGCTTCTGACAGCTCTCATGTTCCTGATGTTGTTTATGGGAACATTGCCCATTACAGTGAATTGGTTCCTCTAGATTCGTTTCTCTCCTGTGGAGCCTATTGAGTTGAGATGGAGCAGGAAGGGCCAAGATGCCTTATGGATGAACAGTGACCAAGGCTATGCTTCCTAACATCAACACTACTAAAGTGGGAGAAAAGGCTTTTAGAACAGGTTGTGCACATATTCAAGTGCATAACGTTATTCCACAAGTTATTAGGTCTATGAAAGCTTTTCCGTGAAGCTGTAGATGCTACTCAGGAGTCAGCTTTGAAAATGAAGTCAAAGTGACACTTCTTGTGTTCCATTAAATGTAAACATGTTAAGAGAGCTTCTGAAGGAAATATCAGATTCTGCAATGTTGATTTCCCATGTCCCTGGATCACCTACATTAGAATCTTCAGGAGTATTTGTTTGAAATGAAGATTTCCTCTAACTGCCCCATCCTTTACTAGGAATGGATTCCAAGATTCTGCAATTTAACGATATCTTCACATAAAAGAATTTGTGTGTGCACTAAGTATTGAGAGCCAGTGATATTGACCATAGCTAATTTGTCAAATGAAAACTTCTGGAATGTGTCTTCCATCATGAATGAATGTAGAGCTGCCTACCATGGTTCTTTAAAGGATAGGGTCAATCACAAACCATGGGAATCCTCTTAGACCATTTTCTCATCAGAAAAATTTAAAAATGGTATGTCACATACTATACCCAATTCCAATATTTCCATCTCTACCAAAACACACATACTCACACAGAATCTGCTCTAATGCATGAAGGAACATGTTAGTCCCCAACCTCAGGCCAATAAAGGGATTCAACTGTGAGAGTATCATAGTACTGCACAATACTAAAGCAATTTTTGTGAAGTATAACATACCTTCAGAAAAGTACATAAAATGTAATTATCTCGTTCAAGAAATAATTATAAGGTGGGTATTCATGTAAGCACTACCTAAGTCAAAGAGAACATGACCAGCCCCCAAGAATCCCCTCATGTTCTTTCCCAACACCAGCCCCCTGGTTATTGTGTATTACTTGTATCACCTATTTACACATGCCTGCTTTTAACTTTATAGAAACAGCCTCATACAGTATATATTGTGTGTATGGCTTCTTTGACTCAATATTATGTTCATAAGATTCATCTAGTTCGTTGTATGTGGCTGAGTTTTCTGTATGATATTCCATTTGTATACTCATTCAAGTTGTTTTGGTATTTGGGTTGTGTTCACTTTGGGACTGTTAAGAGCACTGCCACTTTGGACCTTCTGAGCTGTGCCCCCCAGGGCATGTGCATATGAAATTCTCTAGGTTAATGGGATTTTCCTAGCAGTAGTATTGCTGGGTCTCAGGGTAAGCATGTTTAAAACTTTATGGGATATTAACATAGAGTGTTTTTTATTCATTTCTAAGTAATTATTAATTTCCTTCAATCTAAGGGTTAGTCATATACTATTTTTCCATTTTGCATTTTTTTAAAAAATAAAATTTATTTATTTATTTATTTAATTTGTGGGCTGTGTTGGGTCTTCGTTGCTGTGCACAAGCTTTCTCTAGTTGCTGCGAGCAGGGGCTACTCTTCATTGTGGTGCATGGGCTTCTCACTGCGGTGGCTTCTCTTGTTGCGGAGCACAGGCTCTAGGCGTGCGGGCTTCAGTAGCTGTGGCATGCAGCCTCAGTAGTTTTGGCGCACGGGCTTAGTTGCTCCACGGCATGTGAGATCTTCCCAGACCAGGGCTCGAACCCGTGTCCCCTGCATTGGCAGGCAGATTCTTAACCACTGCACCACCAGGGAAGTCCCAACATTTTGGATTTTTAATGATATCTTTGTGTTATTATTAACTTCTGCAGAAGCATTATGATCAGAGAGCCTAGTTTTTATCAAATTAATCCTTTGGAGTTTATTGAGGCTTCCTTTTTCCTAATTAATATTTTATTTCTATAAAGGCGTAATGTGCTTCCAAAGAATTTGTATTCTCTTTGTGTTGGGTGTAGAGTTTTCTATTGTCTATTGGCACAAATTTATTACTATGTCTTTGATATTGCTGCTTATTTTTGTTTGTTTAAACTTTCAGTTTCTAAGAGTTGAAGGTTAAAATATCCAGCTATGATTGTTTTTCTTTTTTATGGACTGTTCTTACATTCTTAAAAAATTTTTTTTGGAGTACAGTTGTTTTACAATGTTGTGTTAGTTTCTACTGTACAGCAAAGTGAATCAGTTATACATATACATATATCCACTCTTTTTAAGATTCTTTTCCCACATAGGTCATTACAGAGTATTGAGTAGAGTTCCCTGTGTTATACAGTAGGCTCTTTTTAGTTATCTCTTTCATATATAGTAGTGTGTATATGTCAATCCCAATCTCCCAATTTATCCCTCCCCCCTTCCCCCTGGTAACCATAAAATAGTTTTCTACATCTATGACTCTATTTCTGTTTTGTAAATAAGTTCATGTGTCATATTTTAGATTCTACATATAAGTGATACCATATGATGTTTATCTTTCTGTATCTGTCTTACTTCACTCAATATGACAATCTCTAGGTCCATCCATGCTGCTACAAAGGGAGCCCTCCTACACTGTTGCTGGGAATGTAAATTGGTGCAGCCACTATGGAGAACAGTATGAAGGTTCCTTAAAAAACTAAAAATAGAACTACCACATGACCCAGCAATCCCACTCCTGGGCATATATCCAGAGAAGACCATAATTTGAAAAGATACATGCACCCCAATGTTCATAACAGCACTACTTACAATAGCCAAGACATGGAAGCAACCTAAATGTCCATCAACATAGGAATGGATAAAGAAGATGTGGTTCATATATACAATGGAATATTACTCAACCATAAAAAAGAACAAAATAATGCCATTTGCAGCAACATGGATGGACCTAGAGAATGTCATACTAAGTGAATTCAGACAGAGCATGTTCCCTGACCACAGTAGAATTAAGCTAGAAATCAGTAACAAGCACTAACTAGAAAAATCTCTACATATTTGAAAAAAGTCAATTTAACAAACTTGACCTAATGGAGTCATATATCTGTATGCACCTATATCTAAATATCTATTTCTATATTTATACCTATAGCTATAATTACATCTACATCTTCATCTATGCCTATTTTCTACCAAGCAACTTGAAAGTACAGTTTTTCCCAGCACATGTGTAGAATTTACAAAAATTGGCCATAGTATGTCCAGTAAGCAAGTCTCAACAAATTTCAAAGGAGTGAAACAACAAAGACAAATACTGTATATCACTTATATGTGGAATATAGGAAATAATACAAACGAACTTATTTACAGCCTCCTAGCTATTCTCCTAGCTCTCTCATTCTTCTACTTCCTCTACACCTTTGATCTTTGACCTTATTGAGAGCTTTGCCCCTTGATCTCTACTTGCTGACCATCTGTTCTCTCCTTTTCTCTCATCTCATTGATTTGCTTTGGTGAAATTCTCCTCTCTACTTTCTTTTCCTGTTTATGTGAAGACTTACTAAGTTGTAAATACATCCACCACCACTTATCCCCGTATATTAGCAACATCTCCTGCATCCCCACATCCATTCATGGCCTATATGCAATCAGTTGTTGATTTTAAATTCTATGTACTTCTCAGTGTGCCTTCTACTACTACCTTCAGCATTCCTTACACAGATTTTGCTATATCTGTATTGCATTATTGCCCCTCTTTTATCCTTTCTCCACATTGCTTCCAGAGTGGTACTTCCACAACACAAATCACTTCCCTAATTAAAGCCTTTTGATGGCTTACTGTAGTCTTAAGGATAAGTCCAAACTACTGACTCTGGTATGCAAGGCCCCTTCCTGCCTCTTTACCCTTGTCTCCCACCATTCTATCTCATCAAATCCTTTGCTGCAGTCACACTGAAACATTAGAAGTGCCCCAAATGCATAATATGCTTTCACACCTCTGTGACTTTCTTTGAATGCTCTATTCCCTCTGCTTGGAGATCCCTCTTCCCTTCATCACTTCTCTCTCTAAGAAACTTTTCACGATTCAAAACTTAGTTTTCCTTATACTCCTGTGTGCTCACTTTGCACTATTATGGCACTTATCCAACTGAACTGTGGCCATTACTCTGCTAGCCAAGAAACTTTTTGCCACTAGACTTTTAGCGACTTTGAGGTCAGAGATAATGTCTTATTCTTTCTGTCCTTGTTGCAAGATTAAGGCTACATACATAGTAGGTGCTCTTTTAATACCTATTTATTGGTTGAGTGAAGAAATGAACTAGTGTGGTCCTAATGATGCCTTGGGGAAAATAACGCAATATTTTTCTAGATTTTAGACAATTTATTTCTCACAAGACAGAGCTAAATAAGAGTAAAACCTTTTTATTTAATACCTCAAATTATATGTGAGTCAAGTAGATTGCTGTAAAGGCTGCCCAGAGATTTGTCATCTAGCTGTGGCTTGGCAAGAGACCGCCTCAAAATGAATCTTTGAGTTTATCAGTGAGTCTTGAGAGAGCAAGAAACAAATTTGAATTTAATATGCACACAACTCTTGGACGTCTGAGTAGTTGGGAAACATGATGGAGATTGATATTAAGGAGACCTGTTCAGTTTCAAGCCTCAGCAGGCCAGTTCCTCTGTGGTTTAAAGCACACCTAATAATGCACAAAGTAGCATCAATGTCACTGACTTTCCTTAGCCACACACTGAGGAGTCCCAAAGTCCAGCCTCACTGAAAGACAAAGCTGTTAGTATTAGTGTAGCTGTGAGGAGACTTGTAATGCAGTCTCTAGAGCTAAAGAGTCAGGAAAAAAAGAGTTTCAAAGAAATACAGTTACCACAGATCATTACTCTTGCTGTATATGACCCAGGACATAGAGTAGGGAAAGAATAGGGTGAAAGATGGCAACCTCTTTACAAGGCCTACATTCCAGATTTTCTTTCATTCCTTACCCCAAACCAGGAAGTTAGAGGCAGCAGTTCCCTTCTCATGGGGGTGCAAAGAAACATCTGAAAGAAGACACAGCAATGAGAAGCCTCAATCTGCCTTCTTCTCTCAGTTCAGACCCAGCTCAGGCTGGAGGCTCTCTAGTTAGAGCCCCAATCCCCCTCTCCACTCCCACAGCTCCACTGAGCCCAGGATCCAGCCATGACATGTGGAATACATGGCTCTTGTTCTGCTCCCTCGTCATAGCCTCCTTTAGGTATGCCTGATGGCTATCAAGGACGCACAGAGCAGGATGGCTAGAGGAAGGACCCAGAGCACCTAGGGATGGCCCAAAGAGAAAGCCTGACTATACATTAGCCAGCGAAGGCCAACCTTGGCAAGAAAGGCAGCAAAGAGCACAGTTCTCCCCTTCCAGCTCTTCTGGAGTCCATCTCTCCTCTAGATCCTTTGGATGCCCACATCATAAGTCTTGATTGAAGGAGAAATACTGATGGATGATGGGGGCTAAGGACTGGTTGGAGACTGGAAAACATTAGGCTCCAGGCTCTGGAAGCTTCCTGGAATGAATCTTGGGAGCTGCTTCTTAGCTTTGAGGGTTTGGGGTAGGGGAAGCCAAGAGAGGATCAAGAAGAGAGCTGTCTTGGCTGTTCTGTTTATTGCTACACTTCCAGCATTTAGAATGGTGCCTGGCACATAGTAAGTGCTCAGTTAAAGGAAATGTTTATTAACTGACTGACTGAATGAACGCATGAATGAACAAATGACTGTCAGAAAGGGTAAGACTTCAATGATAAAGATGACACAGAGAGCAGAAAAATGCCAGAGCTTATTAGAAGAGCACCAAATAGGTTGGTATTACTAGGTATATAGAGCTAGTGGAGCCTTTTGTGTCGGTCTTGAATGCCATGCTTATTTTGTTTGCAGTAGAGTCCACAAAAGTTTCTTCACAGGAATTTGACATGTTCAGAGTTGGTTTTTAGGAAGTTTAATTTGGCAATAATATGAAATATGGATATGTGGGGAAAGAGATGAAAATAAGAGAAAAGGTAGGATGCAAAGTAGGAGCAAAATTTCAGGCAATAAGTAGTGAAGACAATGATACTGAGAATTGGGGATAACATTGAACAACTACAAATCTCATCCTCTGCCCCTGGGAGTGCAAACTGTTACAACCACTTTGCAAGATAATTGACATTGCCTAGTAAAATTGAGCTTGGGAAAACTCTATAACTTGGACATTTAATACATAGTCATATACTCTAGATTAGGGGTGCTCAACCTCAACATCATTGACATTTTGGGCCAGATAATTCTTTGTTGTGGGTCCTGTCATCTGCACTGTAGGATATTTAGCAGTATCCCCAGCCTCTACTCATTAGATGCTGGTACCACTTCTACAGTAATGATAACCAAAAATGTCTCCAGATATTGACAAATGTACTCTCAGGTGAAAAAATCACCCCTGGTTGAGAACCACTGCCATAGAGAAACTCTTGTACATGGGCATCAGTGAATAAGTATGAGAAGGTTCATAGCACCATAATTTGCAAAAGCATAAAACTGGAAACAACCCACATGTCCATTAACAGGAGAACAGTGAGATTTTCATATAACGAATAACTATACAGCAGTGAAAATTAATTACTACTGCTACACACATCAACATAGATAAATCTCACAAAGTTGGGAGAAAAAAGGAAGAGGCAAAAACATAATAATATAGTATGATTGCATTTATATTAAGTCCCAACATGGACAAAATAAAATAACATTGTTTAAGGGAACATACCTTCTAAAGAGAACATATAAAGAAAAGCAAGTGAATGATGACAAAATTCAGGATAGTGGTTACCTCTGGGAGGGAATGAGGAGAGGACTCAGAGAGGGCACATGTGGCTTTCAGAGGTATTGATTATGTTCTAGCTCTCAAGCGTGGTGATGGGTATACAGGCTTTCGTTTTATTATGATATATACTGTGTGGAAGCAGCCATCGTGGGACCTACTGCCCCTCTTCAGAATTGCCCAATTATTAGTGCCCTGGGCCTGGAACATTCCTCTATATGGAATATAGCTGTCCCTTAGTGCCAGATTCTTCTTCCTTATTAGGAGAAAACTTTCCCTTGTTCTAGGTATACAGTGAATGTCCTTTTTTGCTTAAATGTGAGTGTCATGTGGCACCTGGCCAGCCCCACCAGTATTTCTGGCCCCTGCAGGAAAGGAACAGGGTCTTCACCTGCAGCGCAACTGTCCCGTGTCAGCTATCAGGAGGGATCAGCTATCAGGCTGACGCTGACCTTGGTGTGTCTCTTCTCCTGTGTGTGAGGAAAGCCTTGTTTCAACTGGTGCCTTGTGTGTTGAGCCCTCCTTGGCTGCTCTGAATCCACAGAAGGTGCAGTGGGCCAATGTCTTGGGCTCCTCCTTCTGGTAGTGGGAATTGTTATGATCTTTGTTTTCCTTCAAGTGGAAATCTTCACTTGAGATTGGTAGCTGCATCTGCCTGCTTGACATTTACCTTACATATATACAATTTTCTCTTTGTATGTATCAAATATTACATAATATTAAGGAAGTAATGGGGTCCAACATAAGGCAGGAAGAATGGAGAGGAGGGCATCAGACTCAATAACTAAATGGATGTTGGATAAGAGAGAAAAGCCAACCTTTAGGTACCTCCTGAGTAGATGCAAGAATAGTTTTAAGCTTGTTTTCTTCATAGATTTGAGATCAATGGCTCCTTACCTTCTCAATATATGAGTGAGTCACAAGACTTGACTACATGTGTTGTACAATAACTGCATGTTTAACAAAAATCCATTATCTGAGAATTCTGCCCCATTAGACTTCTAAAACGTGTACTCGGGCTTCCCTGGTGGCACAGTGGTTGAAAGTTCGCCTGCCAATGCACGGGACATGGGTTCGTGCCCCGGTCCGGGAAGATCCCACATGCCGTGGAGCAGCTGGGCCCGTGAGCCATGGCCGCTGAGCCTGCGCGTCCGGAGCCTGTGCTCCACAACGGGAGAGGCCACAGCAGTGAGAGGCCCGTGTACCACAAAAAAACAAACAAAGAAAAACAAAAAAAAAGTGTACTCATTTATATTCCTTGAAGTCATAAGCATCCGAAAATAGGGGGCTTAGAATGAAAGTGATTCTTCATCTCTAACTTTAGTATCATTAGAGTATCTCCAACAGGTACAGAAAGATGTTTCCAACTCTGGCATCCACTCTGTACCCCCCCCTTATTTTTCTCACTAGTCATCCTCCAGGTAGAGGAATGAAAGGCAAATTCATGACCAAATCTCTTCAAAAGACTGAGCCATAACCAAGGAAAACATCAAAACATCTTAACCTTTCCTGAGTGTGTGGGGGAGGAGAGGCTGGCCTTTTCCTAGAAGAGGCACAAGGTGTTCAAGGTTGAAGGACTGCAGGACTCACTGAGAACATATTTTACCCATGTGAAAATAGAAAACCCCACAAATACGCAGAGAAACAGGAAATGCAGGAAATGGCCCTGATCCAAATTTAGGGACGAGCATTCAGACACTCAGAGAAGCCCGATACATTAGAGCTGTATTGGACTGCTAAGAGCAGCAAGTCTAACTTCTGCATGTGAATATGGGAGGGGAATTGGGGCCCGGAGAGTGAAAGCTTCTTGATCAAGTTCTCCTAGCTATGCAGAGGCACAACTGAGGTTGGAGTCCAGATCTCCTATTCCAAGCTCAATGCCTTTGTTGTTTCAGAGGTTAGGATTACATAAGAAGCCATGGATATTGACATTTTGAATGTCAGAGCTGGAAGTATCCTTAGATTTTGGAGATTTGGTAAAATTCCCCCATTATACTGGTGAGAAAACTCAGACCCAGAGAAGAGGACTTGTAAAACTCATATCCACAGGGTAGGCAATGGGGAAGGGAAGATGGATGTAAAGTGGGGGAGAGCAAGGACAGGCTGGGACCCAAAAGCATGAGCTGGAGCCCTCAAGGGTAGACTAAAATCCATGTCAGTTCTCGTTGCCTCTACCCTCGATGATGTGGGTATCATATAGAAGTTAGATATTTGGCCCTTTGTCATTGAGTTAAACACACACCTGGTTCAGAAGTCAGAGAAGCTGAACTAGGATCCAGAGGAAGGTGGAGCAGCTGAAGGCCTGACTACTGCTTTAAGTCAACAAGGTGAGTCAGCATATAAGTGACAATGTGTGTGAGCAACAAAATAGCAGCTGCTTACCTTCTACCTTCTAAATCTCCCATAAGAATCTCTCTTGTGGCCCACTGCACTACAGGAAGGTAATTCTGTGAAATGTAGTTCAGTTTAGCCAAGCTGACATATTATAAAGCCAAGTGCTCTGTGGAGACATAGGTGGGGAATACTGTCTGACTGGAAGGGAGAAGGGATACCAGGCAGAGGGGGCATAAATGGGAGGCGTGGACTGTGTTTGGGGATCAGCAAATAGCCCAGTTTGTCAGACACTTGTGTTATATATAGGAAATATGCAGATATTAACCTGAAAAGGAAGGTTTGGACAATATTAAGTGGCTCTTGAATGCCAGGGTGATCAAACTAATACCATAATGAATGGAGAAATCATTGAACTTTGCTGAGCAGGTAAATGACATTTTTGGAAACTTAATCTGCCAGTAAGTACAGGGTGGATCAGACAAGGGAGACACTGACAGGAGAGAAGCTTGGTGCAAACAGAGGACTTGAACTCATTTCAGCTCCATTCTAGTTTTCAAGCATTGGAGAGACTTGAGAAGGAATGGGAATGGCTCAACAGCTCCATGGCACGCAGTTGCCAGCTCTTCTTCTCTACCCGATCCTGCAGATCTTCTGGCTCTAGTAGCCAATTGTTCCTCCCATCTCTCAAATATCCCTCCCCCACCCAAGAGGTTTTGTAACCATCGGTGGTTACTCTGAAAATGAAAGAGGCAGGGTTTCCCTGAGAGGATGAGTGCCCAGGAATATCTCAAGAGGTTGTCAGAAGCTGGCTGTACACCCAGGCCCATTAAGCTCTGCTCTGGGAGGTAGAGATGGACACATTTGCCCATTAGAGGGAAGGAAGATGAAAGAAGCCCCTTATTGCCTTGAGACTTGCAATAACTCTTCAGTTCTCACCTCAGTAGCTGGTGGGAGAAAGCACTTCATCTGTAGGTGCACCACACTTCGTATATGCTTGGAAAGTCCAACAGATCAGCACCCCAGTGCCAGCCCTGGAACTTTGAGTCAGAGCCCCAGGTATGCAACCTCAGTTTCTTCATGTGCAGAGTTGAAGTCATAACAATCCCCACATTGCCTACCTCAGAGCTGCAGTAAGGGTCCCAGGAGATGGGAGCTGTGAAAGCACTTGGTAAACTGTAAAGAGCCATGCTCAAGGGCTGAGTCATCATTGTGGTTATTATAAAAGAGGATCTTTACTGGCCTGAGCAATGCTGTGGACCCAGGGGTGCTTAATTAAAGAATTCCCGATGCCGCTGCTGCAACTAAGCATTTGACTTAGGAGGAAAAATTGCAGTTAGGAAAAGAAACTGGGTTACTTCCATTGTGAAGTAAAGGTAACATAGCAGCCATCAGTAAGGGTCTGAGAAAAGGGGTCCCTCCTGCTGACTCCGTCACCCCTTCATTCCCTCCTCTGGATGTCGCTCTTTTCAGCCTTTGCTTCTCTCACTTTTTCCATCGACTGAGTTCATCTTACATCACACCTCCTGAACCTCTCTCCATTTCCCCTTTCCCCTGAATTCATTCTCATTATCTCTCACTTATTTTCTTTGTTTACTAAATTCTCTCCTTTGCTTGTCTTTTTCTGTCTGTCTTTACATTTCACTCTGTCTCTCTCTGTCCCTTTCTCTTTCTGTTTCTCCTCTCCCCTCCCCTCTCTGTCTCTCTCTCACAGACACACACATGCATACACACACAGTTTTAAAACCATTTCTCTCTGCTGAGAAGCTCAGGAAGGAGAGGCTCCCAGCCAGTGTTGCTAGGTAACCCAATATCACATGGCCAGCCCTACATTTTCTGTCTGCTTCTTCAGAGCTCTGCTGCTTATACTCTGTGCTATAGCTCACACTGAGCAGATCTGAAGAAAGAAAGGGCCCATTTGATTCACTTATATTTGGCCAAAGGTATCAGCTTTGCTGTGGGATATCTATGTTACTGGAAATACAGTAGGAAAAAAAGCTAAGGAAATAAGAACTATAACAATATGACATGCATTTTTATGAACAACTCTCTGGAGTGAGGAGAGGGGAGGTTCTTTTTTTTTTAAACAGGTTTATATGTTATTTATTTATTTATTTTACTGATTACATAATAACTGTTCATCCTAGAACCATTTAAACACTATAAAGAGTAGAAAAAAGAAAAAAAAGCAACTGTACTGCAACTGTAAACCATTGTCTATAGCTATACTAGCTACTTAAGTTTAATTAAAATTAAATAAATTAAAGATTTGGTTCCTCGGGTCACACTAACCACATTTCACGTGCTCAGCAGCCACACGCATCTCCTGGCTACTGGTTTGGACAGTGCAGCATGAATACAACACGTTTCCATCATCATAGAAAGTTCTGATCGGCGGCCCTGAGTAATTTGGCCTCTTTTTCATAGTTCTCTGGGACAGTGAACAAATACATGTAATTTTATATAAATGGAGTATTTTGCATGCTGTCTTATTGCGGGACTCTTTCGTTATTCTCTCTTATATACAGCTTATTTTTTCTTGCTCTGACCCCTCCCCTCTCTTGTTGGGATAAGCTAGGTGGGTAGGAGCCCTTCTGGGCCTTCCAGAGGGGAGGTTATTAACTTGTATCCATGGAACTCCTAGGTACGTACAGCATAGAGAGGCCACAAGCATTATAAGATCCCTTGAAATGTCATGTAAAATCAAATATTCATAATTATTTGCACATTTTTTCTTTGTTGTGAGGATTTATAGCTTTCATGAAATTCTCAAAGGGAAAAAGGCTTTCCAGGTAGTTCTTACATGGGTTTCCAACTCCTAAATTCTCTGTGCTGAATGTTTTCCATTGCCCATCCCCAAACCCAGGCTTCCTAATTCTCCGTCCTGCTTTGACTTACATGCTCTGCTTCATTGGGCCCCCTTGCCCTCTGGCTTCCAGGTGGGTTCAGCCAATGGGAGGCACTAAGAGAAGATCAAAGAGAGAGGCTGGAGGAGAGTGCGGACAGAGTATTTATTCCCCAGGCTTCTCCCCACCTACTTGCCAGAACTTTGTTGTGTGCCTCTGCTGAAGATCACAAATCCTGTCTTGCAGCTCTATCCATATAGATACCATCTCCTTCTGGATTCTGGTAACTGCTATGTCCTCTTACTCCTTTAGATATAGGGATAGTAAGGGCTCCTGCAGTTAACATTCTCAGGGAACTTTGTTGGTTTCCTTAAACCATGACCACACCTCAGTAAATAGTCTCTTTATTAAACCCTTCTCAAATAACCCAGTTGGAAAGAGTTATACATTTCCTGTAGGGCCCTGACTAATAAATGGGGTCATAAAAAATTAAAAGGTGCAGGCAAGGAGCTTCAGATGGTGGAAGAGTAAGACGTGCAGATCACCTTCCTCCCCACAAATACACCAGAAATACATCATGTGGAACAGCTCCTATAGAACACCCACTGAACGCCGGCAGAAGACATCAGACCTCCGAAAAGGCAAGAAAGTCCCCACGTACCTGGGGAGGGAAAAAGAAAAAAGAATAAACAGAGACAAAAGGATAGGGACAGGACCTGCACCAGTGGGAGGGAGCCGTGAAGGAGGAAAGGTCTCCACACACTAGGAAGGCCCTTCGCAGGTAAAGACTGCGGGTGGCGGAGGGGGGAAGCTTCGGAGCCACGGAGGAGAGCGCAGCCACGGGGGTGTGGAGGGCAAAGCAGAGAGATTCCCGCACAGAGGATCGGTGCCGGCACTCACCAGCCCGAGAGGCTCGTCTGCTCACCCGCCGGGGACGGCGGGGCTGGGAGCTGAGGCTCGGGCTTCGGTCGGATCGCAGGGAGAGGACTGGAGTTGGCAGCGTGAACACAGCCTGCAGGGGGCTAGTGCGCCACGTCTAGCCAGGAGGGAGTCCAGGGAAAAGTCTGGACCTGCCAAAGAGGCAACAGACATTTTCTTCCCTCTTTGTTTCCTGGTGCGCGAGGAGAGGGGATTCAGAGCACCGCCTAAACGAGATCCAGAGACGGGGGCGAGCTGCGGCTAAAAGCGCGGACCCCAGAGACGGTACGAGCATGAGACGCTAAGGCTGCTGCTGCCGCCACCAAGAAGCCTGTGTGTGAGCACAGGTCATTCTCCACACCCCCTTCCGGGGAGCCTGTGCAACCCGCCACTGCTGGGGTCCCGGGATCCAGGGACAACTTCCCCGGGAGAACGCACGGTGCACCTCAGGCTGGTGCAACGTCACGCTGGCCTCTGCCGCCGCAGGCTTGCCCCGCATCTGTACCCCTCCCTACCCCCGGCCTGAGTGAGCCGGAGTCCCCGAATCAGCGGCTCCTTTAACCCCGTCCTGTCTGAGCAAAGAACGGAAGCCCTCCGGCGACCTACAGGCAGAGACGGGGCCAAATCCAAAGCTGAACCCCGGGAGCTGTGCGAACAAGAAGAGGAAGGGAAATTTCTCACAGCAGCCTCAGGAGCAGCTCATTAAATCTCCACAATCAACTTGATGTACCCTGCATCTGTGGAATACCTGAATAGACAACGAATCATCCCAAATTGAGGAGGTGGAGTTTGGGAGCAACTATATATATATATATATATATATATATATATATATATCTTTCCCTTTTTCTCTTTTTGTGATTGTGTATGTATATGCTTCTGTGTGTGATTTTTTCTGTATAGCTTTGCTTTAACCATTTGTCCTAGGGTTCTGTCTGTCCGTTTTCTCGTTTGTTTGTTTTTTTATATTTAAAAATTTTTTTCTTAATAATTATTTTTTTCATTTTACTAACTGTATTTTATTTTACTTTATTTTATTTTATCTTCTTTCTTTTCTTTCGTTCTTTCTTTCTTTCTTTCTTTCTTTCTTTCCCTCTTTCTTTCTATTTTTTCTCCTTTTTATTCTGAGCTATGTGGATAAAAGGCTCTTGGTGCTCCAGCCAGGCATCAGGACTGTGCCTCTGAGGTAGGAGAGCCAACTTCAGGACACTGGTCCACAAGAGACCTACAAGCTCCACGTAATATCAAATGGCAAAAATCTCCCAGAGATCTCCATCTCAACACCAAGACCCAGGTTCACTCAATGACCAGCAAGCTACAGTGCTGGACAGCCTATGCAAAACAACTATCAAGACAGGAACAAAACCCCATCAATTAGAAGAGAGGCTGCCTAAAATCATAATAAACCCACAGACACCCCAAATAACACCACCAGACGTGGACCTGCCCACAAGAAAGACAAGATCCAGCCTCATCCATCAGAACACAGGCACTAGTCCCCTCCACCAGGAAGCCTACACAACCCACTGAACCAACCTTAACCACTAGGGTCAGACAGTAAAAACAACGGGAACAACGAACCTGCGGCCTGCGAAAAGGAGACCCCAAACACAGTAAGTTAAGCAAAATGAGAAGACAGAAAAACACACAGCAGATGAAGGAGCAAGGTAAAAACCCACCAGACCTAATAAATGAAGAGGAAATAGGCAGTCTATCTGAAAAAGAATTCAGAATAATGATAGTAAAGATGATCCAAAATCTTGGAAATAGAATAGAGAAAATACAAGAAACTTTTAACAAGGACCTAGAAGAACTAAAGAACAAATAAACAACGAGGAACAACAAAATAAATGAAATTAAACATTCTCTAGAAGGGATAATAACTGAGGCAGAAGAATGGATAAGTGACCTGGAAGATAAAATAGTGGAAATAACTACTACAGAGCAGAATAAAGAAAAAAGAATGAAAAGAACTGAGGACAGTCTCCGAGACCTCTGGGACAACATTAAACGCACCAACATTCGAATTAGAGGGGTCCCAGAAGAAGAAGAGGAAAAGAAAGGCACTGAGAAAATATTTGAAGAGATTATAGTTGAAAACTTCCCTATTATGGGAAAAGAAATAGTTAATCAAGTCCAGGAAGCACAGAGAGTCCCATACAGGATAAATCCAAGGAGAAACATGCCAAGACACATATTAATCAAACTATAAAAAATTAAATACAAAGAAAAAATATTAGGGCTTCCCTGGTGGCGCAGAGGTTGAGAGTCCGCCTGCCGATGCAGGGGACGCGGGTTCGTGCCCCGGTCTGGGAGGATCCCACGTGCCGCGGAGCGGCTGGGCCCGTGAGCTATGGCCGCTGAGCCTGCGCGTCCGGAGCCTGTGCTCCGCAACGGGAAAGGCCACAACAGTGAGAGGCCCACATACCACAAAAAAAAAAAAAAAAGAAAAAATATTAAAAGCAACAATGGAGGGCTTCCCTGGTGGTGCAGTGGTTGGGAGTCCGGCTGCCGATGCAGGGGACACAGGTTTGTGGCCCGGTCTGGGAGGATCCCGCGTGCCGCGGAGCGGCTGGGCCCATGAGCCATGGCCTCTGGGCCTGTGCGTCCGGAGCCTGTGCTCTGCAACGGGAGAGGCCACAAAAGCGAGAGGCCCACTTACAGCAAAAAAAAAAAAAAAAAAAAGCAACAATGGAAAAACAACAAATAACACACAAGGGAATCTCCATAAGGTTAACAGCTGATCTTTCAGCAGAAACCCTGCAAGCTAGAAGGGAGTGGCAGGACAAATTTAAAGTGATGAAGGAGAAAATCCTACAACCAAGATTACTCTCCCCAGCAAGGATCTCATTCAGATTTGATGGAGAAATTAAAACCTTTACAGACAAGCAAAAGCTAAGAGAATTCAGCACCACCAAACCAGCTTTACAACAAATGCTAAAAGAACTTCTCTAGGCAGGAAACACAAGAGAAGGAAAAGACCTACAATAACAAACCTAAAACAATTAAGAAAATGGGAATAGGAACATACATATCGATAATTACCTTAAACATAAATAGATTAAATGCTCCAACCAAAAGACATAGGCTGGCTGAATGGATACAAAAACAAGACCCATATATATGCTGTCTACAAGAGACCCACTTCAGACCTAGGGACACATACAGACTGAAAGTGAGGGGATGGAAAAAGATATTCCATGCAAATGGAAATCAAAAGAAAACTGGAGTAGCAATTTTCATATCAGACAAAATAGACTTTAAAATAAAGACTATTACAAGAGACAAAGAAGGACACTACATAATGATAAAGGGAATAATGCAAGAAGAAGATATAAGAATTGTAAATATTAATTCACCCAACATAGGAGCACCTCAATACATGAGGCAAATACTAACAGCCATAAAAGGGGAAATTAACAGTAACACAATAATAGTAGGGTAATTTAACACCCCACTTTCACCAATGGACAGATCATCCAAAATGAAAATAAAAAAGGAAACACAAGCTTTAAATGATACATTAAACAAGATGGACTTAATTGATATTTATAGGACATTCCATCCAAAAACAACAGAATACACATTCTTCTCAAGTGCTCATGGAACATTCTCCAGGATAGATCATATCTTGGGTCACAAATCAAGCCTTCGTAAATTTAAGAAAATTGAAATCGTATCAAGTATCTTTTCTGACCACAACGCTATGAGACTAGATACCAATTACAGGAAAAAATCTGCAAAAAATAGAAGCACATGGAGGCTAAATAATATACTACTTCATAACGAATTGATCACTGAAGAAATCAAAGAGGAAATTAAAAAATACCTAGAAACAAATGACAATGAAAACATGACGACCCAAAACCTATGGGATGCAGCAAAAGCAGTCCTAAGAGGGAACTTTATAACAATACAATCCTACCTTAAGAAACAAGAAACATCTCAAATAAACAAGCTAACCTTACACCTAAAACAATTAGAGAAAGGAGAACAAAAAAACCCAAAGTTAGCAGAAGGAAAGAAATCATAAAGATGAGATTAGAAATAAATGAAAAAGAAATGAAGGAAATGATAGCAAAGATCAATAAAACTAAAAGCTGGTTCTTTGAGAAGATAAACAAAATTGATAAACCATTAGCCAGACTCATCAAGACAAAAAGGGAGAAGACTCAAATCAATAGAATTAGAAATGAGAAAGGAGAAGTCACAACTGACACTGCCGAAATACAAAGGATCATGAGAGATTACTACAAGCAACTCTATGCCAATAAAATGGACAACCTGGAAGAAATGAACAAATTCTTAGAAATGCACAACATTCCGTGACTGAACCAGGAAGAAACAGAAAATATGAAAGACCAATCAAAAGCACTGAAATTGAAACTGTGATTAAAATCTTCCAACAAACACAAGCCCAGGACCAGATGGCTTCACAGGCAAATTCTATCAAAAATTTAGAGAAGAGCTAACACCTATCCTTCTCAAAATCTTCCAAAATATAGCAGAGGGAGTAAGACTCCCAAACTCATTCTACGAGGCCACCATCACCCTGATACCAAAACCAGACAAAGATGTCACAAAGCAAGAAAACTACAGGCCAATATCACTGATGAACACAGATGCAAAAATCCTCAACAAAATACTAGCAAACAGAATCCAACTGCACATTAAAAGGATCATACACCATGATCAAGTGGGGTTTATCCCAGGAATGCAAGGATTCTTCAATATACACAAATCAATCAATGTGATACACCATATCAACAAATTGAAGGAGAAAATGCATATGATCATCTAAATCCATGCAGAGAAAGCTTTTGACAAAATTCAACACCAATTTATGATAAAAACCCTGCAGAATGTACGCATAGAGGGAACTTTACTCAACATAATAAAGGCCGTATATGACAAACCCACAGCCAACATCGTCCTCAATGGTGAAAAACTGAAAGCATTTCCACTAAGATCAGGAACTAGACAAGGTTGCCCACTCTCACCACTATTATGCAAAATAGTTTTGGAAGTTTAAGCCACAACAATCAGAGAAGAAAAAGAAATAAAAGGGATCCAAATTGGAAAAGAAGAGGTAAAGCTGTCACTGTTTGCAGGTGACATGATAGTATACAGAGAAAATCCTAAAGATGCTACCAGAAAACTACTAGCTAATCAAGGAATTTGGTAAAGTAGCAGGATACAAAATTAATGCACAGAAATCTCTAGCATTCTTATACACTAATGATGAAAAATCTGAAAGTGAAATTAAGAAAACTCTCCCATTTACCATTGCAACAAAAAGAATAAAATACCTAGGAATAAACCTACCGAAGGAGATAAAAGACCTTTATGCAGAAAATGATAAGACACTGATGAAAAAAATTAAAGGTGATACAAATAAATGGAGAGATATACCATGTACTTGGATTGGAAGAATCAACATTGTGAAAATGACTCTGCTACCCAAAGCAATCAACAGATTCCATGCAATCCGTATCAAACTATCACTGGCATTTTTCACAGAACTAGAACAAAAAATTTCACAATTTGTATGCAAAGGCAAAAGACCCCGAATAGCCAAAGCAATCTTGGGAAAGAAAAACAGAGCTGGAGGAATCAGGCTCCCTGACTTCAGACTATACTACAAAGCTACAGTAATCAAGACAGTATGGTACTGGCACAAAAACAGAAATATAGATCAATGGAACAGGATAGAAAGCCCAGAGATAAACCCACGCACATATGGTCACCTTATCTTTGATAAAGGAGGCAAGAATATGCAGTGGAGAAAAGACAGCCTCTTCAATAAGTGGTGCTGGGAAAAGTGGATAGGTACGTGTAAATGTATGAAGTTAGAACACTCCCTAACACCATACACAAAAATAAACTCCAAATGGATTAAAGGCCTAAAAGTAAGGCCAGACACTCTCACACTCTAAGAAGAAAACATAGGCAGAACACTCTATGACATAAATCACCGCAAGATCCTTTTTGACCCACCTCATAGAGAAATGGAAATAAAAACAAAAATAAACACATGGGACCTAATGAAACTGAAAAGCTTTTGTACAGCAAAGGAAACCATAAACAAGACCAAAAGACAACCCTCAGAATGGGAGAAAATGTTTGCAAATGAAGCCACTGACAAAGGATTAATCTCCAAAATTTACAAGCAGATCATGCAGCTAAATATCAAAAAAACAAACAACCCAATCCAAAAATGGGCAGACGAGCTAAATAGATGTTTCTCCAAAGAAGATATACATATTGCCAACAAACACATGAAAGAATGCTCCACGTCATTAATCATTAGAGAAATGCAAATCAAATCTACAATGAGATATCATCTCACACTGGTCAGAATGGCCATCATCAAAAAATCTAGAAACAATAAATGCTGGAGAGGGTGTGGAGAAAAGGGAACCCTCTTGTACTGTTGGTGGGAATGTAAATTGATACAGCCACTATGGATAACAGTATGGGGGTTCCTTAAAAAACTACAAATAGAACTACCATATGACCCAGCAATCCCACTACTGGGCATATACCCTGAGAAAACCATAATTCAAAAAGAGTCATGTACCAAAATGTTCTTTGCAGCTCTATTTACAATAGCCAGGGCATGGGAGCAACCTAAGTGTCCATCAACAGATGAATGGATAAAGAAGATGTGGCACATATATACAATGGAATATTACTCAGCCATAAAAAGGAACGAAACTGAGTTATTTGCAGTGAGGTGGATGGACCTAGATTCTGTTATACAGAGTGAGGTACGTCAGAAAGAGAAAAAGAAATACCGTATGCTAACACATATATATGCAATGGAAGCAAAAAAAAAAAAAAAAGGTCCTGAAGAACCTATGGGCAAGATGGGAACAAAGACACAGACGTAATAGAGAATGGACTTGAGAATACAGGGAGGGGGATGGGTAAGCTGTGTGAAAATGAGAGAGTGACATGCATATATATACCCTACCAAACGTAAAATAGCTAGCTAGTGGGAAGCAGCCACATAGCTCAGGGAGATCATCTCAGTGCTTTGTGACCACCTAGAGGGGTGGGATAGGGAGGGTGGGAGGGAGGGAGATGCAAGAGGGAAGAGATATGGGAACATATGTATATGTATAACTGATTCACTTTGTTATAAAGCAGAAACTAACACACCATTGTAAAGCAATTATACTCCAAGAAAGATGTTAAAAAAAAGAAGATGTGACACATACATACAATGGAATATTACTCAGCCATATAAAGGAACGAAATTGAGTTATTTGTAGTGAGGTGTTTGGACCTAGAGTCTGTCATACAGAGTGAAGTATTTCAGAAAGAGAAAAACAAATACCATATGCTAACACATATATATGGAATCTAAGGGAAAAAAAGTTCATGAAAAACCTAGGGGCAAGACAGGAATAAAGACAAAGACCTACTAGAGAATGGACTTGTGGATTTGAGGAGGGGGACAGGTAAGCTGTGACAAAGTGAGAGAGTGGCATGGACATATGTACACTACCAAACGTAAAATAGATTGCTAGTGGGAATCAGCTGCATAGCACAGCGAGGTCAGCTCGGTGCTTTATGATCACCTAGAGGGGTGGGATAGGGAGGGTGGGAGGGAGGGAGACGCAAGAGGGAAGAGACATGGCAACATATGTATATGCATAGCTGATTCACTTTGTTATAAAGCAGAAACTAACACACCATTGTAAAGCAATTATACTCTAAGAAAGATGTTTAAAAAAAAAAAGGTGCAGGCAAGAAGTAAGGATTTGGAAGTTATCTGCAAATAGGAAGTGTTTGAGTAGGTGTGGCCATTTAAAAAACCCAGCTTTAATGGACATAGCATTCTGTCTCAGATGGATTCATGTTGTTCTACCAGGATTCATTACCAGGAATGGAAGGACCATAAGTATATGATGGTTTCTAACTAACTCTGACATAATTCCAGTGGATCAACTGGTAGTACTTGCCTCCACAGTAATAACAGCTTGAGATCAAGAGTAAACCTTATAGCAATGGGTGTTTCAACAGTCTTGATTCCATGGGACATCTCAAGATGATTCTTTATTATCCCACCTTGCCCAAGTGCCCAGGAGTTCATGAGAGTCTGGACCACTGAATGGTTGTAGTCAGGCATTGTTCCTGCTGGACAATTGATCAGTGAGCAATGGGCTCCTTTGCACGTGGCTTTGCGGTGTTGGACACTCATGAAGTTTTCTTCTGTGAAGCTTGATATTCCTTCCCTTATGACTCTACTCCTTTCTCTGTGCTCCCTCCCTTCTTTTCTCTCCAGTCTGTGCAATCTGGGGCAGGACAAGGAAAGTAGGTTACAAGTGCTTCCAAGTTTTCTCTGTCTTACACCTGAACCTCTGGCTTTTGAAAAACTCAAGAGCCAAGATTTTGACACCTTTATTCTCTGGTTTCATTCTGACAACTTCCCCTAAAGCCATGGGTGATACATGTCTAGCATCTTGGCTCGGGAAGGAGACGTTCTCAGATGAAATTCAATGAAGCACAGAAGAAGAAAATACATAGGTTAATGTTCCAATACCTTATTTTGTCATGGCCACTTTATACTGACTATAGGTGGCTTGAGTATCCAGGGTCATTTAGACTTAGAAGTTCTCCTTTTTTTTTTCTGAACTGGGAGCCTTTTTTGCATAAGATTGTGGGGTATGAACAACATGGGGAATAGAAGCGGGAGCACAAAGAATTTCTGGACTTTTCATATGGTAGGAAGGCCCCATTTGTGATTGAGTACACCATTTGGGAAGTCCTCAGCAATCCATCAGACAAGATATGACTCAGAGATCCCTCTCTTCTGGGTCGATTATACATTTTCACATTTTTCTTTTTCTGATTTTACATCTAACTGGTCATTCTGGAAATATTGCAGTAGAGCTTGCAACTGCCTGGTCAGTTTCACCTATTATAATGGAAAAGACCACGATATTGTCCTGACAGATAGTAAAGAGCTGGTTCATGAAATCCTTTGAGATTTTGCTGGGAAAGGCTGGGGAATTACACAGCAAAATCAGCATGGCACTGTATGCAAAGAGTCCATGTTTCAGGAAGAATGCTGTCTTCTATTTATTGCCTTTGTGCACCCTGAAGTGATTATAGGCTTCATGGAGGTTTTACTTTGTGAACCATCTGGCCTATCAAAAATGTTTGAATAATTTGGGGATGAGAGGAAGTACTTACCCCTTTCTTACAGTGAATTGTCTGAGTATAGTAATCAGTATGGAAGTATTTTTTTCAGTTTTAAAAATTTTCTTTGTGTAACACCCTCACTAGTGATGTATGTGTTTGTGTAGCAGGGTGGAGGTAGGGGTAGATTGAATAAATACATCATTCCCTGTGGAATTGCTTACCTCACAAGTGGATGATTGAGTCATTAGAGTCCTCTAGAAAGCAGATGCTGGATCAGAGAGGTAGGAGTGCAAGAGGGGAGCATCTGTGAAAAATAAAAGGTGACTGAAATGTGATTGGGCTGGAAGGGCCTCATATCTCAATGCATATATGACAAAGTCTCAGCCCATCTAACAGAAAGATCTGGAGCAAGGATTTACCATTAGAGGAATTCTGTGTTTGGCAGAGATGGCCAGGCCTTTGATAATCATTGGCTAGGGCCTGCCCAGGAACTGTGTGGTCTCCTTTTGAAAAGTGAGATGGATCCTGAAAGTGCTAATAGATAGAGGTTGTCAGATCACTGCACCTTTGCAGCTGAACTACAAGTTCTTGCTTGAATGGAGAACTTAAATGGTGCACCTCTGTAGCTGCCACAGTGATCTGCGGAGTTTGGTGGCAGAAGTGTTTTGGCTCTTTTATCTGTGTTTCATCTCACTTCACAAACATTTGACCTGTGGCCATTTAGTGGCGTGAATAACATACATAGGAGCCTGATCCTTCAGATAAGTTGCATGCTCTTTATGCAGTTTTAGTATGAAGATGAGTCATTTGGAAGCAGTAGGACTCTGTTCTAAAGAATGATAGTGTCCAAGAGTCCTGAGAACCAAGGGGAATGTAGGGTTTAGAATATCTTTGGAACGAACACTCCAAATACTGGCAGTGTGGCAGATCCAGAGCTGAAAACCTCTAAACAATCTTACCTATAGCCACCAAAAGGTACTTGTGCCACAGAATGATGTCTGTTCTAAAAACATGCCATTCATAGAACTGGCTGGGGCCTCAGGGACACTCAAGGCCAGTACAGATACTTTCTTCTCAAGTTTTCAAACTAATAGTAGATATAAATATTTCCATGGATGCTTTCATGCTAACCATCTATTCCATGATACTCTAAAGCCTTGGGGTTCCCTGCTTAGAGAAGAATCTTCATAATAACCTGGTTCCTTGGAAGACCATCTCTTAACCTCTGAGAGGCTTTGCTTCTACTTATTTGGTTCCAGAGTTACTAGCCTCTATGGTACATATTTGGAGCAAAGGCCCTGCAAGGAAACTCCCCCTAATCCCTTCCCCTATCCCCAATTTAACGTAATGAGTGTCAGTTAAGCTCCTCTAATTTTAGGATATGGTAATTTGTGCTACTTCATTCTTTATAGTCTAATTGACTCCTAGCTTGGCATAGAAGAATTTGGTCAACTCATTCTATTTGGTTTATGAAGAGTGGGTGTAATGCCAGTTTAATATAATGTTATTTATGATACCTGATAATTGCTGAGCACTCATTATTTGCCAGGTACTATGCATATATGGTGTGTACAATTATTATCCTTGTTTTACATATGAGAAACTGGAGACACGAGAGATTAAATAACTTGCCCTAATTCATACCACCTAGTAAGAAGTGAAGCTGGGATTCAAACTCAGAAAAACTCATGCTCTTAATCACTACACTGATGCAGATTCTATAGGTCATCTCAGCATATGTAGTGCATCTCCCACGCAGAAGATGCAGGAAAAAGTAAAAGACAAGGAATAAATAATTTAGATGGAAGTCATTAGGCTTAGAAGCTCAATTCTGATTCTTTTGGAGCAGAAAGATATTTGAGCAGCCATAGATATGGAGATGGCAGTGATAACCAGGCAAACTAGTCAGAGAATGATATGGAAGGGGTAGATGCAGGTAAAGGGCTGCCCATGGAAGTGTATATCTTAACCCACAAGGCATTCTCTGGCAGTCAAAGTCATTTTACTCTTTGCCTAGAGAGAGTATCATGCCAAAGTATGGTCAGCATGAGTGAGGGGTACCTGGAAAGCCCTGGTATTGGGAGCCCAGCTATGCACAAACTATGGCACAACCTCAGTTCCCACCAAGGCATGAATCAAGTCTAGGGGAGTTAAGAAAGATAACAAGGAGCAAACAGGTGTTATAGGTCCAAGCTTGTTGGCAGGTAGGGCCCAGAAACCAGAAAGTCAGACTCTACAAGCAACCAACATCAGCCAATAAGTTCAATGTTGACCCAAGATAGAAGCTGTTTGGACTCTGCTACTTGTATCCTGCCTTTTGAATCAAGCCTTCTGAAGTCAGCAGGTTGAATGGTAGTTAGACGCAAGAAACCTGCTGGTGATCCCCACCCTTGAGTATGGAGAGATAGCAAGATTCTCTCATGCCTCAGATATTGTGGGATTCTCAATGTGACTTGCAGTTTATTCATATTTAGCATATATCTACTATGATTTTAGTCATGTTATTTAGAAAAGAGAAGCAAATACAGTACTTAAAATGTTTATATTAGGCAGAAATTCAGCCACCATACCAATGTCAACACTGATCTTGATTTCCAGTGAATTAATCCTTCACAAGAGGGATTAAAAATGCAATTTTGAGTTTACCAAAATTTAATTAACAAGGTTAAGGAGTTGAGTAATAAAGCCAGGAAGAAATATAAAATTTCCTTCAATGTAATTTTGAGACAATAAGCACTTTAAGGTGGAAATCAGAAAGAAATAAATTTTGTTGCAAAACATAATTTGAATGTAAATATAACCAGATGGAAGATCAGAATTGGGGGCCATTTCAAGAGTTTTGAGAAGGCACCTGTTAAGCACTGTTTAATTCAAAGTGAGTATTTAGACTCAAGTGAAGAAATGACTTCCTGCAAACTATACTCTTCCTAGAAAATAAAGGTGAATCTAGTCTCCCTAGTTGTTCTCTAACTTGGATCTGACTGTAACAATCATCAGGAAAGTAAAGAATCAGACCAAGGACCTGTGCTTTGTGTTTTGGGGACCAAATGATGCCAAATAACAGATTCTGCTGGTTTCTTACTGAATATCTCTTTCATCTTCTCTTCCTTGTTTTTTCCCCTATTTTCCCTTTCTCCAGCCTTCCCTACTTCAACCCCTGACTCTTTGGTAATGAATCTTAGAGCAGTTAATACATTTTATTTCAAATTGCTTTTGGCTTCCTGGTAGTGATTGCTTTTAGGAGACATTTTTCTTTCCAAATATGTGTAGTCAGGAAATATTTTTAAAAGAAGAGTGGATTAAATGTTGAAAAAAAACCCAGTCCAACAGTGAATGTTCTATTCTCCTTTGCTCCATTTAAGACTTATCAGTACTTGTTAAGCGCTATATGCTTCTCTTACTGAGTTTGTACTTGTCCCTGCTAGAGTCCCATTCTTCACCTCATTTCCTACTGGACTATTAACTTCTTGAGGGCAAAGCCTGTATCTTATTCATCTCCACTTTGCCAGACCCTAAGCAAGGAGTAAATACTCAACAAAGTATTGTTGAATATATACTATCTTATTCCTGTTCCACCACACTATTTCTGTCTTTGAAATGGTCAAGTATCCAACTTTTATTAATTACTTAATTAAAAATGTTTAGTTTTGGATTACTACTGTCCTAGGGACTCTGCTTTTATGAAGCCTACAGGCAAGAAGGGAAGTAAATAGGGAATCTATTGCACTATGTTAATGTAACTTCTGAGTATATAGGAACAGAATCTAACTAGAAAGACAGTGTCAGGTAATGTTTCTTTCTGATGATATTTGATCTGAGTCTTGAAGAATGTATAGAATTTGGTTAGCCAGGTGAAACAAGAGAGAGGTGAGCAGCTCAAAAGTACAAAATGAGGACAGAACATAAAAGGTTTGGGAAATGGTGTGGCATTCAAGATAACTGAAGAGTAGGGTACAGAAGGAAGAAATGAGGTTTGAGAGGTAGTGAGAGCTAAGATAATGCATCACATTATATGAAAGCTTTAGGGGATTAAACTTTATTATATGTGCAATGGAGAGTGACATCATTTTGTAAGTTATGACTCTGGTGGCACTATGGAAGGTAGACTGAGGAGAACCGTCCTGGCTGCACAGAACTGGATAGGAAGCTATTGTAGTAGTTCAGATGAAAAATGGTGACGTGAACAAAGGTAGTGATAATGAATATGGAAATGAAGAAATGGGCTCAAGTGATATTTAGAAGGTTGAACAAAAAAAAAATCAACTAGATATGGAAAGGTGAGAGAAGTAAACAGAGTCATGGATGACTCAAATTATGGTGCCAGTAACTGAGGTGGAAGGAAGAACAGATACAGGCAGAAGAAAGATGAACAGTTTGGACATGAGTTTGAAGGATATGTAGTACATCAAAGTCAAGATCATACCTTTTAGGAAGTTGGGTAGGAGAGATAGGAGCTCAGGAAACAACAGGGTAGATAAAAGATTTGCATGTCATCAGCATAGAGATGATACTTGAGATAGGAAGGTTTCTGCAGTTGGAAAATAACCCCAGGCCTTTTCTGCCTTCTGTGTTCTCCTGTTGCTCTGGTTTTATCTCCTGGAGATTGACTTCCTTTATTTTCTTGCAAGGTCAGCTATGCATGTATGAGGAAATAGGCTGTAGTTTATCCAGCATTTTGGTTTGTGAAGCAAGAAAGTACTTCAGAATACATAGTCCACCACACTGTACTGCTTTTAAAACTAAAAACAGTTGGTTAAAACTTGATAAATGGCATTCATGAAATACCTACAGCCACAGCATCATACTTAATGGTGAAAGACTAAATGCCTTCCCCTAAGATCAAGAACAAGACAAGGATGTCTGCTCTCATCATTTCAATTCAACATTGCACTGGAGATTCTAGATAGTGCAATAAAAATACCAAACCAAAAAACAAAACAAACAAAGCCCAAGAAATAATAGGCATCCATATTAGAAAGGAAAAGTGATCAAAACTGTCTTTCTTTGCAGATAACATGCTCATCTATGTTGAAAATCCTATGATTTCTACAAAGAATATTAGAACAAATAAGTGAGTTTGGCAAGGTTGCAGGATACCAGATCAATGTACAAAAACCAACTGAATTTCTATATGCTAGCAATGAGCAATTGAAAATTAAAAAAAAATTCCAGTTACAACGTCATAAAATATCAAGTACTTAGGTATAAATCTAACAAAGGATATGAATGACCTGTACAATGAAAACTAATAAACACTGTTGAGAGAAATTAAAGAAGACCTAAATAAACAGAGAGATATATTATGTTCATGGGATAAAAGATTCAGTATTATTAAGATGTCAGTTCTCGAATAGAAAGCCCAGAAATAAACCCACACACCTATAGTTAATTAATCTTTGACAAAGAAGGCAAGAAGATACAAGGGAGAAAAGACAGTCTCTTCAGCAAGTGGTGTTGGGAAAGTTGGACAGCTGCATGTTAATCAATGAAGTTTGAACACACCCTCACACCATACTCAAAAATAAACTCAAATGGCTTAAAGATTTAAATATAAGACATGACAGCATGAAGCTCCTAGAAGAGAACTTAGGCAAAACATTCTGACATAAATAGTAGAAATATTTCCTTAGATCAGTCTCCCAAGGCAAAAGGAATAAAAGCAAAAATAAACAAATGTGACCTAATCAAACTTAAAAGCTCTTGCACAGCAAAGAAAACCATAAACAAAATGAAAAGACAACCTATGGACTGGGAGAAAATATTTGCACACTATGCAAATGACAAGGGCTTAATTTCCAAAATATACAAACAGCTCATAAAACTCATATCAAAAAAAATGAACCTAATCAAAAAACAAACAGAAGACCTAAATAGACATTTCTCCAAAGAAGATATACTGATGGCCAACAGGCACATGGAAAGATGCTCAACATCATTAGAGAAATGCAAATCAAAACTACAATGAGGGGGCTTCCCTGGTGGCGCAGTGGTTGAGAGTCCGCCTGCCGATGCAGGGGACATGGGTTTGTGCCCCAGTCTGGGAGGATCCCACATGCCATGGAGCGGCTGGGCCCGTGAGCCATGGCCACTGGGCCTGCGCGTCCGGAGCCTGTGCTCTGCAGCAGGAGAGGCCACAACAGTGAGAGGCCCACGTACCGCAAAAAAACCCAAAAACAAACAAGCAAAAAAACTACAATGAGGCACCACCTCACACTAGTCAGAATGGCCACTATCAAAAAGTCTACAAAGAATAAATGCTGGAGAGGGTGTGGAGGAAAGGGAACTCTCATATACTGTTGGTGGGAATGTAAATTGGTGTAGCCACTATGGAGAACGGTATGGAGGTTCCTTAAAAAACTAAACATAGAGTTACCATATGATCCTGCAATTCCACTTCTGGGCATATATCTGGAAAAGAGGAAAACTCTAATTTGAAAAGATACATGCACCCCAATGTTCACAGCAGCACTATTTACAATAGCCAAGACATGGAAGCAACCTAAGTGTCCATCAACAGATGAATGGATAAAGATGTGGTATACATATACAATGGAATACTACTCAGCCATAAAAAAGAATGAAATATTGCCATTTGCAGCAATATGGATGGACCTAGAGATAATCATACTAGATGAAGTAAGTCAGACAGAGGAAAAGAAATATTATATCACTTATATGTGGAATCTAAAAAAATAATACAAATAAACTTATTTATGAAACAGAAACAGACTCACAAACATAGAAAGCAAACTTATGGTTACCAAAGTGGAAAGGTCAGTGTGGGGAGGGATAAATTAGGAGTATGGGATTAACAGATACACATTGCTATATATAAAATAGTTAAACAACAAGGACTTACTGTATAGCACAGGGAAATATATTCAATATCCTGTAATAATGTATAATGGAAAAGAATCTGAAAAAGAATATATATATATATATATATATATATATATATGAACCACTTTGTTGTACACTTGAAGCTAACACAATATTGTAAATCAACTGTAGTTCAATAAAAAAATGAGAAAAAATTGTCAGTTCTCCCAAATTGATCTATAGATTCACTACGATCTCAGTCAAAATCCTAGTAGATATTTTTGTGAAATTGAGAAGGTTATTTTAAAGTTCCCATGGAAATGCAAGTTACTCAGAATAGCCAAAATAATTTTGAAAACAGCAAAATTAGAGGACTTACTCTAGTTGATTTCAGGAGGTATTATAAAGCCACAGTACTCAAGACAGTGTGGTATTGGCATAAAGATAGACAAATGGAACAGAAGAGATAGTCCAGAAATAGAGGCACGTATGTATGTTCAATTGATTTTTGACAAATGTGCAAAGGCAATTTGGTGGAGAAAGTATGGTCTTTCAACAACAATTGTGTTAGAACAATTGGATATCCACAAGCAAAAAAAAAACCCAACAACTTTTAACTTTGATTCATACCTTTCACCATATGAAAATTTAACTCAAAATGGATCATAGACCTAAATGTAGAACCTAAAACTATAAAACTTCTAGGAAAAAAAATTTTTTTAAATAGAAGAAAATTATTGAGACCTTGGGTTAAGCAAAGATTTCTTTGATAGAGTACAAAAAATGTGTGATCCATAAAAGAAAAATTGGATAATTTGGATGTTATCAAAATTCAAAACTTTTAGTCTTTGAAAGACAGTGTTAAGAGAAGGAAAACACAAGCCACAGGCTTGGGGAAAATATTTGCAAGTCATGTATCTGAGAATGGACTTGTATATAGAATGTATAAAGTACCCTTATAAACTCAGTGATAAGAAGACAAACAACCCAATGAATAAAATGGGCAAAAGATTTGAACAGACATTTCAACAAAGAAGATACATTGGTGGCAAATAAGCGCATGAAAAAATGTTAAATATCATAAGTCACTAATGAAATGCAAATTAGAACCTCAGTGAGATGCAAATACCCACTCATTAGAATGGCTAACATTTAAAGACCAAATATAACGAGTGATGGCAAAGATGTAGAGCAGCTGAGACACTCATACACTGCTTTTGGGAATGGGAAATGGTACAACCACTTTGGAAAATATTTCTGCAGTTTCTTTAAAAGTTAAACATGCACCTACCATATAACCCTACCAGACCTACCACCTGCCAGACATACCACTCCAAGGTATCTACCTGAGTGACAAAAACATATGTCCACTCAAAGAGTTGTAACAAATGTTAATAGTAACTTTATTTGTAATAGCCAAAAACTGGAAAAAATCTAAATGACCATTAACAAGTGAATGAATAAATAAATTGTGCATACATAAAACTGGAATATTACTCAGCAATAAAAATGAACGATTGATACATGCTACAGCATGGATGAATCTTAAATAATTATGCTTAATGAAAGAAGCTAGACAAAAAGAGTACATGCTATTTGATCCTATTTATATAAAATTCAAACTAATCTATAGTGTCAGAAAGCAGATCAATGTTTGGGGATTGGGATGTGGGGAGGGATGGAAAGAAAGGTTTACAGGGGAATGAGGAAACTTTTGGGGGAAGTGAATATATTCACTATCTTCACTGTGATGATGATTTCACAGTATATACATATGTAAAAACTTATATAAAATATTTAAATATGTGCATTTAATTGTACGTCAATTATACCTCAATAAAGCTAAAAACAATTGATTTTAAAAAGATATACTTTAGGGGCTTCCCTGGTGGCGCAGTGGTTGAGAGTCCGCCTGCCGACGCAGGGGACACGGGTTTGTGCCCCGGGCCGGGAGGATCCCACATGCCATGGAGCGGCTGGGCCCGTGAGCCATGGGTGCTGAGCCTGCGCGTCCGGAGCCTGTGCTCCACAACAGGAGAGGCCACAACAGTGAGAGGCCCGCGTACCGCCAAAAAAAAAATGATAATAATAATAAATAAATAAATAAATAAAGAGATATACTTAAAAAAAAAACAAAACAAAGTCCCACAGGCTGACTGCTTGTAACAGAAACTTATAAATTTGTATCAGTTCTCACTTATCTTAGCTTTCCAAACTCAGACAAACTTTTATGAATACACTACTCAACTTTATCGATGGATTCTCTCACTCCAGCAATTCTGCCTCTGTGAATGGGCTTTCCCTATTTACTTTTTTTCTCTGTCCCTATGAACCTAGAATCATTTAAGAAGTTTCTGGGAGTGTTTTTTCATTTAACTTTGGAATAACATCAGAAAAATCAAGTGAATTACTATACAGGATAGAGGTAGGCATAAATTATAGCATCTTTTAATTTTCAATGATAATATCAGAAAAGCAAGTGAAAACTGGTTTAAATGCTGCAGATAAAATGACTAGAGATGCATAAATTGGATGACTCCTTTTATGAACACAATTTTAATATAAGACCCCATTCTTACTCTTAGAAGCTCACTCTCATTTGGTCTATTTTAATCCTCTTAATTTATTTTAAAGCTGACATCATATCTACTCTGCTCTGAGTATTATAATGGCTTTTGGCCAAAAGTAATACAATCTTGATGTGATCAGAACGTCAGAAAACTGTTCTAATAAAGAAAGTGGTTGAACAGCAGAGCGGTCAGAGGGCTTGTTGACAGATTCCTTTCTTGCCCCAAGTTTTGAGGATTCTGTGCCCTCACACTACATGGGCTCTTAACCTGGAATCTGAAAATGCAGACAAAATTGTGTGTATACGTGAGTTTTTCTGGTGAGAAGTTTCAAACTTTTCATCACTTTGTTCCCTTCATTTGTAAGCCATGCCCAGTTCATACTCTCTTCCAAATTTAAATAATTCACCAGTTTATCCTTTTATGAATATAAGGAAAGAGAGGGAGAGAGAGTGGGGGAAGGGGTGTGGGCTTCCTATTTGAAGACACAGCAGCTGTGGCACTTGAAATCAGCACACCTGGGTCTGGTTCTGATTCAGCCATGTACTGTTTGTGTGTGACTTTAGTCAAGTGTCTTTCCCATCTCTTGGCCTGTTTCACTATCCCTTCAAATTAAGAGTTTGGATTATATGGATGCTAAGACCTCTCCCTTCGAGTTCCAGGTTCCTAGGATTCTATGTACTAAGGAAGGATTTAATCTTGATTTTACTTTCCTTTTACCGAGGTCTTTTGTGTTTCCCTCTTCTCTGCCAAAGCTCTGCATCAGGATGATATATTCCTCCAGTTATACTGGCTTCTAGCCTTGGTCAGTACCATTGTTCTGCATGGCAAAGACAAAGTTTAATAATGACAAGGGCTGCTATCTTTCTCCCTGAGGCTGCAGGATCTAGGGCGTCTTCTCTCCTTCACATCCTCTGACAGAGAGTAAAACTTGGATTCCATGCTTGCATATCCCACAGTCATATCCCAACTCCCTGTACTTGATCAATTAATTTAGCAAGTTGTGGTCACTCTTGTCATAGGACATCAGGTCAGTAAGAGCCCTTAGAAATCACATAGTCTATCACCCTCCCCACTATCATCCCTTTGTTTTCCACCTATGCATGAGGATAGGAGGAGGGAAGGGACTTGCACATGGAGTCCACAGATCAGGATTAAAACCAAGGGGGCTCTGACTCCATGTTCAGTGCTATTTCCACAGCACTTTGTTGTCAGTCATATTGCTTGGCATAATGCCTTATCTGACTATTCATTCTTTTTTTTTTCATTAAAAACAATCACAAACCCCTATTATGTGCCAAACGCTGTGCTTGGTGCTAGGGAAAATGCTGACAGGAGTAAGCCATCTCTCTCCTAAGGTGCTCCCAGACTGTAGACTAAGGGTTGTTTCTTGTAGTACCCATTTGGGCTTAGTGCAACAGAACAAGCTGATTATCATCATTACCATTATCCCCACCTCCAGGCACCCGCCCACCTGCACTTAGCTAACTAAGGTCTAAAATGCTTTGAGGGCTTCCCTGGTGGCACAGTGGTTGAGGGTCCGCCTGCTGATGCAGGGGACACGGGTTCGTGCCCCGGTCCGGGAAGATCCCACATGCCGCGGAGCGGCTGGGCCTGTGAGCCATGGCCGCTGAGCCTGCGCGTCCGGAGCCTGTGCTCCGCCATGGGAGAGGCCACAACAGTGAGAGGCCCGCGTACCGCAAAAAATAATAATAATAATAAAAATAAAAAATAAAATGTCATTGCCAAACCCAAGGTCATCTAGATTTTCTCCAAAGTTGTAGGGATATTTAAAAAAATAAAATAAAATAAAATGCTTTGAAACAGTGGCAACATATAGCATTTAACACCATTTCATTGATTCACATGAATGCACAAGCATTCAGTGAGCACCTGCTATTCAATCTTAGCAAAGATGGAATTAATCATCAAAAGAGAAAGCTCAGGTTCCTACTGGGCGGTTCTGTGCATGTTCGCTATGAAAGGTAATCCTGTATTAACCACGAACATCCCTTGTAATGGTCACCTTCATATTTCATTTTATTTTCACAACTGTGTAAACTAGGAGGACAAGAATTATTATTACTATTTTTTAGTGAGGCTCAAAGTGCCTAGGACATGCTAGAGCTGAAGCTCCTGATTTCTACTGCCTTATAACTCTATTCTTTTCTTTTTTGATGAGACTCCCACTTATAACAGTTTGTTTTCTCCTAGAAAAGAGGAAATGTGAAAAACAATGCATTAACTAAGAAACATAGTTTTCTGCAAAAAAGTCTTCCAGAAAAGCAACTGCACCTTGGGGAGAAGGTTCCAAGGAGAGAGTGAAACACAAAGGAATGGGTACATATAAGGAGGACCAAGGTCAGGAGGTAAAGGAAGTAGGAGACACCTGGAAAAGTCCCCAGTTTGTGGTGTGCATCAGGCCAAGGTCTGGCAGAAATAAAAGGAGGGGCAAGCAAGTGCCTGAGAGCCAGTGGGAGTGCAAGCTCTAGAAAGGAAGTAAAGGTGGGAAGAAGCAAGGGTCATGAGCCTTGGTCAGCAAACTGTCCTGCCTGGCAAGGGAGAAAAGGGAGGGAGGAGCAGGTGAGTCAGCAAGAGTTGGACAGAGGAGTTATATCTTCTAGGACTTTAACTTACACAGATTCAAATATGTCTCCTGGCAAAAGACATGGGACAGGGGAGAGGGAAAGGTGATTGATGCTGCCTGTCGATGAATGTATAGCTCAGGTGCATGTGCAGCAGAGACATTATCCAGATATAGTCTCAGTTGGTCTCAACTCCTAAGAACCTCTAATCTTGGGAGAAACTGTCTGAGTATGATTTCAGTGGTTAAAGATGGGCGATTTGCAACCAGAATGGCTGTGGCTCCTGAATGCCAGCCAAAGACATGTGGTGCTCTACTGGACACAGTGATCTCTTCCAGTGCTCAGGGGCCAACTGGTGGTGATGGAGTTACTGATGCATGGTACGCCTGAACACTCTACTTGATGGTAACAGTTGGAGTGAGCGTTTTAAAACCAAAATCCCATAAGAGTCGGAGCTCTCTGCAGTGGCTAATTTGGTGGATTTGGGGGCCAGACTTTGCAGCCTGGCTCTTCCACATAGTACTAGCTATGTAGCCTTGCCTAGCCTCTCCTGCCTTACTTTCCTTTTTTGAACAATGGGGATGGTAAGGGTATACCCATTTGCAGGAGTAATGCTGTGAGAATTAAATGTGTTAATATCTGTAAAGTTTATAGCGAAGTCTGACAGAGTGAAGTCTACGTGTGTTTGTTATCATGGTTCTGTCACTCCTCCACTCAAAACACTGTAGTGGTTTTACAAATTTGCCCCTCAGAGTAAACGCCAAAATTCTTACAATGGCCTTGGAAGGCCCTATGTGATCTGGCCCCCCTCACCCCTCTGCCCTCACTTCCTACTACTCCCTCCTTCGCTCACTCAGTTCCAGTCACGTTGGCCTCCTTGCTTTTCCTCCAATGTTCCAAGCATGCTCTTGCCTCAGGGTCTTGTCACTGGCTGGTCGCTCTGCCTGGATCTTCAGTGTGAACTCTCTCACCTCCTTCAAGTTCCTGTTCCAAAGTCAGTCACTCAGTGAGGCTTGCGCTGATGATCTGGTTAAAAGGTGCAGCCCTTACCCCCAGCACTCCTAATTCACCTTATTCTGCTCTCTGTTCTTTTTTTTTTTTTGTGGTACGCGGGCCTCTCACTGTTGTAGCCTCTCCCGTTGCGGAGCACAGGCTCCGGACGCACAGGCTCAGTGGCCATGGCTCAGGGGCCCAGCCGCTCCATGGCATGTGGGATCTTCCTGGACCGGGGCACGAACCCGTGTCCCTTGCATCGGCAGGCGGACTCTCAACCACTGTGCCACCAGGGAAGCCCTTCTCTGTTCTTTTTTTTTAACAGCACGTATTACATTCTAACATGCTAAGTAATCTAAATATTATATTTATTATTTATTCTCTATCTCCTCCTCCTGGAAAGGAGGCTCCTTAGGGCAAGAACCTTTATTTTGTTCATTGTTGGATCTCAAGCATCCAGAACAGTAAGTACCTAGCACAAAGCAGGTGCTCAATAAAAATTTGTTGAATGAATGAATTAATGAATTGTGGTTTAAGGATTTTCAAGGGTAGTTTGAGTATACTTTGTTTTCAGTCTCTGTGTGGCCTTGTTTTCTCCTTTTAGGTCTTCAGATGCACAGAATCAAATTGACCATACTCCATAGTTCAAGGCACACCAGTGTCATCAAATGGTGTGAGGTCTCCTTTTGTTTCATTTTCTTTTATTTTTTCCATTTCATTTCCTATCCCCTCTCCAATTTTTCTTCTTAGCCAACTCCTGTGTATTTAGCGGATGTCCTTCCAATCTAACGTCCATATCTGTGTTTAGATGTGTGCATATGTTTGAAAAAATCATAGCATTGTTGTGTGTGTTTAATTTAATGAAATGACATTATAAATATCCATTCCTTTCTTGCCCTTTTCATGAAGCATTATGTTTTGAAGTCTAGCCTTTTGGCTGCACATAAACTTCATAATTCCCTATTTGTAACTGTTGCATACTACTCCACTTACCTAATGATGGACATTGAGGATACTCCCATCCTTTGTCCTTGCTCCCCAAAATACCACTTCAGTTAATACTCTCTTATGTGTTTCCTTTTGGATCTTAGTGAGAATTTCTTTTGGTGTATAATCCCAGGCATGGGGTTGCCTATCATAGTCTTTGCCCATTTCCCTAGTGGAATTCTTGTCTTTTACTTACTGCTTGGAAGAGATTTCTTTTTCATTCTAGATATTGATCCTTTGCTTTTAGACACTGAAAGTATCTTTCTTACCCTCTTCTTAATTTTTTCTATGATGTCCACTGTTGAAAATAAATCTTTAATTTTGGTATGGACAAATTCCATTGCTTTTTCACCTTACTGTTCATGCTTCTGGAGAATTATTTAAGAAATCTCCTATGGTGAGGCCTCAAAGATATTCTCCTTAGTTTGCTTTTTTAATCTTTATAGTTTTACTTTTCACCTTTATTTCTTTAATTTGTATGAAGTTTATTTTTGTCCATGGTGTAAAAAGGCATACAAATTCCTATTTCTCCATGCAGTAAGTCAATTTTACCAGTAATGTTTACTACATGATCTATTTTCCCCACATGAATCATATACCAAGATCCCATATATACATGGATATGTTTCTGGACTATTTTGTTCCATTGGATTAATTTTTAAGACCTGCGCCACTAGTGCACCATTTTTATTACTAGGGTCTTGCAATAATTCTTTTTTCCCCCAGTTTCATTGAGAAATAATTGACATACAACACTGTATAAGTTTAAGGTGTACAACATAATGATTTGGCTTACATACATCATGAAATAATTACCACAATAAGTGTAGTGAACATCCATCATCTCACATAGATACACAATTAAGGAAATAGAAAAAAACTTTTTCCTTGTGATGAGAAGTCTTCAGATTTACTCTCCTAACAGCTTTCATATATAAGAGACAGCAGTGTTCATTATATTCATCATGTTGTGCAATACATCGTATAACTTATTTATCTTTAACTTGGAGTTTGTCCCTTTTGATTGCTTTCATCCAATTCCCCCTCCCCCTAACCTCCACCTCTGGTAACCACAAATCTGATTTCTTTTTCTATGACCTTGTTTGTTTGTTTTCAAAGTATAACTGACATACAACACTATGTTAGTTCCTGGCATACAACATACTGATTTGCTATTTCTATATATTTCAAAATGATCACCACAATTAGTCTAGTGACCATCTGTCACCATACAAAGATATTACACAGTTATTGACTATGTTCCCCACACTGTACATTTTGTACCCATGAGTCATTTATTTTGTAACTCGATGTTTTTACCTCTTAATTTCCCTGATATATTTCTTTCATTCCTCCACCCCCTCCCCTCTGGTAACTACTTGCTTGTTCTCTGTATCTATGACTCTATGGTTATGTTTGTTCTGTTCATTTGTTTGTTTTTTAGACTCCACATATAAGTGATATCATATGTTATTTGTCTTTCTCTGTCTGACTTATTTCACTCAGTATAATACCTTCTACGATCATCTGTGTTGCTGCAAATGGCAAGATTCTATTCTTTTTATGGCTGAGTAATATTCCACTGTGTATATACAACACCTTCTTTATCCATTCATCTTTTGATGGACACTTAGGTTGCGTCCATACCTTGGCTATTGTAAATAATACTGTTATGATCATAAGGGTGCATATAACTTTTCTAATTAGTGTTTTGTTTTCTTCAGATGCAACTGGCTTTCAAAATAGGCAGATTGCCTCCGAGTGCCAATTTGCATTCCACCTTTCATTGATACCCACCATTTTCAGCAAATTTTCTGGGATAGAGTGATGGGAGTACCTTTACAGCAATTTTGTATAGGAAATATTCCCAATCTCAAGCCATGCCAGTTTGGTTACTTTCTCAGCAGATTCCAGCGAACAAACTACTTTCTCTGCATGCAACCAGTGGTTGTAAGTCAGTCCTGCTATTGGTATCGTTACCTCCAAAGTACAGAATTAAGGCTTTTTTTTCTTCAACCATCCCCCTTCTAACGTGTAACAGCTGCTGTTCCATCTTATTTGAACATCTTGTATAAGTACATGATGAAGCATTTTCCAAATTCTATATGACATACAAGTAGAATGGTCCATTACCTTTCTTCTCAGGGTCTGCAGTTCTGATATGTTACTTGTGGAACTTTCTAAACATCTGAACCATCATGTGAGAAAATTACTATTTTCCCACCATGAACAAATTAAGTGTAAACCTAGTAACCTTGGAATTTTTTCCTTTAAATCCATTTAGGTCATGAGTCTTTCAAGGAAAAGTCCTATTTGAGAATTCTTCATATCTACTGAATATTGTAAATTTAATGAAAAGCAGACTGTAAATTTAAATAACTAGTATATGCCAAATCTCGCAAGATTAGAATCATACCCTGATTGTTATTACTCCTTCTTGTGGGATTATGCCTAGGATCTGAACAACAGAGGAAGCCTCAGAGGCAAACACTTTTAAGGAAGCAAAGAAGTTTACTTGCAGAAAAGTTTTGCAAGACAGTCAAGGCTCTAAAAGGAGTGGACAGATGTTTAAAGGCGGGTATAAACAGAAACTACAAGATTAACAAGGTAGTTACTGAGTTTACACTTGATTTATGGTGGAAAATAATAATTTTCTCACATGATTAGCATTTTTAAACAATTGTAGCATATCTTTTTTTTTTTTTTTTTTTTTTTTTGCTGTAGTCGGGCCTCTCACTGTTGTGGCCTCTCCCGTTGCAGAGCACAGGCCCCGGACGCGCAGGCTCAGCGGCCATGGCTCACGGGCCCAGCCGCTCTGCGGCATGTGGGATCCTGCCGGACTGGGGCACGAACCCGCGTCCCCTGCATTGGCAGGTGGATTCTCAACCACTGCGCCACCAGGGAAGCCCTGTAGCATATCTTTAGGTATTGGCATTCATTATAAAAGGAAGAGAAAATTATTTTTGTCAGTAACTGACAAGAAAGGCTTAAGGATTGACTTATTTTGGTGTGGGGGGGTTATAATTAGATAGGGTGACCCTGTTAGTTTATCTTTTGGTGTAAAATGTTTCCTCCCCCTCCCAACTGGAATGTAAGGTCTATACTTATAATGACTCAGTACTAGGTAGCATTTCTGCATCCACATGACCAATAGGAATTCCAGAAAGGAAGAACATAAAATAAATGGATGGGAAGAAATTACCCAAATAATAATATAAGAAAACTTCCCTGAGAGGAAGAAAAATATAAGCCTTAAGGTTGAAAGAGCCTATCAGGTAACCAGCATAGTAAATGAAAATTTAAAAAACCATCAAAGTAGATTAAGATAAAATTCTAAAACACCAGTCATAAAGAGTAGATCCTAAATGTATCCAAAAAGGGGAAAAAAACAGGTTACATTCAGAGAAACAAGTTTTAAAAAAAACTGAGGGAAAATAATTTTTGACCTAGAATTCCAAGCCTTGAAAATTATCAATCAAATGTGAGAGTAGAATTACAAATTAAATAAAACAATTAAATTTATTAAATTAATTAAATCCCCATGCACCTTTTCTTAGTACGTTCCTTGAGTATGTGTGTAAAAGTTAGGTATAAATCAAGTTAATTCAACAGAGGAGGTCAATGAAAGGAAGTCCTGGGATGACTGTTCAGTGATAGGTCTAGAGAGAAATTAAGTTCTCATGAATGCAGGAGGATAGAGGCTTCAGAAGGGAGCATCTGGTAATAAAGCAGATTCCAGAGATTTACTGGGCTCCTTAAGAATATGGATCATTCTAAGAAGGAGATAAAGCCAAACAAAGAAAGAGAAAAAGATATGTAAATAGAGCCTCCAGGAAAGCAAAAAAAAAAAAAAAGAGTTGTACTGAGAAAAGAATATAATAGTACATTACTGAGCTGTGCAGTAATATTTAATAGCTATAATAATGCAGATATTGTGTATTGATTTTCAACTTTTCTAACCAACTATAGTCAAAACACTTATAGAACAGAAGGTTAAATGTTATTAACCTTGACAATAGAAAAATACAAGTACAGAAGCAGCGATGGGTAGGTAGAAAAAAGGAAGGAGAAATGTAGGGAAGAGTAAGAGTGTTATATCTTAATTTTACATGGAGAGTCAAGGGATTTTACTGATAGCTCAAGAAACAAGAAATGAAAGTGTAAGTACAGGAATTCCTCATTATCTGAATCTAATCCATTCCTGAGAACATGTCAGAAAGTAAATATTCAGATAGCAGCAGAGTTTCTCCATTATTTAAATGGAAAAGAACACTGCATTCACAGCCCATTCAAAAACCCTAAAACATTTCCCTAAATATTACTAAAACACTCTGAAACACCTATAAAACAATCCACCAAAGATTTCTGCATGATATAAAGCATTTTAAACACCAAATACCTAATTATTTAACAGTTATGGGACTCATTAGTGGGTATGCTTGTGAGCAGTAGGCAACAACACTGTAGCATATTGGATATGAACTTGATTTTCCCTGTGTCTTTCAATGATGTTTACTGTATGTAAATAATATAATGACACAGTACAGATAAGATCTAAATCAGACCAGGTTTGGTTAGTCTAGGAACCTGACAGAAGTAAGCACCAGGACCCATTAAGGGCTAGACCCTTAGGGTAAGTGTAGGGCGGACAGCTATAATTCCTAGCATATTTAAAGAAGGCTCTAACCTCTCTCTCATTGGAGTAGTTCATGACCTAAACATTTTGGCTGGCATTGTATGGGGATTCATTAGAGCAGGTTTCCACTTCAGAGACTGAATTTTGGATAAACATTTTTACATGGAGTTATGGCCAGTCATTGGGTAGTGAGAGCTCAGCTAGCAAGGTAAAGACAACCCATAAAGCAAGTAAAAATGGTCTACTATAGCTGTGTGGGGTAGGGAGGGAAGAGCGCATGTGTGGGTGATGTCACTGAGCTAAAGCCTCACTTCCCACATCTGTCAATAAATACCATCAAAAATGATAAAGCACCAAACAGCAGTAGTAGCAAATGATTTAGAGATGTGGTACAAGTCCTCAGAAGATAAAAATTAGAATCAGGTAGAAGAATTCAAAGGGATCCTTCTGCGAAACAGGACTAGGGTCATGTAGGGGACTATTGCTTTGCATTATTAATTCTTTATGTTGTTTGACTTTTAAAAGCCCAGTGCACATATTTTTGCTAAAAATAAATTTGAATTTTTCTTTTTTTTTTTTGCCTTACGCAAGCCTCTCACTGCTGTGGCCTCTCCCACTGCAGAGCACAGGCTCCGGACGCGCAGGCTCAGTGGCCATGGCTCACGGGGCCAGCTGCTCCACGGCATGTGGGATCTTCCCGGACCGGGGCACGGACCCATGTCCCTTGCATCGCAGGCGGACTCTCAACCACTGCGCCACCAGGGAAGCCCTGAATATTTTTTTTCTTAAGGAGGCAAATCTGGCCAAGTCATGCCATAACTAAAATATCCTTCAAAATTGCTTTCATCCTGCCTCATTCACTTGTCTTTCTGTGTGTGTGTAGCTGTTTTATGACCATCTGTATTACGTTTTTTTTTTTTTTGTGGTACGCGGGCCTCTCACTGTTGTGGCCTCTCCCATTGCAGAGCACAGGCTCTGGGCGCGCAGGCTCAGCGGCCATGGCTCACGGGCCCAGCCGCTCCGCGGCATGTCGGATCTTCCCAGGCTGGGGCACGAACCCGTGTCTCCTACATCAGCAGGTGGACTCTCAACCACTGCGCCACCAGGGAAGCCCTGTATTACGTGTTTATAAACACCTCTGATGTGCTTTTCAGAATGGCTATCATATCCATTCCCTTAAATAAAAATGTTCACAATGTAATGAATATTACTCTTATAAAAATTTCGTTACGTGTTTTTATTTTTTTATTTATTTTTAATTGATATATAAGTGACATATAACATTGTGTAAGTTTCAGGTGTACAATGTGTTCATGTGATACATTTATATATTGCAATATGATTACCACCGTGTCTTGAGCTAACACCTCTATTACATCACATAATTATTATTTCTTTCATGTGCTGAGAACTTTTAAGATCTAGTCTCAGCAATTTTGAAGTGTATAATAAAATATTGTTGTCTATAATCACTGTGCTCTGCATTAGATCTCCAGAACATATTCATCTTCTAGTTGCAACTTTTTACCATTTAACAATACCTCCTGAACTTCCCATTCTACTACCATTCTACTCTCTGTTTCTATGATTTATGCTCATAGATATGATACAATATTTGTCTTTGTCTGGCTTATTTCACTAAACATACTGCTCTCAAGGACCATCCATGTTGTTGCAAATGGCAGGATTTCCTTCATTCTCATGGCTGAATAAAATTCCATTGTACACATATGCCACATCTTCTTTATTCATTCATCCATTGGTAGACACAGAGGTTTCATAGTCATGTTATGGTTTGAGCAGTACTTTACTAGAAGGGATGTCCCTCAACTTATCAAAGGCTAATCAATACACCTCTTTTTGAATCCAATCCCTTCTCATTTTCTCTTTTTTTTAAAAATTGGGGGTATAGTTGTTTTACAATGTTGTGTTAGTTTCTACTGTACAGAGAAGTGAAGTAGAGCTCCCTGTGCTATACAGCAGGTTCTCATTAGTTATCTATTTTATACATATTAATGCATATATGTCAATGCCAATCTCCCAATTCATCCCACCCCCTCTTTTCCCCCTTGGTGTCCATACATTTGTTCTCTATGTCTGTGTTTCTATTTCTGCCTTGCTAAGCGACCTTGCTGCATTGGTTATGCCCTCTCACCTCGTGAATCTTTAACATCTCCCTTTCCAACTAGATCACTCCCCTCAGGATTCAAATATTCTCTGTCTCACATCTTAAAACTTCCTCTTCCTTTAATCCACACCTCCCTCCAGCTATTGTCCTATCTTTCTTTTCCCCTTTCCCCTTTACATTTTAAAAAAGGTAGTCTACACACCTCTCTCCACCTATTCCCAAATGTCTTCTCTTCTGCCACTGTGAAATCTGCTTTTGCTAAGGTTAGTAAAGACCTCCCAGTTACCACATGCAATGGACACTCTCAAGTCTTACTCTCACTGGACTTCTATCTCCAAGCTCAGCTTCTAATAGGACCAGCGGTTCCTTTTCTAGCAGGGGACTGACAGCAGCCTATACATCCCAAGACCTTCCAGTGCTGGTTATTGGCATTTCCAAACAATGTCTAGAATAGTTGACACCTCAAATCCTGACTGCCAGGCACCAAGCAGCTTATTCTTTCCTCCGATGAACAGGACAAAAAGGGAGACCTGCAGTGTGGATGCGTCCCTCTACTATAATTCAGAGTCATTTTCTGGGTCCAGTGGCATCCTGATCACAGCACATCTCTCTTTGAGAATATGGGAAGAACAGGGTGTTATAAACTTCAGGGTGTTTGGTGTCTTCCCCAAATTCATATGTTAAAGTTCTAACCCTCTGTACTTCAGAATGTGACTGTATTTGGTGATAGGGTCTTTACAGAGGTAATTAACATAAAATAATGTCATTGGAGTGGACCCTAATCCAATCTGACTGTTACCCGTATAAGAAGAGATGATTAGGATGCAGACACACACAGAGGGAAGATCATGTGATGACACAGGGAGAAGATGGCCATCTATAAGCCGAGGAGACAGGCCTCAGAAGAAACCAACCCTGCTGACACTATTTATTTTTATTTTTATTTTTTGCGGTATGCGAGCCTCTCACCATTGTGGCCTCTCCCGTTGCGGAGCACAGGCTCCGGACGCGCAGGCTCAGCGGCCATGGCTCACGGGCCCAGCCACTCCACGGCATGTGGGATCTTCCCGGACTGGGGCACGAACCCGTGTCCCCTGCATCGGCAGGCAGACTCTCAACCACTGCGCCACCAGGGAAGCCCCCCTGCTGACACTTTGATCTTGGACTTTTCCAGCCTCCAGAATTGTGAGAGAATAAGTTTCTGTTGTTTAAGCCACCTAGTCTGTGGTACTTTGCTAGGGCAGTAAACTCATACACGGGGAAACTGTATTTTCTCTTCTTGTGCTACTCCTTGGTTACTTAAGTTCTCCTTTAAAGCCTGTTTATGAACTCAGTGGTACTCAGCCTTGAGCATATATCAGTTCCTTGGAGGGTTGGTTAAAATACAGATAGCAGGGCCCCACCCCAGACTTTGTGATTCATCAGGAGCCTGAGAATTTGCATTTGTAACAAAATTCCAGGGGATGCTGATGCTACTGGTCCAGGGATCACATGTGTAATTTTGTGGGATTGGTTAAGCCTTGGTGCACACATAGATAATAACCCATGTGTGACTTACCTGGCTTGATAGTGATGGCCACAAAGGAACATACCTGGCATGACAAGTAGTTAAGGAGAACATGATAACCAAAAATGGCACCTTGAGTCCCGTCCCAAACTTTGTTGGTAGTATTACGAGCAGAAGCCATTAGCAACTGCCATGCTTGGAGGTGAGTGGTCAGGGAGTAGGGGTGGTGGACATACCCTAAGGTGACCTTCAATGAGTCATATCTTTGTATAATCCCTTCCCCTAGAGTGTGGGCAGTACCTGAAACCTGCTTCTAAACAATAGAATATGGCAAAGATAATAAGATGTAACTTGTATGATTATGTTATGATATTTAAGACTACATTCTAGCAGACTGGAGAGATTCTACTGCTGGCTTTGAAGAAGCAAACTGCTATGTTGTGACTGCCTCAGCCTCTAGGACCTGAGGGAAGCCTAGAGTTAAGAGTCAGCAAAAATCAGGGCCCTAAGTCATACAGCATAAAGAAATGAATTCCACTAGTGACGACAGGAGCTTGGAAGCGGACCCTAAACTCCAAATGGGAAGGCAGCCTGACTGACCCCTTTGCTGCAGCCTTGTGAGAGCCTCAGCAGGGGACCCAACTGAGCTGTGCCGAGACCCCTGACCGGTGGAAACTGAGCTAATAAACATCTGCTGTTTACAATAGCTAAATTTGTGGTAATTTGTTATGCAACAATATACAACTAATACAGGGCAAGAGTGGGTGGGAAGAGGATAGAGGATAAATATAGCCAGTTGCTGTCCAACAAATAGGCTAGTAACACTGCCATAAATGATTGTGTTGTTTCCAGACCTGAGGCAAACAGAACTAGAACAAAAAATCTTAAAATTTGTATGGAGACACAAAAGACCTGAATAACCAAAGTAATCTTGAGAAAGAAAAACGGAGCTGGAGGAATCAGGTTCCGTGAATTCAGACTATACTACAAAGCTACAGTAAACAAGACAGTATGGTACTGGCACAAAAACAGAAATATAGATCAATGGAACACGATAGAAAGCCCAGAGATAAACCCACGCACATATGGTCAACTTATCTTTCATAAAGGAGGCAAGAATATACAGTGGAGAAAAGACAGGCTCTTCAATAAGTGGTGCTGGGAAAACTGGACAGCTACATGTAAAAGAATGAAATTAGAACACTCCCTAACACCATACACAAAAATAAACTCAAAATGGATTAAAGACCTAAATGTAAGGCCAGGCACTATCAAACTTTTAGAGGAAAACATAGGCAGAACACTCTATGACATAAATCACAGCAAGATCCTTTTTGACCCACCTCCTAGAGAAATGGAAATAAAAACAAAAATAAACAAATGGGACCTAATGAAACTGAAAAGCTTTTGCACAGCAAAGGAAACCATAAACAAGACCAAAAGACAACCTTCAGAATGGGAGAAAATATTTGCAAATGAAGTCACTGACAAAGGATTAACCTCCAAAATTTACAAGTAGCTCATGCAGCTCAATATCAAAAAAACAAACAACCCAATCCAAAAATGGGCAGAAGACTTAAATAGACGTTTCTCCAAAGAAGATATACAGATTGCCAACAAACACATGAAAGAATGCTCAACATCATTAATCATTAGAGAAACACAAATCAAAATTACAATGAGATATCATCTCACACCGGTCAGAATGGCCATCATCAAAAAATCTAGAAACAATAAATGCTGGAGAGGGTGTGGAGAAAAGGGAACACTCTTGCACTGTTGGTGGGAATGTAAATTGATACAGCTACTATGGAGAACAGTATGGAGGTTCCTCAAAAAACTAAAAATAGAACTACCATATGACCCAGCAATCCCACTACTAGGCATATACCCTGAGAAAACCATAATTCAAAAAGAGACATGTACCAAAATGTTCATTGCAGCTCTATGTACAATAACCAGGATATGGAAGCAACCTAAGTGCCCATCAACAGATGAATGGATAAAGAAGATGTGGCACATGTATACAATGGAATGTTACTCAGCCATAAAAAGAAAGGAAATTGAGTTATTTGTAGTGAGGTGGATGGACCTAGAGTCTGTCATACAGAGTGAAGTAAGTCAGAAAGAGAAAAACAAATACTGTATGCTAACACACATATATGGAATCTAAAAAAAAAAAAAAAAAAAACAGGTCCTGAAGAACCTATGGGCAAGACGGGAATAAAGACACAGACCTACTAGAGAATGGACTTGAGGATATGGGGAGGGGGAAGGGTAAGCTGTGACAAAGTGAGAGAGTGGCATGGACATATATACACTACCAAACATAAAATAGATAGCTAGTGGGAAGCAACCACATAGCACAGGGAGATCAGCTCGGTGCTTTGTGACCACCTAGAGGGGTGGGATAGGGAGGGTGGGAGGGAGGGAGGCGCAAGAGGGCAGAGATATGGGAACATATGTATATGTATAACTGATTCACTTTGTTATAAATCAGAAAGTAACACACCATTGTAAAGCAATGATGCTCCAATAAAGATGTTAAAAAAAGAAACCAAACAACAACAACAACAACAACAAACTTAAGCAGAATTTCTCCTACACACATCATAGTCAAACTGCTTAAAACCAAAGGCAAAGGCAAAAATCTGAAAAGCAGTCAGAAGGAAAAAAAAGACACACCCTCTTCGAAGGAAAAAAGTATAAGATTGATATTGATATTTGTCAAAGAAACAATAGAAGCCAGAAACAAACAAAATGACATCTTAAAAGTAATGAAGTCAAATAGGTGCCAATCTGGAACTCTCTATTCATGAAGTTATCTTTTGCAAATGAAGGCAAAAGAGAGACATTTTAAAATAAAAAATACATGAGAGAAATTCATTACTAGGAGACTTGCACTAAAGGAAATACCTTAAAGGGTGGTCTTCAGGCAGCAGGAACATTATCTCAGGTGGAAGCTGGTAGATGCAAGGAAGAAGAACAATGTAATTATTACTATATGGAAAAACATAAATAAATATTGATTATGTTAAACAAAAATGACAAAGCCATATAAATATAAATATTATACATTATAAATAGCACAAGTGGCAGGCGTGGGTAAAAGAATAAAGGTGTTTTTAGTGACCAGCTAGAAAAGTGGGATAGGGAGGGTGGGAGGGAGGGAGATGCAAGAGGGAAGAGATATGGGGATATATGTATATGTATAACTGATTCACTTTGTTATAAAGCAGAAACAAACGCACCATTGGAAAGCAATTATACTCCAATAAAAATGTTAAGAAAAATAAACAAAAGTGTTTTAAGATCCTTGCATGGTCCTGTACTAATTTATATTACACTCTGAAAATTCAACCATGCATTTTGCAATCCCTAAACTAACCACTAAAATGAATAAGCAGATAAAAAAATAAGTATATAGAACATGAGAACATGATTAACACACTTGATCTTATTGACAATTATAAAACACTGCATTTAACAATGGCAGAATATACTTTTTTTAAGTGTACATGGAATATTTACCAAAATTGACCATATATTGGGCCATAAAGCAAGTTTCAAAGGACTGAAATCATGCAGAGTAAATTGTCTGACCATAGTAGAATTAAGCTAGAAATCAATAAACAAAAAGGTGACTAGAAAATCCCCATAGGTTTGTATCTTAAGGAACACATTTCTAAATAACCAAGGGGTCAAAAACAGAATCACAGTGGAAATTAGCAAATACTTAAAACTGAAAGATAAACAATATAAGAACATACTGCAAAGGAAGAGGCAAACTGTCATTATATGTTTCTAATTATAAAATCCAAGAAAATCAACCTGAAAACTATTGGAACCAATAAGCACTCAAAGAGATGGCTGATTACCACATAAAAATCAATAGCTTTTTCACACACTAGCAAAAGCTAATTAGAAAATGTCACGGTAAAAATATTCCACATCACAATAGTAAGAAATACTATAAATACCTAGAAAGAAACCTAACAGGAAATGCTATGCTACTGACGGATACAAAGACATGAATAAATGGAGAAACATACCTGGAACCTTGATACCTGGAGCCTGAACCCTCCAGAAGCATACCTGGAGGGTTAAGAATACCTACTTAAGCTCAGATTCAAATCCTGTCTCTGCCACTTCCTAGCTGTGTGACCTTGGCAAGTTACTTAACCTCTTTATGCCTCAGTTTTCTTTATCTTTGAAGTGGTGATAAACATAATAGTCTCTGCCTCACAGAGGTAGGACTAAATGAGTTACTGTCCCATGACTAACCTATATAAGGCTGTGACCTGTACCCTGCTCTCCTGACCCACAGATCCTACTCTATCCACTTTTTTCTTTTCTGTAGCATTTTCTACCCTCGAACATGCTATATATATTTTGCTTGTTATATTTATTGTTTATTTCCTGCTTACTTCTGCTAAAATATATACTCCTTGAGGGCAATAATCTCTGCTATTTTTTTTTTTTAATTTTTTTTTTATTAGTTTCTGCTTTATAACAAAGTGAATCAGTCATACATATACATCTGTTCCCACATCCCCTCCCTCATGCATCTCCCTCCCTCCCACCCTCCCCATCCCACCCCTCCAGGCGGTCACAAAGCACCGAGCTGATCTCCCTGTGCTCTGCGGCTGCTTCCCACTATCTATCTACCTTACGTTTGGTAGTGTATATATGTCCATGCCTCTCTTTCCCTTTGTCACAGCTTACCCTTCCCCTTCCCCATATCCTCAAGTCCATTCTCAAGTAGGTCTGTGTCTTTATTCCCGTTTTACCCCTAGGTTCTTCATGACATTTTTTTTTTTTAAATTCCATATATATGTGTTAGCATACGGTATTTGTCTTTCTCTTTCTGACTTACTTCACTCTGTATGAGAGACTCTAGGTCTATCCACCTCATTACAAATAGCTCAGTTTCGTTTCTTTTTATGGCTGAGTAATATTCCATTGTATATATGTGCCACATCTTCTTTATCCATTCATCCGATGATGCAAATGAAGCAACTGACAAAGGATTAATCTCCAAAATTTATAAACAGCTCATGCAGCTCAATAGCAAAAAAACAAACAACCCAATCCAAAAATGGGCAGAAGACTTAAATAGGCATTTCTCCAAAGAAGATATACAGACTGCCAACAAACACATGAAAGAATGCTCAACATCATTAATCATTAGAGAAATGCAAATCAAAACTACAATGAGATATCATCTCACACCAGTCAGAATGGCCATCATCAAGAAATCTAGAAACAATAAATGCTGGAGAGGGTGTGGAGAAAAGGGAACACTCTTGCACTGCTGGTGGGAATGTGAATTGGTACAGCCACTATGGAGAACAGTATGGAGGTTCCTTAAAAAACTAAAAATAGAACTACCATATGACCCAGCAATCCCACTACTAGGCATATACCCTGAGAAAACCATAATTCAAAAAGAGACATGTACCAAAATGTTCATTGCAGCTCTATTCACAATAGCCCGGAGCTGGAAACAACCTAAGTGTCCATCATCGGATGAATGGATCTCTGCTATTTTTAAAACTTTTTGTAAATGTCTATATTTTTTGGCAAATGTATACCAAACGCTTAGAAATTTACTTGGCACATGGCAGGGCCCATAGAATAGTACCTGACACATAATAAGTGCTATCATTACTATAAAGATGTCAGTTCTCTAGAAATTATAAATGTAATTCAATCCCAATCAAAATCCCAGTGAGATATTTTCTAGAATTTGAGAAGCTGATTCTAAAATTCATTAGAAAGAGGCAGTGAGTAACAACAGCCAGGAAAAATTTTACAAAGATCATGGGGGAGGGGTTTGTCTTACCATTAATAAGCAAAATGAGTTATTGGCACAGGAACAGACAAGTAGATCCGTGAGATAGTGTGTGTGTGTGTGTGTGTGTGTGTGTGTGTGTGTGTGTGTGTTTAAAATGGAATTTCATATAAGTGAGGGAAGAATAAATTGTTCCATACATAGTGTGGGAATAATTGGCTGTTGGTTATTTATCTATAAGGTCACTCTCACACTCTGCAAGCTTAAAAACAATTCTCATTCGTTTAAATAGCTTCTGTTTTTGATCATCTACTGCCATGTTTTTAAATCAATATTTTGTCATTACTGCTTGCGACAATTTGTAGGTAGTTATATATGAGCTCTGTTGATATATTAAGTTGGACCCCAAATCAAAACAGCCCTGGTTTCAACTCTTGTATCTGTTGCTAATTTTCTTTGTTTCCTTGAACAAATCACTTTCCCTTCAAGTGCTCAGTTCCATTGTCTACAAAGTGAGGTTTTATAAGATTCATTGATTAAGATCCAGACTTAGGTTCAACTAAAACTCTTGGGCTCCTGCAACTGTTTGGTGATTTTAAATAATCCTCACAACTCTATTTTCTCCCTTTTTTATAGCTGAGGAAACTAAAGTTCAGAGGATAGAATGGTTTGTACAGGACTCACACCCAGCAGTTGCTTGTTTCTGTTCTAATTAGGTTCAGCTGTTAATAAAAAGGCTTGGTGGCTCAAGATAGAAGTTTATTTTTTTCCCAGTAACATCAGCACAGTGTTAGGCAGTGCAGGGTGTGCATAGCAGCTCCTTGGTCATCAGAGGTCCTCAGAGGCCCTGGCTTCTTATCTTTATGCTTTGTCATCCTGAGTACTGTCTTCCATCCTCAGTGTTGCCTCAGAGGCTCAAGAGGGTTACTGTCATTCCAGCCATGACGTGATGGGGGACAGAGAGGTGAAGGGTATCTGTCTCCAAACCAAGTCAATTCACTCTGAAGGGCTTCCACAAAGATGCCATCTAGAATTTCTATTTCACTGGCCACTCCCATCTGCACGGGAGGTTTAAAATGCAGTTTTCTGAGCTGAACATATTGTTGCCTTGAGTCAATTATTAAGGAAGAGGGGGAGAATCGGAATCAACTCAAGAACTAGCATTTCTGCTACAGTGCTAAGCCTCACAACCAGGTCTACTGACCCATATGTGATTCTCTTTTCATTAACTCTATAGGCCTGACTCAGATTTGAAGTGACAACTTGGAGGGAGGATCAGGGTATATTTCATGGAGGAAATGGCATTTGGGTTGTCCCTGAATTGATGCTTAGAAGGTGGATAGTTGGAGCCAGGATTTAGGGAGTGCACTACAGTGGTGGGAACAAGATGATCACAGACTAGGAGGTGAGGGGGTAGATGAGGGGACAGGGTGTGGCTCAGGTTGACTGGGGCCCAAAATGAGTAACAGGATGCTGGCAGGAGCCCAGGCTTCTAGTTGGTGGGTTTGTGAAACATAGTTTCTTATAGCTCCTGCCTTAGATACATTACATACCCGGGGAATTCCCCTACAACCTCCCACACATATGCAAAAACTAGAACAACAAGGTTGGAACAGGCAAGAGGATAGAGGAGATCGTCCTCAATGTGGAGAGTTGCCTCAGCTCATGATGTTAGCTCCTGCTGGCCTGCCCGATGTTCTTGATGTCTCTCCTTTGGGTTCAGGTAGGGGTTCCCAAAATTTGCTGTACATTCAGATAACATGGAATCATTTTAACAAATACTGCCCACTGGCTCCTGACCCCAGAGAATCCGATTATATTTGACATGATTATACTGTTACTACACATAACATTATATATAATAGTATTATTATTATATATAATGTTAATAGTAATGTTTTTATTTTATTTTATTTTTTTTGTGGTACGCGGGCCTCTCACTGTTGTGGCCTCTCCCGTGGCGGAGCACAGGCTCCGGACGTGCAGGCTCAGTGGCCATGGCTCACGGGCCTAGCTGCTCTGTGGCATGTGGGATCTTCCCAGACCGGGGCACGAACCCGTGTCCCCTGCATCGGCAGGCGGGCTCTCAACCACTGCGCCACCAGGGAAGCCCAATAATAATGTTTTTATTATCAGTAAAATTTCTCATCAGCTTCCCCATGGGGAGGTGGGCAGTCTGGGAGGTGGTGTCAGCAGAAAGGTGTAATCCAGATGGTTTGACACAGCCAGTAGGTCACCTCCGGCCTTACTGGAGGATGCCATATTTGGCAATGTCTGACTCGGCGGTGATGTGTTCCCCATTAGCACTTTCACAAGATGATTTAGCACACATCTGGGGCTTTCTGGGTTGAAAAGCCAACACAAACGATTGCAAAGATGGATCTTCTGGGATTTAAAAAGTACTTAAAATTAAATCTTTTCTCCCCCATCTCTAACTAGTGGATCAGGTGGCCTTGTTTCAGTTCTGTGTAGGATCTGAGCAACACAGGGTTTAAAAGTACCTCTGCCGGCTTCCCTGGTGGTGCAGTGGTTGAGAGTCCGCCTGCCGATGCAGGGGACACGGGTTCGTGCCCCGGTCTGGGAAGATCCCACATGCCGCGGAGCGGCTGCGCCTGTGAGCCATGGCTGCTGAGCCTGCGCATCCGGAGCCTGTGCTCCGCAACGGGAGAGGCCACAACAGTGAGAGGCCTGCGTACTGCAAAAAAAAAAAAAAAAGAAAAAAGTACCTCTGCCTCCTGCAAGAAGCACAGCCAAACGTGTGAGCTTGGCATTGATGTGGGGAAGGGGCCGCCAGGCTGGACTTGCAGTCTCCAGGGCCATATCTGAGCTGTGGTTGTAAAGCTGTTAAGACCCTTTTTAATAGATAGAGAACTGTTAAAGAAAAAAAAAAAGTACAGGTCTAGAGTTGGCACAGTTGGTACCCAAGGCTGTACCTGTTCTGGGGCTGGTGGGGGAGCCAAGCCCCCACTGGGGTCCTGGAGCTGGGGGCACAGAGCCAGGCTGGACACCCGGATCCCTGCCCCCTCCCCTCCCCTCCCCCTCCCCTCCCCCTCCCCTCCCCTCCCCCTCCCCTCCCCCTCCCCTCCCCTCCCCCTCCCCTCCCCTCCCCCTCCCCTCCCCTCCCCCTCCCCTCCCCTTCCCCCTCCCCTCCCCCTTCCCCTCCTTTGCAACCAGCTTCTTGACTTTTCTTTTTTTTTTATTATTATTATTAGTTTCTGCTTTATAACAAAGTGAATCAGTCATACATATACATCTGTTCCCACATCCCTTCCCTCATGCATCTCCCTCCCTCCCACCCTCCCTATCCCACCCCTCTAGGTGGTCACAAAGCACCGAGCTGATCTCCCTGTGCTCTGCGGCTGCTTCCCACTATCTATCTACCTTACGTCTGGTAGTGTATATATGTCCATGCCTCTCTTTCGCTTTGTCACAGCTTACCCTTCCCCCTCCCCATATCCTCAAGTCCATTCTCAAGTAGGTCTGTGTCTTTATTCCCATTTTACCCCTAGGTTCTTCATGACATTTTTTTTTAAAATTCCATATATATGTGTTAGCATACGGTATTTGTCTTTCTCTTTCTGACTTACTTCACTCTGTATGAGAGACTCTAGGTCTATCCACCTCATTACAAATAGCTCAGTTTCGTTTCTTTTTATGGCTGAGTAATATTCCATTGTATATATGTGCCACATCTTCTTTATCCATTCAGCCGATGATGGACACTTAGGTTGTTTACAGCTCCGGGCTATTGTGAATAGAGCTGCAATGAACATTTTGATACATGTCTCTTTTTGAATTATGGTTTTCTCAGGGTATATGCCTAGTAGTGGGATTGCTGGGTCATATGGTAGTTCTATTTTTAGTTTTTTAAGGAACCTCCATACTGTTCTCCATAGTGGCTGTACCAATTCACATTCCCACCAGCAGTGCAAGAGTGTTCCCTTTTCTCCACACCCTCTCCAGCATTTATTGTTTCTAGATTTTTTGATGATGGCCATTCTGACCGGTGTGAGATGATATCTCATTGTAATTTTGATTTGTGTTTCTCTAATGATTAATGATGTTGAGCATTCTTTCATGTGTTTGTTGGCAATCTGTATATCTTCTTTGGAGAAACGTCTATTTAAGTCTTCTGCCCATTTTTGGATTGGGTTGTTTGTTTTTTTGATATTGAGCTGCATGAGCTACTTGTAAATTTTGGAGGTTAATCCTTTGTCAGTGACTTCATTTGCAAATATTTTCTCCCATTCTGAAGGTTGTCTTTTGGTCTTGCTGGAGAGCTGGATGAGAAGTGACAACCATATGTGTAAATTAACTCATTACTGGTAAAATTTGCAACACCCAGTGTAAATTTCCCCGGGTTCAAAGTTATTCAGGATAAGGATACAATTAGGCTGAAAACCTGCCTACTGGCAGCTGGATGAAGGAAGAGTGTGGGCAAGGGTTTCACAGAGGCCACAGTACAGTTCAGTTTGCAAATAGAAGAGGCTGAGAGTTAGCAGCCTGCCGGCCTCATCAGTGTTTAGATGAAATTACCGCTGCTGCCAATAGAGATTGACAATTTGAAGAGCTGAAAGTGCCTTGTCTCTTGATTGAATTTATTTATAAACCACATATTTTTGAACATGAGTAGAGGCAGCTGATCAAAAAGACAGACATGATGCGTAAACTATGTTGTTTAGCAAAAGTTGAAGTAAATAACATTTGTTATTTTGGTATCTCCTCATCAAACTCTCACCAGAACAATAATTCTGTAGCTCACCCAGCGTGGGACAGACCAATCCAATTATTCAACTATTGCAAGAGAAGCCTGAGCAAGAGAGATTTGCTGCTATAGCAGTTCCTTTTTCCTGAGGCATTCCCCCTTCAATGGAAGGGGATAAGAAGAGTGAAGGATACGATGCAGGAAAGGAGAAGGGCAATTGTTTGTCTGTAGCTGGAGGCCTTCATTACCCCAATGAGGGGCAGGTTTGTTGAAGAAAGAGGTCTCTCTATAAAGGTTTTTGTCTAAAGGTTAATAGGATGGCTACAACAAAAGCTTTATTAAGGACACTTTCTTCAAAAGATGGATAAGTCAGAGAAAGTGAGAAAAAAAAGGAGGCAGTTTGAGAAGGACATGAATGACTTTCAAGAAGGGATTCAGGATGATTTAAAACAAGATTGCAGGTTGAGTAAATAGTAAACTAATATGGTTGAATATTTACCTAGTTCTAACTAAATGCCAGACACTCTTCTAAATGTTTTGCATGTATTAACTCATTTATCCTTATAATAAGCTCATTAGGTAGGTACTAGTATTTTCATCCCCATTTTATAGTTGAAGAAACTATAGGCAAAGAGCAGTTAAATAATTTGTTCAAGGTCAAAATGCTAGTAAGTGGTGGAAACAAAATTTGATGCTAGGAAGTCTGGTTCCAGACCCCAGTCTCTTAACCACTGGTGTTCAAAGTGTAGTTTCTGGACCAGCAGAATCAGCAGCACTTGGGAATTCATTAGAAATGCAAACTCTGAAGCTTTCCCCCAGACCTGCTGACTCAGTGATTCTGGAGTGGAGATCAGCAATTTGATATAACTGATCTAATTTCTCTCTCTCTCTCTCTCTCTCTCTCTCTCTCTCTCTCTCTCTCTCTCTCTCTCTCTCTTTTTGCTTAGGGTCTTTTTTTCTTGTGAGACCCAGAGAAGAATTTTCTTTTTATAAAATTTCAACACTGTGTGAATAATAGAGAAAATAAAAGTCTCCATCATTCTGTTCCCTCCTCCAATCCCACTTACCAGAGGTTGTGTATTAGTTTTCTATTGCTGCTGTAACAAATGACCACAAATTTAGTGGCTTAAAACAACATACTTTATTATCTTGCAGATCTAGGGGTCAGAAAGCTGACAGTTTTCACTATGCTAAAGTCAAGTTGTAGGCAGGTTGCACTCCTGTCCGGAGGCTCTAGTGGAGAATCTGTTTGCAAGCTCATTCAGGTATTGGTAGAATTCTGTGCCTTGCAGTACTGAGGTTCTCCTTGCATTGCTGACAACTGTCTTCCAGGGGCTGCTCTTAGCTCCTAGAAGCCTCTTTCTGGTCCTTTCACATAGCCTCCTACGTCTCAGAACCAGCAACAAGGTGTCAAGTCCTTCTCATGCTACCATCTTTTTGATTCAGCTGGGAAAGTTTCTCCACTTTAAAGACTCATGTACTTAGATTGGGTTTACCCAGATAAACCATCATGGTCTCTGTATTTTAAGGGCCACAACCTTAATCACATCTGCAAAGCCATTTTTGTTATGTAAGATAACATATTCACAGATACCAGGGATTAGGATGTGAATATTTTGGGGAGGCCATTATTCTGTCTAACACAGTTTACCAGTTTGTTCTGTATACTTCTATTTTATTTCTGCTTCTCCAAATAGGGGTGTGTGTGTATGTATAGATCTACATATTTTCTTCTTTTTGTTTTTCACTAAACAAGGATCTTACCAGACATTTTGTTTCGCAATTGGCTTTTTGTTCACTTAACGGTATACCATACGCATCTTTCCAAATCATTACATATAGTTCTGCCTCATTCTTTTGAATGGCTACCTAGTGGTCCAGGAGATGGTTACATCACCATTTCCTTAAGCTATTGTCATTAATGGATATGTGAGCTGTTTCTATATTTTTATTCTTTTAAACACAGAGGCAGTGATCATCACTGTACATTTCTACACCTTTGCCCTCCTATAGTCTGTCCTCCACACAGCAGCCAGTGTATGATCATTTAAAAATATAAGCCTACTCAGTACCTTTCAATGTCTTCCCATCACACTTAGCTGGAATCTAACTTCCTTACCGTGGTCTACTAGGGCCTTCAGGATGTGGCTACCTGCCATCTCCACAACTGTTATTTTTCCTATTGCTCACTCCACTCCAGCCACAAAGACTCTTCCTTAAACACACCAAGCCCCTTTCTACATCAGAACCTGTGGATTTTCTGTGTGGCTCACCCCCTGACTTGTTCTCTCTGATATGTCACCTTATCAGAGAAGTGTTCCCTGGTTGTCCGTTCAACAAACAATGGCATCCCTGCTTTCCTCCATCACTCTAGTCCCCTTATCCTGCTTTCTCTTTTATTCGTCATTTGATGCATACAAAATGCATGCAGGGTAATACATGCCATGTATATGTCAGTTATAGGTGATTATGAACAAAGCAATAAAGTGAACACAACTATATTTTCCTTCAGAGCACTGATCACCACCTGACATAGTTTTTGTAGTCACCTTCCTTACTGGAATGTAAGACCTGTGTAGACTGTAACTTTGAGTTGTTTACTGCTGTCTCTTCAGTGTCCAGCTCAGTGTCTGGCACATACTAGTTGTTTAGTATTTGTTGAATAAATGAATTTGTGAAGATACATATACGTATATATATTTCTTAAATGTGTTTTTATTTTTTTTATTTTTGGCTGCATTGGGTTTTCATTACTGCACATGGGCTTTCTCTAGTTGCAGCGAGCGGGGGCTGCTCTTTGTTGAGGTGTGCGGGCTTCTCATTGTGGTGGCTTCTCGTGTTGCGGAGCATGGGCTCTAGAGCGTGCGGGCTTTTGTAGTTGTGGCTCGCAGGCTCAGTAGTTGTGGCTTGTGGGCTTCAGTAGTTGTGGCCCGTGGGTTCTAGAGTGCAGGCTCAGTAGTTGTGGGTCACGGGCTTAGTTGCTCCACGGCATGTGGGATCTTCCTGGACCAGTGATTGAACCCGTGTTCCCTGCACTGGCTGGCAGATTCTTAACCACTCGTCACCAGGGAAGTCACTGTGAAGATATGTTAGTAGAAGAGCAATTTCTGGGTCAAAGGAATTTCAAACTACCTTTTAAAAGATCACACTACCATATACTCCCACCAGCAGTATACTGTCTCCATGTTAATGACTTTTTATGTGAGACACTGTTTTTGAAATATGTAGGTTGTTATAAATAAAAATGAATCACAGGATTCTGGCTGTAAAGAATCACTTTTTTTCTTGCAGAGCATGGTGTGGAAAGCTTGATGATGGAGTTTATCTCTAGCTTGCTTTCCATAATTTGGGAGTAGGAGGGCTTCTTTCTCACAGTGCTTTTTGACTAGAAGAGAAGGTAGAGAGCAAGGCAGTGGGAGAGAGTAAGTTCCTATCTGTGAAATAAAGGGGTTAGAGGCTAAATGCAATCAGATAAAATGTTCTATACTCACAAAAGTCTTCTCAGACCAGTTATGTAATATTGTAACCTCCATCTCATTTTTTATCAGTTGTATTGAGGCTTCATTTACATAAATAAAATTTATACGTTTTAAGTGTACAGGTTGATGATTTTCTTTGCTTTAAATTTCTCTGTTTGTCAATCCTCTTTACCTCTAAAGTTACATCTAATTACATCTTTTATTTTGGATCAATATTGTGAAGAAATTTATTCTCACAGAAGAAAGGCTATTTGAAAGTATACTTAGACCAGGTTTTAAAGAGATGCAGTGTAAAAATTCCTAGGTTTTATAGTCTTCTCCTTCTTTGTCTTCTCTCTAACCTTTCTAGAAATGACACTGAATCACAAAATGTCTGTTGTCACATCTTATTTCTAACTTTTCCTGTTTGTTTTTCAATAATTGTTTAATTCTTTTCATGTGCTTATTGTATAAACCTCTAGTCCTCTTTTCTGAGAGACTAATTTTCTCATTTATCTGGTGATTTCTTTGACAATGAAAACATTATTCAAACTCTGATATGAAGAAAGGGTATTGAATACAAAAATTGGCAGAACTTGCTAGTGTTTTAAATGGTGTGTGACTCTGAGATACTTCTCTGGATAATTAGGTAGAGGATCGTTTCCTACCAGGAGGACACCCTGTATTTTGTCTTTAACAACTGTACTTTAATGTGAGGAGCTTGATAGAGGCAAGACAGACAACTGGACTAGGAGATAGAAGACCTGGCCTATTTGCCACTAGTTCTAGAATTCATAGATTATTTGGATAGTTAAGATATATGACATATAACTGTGATATAAAGCAAAAATGGAAACCTTTCTAGAAAGTTCTTAGGAACGTTCAGATGGGGGAGAGATTAATTCCAGCTGCTGCGATCAAGTGAAGTTCCATGGAGAAGTTGCCATCTGAGCTGAAACTTTGTGTTTCTTGGAATCTGGAAATTTGGAGATGGAGAAACAAGCAATCTAGGCAGAGAATAATGTGGGGAAACAAAGAGGCCAGAAAATATGTGGTATGTATAGAGAGCATTGGGTGATTATTTTTTTCTGGAAAGTGGATTGGGTTGGATGAAGAGCATGAGATGAATATTATCCCACTCTTGCCTTTCCTTGGCTTCCTTTGCTTAGTGGAATCATATTGGTATCTTCAAAACTAACTTGGCTAAATACTGAGAAGCTAATAAAGAAACTGTCAAAATCCAAATGGCCAGATGAAAAGATGTTCAACATCATTAGCCATTAGGGAAATGCAACTTAAAACCACAATGAGCTTATTACTACACACAGAATGGCTAAAATGAAAAATAGTGACAACACCAAATGCTGGTGAGGATGCAGAGAAACTGGATCACTCATACACTGCTGGTGGGATGTAAAATGGTACAGCTACTCTGGAAAACATTTTGGCAATTTCTTTAAAAAAAACTAAACATGCAACTACAATATGACTCAGCAATTGTATCTCTGGGCATTTATCCCAGAGCGATGAAAACTTATGTTCACACAAAAATGTGTACAAGAATATTTATAGCCAAATATTGGAAACAAACATCCATGTGCCCTTCAATGGGTGAATGGTTAAACATTGTGTGGCACATTCATACCATGGAATAAATTCAGCAATGAAAAGGAATACACTATTGATACATGCAACTACTTGGATCGATCTCAAGGCATTATGCTGAATGAAAAAGGGCAATCTCAAATGGTTACATAATGGATGATTCCATGTATATAAAATGTTTGAAATGAGAAAATTTGAGAGAAAGAAGAGATTAGTGGTTGCTAAGGGCTAGGGATGGGGATAGGAAGGTGGGAAGGAAGTGAAAGAGGTTTTAAAAGGGCAACATGAGGGATCCTTGTGGTGAAGGAATTATTCAGTTTCTTGACTATCATGCTGTGTGCACAGTTGAGTACAGATAAAACAAGAAGCCTGAATAAGTTCAGTGGATTGTATCAATGTCAATATCCTGATCATGATATTATACTATATTTTTGCAAGATGTTTCCATTGGAGGAAACTGGATAAACTGTTTATTATTTCCTGAAACTGCATTGGAATCTATAATTATATCAACAAAATTTCAGTTAAAAAATACCAATGGCACCAGGTTCTTTTTTTTTTCACTTAAAATATTTTATTGTGAAATACTTCAATGAATTTTTTTTTTACCTTTTTACAAAATCTCTCTTCACCAAAAAATGTATATGTTATATTTGGTTCATAGCTTTGTGAAAGCATGAGTTTATATATTTTTATTAAAAAATAAAACATAACAGATTTGGTTAAGGCCCCTCTAAATCCAGAAAGTATCCTGAATTTGGTTTCTATTATTACCAGGCATGTTTATATAAACCTACTATGTAAGCAAGCATAATGCACAACATAGAATGAGTTTTGCATATATTCAAACTATGTATAAATCATGCCATTTTGCAACTTTCTTGTTTTTCACTGAACATTGGATCTTTGAAATACATCTTCTAAGTTAATACACGGCATGTTGGTATATTCATTTTCTTTTTTTTTTTTTTTTTTTTGCGGTACGCGGGCCTCTCACTGTTGTGGCCTCTCCCGCTGCGGAGCACAGGCTCCGGACGCGCAGGCACAGCGGCCATGGCTCACGGGCCCAGCCTCTCCATGGCGTGTGGGATCCTCCCGCCCCGGGGCACGAGCCCGCGTCCCCTGAATCGGCAGGCGGACTGTCAACCACTGCGCCACCAGGAAAGCCCCAAAGTACCTGTTTTTTTTTTTGTCTTTTTCTTTCTTTTTTTTTTTTGTGGTACGCGGGCCTCTCACTGTTGTGGCCTCTCCCGCTGTGGAGCACAGGCTCCGGACGCACAGGCGCAGCGGCCATGGCTCACGGGCCCAGCCGCTCCGCGGCATGTGGAATCCTCCCGCACCGGGGCACGAACCCACGTCCCCTGCATTGGCAGGCGGACTCTCAACCACTGCGCCACCAGGGAAGCCCCTCATTTTAATTTTTAATAGGACTTTTTTTTCCTTTGCGGTACACGGGCCTCTCACTGTTGTGGCCTCTCCCGTAGCAGAGCACAGGCTCCAGACACGCAGGCCCAGCGGCCATGGCTCCCGGGCCCAGCCACTCCGCGGCATGTGGGATCTTCCCGGACCGGGGCACGAACCCGAGTCCCCTGCTTCGGCAGGCGGACTCTAAACCACTGCGGCACCAGGGTAGCCCCAATTTTTAATATGACTTTTTATGCAATACTTTGTTTTTCCATTTTTCTGTTAATGGATACTTAAATAGCATCCAATATTTTATTTTTACAAATGATGCTGCAGTGAAGTTTTTCTTTTTTTTCGGTACGCGGGCCTCTCACTGCTGTGGCCTCTCCCGTCGCAGAGCACAGGCTCTGGACACGCAGGCCCAGCGGCCATGGCTCACGGCTCACGGGCCCAGCCGCTCCGCGGCATGTGGCATCTTCCCAGACCGGGGCACGAACCCGCGTCCCATGCATCGGCAGGCGGACTCTGAACCACTGTGCCACCAGGGAAGCCCTTCAGTGAATATTCTTATACAGGTACTCCATTACATATGTGTGAATGGCTCTAATCTAAAATATAGTCCTAGAGGAATTGCTTTGTTGAAGGGTATACACTACTGTTAACTCCTAGTTATTGCCAAATCCAAAATGGTTATATATTTTTATACACCCACCAGTAAGGTATGAGAGCTCCCATTTCTCCATATCCTTGCCAACACTTTGTATTTTCGGTCTTTTAGTATTTGCCAATCTGTTGGGGTAACAGGGTATAACTTCATGGTTTCATTTGTCTTCCCCTGATTATTAATGAAGTTGAACTGTTTTTTGTACATTTATCAGGCACTGGTTTTTCCTCTTCCAGAAATGTTCTATGCCCTTTTCTAATTTTCTTCTGGTTGTCCTTAAAAACTTTTTTACTTACAGCCATTACATATACATTTTAAATACTAATTCTTGGTTACATGCATTATAAATATCTTCTCCAAACCTGTGGTTTATCTTGCACTATGGTTATAGGTCTTGGCCACATAGAAGATTTAAATTTTAATGCAATCAAATGTATCAGTATTTTCAATGTTCTGTTCCAGTTGTTTATGAAGAAATTATTCCTTGTGCTCATAGTGTCTTAAATGGTATGTACTCAGGTTCGGCTTTTCACAGTTATGTCTTTAGTCCACTTGGAGGCCATTTGTACACAGGGCAAGAAGTAGAGATCTAATTTCATTTCTCTCCGGTTTGTTTACTACTTTTCCAGTTTTCCTAGGGCCATTTATTGAATAATCTATTCTCTTCCCACAGATTTGTATGAAATCTCTGTTATAATTCAAGTTTTCATCATGATGGATCTGCTTCTGTGCTTTTTATTCTCATAAAGTCATCTATTTATCTTTTCTTACATATATAATATATATATTATATATATATACATATATCACACTATCTTACAGTCTAAATTATGTTAGTAAGACTCATCACCTTTGCCCTAACTGATCTTTACATTTGTTCTTCCTTATATTTACTGACTTGGTTTCAAAGAAATCACTCCTTTTGTGTGTTTTTACTGAAACTGCACATAATGTTCCAATTTAATTTTAGGGATAATCACTTAATTTATAATATTGTGTCACCACCCATGAATATGATATCTCTTTAAACTTAATGTAGTTTATTTTTATCTATTTCAGCGAAAATACCAATGGCACCAGGTTCTTGAACCCAAATTTCTGACCCACAGTAACTAACATCAAGCCTTAAAGGCAGCCACATCTTCATAGTTCCTTTGCCTGGCCTCTACCCTCCTAATTAATTGTCAGGTTGTCAGTCATCTCATTTTCCACTTCTAAGATATTGGTCAATGCGTTTTCTTTTTGAACATGTGCCAAAGTCCAGAATCTGACACCATCACCTACTTAGCATGCTTCCATTCAGCTGTGGTTTCTAATTTGAGGGACCTGCCTCATTCATAGATGATTGAAACAATGGATGGCTATAATTTCCAGGTGCAATTTGATCGCCAGATGTGCCAGCCATGGAGGTACACTGCTTGGATCTCCTTTCAAGAAATAACTTGCTGTTCATCTGCAAGTTGTACAGTGAGCTGACACTCTCCAGGTGCAGCATCTTAGGATCTGCCTCAGTGTTTGAGGGGAGGCCATGTGCTTCCGAGGTGGCCGTCAGCCAATGACTGAGAATGGTGTATTTACTAGTGCCTGGTCCTTTCTGTCCAATGGGGTTTGCTTCTAATGGGAAATCTTTGCTCCAGATCTCCCCATTGGGTTTGCCAAGATTTTCTCAGATCTACACGTTGACCTGAAACTCTCCTTGCTAAAGCTTGCTTCCTTTCCACTTTCCTTCCACATATGTCAGATCTGCTTCACAATCTGAAGCCTCTTCCTGCTTATGCTGCTTTATTCCTTTTTTTGTCTTTCATGCACATTACTCTCCAGTAAACCTTGTGCACTCCTAAACTTCTCAAGATCTGCTTCCTGGAGACCCAAACTTATATACAATAGAAGTACCTTCAATAAGTCTTCCAGTTAAATGGCCACAGTATAACAATTCTTTGTGTGAACAGTAACTATGCCATCCATACTATAAGAATTATGAACACTCAGTAGTAGAACAGTTGTTTTCTCATGTTGGTGGTTATACTCAGTATGGACAGATGTTGTTGTTACAGTAAAGTTGGCTTAAGGTGATAGGTGGCTGGAGTGAAACACAGATAAAGCAAGGAGGTCAGTGGGATTAAAGAGTGGGGAGGAATAGCACAGTTATAGCATTCACTGGGGCACCATTATTGATGTCATAGTTCCATCAATCAATATCGTGAAAATGAGTACACTACACAAAGCAATCTACAGATTCAATGCAATCCCTATCAAATTACCAATGGCATTTTTTATGGAACTAGAACAAAAAATCTTAAAATTTGTATGGAGACACAAAAGACCCCGAATAGCACAGTTATAGCATTCACTGGGGCACCATTATTGATGTCATAGTCAAAAGTAGAAGACAGGAGGGGAAGAAGAATCTAAGCACTTACATGAGATACCTACTTGTTGGGTTGGTTAAATTTTATATTTCTTGAAAATTAAGTGATGATCTCATTAAGGCCCAAGCTCACAATCAACACAAAGGCTTTTACAAGTTTCCCCTCACTGCTCTAGAGAAAGGTTTTGACTTAAGATCATAGCCTCGTGGTTGTTTATAAAATCTATACCTTAAAATTATTGCAACGATGTTACAGGCTCTTGATTTTAAAAAATCCAGGAAACCTAGTGGTTCCTGGGCAGCATATACCTATTTAATCAGAAAGTCGTATTTCATATTTTAGAGAAGGCACCCCTCCTTGCATACCTCCCCTGCTCTCTCAGGAAAAGGCTCTATTTCGGTTACTTGTTTCCATATGTCAGGTTTTCTGGCATGTCATTCTGATCCTATTGATCACAACTACAATTCTTGCTGGCAGAATCTCTGGGCATAGTAGGTCAACTAGAGAAAAAAATAATTGTATTTGGTTAAGAGGTTTTCTTCTTTGTTCCAGGTGCTGGAGTTGTCACGGTGAATAAGACATCTCTACCCTAATTGAAGCTTATAGGTTAGTGGGAGAGATAGACAAACTATTAGAATTATAATGTTGGAAATTGATAAGTGTGATGAAGAAAAATAGAGCAGGGTAATGGGCTAGAGAGTTATAAAGCATTCTGTTTTAGAAAGGACAGCAGAAAAGTTTTCTCTGAGAAGGTGTCATTTGGACAATGATCTGAATGAAGTGAGAATAAGCCATGAAGATATCTAGGGGAAGAGTGATTCAGACAAAGGAAACAGCAAAGGCAAATGCCCTGACGTAGAAGTTGCTTGATATATATGAAATATATATATATGTGTGAAATATAGTAAGGAGAACATGTTTTGAGTGTAATGAAGTCAAAGAAATCAGCAGCAGATGGATACTGTAGGGCTATAGGCCATGGTAAGGATAAGAGTTGTTTCTAAGCATGGCAGTTCCATCATCTATATCACCTTTATCAGTCGGTCATCACGTTTATTAGCATTGTCCATTAGTGCCTGATCCTCTCCTCTCACCCTAAATTGCCTTTGGATTCTTTAACACACATTTGCTAGGCACCTATTTTGAATATAGCACTGTGCTCATTGTGTTTGGGTATGGACATAAAAAGAGAAATAATACCTAGTCTCTGGCCTCTTATTGTTAGCCGTCTGATGAAGGAATGCAGACACATGCAATATCACCATTTGCCTTTTGTTCACATTAAGGGCCTTGAGAGAAGTATGAGGCGCTATGGGAATGCTTTCTGCTAATTTTCTTATTGTAAGGGAGGGATTTCAGCATTAATACCCCACAAAAATAATTTCTTACATTTTTATAGTGTTAACTGTTTACGAGGCATTTTGCATTATGGTCATAATCCTCCTTACTGAAATGAGCTAACTTTTAAAAACATCTAACAGTGCCTGGTACATAGCAGGTACCTAGTAAATGGTAATTAGCTTTTTCTTCACAACCACCTAAAGGTTGCTCAGGTTGCTAGGTATGCTCAGTGCTGAAATAATGAGCTTGTTGCCAAATAGCCCATAAATGGCAGAGCAAGGGCTTTGTGTCACGCTCATGTTGTTACAAGAACAGAGACTTGCTTAGGTTACTTCACACATTGGAGGGATGGGGTTGCCAATATTGGTGAAGAAATTGGCAGGAATCTCAGTGCAGACACCTGAAATAGCTACATAGTTGGACTTCATGAGGACTGGAAGGAGGTTTGCAGAAACTAAAGATTTTCAAAATTCAATACAACTCTAGTGAATTATGAGTTGGTGGCAACTTGTTGCAATAGGACTCCAGGGTGGGTGCGGGCCGAGGAGCAAGGTTGGGCATCACCATTGCCTGGCAAAGTACTTTCCCAAATTACACTTCCAGTAGCTAGAGACACCACCAGAGGTTAATGGCCAAAAGTTGTATGATTGAATTAGATGGATGCTTCCTAATTTTTTCAGATGTATTGAGGTATAATTGCCAAATAAAATAGTAAAATATTTAAAGTGTACAACGTGATGAACATATACATTGTGAAAGGATACCCCTCACTGAGTTAATTAAAACATCCATCACCTCACAGATTTACATTTTTGTTTTGTTTTGTTTTGTGAGGGCATTTAAGTCCTACTCTCAGCAAATTTCAATTATACAGTACACTGTTATCAATTATACTCACCATGTTTTACATTAATTAGATCCTCAGATCTTATTTATCTTATATGTGAAAGTTTATACCCTTTTACTAACCTATATCTATTCCCCAACCTCCCAGCCCCTGCCCTGGCAATGACTTTTCTACTCAGATTCTATGAGTTTGACTCCTTTCTTTCTTGTTTTTTTTAAAATTTAATTTTATTTACTTTTTATACAGCAAATTCTTATAAGTCATCCATTTTATACACATCAGTGAATACATGTCAATCCCAATCTCCCAATTCATCACACTACCACACCCATGCCCCGGCCGCTTTCCCTCCTTAGTGTTCATACATTGTTTGTGCTCTACATTTGTGTCTCAATTTCTGTCCTGCAAGACGGTTCATCTGTTCCATTTTCCTAGGTTCCACATATATGCGTTAATATACGATATTTGTTTTTCTCTTTCCCACTTACTTCACTCTGCATGACAGTCTCTAGATCCATCCACGTCTCAGCAAATGACCCAATTTCGTTACCTTTTATGGCTGAGTAATATTCCATTGTATATATGTACCACATCTTCTTTATCCATTCGTCTGTCAATGGGCATTTAGGTTGCTTCCATGACCTGGCTATTGTAAATAGTGCTGCAATGAACATTGGGGTTCATATGTCTTTCTGAATTATGGTTTTCTCTGGGTATATGCCCAGTAGTGGGATTGCTGGGTAGTATGGTAATTCTATTTTTAGTTTTTTAAGGAACCTCCATACTGTTCTCCATAGTGGCTGTACCATATTACATTCCCACCAACAGTGCAAGAGGGTTCACTTTTCTCCACACCCTCTCTAGCATTTATCGTTTATAGATTTCTTGATGATGGCCATTCTGACAGGTGTGAGGTGTTACCACATTGTAGTTTTCATTTGCATTTCTCTAATGATTAGTGATGTGGAGCATCCTTTCATGTGCTTCTTGGCCATCTGTATGTCTTCTTTGGAGAAATGTCTATTTAGGTCTTCTGCCCATTTTTGGATTGGGTTGTTTGTTTTTCTCAATATTGACCTGCGTGCACTGCTTGTAAATTTTGGAGGTTAATCCTTTGTCACTTTCTTCATTTGCAAATATCTTCTCCCATTCTGAGGGTTGTCTTTTGGTCTTGTTTATGGTTTCCTTTGCTGTGCCAAAGGTTTTAAGTTTCATTAGGTCCCATTTGTTTATTTTTGTTTTTATTTCCATTTCTCTAAGAGGTGGGTCAAAAAGGATCTTGCTGTGATTTATGTCATAGAGTGTTCTGCCTATGGTTTCCTCTAAGAGTTTGATAGTGTCTGGTCTTACATTTAGGTCTTTAATCCATTTTGAGTTTACTTTTGTGTATGGTGTTAGGGAGTGTTCTAATTTCGTTCTTTTACATGTAGCTGTCCAGTTTTCTCAGCACCACTTACTGAAGAGACTGTCTTTTCTCCATTGTATATTCTTGCCTCCTTTGTCATAGATTAGTTGACCATAGGTGCGTGTGTTTATCTCTGGGCTTTCTATCTTGTTCCATTGATCTATGTTTCTGTTTTTGTGCCAGTACCATATTGTCTTGATTACTGTAGCTTTGTAGTATAGTCTGATGTCAGAGAGTCTTATTCCTCCAGCTCAGTTTTTTTCCCTCAAGACTGCTTTGGCCATTCGGGGTCTTTTGTGTCTCCATACAAATTTTAAGATTTTTTGTTCTAGTTCCATAAAAAATGCCATTGGTAATTTGATAGGGATTGCATTGAATCTGTAGATTGCTTTGTGTAGTGTACTCATTTTCACAATATTGATTCTTCCAATCCAAGAACATGGTATATATCTCCATCTGTTGGTATCATCTTTAATTTCTTTCATCAGTGTCTTATAATTTTCTGCATACAGGTCTTTTGTCTCCCTAGGTAGGTTTATACCTAGGTATTTTATTCTTTTTGTTGCAATGGTAAATGGGAGTGTTTTCTTGATTTCACTTTCAGATTTTTCATCATTAGTGTATAGGAATGCAAGAGATTTCTGTGCATTAATTTTGTATCCTGCAACTTTACCAAATTCATTGATTAGTTCTAGTAGTTTTCTGGTGGCATCTTTAGGATTCTCTATGTATAGTATCATGTCATCTGCAAACAGTGACAGTTTTACTTCTTTTTTTCCAATTTGTAGTCCTTTTATTTCTTTTTCTTTTCTGATTGCTGTGGCTAGGACTTCCAAAGCTATGTTGAATAATAGTGGTGAGAGTGGACATACTTGTCTTGTTCCTGATCTTAGAGGTAATGCTTTCAGTTTTTCACCATTGAGAATGATGTTTGCTGTGGGTTTGTCGTACATGGCCCTTATTATGTTGAGGTAGGTTCCCTCTATGGCCACTTTCTGGAGAGTTTTATCATAAATCGGTGTTGAATTTTGTCAAAAGCTTTTTCTGCATCTATTGAGATGATCATATGGTTTTAATATTCATATTGTTAATATGGTGTATCACATTGATTGATTTGCATATATTGAAGAATCCTTGCATCCCTGGGATAAATCCCACTTGGTCATGGTGTATGATCCTTTTAATGTGTTGTTGGATTCTGTTTGCTAGTTTTTTGTTGAGGATTTTTGCATCTATATTCATCAGTGATATTGGTCTGTAGTTTTCTTTTTTTGTAGTATCTTTGTCTGGTTTTGGTATCAGGGTGATGGTGGCCTCATAGAATTAGTTTGGGAGTGTTCCTTCCTCTGCAATTTTTTGGAAGGGTTTGAGAAAGATGGGTGTTAGCTCTTCTCTAAATGTTTGATACAATTCACCTGTGAAGCCATCTGGTCCTGGACTTTTGTTTGTTGTAAAATTTTTCATCACAGTTTCAATTTCATTACTTGTGATTCATCTGTTGATATTTTCTATTTCTTCCTGGCTCAGTCTTGGGAGGCTATACCTTTTTAAGAATTTTTCCATTTCTTCCACGTTGTCCATTTTATTGGCATAGATTGGTTGTAGTAGTCTCTTAGGATGCTTTGTGTTTCTGCAGTGTTTGTTGTAACTTCTCCTTTTTCATTTCTAATTTTATTGATTTGAGTCCTCTCCCTCTGTTTCTTGATAAGTATGGCTAATGGTTTATCAATTTTGTTTATCTTCTCAAAGAACCATCTTTTAGTTTTATTGATCTTTGCTATTGTTTTCTTTGTTTCTATTTCATTTATTTCTGCTCTCATCTTTATGATTTCTTTCCTTCTGCTAAAGTTGTGGGGTTTTTGTTCTTCTTTCTCTATTTGCTTTAGGTGTAAAGTTCGGTTGTTTATTTGAGATTTTTCTTGTTTCTTGAGGTAAGCTTGTATAGCTATAAACTTCCCTCTTAGAACTGCTTTTGCCACATCCCATAGGTTTTGGATCGTCGTATTTTCATTGTCATTTGTCTCTAGGTATTTTTTGATTCCCTCTTTGATTTCCTCAGCGATCGCTTGGTTATTTTGTAACGTCTTGTTTAGCCTCCATGTGTTTGTGTTTCTTACATTTTTTTCCTGTAATTGATTTCTAATCTCATAGTGTTGTGTTCAGAAAAGATGCTTGATATGATTTCAATCTTCTTGAATTTACTGAGGCTTGATTTGTGACCCAAGATGTGATCTATCCTGGAGAATGTTCCATGCACACTTGAGAAGAAAGTGTAATCTGCTGTTTTGGGATGGAATGTCCTATAAATATCAATTAAAACTATCTGGTCTATTGTGTCATTAAAGCTTGTGTTTCCTTATTAATTTTCTGTTTGGATGATCTGTCCATTGTTGTAAGTGAGGTGTTAAAGTCCCCCACTATTATTGTGCCACTGTCAATTTCCTCTTTTATAGCTGTTAGCAGTTGTCTTATGTATTGAGGTGCTCCTGTGTTGGGTGCATATATATTTATAGTTGTTATATCTTCTTCTTGGATTGATCTCTTAATCATTATGTAGTGTCCTTCCTTGTCTCTTGTAATAGTCTTTATTTTAAAGTCTATTTTTTCTGATATGAGAATTCCTACTCCAGCTTTCTTTTGATTTCCATTTGCATGGAATATCTTTTTCCATCCCCTCACTTTCAGTCTGTATGTGTCCCTAGGTCTGAAGTGGGTCTCTTGTAGACTGCATATATCTGGGTCTTGTTTTTGTATCCATTCAGCAAGCCTGTGTCTTTTGGTTGAAGCATTTAATCCATTCACGTTTAAGGTAATTATCAATATGTATGTTCCTATTACCATTTTCTTAATTGTTTTGTGTTTTTTTTTGTAGGTCCTTTACTTTCTTGTGTTTCCCACTTAGAGAAGTTCCTTTAGCGTTTGTTGTAAAGCTGGTTTGGTGGTGCTGAATTCTCTTAGCTTTTGCTTGTCTGTAAAGCTTTTGATTTCTCCATCGAATCTGAATGAGATCCTTGCTGCATAGAATAATCTTGGTTGTAGGTTCTTCCCTTTCACCACTTTATGTGTATCATGCCACTCCCTCTGGCTTGTAGAGTTTCTGCTGAGAAATCAGCTGTTAACCTTATGGGAATTCCCTTGTATGTTATTTGTCATTTTTCCCTTGCTGCTTTCAATAATTTTTCTTTGTCTTTAATTTTTGCCCATTTGATTACTATGTGTCTCGGTGTGTTTCTCCTTGGGTTTATCCTGTATGGGACTCTCTGCACTTCCTGGACTTTGGTGGCTATATCCTTTCCCGTGTTAGGGAAGTTTTCAACTATAATCTCTTCATATATTTTCTCGGGTCCTTTCTCTCTTCTCCTTCTGGGGCCCCTATAATGCAAATGTTGTTGTGTTTAATGTTGTCCCAGAAGGGGACAACATTAGGCTGTCCTCATTTCTTTTCATTCCTTTTTCTTTATTCTGTTCCACAGCAGTGAATTTCACCATTCTGTCTTCCAGGTCACTTATCCATTCTTCTGCCTCAGTTATTCTGCTATTTCTTTCTTCTAGTGTAGTTTTCATTACAATTATTGTATTTTTCATCTCTGTTTTCTTGTTCTTTAATTCTTCTGGGTTTTTCTTAAACATTTCTTGCATCTTCTCGATCTTTGCCTCCATTCTTTTTCCGAGGTCCTGGATCATCTTCACTATCATTATTCTGAATTCTTTTTCTGGACGGTTGCCTATCTCCACTTCATTTAGTTGTGTTTCTGGGGTTTTATCTTGTTCCTTCATCTGGTTCATAGCCCTCTGCCTTTTCATCTTGTTTATCTTTCTATGAATGTGGTTTTTGTTCCACAGGCTGCAGGATTGTAGTTCTTCTTGCTTCTGCTGTCTGCCCTCTGGTGGATGAGGCTCTCTAATAGGCTTGTGCAAGTTTCCTGATGGGAGGGACTGGTTGTTGTTAGAGCTGGCTGTTGCTCTGGTGGGCAGAGCTCAGTAAAACTTTAATCTGCTTGTCTGCTGATGGGTGGGCCTGGGTCCCCTCCCTGTTGGTTGTTTGCCCTGAGGTGACCCAACACTGGAGCCTACCCCGACTCTTTGTTGGGGCTAATGGTGGACTCCGGGAGGGGTCACACCAAGGAGTACTTCCCAGAACTTCTGTTGCCAGTGTCCTTGTTCTCATGGTGAGACAGAGCCACCCCCTGCCTCTGCAGGAGACCTTCCAACACTAGCAGTTAGGTCTGATTCAGTCTCTATGGGGTCACTGCTCCTTCCCCTGGGTCCCGATGCACACACTACTTTGTGTGCGCCCTCCAAGAGTGGAGTCTCTGTTTCCCCCAGTCCTGTTGAAATCCTGCAATCAAATCCCACTAGCCTTCAAAGTCTGATTCTCTGGGAATTCCTCCTCCTTTTGCCGGACCCTCAGGTTCGGAAGCCTGACATGGGGCTCAGGACCTTCACTGCAGTGGGTGGACTTCTGTGGTATAAGTGTTCTCCAGTTTGTGGGTCACCCACCCAGCATTTATGGGATTTGATTTTATTGTGATTGCGCCCCTCTACCGTCTCATTGTGGCTTCTCCTTTTTCTTTGGATGTGGGGTATCTTTTCTGGTGAGTTCCAGTGTCTTCCTGTCAATGATTGTTCAGCAGTTAGCTGTGATTCCAGTGTTCTCTCAAGAGGGAGTGAGAGCACATCCTTCTACCCCGCCATCTTGAACCGATCTCCTTTCTTTCTTTCTTCCTCCCTCCCTCCCTCCCTTCCTTCCTTCCTTCCTTCCATATATAAGTGATACCATGCAGTATTTTTCTTTTTCTGCCTGGTTTATTTCACTTAGATGAACCTGGAGTGCATTATCCTGTGTAGTTGCAAATGTCAGATCTCCTCCTTTTTAAGGTTGAATAGTGTTTCAGTGTATGTAGATCCCACATATTCTTTATCCACTCATCTGTTGACAGACACTTAGGTTATTTCCATACTTTGGCTATTGTGAATAATGATGCTATGAACATGGGAGTACAGATATCTCTTCAAGATAATGGTTTTGTTTCCTTTGGATCATATGGTAGTTCTATTTTTAATTTCTTAAGGACCCTCCATACTGTTTTCCATAGTGGCTGTGCCAATTTACATTCCCACCAACACTCTACAATGGTCCCCTTTTGTCCACATCCTCACCAACTAACTCCTCATCACCACCAACACTTGTTATCTCTTGTCTTTTTGATAATATACATCTTAACAAGTGTGAGGTGATATCTCTGTGGTTTTCATTTACATTTAACCTATGATTAGTGATGTTGAGCATCTTTTCATATACCTGTTAGCCATTTGTATGTCTTCTTTGGGAAAATGACTATGTAGGTCCATTGCCCATTTATAAATTGGGTGACTTGTGTTTTTTTGATCTCACCCCAGTGAGCACCTTTAAGGCCATTATTTTCAAATGTATCAGGAAAATCACTTATCTCCATTTCATTAAGGTCTGCTTCTTCAGATTCATCGTGTTTGGCAGATATTCCTCTGTTTCTTCATTTTCCTTGACTCTCTGTGTTGGTTTCTGTACATCAGATAAAACAGATACCTCTCCCAGTCTCGACAGAGTGGTCTCATATAGAAGATGAACCTTGTCAATCTGCCTAGCCTGAGCCCCTGGTTGCTTCTCAAACCCTTGTGATTGTCCAAGCCACCTTCTTTGTTCTTACTGGCTCCCAGTAGTTGGTGTGCCAAGACCCTTCAGTGTCCCAGAGGGGAGGATTGCAGTCAGCACCTAGATTCAGGCTGATTAGAAGCTGGGCCCTCAGGTGGCAGTTGGGAAAGTATGTAGTTAAGACCCTTCCAGGAAGAAAATGGGAAAGGGAGTTTTTGCCTTTTACCTCTGTGTTGAGCCCTGGAGGGATAGCCATGAAGGGGGCCCTCCTTCACCTATTTAAAAACCACTTCGATGCAAGAGGGAGGAGATATGGGGATATATGTATAGCTGATACACTTTGTTATACAGCAGAAACGAATACACCATTGTAAAGCAATTATACTCCAATAAAAATGTTAAAAAAACAAACAAAAATAAAAACTGCTTCTTTGCTATAGTCCTGTAGGACTTAATGAATGCAAGTCCTGTTGGCTATCAGAGCTAGCTGATTTGGGATCCCATCCCTTAGGCGGCAGCTGCAAAAGGTGGGGTGCCACATGTGTGTGTAAGCTCTTTCAGTGAGATACTGGTGATTTGGTTTTATCATTTGAGCCACCCAGAAGGAGAAAGAGGCAGGGAAACTTCCCACTGGCTTCCCCAGTCTCTGGGGAGGATTGCAGCCAGCCTGTAGATACATGCTAAAATTAGAAGCCAGACACTCAGACAGCAGCTTGTGAAGTCTGCAGTTAGACCTCTTTCAGGGAAAGACAAGGAGATGGGCATTTTTGTCTGCTCTCTCTGCTGATCCCTGATGGAATAACCACAGCAATTGTTTGTGTGCTTGTGCTGGTCAAGAACTGCTTCTTTGTTTGCTATAGTACTGTAGGTCTTACGGATGCAAACACCACTGGCTTTCCGAGGTAGGTGTTTTGGGGGATAATCCCTTGGGCTAGAGCCATAAAGTTGGGCCACTAGATTGTGGTCCAAATCCTTTGCTCCTCAGGGAGAAGCTGGGGGGTGGGGATTCCCTCCCAATTGTATGGAACTGTGTTAGAGTGCGTTTTATGGCAAGAGTGTGCCTCAGGTTTTCCTACCTGATTTGAGGTGGATATTTTCTCATTCGTCAGTTGTGTAAGAATCACTCAGCTAGTTTTCGGATTTCTTTTTTTTTTTTTAACATCTTTACTGGAGTATAATTGCTTTACAATGGTGTGTTAGTTTCTGCTTTATAACAAAGTGCATCAGTTATACATATACATATGTTCCCATATCTCTTCCCTCTTGCGTCTCCCTCCCTCCCACCCTCCCTATCCCACCCCTCTAGGTGGTCACAAAGGACCAAGCTGATCTCCCTGTGCTATGCGGCTGCTTCCCACTAGCTACCTAGTTTACGTTTGGTAGTGTATATATGTCCGTGACACTCTCTCACTTTGTCACAGCTTACCCTTCCCCCTCCCCATATCCTCAAGTCCATTCTCTAGTAGGTCTGTGTCTTTATTCCCGTCTTACCCCTAGGTTCTTCATGACCTTTTTTTTTCTTAGGTTCCATATATATGTGTTAGCATATGGTATTTGTTTTTCTCTTTCTGACTTACTTAACTCTGTATGACAGACTCTAGGTCCATCTACCTTACTACAAATAACTCCATTTCCTTTCTTTTAATGGCTGAGTAACATTCCATTGTATATATGTGCCACATCTTCTTTATCCATTTGTCTGTTGATGGACACTTAGGTTGCTTACATGTCCTGCCTACTGTAAATAGAGCTGCAATGAACATTTTGGCACATGACTCTTTTTGAATTATGGTTTTCTCAGGGTATATGCCCAGTAGTGGGATTGCTGGGTCATATGGTAGTTCTATTTTTAGTTTTTTAAGGAACCTCCATACTGTTCTCCATAGTGGCTGTATCAATTTACATTCCCACCAACAGTGGAAGAGGGTCCCCTTTTCTCCACACCCTCTCCAGCATTCATTGTTTGTAGATTTTTTGATGATGACCATTCTGACCTGTGTGAGCTGATATCTCATTGTAGTTTTGATTTGCATTTCTCCAGCATTTCTCAAAGAATGTTGAGCATTCTTTCATGTGTTTGTTGGCAATCTGTATACCTTCTTTGGAGAAATGTCTGTTTAGGTCTTCTGCCCATTTTTGGATTGGGTTGTTTGTTTTTTTTGTTATTGAGCTGCATGAGCTGCTTATAAATTTTGGAGATTAATCCTTTGTCAGGTGCTTCATTTGCAAATATTTTCTCCCATTCTGAGGGTTGTCTTTTGGTCTTATTTATAGTTTTCTTTGCTGTGCCAAAGGTTTTAAGTTTCATTAGGTCCCATTTGTTTATTTTTGTTTTTATTTCCATTTCTCTAAGAGGTGGGTCAAAAAGGATCTTGCTGTGATTTATGTCAGAGTGTTCTGCCTACGTTTTCCTCTAAGAGTTTGACAGTTTCTGGCCTTACATTTAGGTCTTTAATCCATTTTGAGTTTACTTTTGTGTATGGTGTTAGGGAGTGTTCTAATTTCATTCTTTTACATGTAGCTGTCCAGTTTTCCCAGCACCACTTACTGAAGAGCCTGTCTTTTCTCCTTTGTATATTCTTGCCTCCTTTATCAAAAATAAGGATACCATATGTGTGTCGGTTTACCTCTCAGCTCTCTATCCTGTTCCATTGATCAATATTTCTGTTTTTGTGCCAGTAGCATACTGTCTTGATTACTGTAGCTTTGTAGTATGGCCTGGAGTCTGGGAGCCTGATTCCTCCAGGTCCGTTTTCTTTCTCAAGATTGCTTTGGCTATTCGGGGTCTTTTCTGTTTCCATAAAAATGGTGAAAGTTTTTGTTCTAATTCTGTGAATAATGCCATTGGTAGTTTGATAGGGATTGCATTGAATATCTAGATTGCTTTGGGTAGTATAGTCATTTTCACAATGTTGATTCTTCCAATCCAAGAACATGGTATACCTCTCCATCTGTTTGTATCGTCTTTAATTTCTTTCATCAGTGTCTTATAGTTTTCTGCATACAGGTCTTTTGGCTCCTGAGGTAGGTTTATTCCTAGGTACTTTATTCTTTTTGTTGCAATGGTAAGTGGGAGTGTTTCCTTAATTTCTCTTTCAGATTTTTCATCATTAGTGTATAGGAATGCAAGAGATTTCTGTGCATTAGTTTTGTATCCTGCTACTTTACCCTATTCACTGATTAGCTCTAGTAGTTTTCTGATAGCATCTTTAGGATTTTCTATGTATAGGGTCATGTCATCTGCAAACACTGGCAGCTTTTTTTCTTCTTTTCCAATTTGGATTCCTTTTATTTCATTTTCTTCTCTGATTGCTGTGGCTAAAACTCCCAAAACTGTGTTAAATAGTAGTGGTGAGAGTGGACAACCTTGTATTGTTCCTGATCTTAGAGTAAATGGTTTCAATTTTTCACAGTTGAGAACGATGTTGCCTGTGGGTTTGTCATATATGGCCTTTTTTATGTTGAGGTAAGTTCGTATTTCTGCAGTGTCACTTGTTATTTCTCCTTTTTCATTTCTAATTCTGTTGATTTGAGTCTTCTTTTTTTCTTGTGTCAGACTAGTGGTTTGTCAATTTAGTTTATCTTCTCAAAGAACAAGCTTTTAGTTTTACTGATCTTTACAATTGTTTTCTTCATTTCTTTTTCATTTATTTCTCATCAGATCTTTATGATTTCTTTCCTTCTGCTAACTTTGGGGTCCTTTTGCTTTTCTTTCTCTAGTTGCTTTAGGTGTAAGGTTAGGTTGTTTATTTGAGATGTTTCTTATTTCTTGAGGTAAGATTGTATTGCTATAAATTTCCCTCTTAGAACTGCTTTTGCTACATCCGATAGGTTTGGGGTCATTGTGTTTTCACTGTCATTTGTTTCTAGGTATTTTTTTTATTTCCTCTTTGATTTCTTCAGTGATCACTTCGGTATTAAGTAGTGTATTGTTTAGCCTCCACGTGTTTGTTTTTCTAACAGATTTTTTTTCCTGTAATTGATATCTAGTCTCATAGCATTGTGGTCAGAAAACTTACTTGATATGATTTCAATTTACTTAAATTAGCAAGGCTTGATTTGTGACCCAAGGTATGATCTATCCTGGATAATATTCCATGAGCACTTGAGAAGAAAGTGTATTCTATTGTTTTTGGATGGAATGTCCTATAAATATGAATTAAGTCCATCTTGTTTCATGTATCATTTAAAGCTTGTGTTTCCTTATTTATTTTCTGTTTGGATGATCTTTCCATTGGTGAAAGTGGGGTGTTAATGTCCCATATTATGATTGTGTTACTGTTAATTTCCCCTTTTATGGCTGTTAGCATTTGCCTTATGTATTGAGGTCCTCCTATGTTGGGTGCATAAATATTTACAATTGTTATATCTTCTTCTTGGATTGATCTCATGATCATTATGTAGTGTCCTTCCTTGTCTCTTGTAACATTCTTTATTTTAAAGTCTATTTTATCTGATGTGAGTATTGCTATCCAGGTTTCTTTTGATTTCCATTTGCATGGAATATCTTTTTCCATCCCCTCACTTTCAGTCTGTATGTGTCCCTAGGTCTGAAGTGCGTCTCTTGTAGATAGCATATATATGTGTCTTGTTGTTGTATCCATTTAGCCATTCTGTCTTTTGGTTGGAGCATTTAATCCATTTACATTTAAAGTAATTATTGATATGTATATTCCTATTACCATTTTCTTAATTGTTTTGGGTTTGTTATTTTAGGACTTTTCCTTCTCTTGTGTTTCCTGCCTAGAGAAGTTCCTTTATCATTTGTTGTAAAGCTGGTTTGGTGGTGCTGAATTCTCTTAGCTTTTGCTTGTCTGTAAAGGTTTTAATTTCTCCATCAAATCTGAATGAGATCCTTGCTGGGGAGAGTAATCTTGGTTGTAGGTTTTTCCCTTTCATCCCTTTAAATATGTCTTGCCACTCCCTTCTGGCTTGCAGAGTTTCTACTGAAAAATCAGCTGTTAACCTTATGGGGATTCCCTTGTATGTTATTTGTTGCTTTTCCCTTGCTGCTTTTAATATTTTTTCTTTGTATTTAATTTTTGATAGTTTGATTAATATGTGTCTTGGCATGTTTCTCCTTGGATTTATCCTGTATGGGACTCTCTGCACTCCCTGGACTTGATAGAGTATTTGCTTTCCCATATTAGGGAAGTTTTCTACTCTAATCTCTTCAAATATTTTCCCAGTCCCTTTGTTTTTCTCTTCTTCTTCTGGGACTCCTATAATTCAAATGTTTGTGTGTTTAATGTTGTCCCAGATGTCTCCAAGACTGTCCTCAATTCTTTTCATTCGTTTTTCTTTATTCTTCTCTGTGGTAGTTATTTCCACTATTTTATCTTCCAGGTCACTTATCCGTTCTTCTGCCTCACTTATTCTGCCTTTGATTCCTTCTAGAGAATTTTAAATTTCATTTATTGTGTTGTTCATCACTCTTTGTTTGCTCTTTAGTTCTTCTAGGTCCTTGTTAAAGGTTTCTTGTATTTTCTCCATTCCATTTCTAAGATTTTGGATCACCTTTACTATCATTACTCTGAATTCCTTTTCAGGTAGACTGCCTATTTCCTTTTCATTTGTTTGTTCTGATGGGTTTTTAACTTGCTACTTCATCTGCTATGTGTTTCTCTGTCTTCTCATTTTGTTTAACTTACTTTGTTTGGGGTCTCCTTTACACAGGCTGCAGGTTCGTAGTTCCCATTGTTTTTGGTTTCTGCCCCCAGTGGCTAAGGTTGGTTCAGTGGGTTGTGTAGGCTTCCTGGTGGAGGGGACTAGAGCCTGTGTTCTGGTGGATGAGGTTGGATCTTGTCTTTATGGTGGGCAAAACTGCGTCTGGTGGTGTGTTTTGGCATGCCTGTGATCTTATTATAATTTTAGGCAGCCTCTCTGCTCATGGGTAGAGTTGTGTTCCTCTCTTGCTAGTTCTTTGGCATAGGGTGATGTGTCCAGCACTGTAGCTGGCTGCTCGTTGATGGGAGCTGGGTTTTAGCATTGAAATGGAGATCTCTGGGAGGGCTTTCACCGTTTGATATTTCGTGGAGCAGGTAGGTCTCTGGTGGACCACTGTCTTGAACTCGGCTCTTCCACCTCAGAGGCACATGTCTGACACCCGGCCAGAGCACCAAGACCCTGTCAGTCACACGGCCAGGTATGTGGGGGAGTTTCTTGCCTTTTGGGAAGTCTGAGGTCTTCTGTCAGCGTTCAGTAGGTGTTCTGTAGGAGTTATTCCACATGTAGATGTATTTCTGATGTATTTGTGGGGAGGAAGGTGATCTCCACGTCTTACTCCTCTGCCATCTTGAAGGTCTCTGTCACTACCTTTTTAGACTCCTCTAGGTACTTCCTATTTTGATGAGATAGTTAGCTAATTTACCTGGTTGATTGGAGTTGTATACATGTGGGCACTGCCTGTGGAGGGAGAAAGCAACAAAACCTCTCAAATAGCATTATTCTCTTGGTTTGCATGTTAGATTATCACTGAGGAACTTGGTTCAGGCAAATTTGAGTTAAATAGTTCAGCATATTTGGTTATGTGATACTTGAATGGAAATTTGTACCATTCCCCAGGGGCAATAGCTGAGAGCATTGCCAAGAGGAATTTATTTAAGGCTGAAAATCTATCTTTAAAGAGGCATTACACCTCCTGCTCTACTCTAGATTTGCCATTGCATACAACGCCTGGAAAATTAGAGTCCAGAGGACCTTGGAGAGTGGCTAAGCACAGCTTCCAGCAGCTGTTTCCTCTGTATTCTGCTTCTCTCCAAGAGTCCTACAAGACCATTTGATTCAGAATTCTAGGAAAAAGAGGGCTGCTGTTGTATCTGGAATGACTTCCTTCTTGGATGGTCCTTTCCCTTCCTTTTCTCCTTTCGTATTTATTAAGCACTTGCTGAACCAGCCACTGTTTCTCCTCCATCCTTAGTCTATCACAGACATATGGGTTAATTTGTCATCCTAAATCTTAACTCTGATTTATTGTCACTTATCAGCTTAAAAATCCTTTTGTCTCTCTCCATAGCACATAAAAGAAAGCTTTATCTCTGCCCTGGGTACTAGTCCAGATCCTTGTTTTGTGATCTTAGATTATAGGTTATCTGAGACCTCTTCTTCCCTGGAGTTTCTGTGATTCTGGGCTATGGTGCCCAGTTCAGGTTCTGAGCTTGTTTTGTTTTGTTTTTGTTCACTGCTGTATTCCTTAATCACTTGAACAATGCGTGATCCATACTAGACATTCAATAAATACTGGTTGAATAAGTGAAAACCTAGGACAGAAAGAAATTGCTTGTCTAATTTACCGAGTCACAGCTCCCTGGGAGGATCCAGTTCTATCTGTGGTCCTTGGTCATTAATCATAAGAAAAGATATTCAACTTCATTTAAATCAGAAGAATTCAAATTAAAATTGCACTGATATCATTTTCAACTATCAGATTGGGAAGGGTGAACATGTTTGATAGCATACTGTGTTGGCAAAAGCTTGGGGAAGCAGACTTGTTACACGTGAGAAGGTGAACTAATATAACCTCAGAGGGCAATTTGACAATATTTAGCAAAATTAAAATTGTCTGTACACTTTGCTACATATAGTAGTTCTATGTATAAGAATTTTTTTTTTTTTTTTTTTTTTGGTACGCGGGCCTCTCACTGTTACGGCCTTTCCTGTTGTGGAGCACAGGCTCCGAACGTGCAGGCTCAGCGGCCATGGCTCACGGGCCCAGCCGCTCCGCGGCATGTGGGATCTTCCCGGGCCGGGGCACGAACCTGTGTCCCCTGCATCGGCAGGCGGACTCTCAACCACTGCGCCACCAGGGAAGCCCAAGAAATTTTTTAAACAAATGTGCTCTCGTGTTACCCTACTCCTTTCACTCTTAAGCTCTCCTGAACAACAGTTTGATTTTTCTCTACTAGAATGTCCAACACCTCCTCCTATATCTCACTCTCCTCTGCTGACCTTGATTCTTACTTCATTGAGAAAACAGAGGCAATCAGAAGAGAACCTGCACATGCTACTGGCATCTCTCCCACTTACCCACATCTGTGCCCAGGAACTCTGTCTTCACTCTTGTTACTGAGGATGATCTGTCCATACTCCTCGCATCTCTGCCCTAGATTCCATTTCCTGTACTCTGTTAGTACAATGGCAGAGGCAGCAATTCTACCTTGTCTCCTATATGGTCAAATTTTTCTTCTCCTCTAATCTGATTAGCATACAAAAGTTTTTAAATCTTAAAAAATGCTGATGTCTCACTTTGCCCTTTTCTCTATTTATCTTCCCCTCAAAAGAGTTCCCTATACTATCTGTCCTCAGTCCCTCTTTCTCCATTTACCCTTCAACTATCTCCAATCAGGCTTTCTCTCTCACCATTCCACCAAATGTTCTTGTCAAGGTTACCAGTCACTTTCAGTTAACCAGATTCTAAGAACATTTCCCAGTCCTTTTTTGACCTATCTGCTATATTTGACCTGGTTGATTGCTCCCTACTCCTTGGAGACTTTCTTCACTTGGCTTTCAGGAAGAGTTCCTTCTCCCGATTCTTCTCCAACCTCTCTTCTGGCTACTCCTTCTCAGAGTCCTTTCCTTATTCCTCATCATCTTCTTGACTTCTATATGTTGTGGCTGTCCCAGTGATGCTGAAAGCTCGGCCTCTGTGCACTGGTGCTGAATCAAATCTCAGAGACAGAGTTTTGGGTGAAGTAGAAAAGAATAGTTTTATTGCTTTGCCAGGCAAAGGGGGACATAGTGGGCTCCTGCCCCGAAAAACTCTGTGTCCCCACCTGGGAGGATTTGATGAGGAGTTTTATAGCAAGGGTTCAAGGGTGGGGTTGCTGACAAGATTAGGGTGTGTGCGGGCCTCCCCCCCCGACCCCCCCACTCCTTTAATCTGGTCTCAGGTAATCTTGATGAGCTTCTCTGGTTCCTTTAGTGTAGCCTCGGGTGATTTCTTGGCTGCTCCTCCCTTTATTAGCAACTGTTTGAATCTGCCCTTTGGAACTTGGGGACGGGGGAAGGTCATGGAGGCTGGGGTCCTTTCCCTACAAACAAGAAAACAGGAGACAGAAAGGCTTCTGTACCCAGGAGCCCCACAGGCTCCTGCATGGTTTCACTAGGGCTCAGTTGTGACCTCTACATTTATATTCATTTATATTCACTCCCTAGGCAGTCTCATCTAATCCCATGACTTTCCATAACATATATATGTTGATCACTTCCAAGTTAGATTTAACGGATACCTCTGCCATGAACTCTAGATTTGTAAATCCAATTGCTTACTTGACATGTCCACTTTGATGTCTAACATATAGTCAGTTATGCTGTAACATGTGCCTTGAAAACACGAATTTATTCCAATGTGATTGATAAATTCGGGGACAATTTGAGTGTAATGTGGATTTGGCTTATGTGCGATTTTGTCCAAGAAAATCACTTGGAGAACACAGAAAACTCTGGCTGAACTGAGCCATTTAGAATTGCACAAAACACACGTATGCACACATTTCAAATATCTACCAGTTTACCATCTGTGTTAGGAGTCACATCCATCTACCTCTGTCTTTATAACTTTGCCTCAGATTTTAGATAGACCTCTTTCCAACTCTTCAGCTAACTCACAAACTGTAGTCCTTCTGATGCCTACTTGCACAAGTAAACTTCCTGTGTGGGATTAAGGTCATAGTAAGGGTTTTTCTGGAAGAACTCAGGAAATTTTGTCTTACAGTCTCTTCTCCCTATACATGCCCCTGTGGGAGGGGAGACTCCGAGTTAGCTGGACATACACCTTAAGATCAATATCTTTCAGTGTGAGAGTCTCTGCTGGCTTTTTTTTTCTTTTATTTAATGCAAATGGACTTCATTCCAAGGGATAAGCTGCCAGACTTCTTCCCACTTTCCCTGATTCTAGTAAATTTACCAAGTATGGCATGATGTGAATCCTTATGCAGCTATGGCAACTCATTAGAGTTCTTCCTAAACAACAAATATTCATTTTTATTTACATGCATTGTTTTAAGCACTTTTCAAAATATTAACCATTTAATCTTAAAGATGAGTAAATGGGCTCAGGAAGATTAAGTTGTCCAAGGTTACATGACTAGTAAGAAATAGGCCCAGACTTTGATTATGTCAGTCTTACTCTAGAGCCCATGTTTCACTATATTGTCTCACTGGTTATTGCAGAAAAAGCACCACTTGCTTGCAACTCAGAAAACCTGAGTTCTTATCCTAACTTTGCTATTTCTTTGCTATGTGATCTTGGGGAAGTCTCCTTATCCTCTCTGGGACTTAGTTTTTCCATTTGTAAAATGAAAACATTCAGTTGAGAGTAGAGACTCCCATGAGGAAGTAAGAGGTATATTAAAAGACTGAGAGGACTTCCCTGGTGGTCCAGTGGTTAAGACTCTGTGCTTCCAATGCTGGGGGTGTGAGTTTGATCCCTGGTTGGGGAACTAGGATCCCACATGCCTCGTTGCATGGCCAAAATAAATAAATAAATAAAAGACGGAGAATTATCTTTCTTTTGAGAGTTATCTTGTGTTATATATGACTGTTGATGAGGGAGGGAGATTATAATTGAGTACCACTGGTTTCAATGCTCTCTTAAGAGTCTTTCCAGCTCTATGCTTATAGGGTATTATGTGTGATGTAAAATTCAGGGTGTCATGTTTAAAACAAGCTCTATTTAAATCAATATTCAAAATATAATCAATCCTCAAGAAATATCTTGAAATTTTAAATTTTCTCAATCTCATTAAGGTCCAGGGGAACTTGCAGTATTTAACCAAGTTGGAAAACTTCTCACATGGTTCATTCTGCCTGAAGCTCTCTTAACTTTCCTCCCATTCTGTTAGCCTTTCCTTCTCTTATTTACTCTCAAGATCTCAAAATAAATGTCACTTCCTTTGGGAAATCTTCCTGGATTCAGTTTCTAGACTGTATTAGGTTCCCCAGTATGCACTTCCAAACCACTTTGGGTCAATGCATTTCTGTTTGAGGAGAAAAAAAAGTAAACACATGTGCTTAACTGACCATCTTGAAAGTGAAGCCGGACTGTGTTTTAAAAGTTTTCTTAGCAGAGAAGCCTTTAAAAATAACATCATTGAGGTATAATCGATATGAAAGAAACTGCATATATTTATGTAGTACAATTTGATATATTTTGACTTAAGCATAAACCCATGAAGCCATCACCATAATCAAGAGAAGGAACCTATCTATCATCTCCAAAGGTTTCCTCATTCCCTTTCGTAATCCCCTCCTCCCATATGATTGTTCTCACCTACCCCCATGCTGTTATTGATCTGCTTTCTAGTTGTTGGATATTATGAATAAAGCTGTTATGAAGATTCATGTACAAGTCTTTGTATGAACACATATTTTAACTTCTCTTGAGTAAATTCCTCGGGGTGGTATGGCTGGGCCATATGGTAAGTATATACAAAACTATTTTCCAAAATTGTACCATTGTACAATTTTACCATTCCTACCAGCATTGAACCATTTTACCATTCCTACCAGCAGTGTATGAGAAGTCCAGTTGCTTCACAACTTCAGCAACGCTTGGTATGAGCAGTCTTTTTAGTTTTAGACATTCCAGTATGCCTAAAGTGGTACCTACAGATTTTAATTTGCTTTTCCCTCATGTCTTATAATGTTGAGCAATATTTTATGTGCCTATTTGCTATCCGTATATATTCTTTGGTGAGTATTTTTGCCCATTTTTGAATTGGGTTGTTTTCTTATTAAACTTCATTTGTTTTTATATATTCTAAGTACAATCCTTTATCAGATATGTGATTTGCAAATAATTTCTCCCAGTGTGTAGCTTGTCTGTTTATTCTCTTAACAGTGTCTTTTGAAGAACAGAATTTATTAACTTGGATGAAGTTCAATTTATTAATTATTTCATGGGTTGGACTTCTAGTTTAGTATGTAATAAATCTTTGCATAATCCACACTCAACATTTTCTTCTGTTTTCTTCTAGATGATGTATAGTTTTAGGTTTTTACATTTAAGTTTATGATACATTTTCAGGTAATTTTTGTATATGCTGTGCAATTTGCATCAAGGTTTAATTTTTTGCATATACGATCCAATTATTCCTTCACAATTTGTTGACAATACTATCCCTTCTCCACTGAATTGCCTTTGCACTCTGGAAAAATTCAATTGACCATATGTACATACGGGTCTGTTTCTGCACTCTATTCCATTGGTCTATTTGTCTATATTTATTCCAATATCATACAGTCTTGTTATTATAGCTTTAGAATATGTCTTGAAATCAGGTAGTGTAAATACTCCAACTTTTTTCTTCTCTTTCAAAATTGCTCTGGCTAATCTAGATTGTTTGCCTTTCTTTTTTTTTTTTTTTTTTTTTTTTTTTTTGCGGTATGCGGGCCTCTCACTGTTGTGGCCTCTCCCGTTGCGGAGCACAGGCTCCGGATGCGCAGCCCCAGCGGCCATGGCTCACGGGCCCAGCCGCTCCGCGGCATGTGGGATCTTCCCGGACCGGGGCACGAACCCGTGTCCCCTGCATCGGCAGGCGGACTCTCAACCACTGCGCCACCAGGGAAGCCCTGCCTTTCTATCTAAGGCAATTTTAAAATTTGCTTCTTGATATTTTATAAAAAGATCCTACTGGAATTTTGATAGGGATTGCATTGAATCTATAGATAAATTTGGAGAGCATTGACTCATAACAATACTGATTTTTCCAATCCATAAATATAGTATCTTATTTTTTAGGTCTTCTTTAATTTCTCTTAGAGATAATTTTAGTTTTCAGTCTTGCACATCTTTTTCCAGGTTTATCTCTTATTTCTTTTTGGTGCTAATGTAAATTATATTGATTAGTTCTTTTAATTTCATTAATGATTGTTTATTGCTCATATATAGAAATATAATTGACTTTTGTATACTGATCTTATATCTTATAACATTGCTAACTTTTCTGTAGCTAGTAATTAGCAACTTTCCTATAAATTCCATAGGATTTTCTACATAGTTAATCATAGATGAGCACGTCATCTGCAAATAAAGACAGTTTTACATCTTTCTTTTCAAGCTGGATGAATTTTGTTCCCCCTTTTATTTGATTGATTGCAATATCTCATATTGATGGTAGAATATTTAACAGAAGTGGTGGGAGTGGACATTCTTGTCTTGCTTCTGATCTTAGGGGGAGAATGTTGTCTTTCATTACTAGTAAGATGTTAGCTGTAAGATTTTTGTGAATGGATTTTATCATGTTGTGGAAATTTACATTTATTCCAAGTTTTCTGAGAGGTTTTTAAAATCAGGAATTTGGTGTTTAATTTTGTGAAAAGTTTTTCCTGCATTTTTTGAGATGATCATATTTTTTTAACCTGTTAATATGGTGTCAGTCCATTTGGATTGCTATAAGACAATACCACATATTGGGTAGCTTATAAACAACAAAAAATTATTTCTCACAGTTCTGGAGTCTGTGAAGTCCAAGATCAAGGTGTCAGCATGGTTGTGTTCTGGTGAGGGCCCTCTTTCTGGTTCATATCTAGTGTCTTCTTGCTGTCTCTCCACATGACAGAAGGGGTGAAGGGTCTCTCTGGAGTTTCATTTATAAGGGCATTCATCCTAATCATGAGACTCTGTCCTCATGAACTAATTATGTCCCATAGGCCCCACCTAATACCATCACACTGAGAATTAGATTTTCAACATCTAAATTTTGGGGGTCCAGAAATATTCAGATCTTAGCATATCTTGAATTACACTGATTGATTTATAAATGTTAAATCTTAAATTCTTGAGATAAATTTTACTTTGTATGACATTATTTTTACATATTGTTGGATACAACTTGCTAATATTTTATTAAAAATTTACATCCATGTTCATGATTGACATTGGTCTGTAGTTTTATTATATTTTATCTGGTTTATAATCAGGGTAAAACTGGCATCTTTAAACAATTTTTCATTCCTGTGTAAGAAACCACTTCAAAACTTAATGGCTGGAAGATTTATAATCACAGTCTCAATTTCAGTGCTTGTGATTGGTCTGTTTATATTTTGTATTTCTTCCTGGTTCAGTCTCAGAAGGTTGTGCATTTCTAAGAATTTGTCCATTTCTTCCAGGTTGTCCATTTCATTGGCATATAGTTGCTTGTAGTAATCTCCCATGATCCATTGTATTTCTGCAGTGTCAGTTGTTACTTCTCCTTTTCCATTTATATATGTCCTGCCACCCCCTTCTGGCTTGCAGAGTTTCTGTTGGAAGATCTGCTGTTAACTTTATGGGGATTCCCTTGTATATTATTTGTTGTTTTTCCTTTGCTGCTTTTAATATTTTTTCTTTGTATTTAATTTTTGATGGTTTGATTAATATGTGTCTTGGCATGTTTCTCCTTGGATTTATCCTGTATGGGACTCTCTGCACTTCCTGGACTTAACTATTTCCTTTCCCATATTAGGGAAGTTTTCAACTAGAATCTCTTTAAATATTTTCTCAGTCCCTTTCTTTTTCTCTTCTTCTTCTGGGATCCCTGTAATTCGAATGCTGGTGCATTTAATGTTGTCCCAGAGGTCTCTGAGACTGTCCTCAATTCTTTTCATTGTTTTTTCTTTTTTCTGCTCTGTGGTAGTTATTTCCTCTATTTTATCTTCCAGGTCACTTATCCGTTCTTCTGCCTCACTTATTCTGCCTTTGATTCCTTCTAGGGAAGTTTTAATTTCATTTATTGTGTTGTTCATCATTGTTTGTTTGCTCTTTAGTTCTTCTAGGTCCTTGTTAAACCTTTCTTGTGTTTTCTCCATTCTTTTTCCAAGACTTTGGATCATCTTTACTATCATTACTCTTAATTCTTTTTCAGGTAGACTGCCTATTTTCTGTTCATTTGTTTGTTCTGGTGGGTTTTTACCTTGCTCCTTCATCTGCTGTGTGTTTCTCTGTCTTCTCATTTTGCTTAACTTACTGTGTTTTCGGGTCTCCTTTTCACAGGCTGCAGGTTCGTAGTTCCCGTTGTTTTTGGTGTCTGCCCCCAGTGGCTAAGGTTGGTTCAGTGGGTTGTGGTAGGCTTCCTGGTGGAGGGGACTAGAGCCTGTGTTCTGGTGGATGAGGCTGGATCTTGTCTTTCTGGTGGCAGGTCTGCATCCGGTGGTGTGTTTTGGGGTGTCTTTGACCTCATTATGATTTTTGGCACCCTTTCTGCTAGTGCGTGGGTTTGTGTTCCTGTCTTCCTAGTTGTTTGGCAAAGGGTGTCAAGCACTGTAGCTTGCTGGTCGTTGAGTGGAGCTGGGTCTCGGTGTTGAGATGGAGATCTCTGGGAGATTTTTGCCGTTTGATACTACATGGAGCTGGGAGGTCTCTGGTGGACCAACGTCCTGAACTTGGCTCTCTGACATGAGAGGCACATGCCTGACACCTGGCCAGAGCACCAAGATCCTGTCATCCACATGGAAAAAGAGAATAAGGAAAAAAAATTATATCGTTGCTCCCAAAGTCCACCGCCTCAATTTATGATGAGTCATTGTCTATTCAGGTATTCCATACATGCAGGTTACATCAAGTTGATTGTGGAGATTTAATCCGCTGCTCCTGAGACTGCTGGGAGAGATTTCCCTTTTTCTTCTTTGTTGGCATAGCTCCTGGGGTTTAGCTTTGGATTTGGCCCCGCTTTTGCATGTAGGTCACCTGAGAGTGTCTCTTCTTCACTCAGACAGGACAGGGTTAAAGTAGCAGCTGATTAGGGGGCTCTGGCTCACTCAGGCTGGGGGAAGGGAGGGGTACGGAATGCAGGGTGAGCCTGCTGAGTCAGAGGCCAGGGTGACGTTGCACCAGCCTGAGGCGAGCCTTGTGTTCTCCCCGGAGAATTTGTCCCTGGATCACAGGACCCTGGCAGTGGTGAGCTGCATAGGCTCCCAGGAGAGGAGTCGTGGAGAGTGACCTGTGCTTACACACAGGCTTCTTGGTGGCTGCAGCAGCAGCCTTAGTGTTTCATGCCCGTCTCTGGTGTCCGCGTTGATAGCCATGGCTCGCACCTGTCTCTGGAGCTCATTCAGGTGGTGCTCTTAATCCCATTTCCTCGCACACTGCGAAACAAAGAAGGAAGAAAATGTCTCTTGCCTCTTCGGCAGTTCCAGACTTTTTCCCGGACTCCCTCCTGGCCAGCTGTGGTGCACTAGCCCCCTTCAGGTTGTGTTCACGCAGCCAACCCCAGTCCTCTCCCAGGGATCGGACTCCTAAGCTGGAGCCTCAGCTCCCAGCCCCTACCGGCCCCAGCAGGTGAGCAGACAAGCCTCTCGGGCTGGTGAGTGGTGGTTGCCAATGATTCTCTGTGCGGGAACCTCTCCACTTTGCCCTCCGCACCCCTGTTGCTGTGCTCTCCTCCACGGCTCCGAAGCTTACCCCCTCCACCACCTGCAGTCTCCGCCTGCGAAGGGGCTTCTAGTGTGTGGAAACCTTTCCTCCTTCACGGCTCCCTCACACAGGTGCGGGTCCCATCCCTATCCTTTTGTCTCTGTTTATTCTTTTTTCTTTTGCCCTACCCAGCTACGTGGGGAGTTTCTTGCCTTTTGGGAGGTCTGAGGTCTTCTGCCAGCGTTCAGTGGGTGTTCTGTAGGAGTTGTTCCACGTGTAGATGTATTTCTGATGTATTTGTGGGGAGGAATGTGATCTCCACATCTTACTCTTCTGCCATCTTGAAGGTCTCAGATCTACAAGTTTTGAATTTCCTTAGCTTAGCTTTTGTTTATCTGGGAGTATCTTAATTTTTCCTTCATTTTAGAAGAGTAGTTTTGTTGGAAATAGACTTCTTTGTTGACAAATTTTTATTTTCATCGACTTAAATATGTTGTGCCACTTCTGGCCTCCAAGCTTTCTGAATTGAAATAGGCTGTTAATCCTACTGAGGATCATTTGTATATGAGCAAATTATCTCTTGCTGCTTTCACGTTTCTATGTCTTTGACTTTCTACAAATTCATTATAATGGGTCTCCATTGAGATCTCTTTGAGTTTATCCTGCCTGCAGTTTTTTGAACTTCTGAGATGTGTAGATTCATGTCTTTCCTCAAATTTGATAAATTTTGGGCTATTATATCTGTAAATAATCTTTATGTCTCCTTCTCTGTCTTCTCTCATTCTGAGATTTTCATTATGCATATGTTGGTATACTTGATGGTATCCTACAGGTCTTTTAGGCTTTTCACTTTCTTCATTCTTTTGTCTTTCTGCTCTTCAGACTGGATGATCTCATTGACCTATCTTTGAGCTTTTTGATTCTTTCTTCTGCCTGGTCAAATCTACTGTTGAACCTCTGTAGTAAAAATTTTCAGTGCCACTATTAAACTTTTCAATGACAGAATTTCCATTTGGTTCCTTTTTATAACTTCCCTGTCTTTACTGAAATTCTCTATTTGGTGAGGGATCATTCTTCTGGTTTCCTTTATTTCATTGCCCTTGATTTCCTTTAGCTCTTTGATCATATTTTAAACAGCTGATTTAATGTCTTTGTCTACAAAGTTCAATGTCTGGATTTCTTGAAAGACATTTTCTGTTAATTTCTTTTTTTTTCCTGTGAATGGGCTGTATTTTCTTGTGTCTTTGCATGTATTATTAATGTTTCTTTGTTGAAATAGTACATTTTAAATAGTATAATGTTGCAACTCTGAAAATCAGATTATCCTCCTTCCCAGGATTGTTGTTTCTTCTTGATGCAGGGTGTTGTTTTTTGTTTAGTGACTCATCTAAATTATTTTTGTAAAGTTTGTATTCTTTGTCATGTGTTGACCATTGAAATCTGTATTTAATTATCTTAGTGATTAGATAGTGTTTGTCAAGTTTTCCTTAAATGCTTGGAGCTAAAAACCAAAAAACAGAAACACCAAAGAGGGAAAAAAAAACCTCTTTAGTTTTGGCACCCTTTTAACACTTAACCATGTCATTTACAAGTCTATCTTAACCTTTACTTCCTGTTTACATGTAGTCTGAAAGTCACTCAGAGGTGAAAATGTAGGGTCTTCTCAGGCCTTTTCTGAGCATATGTTCAGCCCTGGGCATGTCTGTGTCTTTCTTGATTCCCAGCTATATGCAGGAGATTTAAAAGTCATTATTCCCACTCCCATATCTACTTTCCTAACCTTCTCCTGCCCATGATTTCCAGTTTACCTGTTGCTACTGCTTACTGTTATTTCTTGCTCCAGGTTCCTTTGGCCTATTATTTTGCCTTTACTTTCTGAAAATGCCACTTGGGAATTCACCCCAGCCCTGGGAAAGCTGCAAGTCAGTTGAAACAAAGACAAGTCCTTGCACTTGTCCTTTTTGGTGATGCCAGAGTGAAACACACAACCAGAGTTCTTTGAGAATAAGGCCCATAGTGCTTCCTTTGGCATTAGCAAACCTGTATCAAGAATGTGGACTGTCATTTTCATGGTCACTTCTTTATCTGGGGATGGACGAAGGGGGGCAATTAAAAAAACACAGCATTCTCTTAATACAATGCAGCAGCTTCTTTCTTCATTAAATTTTCCTCTGGTTGTTGTAAGTTTTTGACTAGTTTCTAGAGTCCTACAAAGTTGATTCTGAGGTTTTTGCCAGTTTATCTGTCATTATTGTGGAGTAAGGGGGCCATGGAATTCCCTATTCTGCCATTTTCTGGGATACCACTCTCTTTGTTCATGTTTGATATATTTATTAAGTTTCCTTATTCCTTTTTTATTCTCAAGTGGCTCATCATTTTCACTTCCTATTTTTATTCTACTCGTGGTTACTTAACATTTTTCTTTTCATCAGTTTTATAAAAAGCAAACACCTGTGTTTATAAAGCAAACCCCTGTGTAATCATGATTCAGCTCAAGAAATAGAACATACTAGCAACCTAAAGGCCCACTGAGTGTCCCTTGGAAATCATTGCCCACTAATTCCTTCATAGAAGAAACCAATATTTTGAATTTTTTGATCAGAATGTCTTTTTTTTATTACAGTTTTACCACCCATATGTGCATCCCTACACAATATTGTATAGTTGTGCTTGTTTCTAGAACATTATATAAATGCAGTCATGGTGCATATATTTTATTATATTGGTTCTTGCTTCTTTTACTCAATATTAAATTTGTGAGATTCATGCATATTTGGTAAAGTGAGAGTTCAAATACTTTGCCCATTAAAAAAATTTAGCTGTTTACCTTTTTATTCTTCAGATGTAAGAGTTTGATATAGTCTCTCTACAAGTCCCTTGTCAAATAGATATTTTGTAAAAAATTTCTCTCAGTTTGTGGCTTGCCTTTTCATTTTCGTAACAGTGTCTTTGGAAGAGAAAAAGCCTTTACTTCTAATGAAGTCCAATTCATCACTTTTTCTTTTATATTTTGTGGTTGTTGTGTCCTATTCAAAAAATATTTTCCTGATCCAACGTCCTTCAAAATTTTTCTTAAGTTTTCTTCTAGAACATTTATAGATTTAGCTCTTACACTTAAGTCAATGATTGATTTCAAGTTAATGCTTTTATATGGTGAGAGGTTATGGTCAATGTTCTTTTTTTGCATATGGGTATTTAATTGTTCCAGTACAATTAGTTGAAATGATTATCCTTTCCTTACTTAACTGCCTTTTCATTTTTCTGTACAACAATTGGCCATACATGTGTGAGTCTATTTCTACATGCTTCACTGTGTTTCATTGATCTATATATTTATATTTACACCGCTACTATACTCTCTTGATTACTGTAGTTTTATAATGTCTTTAAATAACTATAATTAATATTTTCTTTTTCAAAATTGTTTTGGTTATTTTACATTCCTTGCATTTTCATATGAATTTTACAATCAGTTTGTCAGCTTCTATGAAATAGTCTGCTGAGGTTTTGATTGGCATTGCATTGAATCTATAGAAACAATATTAACACAAATAAACCTTCTGATCTGTAAACATGGTTTAGCTCTCCATTTATTTTAGTCTTTGATTTCTCCCCACAATGCTTCCTAAATTCTGTTTTTTCATATCATACACATCTGTTGTCAAATTTTCCATTTTCATTTGAAAAATTTTGGATGCTATTTAGAAGTATTTAATTTTTCATCTTTTGGATGTTATTATAAATGGTAATTTTAAAAATGTCAATTTCTGAGTATTTATAGGTAGAAATGTGTAGAAATGTGTAGAAATGCAATTCATTTTGTATATTGACCTTATATACTTTCTAAATTTTTCATAATTCGCATATTAGTTCTAGTAGCTTATTTGTGATTCTCTAAGATTTTATACATAGATGATTATATCTACTGCTAATAAATAAAATTTTATCTTTTCCTTTTCAAGCCCTATGCTTGTTTTCCCTGTATCTTTCCTATTGCACTGGATAGTACCTCCAGTACAATGTTGAATAGAAGTCTTATCTTAAAATAATATTATAGCACTTTTCATGCAATATAGGAACTCCACAGCAGTATATTTCCATTTCTCTCCTCAAGCCTTTGTGCTGTTTTTTTGTCACACATTTTAATTCTACATATGTTTTAAACCCCACAATCATTATGTTGTCATTTTTTAAATTTAAACAATTATCTTTTTCTCTTACGTTTAACTGTATTTGGCACTTCATAAACTGTTCAGTAACTAGCACACAGCTCACACAGCATGTTAAATTCATATACATTATCAGCAGCAAGTTAGAAACAGAGAAAAAAGAGTATTGAGCTATAAGTCTTGTATTTTTTTTTAAGAAAAAGGAAGAACTATGTTAGGTCCAGTCTGAATAGGTGAGGGTTTTAAAGGACATCGCCTGCCATTTCCTTAAGTTTTAATATTTACAGATGTCTAGCCTTAAGGTAACAAAGCAGCTTGTGGTATTCTATGACACCACATCAAAACCTTTCAGAAAGGAAACTCATCTCTATTTTCTTAGTGGCATCTAAAAGACATTCAAATACCAAGAATCATAACTTGTGAATGGTAGTGTTATCTCACGCTCCAAACTAATCTGATAAGTTAGTATCAGAATAAAATTTTGCCCAAGAAAAGAAAAATCACTCCTCAAAGTCAGAATTCACAAGGTAAGTTTTCCATCTTGCAGAACTCCTTCTTTTAATATTGAGCTTAGACCTATGAGTTTATATTTTCCATCAAATTTGTAAATTTTGGCCATTGTTTCTTCAAATAATTCTACTCACTTCTCAGTCTCCAGTTATACATATGTTAAGTCACTTGCTGTTGTCCAACAGCTCACTGATACTCTATTCATTTTTTAAAGTATTCTTTCTATCTCTGTTTTATTTTGGATAGTTTCTCTTGCTATGCTTAATGGCTTAGTGGGTTTTTTTCCCTACAATGTCTAATCTGTTGTTAACCCAATCCAATGATTTTCCATCTCAGATATTATGTTTTTCTCTAGAATTTTAATTTGGGTCTTTTTATATCTTCTATTTCTTTCCTGATCATGTTCATGTTCTTCTGTACCTTCTTGTAAATATAGCATATATTTATAATTGCTGTTTTATCATCTTTGTCTACTAATTCTATCACCTGTGTCATTTATGTTTCTTTTTCTGTGGATTGATTTTTCTCCTTATTATAGATTATAATTTCCTATTTCTTTGCATGACTAGTAATTTTTTATTGAACGCCAGACATTGTGTTGTAAATTGCTGTGTTGGATTGTTTGTGTATTCCATTAAATATTTTTGTGACAAAGTTAAGTTACTCAGAAAATTTTTGATCTGTTCAAGCCTTGCTTTTCAGCTTTGTTAGGCAAGACTAGAACAGGCTTTAGTCTAGAGCTAGTTTATCCCCATTTATTAATTATGATGTTTGCTACAGATTTGTTTGTAACTACTTTTCATCAGATTAAGGAAGTTCCTATCCTTTCATATTTTTAAAGAGTTTATCATCAATGGAACAGTTTTTCTTCAACTATTGCAATGTTATATGATTTTTCTCCGTTATTTTGTTAATGTGATGAATTATATTGATTTTAAAAATTTTAGCCACTCTTCCATTTCTGAAATAAACTCAACTTGCTCATGGAGTTTTATCTTTTTTATATATATTTCATTGTTCATTTTGCTAGTCTTTTTTTTTTCTTTTTTTTTTTCGGTACACGGGCCTGTCACTGTTGTGGCCTCTTGTTGCGGAGCACAGGCTCTGGACGCGCAGGCTCAGTGGCTATGGTTCACGGGCCTAGCCACTCCATGGCATGTGGGATCTTCCCGGACCAGGGCGCGAACCCATGTCCCCTGCATCGGCAGGCAGACTCTCAACCACTGCGCCACCAGGAAAGCCCCATTTTGCTAGTCTTTTGTTTAGGAATTTTGCATCTATATTTATGAGTAAGAATCACTTGTAGTTCTCTTTTTCCTTACTCTTTTTTATCAAGTTAAGTAGCAAGGTTATATTTGGCCTTATAACATGAGTTGAAGTATTTCCTCATTTTCTCTTTTCAGGAAGATGTTTTGTAATATTGGCCTTATTTCTTCTTTAAATGTTTGAATTCACCAAGACATCTTGACCTGAAGTTTTATCTGTAAGAATGTTTTTAATTACAGGTATTTTTAAGTTGTTATAGGCTTAATCAAACAATATACTTCATCTAATGTTTTTGTCTTGATTGTTATTTTCCTTTCTTAGAGATTTCTAGGAGAATATTCTAGCTAGGTCTTTGAAATCACTAATTTAATTTTTAGCCATCTTTTTCCTCAATGTTCTTTTATTCCGAGTTTTTAACATTTTTAAAAATAAATATTTTAATTTCTTAGAGATCAAATTGATGCATTTTCATATCAGTATGTTATTGTTTTATTGTTTTGATGTGCTGTTGACTTTCTCTGAGGTTATTAAATTAATTCACTTTAAAGTTTTTAAAAAATTATCTCTTTCTCTTGGGGAAAATTGTTCAATTTTTTCATCTTGTCTCTTTTCTTTCATTGCCATGGTTTTCTTCAAATATCTGGTGATTCTTAATTACCTATTCATATTCACCAAAGAAGGTCTTGGTTCATCGTTACCAGCTGGTAATGGTTTCTTCAGCAGTTATGGAGAGTACATTGTCTCAGTAAATTTCACTGAATGGAAGATTGAGTAATTTTCCCTGTGTATAAGTGGGGGGATATGCTGACAGTCTTCCCTCCAGAGTGCTTTGGTATGAAACTGCTAGGCAAGCCAGGGATTGTTATTATTGCCAAAGTAAGGAAGTCTTCATCCTGGAGTAGAATACTTTAGTGTATTTAACTCCTATGGAGAGCTGTATTTTTCCCATATCCCCCCATTTTCTGTTGAGATTTGACAATATCACTCTAGTCCCAATGCACATAATAGAAGCTCTTCATGGAATATATTCCATGTTTTTAAAACTGATAACTGATACTGGGGTCAAAATACTGTATACAGGTATTGTTTATACACAACTTTGTGTTTGGGATGTTTGGATGATTATTTCATCTGTTCTACAATATTTTATCACCATGTTGGTTTTTCTATGACCTGCTTTTGCTTCCACAAAGCTTGGAATTTCTTTGAAGCACTATTGTAAAGAATGTCTCTTACCTCTGCAACAGTTGTCTTTCTCCTCTTTCTATTTTACATTGCATAGTCTATGCTCTAGTTTCACCATCAACATAATACCTGCTTTCTATCTCGCAGAAATTCTTTAGTGTTTTTGGTCTAATGATTGTTCCCCTATTTGTAGGTTTTCATTGTAACATATTATTTTCTTTATATTTTTCTATTATTCCAATGGAAATTTGGGCATTCAAGGAAGTAATTGAGCTCATTTCACAATCTCAGTATAGAAATCCACATTATCTTTCTAATATTGGCCTATTTTGCCTCCCTTTTCTGCTGGACCTTTTGTTTTGATTTTTTTCTGTGTTATAAGGAGGTAGTAGATATTCCCTGGTTTTTGTGTTTCTTTTGCTTTATAAAATAATTCTCACCTAGCTTCAAATTGTTGAGCTAATTTAATTTACTTCTTCTTTCCCAGATAATCCTCTATAGCCCATGGTCATTGGGAGAACTTCTAAGATATTATTCATGATCAATGATTTTTAAAAATAAATCAGAGTTATTAGCTTAAAACCTTCAGTAGCGCTATTTAATCTAGACTGTAGATAAATAGATGTCACATATAGGCTTGACCAAGGGGAATAGGTCAGACTTTTTCAATCACATTGTGCCAGATCAAGATGCATCTTTAAAGACCATTCAGCTTAACTCCTTCGTACATACTTGGGGTAAACTGAGTTAAATTAATTGTTCGAGTTCATACAGCTAGCTAGAGACAGAACCAAGAGTAAATCTTAGAACTTTTGTGCCTTACACAGCGTTATGCTTCTCATAATAAAACGATGATGACAGTAAACTCTGTTCTTTCAGGTTATCAGAGTGGTTTAAAGTCCAAATTCAACTCCCTGGCTTTCAAGTCTAATCATGTGACCACCATCTATCTTTTATCACCTTGTCTGCTACATTTATTTGTTTATCCAGAAAACTGTACTATCTGTTACTTGAAAACTTGTCCCTCTGTATACTTATCCCTTCTTTTGTGAATACATTGTCCCTTTCATGATGAATTGTTTAATTTTTATTCATTATGCAGGGACATCTTTCCCATGAAGCCTTCTGGACCTTTCCCTGTCATCAGCAATGGTTTCTACATTTATGTTCCTACGATAATTTTTCACACGTTTGTCATGGTACGTATTTCATGATGCTTGTCAAAAGTTGTGATTTATGACAGATTAGAGGGTTTTATTTTATGTTGTTCCCTTTGGATTGACAATTGGCCTCTTTCACCAGCAGTCTTGTGCAAAGAGGTGTGAAGGAGTCACATTACCTTATCATGATGTGATGGAAGGACGAACACGATGTCATTTTTAGAACTTGGGTCAGTATACTTTTCATGAAGGACAGGAAGCTGGGAGAGAGAAGACACTAGAACAGGCTATCTACTAGAGAGAATAGAAATGGACCTGGGGAAATTCCTCCTGTGGATGTGAAGAATACCCTGGTGAAGCCATAGACACTCTGTTTAATTGTGAGCAGACATTAGCTGGGTAAAATCCTCAATGTAGACCTGAGTAGACCATCAAAGAGAAGACACAAACTTATTTGAGCCTGATAATGATGGCCAGTTCATTCCTGAGGGAGATTTGTGATTGGTTCAAGTAATGCGACTATGCCTATGATGACACAGGATCTGAGTGTGCCAACAATGAGAGAAATGCTATGGAGAAATCTTACTTTCAGAAGCTCTAAGCTTTGTCTGGCACTACTCACTGGGAACTTGAAAGAACTGGGCATATGTATATAATTTTGACAGGCCAAAGAGCATTTGAGGGACTTTGAGAAATTGGGGAAATTTGGTCTTTATGTGTTGATGTTATTTTCTTTTAAATCAGATCTCTTCCTACTTTGCCTGGCTATCCAGCAGTGAAGTTTTAGTATTGTACATGGAGGTTCAGCCAAACGAAGGGTGATAAATCTCCCAGTATGTAAGTCATGCCTTTCCTCCTAAATGAGTTGTTCTTATGCTTGTGTTATTTCCCCTGTTAGAATACAAGCACAGATGAAGCTGATACATCAGGGAACAGGTTGCATTTGTCTCATTGTCCTTTTCCTGGCCTCTCTTTCTACTGTCAAATCCCTGGCTTGGCACAGAACTTGGTTCAGGGAGGTGTTTTTGACCGACTGAGTGCATGTTGGAAGTTTTATTTCATGAGCCATGGTTCTGGAGTCATGGCCATGCTGGAGGCAGGTTTGCTTCCTAGATATTTTCCTAAAGGCTTATTGACTCATTAAGCACTTTCTTCTTTCTGTTGAAACCCAGGCCAGACCATTCACCTCAGTCCCATTCAATGATGGAGAAAATTTCATTTGTTATAGCAGTGTCAGTCAGATGAGACATCTGTAGTTAATCAATGACCTTTCTCAAAGCTGCAGATGGGCCAACTATTACAAAATTTATATTTTAGTGATGGTTGCCATAAAATAATTAAACTCCAAGAAAAATAGTTTAAAATTTGTTGGATGGTTTTATTTATGCTTACAGATAAGGAAAAAACTTTTTAAGGTGTTTGTCCATTTGGGCCTTTATCAGTTCTAGCCAACTGTTTCACATTAGTTAAATGGGTGAAGCTAGGCAGAGCCCTTGTAGTATTGTCTTAGGAGGAATGGAAGATTCCAAACATTGAAATGAGGACAAAATAGATGTGAAAAATATCAATGACAAAGTTAAAGGGAGGAATTCTAAGAACTTCATAAAGCTACCTAGAGAGATTTTGACCTTTACTGACATTGGAAGGAGGAATACACACCCAAAGAATATAAAAGCATGAATATACTAAATTGTATATGATAGTTTCATGGATACTAAATAACAGAAAACTTTCCTGTTCTATGCTCATTACCCCTGTCTTAGTTGTAGCCAGAAATTCCACCAAGTTGATTTTCTGATGAGACTCATTCTCAGGCTCAGTCTAGTTCCTTCTGTTTTATTTTCCTTGAGTACCACTCCAATCTTCCACCAGGAATAGAGCCCTGCCTTGACCCTTAGTCCTTGTTGCTGAGATTTTGGTTATTCAGTGGAACTCTTAAAAGTCTCCATCTCTTGTGATCTAGATCCTGTTACATTCATTCTAGATTCATGTACTGCCCTGGAAACACTGATATTCCATCCCCAAACCCATCATAAATTTGAGTGTTCAACTCTTTACCTGCACTGGGTCTTTACCTGAGAGGCTAAATTTTGGCTGGCATCTAGACACAAATACACAACTCTCTGGATTGGTTTCACTTTAAATTCATGATCACTGACCTCAGGTGGTCCTCAGTCTGCCTAGCAGCATCTCCAGTTCCTTTTCTATTCACTCTCTCATTCAGACAGCTGCTGCACACTATCACCTCTATTTAAAGTTCCAAAACCTCCTCTTCCATTCTTGTTTTCACTGGGAAAATTGAAGCAATTGGAAGGCAATCTCCTCATGCTTTCACCACTTTGTCTACCTCTCATTATTTGCACTCATATAACCTACCTTCCTCCTATTTTTTTGAACTATGCGTACTCCTAACTAATGTTAATCTTTTCATTTACCTTGGATCCCACTCAAGGGCAGCACTCTAGTAAGTCTTACCTCTCTCAGTTAGCAGACATTTGGTCCTCTCTAAAACATCTGTAAGACCTTTGTTCCATGTCAAAAGTTCTTAAAATTTTGATCTATTCAGAACATTCATGAGCATATTTGGTCCACGCCAAATAGTTTCAGACAGTAATAAATATCATGGCTCTTTTGATGTGGAGCAAATGTCTCCATGTATGTTTTGGACAGGACAAAATATAACTAGATGTCAAGGACCTTTTGGCATGGACCAAATGTCTCATGAACATTTTGGATAGGACCAAATGTCCTGGAAGTCCTCTCTTTCCTGCATTACCAACCTTTCCTTTTCTACTGAATCCTTTCCATCTGTCGACAAACATGCTATAATACATTCTATCTTAAAAATAATAAAAACAACTTGGACCTCATATTTCCCTTCTGCTTCCTTAAGTATATCTCTGCTTCTCTTTACAGCAAAATTTCTAGAAAGAGTTTTCTGTACTTGTTGTTTCTCCTTTCTCTTCCAATTATTTCATACAGCTATTGCGGTCAGGTTTTCAATTTCATCACTCCCCTGGAACTTCTCTCATCAAGTTTGCCAAGGAACTTCACTTTATCAAGTCCAACGGTCAAATCTCATTCCTCATCTTGCCTGCTCTTTCAGAAGCATCTAAATCTCTTTATTTTCCTTTCCTTCTTGAAACTCTACCAGTCATCAAAATGGAAATCATTGATTCTCAACCAGGAGAGGTACTATCTCACTAAGGAGTGTTTGGTATTGTGTGTGTGGGCTCTTTGGTTACACAATAACTGAAGGAAGGGAGCATACTACTGGTATTTAGTAGACAGTACCTAGATGTGATAAAAGCCCTTCAAATTACAGGATGGTATCTTATAATAGAGAATTGTCCCACTCCAGATGCCAGCAGTACCTTCACTGCAAAATACTAGAGTAAGATTTATAGAGAAAGAATTATATTCCAAGAGAGGATGGACAATAAATAAATAACTAAATTCATAGAACAAGGGAATTTCATCACAAATGCTAAACAAACTTTATGATATTATATTTGAGACTTTGTCAATCTCCTTTGAAGAATTTGTGCAAACAGCAGATGGGAGAGGAGTCAGTTCAGTAGCCAAAGAAGAAAATCCATGTGTTACAGTCACACCTCATTCTTTATTAAAAGTAGTGTTTCTAAGCCTGATAACTCATTGTATTTCACTTTAGTTCAAATCTATAAATACTTATTGAGCATCCATTGCTTCTTTTTTTTTAACATCTGTATTGGAGTTCAGTTGCTTTACAATGGTGTGTTAGTTTCTGCTTTGTAACAAAGTAAATCAGCTATACATATACTTATATCCCGATATCCTCTCCCTCTTGCATTTCCCTCCCACCCTCCCTATCTCACCCCTCTAGGTGGTCACAAAGCACCGAGCTGATCTCCCTGTGCTATGTGGCTGCTTCCCACTAGCTATCTATTTTACATTTGGTAGTGTATATATGTCCATGCCACTCTCTCACTTCATCCCAGCTTACCCTTCCCCCTCCCCGTGTCCTCAAGTCCATTCTCTATGTCTGCATCTTTATTCCTGTCCTACCCCTAGGTTCTTCAGAACCATTTTTTTGATTACGTATATATGTGTTAGCATACGGTATTTGTCTTTCTCTTTCTGACTTACTTCACTCTGTATGACAGACTCTATGTCCATCCACCTCACTACAAATAGCTCAGTTTCATTTCTTTCTATGGCTGAGTAATATTCCATTGTATATATATGCCACATCTTCTTTATCCATTCATCTGTCGATGGACACTTAGGTTGCTTCCATGTTCTGGCTATTGTAAACAGAGCTGCAGTGAACATTGTGGTACATGACTCTTTTTGAATTATGGTTTTCTCACGGTATATACCCAGTAGTGGGATTGCTGGGTCGTATGGTAGTTCTATTTTTATTCTTTTAAGGAACCTCCATACTGTTCTAAATGTAAGACCAAACACTATAAAACTCTTACAGGAAAACATAGGCAGAACACTCTATGACATAAATCACAGCAAGATCCTTTTTGACCCACCTCCTAGAGAAATGGAAATAAAAACAAAAATAAACAAATGGGACCTAATGAAACTTAAAAGCTTTTGCACAGCAAAGGAAACCATAAACAAGACCAAAAGACAACCCTCAGAATGGGAGAAAATATTTGCAAATGAAGCAACTGACAAAGGATTAATCTCCAAAATTTACAAGTAGCTCTATGTCAAAAAAACAAACAACCCAATCCAAAAATGGGCAGAAGACCTAAATAGACAATTCTCCAAAGAAGATATACAGATTGCCAACAAACACATGAAAGCATGCTCCACATCACTAATCATTAGAGAAATGCAAGTGAAAACTACAATGAGGTATCACCTCACACCAGTCAGAATGGCCATCATCAAAAAATCTACAAACAATAAATGCTGGAGAGGGTGTGGAGAAAAGGGAACCCTCTTGCACTGTTGGTGGGAATGTAAATTCATCTAATGCTTCTTAACCAATGGTTACTCTTTTCTCCTTATCTTACTTGAGCTCTCAGCAGCATAATCTTTCAAATTCCTTCCAACCTTGAAATGTGAAGATTCTGAAATTCTGAATCTAAATGATAGAAACAAATAGACATTACTTGAAGGTTCATCCAAGAACAGCCCCTTATTGGGCAGCAGCTACTTAGAGCATTTCTGTTTGGGTTGGATGGAGCTATACTTTGCTGCTGTGAAAGTAGTTATTTGAATTATAGAGTTTCATATCCTTTGGGTGGCTGAGTTAGCATCATGGGATGGTGGGGCATATGTGTATCCTGTTTTAGCTCTGTAGAGGAAAATAGGCACTGTTTTCTCTGGCTAATCTTCTTCTTCAGTGATTTTCTGTGTGATGTACCAGCCTCTGCCATTAAAAAGGAGAAGTGTAGAGGTATGGCTTCTATCATGAGCCATTCTCCAACTACCTGTTACCTGGATAGGAAGGAGGAGAAGGCAATATGATTGCATTTTGTTCGTGATGCCCTTTCTCCTTTCCCCACCTACGCATTGTGCAGGGGCTTGCTCATATGTCATCTCTATGAAGCATTCCGAAGAATCTACCATAAGTATTTTAGTGATGGCCAGAGCACCAAGGTCTGCTGCTTCTTTTAGTAAACAAACCTGTTCTAGTTATAGGGAATCTGAAAGGCCTTAAGTTAATGTTATTTTGCACAAAGTCCAGTCACTGTGAGTTAAATTGGTGCTGGAACCTCTCCCAAGTGTCACATATTGTGACAGTCTCTCTTATGAAATTTCCCCAGGGGTTTTTACATTTCCTTGGAACTTTGATTTTAACTAAGTTTCAGTTGGCTGATTTTTAAGGACTTACTAGGTTACTATGTCACCTCCCAAGCCTGATAACTTACTTATAATTTGTCTGGGTTCTTCAGTATACAAACATAGTGTAATGGTTCTAATGGTGGACATAGTAGCCATTGTAACAGACTTTGGAGGACAGAGTTCTCCGTGGGCATGGAGCTAGAATTAGAGCCCATTTCCTCAAATGTTCAGGGACCCTGGGGTGTTGTACGTACTGATGATGAGCAGCTGCTCAGGGAGGCTGGTGGTGGAGGAGCAAGAGGCCAGCTCTCAATTGCTGCTAAAGGAGACCTGAGGCTAATGTACATGGTTATAATCAAAACAATAATGTAATAATAATAGCTACCACTTATATAGAGCTTACTACATGCTAGGTATTACTCTAAGTATCTTACCTTTATTAATGCATTTAAACCTATGAGGCAGGTTTTGGTCTCATCTCCATTTTACAGCTGGGTAAACTGAGCCACAGAGGCATTCAATAACTTTCACAAGGTCTTAGAGCTAATAAGTGATAGAACTGGGATTTTAACACAGCCAACTCTGGCTCCAGAGTCTATGCACTTAACCACTCTCAGTTTTTCCCTTCCTCCTGCCATACTTCTCCCATACTTGTCTTTTTAAAAATTTTATTGACGTATAGTTGATTTACAACGTTGTGTTAATTTCTGCTGTACGGCAAAGTGACTTATATATATATATTCTTTTCCATTATGGTTTATCACAGGATATTGAATATAGTTTCCTATGCTGTACACTATGGCCTTGTTGTTTATCTATCCTATATATAATAGTTTGCATTTGCTAACCCCAAACTCCCAGTCCTTCCCTCCCCTCCCCTCCCTCCCCCTTGGCAACCACAAGTCTGTTCTCTATATCTGTGAGTCTGCTACTATTTCGTGGATATGTTGATTTGTATTATATTTTAGATTCCATATATAAGTGGTATCGTATGGTATTTGTCTTTCTCTTTCTGACTTACTTCGTTTTTGACACTAGTACATTGTCCCTTAAACTCCACCTCTAATAGCTATGCCTCCCTCTAGTAGCCGTATAGCCTTGGGAAATTACTTTACTTCTCTATGTTTTCATTTACTTGGAAGTAAAATGGGACGTTTTTGACAGGGCTTCTGTGAAGTTTATAGGAGTTCATGTATATAAAATCATATTGCATAGTTCAAGGCACTAAGTGTTTGTCTTAACATAATATGAATTTAATTATCTAATTTTGCCTGAGCATTTATTTCAGGGACTCTTAAACTTTCAGGTACATCAGAATCATCTGGTCTGTTATAAAGATCATGTTTGTTGGTCTCACTCAACACTGATTCAGTAGTCTCTTGCAGTGCACAGGAATTTCCATTTTGCAAGAGATTCTACTATAAATAATTCTGGAACTAAACATTGAGAAGCGCTGTGTGTCATGAAATGCCCTTTCCCTCCATACCTTCCCTGTTATTCTCTCTAAATATATGTAAATCTAGGTGTATGGATACTGCATTCTGGTAATGCTATATCTATATTTGGCATAGGAATACAGCCTTTATGTAAGGGCAGAATATCATCGGTGAAGTCATTCACCAGGGAGAGAGAGGCTTATGCTTCAGCCTACAAAATAGAAAGCCAGATTTGAGTGGGAGGATTTTAATAGGTAGTCAACATAGGGGGATTCAATTTATCTCTTTGTCTCTCTCTGTCTCTCTTTCTTTCTCCGTACTATGAATTGTATTAGCTTGTCCAGGGGGATCTTTGGGTAATAGGTTGGTGAAAATAAGATAACTCAGTAGCTATAAGGTAAAGAAAAAAATCAAGGCAAGGTGCTGCAAGATTGTATCAGCTATTTAGAGCAAGACAGCAGATGGACTAGGTGGGGCCTGTATAAACTGAATCATGTCTCCTTTTTGTGTTTTGTACTATCTATGTTTGCTTTTTTTCACTCCCTTAGAATTTAGAAAAATATTTTTTTCTTTGAAAAAATTTCAACCTGTCTCAGTTATGCTAAGAAGAAACCAAGTAAAAGGGTTTGTTGGGCCAAAGTGTTAAGTTACATCCTTCAGGGAAAAGTGAGAGTCAGAGTGATATAGAGTTAGTGCTTTTGATCAGCTGTCCCCCTTCTCAACCTGAGATTCAATTTCTAGTAATAAACTTTTGTCTGTATGATTTTACCATAGAGGGTGCATCAGTCAACTTAATCCTACTACAAAGATGGCTGAAGCATCATCCATTCCACAGCTATCCCCAGGGCCAGAGAAGTCATGGATGGCATAGTTTAAGACTGGTAACATGTTAAGGGAAGCCAGATTCTTCAGTAGCTTCGTGTAGAAAGCTTTGGATCCTAGCTCTAAGGCAGATCGTCATCCATCTTTATGACTAATTTATAACAATTCTGGCATTATATGGGGTTGACCAAATTTATCTTGAATGTATATGTATTTTAGTCCCTCAAGTCTTTGCCAAGAGCATTAGTGTATTTTTTTTGTGTGTGTGGTACACGGGCCTCTCACTGTTGTGGCCTCTCCCATTGTGGAGCACAGGCTCCAGACGTGCAGGCTCAGTAGTTGTGGCTCACGGGCCCAGCCGCTCCGCGGCATATGGGATCCTCCTGGACCGGGGCACGAACCCATGTGCCCTGCATCAGCAGGCGGACTCTCAACCACTGCGCCACCAGGGAAGCCCAGCATTAGTGTTTTGATATAGTATATACTTTGCTAAAAACTACTGAAAGATGTTTTTTAAAACAGAGAAAAGTATACAAATGTTTTTAAATCTTTAAAGTTTAATGGTGAGCAAAACAGCAGTTATCTCATTGTAAGAATCTTATCAAGTAAGATGTAATATCCAGGTTTGAATACCTCAGATTATTGTGTTGTTCATGGTGGAGGGTGTTCAGGGCTAGGTGTTAGGAAGTCAAACAATGCCACTCATCACTGATCCTTTCCTTATTATAGCCCAGTCCTCTTGAATCATTCACTCCCTCAGAGCATGCCTATCCATAACAGCACTGACTTGATTCCACCTCATATTGTATTCAGGTGACTACATTTCTACCTCCCTATTACACTATGAACTCTTTAAGAAAAGAGACCACAACCTTCAACCTGAATTGTCTCCTGGAATATGTTCTCAGAAAATGCTCAGTTGAAAAAATATAAGAAAAACAAACAAAGAAGCAGTTGTGTACAAAAATCAGCTGTAAAAACTAGTTATAAGCCTAAAGGTCACCTTTGTTTATAGCAAGTTGAGATGAGACTAGGCTGTAAACAGACCTGAGCATCTGGTCTCAGGAGGAGAGATGATCAGGCCCAACATTACTCTTTCCACAGAGATGTTCTATTCATTTCCCTTAGAATAAATGGTTCCCCAGGTGGCTTTCTTTATCCCCTTCCTCAGATAGAAACTATACATATCTTACATGGCTTCAGAGAAACTAAATGCAGCCTGAGTTGCTTAGCAAAGGATTCAGAGATGCCTGTCAATGAAGGTGCGTTAGTCAGGCAACACTGTGGTAACAGATTCCTCCCAGTCCCCATCTTAATGTCTACACAACTAACATGTATTTCTTCCTTCTAGTACCTTTCCAATGCTGGTTGGCATGTGGAGCTCTACTCCAGTCACTCAGGGACCCAGGCTGATGGCACATAACCTTCCACACACATTGAGTTGGCCAGAACTAGTACCATGATGCTGCTCAACATGAAGGGGGCTGGAAAATATATGGGAGCAAAAGGAATATTTGGTGGGCTTTACTGTCTTTGCCAAAGCAAGGCCAAAAGCATCTGGGAGGTTGAGTGGGTGGTGGTGAATTCTTGCATTAGGGGAGGAGCCTGGGATGATTGAGGGCTGGTGGGTAGTGGCAGATAAAAACAGTTGGCAGAAAGAGAGTTTTATTCTGGATAATCTTGAATTCTATGCCAACAGAAGCAGCGGAACATCTTTTTGCCTTATTTATGAAGTAAATTTGCCCAGTTAAAAAATTAGAATCCTAGAGGTTTAGAGTTGGAAAATACCTTACTGGTTACCTAATCCAATCTCCTGTTTGATGCACTAACTCTCTAGAAAATAACCCTGTTAAATTGCTGTCTAGCTTCTCCTTTAGCATATATTTAGCAAGTATTTAACATGTATTGGTAGGGAAACTATATAATGTATCATCCAAACTGGAATACTTTTGTGATTAAAAGTGGGCAGTATGAATAATTATGCTGGGACACAGGGTAGAACCTGGGACTTCTTTTCTGCACAAAATGGAATGTATGGTTACCATAGATGTTGCAGACTTATCTCTTAAGGTAGTTCATTCCATATGGAATAATTCTTTAATTTTTTTAAGGTAACATGTATATATAGTTAAATAGCACAACCAACCTCCAAACTTAGATAAATGCCTGATTCTGGAGCAGCTGAGCAGCACTGGCAAAAATTACAAAATTGGGTAATTTGGTGCCAGTAAAAATTCATTTTTTCCTTCCATTCTCAGCTAAAACCTTAACACTCACTGTCATTATTTATTTTTGCCTTTTGGCTGGTAGAATTACAGGAGTTTTTCTTGTCCAAAAGTCATACAACAAACCATGAGGTCAGGCTAAGACCTAGACCCAGATTTTCTTGGAGAGACTTTCACAAAGCCTTTTTTTCCCTAGCAGCAGTGTCACACATATACATGTTTTAGAAAGCCAAATAGTAATATTGGACTTCTAAAGAAAAAACAAGTTGTCCACTAATTCCCTTCACTTCTGATTCTCTCTACCCCGACATAATCACTTTAAACTGCACACGTTTTGTCTGGTAGTTTCATATTTCTAAATAACAGTTATAAACTGTTATTTCTTTGTAATTTCTTTTGGTATTGCCTGCTTACTTTCTGTATGAACAATAATGACCACTTTCTCATGGACATTCCCATTGACCAGTGTGTGTGCACATGTACACACACACACACACACATACTTCTTCCTATTCTCTCAATAGTTTGGTAACTTATTGTAACATGGTGCCAATTCTTTTCTTGTACAACCTGTTGCCTTACCTGGAGTTCATGGTACCTAGTTATTCGTCTGTTTACCTTTTTCTTGATCAATCATTAAGCATAAATATCTTTTAATTATGTTCAGAAATATTACATAATCTCTCAATTGCAATTTTTTGTTGAGGCCCTCAGTGCTGCTCCAATTTGGACTGGTTGCTCTCTAGGTCTGCTACACAGCTGTAATCTTGGGAATATCCATTTTCAGGACAACTTTGGAATTCACTTCTCTTCCATCTTGGGTTGGAGTTCCTGTTTTTTGGGTTTTTTTTTTGTTTGTTTTTTCGTTCTCATTTCCTTTTCTTAAATTATGCTCTATTTTACTACAGCACCTATTCTAGCAGCTCCCTGAGAAAGAGTGTGTTCAAGGTAAATTTTTTATTAATTCTTGGATATCTGTAAAGACATTTATTTTATCATCAAAATTGGTTAGTACTTTGGCAGGGTACAGAATTCTAAGTTGGAAATAATTATTTTCCAGAATTTTGAAGGAATATCCCCATATTTTCTAGCTTTCAGTTTTGATCTGAAGAAGTTTTTTTTTTATTCAATATGTTGGAAATTAAGTGATCAAGTTACCTTACTTTTCTGTGTCTTAGTTTCCTAATGTATTAAAAATGGAGATAATAATAGTAACTACCAACTATACAAATAATGTGACTTTACATGCAGCATCTTATTGAATTCTAATTAAGATGCTTTATGTAGAGTGCTTAGAATGATGGCCTGGTGCATAGTAAGCACTATGTAAGTTTTACCTATTTTATTTCTTGAATTGTTCTACCTTTTGGTAAGCTGAATAATGTCCCTCAAAAGATGCCCATGGGGCTTCCCTGGTGGCGCAGTGGTTGAGAGTCCGCCTGCCGATGCAGGGGACACGGGTTCGTGCCCCGGTCTGGGAAGATCCCACATGCCGTGGAGCGGCTGGGCCCGTGAGCCATGGCCTCTGACCCTGCGCGTTTGGAGCCTGTGCTCCGCAACGGGAGAGGCCACAACAGTGAGAGGCCTGCGTACCGCAAAAAAAAAAAAAAAAAGATGCCCATGTCCTAATCCTGGGAATCTGTGAATATGTTACCTGACATGCCAAAAGAGACTTTGCAGATGTGATAGTTAAGGATCTTGAGGTGGGGAGATTTTCCTTGATTATCTGTGTGGGCCCAGTGTAATCACACAGGTCCTTATGAGAGGGAAGCAGTAAGGTCAGAATCAGAGAAGAAGCTCTGACAATGGAAGCTGGAGAGAGAGAGAGAGAAAGAGAGAGAGCGCGCTTGAAGATATGCTGCTGCTTTGAAGATGGAGGAATGGGGCCATGAGACAAGGATTGAGGGCAGCCACTAGAAGCTGGAAAAAGCAAAGAATAGATTCTTGCTTAGAGCCTCCAGTAGAAAGGTAGACCTGCCAAGAAATTTTAGACTTCTGACCTCTAGAATTGTAAGAAAAGAAATTTGTGTTACTTTAAGCCACTAGCTTTGTAGTAATTTGTTAGAGCAGCAATAGGAAACTAATTCATTTCTGAATTACATATCTTATCAGAATTCCTTTGAAAACTGGGTAAACAGACCACCTATTCTTTCATTTTTTTTAAAAAATTATTTTATAGTGGAGTATAGTTGATTTACAATGTTGTGTTAGTTTCAGGTGTACAGAAAAATGATTCAGTTATACATATACATATATCCATTCTTTTTCAGATTTTTTTCCCATATAGGTAATTACAGAATATTGAGTAGAGTTCCCTGTGCTATTCAGTAGGCCCTTGTTGATTATCTGTTTTATATATAGTAGTGTGTGAATGTTAATCCCAGGTTCCTGATTTATCTCTTTCATTATTTTTATTACTGTTTTTTAGAATCTTTTATTTGAGGGGAGGGGAGAGGAAACAGATTATTCTTCATTTGTTCATGTATTCTTTCAATAAGTATTTATTGGGAAATTTTTGTATGTCAGGAGCTATTCTACTTTCTGGGGACAAACCAGGATAAAAAAATCAGGCAAACGGTTTGCCCTCATGAAGATTATGGTGTGAAGATAGAAAATAAACAAATAGAGTTGGCCAGATGTGAAGTCCATTCTATTGAAGTTACATTTGAGCAGAGACCTGAAAGAAGGTAGGGAGCCATGAACTGGCAGAGAGTGTTGCAGGAAGAGGTGGGGCATACCTGATGTATTTGAGAATAATAAGGAGTGAAATGATGAAAAAGGAGAGTAGTAGAAGATAAAGTTTAAAAAGTTATTGAGGGTTTTGCAGGCCGTTATGAAGACTTTGGCTTTTACTCTGAGTGAATTGGCAAGCTTTTGGATAATTTTGAATAGATGAGTGACATAGTATTATATATGTTTTAAAAGTTTCACTCTGGTTGCAGAGTGAAGAATAGGCAGTAGGTGATTCAAAAGTGGAAGCAGGAATCTGTGAGGCTGTTACAATAGGCCAGGCTAAAGATGATGGTGGCCAGAAGAGCCGGAGGAAGATGGCGGAAGAGTAAGACGTGGAGATCACCTTCCTCCCCACAGATACATCAGAAATTCATCTACACGTGGAACAACTCCAACAGAACACCTACTGAACGCTGACAGAAGACCTCAGACCCCCCAAAAGGCAAGAAACTCCCCACATACCTGGGTAGGTCAAAAGAAAAAAAGAATAAACAGAGACAATAGGATATGGACAGGACCTGCACCAGTGGGAGGGAGCCGTGAAGGAGGGAAGGTTTCTACACACTACAAGCCCCTTCGAGGGCGGAGACTGCAGGTGGCGGAGGGGGAAAGCTTCGGAGTAGCGGAGGAGAGCACAGCAACAGGGGTGTGGAGGGCAAAGCAGAGAGATTTTGGCACAGAGGATCGGTGCCCTCAGGCACACACCAGCCCGAGAGACTTGTCTGCTCAGCCGCCAGGGCGGGCGGGGCTGGGAGCTGAGGCTCGGGTATCGGCTTTCAGTCGGAGCGCAGGGAGAGGACTGGGGCTGGCGGCAGGAAGAGACCCTGAAGGGGTTAGTGCTAGCCCGGAGGGAGTCCGGGGAAAGGGTCTGGAGCTACCGGAGAGGCAAGAGACTTTTTTCCCTTTTGTTGCCTGGTGCGCGAGGAGAGGGCATTCCCCTCCCTCCCCTCTGCCTGAGTGAGCCAGAGCCCCCGAATCAGCGGCTCCTTTAAACCCGTCCTGTCTGAGCGAAGAACGGACGCCCTCCGGCGACCTACGCGCAGAGGCGGGGCCAGGTCCAAGGCTGAGACCCGGGAGCTGTGAGAGCAGAGACAGGGAAATCTCTCTGTGCAGCCTCCGAGGCAGCGGATTAAAGCTCCACGGTCCATTTGATGTGCCCTGCGTCTGTGGAGTGCATGAATGGACAGCGAATCATCCCAAATTGAGGAAGTGGACCTTGAGGACAAGATTTAAGACTTCCCCCCCCCCTTTTTTTCCTCTTTTTACAACGAATTATCCCAAATTAAGGAGGTGGACTTAGCAAGATTTCAGACTTTTCGCCCTTTTCCTCTTTTTACAACGAATTATCCCAAATCGAGGAGGTGGACTTGGAGAGCAAGATTTTTGATTTTTCCCCCTGCTCTCTTTTTGTGAATGTGTATGTGTAATCTTCTGTGTAAGATTCTCTCTGTATAGCTTTGCTTCCACCATATGTCCCAGGGTTCTTTCGGTCCGTGTTTTTTTTCAATAATTACTTTTTAATTTTAATAACGCTACTATATTTCATACTTTATTCTATTTTACTTTACCTGCTCTTTCTTTTTTTCCTCCCTTCCCTTCCTCCCTCCCTCCCTCCGCTCCTCCTTTCCTTCTTTCTTTTTCTTTCCTCCATCCCTCCCTCCCTCCCACCCTTCTTCTTTCCACTTTCTTTTTCTTTCCTTCCTCCCTCCCTCCCTCCTGTCCTTCTTTCTTTCTTTCCTTCCTCCCTCCCTCCCTCTCTTCTTCCATTCACTCTTCCTTTTGCTTTCATTCCTCCCTCCCTCCCTCCTTTCTTTCCTTTCTTTCCATCCTTCCTCCCTCCCTCCTTTCTTTCTTTCTTCCTTCCTTCCTTCCTTACTTCCCTTCTTCCTTTCTTTCAATCTCTCTTTCTTTCTTCTACTAATTATTTCTTTCTACTTTTTCTCACTGTTATTCTGAGCCGGGTGGATGAAAGGCTCTTGGTGCTGCAGCAAGGAGTTAGTGCTGTGCCTCTGAAGTGGGAGAGCCAACTTCAGGACACGGGTCCACAAGAGACCTCCCAGCTCCACATAATATCAAGCAGCGAAAATCTCCCAGGGATCTCCATCTCAACACCAGCACCCAGCTTCAGTCAACGACCAGCAAGCTACAGTGCTGGTCACCCTATGCCAAGCAACTAGCAAGGCAGGAACACAACCCCACCCATTAGCAGAGAGGATACCTAAAAACATAATAAGGCCACAGGCACCCCAAAACACACCACCAGACGTGGACCTGTCCACCAGAAAGACAAGATCGAGCTTCAACCACCAGAACACAGGCATTAGTCCCCCCCACCAGGAAGCCTACACAACCTACTGAAACAACCTTAGCCACGGGGGACAGACACCAAAAACAACGGGAACTACGAATCTGCAGCCTGCAAAAAGGAGACCCCAAACACAGTAACATAAGCAAAATGAGAAAGCAGAAAAACACACAGCAGGTGAAGGAGCAAGATAAAAACCTACCAGACCTAACAAATGAAGAGGTAATAGGCAGTCTACCTGAAAAAGAATTCAGAATAATGATAGTAAAGCTGATCCAAGATTCTATTTCCCAGATCCAAAATCTTGGAAATAGAATAGACAATATGCAAGAAACAGTTAACAAGGACCTAGAAGAACTAAAGATGAATCAAGCATCGATTAAAAACACAATAAATGAAATGAAAAATACTCTAGATGGGATCAATAGCAGAATAACTGAGGCAGAAGAACGGATAAGTGAGGTGGAAGATAAAATAGTGGAAATAACTGATGCAGAGAAAAATAAAGAAAAAAGAATGAAAAGAACAGAGGATAGTCTCAGAGACCTCTGGGACAACATTAAACGCACCAACATTCGAATTATAGGGGTTCCAGAAGAAGAAGAGAAAAAGAAAGGGACTGAGAAAATATTTGAAGAGATTATAGTTGAAAACTTCCCTAATATGGGAAAGGAAATAGTTAATCAAGTCCAGGAGGCACAGAGAGTCCCATACAGAATAAATCCAAGAAGAAATACGCCAAGACACATATTAATCAAACTATCAAAAATTAAACACAAAGAAATCATATTAAAAGCAGCAAGGGAAAAACAACAAATAACACACAAGGGAATCCCCATCAGGTTAACAGCTGATCTCTCAGCAGAAACTCTACAAGCCAGAAGGGAGTGGCAGGACATAATTAAAGTGATGAAGGAGAGAAACCTGCAACCAAGATTACTCTACCCAGCAAGGATCTCATTCAGATTTGACGGAGAAATTAAAACGTTTACAGACAAGCAAAAGCTGAGAGAGTTCAGCACCACCAAACCAGCTTTACAACAAATGCTAAAGGAACTTCTCTAGGCAAGAAACACAACAGAAGGACTATACCTACAATAACGAACCCAAAGCCATTAAGGAAATGGGAATAGGAACATACATATCAATAATTACCTTAAATGTAAATGGACTAAATGCTCCCACCAAAAGACACAGAGTGGCTGAATGGATACAAAAACAAGACCCATATATATGCTGTCTACAAGAGACCCACTTCAGACCTAGAGACACATACAGATTGAAAGTAAGGGGATGGAAAAAGATATTCCATGCAAATGGAAATCAAAAGAAAGCTGGAGTAGCAATTCTTATATCAGACAAAATAGACTTTAAAATAAAGACTATTAGAAGAGACAAAGAAGGACACTACATAACGATAAAGGGATCGATCCAAGAAGAAGATATAACAATTGTAAATATTTATGCACCCAACATAGGAGCACCTCAATACATAAGGCAAATACTAACAGCCATAAAAGGGGAAATCGACAGTAACACAATCATAGTAGGGGACTTTAACACCCCACTTTCACCAATGGACAGATCATCCAAAATGAAAATAAATAAGGAAACACAAGCTTTAAATGATACATTAAACAAGATGGACTTAATTGATATTTATAGGACATTCCACCCAAAAACAACAGAATACACATTTTTCTCAAGTGCTCATGGAACATTCTCCAGGATAGATCATATCTTGGGTCACAAATCAAGCCTTGGTAAATTTAAGAAAATTGAAATTTTATCAAGTATCTTTTCCGACCACAATGCTATGAGACTAGACATCAATTACAGGAAAAGATCTGTAAAAAATACAAACACATGGAGGCTAAACAATACACTACTCAATAATGAAGTGATCACTGAAGAAATCAAAGAGGAAATTAAGAAATACTTAGAAACAAATGACAATGGAGACACGACGACCCAAAACCTATGGGACGTAGCAAAAGCAGTTCTAAGGGGGAAGTTTATAGCAATACAATCCCACCTTAAGAAACAGGAAACATTTCGAGTAAACAACCTGACCCTGCACCTAAAGCAATTAGAGAAAGAAGAACCAAAAACCCCCAAAGTTAGCAGAAGGAAAGAAATCATAAAGATCAGATCAGAAATAAATGAAAAAGAAATGAAGGAAACGATAGCAAAGATCAACCAAACTAAAAGCTGGTTCTTTGAGAAGATAAACAAAATTGACAAACCATTAGCCAGACTCATCAAGAAAAGAAGGGAGAAGACTCAAATCAGTAGAATTAGAAATGAAAAAGGAGAAGTAACAACTGACACTGCAGAAATACAAAAGATCATGAGAGATTACTATAAGCAACTCTATGCCAATAAAATGGACAACCTGGAAGAAATGGACAAATTCTTAGAAATGCACAACCTACCAAGACTGACTCAGGAAGAAATAGAAAATATGAATAGACCAATCACAAGCACTGAAATTGAAACTGTGATTAAAAATCTTCCATCAAACAAAAGCCCAGGACCAGATGGCTTCACAGGCGAATTCTATCAAACATTTAGAGAAGAGCTAACACCCATCCTTCTCAAACTCTTCCAAACAATATCAGAGGAAGGAACACTCCCAAACTCATTCTACGAGGCCACCATCACCTTGATACCAAAACCAGGCAAGGATGTCACAAAGAAAGAAAACTACAGGCCAATATCACTGATGAACATAGATGCAAAAATCCTCAACAAAATACTAGCAAACAGAATCCAACAGCACATTAAAAGGATCATACACCATGATCAAGTGGGGTTTATTCCAGGAATGCAAGGATTCTTCAATATACGCAAATCAATCAATGTGATACACCATATTAACAAGTTGAAGGAGAAAAACCATATGATCATCTCAATAGATGCAGAGAAAGCTTTCGACAAAATTCAACACCCATTTATGATAAAAACCCTGCAGAAAGTAGGCATAGAGGGAACTTTCCTCAACATAATAAAGGCCATATATGACAAACCCACAGCCAACATTGTCCTCAATTGTGAAAAACTGAAACCATTTCCACTAAGATCAGGAACAAGACAAGGCTGCCCACTCTCACCACTCTTATTCAACATAGTTTTGGAAGTTTTAGCCACAGCAATCAGAGAAGAAAAGGAAATAAAAGGAATCCAAATTGGAAAAGAAGAAGTAAAGCTGTCACTGTTTGCAGATGACATGATACTATACATAGAGAATCCTAAAGATGCTACCGAAAAACTACTAGAGCTAATCAATGAATTTGGTAAAGTAGCAGGATACAAAATTAATGCACAGAAATCTCTGGCATTCCTGTACACTAATGATGAAAAATCTGAAAATGAAATCAAGAAAACACTCCCATTTACCATTGCAACAAAAAGAATAAAATATCTAGGAATAAACCTACCTAAGGAGACAAAAGACCTGTATGCAGAAAATTATAAGACACTGATGAAAGAAATTAAAGATGATTTAAATAGATGGAGAGATATACCATGCTCCTGGATTGGAAGAATCAATATTGTGAAAATGACTCTACTACCCAAAGCAATCTACAGATTCAATGCAATCCCTATCAAACTACCACTGGCATTTTTCACAGAAGTAGAACAAAAAATTTCAAAATTTGTTTGGAAAAACAAAAGACCCCGAATAGCCAAAGCAATCTTGAGAACGAAAAACGGAGCTGGAGGAATCAGGCTGCCTGACTTCAGACTATACTACAAAGCTACAGTAATTAAGACAGTGTGGTACTGGCATAAAAACAGAAAGATAGATCAGTGGATCAGGATAGAAAGCCCAGAGATAAACCCACGCACATATGGCCAACTTATCTTTGATAAAGGAGGCAGGAATGTACAGTGGAGAAAGGACAGCCTCTTCAATAAGTGGTGCTGGGAAAACTGGACAGGGACATGTAAAAGTATGAGATTAGATCATTCCCTAACACCGTACACAAAAATAAGCTCAAAATGGATTAAAGACCTAAATGTAAGGCCAGAAACTATCAAACTCTTAGAGGAAAACATAGGTAGAACACTCTATGACATAAATCACAGCAAGATCCTTTTGGACCCACCTCCTAGAGAAATGGAAATAAAAACAAAGATAAACAAATGGGACCTAATGAAACTTCAAAGCTTTTGCACAGCAAAGGAAACCATAAACAAGACCAAAAGACAACCCTCAGAATGGGAGAAAATATTTGCAAATGAAGCAACTGACAAAGGATTAATCTCCAAAATTTATAAACAGCTCATGCAGCTCAATAGCAAAAAAACAAACAACCCAATCCAAAAATGGGCAGAAGACTTAAATAGGCATTTCTCCAAAGAAGATATACAGACTGCCAACAAACAGATGAAAGAATGCTCAACATCATTAATCATTAGAGAAATGCAAATCAAAACTACAATGAGATATCATCTCACACCAGTCAGAATGGCCATCATCAAGAAATCTAGAAACAATAAATGCTGGAGAGGGTGTGGAGAAAAGGGAACACTCTTGCACTGCTGGTGGGAATGTGAATTGGTACAGCCACTATGGAGAACAGTATGGAGGTTCCTTAAAAAACTAAAAATAGAACTACCATATGACCCAGCAATCCCACTACTAGGCATATACCCTGAGAAAACCATAATTCAAAAAGAGACATGTACCAAAATGTTCATTGCAGCTCTATTCACAATAGCCCGGAGCTGGAAACAACCTAAGTGTCCATCATCGGATGAATGGATAAAGAAGATGTGGCACATATATACAATGGAATATTACTCAGCCATAAAAAGAAACGAAACTGAGCTATTTGTAATGAGGTGGATAGACCTAGAGTCTGTCATACAGAGTGAAGTAAGTCAGAAAGAGAAAGACAAATACCGTATGCTAACACATATATATGGAATTAAAAAAAAAAATGTCATGAAGAACCTAGGGGTAAAACGGGAATAAAGACACAGACCTACTTGAGAATGGACTTGAGGATATGGGGAAGGGGAAGGGTAAACTGTGACAAAGGGAAAGAGAGGCATGGACATATATACACTACCAAACGTAAGGTAGATAGATAGTGGGAAGCAGCCGCAGAGCACAGGGAGATCAGCTCGGTGCTTTGTGACCGCCTGGAGGGGTGGGATGGGGAGGGTGGGAGGGAGGGAGATGCATGAGGGAGGGGATGTGGGAACAGATGTATATGTATGACTGATTCACTTTGTTATAAAGCAGAAACTAATAAAAAAATAAATAAATAAAGACTAAAAAAAAATAAAAAAATAAAAAAATAAAAAAAAGATGATGGTGGCCAGAACTAGACTGGTAGCAGTGGAAACAGATGTGGTGAGATGTGATCAGATTATGAATGTTCTTTGAAAGTAGAGTCAACAGGAGTTACTGATGGATTGAAAGTAGGAGGTGAGAAAAAGAATGAAGTTAAGATAACTCTCAAGTTCTTTGTGGCATCCATAATGGGAAAGTTGTAGTTGCCATTTATTGAGATTATGAAGACTGTAGGAAGAACAGGTTTAGAAGTGAAATTCTGGATTTTGGTTTTGGATATATTAAGTTTGAGGTGCACTTTAGGGAAGATATCTGGTCTAGAAATATAAATTCTGGAGTCATAAGCATATAAAACTATTTAAAATGAAGAGACTAGAGGAGATCTGTTAAGGAATGAGTACAGAGAGAAGAGAAAAGATTTAAGCACCAAGCCCTAGGACTTTCCAACATTGGAGACAGAGAGGCGAAGCGTGGCTAGCAAAGGAGATTAATAATGAGCATCCAGAGCATAGGAGAAAAATAAAGATGGGAGGATATGGTATCCTAGAATCAAATATAACAAATGTTTCAAGAAGGAGTGAGTGGTCACATATCAAATGTAGCTTAAAAGTCATGTTAATTGTTTATAGGATTTGGATTTGGCAAAGAATTTGGCAAAGGTGGTATAAAGTATAAGTGGTATGCTCTATAAAAGCATCAGTAGAGTGGTGGTAAATTGTAGTGGATTCAAGAGAGAACAGAGGGTGAAAAATCTGGGGTAGTAAGTTCAGACAACTCTTTTGAGGAGTTTTATACTCTAAAGGGGAACAAAGAAATGGGGTTGTAGCTGAGAAGAGATGTGGGGTTAAGAGAAAGGTTTTTACAGATGATATATATTACAGAGTAGTGATGAGGATGATCCAGCAAAGAGGGAGGAGTGATGATGTGCAAGAGAGGGGGTAGAATTTTTGCAGTGCTATCCTTGAATGGACATAGATGGCAACCAGGGCACAAGTGGAGCAGAGATAGTTTATCCACAGTAGTGGGAAAAAGGTATAATATATATGCATAATGTTGGTGGGTGAGTAGATGTGGTAAGCTTGTTAGACATTTTCTTCTGATAGCCTATCTTTTCTCAGTGACATAGGAAGAAAGGTCATCATTTGAGGGGGAGGTTGGGAAGGGGGTGTTGATGGTTTCAGTAAAGAGGAAGTGAGAAATAGTCTTCTAGGAGAATGGGAAGATGTATAGAAAAGAAATGTAGTAGGATTGTTGAGTATCACCAAGGACCTACTTGATTTTAGACAGACCAACTTGATTATGAATGTTTTTGTCCAACCACAATCATAGTATTTGTAAAAGTATAAAATATACAGCAATCTGAATCTTGCACACAAAATGTGGAGCAAAAGGACCTCAGCTTTGGAGACAGACAGGCCTAGTTATGAACCACATACCCAAAAATACTTTTTTGATCTTGAGCAAATTATTTAACCTCTCTATGCTTCAGTTTAGTCATTTGTAAAATGTGGATAAATAATAATCACAGAATATGTTTTCATAAGGATTATGAGATAATACATGTAAAGTAATTAAAGCAATGCCTGACACATAAAAAAGCCCACAATCGGGCTTCCCTGGTGGTGCAGTGGTTGAGGGTCTGCCTGCCGATGCAGGGGACGTGGGTTCGTGCCCCGATCCGGGAGGATCCCACATGCCGCGGAGCGGCTGGGCCCATGAGCCATGGCCGCTGAGCCTGCGCGTCCAGAGCCTGTGCTCTGCAACGGGAGAGGCCACAGCAGTGAGAGGCCCGTGTACCGCAAAAAAAAAAAAAAAAAAAAAAAGGAAAAACCCCACAATAATAGTTTCACTATTATTTCTGTTTTCATTACTATTGTGACTAAGAAAATTGTGGTTGGGGGAAGTTATTGATTTCTTTTTCGATTTGACACCAGAAGTAAAGACAACAAAGGCAAAAATAAACAAGTGTGACTACATCAAATTAAAAAGCTCCTGCCCTGCAAAGGAAACCATCAAAAAAACAAAAAATCAACATATGGAATGGGAGAATATGTTTGCAAACCACATATCTTATATGGAGTTAACATCCAAAATATGTATTAAACTTGTACAACTCAATAGAAAGAAACCAAATAATCCAATTTAAAAATGGGCAAAGGACCCAATAGATATTTTTCTACATGAGACATACAAATGGCAAATAGGTACACGAAAAGCTATTTTTGCCCTTTTTCAATTCTGAATACATTTTAGAATCAATCTATATAGTTACATCAAAATAAAACAAAATACCAAAAATCAAGTTTGGATTTTGATTAGTATTGCATTGAATCTATCAGTTTTGAGAAAATGGACATCATTACAATATTGAATCCTTTAATTCATGAATATGGTATATACTTGAATTTACTTAAGTCTTATTTAATGTCTCTCAGTCTTTTACATTTTTTGTAATGGTCTACAACATCTTCTGTTGGGTTTATTTATAGATACTTGATTTGAGACAATGTATGGAATATAATGTACATATAGATATGTAACTATCTAAGGTGACCAACTTGCCCCAGTTTTCCTAGGACTCTCACCATTTTCCTGGGACTGTCCCACTTTTAGCATTGAAAGTTCTACATTCCACAAACTCCCTTAGTCCAAGGAAATCAGACCAGTTGGTCACCCTACACATACCATATATGTATATGTCCAAGAGCTTTCACAAATTCATGGAAATTGCAGGTAAGCTTCAACCACATAAAAAAACATTACAAGTACTCCAAAATCCCACCATATGCTCCCAACCACCAGCTAATCACTTTACATGAGTAGCCACTGTTCTGATTTTTTAATAGCATTACCTGTTTTTGAAGTTTATTTAAATGGAATCTTATAGTATATTCTTTACTGTATCTGTGTTCTTACACTCAACATTATGTTTGTGATATTCATTCATGTTTTTAGGGTTGTAGATCAATGGTTCTTGAACTTTAGCATGCATCAGAATTACCAGGGGGGCTAGTTAAAACATGCATTGCTGGGTCACAGCCCCAGAGTTTGATTCAATATATCTGGGGTGGTTCGCAGGAGTTTGCATTTCTAACAAGTTGTTGTTGCTGCTGCTGGTCTAGAGATCACTGCTGTAAATTATTCACTCTCATTGATTTATAGCAGGGGTCAGCAAACTTTTTCTTAAAGGGCCAGGTAGCAAATAGCTTAATACTTGTGGGCCAAGAGGCAAAACTGATAATATTATGTAGGTAATTATATAACTATTTAAAATGTAATCATTTAAAAATGTAACATTCTTAGCTCAGAGGCTATAACAACAGTGGGATGGCCAAATTTGTCCTGTGGGCCACAATTTGTTGACTGCTGATCTATAGTATATCATTATGTCACTAAATTACAATTTGTTTATCCTTGAAACTGTTGATAGGGATTTGGGTAGTATCCAAATTGTTTGGCTCTTACATATAATACTTCTGTGAGAATTCTTGAATATGTCTTTTGCTGAAGATATATATGCATTTCTGTTGAGTATATACTCTAGAATAGAATTGCTGTGTAATACGGGTATGCATATGTTAAACTTTTAAAAGAAATTGCCAAAGAGTTTTCCAAACTGTTTGTATTAATTTATGCTCCCACTAGCAGTATGTGAGAATTATTGTTGCTCCACATCAGTGATGTTCTGGAGGCAGGCCATACTGTCTTTCAAGAGCCAGTTGTGAGTGTCTCTTCCCAACTGTGTGTTCAGTGACCTCAGGATGGTTGATTGAAATTGGCTGTGGTTGTAGTATGTACACTGTTGAGAGTAGAAACTACAAAAATCATGGCTTCTATTTATTTTTTTAGAAACCCACTTGTTAAACATTTACCAGCATACCATTGTTACACATTTTTGCCAATATTGTGTATTTTATATTTTTCATTTATATTTTAACCATTCAAGTGGGGATGTAGTGGTATCTCTTTATGCTTTTAATTTGCTTATTTGATTCTCTCTGATGAGAATGAATTTGAATACCTTTTCAAATATATTGGATATTTGAATATCCTTTTTTGGTGGAGTTCTGTTCAAGTCATTTGCCTATGTTTTCTAGATGGGTTGTCTCTTTCTTATTGTTTTGTAGGAGTCCTTTGTATTTTCTTGATATAAGTTGTTTGCCAGATATGTGTATTTCAAATGTCATCTCCCATCCTGTGGATTGCTTTTTCATTTTTTATTCATGTGTTTTGATGAACAGATCTTAATTTTAATGTGGCCTAAGTTATCAATTGTTTTCTTTCATCATTAGTGCTTTTTCTGTCCTGTTTAAAAAATATTTTCCTATACCAAAGTCACAAGGAGATTTTTCCTTAGTGGTATTTTTCTATAAAAGATTGTTATATATATATCAGGCTTCCCTGGTGGCGCAGTGGTTGAGAGTCCGCCTGCCGATGCAGGGGACACGGGTTCGTGCCCCGGTCTGGGAAGATCCCACATGCCACGGAGCGTCTCGGCCCGTGAGCCATGGCCGCTGAGCCTGCACGTCCGGAGCCTGTTCTCCGCAATGGGAGAGGCCACAACAGTGGGAGGCCCGCCTACCGAAAAAAAAAAAAAAAAGGTAGGTCAGGCTGGGTGAACTAACTCCATCCCAGAGCTTCTGGTCTGGACAGTGAGCAGTGAATGGCCTTGTTGCCAGAAACCCATCCCTGAAGGAGCAGTGCTGCACGCAGTGACTGAGTCCACAAGTCAGGTCCAACTATTGCAAGCAGGGGGTTCATAAGACATAGACGGCCTATGTCAGAGCCTCAGGCAAGGCTGCCCACGTTCAGGATAGGGCGACCACCCCCAAAGCAGGAAACTTCCATATAAACCTGCAAACCCAGGTGGACAGGACCTTACTCAAAAGCAGTGCCATAGCAAAAACATGGGTTCCAGAATCCAAGCTGGGTTTGCATGACCTTGAGTAAGTTTATCCTCCGATGGTCTTCCTAGGCGAAAGAAAATGCATGTCCATGGGCTAATAGAGAGCTCACATAGTACATGCTTCATTCAACGGTGGTTACTATTATGTTTATTGTAGAGGGAATCATATTCTTATCTGAGCCTCTGGACCTCAGGACTGCTCCAGGTTCTTTGAATTCTGACCCAGTTGGTTGGAGGGCTGGGTAGCTAGTGTAGTACCTTGTTCAGCATCTGAGCAGAAGGAAGCATGCATGCTCAAAGCACACGTGCTGGGCTTCCCTGGTGGCACAGTGGTTGAGAGTCCGCCTGCCAAAGCAGGGGACGCGGGTTCGTGCCCCGGTCTGGGAAGATCCCACATGCCACGGAGCGGCTGGGCCCGTGAGCCATGGCCACTGAGCCTGCACGTCCGGAGCCTGTGCTCCACAACTGGAGAGGCCACAACAGTGAGAGGCCCACGTACCACAAGAAAAAATAAATAAGTGCTTTCCATAGCAGTGAATGAGGGGGAGAGGTTTACAAATATTTTACAAATATTCAGTCCATAGCACTGTCTGTCCATCTATTTTTGCTTCTATGTTCCTTTTTTTTTTTCCTGCCTGGGATAATCAATCCCTTACATTACATTTTAACTTATATACTGCCTTTTTAGGCAATTATAACTGTTTGCTATTCTAGACATTATAATATACAGTAAGTCCCATACATATGAACGAGTTCCATTCTGACAGCCTGTTCGTAAGTCCAATTTGTTTGTAAGTCCAGCAAAGTTAGCCTAGGCACCCAACTAACACAATTGGCTACATAGTACTGCATTGTAATGGTTTACAATACTTTTCACACAGATGATATGTAAAAAACAAACACAAAAAATAAAGAAAACATTTTTAATCTTACAGTACAGTGCCTTGAAAAGTACAGTAGTACAGTACAACAGCTGGCATCCAGGGACTGGCCTTGAGGGAACAGGCAGGAAGAGTTACTGACTGGAGGAGGGAGTGGAGGTGGGAGATGGTAGAGCTGAAGGATCGTCAGCACTAGGAGATGGAGGGCAAGCTGCAATGTCACTCACGCCTGACGTGGATGGAACACGTGCACATCTTTCAAAGTTCACAACTTGAAGGTTCGTATGTAGGGAACTTACTCTAACATGTATCCACCATTATAGTATCATACAGAATATTTTCACTGCCCCAAAATTTCTTTGTTCTCCGCCTATTCACTCCTCCCTCCCCACACCCCCTGGCAACTACTGATCTTTTTACTGTCTGATAGTTTTGCCTTTTCCAGATTGTCATATATTTGGAATAATACTGTATGTAGCCTTTTCAGATTACCTTCTTTCACTTAATAATATACATTGCAGTTTCCTCCATGTCTTTTCCTGGCTCAATAGCTCTTTTCTCTTTAGTGCTGAAGAATATTCCATCATCTGAATATACCACAGTTTATCTATCTATTCACCGACTGAAGGACATGTTGGTTGCTTCCAGGTTTTGCAAATCATGAATAAAGTGGTTATAAACATCTGTGTGTAAGTTTTTGTGTGGACACAAGTTTTCAGCTCCTTCAGGTAAATAACAAGGAGCATATATGATAAGAGTATGTATAGTTTTGTAAGAAACTTCTAAACTGTCTTCCAAAGTGGTCGTACCTTTTTGCATTCCCAACAGAAATGAATGAGAATTCCTGTGCTCTACATCCACACCAGCATTTGGCATTGTCAGTTTTCTGGATTTTGGCCATTCTGATAGGTATGTAGTCATTCTAGTAATTTTTTATTGCATGCCATGCATAACATACAAAAGAGCCATAGTATTTCTAGATGAGATATTCCAGAGAGACTTCGAACTTTCTCTGTTTAGGCAGATAAGGTAAGGGGATGCTTTTCTCAATCCATTTCAATATTGAGCTGAGTCAGGGCTTGATTGCAGTTTAAGTAAAACAGGTTACTGTGGTTTGCTCTTCTTCTCTAGGATGTAAAACATTGATGGGCTTCTGTCTTTTAATCCCTGAAAGACTATGGAAATCGAGATCTGCCATTTACAGCTTGTAGTCTCCTATAGCTTCAAATTCTAGCACATGTCTGTTTCCTAAGAACTGGGTGGTTGCTGGAGATTTCACTTTACCTTTTAGAAGCATTTGACCTAGCTCCCTGTATTCTTGTGCAGTACCAGAAGTCAGCAAATGTGTGGTAGGGGAAATCTGCTAAGCATTTGTCTCATCAACTTTTCAGTTTGTCAATCAGCCCTGTCAAACTGTTAAAACTTTGTTGGGTTTTCTTTCTCTCAGTAGAGGCTTTTTGCCTGGGTAAGCCTGGTCCGCAGTCTCTTATTAGAGTTGGTACATTTTTCAGAGGAAAAAAACAATTGGAGATTGTCAGTTCACATTGAAAAAGTATTCCCCTCCTTGAATTGTTAATTTATTTAATCCTTGTTATTTCCACCACTATTTGGTACGTTTAAAATTATTTTTGTATTCTAAGTGAAATAATTCAGACACAGAAAGACAAATACCATATGATTTCACTCATATGTGGAATCTAAAACAAACAAGCAAACAAGCAAATGATCAAACGAAACAAAAAATAACATAGATACAGAGAGTAGATTGGTGATTATCAAAAGGAAGTGGGCTAGGGAATGTGCAAAATGTGTGGAGGCAGTCAATTGTAAGTAGACTTTTGGGGGTGACCACTTTGTAGTGTTTACAGATATCAAATTAAATGTTATACATATGAAACGTATACAGTGTAATATACCAATTTTACTTCAATAAAAAGTTTTTTGTAAATTTTCCAGTTTTTTCTAGTTGTAGAGGATTGTTACCTCTCATGACCTTTTATTCAGAAGCAACCCAAATAGATATTCTTGATGCTATTGTGACTGGGATCTTTTAATGATTTAAACATTACTTGCTCATTTATAGAAAATTGATTTTTGTATATCACTTTTGAAACCAGCAATTTTAATAAAGTCCGTACTTGAATGTAATCATTTATCCATATATTCTTTTAGATTTTTCTATGTAATCAATAATATAATCTGTGAATAACGACAATTTTATACTTCTTTTCCTATGTTTATGCTTTCATTTTTTGTTGTATTCTTAACACACTGAACTCACTAGTACTTCCACTACAATGCTGAATAGTAGTGATAATGGTAGCCATCGTATCATATTCCCAATGTCAAAGAGAAGTATTTTAATATGTTATAGATAAGTGTGATGTGGTCAGTAAGTATATTTCTAGATACATTGTATCATATTCAGGAAGTTTTCTTGTATTCCTTGTTTACTATTTTTGGGGGGAAAGAATGGATACCAGATTTTATCAACTGCCTTTTTTCCTCTGCCTCTTTGCATAATTAAAATATTGTTCTCGGGCTTCCCTGGTGGCGCAGTGTTGAGAGTCCGCCTGCCGATGCAGGGGACACGGGTTCACGCCCCGGTCCAGGAAGATCCCACATGCCGTGGAGCGGCTGGGCCTGTGAGCCATGGCCGCTGGGCCTGCGCATCCAGAGCCTGTGCTCTGCAATGGGAGAGGCCACAACAGTGAGAGGCCCACGTACCGCCAAAAAAAAAAAATATATATATATATATATATGTGTGTGTGTGTGTGTATGTGTATATATATATATATATATATATATATATATATATATATATATATTTCTCCTCTAAAATGTTAATGTGGTAAATTACATTAAAAAATCAGAATTGCATTTCTGGGATAAACCCAACTAGGCCATGATGTATTACATTATTTATATATTGTTGGATATGATTTATGTACATTTTTAAGGATGTTTTCATTCATGACCATGAATCAGAATGGCCTATAATTTTGTTTCCTCATTCAGTCCTTGCCAGGTTTTGATCTCAAGGATGTTAGCCTCATAAAATGATTTTGGGAGTGTTGCACCTTTCTATTCTATGGAAGAGTTTTTACTAGATTGTAATTACTTCTTTCTTAAATGATTGGTAGAAATTGCAGCAAAGCCATTTTGGCCTAGATTTTCTCTGAGGGAAAATTTTAGTTTTGTATTTTCTTAATAGAGCAATATTCAGGTGATCCTTTTGTTTTTGTCTTCTACAGTGCTTTCTTGTGATATAATATCCATACAGTGAAAACCACATGCCTTTAATAAACAAAAAGATGAATTTTGACAAAAGGATACATTCATGTAACCATCACCCAGATTGAGATAAAGAACATTTCATGATCCCTGAATATTCCCTTGTGCCCCTTCCAGTCACTGTCCCACCTACGTCATTATTCTAACTTCTCTTATTATAGATAGTTTTGCCTGTTCCTGCACTTCATATAAATGGAATAGTAGATTGTGTACTCCTCTTTGATCTCACTTCTTTTGCTCAGCATCACATTTTTTGAGATCTATGCAGGTTGCTGTATTTATTAGTAGTTTGTTCTTTTTAATACTGACTAGAACACCATTGTATGACTGTACCATAGTTTGTTTATCCAGTTATTGCCATGGACTTTGTTTTTTCCCCATTTTTTTAGCTATTATGAATAAAGCTGCTATGAACTTTCTTGTATTACTTTTTTGTGAACATGATTTCCTTTACATTGGTTATATACCTATGAGTAGAATTGCTGGATTGTAGGTATAGCTGTATGTTAAAATCTGTGAGAAACTGCCAAAGAGTTTCTTAAAGTGGTTGCACCATTTTAAACTTTCACCATTCAAGTGAGAGTTTCGCTTCACATTCTTGACAACAGTGAATATAAATTAATCTTTTATCCATTCTAGTGAATGTGTAGTGATACTTATTATAGTGTTAATCTGACATTCTACAATGACTAATAATGCAACTCTTTCAGCATCTATTGGCCACTTGTGTATCTTTATAGATCTTCTTTTGTGCAGTGTCTATTCAAATATTTTGCCATTTTTTGTTACTTATAAATCATTTTAAACTCTAGTATAAATGTTAAAAAAGTATAACTACAATAATTGTTTAATGGATGCACAATGTAAAAAAATGTAAATTGTGACATTGAGAATGTAAAATGTGTGTTGTGGAGAAAAGGCTAGAGTTTTTATATGCAAGAGAAGTTAAGTTGTTATTGGATTAAAATAGACTATTATAACCATAATAAGTTTTATGTAAGTCTCATGTTAACCACAAAGTGAAAACCCACAGAAGATACACAAGAGATAAAGAGAAAGAAATCAAAGCATAGCACTACATAAATCATCAAATCATGAAGGAAGATAGTTGGAGATGAAGAATGGAATAATGGAACTACAAAATAGCCAGAAAACAGTTAAGAAGATGGCAATATTAAGTTCTTCCATATCAATAATTACACAAATGTATTAAATTCTCAAATCAAAAGACACAGAGTTGCTGAATGGAAAAAAATCTGAGACTCAACTCTACACCACCTGTAAGAGATTCACTTCAGCTTTAATGATACACATAGGCTCAAAGTGAAAGGATAGAAATAGATATCCATGGAAATGGTAACCAAAAGAGAGCAGAAGTGGCTATATTTATATCAGATAAAATAGACTTTCAGACAAAATTGTTCACAAGAGACAAAGAAGGTCACTATATAGTGATGGAAGGGTAAATTCATGAAGAGGATATAAAAATTATAAGTATATATGTACAGTAAGTCCCCTACATACAAACCTTCAAGTTGCAAACTTTCAAAGATGTGAACGTGCATTTGCATGTCCAATCACGTAAGTTAGTTCACGTGTCTGGTGTACATTGTCATGTGTGTGCATCCTCTACAAGTGGTTGTGTTTCTGTGTACTTTACTGTAAAGTACTGTATAGAGTACAGTAGTACAGTATCTTTATTTCAAGCCCAGGGTATCTGGAAGCAAGTGTAAAAGCAGTGGTGATGTAGCTGGTACTGCTCAGAAGTGCCAAGGGATAATGATGGAATTGGAGGCCCAGAGAAAGGATGAAGAGAGATAAGAGAAAGGAGAAGTAACTGCAGAACTGAAGAGATTCACAACACAGGAAATGGCAAGGGGATTTTCTTTAGTTGAGGAGGCACTGTTAGTTTTGGAGGCACAGGACCCACAGGACCCGAACATAGAATGGTACATGAAGGTTGCAGTAGCCATTCAGAATGCAATCCAGTGCTACCATGTCATCTATGATAAGAAAAACAGAGCTACTACCCAGACATCACTGGATCATTTTTTCAAGAGGGTAGATAGAATTGAATCCAGCAAGGAACCAGAACGTGTGCCATCAATGTCAGGCATGAGTGAAATTGCAGTTTGCCCTCTTTCTCCTATTGCTGATGATCCTTCACCTCTACCATCTCCCACCTCCTCTCCCTCCTCCAGTCAGTAACTCTTCCTGTCTGTTCCCTCAATGCCAGCCCCTGGATGCCAGTTGCTGTACTGTACTACTGTACTTTTCAAGGCACTGTACTGTAAGATTAAAAATATTTTCATTATTTTTTTTCATGGTATGCGGGCCTCTCACTGTTGTGGCCTCTCCCGTTGTGGAGCACAGGCTCCGGATGCACAGGCTCAGTGGCCATGGCTCACGGGGCCAGCTGCTCCACAGCATGTGGGATCTTCCCGGACCGGGGCACGAACCCGTGTCTCCTGCATTGGCAGGCGGACTCCCAACCACTGCACCACCAGGGAAGCCCCTCGTTATTTTTTATGCTTGTTTTTTATGTATTATTTGTGTGAAAAGTATCATAAACCTATTACAGTACAGTACTATATAGCAGATTGTGTTAGTTGGATACCTGGGCTAACTTTGTTGGACTTAACAAACAAATTGGATTTACAAACGCACTCTCAGAACAGAACTTGTTTATATATAGGGAACTTACTGTACCCAACACTGGAGTGGTTGAATATTTAAAACAAATATTAACAGAACTGAAGGGAGAAATAGCAAGAAAATGACAGGACTTCAATACTCCACTTTCAACGTTGAACACATCATCCTGACAGAAAATCAATAATGAAACAGCATACTTGAATTACACTGTAGAACAAATGAACCTAACAGACATATCCAGAACATTCCCTCCAACAGCAGCAGAATGCTCATTCTTCTCAAGTGCACATGGAACATTCTCTAGTATAGATCATATGTTGCACCACAGAGCAAGTCTCAACAAATTTAAGACGATTGAAATCATATCAATATTGTTTATGTCCACAATAGCATGAAACTGGAAATCAATAATAGCAAGAAAACTGGAAAACTCACAAATGTGTGGAAGATAAACAACACACTCCTGAAAAGCCAATAGGTCAAAGAAGAAATCAAAAGGAAAATAAGAAAGTATCTAGAGACAAAAGAAAATGGAAACACAACATACCAAAACATATGGGATGCAGCAAAGGCAGTTTTAAGAGGGAAGTTCATAGTGATAAACACCTACGTTAAGAAAGAGAGATCTCAAATAACCTAACTTTACACCTCAAGGAACTAGAAAATGAAGAACAAACTAAACCCAAAGTTAGCATAAGGAAGGATATAATAAAAATGAGAGCATAAATAAAAACAATAGAGACCAGAAAGAGAGAAATAAAAACAGTAGAGACCAAAAAAATCAATAAATCCAAGAGTTAGTTTTTTGAAAAAATAAACAAAATTGACAAATATTTATGTAGATTAAACGAGGGGGGAGGAGACTCAAACACAATTATAAATGAAAGAGGAGACAATAAACATTGTGACTGATACTACAAAAATACATACAAAGTATCATGATATACTGTTATGAATAATTAGATACCAACAAATTGAATAACGTAAAAGAAATGGATAAATTCCTAGAAATATACAACCTACCAAGACTGAATCATGAAGAAATAGAAAATTGGAACAGAACAATAATGAGGTTGAGATTAGAGCATTAATTCACTGAATCTTAACAAATATGTAAAGAAGGATTAAGGCCAATCCTTCTAAAATTCTTCCAAAAAATTGAAGAGGAAGGAACACACCAAACATTTTTAGACCAGTAATACCATGATGCCATTGCCAGATAAGTAGACTTCAAGAAAAGCAAACTATAAACCAATATCTCTGGTGAATATAGATAAATATTTCAACAAAATACTAACAAACCTAATTCAACAGCACGTTAAAAGGATCATACACTGTGATCAAGTTGGATTTATCCCTGGGAGGCAGTGATGATTCAGCATATGCAAATCAATAATTGTGATAACCACATTAATAAAATGAAGGGTAAAAATCATATGATTATGTCAACAAATGCAGAAAAATCACTTGAAATAATTCAACATCCTTTTAACAATAAAAACTCCCAATAAGTTGGGTGTAGAAGGAATGTACCTTAACATAATCAAATCCATGTATGAGAGACCCACAGCTAACATAATACTCAATGGTGAAAGATTGAAAGCTTTTTCTCTAAGATTGGGATAAGTGTGCCCACTCTCACCACTCCTATTCAATATCGTACTGGAAATCCTATCCAGAGCAACTAGGAAAGAAAAAGAAATAAAAGGCATCCAAATCAGCAAGGAAGAAGTTAAATTTTCTCTGTTTGCAGATGTCATAATCTTATATATAGAAAATGCTAAAATTTCCACAAAAAATTATTAGAACTAATAAATGAATTAAGCAAAGTTGTAGGATACAGAATCAACAAAGATCAGTTATATTTCTGAACCCTAAAAATGAACTATCTGAAAAAGTAATTTAGAAAACAATCCCATTCACAATAGCATCAAAAACAATAATATTCTTAGGAATAAATTTAACCAAGGAGGTGAAAGGTTTATATATTGAAAACAATAAGACATTGATGAAAGAAACTGAAGAAACACAAACACAAATAAATGGAAAGATATCCCATATATATGGATCAGAAGAATTAATATTGTTAAAATGTCCATATGACTCAAAGCTATCTATAGATTCAATGCAATCCTTATCAAAATTTTAATGGCATTTTTCACACAAATAGAAAAAAATTCTAAAATCTGTATGGAATCGTCAAAGTCTCTGATTCACCAAAACAATCCTGAGAAAGAATATCAAAGATGGAGGCATCACACTTCCTGATTTGAAACTATATTACAAAGCTATAGTAATTAAATCAGTATGGTACTGGCATAAAAACAGACACACAGACCAATGAAACAGAACTGAGAGCCCCAGACATAAACCTATGTGTATATGGTAAACTTATATTTGACAAGGGAGCCAAGAATACTCAATGGGGAAAGGATAGTCTTTTCAATAAATGGTGTTGGAAAACCATATATTTCATGCAAAAGAGTGAAACTGGACCCCTATCTTACACCACTCATAAACATTAACTTGAAGTGGATTAAATCTTAAATGTAAGATCTGAAACCATAAAAGTTCTAGAAGAAAACAGAGGGAAAAATCTCCTGGACATTGGGGTTGGCAATGAATTTTTTGGATATGACACCAAAGCACAAACAACAAATCAGAAGTCAACAAATGGCAACACATCAAACTAAAAAGCTTCTGCACAGCAAAAGAAACAATAAACACAATGAAAAGGCAGCCTACAGAATGGGAGAAAATATTTACAAACCGTAATATATATGATAAGGGGTTAAAATCCAAAACATTAAAAAAAGCTCATAGTACTCAATAGTAAAAACAAAACAAATAATCCAATTAATCATGGGCAAAGGACCTGAATAGACATTTTTACAAAGAAGACATACAAATGGCTAACAGGTACATGAAAAGGTGTTCAACATAAAAAATCTTTAGGGAAATGCCAATGAAAATTACAATGAGATATCGGCTCACACTTGTTAGAATGGCTATTATCAAAAACCAAGAGATAACCAGTTTTGGCAAGAATGTGGAGAAAAGGGAACTGTTGTGCACTGTTGATGGGACTGTAAATAGGTGTAGCCATCATGGTAAACAGTATGGAGGTTCCTCAAAAAATTAAAAATAGAACTATCATATGATTCATCAGTTCCACCTCTGGGTACATATTTGAAGGAAGTGACATTAGTAACTTCAAGAGATATCTGCACCCTAATGTCCATTGCAGCATTATTCACAATAGCCAAGACATGGAAACAACCTAAGTGTCCATTGACGAATGAATGGATAAAGAAAATGTGGTGTGTATATATGCAATGGAATATTACTAAGCCATAAAAAGAAGGAAATCCTGATATTTGTGACAACATGAATGAACTGTAAGGTCATTATGCTCAGTGAAATAATCAGGCAGAGAAAGACAAATTCTGTATGTCCTCACTTATATGTGGAATCTAAAAAAGGTGAACTCATTGAAACTGAGGGTAGATTGGTGTTTGCCAGGGGCTGGGCAAAAATTGAAAAGGAGGGAACACTCTTAAACTCATTTTATAAGGCCAGCCAGATAAGCACACTACAAGGAAAAAAACTGTAGACCAATATCACTGATGAATATATTGATAGATGCAAAAATTCTCAACAAAATATTAGCAAACTGAATTCAACAGTGCAATGAAAGGATCACACACCACGACCAAGTGGGATTTATCCCTGGGCTGCAAGGATGGTTCAACATACACAAATCAATAATTGTGATAAACCACATTAATAGAATGAAAGACAAAAATGATATGATCATCTCAATAGATACAGGAAAAGCATCCTTTCATGATAAAAATCCTCAACAAATTGGGTATAGAAGGAATGTACCTCAACATAATAAAGGTCATATATGACAAACCCACAGCTAACATCGTACTCAACAGTGAAAGATTAAAAGCTTTCTCTAAGATTAGAAACAAGACAAGGGTGCCCACTCTCACCACTCTTATTCAACATAGTACTAGGTAGAAGTCCTAGCTAGAGCAATCAAGCAAGACAAAGAAATAAAAAACATCCAAAAAGGAAAAGAAGAAGCATATTGTCATTATTTGCAGATGATATAATCTTATGTATAGAAAGTACTAAAGACTCAACCAAAAAACTTTTGGAAGTAATCAAAAAGTTCAGTAAAGTTTCAGGATATAAAAATGAGTTGTATTTCTATAAACTAACAACATAATATCTGAAAAATAAATAAAGAAAACTATCCCATTCACAATAGCATCAAAACCAGTAAAATACTTAGGAATAAACTTAACCAAGGAAATGAAAGATCTGTACAATGAAAACTATAGGACTTTGATAAAAGAAATTGAATAGGACACAAACAAATGGAAAAATATCCTTTGTTCATGGATGGGAAGAATTAATATTGTAAAAATGTCTAGACTACCCAAAGCCATTCATGGATGCAATGCAATCCCTACCAAAATTCCAATGGCATTTTTCACAAAATAGTAAAACAATCCTAAAACTGCATGGAAACACAAAAGACCCTGAATATCCAAAGCAATCCTGAGAAAGAAGAATAAAGCCAGAGGCACCACACTTCCTGATTTCAAACTATATTACAAAGCTCTTGTAATTAAAACAAGATTTTTTCTTTATCTTTGATTTTATTTAGTGTGAAAATGATATGCCTAGGTACAGTTTTTTAACATTTTTCATGTGTGGTGTTCTCTGAACTCCCAGATCTGCGGTTTGGTGTCTGACAATATTTTGGGGAAATTATCAGTCATTATTGTTTCAAATATATCTTCTGTTCCTCTCTTTCTTCTCCATCTGGTACTCCCATTATGCATATGTTACAATTTTTATCGTCTCAAATCCTTGGATATTCTGTTCTACTTTTTTCAGTCTTTGCTTTTCAGTTTGGGACAAAATTTTCTGTTGATATATCTTCTAGCTCAGAGTTTTTTTTCTTATCTGTGTCCAGTCTACCAATAAGCCCATCAAAGGAATTCTCCACTTCTGTTACAATATTTTTGATCTCTAGTATTTATTTTTGGTTCTTTCTTAGGATTTCCATCTCTTTGCTTATATTGCCCATGTGTTCTTGCATGCTGTCTACTTTACCCATGAGAGCCCTTACATATTAATCATAGTTGTTTTAAATTCCTGGTCTGATAATTCCAACACCTTTGTCATGCCTGTTTGTAATGCTTGCTCTGTCTCTTCAAATTGTGTTTTTTGCCTTTTGGCATGCCTTATAATCTTTTCTTGATTGTTGGACGTGATACACTGGGTATAAGGAACTGCTGTATATAGGCCTGTAGAACTGTTGTGGTGAGATATGGGGGGAAGGGAAGTATTATACATTCCTATGATTAGGTCCCAGCCTTTAGTAAGCCTATGTCTCTGCACTGTGAACTTCACAAATGCTTCTCAGTATTTTTCACCCTGCTTAGTTGTGTCAGGATGGCTAGAGTGTGATGGAGTTGGGTATTTTTCTTTTTCCACACAAAAGACCAGAGATGAGTAAAGTTGGATATTTCCCTTTTCCCAGGTCAGTTAGGCTTTGATAATACTCCAGCAGGTTGGGCTCTGGTTAACTACGTTCTCCTAAGGGCAGGCCTTATTAAAAACAGAGTACTCCAGTGTATTTCAAAATGGTTCCTTTGCCCCTCCTCCTGATAGAGGAAGCAGGAGGGACTTTTTCTCCAATATTTATTGTGAGAACATGATTAAGTTCCTAGAGGTAAATTTCACAATATTGTGGAGGCTCCCCTATTACTGGGTGCCCCTGGAATTTTTAATTCTCATACTTGTCCACACTGAGCCTCCAGCAATTCATCAATTAACCCAGCATTGGATCCCCTGGCAGTTTCAGCTAGTGAGTCTCTGCTGTGGTAAGCTTTAACTCCTTGTATTCGCCTCTCTGTCTCTCCAGTCTTGGAGGCAGAAGTTTGCCTTGTGTCCTCACCTTTCTTATGTATCCAAGAGGTATTGTTTTTTCATTTTGTTCAAGGTTTACTTTCTGTTAGGATGGAGTGGTGACTACCAAATTCCTTACATGGAGAACTGTAAATTGGAGGTCCACCTTAACTTTTCAAAGTTTGCTTAGAGTCAATGTTGCTGGATGTATTGATAGATCATTTTCCTTAAATTTCAGCACTTTAAAGATACCTTTTTTTCTGATGAGAAGTCAGTGGTCGATTATTGTTCCTCAGGCTGTTATTTTTTTCTGGATTCTTTCAAGATTTTGACTATGATGTACCTGGGTATTCTGCTTGGGGTTCACTGAGCTCCTTGAATCTGTAAATTTATGTTTCATTATATTTGGAAATACTTCAGGCATTATTTTTCAAATATTTTTCCTTCTTCTTCTTCTTCTGTTTTTTGCCTTCTGGGACTCCAGTTACATTTGTGTTAGAACTTTGATATTATCTAACAGATCACTGAGTCTCTATTAATCTTTTTCAATCTTTTCTGTATACTTCAGATTGAATAATATCTATTAATTTGCCTTCAAGTTAATTTACTCTTCTTTCATTTTCAATCTACTATTAAGCCCACCCCATGACCTTTACTTTAGATTTTTAATTTTCAGTTCTAGAATTGGCATCTGTTGTTTCTTTTTAATTGTTTCTATACCTCTGATATAACTTTCTATTTGTTCATTAAAAGTGTGTTTTCCTTTATTTCCATTAGTGTAGTTATGATAGATGACTTAAAATCCTTTTCTGCTAATTTCAACATCTGGTGCATCTTAGGGCTGGTCTCCACTGACTGCCTTTTCTCTTGAGTATAGGTAATATTTTCCTGTTTCTTTTTTTTTCCTAGCAATTTTGGAGTATACCCTAAATTTTGTGAATGATATATATAGGATATCTATACTATCTTTCATTTCTCTATAGAGTATTGCTTTTTTTGTTTGTTTTAGTAGGCAATTAATGTGGCTGAACTGAAACACAAAACTCTCCTTTGTGGTGGGCAGCACTGAAAATTCTGTTTAATTTTTTCAGCTTTATTTAGACTCTTTGGAATCTGTCACCACATGTATCATTTATGGCTCTATCAGTGATTTGGGCAGTTTATACACAGAATTGGGGTCTCCCACTCTGTAGTTCTCTCCATTATTGGATTTCTCTCATCGTTTTCCAGCTTCAGATGTCATTCTGAACTCTGTCTTCTGGTTCTGCAAGCCACAAGGACTGTGAGCATTTGTGTTACGTAGCCAAATATCACTGGCTTGTCAGAGCCAACTCTACACCTCTCCTCTCAATTTCATGTTGATAGAATTGTCCAGGGTGGGAGTATTTACACTATGGAAATTGGGAAATACTATGAATCAGGCTTTTATTTATTTTTTCCTGGAGATCCAGTTGTTAAACATTTAACAGCTGCAACACCTACTTGTAGTTTCTCTAGAATTTTAGTTATTGCTTTGGCCTGGGGCCTGCCCTCAGGCAGACATTTTTAAAAAAGGGCAAACTCACTTAGTATTGCTCCTTTCTTTCAATTGTCAACTCTTCCAATTTATGACTACTTATGATTAATTTCCAATGCATTCGGATTATTGTTTTTTGTCCAGAGTTTATTATTGCTATCTGCAGCAGAACTGGTTTCATAGAAACTGCTCCACCACTACCAGAAGTGGTCCTAGTAAAATTTTTCTGTGGTTTGCAGTGAACTGAGAACATTTATGAAAATGCTATTAATTTTTAAGCTATTAATACAGCTAAAATTGTATGATTTAAATTATAATTTTTGTTATGAGAGTATCTTCATCTAACTTATTAGGATTAAAATACCTTTTCTTTTAAAAATGATGGTGCCCTAGATGGTTTATTTGCTTAGTATCTTTATCTGCCAAAAACAAAACTTGGCCACTGTAGTGGGTTGAATAGTGTCTCCCAAAAATTCATGTCCACTCAGAACCTAAGGATGTGATCTTATTTGGATGTGTAGTCTGCAGAAGTAATTAGTTAAATATCTTGAGAAGAAATCATCCTGGATTTAGGCTGGGACCTAAATCCTATGACTGGTGTCTTTATAAGGGAAAAAACAGGGAAATTTGGTCACACAGAGACAGAGGAGAAGACAGTTTGAAGACTGAGGCAGAGATTGGAGTGATGCTTCTATAAACCAAGGAATTCCAGGAGCCACCAGAAGCTGGAAGAGTCAAGGAAAGATTCTCCTCTAGAGCTTTTAGGGAAAGTGAGGCCCTGCTAACTCCTTAGTGTCAGACTTCTGGCCTCCAGAATTATGAGACAATAAACTTCTGTTGTTTAAAGCCACCACATTTATGGTAATTTGTTATGGCAACCCTATGAAATAATACAGCAACCTATGACAGTTCATAATATTTCCTTTTGCCATTTTGCTAATCCAAATCCAATGGACATTTATGCAAACAAATCTACAAAAAAATACGTACCTCTGCAGGAAGGAGTGTGCATAGTTATGTGCCCACATACACTTGCTTTATGTATAACTTACATGTTGCTTTGGTAGACAAAAATACTGTACCTGGGGTCAGCAGTCTGGGTGAGGGTCTTGGTTCTGTCACTAATTCACTATGACGTTGTGTGAGCTATATTTTTTCTTCAGGCCAGCTTCTCTTTCTGAAAAATGAGATGGTTATCTTTTTTATTATTTTTTATTGCAGTATAGTTGCTTTACAGTGTTGTGTTAGTTTCTGCTGTACAGCAAACTGAATCAGCTATACGTATACATATATCCCCTCTTTTTTGGATTTCCTTCCCATTTAGGTCACCACAGAGCACTGAGCAGAGTTCCCTGTGCTATACAGTAGGTTCTCATTAGTTATCTATTTTATACATAGTAGTGTATATATGTCAATCCCAATCTCCCAAGTCATCCCACCCCCCATTCCTCCCCTGGTATCCATACGTCTGTTCTCTACATCTGTGTCTCTATTTCTGCTTTGCAAATAATTTCATCTGTATCATTTTTCTAGATTCCACATATAAACGATATTATACAATATTTGTTTTTCTCTTTCTGACTTACTTCACTTTGTATGACAGTCTCTAGGTCCATCCACGTCTCTGCAGATTGCACAATTCAAAAAGATACATGCACCCCAATGTTCATTGCAGCACTATTTACAATAGCCAGGACAGAGAAGCAACCTAAGTGTCCATCGACAGATGAATGGATAAGAAGATGTGGTACATATATACAATAGAATATTACCCAGCCGTAAAAAGGAACGAGATGGTTATCTTTATGGGTCCTTCCAGCTCATTGACTGAGCCTATGGATCCCTCTCTCTCTCTATACTCAGTATATGGGTATATGCATGTAGTCAGAGTGGAGCACGTGTGCCTCAATCAACAGAAGTAGAGAGTATTAGGATTTTTTTGGGGGGGGGGACCAAACAGGATAGTGGTTTAGATAGAAATAGCACACCATGAGAAAAATTTTAAATGCCTTCCATGTCCCAGTCACTACATACATATTGAGGTCAGTACACTTAACACACATAATAAAACACATGTTCAATCAGATGCCCTAAAGGACCATTTTGATTCTCTGACTAAATGGGCTGAAAAACCACAGTATGAGGGGTTTGATTAAGAAAACTTTTATGCTAATCATTATATATAGGTAGAAGCTGAATTCTTTGTTAGGAGCAGCTCTTTACACATATGCTCGTATTCATATTGCTCCTGAAATGCTCAAAAGGGAATGTTGTGTCAGTGTGATTTGGGGTCCCATTTGGGGATCCATCTTTGGAGAACCTTTTAAATTTGGTAGTCTATATTTCACTCTTCACAGATCAACTCCTTCACCTGGAATTTTCCTGTCTTAGAGCCTAGATTGTTAGGTGTGAAAGGGTCTTTCAAGATCATGTACATCCATTGCCATTCATTTTACCATTGAGGATAATGAGGGCCAGATTGAAGAAGTGACTTGTCAAAGGTAATAGTCAAGTAATTTTCAGAGGCAGGACTGAAACCTAAGTTCCTTTATTTTATTCTCAGTCTAGGTCTTTTTCTACCCCCTGTTGCATTGTTACTATACTTTACCCAGGCTTTTTCCCCCAGTGGGAATATAATTCTTTTATACTTTGAGTTAATTCATCTCCTTCCCTCTCTTCTTGCTCCTTGTGCAAACTCACACACTTACATACACCTATATTCCCTTCAGAGGTTTTTGAAAGGAAAGCATTGTGATTCTGCTGCTTGTCTGTTTTGCCTGGAGGTAAGCTCCAGCTGACAGTTCTGTTTTGGGTCTACACTTCTACTTAGTTGGGGGTGGGGGTAGCAGTTAGGTCATTGGCAGATCAATGTGGCTGAACCCTTTCTTCTTAGTGAAGTGGGAATGGCAACCTCTTTGATGTAATTTCTTTTAGCTCATTATCGTCCTCAGAGATGTATGTGAACAGACAGATTTGTCAAACCTTTATTTGGAGCCTGGGCTAAGAAGGCGCGCCCAAAGGGATGTAAGGGAGACAGACCACTCATCCTCCGTCTTGGAGCAGCTAGCTAGTAAGCATCACATGTCAACTATGGTAATCCATACTTCCTTTATCCTCCTATTCGCCCTAACCCTTTTGCTCTCTTTCCCTTCCCTTTGCTCCCTCTGCTCTTCCCCTTCTCTCCGAGTTTCCCTCTATTTCTCTGCTGGATACCTTAAAGAATAAAATACTACTTTAGTCTTTCCTAAAACAACCACAGATCCAAACCTTTGCAGCGCTGTTTTCTGAGCCCCAGCACAGCCGTGTGCTCAGCACCAAGCAGTGGTGATTCCAAAACCAGCAAAGGGGGAGGGGAAGAGGGAAGGGAGGGGGGTGAGAGAGAGGAAGGGAGGGAGAGGGGGAGAGAGAGAGAGGGAGAAGCAGAGGGAGAGGGAGAGGGAGAGGGAGGGGGAGAGGGAGAGGGAGAGGGAGGGGGAGAGGGAGAGGGAGGGGGAGAGGGAGAGGGAGAGGGAGAGAGAGCGAGAGCGTGAGCGCGCGCAAGCTAGCGAGCAAACCAGAGAGAGAGAAGAGAGAGAGACCCAGAGAAAGAGAAGAGGAAGCCGAGCTCTGTGAGGGCTGAACGTCCAACTTGTTTCAGTTCATTCATCCTTCTCTTCTCTCCGCTTCGGGGAAGTGACTGTGGCGCTTGGTAAGAAACATAGCTTTCCCTACTTCCCCCTCCCCCAAGCTCAGGTCTCTTTTAGCGATAGCATCTCTCCCCCGTTCTGAGAGTCTCCTTGGGTTGGCCAGCGAGGCGAGACACGCTCTGCAGCTGTGATGCTATCCTGGGTTCCCCAGTGGGCTGGTGGAAACCCAGAGTCGGCATCTGGGCAGGGAGGCACAGGGGTAAAACCTGATTTGAGGAAGGAGGGTTGCGATGTGGTGTATGCGCTATTTGCTTCATTGTCAGTGAATTGTTTTGTTCCTCTTTGGAAGCAGGTCAGCATTGACCTTGCAAATTGCTTGGGGGCCCGGCAGCTGCTGCAGAAAGCCACCGAGTGGCCCCTAGCCAGAGCAGAAAGCACTGTCATGACCCCCCAGACAGCCCTAGGCACAGGGATGGGGTAATGGCTGGAGCTTCCTTTCTCCTTTAACTCTTTCTCTGCAGCTGCTTCTCATTGCTGGAAATGAGAAAGAAGGAGAATACCGTGCAGCCTCTTTCCCCATCTCCCTATTATAACTCCCCCAGATGCAAGTGAGTAGAAAGTTGTAAAATCAGTTTCCTTTGAAAGCAGGTTGTGACCTCCCCCCTTCCTTTAAGAGGCTCATTGTAGGGTTGGGCCTGAGTTCCTTCACAAACTTGGGAGGCTTCCCTTGCTTCTCTGTGGGAAGCCCCCATTGCCTGTCCACTCCCCATTCCAGGTAGTTGGGCTGACAGACTAGACCAGGGATTCAGATATCCCACCCCATCCTACTGGCAGGCGTGATATTAGGTCCAGCTGTGTCCTTGGGAGGGAAGAAACACCTGATGGTATGTTTGGAACTGGATTTCCAGTTTGCTGCTCCTCTGGCTGTGGCTGCAGCTGGCATAGGCAGGAGGACTGGGGGAGGGGTGGCTCTTAGATTGAGAAAGAGAGAGAGAGAGAGAGAGAGAGCAGGGTGAAGACCCAGGATTCCTGGTATGAATGGTATGATTTATTGAGGGTCAGCAGGTTCTGGATGTCTGTAGCTATGCAAGGGTTGGCTAAAGCTCTTGTACTATAGCCCCCCTGAACTGTCAGGGGTAGAGATCTGGTTGCTTGATGGGGGCTTTTGTGAGTTGGCAACACTGCCATACCCATGGTACTAATTATAACACCCACAATACCAATTGCTAACATTGTTGAGTGCTTAGAATGTTTTGGATCTTGGGCTGAGGGTTTAATATGAATTATTCTTACATTAACCCTATGAATCAGATACTATTGTTATCCTTGGTTTACTGATGAGGAAACTGAGGCACAGAGAGGTTAAGCAATTAAATGTCCTGACTGGGAATTAAAACATGGGCAACCTGGTTCCAGAATGCATGATCTTGACCATTAAGCACTACTGCCTCCTTGGGGAGAATTTTGCATCCTTGTATGTTAGGCAACTGTAAGTATAGTGGGAAGGGTGCTGCTTGGCAATTTTTTTTGGAAGTAGTAGAGTCCTTTGTGTAAAGTAACAGGAACTTAAGAGTGTGGCATAGTGGAGCCAGGCCTCATCTGGGTTTCTTGGAAGGGCTGGGTTTCCTTGGACAGCCTGCTTTCCTTTGAAAAGAATGCCAGGAAAGACTTCATTTTTCCATTGTCATAGCCTCATCCATCTCACATCCAGCAAAAGACTTCTTTTGGGACCAGATCTTTTTTTTTTTTTTAACATCTTTACTGGAGTATAATTGCTTTACAATGGTGTGTTAGTTTCTGCTGTATAACAAAGTGAATCAGCTATACGTACACATATATCCCCATATCTCCTCCCTCTTGCATCTCCCACCCTCCCTATCCCACCCTTTTGGTGGTTACAAAGCACTTAGCTGATCTCCCTGTGCTATGCAGCTACTTCCCACTAGCTATCTAGTTTACATTTGGTAGTGTATATATGCCCATGCCACTCTTTCACTTCGTCCCAGCTTACCCTTCCCCCTCCCCGTGTCCTCAAGTCCATTCTCTACTTCTGCGTCTTTATTACTGTCCCGCCCCAAGGTTCTTCAGAATCATTTTTTTTTTAGATTCCATATATATGTGTTAGCATACGGTATTTGTTTTTCTCTTTTTGACTTACTTCACTCTGTACGACAGACTCTAGGTCCATTCACCTCACTACAAATAATTTCGTTTCTTTTTATGGCTGAGTAATATTCCATTGTATATATGTGCCACATCTTCTTTATCCATTCATCTGTCAATGGACGCTTAGGTTGCTTCCATGTGGGACCAGATCTTTCTCTTATTTTCTGAGAGCTTAGAGTCACCTTGTTCTGAAAATTTTAGCATACTAAAACCTTGGAACTGGAAGGATCCCTAAAGTTTATTAAGCTTTACTTCTCCAACCAGTTCTTGAATTTGTCCTAAGCATCCAATTCATTGACTAATTTCTATTTGAACTCCCTGCAGTGACAGAGAGCTCATTAGGTGGCTCTTTCTATATTTAAGCAATGCTGATTGTCAGGAAGTAATCCCCATTATAAGCCAAGATCTGTTTCCCTGTAACTTCTATTCATTGGTTCTTTGGGACTATCTAGAACAAATTTGCTTCTTAATAATAGCTTCTCAGATAGTTGAAGGCAACCATCTCTCTCCCCTCAAGGCTTGAATCTGAAGGGACCACAAGGAAGGGATCATCATTTGCCTCATTTTGGGGACTAGACTTTTATTAATATCGCCTATTATCCCATTCTCTTGGTTGTCAGCCACAAACTGGTCATACTGAGTTTTCTAAAGCAGCCTTGATATTGTATGTTCTCTTCCTTGGAAAAGCTTGCTATCTGGTATCAGGTGGACTGATGGAAAGAAAAAAGGTCTCTGTTCTTTTCCTAAAAACCAGAAATCAGTGCTGTTTCTTCTGAAGCCCCAGAATGTCCATATAGCAGCCAGGTAATAGGCATGTAGGAAGATTTGGGAAGAAAGGGTTGGGGGCAATTATAAAGGAAACACTTGAAATCATCATGATTCAAGGTTCACAGTATATAAAAGGTAGAAGAATAAATTGTTATATCAGAAACAATGAAACATCAGAAACTTAGAAACAATGACATCACTGAGGGGATGGTACAGACTGGGATTGGGTGGAATAGAAGTGAGCATGCAGTGTGCTAGAGTGGAAAACTGACCTGGGTATTAGGAAAGTTGAGTTCTATTGCTAGCTCTGAAAAATTGCCATTTACCTTGGACACACGATTTTCTCTGCATGGATCTCAGCTTTTTCATCTATAAAATGATGAGGTAGACTTTATCGCCAAGGGTTTCTTAGCTCTGCAATTCTCTATCTGAAGTAAATTGTAAAATCTCAGGGTTCTAAGGGACTTCAGAAACCATCTAGGCCAGTTCTTCTCAAAATTTAATGTGCAAAAGAATCCCCTGAGGATCTTGTTAAAATGTTAATTCTGATTCAGAGGGTCTGGGGTGGGACCTGAGTTTTGCATTTTAACAAGCCGACAGTTAATCCTTAACCTGCTGTTCCAGTGCTTTTCAAAATGTCTTGGTGAAGGACCAGTTTAAAAAATTTTTCCAATCCATCACAGATGGTTACTTTAGTAAAATACATTAACTATGAATTACTAGAAAAATAAAAGACATACAAAATATAAGCTCACATTTTATTGTTAGATTCAACAGGCATAAAATTAATTTTTTTTCAAGTTGAGTTGCTACAACATTTTGTAAGTACATATTCTCAATTTCTGCACTTCTGTGTTTCTCAATTTCTGTACTTAAGTCATTGTTGCCTGGTAATAAAAGTTCGTAGATAAACACTGATCCTTGGACCACACTTTGAGCAGCACTGGTCTAGGCTACCTGCCCATCTAATTTAAGAGACCCTGATTGGGCCCAGTTATAATTTCTAAATCATCCCTGCCAGATGATCTTTCACCCTCAGGTTAATTATCTCCTTTGATGGAAAACTTAATATCCTCACAAAGTAATATTACTTGGGTGTTGTGACTGCAATAAAGGTTTTTTTTTAAAGCTTCTATAAATTCCACTCTTAGATTATATATTCCAAGCAAGTAGGGGGCTGTGTCAGTCTGGTTTATTGTAACATCAGCCACTATCCTAGTATATGGCTTAGAGTAGGTGCTTAATAAATGTTTGTTAAGTTAAAGGGACAGACCGGTTCGTGTTAGTTATGCCTTTTGGGGCCATATATTTATTTTTCAAAAAGGTACTTTTGTTTTCCTTCCAGCATTTGGGGGGCAATATTCATCCTATTTTACAAATTTCTTATGTTGAATAGAGGGCAAGCTCACCTGTCCCAGATAGCTACCTGGCATCGCAATTTTACTTTGAATTATAGGAGGCCAGGAAAATGTTTTTTACATTTTAAGTCCCAAGTTTTTACCTTTAACCCAGTCATTCATCAGTTCAGTCATTCAACAGCTATTTATTCAGTGATGTGGTTAGGCACCATGCAGATGTTAGAAAGGTGAGGTAAATAAACATGGTACTTGCTTATTTGGAGCTTATAGTTTGATGGGGAAGAGGTCATAAATCAGATACTCACACAACTGTGCTATTTTGGTCAGCAATAAATGTTATGAAGGAAAAGTATGGGGGGTAAGGCTATGAAGGTATGTAACAGAGGAAATCTGATCTAGCTTGGGGTTTAAGAAAAGCTTCCTTGAGGAAGTAATATTAAGGCCGAGTAGAGACATGGGGGTGGGTTGGGGGTGATGGAGGGGGTGGAGCAGTTTTCTAGATGAAGGGAAGAGCATGCATGAGGGCCATGAGATAAGAGAAGCATAGTGTATTTGGAAAATTGAACAAAAGCTGGGATGGCTAGAATGGGACACTGTAATGATTTTGGTCTTTATTCCAGAAACAAGGGGACTGATTAAAGGCTTTTAAGCAGGGTGACTGATATGACCTAAATCGAATACATTCAGTATAAGATTATTAAATGCACACTATGGACCAAAGGAAATGTGGGAGATACAGACTTATTGAGGAATAGCTTCTGCCCTCCAAGATGACACAGTCAAGTAGGAGAGAGAAGAAATATACAAATAACTATAATACTATGAGAATGAGATCCACACTCATAAAAGAGAGGGAAAGGGTTTCCAGCCAAGCAAGAGTTTGGGGGATGGGAAAGGTGTTCTAGGCAGAGTCCAGAAAAGCAGAAGGCATGTATTGGGAACAGTTAGTTCAGTTGCACTGGAGAATGGTAAGTATGTGATAAATGTTTTGTGGGATAGTTGGAGGGCTCGACTATAAATAATATTGAATGCTAGCTTGGAAAATTAGGACTATGCTCTATATGTAGTGGAGAGGCAACACCCTCATTTTATGTGTGAGCAAACTGATCCTGGGAGGTGGAGTGACTTGATTTGACTGAGGTCACACAGGTAGTGCTACTGCTGTAGCCCACCAAGAGGTGCTGGGTACAGTTGGAAAACAATATTGGATTGGAGCTCTGAAAAGAAATTAGCTGGAGAGAGTGATTTGAGAGTCATTGGTAAAGAAGCAGTACTTGAAGTAGAAAGAAGGGGTCTAAGGATTTCTTCTTTGGGGGATGCTTATCTTTAGGATATGGGAAAACAAAGATGAGGTTGTGTGAAGGCTACAAAGGAGGAGAGGTCAGATGTGGAAGGAAAATTAGGAGAGTGCGGTATTATGAAAGAGCCAAGAGAGGAGAGGCCTCATTCATTGATTGGACAAATATTTAGTATATACATATGATTGACTAAACATGGAACATATAATAATGAGCAAAATAGACATGGTCATTGTCTCCTTGGGGCTCATGGTTTAGATGTGGAGATAGATTTTATTCTACAAACTGTTGAGCTATATAATTATAAATTGCAATTAGTGTGTAGAGGAAAATGTACTGCTTTAAGAATGAAGGTGTGGTCAACATTGTTAGACTTTTCACCAAAGTGGAGTGCTGAAAGATGACACCCAGTACTAACAGTCCTCCCCCACTTTGATGCTCACAGTGCTTACTAACAGTTAATGTTGGGTGATGCATATCCCTTTTGCAGATGTTCAACGGATGATAGTGCTGTAAGGAAAGGTTATATGTCATGTTGCTTAACTGAAACTCTCAATGAGCTGGTACTCTTCCCAGATCCCCCAACTTTCCCCATTCAACAAATTAGAGAAAGAGGCACTTGATAAGAAAAAAAAGTTATGAAGAATTAGATATTAAAGATCTCTCTTAAAATAGGATTTCGGATAGCCTAGTCTAGATTCTAGCCCCTGGCATGGATGCTGACTTAGGTTCTTGTGACAAATCACTTGTCTTGTTTGGGTCTCAGTTTTCATAACTGTAAAATGAGGAGGGTTGGATTAGACCTGGATGATTTATAAAGACCCTCCCAGCTGTAAGTTTCTATGATTCATGCTCTATTCTATACTACATTCTCATGGTCCTGTGTAGGTAGTTCAGGCTCAGTCACTTATTTAAACAACACTAAGGATTTTATATGGAATTCTGAAGGTTGCTAATTTTCGTGGAATAATTCACAGGGTTTGGAAGAGTTCACAGGAAGGCCCTTTCCTTGTTCCATTCATGAGATTGCTGAAATCATGACTGTCCTGATAGCTAAGGAAAGAAATTACTGTATTCTAAAATCTGTAGTAAATCTGGGTATTGGATGATATTTCCACTATTGCTGGTTTGAAATAAACTAAGAGCACTGAAAAAGAAATGGTACAGGATACTGTGAAATAAAGGCAAGGTGATTATCTCATGTTCTTAAATGTAATGGTCCAGGCAGTCTCTTCCTAGGGGGAACATATATGGTGAAGGGAAATATTGGTTGGTAATAGAAAAACATTTTTTATATTTCAAACATGATTTTTAAAGTATTGATGTTTATACACAGTATGTCTCCTCACCATACACAGAAGGAAGAATAAAAACCTCCAGGATATGTATTTTGAAGGGTGTTTTTCTCTTTAAAAATGATTTCTTAAAAGAAATCAAGTATTACATAGATTTTTTGAAGGGAAGGGGAGGTGGATGGGGATGGAATTATGTAAGTGATCATAGCATAAAATAACTTTTTAAAATAGTACAAGAGGAACTCATATGACACATATTTTGAGTATTTTCTATATGAGATACTTCAGTTTTCAGTATCACCCTTAATACATAATATCCAAATCTGGACCCAGTACTCAAGGCATGGCTGACCAGCACTACCATTAAAAACATTTTGCACATTTATTAATCTACCTTAAGGCTGTAATACCTACCCTTAAACTGCTTTTTTTCTGGATATAATAATAAAACAGCCTCATAATAGAAAATTTGGAAAATGGAGAGAAGTTAACACAAATCACCTCTGAATACCTAGCTCCCAAATAACTTGCTCTACCTCCTTCCAGATGTTTCCATGTTTACATAATTGGGATCATACCTTATATGTACTATTTTATATGTGGCTTCTCCATTGGTATAATATTGTGAATATTTCCGCATGTGATTCAACAGCCTTCAAACAATTTTTAACAGCTACTGTACATAATTTTCAGTTGTACAATTTATACCAAAATTATTTAACAGATCCCATATTGGTCATTTAAATTATTTTCAATTGTAAGTTATTGTGAATAGCCCTGCAATGTATACTTTTCTACATAAATCTTTGATTCTTTGAACCTCACCTCATTCAGGTCTTTATTCAATGTCACCTCTGCGTGGTCTTCTATAACAACTGTACATAAAAATGCAAACCCTTCTCCCTCAAAACTTACTATTTTCCTTTCTTGCCTTATTTTTTCTCTCTGGCCTAACAAACTACATATCTTCTTTATTTACTATCTTAATCCTTGTTTTAAAATGTAAGCCCTTCAAGTACAGGGATTCTTTTTTACTATTTTGTGTATTGTTGTATCTCCCAGTACCTAGAACAATGTCTGACACATTGTAGATTCTTACTAAATACTTGTTGAATGGATCATTTTCTTAAGATGGGTTTTTATAAGGGGCATTACTGTGCCTAAGGATATTAAATTTTTAAAGGTTCTTGATATATGTGTGAAGTTGTCTCACTGTATAAGATGGCCAATTTCTGCTAGTAACCCTAGGCCAGTACTGGGTATTGTTATTCTTTAAAAATCTTTGCCAATCAGACAGAATCAAAATGGTATCTTATAATTTTAATATGTTTCTTTTATTATAGTGAGCATGGATACTTTCTTGTGTTTCTTGGCCACTTTGTTTCCTTCCTGCGAACATATATTCATGACCTGTGTACATTTTTCTTTTGAGAACTTAAGTGTTTCTTATTCATTTGTGTGGACAGATGTATACATTTAGTAGACATTAGACCTTTCTTCTGTGGTATATGTGGAATATATTTTCCAAGTTTGTGTTTTAAATTAACTTTTATGCACAAATTAACTTTTATGTAATTATTTATATATCTCTCTCTCATTTGTAATTGTTTCTGATAAGTTAATGTTTAAGAAGTTTTTCCTCATCCAAAAGGGAATAAGTGCTTAAATGGATTGTGTTTTCATTTTTACTGCTTAGTTTAATTGTTTAATCCCCCTGGAATTTATTGTGGTGTGAGGTAATTTTCTAAATTGTTTTCCTCTTCAACTGTTTCACAATACCAAATATTTAATAAATCATTTTTTCCCACTGTTGTGTGATGCCACATTTAATATATACAGATTGTTATATATAGTAGGTTCTCTTTGGGTTTTACCTGTTTTTTTCTTCTAGTTTGTCTCTTCTTGTCCTAGTTGCAAAGTTTAAATCTTATTGCAGTTGCAATTTTTATTACCTCAGTCCTACTTAATGTGTGGTCTCTAAGCCTCAGTTTGTCTAACTGTATAGAGTGTATGATAGCAGTAACATTTATTTTATGCTTTTAATTTTGTGAAGGGGATCTCTCTATCTTTATTTCTGCTAATTGATCATGGCCAGTATACAGGGAAGATGCTATTTATAATTTTAACTTATTTCTTCACTTTGCTCAAATTTATTATTATAAATTTTATTTACATGTTCATTTTCTTTTATTTTTTAATTCTGAAGAATTTAAAATATTTACAAGGAAACTCAGAGAAGTATCTAAAACAATGAGCAAATAACCACATATACACTGCTCAGAATGAACAAGTGTCAGCATTTTGTCATTTCTGTTTCAGATATGTCTTAATGAAATAATGAAATAAATAAAACATTATAGATAAACTTTATCTTCCCTTTGAGTCTAGGCCCTGCTTCATTTCATTCTACATACTTCCAAAACATAACATGCAGAGCCACCCACATTTGCTTATTTTTCTGTTTGGTCGCTTTTTACTAACTGATTTGTAAAAATTCTTATATATTCTGAATACTAACTATTTGTCAGTTATATATGTTGCATATATCTGCCTCTAGTATGTCACCTTGGCTTTCTATTTGTTTATGGGGGCCTTTATAATAAAGAAGTTTTAGATTTTCATTATAAATTTATCAATCTTTTCCTTCATGAATTGTGATTTTGTGTCATATTTTCTTATCCCATGATTAAAAAAGATTTTCTCCAAATGTTCTTTAAAATTAAAAAAAATGTGCTTTACACTTACTTTTTTTTTTTTTTTTTTTTTTTGGCGGTACACGGGCCTCTCACTGTTGGGGCCTCTCCCGTTGTGGAGCACAGGCTCCAGACGCACAGGCTCAGCAGCCATGGATCACGGGCCTAGCCACTCCGTGGCACATGGGATCTTCCCGGACCGGGGCACAAACCCGTGTCCCCTGCATCGGCAGGCGGATTCTCAACCGCTGCGCCACCAGGGAAGCCCAACACTTACGTTTTAAAACCGTCTGGATTTTACTTTTACATGTGATGTGAAATATGGGTTGATTTTTTTCTATGTAAAATACCATTGGTTTCAATATAATTTATACACAACTGGTTTAGAATGCAGAGTCCATAATATAACTTAATTTCCATAGATACTTGCATCTATTTCTAGACTGTCTACATGCTCCATTAATCCATTTGTCTACACTTGTGCTGTTTTAATTATGAATGCTTTATAATCAATGTTGATATTTGTAAGATCAAGTTATTTTTCACTCTCTGCAGTTACCCACACCCACAACACATTTCATGTTCTTTCTAAATTGTCTTATTTTTGGCCCTTTGGTCCCTTTAACTTAATTTTTAAAATAAGATTTTCAAATTCCAATAAAATCATGCTGATTTTTCTTGGAATTTTATTGAATATGTAGAATGATTTGGAAAAGAATTGACATCTTTTTGATAAAGAGATTTACTATGTATGAATATTATATCAGTATTATTTAAAGTCTATTTTTATAATCTTTGATAGAGATTTGTAATTAAAAATACTCTTACATATAAGATATAGTCTTACATATAAGATATCATCTTTAATTTTTCTACTCAGATTTATTAAGACATACTTCACATGAAATAAAATTTACCCTTGAAAGTATACAATTCAAAGAACTTTGACAAATGTATATGATCATATAAGCATGACCACCACCACAACAAAGATACAGAAAATTTCCCTCACGTCAAAAGACTCAGTTGTGCCCATTTGCAGGCAATTATCTCCCACCACCGACAACCCTGGAAAAACTTTGATCTGTCTTTATAGTTTTCCTTCTTCTATAATATCATATAAATGGAATCATATACTATGTAGTCATTTGTATCTGGCTTCTTTCACTTAGCACATGTTTTAAATTTCATCCATGTTATTGTATGCATCAGCAGTTTGTTATCTTTTTTTAAACATCTTTATTGGAGTACAATTCCTTTACAATGGTGTGTTAGTTTCTGCTTTATAATAAAGTGAATCAGCTATACATATACGTATATCCCCATATCTCCTCCTTCTTGTGTCTCCCTCCCATCCTCCCTATCCCACCCCTCTAGGTGGTCACAAAGCACCGAGCTGATCTCCCTGTGCTATGCGGCTGCTTCCCACTAGCTATTTTACATTTGGCAGTATATATAAGTCCATGCCACTCTCTCACTTCATCCCAGCTTACCCTTCCCCCTCCCCGTGTCCTCAAGTCCATTCTCTACATCTGCGTCTTTATTCGTGTCCTGCCCCTAGGTTCTTCAGAATCTTTTTTTTTTTTTTTTAGATTCCATATATATGTGTTAGCATACGGTATTTGTTTTTCTCTTTCCGACTTACTTCACTCTGTATGACACACTTTAGGTCCATCCACCTCACTACAAATAACTCAATTTCATTTCTTTTTATGGCTGAGTAATATTCCATTGTATATATGTGCCACATCTTCTTTATCCATTCATCTATCAATGGACACTTAGGTTGCTTCCATGTCCTGGCTATTGTAAATAGAGCTGCAATGAACATTGTGGTGCAAGACTCTTTTTAAATTATGGTGTTCTCAGGGTATATGCCCATTAGTGGGATGGCTGGGTCATATGGTAGTTCTATTTGTAGTTTTTTAAAGAACCTCCATACTGTTCTCCATAGTGGCTGTATCAATTTACATTTCCACCAACAGTGCAAGAAGGTTCCCTTTTCTCCACACCGTCTCCAGCATTTATTGTTTCTAGATTTTTTGATGATGGTCATTCTGACTGGTGTGAGGTGATACCTAATTCCAGTTTTGATTTGCATTTCTCTAATGATTAGTGATGTTGAGTATTCTTCTATGTGTTTGTTGGCAATCTGTATATCTTCTTTGGAGATATGTCTATTTAGGTCTTCTGCCCATTTTTGGATTGGGTTGTTTGTTTTTTTGATATTGAGTTGCATGATCTGCTTGTAAATTTTGGAGGTTAATCCTTTCTCAGTTGCTTCATTTGCAAATATTTTTTTCCCATCCCAAGGGTTCTCTTTTCATCTTAATGGTTGCCTTTGCTGTGCAAAAGCTTTTAAGTTTCATTAGGTCCCATTTCTTTATTTTTGTTTTTATTTCCATTTCTCTAGGAGGTGGGTCAAAAAGGATCTTGTGGTGATTTACGTTATAGAGTGTTCTTCCTATGTTTTCCTCTAAGAGTTTGATAGTGTCTGGCCTTACATTTAGGTCTTTAATCCATTTTGAGTTTACTTTTGTATATGGTGTTAGAGAGTGTTCTAATTTCATTCTTTCACATGTAGCTGTCCAGTTTTCCCAGCACCATTTATTGAAGAGGCTGTCTTTCCTCCATTGTATATTCTTGCCTCCTTTATGAAAGATAAGGTGACCATATGTACGTGGGTTTATCTCTGGGCTTTCTATCCTGTTCCATTGATCTATATTTCTGTTTTTGTGCCAGTACCATACTGTCTTGATTACTGTAGTTTTGTAATAGAGTCTGAAGTCCAGGAGCCTGATTCCTCCAGCTCCATTTTTATTTCTCAAGTTTGCTTTGGTTACTTGGGATCTTTTGTTTTTCCATACAAATTGTGAAATTTTTTGTTCTAGTTCTGTGAAAAATGCCATTGGTAGTTTGATAGGGATTGCATTGAATCTGTAGATTGCTTTGGGTTATAGAGTCATTTTCACAGTGTTGATTCTTCCAATTCAAGAACATGGTATATCTCTCCATCTGTTTGTATCATCTTTAATTTCTTTCATCAATATTCTATAGTTTTCTGCATACAGGTCTTTTGTCTCCTTAGGTAGGTTTATTCCTAGGTATTTTATTCTTTTTGTTGCACTGGTAAATGGGAGTGTTTCCTTAATTTCTCTTTCAGATTTTTCATCATTAGTGTATAGGAATGCAAGAGATTTCTGTGCATTACTTTTGTATCCTGCTACTTTACCAAATTCCTTGATTAGCTCTAGTAGTTTTCTGGTAGCCTCTTTCGGATTCTCTACGTATATTATCATGTCATCTGCAAACAGTGACAGCTTCCCTTCTTTTCTGATTTGGATTCCTTTTATTTATTTTTCTTCTCTGATTGCTGTGGCTAAAACTTCCAAAAGTATGTTAAATAACAGTGGTGAGAGTGGGCAACCTTGTCTTGTTCCTTATCTTAATGGAAATGGTTTCAGTTTTCCTCCATTGAGAACAATGTTGGCTGTTGGTTTGTCACATATGGCCTTTATTATGTTGAGGTAAGTTCCCACTATGCCTACTTTCTGCAGGGTTTTTATCATAAATGGGTGTTGAATTTGTCAAAAGAACTTCTGCATCTATTGAGATGATCATATGGTTTTTTATCCTTTTGTTCTTCAGTTTGTTAATATGGTGTATCACATTGTTCTATTTGCATATATTGAAGAATCCTTGCATTCCTTGGATAAACCCCACTTTATCATGGTGTATGATTCTTTTAATGTGCTGTTGGATTCTCTTTGCTAGTATTTTGTTGAGGATGTTTTCATCTATGTTCATCAGTGATATTGGCCTGTAGTTTTCTTTCTTTGTGACATCTTTGTCTGGTTTTGGTATCAGGGTGATGGTTGCCTTGTAGAATGAATTTGGGAGTGTTGCTCCCTCTGCTATATTTTGGAAGAGTTTGAGAAGGATAGCTTTTAGCTCTACTCTAAATGTTTGATAGAATTCGCCTGTGAAGTCATCTGGTCCTGGGCTTTTGTTTGTGGAAGATTTTTAATCACAGTCTGAATTTCAGTGCCTGTGATTGGTCTGTTTATATTTTCTATTTCTTCCTGTTTCAGTCTTGGAAGGTTGTGCATATTTAAGAATTTGTCCATTTCTTCCAAGTTGTCCATTTTATTGACATATAATTTCTTGTAGTACTCTCTAATGATCCTCTGTATTTCTGCAGTGTCAATTGTTACTTCTCCTTTTCCATTTCTAATTCTATTGATTTGAGTCTTTCCCCTTTTTTTCTTGATGAGTCTGGCTAACGGGTTATCAATTTTGTTTATCTTCTCAAAGTACCAGCTTTTAGTTTTATTGATCTTTGTTATTGTTTTCTTCATTCCTTAGCAGTTTGTTCTTTATTATTGTTGAGTCTTGTACGCATTCACTAGTTGATGGACATTTGGGTTTTTTTCTGCATTTTGGCTATGATAAGTAATGCTGTAGTAAATATTCTTGTACAATTTTTTGTTTGTACATATATTTACATTTAAATTCCCTATGTCAGGATTTTCTGGGTTATATAGGAATTGAATGTCTGAAGTTATAATAAACTGTCAAACTGTTCTTCAAATTAGCTATACTACTTTGTATTCCCACTAGAGAATCCTAGTTGCTCCACCTCCCCACCAACACGTGGCATTTTCAGTCTTTTTTATTTAATAAACTTTACTTTTAGAAAAGTTGTAGGTTTACGAAAAAGCTGAAGAAAAAGTATGGAGAGTTACTTTATACCCCCCTCACTTTCCCCTTTTACTAACATCTTGCATTAATGTGGTACATTTGTTACAGTTGATGAACTGACATTGATATAATCATTAAGTGAAGTCCATAATTTGAATTTGGGCTCACTCTTTGTGTTCCACAGTTATATGAATTTTGACAAATGTATGTCATGTATTATAGTATCGTACAGAATATTTCACTGCCCTAAGTATCCTCTCTGTTCCACCTATTCATCCCTCCCTGTCTCCTGAACCCCTGGCAACCACTGATCTTTTTACTGTCTCTATAGCGTTGCCTTTTCCAGAATGTGATATTGTTGGAATCTTATAGTATATAGCCTTTCAGACTGGCTTCTTTCACTTAGCAATGTGTATTTAAGGAACTTCCATGTATTTTCAAGGCTTTATAGCTCATTTCTCTTTATTGAAAAATAATATTCCATTGTCCGGATGTACCACAGTCTTTTTTTTCCCATTTACCATAGAAGAACATTGTGGTTGCTTCCAGGTTTTGGCAGTTATGAATGAAGCAGCTATAAACATCTGTGTGTAGGTTTTTGTGCAGATATGTTTTCAACTCATTCGGGTAAATACTAAGGGGCACAATTGTTGGATCACATGGTAAGACTATGTTTAGCTTTGTAGGAAACTGCCAAACTGTCTTCCAAAGTCGCTACACCATTTTGCATTCCTGCCAGAAATGAATGAGAGTTCCTGTCACTCCATATTTTCATCAGCAATTGATGTTGTCAGTGTTTTGTTTAGCTGCTCTAATAGTTTTTTAGTGGCATCTCGTTGTTTTACTTTGCAGTTCCCTAGTGACATATGAGTTGAATATCTTTTCATATGGTTATTTGCCATTCATATATATTCTTTGCTGAGGTGTCTGTTCAGATCTTTTGCCTATTTATAACTGGGTTGTTTGTTTTCTTATTTTTGAATTTTAAGAGTTCTTAGAATATTTTGGATACAAATTCTTTATCATATATATGTTTTACCAACATTTTCTCCCAGTCAATGTCTTGTGTTTTCATTCTTGTAACAGTGCCTTTCTCAAAGCAAACATTTTTTATTTTAATGAAATCCAATTTATCATTTTTTTTCATGGATCATGTTTTTGGTATTAAATCTAAAAACTCATCACCAAAACAAAGGTCACCTAGATTTTCTCCTTTGTTATATTCTAGAAATTTTACATTTATGTCTGTGATCCATTTTGAATTAATTTTTATGAAAGGTGTAAAGTCTGGATCTAGATTAATTTTTGTGTTTGTGGATATCCACTTGCCCAGCACCATTTATTGAAAAGAGTATTCTTTTTCCAGTGAATTGCCTTTGCTCGTTTGTCAGAGGTCAGTTGACTATATTTATGGATCTATTTCTGGGCTTTCTATTCTTTTCCATTGATCTATTTGTGTATTCCTTCACCAATACCAGATTCTCTTGATTACTATAGCTTTATAGTAATTCTTGCCAGTGTGTTTAGTCAATCCTTTGATTGTATTCCTCTTCAGTATTCCTCTTCTTCAGTATTGCTTACTATTGTGGGTCTTTTGCCTTTCCATATAAACTTTAGAATTAGTTTGTTGATATCCACAAAATAACTTGCTGGGATTTTGATTGGGATTGTGCCAAATCTATAGATCAAGTTGGCAAGAACTGAATTGAACAATATTATATCTTCCTATCCATGAACATGTAATATCTCTCCATTTATTTAGATCTTCATTGATTTCTTTCATCAGAGTTTTGTGGTTTCCTCATATAGATCTTATACGTATTTAAAAAAAATTTATACCTATTTCATCTTTTGATATTAATGTAAATAGTGCTGTTTTTAATTTCAAATTTCAATTCTTCATTGCTGGTATATAAGGAATTGACTTTTGTATATTAACTTTATATCTTGCCTCATCTGTCTTTCAATTTTAGCCATTCTAGTGAGTGTGTAGTGGTTGCTCATTGTGGTTTAATTTGCAGAACCCTATGACTCATGATACTGAACAGCTTTTCATATGCTTATTGGCCACCTCTATATCTTCTTTGGAGAAATGTCCACTCAAATTATTTGCCCAATTTAAAATTGGGGTGTTTATACTTCTGTTATTGAGTTGTAAGATATATATATATATATATATATACACACACACACACACACTCACACACATATATATATGACAATCCTTTAAATATGTGTTCTGAAAATATTTTCTCCCATTATGTGACTTATCTTTTTATTTTCTACATGACCTTTCTATATGACTTTGACTTTTTGTATTCTGAGAAGTCTTTGCCTTAACTAGGTTCATAATCATCCTCTCATTTGTTTTCTTCTAGAATTTTATAGTTTTAGTTCTTTGATTCATGTCTTTGATGCATGTTTAGATGATTTTTGTCTTTGGAGCAAGGTAAAGTTTGTTTTTGTAGTTTTCATTATATAGGTTTGAATATATTTTGTTAACTTTATTCTAAGTATTATATTTTTATGGTATTATAAATGACACATTTTTCAATTTTTTTAAGTATTTATTTAACTATAGTTGATTTACAATACTGTGTTAGTTTCAGTTGTACAGCTTCAGATTTTTTCCATTATAGGTTATTAAAAGTTAGTGAATATAGTTCCATGTACTATACAGTAAGTCCTTGTTGTTTAGCCATTTTATATGTAGTGGTGTGTATCTGTCAATCCCATATGCCTAACTTATCCCTCCCCCTCCCCTTTCCCCTTTGGTAACCATAACTTTGTTTTCTATCTCTGTGAGCCTGTTTCTGTTTTGTAGATAAGTTCATTTGTATCACATTTTAGATTCCACATGTAAGTGATATCATATGATATTTGTCTTTCTCTGTCTGACTTATTTCACTTAGTATGATAATCTCTAGGGTCATCCATGTTTCTGCAAATGGCATTATTTCATTCTTTTTTATGGCTGAGTGGTATTCCATTGTGTATATATACCACATCTTCTTTATCTATTCATCTGTTGATGGAAATTTAGGTTGCTTCCATGTCTTGGCTATTGTAAATAGTGTGGCTATGGACACTGGGGTGCATGTATCTTTTCGAATTGGAGTTTTCTCTGGATATAGGCCCAGGAGTGGGATTGCAGAATCAAATGGTAGCTCTATTTTTAGTTTATAAGGACCTCCATACTGTTTCATAGTAGCTGCACCGATTTACATTCCCACCATCAGTAAGATCCCTTTTCTCTACACTCTCTCTAGCATTTATTCTTTGCAGACTTTTTGATGATGGCCACACATTCTGACCCATGTCAGGTGATACCTCATTGTAGTTTTGGTTTGCTTTTCTCTTCATGTGCCTGTTAGCCATCTGTGTGTCTTCTTTGGAGAAATGTCTATTTAGGTCTTCTGCCCAATTTTTGATTGGGTTGTTTGTTTTTTTTTGATATTGAGTTGTATAGCTGTCTGTATATTTTGGAAATTAAGCCCTTGTTTGTCTCATCATTTGCAAATGTTTTCTCCCAATCCATAGATTGTCTTTTCATTTTCTTTGTGGTCTCTTTTGCTCTGCAAAAGCTTATAAGTTTGATTAGCTCCCATTTGTTTATTTTTGCTTTTATTTCTTTTGCCTTGGGAGACTGATCTAAGAAAATATTGCTACGATTTATGCCCAAGAACGTTTTCCCTATGTTCTCTTCAAGAAGTTTTATGGTATCACGGCTTTTCTTTTGTTGATGTGGTATATCACATTGATTGATTTGTGTATGTTGAATCATCCTTGTGACCCTGAAATGCATCCAACTTGATCAAGGTGTATGATATTTTTATGTATTGTTGGATTCAATTTGCTAAGACTTATATTTAAGTCTTTAAGTATTCTAACTACATAGATTTACATGCAGCTGTCCAGCTTTCCCAACACCACTTGCAGAAGAGACTATCTTTTCTCCATCATATGTTCTTGCCTCCTTTGTTGAAGATTAATTGACTGTAGGTATGTGGGTTTATTTCTGGGCTTTCTATTCTGTTCCATTGATCTATGTGTCTGTTTTTGCACCAATACCATGCTATTTTGATTACTGTAGCTTTGTAGTATTCTCTAAAGTGTGGGAGGGTTACACCTCCCACTTTGTTCTTTTTCCTCAGAATTGCTTTGGCAATTCTTTTATTTATTTATTTATTTATGTTTTAATTTTTACATCTTTATTGGAGTATAATTGCTTAACAATGGTGTGTTAGTTTCTGCTTCATAACAAAATGAATCAGTTATACATACACATATGTTCCCATATCCCCTCCCTCTTGCATCTCCCTCCAACCCTCCCAATCCCACCCCTCCAGGTGGTCACAAAGCACCAAGCTGATCTCCCTGTGCTATGTGGCTGCTTCCCACTAGCTACCTACCTTACGTTTGGTAGTGTATATATGTCCATGCCTCTCTTTTGCTTTGTCACAGCTTACCCTTCCCCCTCCCCATATCCTCAAGTCCATTTTCTAGTAGGTCTGTGTCTTTATTCCTGACTTACCCCTAGGTTCTTCATGACATTTTGTTTCTTCTTAAATTCCATATATATGTGTTAGCATACGGTATTTGTCTTTCTCTCTCAGACTTACTTCACTCTGTATGACAGACTCTAGGTCTATCCACCTCATTACAAATAGCTCAGTTTTGTTTCTTTTTATGGCTCAGTAATATTCCATTGTATATATGTGCCACATCTTCTTTATCCATTCATCCGATGATGGACACTTAAGTTGTTTCCATCTCTGGGCTATTGTAAATAGGGCTGCTATGAACATTTTGGTACATGACTTTTTGAATTATGGCTTTCTCAGGGTATATGCCCAGTAGTGGGATTGCTGGGTCATATGGTAGTTCTATTTGCAGTTTATTAAGGAACCTCAATACTGTTCTCCATAGTAGCTGTACCAATTCACATTACCACCAGCAGTGCAAGAGTGTTCCCTTTTTTCCACACCTTCTCCAGCATTTATTTTTTCTAGATTTTTTGATGATGACCATTCTGACTGGTGTGAGATTATATCTCATTGTAGTTTTGATTTGCATTTCTCTAATGATTAAAGATGTTGAGCATCCTTTTATGTGTTTGTTGGCAGTCTGTATATCTTCTGTGGAGAAATGTCTATTTAGGTCTTCTGCCCATTTTTGGATTGGGTTGTTTGTTTTTTGTTATTGAGCTGCATGAGCTGCTTATAAATTTTGGAGATTAATCCTTTGTCAGTTGCTTCATTTGCAAATATTTTCTCCCATTCTGTGGGTTGTCTTTTGGTCTTGTTTATGGTTTCCTTTGCTGTGCAAAAGCTTTTAAGTTTCATTACGTCCCATTTGTTTATTTTTGTCTTTATTTCCATTTCTCTAGGAGGTGGGTCAAAAAGGATCTTGCTGTGATTTATGTCATAGAGTGTTCTGCCTGTATTTTCCTATAAGAGTTTGATAGTTTCTGGCCTTACATTTAGGTCTTTAATCCATTTTGAGCTTATTTTTGTGTATGGTGTTAGGGAGTGATCTAATCTCCTGCTTTTACATGTCCCTGTCCAGTTTTCCAGCACCACTTATTGAAGAGGCTGTCCTTTCTCCACTGTATATTCATGCCTCCTTTATCAAAGATAAGGTGATCATATGTGCGTGGGTTTATCTCTGGGCTTTCTATCCTGTTCCATTGATCTATCTTTCTGTTTTTGTGCCAGTACCATACTGTCTTGATTACTGTAGCTTTGTAGTATAGTCTGAAGTCCAGGAGCCTGATTCCTCCAGCTCCATTTTTTGTTCTCAAGATTGCTTTGGCTATTCGGGTTCTTTTGTTTTTCCAAACAAATTGTGAATTTTTTTGTTTTAGTTCTGTGAAAAATACCAGTGGTAGTTTGAAAGGGATTGCATTGAATCTGTAGAGTGCTTTGGGTAGTAGAGTCATTTTATCAATGTTGATTCTTCCAATCCAAGTACATGGTATATCTCTCCATCTATTTGTATCATCTTTAATTTCTTTCATCAGTGTCTTATAATTTTCTGCTTACAGGTCTTTTGTCTCCTTAGGTAGGTTTATTCCTAGATATTTTATTCTTTTTGTTGCAATGGTAAATGGGAGTGTTTTCTTGATTTCACTTTCAGATTTTTCATCATTAGTGTACAGGAATGCCAGAGATTTCTGTGCATTAATTTTGTATCCTGCTACTTTACCAAATTCATTGATTAGCTCTAGTAGTTTTCTGGTAGCATCTTTAGGATTCTCTATGTATAGTATCATGTCATCTGCAAACAGTGACAGCTTTACTTCTTCTTTTCCGATTTGGATTCCTTTTATTTCCTTTTCTTCTCTGATTGCTGTGGCTAAAACTTCCAAAACTATGTTGAATAAGAGTGGTGAGAGTGGGCAACCTTGTCTTGTTCCTGATCTTAGTGGAAATGGTTTCAGTTTTTCACCATTGAGGATGATGTTGGCTGTGGGTTTGTCATATATGGCCTTTATTATGTTGAGGAAAGTTCCCTCTATGCCTACTTTCTGCAGGGTTTTTATCATAAATGGGTGTTGAATTTTGTCGAAAGCTTTCTCTGCATCTATTGAGATGATCATATGGTTTTTCTCCTTCAATTTATTAATATGGTGTATCACATTGATTGATTTGCGTATATTGAAGAATCCTTGCATTCCTGGAAAAATCCCCACTTGATCATAGTGTATGATCCTTTTTATGTGCTGTTGGATTCTGTTTGCTAGTATTCTGTTGAGGATTTTTGCATCTATGTTCATCAGTGATATTGGCCTGTAGTTTTCTTTCTTTGTGACATCCTTGTCTGGTTTTGGTATCAAGGTGATGATGGCCTCATAGAATGAGTTTGGGAGTGTTCCTCACTCTGCTATATTTTGGAAGAGTTTGAGAAGGATAGGTGTTAGCTCTTCTCTAAACGTTTGATAGAATTCGCCTGTGAAGCCATCTGGTCCTGGGCTTTTGCTTGTTGGAAGATTTTTAATCACAGTTTCCATTTCAGTGCTTGTGATTGGTCTGTTCATATTTTCTATTTCTTCCTGATTCAGTCTTGGCAGGTTGTGTATTTCTAAGAATTTGTCCATTTCTTCCAGGTTGTCCATTTTATTGGCATAGAGTTGCTTGTAGTAATCTCTCATGATCTTTTGTATTTCTGCAGTGACAGTTTTTATTTCTCCTTTTTCATTTCTAATTCTATTGATTTGCGTCTTATCCCTTTTTTTCTTGATGAGTCTGGCTAATGGTTTATCAATTTTTTTTATCTTCTCAAAAAATCAGCTTTTAGTTTTATTGATCTTTGCTATCGGTTCCTTCATTTCTTTTTTTTCAATTATTTTATTTTTTATTTTATTTTTTTGCTTTATAACAAATTTAATCAGTTATACATATACATATGTTCCCATATCCCCTCCCTTTTGCGTCTCCCTCCCACCCTCCCTATCCCACCCCTCCAGGCGGTCACAAAGCACTGAGCTGATCTTCCTGTGCTATGCGGCTGCTTCCCACTAGCTATCTACCTTACGTTTGGTAGTGTATATATGTCCATGCCGCTCTTTCACTTTGTCACAGCTTACCCTTCCCCCTCCCCATATCCTCAAGTCCATTCTCTAGTAGGTCTGTGTGTTTATTCCTGTCTTACCCCTATGTTCTTCATGACATTTTTTTCTTAAATTCCATATATATGTGTCAGCATACAGTATTTGTCTTTCTCTTTCTGACTTACTTCATTCTGTATGACAGGCTCTAGGTCCATCCACCTCATTACAAATAGCTCAATTTCGTTTCTTTTTATGGCTGAGTAATATTCCATTGTATATATGTGCCACATATTCTTTATCCATTCATCTGTTGATGGACATTTAGGTTGCTTCTGTGTCTTAGCTATTTCAAATAGTACTGCTATGAACACTGGGATACATGTATCTTTTCAAATTAGAGTTTGCATCTTTTCCAGATATATGCCCAGGAGTAGGATTGCTGGATCATATGGTAGCATTATTATTAGTTTTTTGAGAAACCTCCATAATGTTTTCCACAGCAGCTGCACCAATTTACATTCCCATCAAGAGTGTATGAAGTTTCGATTTTCTCCACACCCTTGCCAACAATTTTGTTATTTGTTTTCTAGTTGATGATAGCCATTCTGACAGGTGTGAGGTGACAACAAATTCTTTGTGTTTTTTTAAAATTTGTATTAGAGTATAGTTGATTTACAATGTTGTGTTAGTTACAGGCATACAGCAAACTGAATCAGTTATACATATACATATATCCACTCTTTTTTAGATTCCTTTCCCATAGAGCTCATTACAGAGTATTCTTTTTTTAATATCTTTACTGGATTATAATAGCTTTACAATGTTGTGTTAGTTTCTGCAGTAAAATAAAGTGAATCAGCGATACTTACAAATATATCCCCATATCTCCTCCATCTTGTATCTCCCTCACACCCTCCCTATCCCACCCCTGTAGGTGGTCACAAAGCACCGAGCTGATCTCCCTGTGTTATGCGTCTGCTTCCCACTACCTTTTTATTTTACATTTGGTAGTGTATATATGTCAATGCCACTCTCTCACTTCATCCCAGCTTACATTTCCCCCTCCCGGTGTCCTCAAGTCCATTATCTACGTCTGCGTCTTTATTCCTGTCCAGACACTAGGTTCTTCAGAAACTTTTTTTTTTTTTAGATTCCATATATATGTGTTAGCATAAGGTATTTGTTTTTCTCTTTCTGACTTACTTCACTCTATATGTCAGACTCTAGATCCATCCACTTCACTACAAAAACTCAATATCGTTTCGTTTTATGGCTGAGTAATATTCCATTGTATATATGTGCCACATCTTCTTTATCCACTCATCTGTCAATGGACACTTAGGTTGCTTCCATGTCCTGGTTATTGTAAATAGAGCTGCAATGAACGTTGTGGTACATGACTCTTTTCGAATTCTGCTTTTCTCAGGGTATATGCCCAGTAGTGGGATTACTGGGTCATATGGTAGTTCTATTTTTAGTTTTTTAAAGAATCTCCATACTGTTCTCCATAGTGGCTGTATCAATTTACATTCCCACCAACAGTGCAAGAGGATTCCCTTTTCTCCACACCGTCTCCAGCATTTATTGTTTCTAGATTTTTTGATGATGGCCATTCTGACCGGTGTGAGGTGATATCTCATTGTAGTTTTGATTTGCATTTCTCTAATAATTAGTGGTGTTGAGCATCCTTTCATGTGTTTGTTGTCAATCTGTATATCTTCTTTGGAGAAATATCTATTTAGGTCTTCTGCCTATTTTTGGATTGGGTTGTTTGTTTTTTTGATATTGAGCTGCATGAGCTGCTTGTATATTTTGGAGATTAATCCTTTGTCACTTGATTCATTTGCAAATATTTCCTCCCATTCTGAGGGTCGTCTTTTCATATTGTTTATGGTTTCCTTTGCTGTGCAAAAGGTTTTAAGTTTCATTAGGTCCCATTTGTTTATTTTTGTTTTTATTTCCATTTCTCTAGGAGGTGGGTCAAAAAGGATCCTGCTGTGATTTATGTCATAGAGTGTTCTGCCTATGTTTTCCTCTAGAGTTTTATAGTGTCTGGTCTTACATTTAGGTCTTTAATCTATTTTAAATTTATTTTTGTGTATGGTGTTAGGGAGTGTTCTAATTTCATTCTTTTGCATATAGCTGTCCATTTAATCCAGCACCACTTATTGAAGAGGCTAGCTTTTCTCCGTTGTATATTCTTGCCTACTTTATGAAAGATAAGGTGACCATATGTGCATGGGTTTATCTCTGGGCTTTCTATCCTGTTCCATTGATCTATATTTCTGTTTTTGTGCCAGTACCATATTTTCTTCATTATTGTAGCTTTATAGTATAGTCTGAAGCCACAGAGCCTGATTCCTCCAACTTTGTTTTTCCTTCTCTAGATTACTTTGTCTATTCGGGGTCGTTTGTGTTTCCATAAAATGGTGAAATTTTTTGTTGTAGTTCTGTGAAAAATGCCATTGGTAGTTTGGTAGGGATTGCATTGAAACTGTAGATTGCTTTGGGTAGTATAGTCATTTTCACAATGTTGATTCTTCCAATCCAAGTACATGTTATATCTCTCCATCTGTTTGTATCATCTTTAATTTCTTCATCAGTGTCTTATAGTTTTCTGCATAGAGGTCTTTTGTCTCCTTAGGTAGGTTTATTCCTGGGTATTTTATTCTTTTTGTTGCAATGGTAAATGCAACTGTTTCCTTAATTTCTCTTTCAGATTTTTCATCATTAGTGTAGAGCAATGCAAGAGATTTCTGTGCATTAACTTTCTATCTTACTTTACCAAGTTCGTTGACTAGCTCTAGTAGTTTTCTGGTAGCATCTTTAGGATCTTCTATGTATAGTATCATGTCATCTGTAAACAGTGAGAGTTTTACTTCTTTTCTGATTTGGATTCCTTTTTTGTCTTTTTCTTCTCTGATTGCTATGGCTAAAACTTCCAACACTATGTTCAATAATGTTGAGAGTGGGCAACCTTGTCTTATTCCTGATCTTATGGGAAATGGTTTCAGCTTTTCAGCATTAAGAACGACATTGGCTGTGGGTTTGTCATATATGGGCTTTATTATTTTGAGGTAAGTTCTCTCTATGCCTACTTTATGTATAGTTTTTATCATATATGGGTGTTGAATTTTGTCAAAACTTTTTCTGCATCTATTTAGATTATCATATGGTTTTTATCCTTCAGTTTGTTAATATGGTGTATCACATTGTTTGATTTGCATATATTGAAGAATCCTTGCATTCCTGGGATAAACCCCAGTTGATCATGGTGTATGATCCTTTTAATGTGCTGTTGGATTCTGTTTGCTAATATTTTGTTGAGGAATATTGCATGCATTTTCATCAGTGATATTGGCCTGTAGTTTTCTTTGTCTGGTTTTGGTATCAGGGTGATGGTGGGCTCATAGAATGAGTTTGGGAGTGTTCCTTCCTCTGCTATATTTTGGAACAGTTTGAGAAGGATAGGTGTTAGCTCTTCCCTAAATGTTTGATAGAATTCGCCTGTGAAGCCACCTGGTCCTGGGCTTTTGTTTGTTGCAAGATTCTTAATCATAGTTTCAACTTCAGTGCTTGTGATTGGTGTGTTTATATTTTCTATTTTTTCCTGGTTCAGTCTCAGAAGGCTGTGCTTTTCTAAGAATTTGTCCATTTCTTCCAGGTTGTCCATTTTATTGGCAGAGAGTTGCTTATAGTAATCTCTCATGATCCTTTGTATTTCTGCAGTGTCAATCGTTATTTCTCCTTTTTCATTTCTAATTCTGTTGATTTGAGTCTTCTCCCTTTTTTCTTGATAAGTCTGGCTAATGGTTTATCACTTTTGTTTATCTTCTCAAAGAACCAGCTTTTAGTTTTATTGAACTTTGCTCTTATTTCCTTCATTTCTTTTTCATTTATTTCAGATCTGATCTTTATGATTTCTTTCCTTCTGCTATGGGTCTTTTTTGTTTTTCTTTCTCTAATTGCTTTAGGTGTAAGTTTAGGTTGTTTATTTGAGATGTTTCTTGTTTCTTGAGGTAGGATTGTATTGCTGTAAACGTCCCTCTTAGAACTGCTGTGGCTGCATCCCTTAGCTTTTATGCCATCGTGTCTTCATTGTCATTTGTTTCTAAGTATTTTTTGATCTCCTCTTTGATTTCTTCAGTGATCTCTTGGTTATTTGGTAGTGTATTGTTTAGCCTCCATGTGTTTGTATTTTTTACATTTTTTTCCTTGTAATTGATATCTAGTCTCATAGCGCTGTGCTCGGAAAAGGTAGTTGATCAAATTTCAATTTTTAAAATTTACCAAGGCTTGATTTGTTACCCAAGATATGATCTATCCTGGAGAATGTTCCATGAGCACTTGAGAAGAAAGTATATTCTGTTGTTTTTGGATGGAATGTCCTATAAATATCAATTAAGTCCATCTCGTTTAATATGTCATTAAAGCTTATGTTTCCTTATTTATTTTCATTTTGGATGATCTGTCCATTGGTGAAAGTGGGGTGTTACAGTCCCCTACTATTATTGTGTTACTGTCAATTTCCCCTTTTATGACTTTAGCATTTGCCTTATTTATTGAGGTGCTCCTATGTTGGGTGCATAAATATTTACAACTGTGATATCTGCTTCTTGGATTGATCCCTTGATCATTATGTTGTTTCATTCTTTGTCTCTTGTAATAGTCTTTATTTTAAAGTTTACTTTTTCTGATATGAGAATTGCTACTCCAGCTGTCTTTTGATTTCTACTTGCATGGAATATCCTTTTCCATTTCCTCACTTTCAGTCTGTATGTGTCCCTAGGTCTGGAGTGGGTCTCTTGTAGACAGTATATATATGGGTCTTGTTTTTGTATCCTTTCAGCCAGTCTATGTCTTTTGCTTAGAGCATTTAATCCATTTACATTTAAGGTAATTATCAATAATTATCAATATGTATGTCCTTATTACCATTTTCTTAATTCGTCTGGGTGTGTTATTGTAGGTCTTTTCCTTCTCTTGTGTTTCCTGCCTAGAGAAGTTCCTTTAGTATTTGTTGCAAAGGTGGTTTGGTTGTGCAGAATTCTCTTAGCTTTTGCTTTTCTGTAAAGGTTTTAATTTCTCTGTCAAATCTGAACGAGATCCTTGCTGTGTAGAGTAATCTCGGTTGTAGGTTTTTCCCTTTCATATCTTTAAATATGTCCTGACACTACCTTCTGGCTTGCAGAGTTTCTGCTGAAAAATCAGCTGTTAACCTTATGGGGATTCCCTTGTATGTTATTTGTTGCTTTTCCCTTGTTGCTTTTAGTATTTTTTCTTTGTATTTAATTTTTGATAGTTTGATTAATATGTGTCTTGGCGTGTTTCTCTTCAGCTTTATCCTGTGTGGTACTCTCTGCACTTCATGGACTTGATTGACTATTTTCTTTCCCATATTAGGGAAGTTTTCAACTATAATCTCTTCAAATATTTTCTCAGTCCCTTTCTTTTTGTCTTCTTCTTCTGAGTCCCTATCATTTGAATAATGGTGCATTTAATGTTGTTCCAGAGGTCTCTGAGACTGTCCTCAATTCTTTTCATTCTTTTTCCTTTATTCTGCTCTGTGGTAGTTATTTCCACTATTTTATCTTCCAGGTCACTTATCCGTTTTTCTGCCTCAGTTATTCTGCTACTGATTCCTTCTAGAGAGTTTTAAATTTCATTTATTGTGTTTTTCTTCATTGTTTGTTTGCTCTTTAGTTTTTCTAGGTCTTGTTAAACGTTTCTTGTATTTTGTCCCTTCTATTTCCACGATTTTGGATCATCTTTACTATCATTACTCTGAATTCTTTTTCAGGTAGATTGCCTATTTCCTCTTCATTTGTTTGGTCTGGTGGGTTTCTACCTTTCTCTCTCTTCTCATTTTTCTTAACTTACTGTGTTTGTGGTCTCCTTTTCTCAGGCTGCTGGTTCGTAGATCCCGTTGTTCTTGGTGTCTGCTCCCAGGGGCTAAGGTTGTTTCAGTTGGTTGTATAGGCTTCTTGGTGGAGGCGACTGGTGCCTCTGTTCTGCTGGATAAGGCTGGATCTTGTCTTTCTTGTGGGAAGCACCACATCCAGTGGTGTGTTTTGGTGTGTCTGTGAACTTTTTATGATTTTAGGCAGCCTCTCTGCTAATGGGTGAGGTTGTGTTTCTGTCTCGCTATTTGTTTGGCATAAGGTAGGGTGTCCAGCACTGTAGCTGGCTCATCATTAAGGGGAGCTGGATCTTAGCGTTGAGACAGAGACCTCTGGGAAAGCTCTCGCTGATTGATATTACATGGGGTGGGGAGGTCTCTGGTGTCCAGTGTCCTGAAGTCAGCTCTCCCATCTCAGAGGCTCAGGCCTGACACCCGCCTGGAGCACCAAGACCCCAGGTACGTGGGGAGTTTCTTTTTTGTCTTTGGGAAATCTGAAGTCTTCTGCCTGCATTCGGTAAGTGTTCTGTAGGATTTGTTCCACATATAAATGTATTTTTGATGTATTTGTGGGGAGAAAGTTGATCACGTCTTACTCCTCCACCATCTTGGAGGTCCTCTCATTACAGAGTATTGAGAAGAGTTCCCTGTGTTACAAGTAGGCCCTCATTAGTTACCTATTTTATATATAGTAGTGTGTATCTGTCAATCCCACTCTCCCAAATTATCCCTTCCCTCACCGCTTTCCCCCCGGTAACCATATGTTTGTTTTCTACATCTGTGACTGTATTTCTCTTTTGTAAATATGTTCATTTGTATGATGTTTTAGATTCTATGAATAAGTAATATCATATTATATCTGTCTTTTTCTGTCTGACTTATTTCACTCACTATGACAATCTCTACGTCCATCCATGTTGCTGCAAATGGCATTATTTCGTTCTTTTTTATGGCTGAGTAATATTCCATTATGTGTATGTTGTGTATGTGTGTGTGTGTGTGTGTGTGTATATATATATCTCACATCTTCTTTATCCATTCCTCCATTGATGGATATTTATGTTGCTTCCATGTCCTGGCTATTGTAAATAGTGCTACAATGAACATTGGGGTACGTGTATGTTTTTGAATTTTGGTTTTCTCCAGATATGTGCCCAGGAGTGGGGTTGCAGGGCCATATGGTAGGTCTACTTTTAGTTTTTTAAGGAACCTCCATACTGTTCTACTTAGTGGCTGTACCAGTTTACATTCCCACCAACAGTGTAGGAGGGTTCCCTTTTCTCCACACCCTGTCCAGCATTTATTGTTTGTAGACTTTTTGATGATGGCCATTCTGACTGGTGTGAGGTGATACGTCATTGTAGTTTTTCTTTGCATTTCTCTAATAATTAGTGATGTTGAGCATCTTATCATGTGCTTGTTGGTCATCTGTATGTCTTTTTTGGAGAAATGTCCATTTAGATCTTCCACCCATTTTTTGCTTGGGTTGTTTGTTTTTTTCATGCATTGTACTGATGATTAGTGATGTTGAGCATCTTTCCATGTGCCTGTTGGCCATCTGCATGTTCTCTTCGGGAAAATGTCTATTCAGGTCTTCTGCCCATGTTTTAATTGGGTTGTCTGTTTTGCTTTTTTTTTATGTTGAGTTGTATGAGCTGTTTGTATATTTAGGATATTAACCTCTTTCTGGTCATATCATTTTCAAGTATTTTCTCCCATTCAGTAGATTGTCATTTTTTTTCATTGATGGCTTCCTTTGCTGTGCAAAAACTTTAAATTTTAACTAGGTCTATTTGTTTATATTTGATTTTATTTCCATTGCTTTAGGATATAGATCCAAAAAATTGCTACAATTTATTTCAAAGGATGTTCTGCCTATGTTTTCCTATAGGAGTTTTATGTTTTCTGGTCTTACATTTAGGTCTTTCATCCATTTTGAGTTTGTATTTGTACATGGCTTTAGAGAATGTTCTAATTTCATTGTTTTACTTGTAGCTGTCCAGTTTTCCCAGCACCATTATTGAAGAGACTGTCTTTTCTCCATTTTTTCTTCTTGCCTCCTTTGTGGTAGATTAATTGACCTTAAATGTGTAAGTTTATTTCTGGGTTCTGTATCCTGTTCCATTTATCAATGTATCTCTTTTTGTGCCAGTACCACACAGTTTTGATTATTGCAGCTTTGTAGTAAAGTCTGAAGTCAGGGAGCATGATTCTTCCAGCTCAATTCTTCTTTCTTAAGATTATTTTGCCTATTGAGGGCCTTTTATATTTCCATACAATTTTTAAAATTATTTGTACTAGTTCTGTGAAAAATACCATTGGTGTCTTGATAGGGATTGCATTGAATCTGTAGATTGCCTTGGGTAGTGTGGTCATTTTAATAATACTGATTCTTTCAATCCAGGAACATGGTATATCTTTCAATGTGTTTGTGTCATATTCAATTTCTTTCATCAGTGTCTTATAGCTTTTTGAATCGAAGTCTTTTACCTCCTAAGGTAGCTTTATTCCTAGGTATTCTTTTTAATGCAGTGGTGAATGGGAGTGTTTCTTTAATTTCTCTTACTGATAGTTCGTTGTTAGTGTATACAAAGGCAGAAGATTTATGTATATTAATTTTTTATACTTTAACTTTACCTAATTCATTCAACTACATTCATTCTAGTAGTTTTCTGGTGGTGTCTTTAGGATTTTCTATGTATAGTATCATGTCACCTTCAAACAGTGGCAGTTTTACTTCTTCTTTTCCAATTTGGGTTCCTTTTATTTCTTTTTCTTTTCTGATTGCTGTGGCTAAGACTTCCATTACTATGTTGAATAAAAGTGGTGAGAGTAGACATCCTTGTATTTTTCCTGATCTTAGAGGAAATTCTTTCAGCTTTTCACCATTGAGTATGATGTCAGCTTTGGGTTTGTCATATGTGGCCTTTATTATGTTGAGTGGTGTTGCTTCTATGCCCATTTATTGAGAGTTTATTGTTTAGTCTCCAAGTGTTTGTGGTTTTTTTTTTTTTTTTTCAGTATGCGGGCCTGTCACTGTTGTGGCCTCTCCTGTTGTGGAGCACAGGCTCTGGACATGCAGGCTCAGCAGCCATGGCTCACAGGCCCAGCCGCTCCACAGCATGTGGGATCTTCCCGGACCGGGGCATGAACCCATGTCCCCTGCATCAGCAGGCAGACTCTCAACCACTGCACCACCAGGGAAGCCCGTGTTTGTGTTTTTTGCATTTTTTCCCATAGTATTTGATATCTAGTCTCAGTGTTGTGGTCGGAAAAGATGCTTGATATGATTTCAGTTTTCTTAAATTTACTGAGGCTTGCTTTGTGGCCTTGTGTGTGATCTGTCCTAGGGAATGTTCCATGTTCACTTGGAAAGAATGTGTATTCTGCTGCATTTGGCTGGAATGTTCTACATATGTCAATTAAGTCCGTCTAGTCAAATAGGTCATTTAAGACCAGCGTTTCCATCTTGATTTTCTGTCTGGATGATGTGTCCATTGATGTAAGTGGGATGTTAAGGTCCCCTACTATTATTGTGTTACTTTTATTTCTTCCTTTATGTCTGTTAATATTTGCTTTATATATTTAGATGCATGTATGTTGGGTACATATGTATTTACAATTGTTATATCTTCTTGGATTGATCCCTTGATCATTATGTAGTGTTATTCTTTGTATCTTGTAACAGTCTTTATTTTAAAGTTATTTTGTCTGACATAAGTATTGTTACCCCAGCTTTCTTTTGATTTCCATTTTCATGAAATACATTTTTCTATCCCCTCACTTTCAGTCTATGTGTGTCTTTAGACCTATAGTGAGTCTCTTGTAGGCAGCATATATATGGGTCTTGTTTTTGTATTCATTCAGTCACTTTATATCTTTTGATTGGAGTATTTAGTCCATTTACATTTAAGGTAATTATTGATACATGCGTTCTTTCCATTTTGTTAATTGTTTTGGATTTGGTTTTCTAGGTCTTTCTTTCTTTCTTTCTTCCTTCTTTCCTTCCTTCCTTCCTTCCTTCCTTCCTTCCTTCCTTTCTTTCTTTCTTTCTTTCTTTCTTTCTTTCTTTCCTTCTTTCTTCTTTTCTTCTCTTCTGTCGTGATTTGATTACTATCTTTAGTGCTATGTTTGGATTACTTTTTCTTCTTTGTGGGTATATCTATTATAGAGTTTTGGTTTATGGTTACCATGAGGTTTTTATATAGCAATCTCTAAATATACATGATTGTTTTAAGTTGCTGATCTCTTAATTTCTAATGCATTTTAACAACCCTTCTTTTGTAGCCTCCTCCCCACATGATTACTGTTTTTGATATCATATTTTACATCTAATTGTTTTGTGAATCCCCTTACTGCTTACTGTGGATATAGATGATTTTGCTCCTTTTTTCTTTTAACCTGCGTACTAGATTTGTGTGTAGATGATTTCCTACTTTTATTGTATGTTTGACTTTACTGATGGACTTTTTCATTTCATAATTTTCATGTTTCTGGTTATGGCCTTTTCTTTTTTGCTTAGAGAATTTCCTTTAACACAGCTTGTAAAGCTGGTTTGGTGATTCAGAACTCTTAGCTTTTGCTTGTCTGTAAAACTTTCAATCTCTCCATCCAGTCTGAACAAGAGTTTTGCTGGATAGAGTATTCTAGGTTGTAGGTTTTTCCTTTTCATCACTTTAAATATATCAAGCTACTCCCCTCTGGCCTACAGAGTTTCTGCTGAAAAATCAGCTGATAACCTTATAGGAGTTCCCTTGTATGTTATTTGTTGCTTTTCACTTGCTGCTTTTAATATTCTCTGTTTATCTTTTATTTTGTCATTTTAATTACAATGTCATGGTGTGTTTCTCTTTGGGTTTATCCTGTATGGGACTTTCTATGCTTTCTGGACTTGGGTGACTCTTTCCCAGTTTAGGGAAATTTTCAGCTATTTTATCTTCAAACATGTTCTCAACCCCTTTCTCTCTCTCTTCTCCTTCTGAGACCCCTATAATATGAATCTTTGTATGTGTGATGTTGTCCCAGAGGACTCTTAAATGGTCCTCATTTCTTTTCATTCTTTTTTTCTTTTTTCTGTTCAGCATCAGTGATTTCCACTATACTGTCTTTCAGCTTGCTGATCCATTCCTCTGTATAATTTAGGCTACTGTTGATTCCTTCTAGTGTATTTTTCATTTCAGTAATTGTATTTTTCATCTCTGTTTGTTTGTTCTTTATATTTTTAAACTCTTGTTAAAAAACTTCTAACTTCTCTGTGCATCCATTTTTCTCCCAAGTTACTTGATCATTTTTACAGTCACTACCCTGAACTCCTTCTCAAGTAGATTGCCTATCTCCACTTCACTTAGTTCTTCTTCTGGGGTTTTATCTTTTTCCTTCACCTGGAACATGTTCCTCTGCTACCTCATTTTGCCTAAATTGCTGTTTGTATTCTTATGTATCTGGTAGGTTACATTTTCCCCCCTTGGAGAAGTTACCTTGTGTAGGAGACATCCTGTGTGTTCCAGCTGTGCATTCACCTCTCGTCATCCAACCTATATGCTCTAGGGGTTCCCCCTATGAGGGCTCCATGGGTCCTTCTGTTGTGGCAGACTGACTATATGGGCAGTCTTATAGGCCTGATTGTTACCTGGCCTGGTTTGTTGCCAGGCACTGCTTTGTGGAGGCTGCCAGCTACTTGTTTGCAGGACTGGGTCATGAGGCAGCTGGACAGCTGACTTCAGAACCCCAGGGAGACCCAGGGTTAGTTCTGGCTCACTTCTTGGTGGAGTCAGAGTCCAAAAGATTCCAGGGCTGTTGCCTGTCCACTCTTGGGGTTAGTGCTGGACTACTACCAGACAGAACTGGTTCCTAAAATCTGGATGCAGGGTCCAGGGATCCCAAAGTTGGTGTCAGACTATTGGTGGGGGGACTGATTCCTGACATAGTTGGATTTGGGTTCCACAGTGTTCCAAAACTTGTATTGGCCTGCTAGTGGGCACTGGGACTGGTGCTTGCTCACTGGTGGGTGGAGCTGGGTCCTGAACCCTCTGGTGGGCAGAGCTGAGTCCAGAGAAGGCTGTGGTCTCAGGAGGTATTTAGGCAGCCTGTCTCCTTATGAGTGGGGCTGTGTCCCCACCCAGTTGCCTGAGGCATCCCAGCACTGGTGCCTACAGGCTGTTGGGGGGGCCAAGTTGTGGTACTAATTAACTAGGGGGAGAATTCCACAATGGTGCCCACCAGCACCAGCATCAATTCAGTAGAAGGAGCTCTGGAGAAGGTGCTCCCAGTGTCTTTGTCCCCAAAGTGAGCTGCAGCTTCCCCTTACCTCTCCAGGAGACTCTCCAAGACCAGCAGGTAGGTCTGGTCTAGGTTCCTATCAAATTACATCTTTTCCCTAAGTCCCAGAGTGTGTGTTTTTGTGTGCAACCTTTAAGACTAAAATCTCTATTTCCCCCAATACTATGGGGCTCCTGAGATTAAGCCCCACTGGCCTTCAAAGCCAAATGTTCTGGGAGCTCATCTTCCCAGTGCAAGACCCCTGGGCTGGAGAGCCTGATGTGGGGCTCAGTGCTCTTACTCCTGTGGGAGAACCTCAGTTTGTGGGTCACCCACCTGGGGGTATGGGACTTGACTATATCGTGAATTCACCCCTCCTACCTGTCTCATTGTGGTTCTTTCTTTATGTATTTAGTTGTAGAAGATCTTTTCTGGTAGGTTCTGGTCTTTTCATCAGTGGTTGTCCTGAAAATAGTTGTGGTTTTTGTGTGCTTGTGAGAGGAGGTGAGCTAAAGGTCTTTCTACTCCACCATCTTGGCTGCTACTACACTACATTTTCTTAATCCATTCATCTGTCAGTGGACACTTAGATTGTTTCCATGTCTTGGCTATTGTAAATAATGCTGCAGTGAACATGGAGGTACATGTCTTTTTGAGTTAGTGTTTTTGTTTTCTTCTGATAAATATCCAGAAGTAAAATTACTGGATCATATGGTAGTTCTATGTTTAATTTTTTAGGGAACCTCCAAATTGTTTTCCAAAGTGGCTGTACCAATTTACATTCCCACCAAGAATGCTCAAGGATTCTCTTTTGTCCAGATCCTCACCAATACTTTTTATTTCTTGTCTTTTTGATAATAGCTATTCTAAGAGGCATAAAGTGATATCTCATTGTGGTGTTTATTTGCATTTCCTTGATGATTAGTGATGTTGAGCATCCCTTCATGTACCTGTTGGCCTTCTGTATATCTTTGGGAAAATGTCTATTCAGATTCTCTGCCCATTTTAAAATCAGGTTGTTTGTATTTTTGCTATTGAGTTATATGAGTTCTTTATATATTTTGGATATTAACACCTTATTCGATATATAATTTGAAAATATTTTCTCCCATTCAGTAGGTTGTCTTTGCTTCTTTTGATATGCAGAAGCTACTTAGTTGGATGTATGTAATCCCTCTTGTTTATTTTAGCTTTTGTTGCCTTTTTGTTGCCTTTGCTTTTGGTGTCAAATATGAAAAACCATTGCTGAGAAAGATGTCAGGTATTTACTGCCTCTGTTGTCTCCTAAGAATTTCATTGTTTTGCATCTTCAAGTCTAATCCATTTTAAGTTAATTATTGTGGGTAGTGTAGCTAATGGTCCAGTTTCATTCTTTTTGCATGTAGCTGCCCAATTTTCCCATCACCATTTATTGAAGAGACTGTCCTTCCCCCCCTTATATATTCTTGGCTCCTTTGTCATAAATTAATTGACCATATATGCATAGGTTTATTTCTGGGGTCTCTATTCCATTCCATTGATCTATGTGTCTTTTTTTATGCCAGTACCGTAATGTTTTGATTACTGTAGCATTGTAACATAGTTTGAAATCAGGAAGCATGATACCTGCAGATTTATTCTTTCTCAAGGTTCCTTTGGCTACTTGGGGTCTTTTGTGGTCCCATGTACATTTTAGGATATTTTGTCCTATTTCTGCAGAAAATGCCATTGGAATTTTGATAGAGATTACATTAAATCTGTAGATTACTTTGGGTAGTATGGACATTTATACAATATTAGTTATTCTAATCCATGAGCATGGATTATCTTTCCATTTATTTGTGTCTTCTTTACATTCTTTCATCAATGTCTTGTAGTTTTCAATGTGTAGGTCTTTCAGCCCCTTAGTTAAATTTATTCCTGGGTATTTTATTCTTTTTTAAATAATTTTTATTGGAGTATAGTTGATTTACAATGTTGTGTTAGTTTCAGGAGTACAGCAAAGTGAATCAGTTATACATATATTCACTCTTTTTTAGATTCTTTTCCCACATAGGCCATTACAGAGTATTGAGTAGAGTTCCCTGTGCTATACAGTAGGTCCTTATTAGTTATCTATTTTATATATAGTAGTGGGTATATGTCAATCCCAATCTCCCAATTTATCCCTCCCCCCTCCTTACCCTTTGGTAACCATAAGTTTGTTTTCTACATCTGTAGCTCTATTTCTGTTTTGTAGATAAGTTCATTTGTACCCATTTGTTTAGATTCCACATATAAGTGATATCATATGATATTTGTATTTCTCTGTCTGACTTACTTCACTCAGTATGACAATCTCTAGGTCCATCCATGTTGCTGCAAATGACATTATTTCATTCTTTTTAATGGCTGAGTAATATTCCCTTGTATATATGTACCATATCTTCTTTATCCATTCCTCTGTTGATGGACATTTAGGCTGTTTCCATGTCCTGGCTATTGTAAATAGTGCTACAATGAATATCGAGGTGTGTGTATTTTTTGAATTATGGTTTCCTCCGTATACATGCCCAGGAGTGGGATTGCTGGATCATATGGTAACTCTATTTTTAGTTTTTAAGGAACCTCCATACTGTTCTCCATAGTGGCTATACCAATTTACATTCCCACCAACAGTGTAGGAGGGTTCCCTTTTCTCCACACCCCTTCCTTAGTTACATTTATCCCTGGGTATTTTATTCTTTTTGATGAAATTGTAAATGGTATTGCTTTCTTAATTTCTCTTTCTGATAGTTCATTATTAACTACAGAAACATAACAGATTTCTGTATACTGATTTTTTATCTTGCAACTTTACTGAATTTATTTATTAGCTCTAAAAGTTTTGGTGGAGTCTTTAACGTTTTATTTGTTTCTTTGTTTGTTTTGCGGTACACGGGCCTCTCACTGTTGTGGCCTCTCCCATTGGGGCACAGGCTCCGGACGTGCAGGCTCAGCGGCCATGGCTCACGGGCCTAGCCCCTTCGTGGCATGTGGGATCTTCCCGGACTGGGGCATGAACCTGCGTCCCCTGCATCGGCAGGCGGACTCTCAACCACTGTGCCACTAGGGAAGCCCTTTAATGTTTTTTTATATACAATATTATGTCATCTGCAAATAATGACGCTTTTACTTTCCAACTTTGATGCTTAAAAATTTTTTTCTTGCCTAATTGCTCTAGCTAAGACTTCCAATATTATATTGAATATAAGTGGTGATAGTGGGCATCCTTGTCTTTTTCCTGATCTTAAGAAAAAACTTTTGGTTTTACCATTGAGTATGATGTTATCTGTGGGCTTGTCATATGTGGTCTTTATTATGTTGAAGTATGTTCCTCATTGGACCTTTAATACAACCAACTTTTGACTTTGCTGGACCTCCTTATTATAGATTTTTTATTTTATTACATTCTAATTTTATATATATGTTTTTCTTCTTTCTACTTTTAGTTTGCTTTTATTTTACTATTTCAGAAGAAAAATTAGGTTATAGATTTAGATCCTTTTTTTCTTTTCAAATGTATGCATATAAGGCTATAAATTTTTGATGGTAATAACTCTGTTATATCCTAGTTGTTTTCTTTGATGTATTTTTATTTTCATGCAGTGCAAAATATTTTCTAACTTAATTTGAGTTTTTTCTTTGACCCATGCATTATTTAGAAGTGGACTGCTTAATTTCCAAATTGTGGTGATTTTATGGTTATCTTTTTTATTAAAGATGTCTAAATTAAGGTGTTGTCAGAGGTCAAATAATATATTCTGATTTCAATACTTTAATATGAATTTAAGTTTGCTTCATGGCCCATTTGACCTAAATATATATATTTAGGTTAAGTAATTTAGGTTAAATTTGCTAATCATTTCATTGAAATCTTACATATATCTTTATTGAATTCTGATAGCCTAAAATGTCAGTTATAATTATTACATCCTAAAATTCAGTCATTACATTCTTTTCAGTTCTAAAATATCTGTTCATTTTATAGATTCCAGTATTGTGTGAAATTTTCCATTGTATCTATTTTCTTATAGTTAATCATTATCTTATAGTATGTACTGGCATTTCCAGTATGAGGATTGAATCTGGGACTTTTTTTTAGTAATTTTTTCTTTACGAGTTTTAGCTCGTCTCATTCGTGATACTTTTTTGTTTGCATGCTGGGCATTTTAAGTGAAAATGGAAAAGGGCTTGGTTGATGCTATCTTTGTTTTTTTTTTTTTTTTTTTGCGGTACATGGACCTCTCACTGTTGTGGCCTCTCCCGTTGCGGAGCACAGGCTCCGGATGCACAGGCTCAGTGGCCATGGCTTATGGGCCCAGCTGCTCCACGGCATGTGGGATATTCCCGGACCGGGGCACGAACCCACGTCCCCTGTATCGGCAGGCGGACTCTCAACCACTGCACCACCAGGGAAGCCTGATGCTATCTTTTAAAAACCTTTTTATTTTAAATAATAATAAATTCATGGGAAGATCCAAAAATAGTATATAGAGCCCTCTGAAACCTTTAGACAGCATCCACCAGTGTGAGTTCTAATATGATTACAGTACAATATTAGCTAGACTACAGGCCACATTAGCATTATTGTACTGCAATCATATAAGCATATTTTGCATGTACTCATTTGTGTATGTATTTGTGTAGTTTTATGCAGTTTAATCCCATGTGTAAACTTGTGTAACCACCACCACAATCAAGATACAGAACTGGAGTCCCTCCCATCAGGAAACATACATAAGCCTCTTACATAGTCTCATACACCAGAGGACAGACAGCAGAAGCAAGAAGAACTACAATCCTGCAGCCTGTGGAACAAAAACAACATTCACAAAAAGATAGACAAGATGAAAAGGCAGAGGGCTATGTACCAGATGAAGGAACAAGATAAAACCACAGAAAAACAACTAAATGAAGTGGAGATAGGCAACCTTCCAGAAAAAGAATTCAGAATAATGATAGTGAAGATGATCCAGGACCTCAGAAAAAGAATGGAGGAAAAGATTGAGAAGATGCAAGAAATGTTTAACAAAGACCTAGAAGAATTAAAGAACAAACAGAGATGAACAATACAGTAACTGAAATGAAAACTACACTAGAAGGATTCAATAGCAGAATAACTGAGGCCGAAGAACGGATAAGTGACCTGGAAAACAGAATGGTGGAATTCACTGCTGCAGAACAGAATAAAGACAGAAGAATAAAAAAAAACGAAGACAGCCTAAGAGACCTCTGGGACAACATTAAACGCAACAACATTCACATTATAGGGGTCCCAGAAGGAGAAGAGAGAGAGAAAGGACCAGAGAAAATATTTGAAGAGATTATAGTCAAAAATTTCCCTAACATGGGAAAGTAAATAGACACCCAAGTCCAGGAAGCGCAGAGAGTCACATAAACCCAAGGAGAAACACACCGAGACACATAGTAATCAGATTGGCAAAAATTAAAGACAAAGAAAAATTATTGAAAGCAGCAAGGGAAAAACAAAAACTAACATACAAATGAACTCCCATAAGGTTAACAGCTGATTTCTCAGCAGAAACTCTACAAGCCAGAAGGGAGTGGCATGATATACTTAAAGTGATGAAAGGGAAGAACTTACAACCCAAATTACTCTACCCAGCAAGGATCTCATTCAGATTAAATGGAGGAATCAAAAGCTTTACAGACAAGCAAAAGCTAAGAGAATTCAGCACCACCAAACCAGCTCTACAACAAATGCTAAAGGAACTTCTCTAAATGGGAAACACAAGAGAAGAAACGGACCTACAAAAACAAACCCAAAACAGTTAAGAAAATGGTCATAGGAACATACATATCGATAATTACCTTAAACATGAATGGATTAAATGCTCCAACCAAAAGACACAGGCTTGCTGAATGGATACAAAAATAAGACCCATATATATGCTGTCTACAAGAGACCCACTTCAGACCTAGGGACACATACAGACTGAAAGTGAGGGGATGGAAAAAGATATTCCATGCAAATGGAAATCAAAAGAAACCTGGATAGCAATACTCACATCAGATAAAATAGACTTTGAAATAAAGAATGTTACAAGAGACAAGGAAGGACACTACATAATGATCAAGGGATCAATCCAAGAAGAAGATATAACAATTATAAATATATATGCACCCAACATAGGAGCACCTCAATACATAAGGCAACTGCTAGCAGCTATAAAAGAGGAAATTGCCAGTAACACAATAATAGTGGGGGACTTTAACACCTCACTTACACCAATGGACACATCATCCAAAATGAAAATAAATAAGGAAACAGAAGCTTTAAATGACACAATAGACCAGGTAGATTTAATTGATATTTATAGGAGATTCCACCCCAAAACAGCAGATTACATTTTCTTCTCAAGTGTGCATGGAACATTCTCCAGGATAGATCACATCTTGGGTCACAAACCAAGCCTCAGTAGATTTAAGAAAATTGAAATCATATCAAGCATTTTTTCTGACCATAACGCTATGAGATTAAAAATGAATTACAGGGAAAAAAACGTAAAAAAGACAAACACATGGAGGCTAAACAATACGTTACTAAGCAACCAAGAGATCACTGAAGAAATCAAAGAGGAAATCAAAAAATACCTAGAGAGGTGGGAGGGAGGGAGATGCATGAGGGAAGGGATGTGGGAAGAGATGTATATGTATGACTGATTCACTTTGTTATAAAGCAGAAACTAAAAAAAAAAAAAAAAAAAAAGAACATTTCCCTCGACTGAAAAGGTTCATTGTGCCCTTTGCCTCACCTCTTACCTCTGGCCTTTAGCAACCACCAATCTGATTTCTATCTTTATACATTTGCCTTCACCAAAGGAATCATGTTTTGAGGATTTACAGATTATACATGGAATCATACAACAAATAATCACTCAGATTTGGTTTCTTTCACTTAGCATTAATGTTGAGAAACATTCATATTGTTGCATGTATTACTAGATTTTTCTTTTTATTGCTGAGTAGTGTTCATTGTATCTATACACTACAATTTATTTATTCACCCATTGATGGAGTTGTTTCCAAATTTTTATCGTTACGAATATAGCTGCTATAAACATTTGTGTACAAAAAAAATACCTAGAGATAAATGACAATGAAAACATGACGATCCAAAACCTATGGGATGCAGCAAAAGCAGTTCTAAGAGGGAAGTTTATAGCTATACAAGCATACCTCAGGAAACAAGAAAAATCTCAAGTAAACAATCTAACCTTACACCTAAAGGAACTAGAGAAAGAAGAACAAACAAAACCCAAAGTTAGCAGACAGAAAGAAATCATGAAGATCAGAGCAGAAATAAATGAAATAGAAACAAAGAAAACAGTAGCAAAGATCAATAAAACTAAAAGCTGGTTCTTTGAGAAGGTAAACAACATTGATAAACTATTAGCCAGACTCATCAAGAAAAAGAGAGAGAGGACTCAAATCAATAAAATTAGAAATGGAAAAGGAGAAGTTACAACAGACACCGCAGAAATACAAGACATCCTAAGAGACTACTACAAGCAACTCTATGCCAATAAAATGGACAACCTGGAAAAAATGGACAAATTCTTTAAAAGATATAACCTTCCAAGTCTGAACCAAAAGAAACAAAAATTTGGTGGGAATATAAATTGATACAGCCACTATGGAGAACAGTATGGAGGTTCCTTAAAAAAGTAAAAATAGAACTACCATATGATCCAGCAATCCCACTACTGGGCATATACCCAGGGAAAACCATAGTTCAAAAAGACACATGCACCCCAATGTTCATTGCAGCACTATTTACAATAGCCAGGTCATGGAAGCAACCTAAATGCCCATTGACAGATGAATGGATAAAGAATATGTGGTACATACATACAATGGAATATTACTCAGCCATAAAAAGGAATGAAATTGGGTCATTTCTAAAGACATGGATGGACCTGGAGTGTGTCATACAGAGTGAAGTAAGTCAGAAAGAGAAAAACATATATTGTATAATAACACATGTATGTGGAACCTAGAAAAATGGTACAGATGAACCAGTTTGCAGGGTAGAAGTTGAGACACAGATGTACAGAACAAACGTATGGACACCAAGGGGGGAAAACCACGGTGGGTTGGGGATGGTGGTGTGCTGAATTGGGTGATTGGGATTGGCATGTATACACTGATGTGTATAAAACTGTTGTCTAATAAGAACCTGCAGTATAAACAAACAAACAAAAATGAGTACTAAACTTTCTTTTGGTTAATTTTATGGAAATATGTTAATATAAATGTTTCAGTCATGACATGAAAAAAGAAAGATACAGAACTCTTCAGTTGCTGCAAAGAAACTCCTTCATGTTACCTCTATATTGTAGCACCCACTATTGTCCACCTCTTTCCCCAGAAACCATTAATGTGCTCTCCATCTCTATAGTTTTGTCAGTTTGAGAATATAAAAATATGTTTGTATACCATGTAACCTTTTGGGGATTGGCTTTTTAAAAATTAATGGCCTTTATTTTGTAGAGAAGTTTTAGGTTTACAGAAAAATTGAGCAGAAAGTACAAAGAGTTCCTATGTACCCTTTCCCCCTCCCCAACCAATTTCCCCTATCATTAACATCTTAGATTAGTGTGGTACATTTGTTACAATTGATGAAGAAATATTGATACATTATTGTTAACTAAAGTCCATAATTTTCATTTGGGTTCTCTCTATGTGTTTTACAGTTCTGTGAGTTTTGATAAATGTATAATGTCATGTATCCACCATTATACTATCATGCAGAATAGTTTCACTTCCCTAAAAACCCTCTGCATTTCACCTATTCATCTCACCCGCTCTCCTCTCAGAACCCCTGGCAATCATTGATCTTTTTAGTCTTTATATCATTGCCTTTTCAAGAATGTCATACCATTGGAATCATACAGTATGTAGCCTTTTCAGACTGGCTTATTTTACTTTGCAGTATGCATTTATGGTTCCTCCATGGCTTGACAGTTCATTTCTTTTCACTGAATAATGTTGCATTGTATGGATGTTCCATTATTTGTTTATCCACTCATCTGTTGATAGACATCTTCGTTGCTTTCAATTTTTAGCAATTATGAGTAAAGTTGCTATCAATATTCATGTGTGTGTGCTTTTGTGTCTACATAAATTTTCAGCTCATTTGGGTAAATACCATGGAGCACAATTGTTGGATCATATAGTAAGACTATATTTAGCTTTGTAAATACCTGTCACACTGTCTTCCAAAGTGGCTGTACCATTTTGCATTCCCACCAGAATGAGTGAGAGTTCTTGTTGCTCCACATCCTTTTTTCAGCATTTCGTGTTGTCAATAGTTTGATTTTTAGCCATTCTAACAGATGGTAGTGGTATTTTATTATTGTTTTAATCTGCAACTTCCTAATGATATATGATCTTGAGAATCTTTTCATGTACTTTTTATTATCTATATGTTTTCTTTGCTGAAAGACTGACATTTTTACTAAACATGATACACTTGAGATCCACCCAAGTTGTTGAATGATCAATAGTTGGTTCCTTTTTATTGCTGAGTAGTATTCTCTAGTATGGATGTAGCAGAATTTGTTTAGCAGTTCACCAGTTGAAAGACTTCTGTGTTATCTCCAGTTTGTGGTTATTATGTATAAAGATGCTGTGAACATGAGAATATAGGTTTTCGTGTGTACATAAAATTTCATTTATTTAAGATATGTGATTGATAGTTTTATGGTACATGCATGTTTACTTTCTAAAGAAACTACCCAACAGTTTTCCATAGTGCCTAAACTATTTTGCGTTTCAACCAGAATTGATTTTTAGTTTTGTTTTCCATACTTTTAGGTAGCATATAAAGCTGCTAGCATTGCAACATTTTTTAGAATCACAAATGGATGTTGGATTTTGTGAAATTATTTTTCTGCATCAATTGATATTATCATATGCTTTTGCTTCTTTAGCATGTAGTTATGGTGGATTACACTGACAGATATTCAAATGAACCAACTTTGCATAACTGGAATAAATCTTATTCAATGTTCATGAATATTATCAGCCTGTAGTTTCCTTCCTTCCTTCCTTCCTTCCTTCCCTTCTTCCTTCCTTCCTTCCCTTCTTCCTTCCTTCCTTCCCTCCCTCCGTCCCTCCCTCCCTCATTTGTTAGTTTGTTCATACTGCCTTTGTCCTTCGTTTGGTTTTGTGATTAGGACAATACTAGTCTCATGAAATGAGTTTGTTACTTTCTCCCCTGTTCTAATTCTAGAAGAGAACTTGTCAAATTTGTGCCATATCTTCTTTAAGTATTTGGTAAATTCTCTGGTGAAACCATCTGGCTAGGATTTCTTTTTTCAAGGTTTTTTGATGAAAAATCAACTGATGATCTTATTGTGGATCCCTTACATGTGATGAATCACTTCTCTCTTGATGCTTTCAAGATCTTCTCTTTGTCTTTCAACAATTTGATTACAATGTGTCTTGGGGTGGATTGCTTTGAATTTAACCAACTTGGCATTTGTTGAGGTTCCTGGATGTATAGATTCATGTCTTTCTTTATATTTGGGAAGATTTTGGCCATTGTTTCTTCAAATGTTCTTTCTGCTCCTTGCTGTCTCTCTCCTCTTTATCTGGGACAACATTTTGCAAATATCCACAGGTCTCTTAGACTCACTTATTTATTTATTACCATTTTAAAGTGTACACCTCAGTGGCATTTAGTACATTCACATTATTGTGCGAGCATCACACTACTAGGTCCAATATATTATGTCACCTCAGTAGGAAAGCCCATACCTAGTGCTTCCTATTCTCCCTTTTTCCAGGCTCCTAACATCCACTAATCTGCTTTCTGTGTCTATGGATTTACCTATTCCTGATATTTCATATCAATCAAATCATACAGAATGTGGTCTTTGTGTCTGTTTCCTTTCACTTAGGATGATGTCATTAAGGTTGGTACAGCCTTTATCACTATTTCATTTCTACCTATGGCAATTTCTTTGTATGACAATGCCACATTTTATTTATCCATTCATCTGTTGATAGACATTTGGTTTGTTTTCATCTTTTGTCTATTGTGAATAGTGCTGCTGTGACCATTCATGTACAATTTTTTACTTAAACCCTGATTTTGAATTCTTTTATTTGTATTCCCAGGAGTGTAATTGCTGAGTCTACACGAATTTTATGTTTACTGTTTTCTACAGCAGCTTAATCTTTTTGCATTCCCAACAACAATATATGAGGGTTCCAATTTCCCCACATCCTTACAAACAATTGTTATTTTATCTTCTTTTTCTTTATAGACATCTTAGTGGGTGTGAGATATTATCTAATTTGGTTTTGATTTACATTTTCCTAATGACTGTTTTCATGTATTTGTTGGTCATTTGTATATCTTCTTTGGAGAAAGCACTATTCGGTTTCCTTGCCCATTTAAAAAAAATTGGTAGAAAGCAGGAAAATTTATGTAATCCTTTTTTAAACAGCTTTACTGAGATATAATTCACGTACCATAAAATATACACTTTGACCATGTTTTAATCAGGTTGCTTTTCTTTCTTATTGAGTTGTAAGAGTACCTTTTATATTTTGCATATACTATATTCTTTTTTGTGTGTCAGCATGTCCACTTCTATTTATCTGCAAAAAAAAAAAGACTAAATTAGTTTTTATTGGAGTACGGTTTCTTTACAATGTTGTGTTATCCTCCACTGCACAACAAAATGAATCAGCCATACACATACAGATATCTCCTCCCTTTTGGACTTCCCTCCCATTTAGGTTACCACAGTGCATTAGGTAGAGATCCCTGTGCTATAAAATATGTTCCCATCAGTCATCTATTTTATACATAGTATCAATAATGTATATGTGTCAATCCCAGTCTCCCAATTCCTCCCTCCCCATGCCTTTCCCCCTTGGTATCCATACATTTATTCTCTATGTCTATGTCTCTATTTCTGCTTTGCAAATAAGATCACCTATACCATTTTTCTAGATTCCACATATATTCGTTATTATACGATATTTGCTTTTCTCTCTCTGACTTACTTCTTCACTCTGTATGACACACTCCAGCTCCATCCATGTCTTTAGAAATGGCCCAATTTCATTCCTTTTTCTGGCTGAGTAATATTCCATTGTATATATGTACCACATGTTCTTTTTCCATTCCTCTGTTGATGGACATTTAGGTTGCTTCCATGTCTTGGCTATTGTAAATTGTACTGCTATGAGCATTGGGGTGCATGTGTTTTTTGAATTATGGTTTTCTCTGGGTATATATCCAGTAGTGAGATTGTTGGGTCATATGGTAGTTCTATTTTTAGCTTTTTAAGGAACCTCCATACTGTTTTCCATAGTGGATGTATCAATTTACATTCCAAACAACAATGTATGAGGGTTCCCTTTTCTCCACACCCTCTCCAGCATTTATTGTTTGTAAATTTTTTGATGATGGCCATTCTGACCGGTGTGAGATGATATCTCATTGTAGCTTTGATTTGCCTTTCTCTAATGATTAATGATGTTGAGCATTCTTTCATGTGTTTGTTGGCAATCTGTATCTCTTCTTTGGAGAAATGTCTACTTAGGTCTCGCGCCCATTTTTTGATTGGGTTGTTTGTTTTATTGATATTAAGCTATATGAGCTGCTTGTAAATTTTGGAGATTAATCCTTTGTCAGTTGCTTCATTTGCAAATATTTTCTCCCATTCTGAGGGTTGTTTTTTCGTCTTGTTTATGGTTTCCTTTGCTGTGTAAAAGCTTTTAAATTTCATTAGGTCCTATTTGTTTATTTTTGTTTTAATTTTTATTACTCTAGGAGGTAGGTCATAAAAGATGTTGCTGTGATTTATGTCAAAGTGTGTTCAGCCTATGTTTTCCTCTAAGAGTTTGATAGTGTCTGGCCTTACATTTAGGTCTTTAATCCATTTTGAGTTTATTTTTGTGTATGGTGTTAGGGAGTGTTCTAATTTCATTCTTTTACATGTAGCTGTCCAGTTTTCCCAGCACCACTTATTGAAGAGGCTATCTTTTCTTCACTGTATATTCTTATCTCCTTTGTTATGGATTAGGTGAGCATAGGTGCATGGCTTTATCTCTGGGCTTTCTATCCTGTTCCATTGATCTATCTTTCTGTTTTTGTGTCAGTACCATACTATCTTGATTACTGTAGCTTTGTATTAGAGTCTGAAGTCCGGGAGCCTGATTCCTCCAGCTCCGTTTTTCTTTCTCAGGATTGCTTTGGCTATCCGGGGTGTTTTGTGTTTCCATACAAATTGTGAAATTTTTGTTCTAGTTCTGTGAGAAATGCCATTGATAGTTTGATAGGGATTGCATTGAATCTGTAGATTGCTTTGGGTAGTATAGTAATTTTCACAATATTGATTCTTCCAATCCAAGAACAACATGGTATATCTCTCCATCTGTTTATGTAATCTTTGATTTCTTTCTTCAGTATTTTATTTATTTTTATTTATTTTTTTATTACTTTTTTAAACTTTTTTTATTAGTTTCTGCTTTATAACAAAGTGAATCAGTCATACATATACATCTGTTCCCACATCCCTTCCCTCATGCATCTCCCTCCCTCCCACCCTCCCCATCCCACCCCTCCAGGCGGTCACAAAGCACCGAGCTGATCGCCCTGTGCTCTGCGGCTGCTTCCCACTATCTATCTACCTTACGTTTGGTAGTGTATATATGTCCATTCCTCTCTTTCGCTTTGTCACAGCTTACCCTTCCCCCTCCCCATATCCTCAAGTCCATTCTCAAGTAGGTCTGTGTCTTTATTCCCGTTTTACCCCTAGGTTCTTCATGACTTTTTTTTTTAGATTCCATATATATGTGTTAGCATACGGTATTTGTCTTTCTCTTTCTGACTTACTTCACTCTGTATGACAGACTCTAGGTCTATCCACCTCATTACAAATAGCTCAGTTTCGTTTCTTTTTATGGCTGAGTAATATTCCATTGTATATATGTGCCACATCTTCTTTATCCATCTTCAGTATTTTATATTTTTTTCAGTACATGTCTTTTGCCTCCTTAGGTAGGTTTATTCCTAGGTATTTAATTCTTTTTGTTGCAATGGTAAATGGGATTGTTTCCTTAATTTCTCTTTCTGCCCTTTCATTGTTAGTGTATAGGAATGCAAGAGATTTCTGTGTATTAATTTTGAGGATACTAGATTCTTTTTCTTAGATTCTTATAAGATATATCATTAGCAAATATTTTCTCTCATTTGTGGATTGTCTTTTCATTCTCTTGATTGTGTCATTTGATGAGCAAATGGTTTTAATTTTGATGGAGTCCAGTTTATCTTTTTTTTCTCTTTTGTTCCATGTGATTTTGGTATTTCAAAGAAACCATTGCCTAATCCATGTTTGTGAAGACTTAATCCTAGTTTTTCTTCTAAGGATTTTATAGTTTTAACTCATATTTAGGTCTTTAATCCTGTTTGGATTAATTTTTATATATGCTGAGTGGAAAGGATGCAACATTCATCTTTTGTATGTGGATATCTGGATATCCAGTTATTCCAGCATGACTGTGTTCAATTTTCTTCATTCTTATTTTTTTAAATTTTTTGTCTTCAGGTAAGATAAACTTAATTGAACTATCTTCAAGTTTGATGATTCTTTTTTTCTGCTGGTCAAATATACTGTTGAACCACTCTAGTGAATTTTTCATTCCAGTTATTGTATTTTTCAACTTCAGAATTTATAATTTTTATTTCTTTATTGATGTTTCTCTATTTGGTGACACATTGTTCTCCTGATTTTCTTTAGTTCTTTGAGCAGTTGATTTGAAGTCTTTGTCTAGTAAGAGCAATGTCTAGGCCTCGTCTAGGACAGTTTCTGTTAATTTCCTTTTTTCCTGTGAATGAGCCATACTTTCCTGTATCTTTTCATTCCTTGTGGGTTTTTTTTTTTTTTTTGGTAAAGTGGACATTTTGAATATTATACTGTGTTGACTCTGAAGATCTTGTTCTTCTCCCTCCCCATGGTATGGTTTTGCTTTTGGTGGGTTATAGTCTTTTCATTTGTTTAGTGGCTCTTGTAAACAATTTTCTAAAGGCTGTATTCTTTGTCCTTATGGTCACGGAAGTGTCTGTTTTGTTAGCTAGTCAGCTATTAACTTCACAGAACTTTACTTAAACATTGAGAACAAAAAATGTAATATGTTCTAGCTCTCCAGATTACCCCAGATTTGGAATCCAGACTCCCTACTCAGCTACTGCTAGTGCCCTGTCCATAGAAAAGGGGATCATGATGTCATACTTCTTGTACTGCTGGATAGATTTGCGAGTTCTGACTTCTTACTTGGTTTCCCCTGCCCCTCACTGCTGGTGGTGGAGTGTTTGTAGAGGTTGGCTAGGGTAGGGCGGGTATTGTCAGTAAGTTTTCTCTATTGCTAGGCTGTCCCTTTTCTTGGTCCTTTGTCTAGAGAGAGCAGGCTTTTCTTTGGGCTTTTTTGGGGTCCACTTCTGTTGGTGGCTCTTGTTTGCAGGCTTTTCTAGTGCCTAGTTTGGAATAATTGGGAGGTAAAAAGAAAATGCAGGGACTCACTGTCATGTTGTTCCATAAGTCCCAAGGTCCCTAGACAGTCTGCCTTTTTCTTTCCAACTGTCAGCATCCTCAAGTGATTTTCTGTTGTATTAATGTCTAGTGTTTTAATTGTAATGATGTGGGAGAAATAGGTAGAAATGAATCTATTTTTGTCTGGTAACACAAATCCTCTGTTATATTTTTTTAGAGTATTTACTTTAGTATTTACATTCTGGCAGACAATTAAAGTGGAAGCAGATTACCTTAATCCAATCAAAGATTGAGGTACTTCAATGTGAGGATTCTTTTTGTTTGTTTGTTTTTGCTGGTGGTTTGTTGTTTGTTTGTTTTGGTAAGGCGTATATCTTTGTGACTCACCCTTAATCTTTGTGTAGTCCTTAAGCATCCTAGCTGAAATTTTGGGGGTTTATCAGGGACTCTTCACCTTCTTGGGCCTCAAGCTCCAAGAAAGTACTAATAACTCTGTTTAGCTTGTCATCATTTTAACATCCCTTTTCTGCTTGTGTTCTCCAGCACAGCCATTTAGAAATCAGTAATTACCTCCATGGAAAAATTTGGCTCAGATTATCAGACCCAATTTCTCTGCTCTTTTCCTTTCTCCTAAATCTTGTTTTTTAAATCTAAGTTACTTGAATCCCTGAACTTTGATTTTTGTCTCACCATCTCTATGAGACTGTAGAAAGTTCTGTTAAGCTTCTTTATCTATCTCTTAGTGGCTACTTTCTGCCTAATTTTTTAATGTCTCTTAATTTTTTAGCCTCTCTCTTAATTAGCAGTCAGCTAATTCCTACAGGGGCTAAGAGGTGTAGTATGTGAGGCTCATGTCAGTGAGTTTCCCTTCACTCCAGGATCTTTGCCCCTCAGATTCTGTTTGCCTTGGTAGCTCTCTGATGGAATAACACACACACACACATATTTTACCACACTTTTCTAGATTTTCTTGGTGGGTGAGTTGCTCTGTTGTATAAAGTTGTTCCTCACAGTCATAAGAAGTTCTTAGTAAATTTTTATAGTTTTCTTTAATTAGATTTAAACATTTATTTTGTTATATGTATTTCTCAGTTTTTATAGCTTTGTTGCTAATATGAATTGTCCTTTTTACCTATTATATTTTCTAACTGGTTATTGTTGGTATTTACAAAAGATGTTGACTAAGTGTACTTGGATCTACCACTGGCCCATCTTATAATAAATTCTTTATTTATTCCATTGCAAACTGATAGTTTTTTCTGTTCTTTTCTAATATTTATTCATTTTTTCCTTAGCTTAATTCATTGCTATGATTTTATAATAATATACTAAAATAGTAGTAATGTTAACATTCAGTTTTATCTCTTTCCTCACTTTATTGAAAATCCTTTTAATGTTTCATTATCAAGTATGAAGTTTTCTGTAGACTTCATGTGAATATCTTTTATTGAATTGGGATTTTTAAAAAAAATCCTTCTTAAGACAAGTTATTTCTTTTAACAGGTCTAAGTATTAACTCTTATAAACATCCCATTTCTTCTTGAAATCTCTTTCAAGTTTTCACTAAAATAAAACCTTCCTTCTTCAATTTTATACTTTGTTCTTTTCAAATCATGATTAATTTCTCCTTCTCCAATTGGCTAACAGCACAGTGGTTATGATGTTGTTTCAGTTATTTAGTTCTTCCTAAAGTAAATGTTAGTTATTTTTGTTTACACTCTTGAGACTTTGTGTCTTTTAAAATATCTGTATCCCCATTCGTGGTACAGTATCTGTCCCATGCTATATAGTCAATGATTTTTATAGGATTAATTATCTTAATATTTTTGTCATGATATTTGACTGTCCACATTCTTGTATTCCTTTGCTATTACCCAAGAATGGGTAGGGTTGAGGATTTCTAGTCCTAAGCAATGTTTAGACCTAGGGAAAGAAATGTAAATATGGACCCAGTGCAGCTTATGCTCCTACTTTGTACTCAGTTGATATTTCTCTGAACTGAATATTAGATCCAGAAGTTTAGTCATCATCTAGCTCAATCCATTCACATTACAATTAGGAAACTGAGACCCAGTATAGGAAGTCAGTTGCCCCAAACTCAGAGCTAATATAAAATCTGTTCTATAAATTTATCTGTGTAACAAAAAGAGATGGCATCATACAGACATTATCTTGTCTTTGCTCTGTGGTAATTGCTATGAATTCCCTATTGTCATTCCTCCTCTTGACATGTAGACAATGTGCAATGGATGGGTAAAGATCAACATGTGCTTCAGGCATCTGCACATTCTACAGGAGAGAAAAAAGAGGTTTACTTTCATCAGCTTCTGGAATAGCAGATTCTGCCTTGGTTCACTATTTATATGGGTATGAAGAGTATTCCTTAGTGGGATCCTGTACTATTGTGTTTCTGAATTTGAACATGTAAGAGTACCTTGGCTAGACTTGCTTTTGTTACCTGCAGTTGCTTTCTAGCTTCACGTATCATACTGGATTTATATCTGAGATTCTTGAACTTTGAAATAAAGCTGAATTTTAGAGCTTTTGGGAGGGTTTTGCGAGTGAGTTGAAGAAGCAGGAAGCAGAGAGGATTAATGGATTTGGCTGAAACCAGAACACTCTGGGTTTAAGAACTACATGGTTTTTGCACTTCAGACAGCTATATCAGATTTCTAAATCCATAACTGCTGATTTCCACACAGCCTTATCCAAATCTCTATATCCTATATTCTCCACTGCTCCCTTAAAGTGGTTCCCAAGTAGACCCATTGTGAAAATATATTTCTTGTAAATACTCAGTATTCATTCCTAGAGCATAGGCCAGCCCTGTGCTACATCGGAGGCATCAAACAAAAACTTGGCCCAAAAGTACTTCCCATTATCCCAACAGCATAACTGAATTCTCACCATCATAGTAACTCCTTTTGGGAGTATTCATTTTTTAACTAAGCTATGGAAATAACACTTAACCAGGAGTCAGAAGTTTTGGATTCAGTCCCTCTCTGACTCTTATTAGTTATTGGTTTGTGACCAAGTAAAACCTCTTTGTGTTTTTTTCTTTTTAACAACTTTATTGGAGTATAATTGCTTTACAATGGTGTGTTAGTTTCTGCTTTATAACAAAGTGAATCAGTTATACATATACGTATATCCCCATATCTCTTCCCTCTTCGTCTCCCTCCCTCTCACCATGCCTATCACACCCCTCTAGGTGGTCACAAAGCATCCAGGTGATATCCCTGTGCTATGCGGCTGCTTCCCACTAGCTATTTTACATTCCGTAGTGTATATTTCTCCATGCCGCTCTCTTACTTGTCCCAGCTTACCCCTCCCCCTCCCCGTATCCTCAAGTCCATTCTCTAGTAGGTCTGCCTCTTTATTTCCGACTTGCCCCTAGGTTCTTCATGACTTTTTTTTTTTTTAGATTCCATGTATGTGTGTTAGCATACAGTATTTGTTTTTCCCTTTCCAACTTATTTCACTCTGTATGACAAACTCTAGTTCCATCCACCTCACTACAAATAACTCAATTTCGTTTCATTTTATGGCTGAGTAATATTCCATTGTATATATGTGCCACATCTTTATCCATTCATCTCTTGATGGACACTTAGGTTGCTTCCATGTCCTGGCTATTGTAAATAGAGCTGCAGTGAACATTGTGGTACATGACTTTTTTGAATTATGGTTTTCTCACGATATATGCCCAGTAGTGGGATTTCTGGGTCGTATGGTAGTTCTATTTGTAGTTTTTTAAGGAACCTCCATACCGTTCTCCATAGTGGCTGTATCAATTTACATTCCCACCAAGAGTGCAAGAGGATTCTCTTTTCTCCACACCCTCTCCAGCATTTATTGTTTGTAGATTGTTTGCTGATGGCCCTTCTGACCGGTGTGAGATGATATCTCATTGTAGTTTTGATTTGCCTTTCTCTAATGATTAATGATGTTGAGCATTCTTCATTTGTTTGTTGGTAATCTGTATATCTTCTTTGGAAAAATGTCTGTTTAGGTCTTCTGCCCATTTTTGGATTGGGTTGTTTATTTTTTTGATATTGAGCTGCATGAGCTGCTTGTAAATTTTGGAGATGAATCCTTTCTCAGTTGCTTCCTTTGCAAATATTTTCTCCCATTCTGAGGGTTGTCTTTTAGTCTTGTTTATGGTTTCCTTTGCTGTGCAAATGCTTTTAAGTTTCCTTTGGCTCCATTTGTTTATTTATGTTTTTATTTCCATTTTTCTAGGAGGTGGGTCAAAAAGGATCTTGCTGTGATTTATGTCATAGAGTGTTCTGCCTATGTTTTCCTATAAGAGTTTGAGAGTGCCTGGCCTTACATTTAGGTCTTTAATCCATTTTCAGTTTATTTTTGTGTATTGTGTTAGGGAGTGTTCTAATTTCATTCTTTTACATGTAGCTGTCCAGTTTTCCCAGCACCATTTATTGAAGAGGCTGTCTTTTCTCCACTGTATATTCTTGCCTCCTTTGTCAAAGATAAGGTGACCATATGTGCATGGGTTTATCTCTGGGCTTTCTATCCTGTTCCCTTGATCTATATTTCTGTTTTTGTGAAAGTACCACACTGTCTTGATTACTGTAGCTTTGTAGTATAGTCTGAAGTCAGGGAGACTAATTCCTCCAGCTCCGTTTTTTGTTCTCAAGATCGCTTTGGCTATTTGGGGTCTTTTGTGTTTCCATACAAATTGTGAAATTTTGTGTTCTAGTTCTGTGAAAAATACCAGTGGCAGTTTGATAGGGATTGCATTGAATCTGTAGAGTGCTTTGGGTAGTAGAGTCATTTTCACAGTGTTGATTCTTCCAATCCAAGAACATGGTATATCTCTCCATCTATTTGTATCATCTTTAATTTCTTTCATCAGTGTCTTATAATTTTCTGCATACAGGTCTTTTGTCTCCTTAGGTAGATTTATTCCTAGATATTTTATTCTTTATGTTGCAGTGGTAAATGGGAGTGTTTTCTTGATTTCACTTTCAGATTTTTCATCATTAGTGTACAGGAATGCCAGAGATTTCTGTGCATTAATTTTGTATCCTGCTACTTTACCAAATTCATTGATTAGCTCTAGTAGTTTTCTGGTAGCATCTTTAGGATTCTCTATGTATAGTATCATGTCATATGCAAACAGTGACAGCTTTACTTCTTCTTTTCCGATTTGGATTCCTTTTATTTCTTTTTCTTCTCTGATTGCTGTGGCTAAAACTTCCAAAACTATGTTGAATAAGAGTGGTGAGAGTGGGCAACCTTGTCTTCTTCCTGATGTAAGTGGAAATGGTTTCATTTTTTCACCATTCAGGATTTGTTGGCTGTCGGTTTGTCATATATGGCCTTTATTATGTTGAGGTTAGGTCCCTCTATGCCTACTTTCTGGAGGTTTTTTATCATAAATGGGTGTTGAATTTTGTCAAAAGCTTTCTCTGCATCTATTGAGATGATCATATGGTTTTTATTCTTCAATTTGTTAATATGTTGTATCACATTGTTCGATTTGCGTATATTGAAGAATCCTTGCATTTCTGTGATAAACCCCACTTGATCATGGTTTATGGTCCTTTAATGTGTTGTTGGATTGTGTTTGCTCGTATTTTATTGAGGATTTTTGCATCTATGTTCATCAGTGATATTGGCCTGTAGTTTTCTTTCTTTGTGACATCCTTGTCTGGTTTTGGTATCAGGGTGATGGTGGCCTCCTAGAATGAGTTTGGGAGTGTTCCTCCCTCTGATATATTTTGGAAGAGTTTGAGAAGGATAGGTGTTAGCTCTTCTCTAAATGTTTGATAGAATGCTCCTGTGAAGCCATCTGGTTCTGGGCTTTTGTTTGTTGGAAGAGTTTTAGTCACATTTGCAATTTCAGTGCTTGTGATTGGTCTGTTTATATTTTCTATTCCTGGTTCAGTCTCGGAAGGTTGTGCTTTTCTAAGAGTTTGTCCCTTTCTTCCAGGTTGTCCATTTTATTGGCATATATTTGCACAGGCTCCCGGAAGGGGAGGTGTGGATAGTGACCTGTGCTGGCGCACAGGCTTCTTGGTGGCTGTAGCAGCAGCCTTAGCGTCTCGTGCCCATCTCTGGGGTGCGCAGTGATAGCCACAGCTTGCGCCCGTCTCTGGAGCTCCTTTAAGCGCTGCTCTTAATCCCCTCTCCTCGTGCACCAGGAAACAAAGAGGCAAGAAAAAGTCTCTTGTCTCTTCGGCAGCTCCAGACATCTTCCTGGACTCCCTCCTGGCTAGCTGTGGTGCACTAGCCCCCTTCAGGCTGTGTTCATTCAGCCCACCCCAGTCCTCTCCCTGGGGTCTGACCTCCGAAGCCCGAGCCTCAGCTCCCAGCCCCTACCCATCCCGGCAGGTGAGTAGACAAGCCTCTCGGGCTGGTGAGTGCTGGTCGGCATCAATCCTGTGCTGGAATCACTCTGCTTTGCCCTCCGCACCCCTGTTGCTGTGCTCTCCTCCGTGGCTCCGAAGCTTCCCATTCTGCCACCTGCAGTCTCTGCCCGCGAAGGGGCTTCTAGTGTGTGGAAACCTTTCCTCCTTCACAGCTCCCTCCCACTGGTGCAGGTCCCGTCCCTATCCTTTTGTCTCTGTTTATTCTTTTTTCTTTTGCCCTACCCAGGTACATGGGGAATTTCTTGCCTTTTGGGAGGTCTGACGTCTTCTGCCAGCATTCAGTAGGTGTTCTGTAGGAGTTGTTCCACGTGTAGATGTATTTCTGATGTATTTATGGGGAGGACGGTGATCTCCACGTCTTGCTCTCCCGCCATCTTGAAGCTCCTCTCCCTCTTTGTGTTTTAGATTCTTATTCATTATATAGGTTGGAAAATTCTTAACCTGCTTACCTATAAGGGTTGTGTTAAGGATAAAATCTGGTAATGAATGGTAAAATGTATCATAAGTATACAGATAGAATTTACTATTAATATAACATCATTTGCAACTATTTATTGGATGCCCATTATATGCTGTATAAATATGCTATTTATGCTTATAAATGAATTCTCTCTCTCATTTTATATATAGATTTTATAAATATAAATATTATATTTATATATATAATTTTCTCATTAAATCAGCACTCAATCCAAAAGAAACAGCTATTATTATCCTCCACTTAGAGAGAAGAAACTAAGTATATTAGTTTCTATTGCTGATGTAACAAACTACTACAAATCTAACAGTTTAAAACAACAGGGTCTTCCCTGGTCGTCCAGTGGTTAAGACTTTGCCTTCCAATGCAGGGAGTGTGGTTCGATCCCTGGTCAGGGAACTAAGATCCCACATGCCTCGCAGCGAAAAAGCCAAAACATAGAACAGAAGCAATATTGTAACAAATTCAATAAAGACTTTAAAAAATACATTTTTTTTTTTTGGTCTCACGATTCTGTAGGTCAGAAGTTTAGTTGATTGAGCTGGGTCCTTAACTTAAAGAGCCTGACAAGGCTGAAATAAAAATGTTGTCAGGCCTGCATTTCTTTTTTTGGAGGATCTGAGAATTAATCTGCTTCCAAGCTCACTCAGATTATCAACCAGTTTCAGTTCCATGTGGTTGTTGAACTGACATCCCCATTTCTTTGATGGCCAGAGGTCTTTCTCAGCTTCTTAACTAGTTCCATCTATAAAGCCTCTTTGACCATGTAACATTATCATATTCACAAGTATAATTTCGAGGGCTGAAGATCGCAGGGACCAAAGTCTTGCTACAACACTAAGAGAGTCACTTTTATTTCATTTTAATGTCTATATTCTTAACCAGACAACTAATAATCATATTAATAAAGCAAATTGATGAACCTGAGTAAATATTTCATACACTTCAATGTGATGTGTGTATACATGTATGTTTGTATATATCTCCTCTCTGCTCAAGGGGAGAGATCTTCCCTTACACAACTTCTCTGCCCCAGATTCTTACTTGCAGTGTTGAGGTTCCCACTGTATGATATTCGTTTTAGCTCTCCCATATAAAGATCTTGATTCCTACTACAGAAGATAGTGTTGGGCTACTTAATGATTTAGTTGTCAAATAAGTTAGCCACCAGTGTTCACTTGGATTATAGATGTAGGGGTTCTCAGAAGAGCTTCAAAACTATTCCTGTAGAGTTTCACTGTCTTCCTCCCAGCTGTTCCAGAATTACTGCACCAAATTTGATTCCAACTTCTTTCTCCATTTGCCAACATCAATTTTGCTTTCTGTCTTACTCCATTTTAGCCTTTTAGAGCCCAATCTGCATCCAGCAAGCAGAATTCTCTAATATGCAGATATGCTTGTGTTACAACATCCTTCAGTGATTTCTCTTTGCTCTAAATATCAAACCCAAGTCCTTTGTAGTCGTTTGCAAGACCATGCATGAACTGGTCTCTGCTTACATCTCTGGCCTTATTTCTAGCCCCTCTCCTCCTTTCTTTCCTTGTTCCAGAAGTACTGAACTACTTTCATTTTTCCAACAGAGCATGTTATTTCACCGTTTTTGTTCTTTATGTGTGATAGAAAATTCTTCCTCTTTTTTTTCCACTCTGAACTTCATGAGTTCATCATTTAGGTTTCTGTTTAAATGTTACTTCTGTGATATCTTCCTTTATTCCCCAAATCTCATTTTAAATGTCTTTTTTTAAAAATGTATTTTATTGAAGTATTGTTGATTTACAACATTGTGTTGATTTCTGCTGTACAGCAGAGTGACTCAGTTATACACATATATATATACATTCTTTTTCATATTCTTTTCCATTATGGTTTATCATAGGATATTGAATATAGTTCCCTGTGCTATACAGTAGGACCTTGTTGTTTATCCATTCTATGTGTAATAGTTTGTAAAATGTCTTTTCTATATTTTCATAGCACTCTGTATTTTCCCTATCATTGTATTTTTTATCATACTTTACTGTAATTTCCAGTTCTCCAGTAAACTGTTTTTCTTCTAGTAAATTATCAACTCCTGGAAGGTGAGCATCATGTCTATTTTGTTGAATGTTGTGTTGTCAGAACTTAGCACAACTGACATAGTTTGTTCCAAACATGAATAAATGAATAAAACCTGTGTCTGCTCAAGCATTTTTCTCTCCTAGTCTGAGTGGGTGTGATGGTACATCTCTACTTTCTTAAGATACAAGAATTGGGACTGGGTTTAACCCTTCATAATCTGTCTGTTGTCCCCGCTCTGATTTGGATGGTCTTTACTAGACTAGGAAGTTGGCCTCTTGGGAGCTGTGCTATAATATGACCAAATTTTAGTTCTCTCCAAACCAGCATTCAAAATTTTCTTGTACCTTCTGAGACTTTAAAAATTTTCCCCTTGCAGGATGACTATATATTGGTATATCATGACTGTCTTCACAAGTGTCTCAGATATAGTTTCCTACACTAAGTTTCTTCACTTCTTTTCTATGTTCTTTACTGTGGTCATCTGATCCCCTTCCATGTTTGTTTGCTTGTGCACTGTGGTATTCTGAGCAGACAGCATAATTGCATGCTTTTATACTTAGGGCCACCTACTCCCACCTTTTGCTCATGCACCATCACTGTCTAAACATGTCTTTTCATATATTTTGACCTCCTGCCTATGAATCTCTGGTTTATTTAAAAATATGTCATGATCATTTACTTCCACCTAAGGACTATCTGCTCTAATACCATGTTTGTTTGCTTCTGCATTATGGCTCTCTCTGTGGAATTGTGGACTTAGGTTCAAGTATGATGATTGCTTCATTATAATTATCTGATTCTGCACCTTTACTATGGCCTTTGGTTCCTGCTTCATTGTCTTCTGCTTTTTTTTTTTAACCATGGTTACTGTTAACAGTGACTTTAATGTTCCTGAAGCATGGACATCAAAACAAACAAATGGCATGTTTAGTTGTACAACATGGTCAACTGCTAATATGTTATAGTCATTTGAGCATTCACTATAGCCACCTACTCCTGCACCATAGGCACCTTCTTCAGCAGCAAGGTGATCGGTGCATATGTTGAGGTTTATGTGTCATGGTCTGAAGTTAATCATAGTATAAGTTCCTATACCAAGGCATACTATGACTTGAGCACATACCATGATCATCTTGGCATAAATCATAGGCAAATGATCCTATATTTAAATTATATCTATGGTTTTCTTCCCCTGCAGTATGGCTTTGCCACTCTAATGTGAGTCTCTATACTTCAGACATCCAAGCAATCACCACAGTCTTCTGTTCCTGAATCATTAGTATCTGTTCTTACATAGTAAGAGCTTATGCACATGGATCTGAACCATGATCATGATGTCATTATCATGATTTTTAAGCATATGTCAGTTATGTCTGCTCATGTATCATGGTTATTTGGGCATCTACCATGGTCATTTCTTGATATCATGATTCTTTGAGTAAAGCCAAGGCCTATAGCTTTCATGTATACAACTTACATTGTTTATAATTTACCATAATGTTCACCATGACATTGTATAATTATACAGGAGTATTAGGCCACTGTCATATGATTACTAGCTCATGAATCATTATTTTCTTGACATGCTACATTAAACTTATATATCAATGCAGTCTTCTCATATACAATGTTAACTACAGTCACAAGATAGATACTTGTAAGTGACTACTCTCTACTTCTGATAGATGACTGTCAGCACATTGTACTGTGGCTGTCTACTCATATATTGTGGCTGACTGATAATATTTGAAGGTTTTCTGAGTGTGCATTTTGTTCAAGTGGTAAAACTACAGAGAGACATATTTATATATAATACAGTCATTTAAGCATGCACCATGACTTCTCTTTTTGCAATAATACCATTTCTATTAGTTTTCTAGGGCTGCCATAAGAAAGGGTGGCAAACTGGCTAGTTTAAAATACAAAGAAATTTATTTTCTCACAGTTCTAGAAGCTAGAAGTCCAAAATCAAGCTGTTGGCAGGGCTGTATTCACTCTGAAGGCTCTAGGAAAGGATCCACCCTTGCTTCTTCCAGTTTCTGGTAATTGCAGGTATTCCTTGGCTTGTGGCATCATTATGCCAATCTCTACCTCCATCATCACATGGCATTCTCTCCTTTTCTGTCTGTGTCTAAATTTCCCCCTTCTTATAAGGACACCAGCCATTGGATTTAGGACCCACCCTAATCCACTATGACCTCATGTTAACTTGATTACACCTGCGAAATCCTATTTCCAAATAAGGTCACATCCGCAGGTACCAGGAGTTAGAACTTCAATGTCTCCTTTTGGGGGGCACATAATTAAACCCATAAGAGTATCTATACTTGAAGATGTTTGCTTTCCAAAAAACTTTTCAATAATATTTATCATTTACTTAAAAATACTCTAAAATTTTTAGACATAATGAAGCACTGAATAGAATTTTCAAAAGTACAAAAATTGATAAGTTGGTGGAATCTAGACAGAGTCCATCTTGCTGTAAGATGTGATGTACCTACTAAAGTGAGAAAACAATATTTTGGAAAATAAAATCATTAAGACAATGAAATTCCAATCACTATCAACTAATATTCAACTGTTTAAACATTTGTTTTTGTACTATGGCTTTTTAATTAGGCATTATGTACATCTGATTAAGCACCACAGTTTGTTCACATACTGCTGATGTTTGAGCTTCATCTGTGTCATAATTGTCATATTGGGCAGCATTGTTACTAACTCATGTATCAGTCACATCTGCCTCTATCTCAACGTTGCTTTTTGCTCCTATACCATGTCCAACTGCCCCTGTATATTTTTTAACATCTTTATTGGAGTATAATTGCTTTACAATGGTGTGTTAATTTCTGCTTTATAACAAAGTGAATCAGTTATACATATACATATGTTCCCATATCTCTTGCGTCTCCCTCCCTCCCACCCTCCCTATCCCACCCCTCTAGGTGGTCACAAAGCACCGAGCTGATCTCCCTGTGTTATGAGGCTGCTTCCCACTAGCTATCTATTTTACATTTGGTAGTGTATATATGTCCATGCCACTCTCTCACTTTGTCACAGCCTACCCTTCCCCCTCCCCATATCCTCAAGTCCATTCTCTAGTAGGTCTGTGCTTTTATTCCCATCTTGCCCTTAGGTTCTTCATGACCTTTTTTTCCCTTAGATTCCATATATATGTGTTAGCATACGGTATTTGTTTTTCTCTTTCTGACTTACTTCACTCTATGACAGACTCTAGGTCCATCCACCTCACTACAAATAACTCAACTTCGTTTCTTTTTATGGCTGAGTAATATTCCATTGTATATATGTGCCTCATCTTCTTTATCTATTCATCTGTTGATGGACACTTAGGACAGCTACATGTAAAAGAATGAAATCAGAGCACTCCCTAACACCATACACAAAAATAAACTCAAAATGGATTAAAGACCTAAATGTAAGGCTAGACACTATCAAACTCTTAGAGGAAAACATAGGTAGAACATGCTATGACATAAATCACAGCAAGGTCCTTTTTGACCCACCTCCTAGAGAAATGGAAATAAAAACAAAAATAAACAAATGGGACCTAAGGAAACTTAAAAGCTTTTGCACAGCAAAGGAAACCATAAACAAGACCAAAAGACAACCCTCAGAATGGGAGAAAATATTTGCCAATGAAGCAACTGACAAAGGATTTATCTCCAAAATTTACAAGCAGCTCATGCAGCTCAATAACAAAAAACAAACAACCCAATCCAAAAATGGGCAGAAGACCTAAATAGACATTTCTCCAAGAAAGATATACAGATTGCCGACAAACATATGAAAGAATGCTCAACATCATTAATCATTACAGAAATACAAATCAAAACTACAATGAGATATCATCTCATACTGGTCAGAATGGCCATCATCAAAAAATGTACAAACAATAAATGCTGGAGAGGGTGTGGAGAAAAGGGAACCCTCTTGCACTGTTGGTGGGAATGTAAATTGATGCAGGCCCTGTATTTTTGATATTTTCTTGTGATATGTCCTATATCATCATTCATACCTCATATTTGGGGGTTATCAGTATATACATCATGATCAAATGCTCAAACACAAGAGGTGGCTGTTCATGTACAATAGCCATCTGAGAATATGTCCTGGGGTCTCATTTTGCACCATTGTCATCTTATCCTTGCCTGCAAGAACTTTATTCTATATTGTGGATATTGGATCATGACGTGCAGCTGAATAAATCGCTCAATGTTTATTTGCTCCTGTCCAGCTGTTTGTGTATTTTATGTGTTTATATATATATATATATATATATATATATATATATATATATATATATGAGATGGATGTTGCTCATCCATCATGAGTATGTTAAAAAGAAGCATCATGATCTTATGTGTAGGGAATGACGACTTCTATAACATGGATGTTAGCTCTTGGATTGTGGTCATTAGCTCCTGCACAATGATTGCTTCTTCCATATTTGCTGTCTGCTCCTGTACCATGTCTGCTAAATGTATCACAGCTGTTAGTTCATATAATGGCATAGTTTGAGTGTATAATGGGATAAAACAGGAATTCTGGTTATTCACCATGATTATTTAAAATAAGGCATTATGTCCATCTGAGTCTCCTTTTGTACCATTGTCATCTCCCAGACCAAAGTCATTCATTACTTGTATCATGATTTTTATTACATACCATATCTATTTGAGGAAGAATTATACCATGGTTTATTTCTATACCATGTACATCTGCACCTATATCATAATTGACAGCTTATGTCCTATAGGTATGTAGGTGTGCATCATGTCCTATAGGCATGTGGGTGTGATCTGCTCTTGGACCAATGCCATACATTCTGAACAGTCATCTGAGTAGTTTTTCACGCTGTGGTTCTTTCCTGGTGTACCATACCAGTCCCCTCTTTCATATATGAATTGACTCATCCTTCATGATAGTCTAAACATGCATAATGGATTTCTGTTCATATGTTTGAAGTTGTACTATAGATTTCCACTTAAAATACTATACTTGTGTGATAATACACTATCATTGTCTACTCTTGTACTAAGAATACTTTGTACCATGTATATTAGTTTGTGCACCATGGTTTGCTATTGCAATGAATTTTCTCTCCTTTGCCTTCACTGTCTACTCCTATAATTTGGGTGTGAACTCATGTTGCAGGATCTCCTGTGTGTGCATCGTGGTCAAATGCTCAGACTCCTTGGTGGCTGCTTATGCACCACGGATGTTTGAGCATGTGCTATGGTGTCTACTGTTGCAACATTGCCATCTGCTTCTGGAATAATGCCATTCATTATTCTGTTTTTAATGTATGTCAGAAGAACCAAAGAATATTGTCATTTATTGTACCATTTAAGAGAATGGATAGTGGAGCCAAAATGACTGGATTTGGATCTTGAATTATCTACTTACAAGATGTGAGATCTTGGACATATCAGTTTGCATCTCCATGTTTCATATTCTTGCAAAATGATAAAAATAACACCTCATAAGATTATTTTGAGAATTATATGAGTTATTATACATAAACATTTCAAACACTGCCTATCATGTAGTAAGATATATGTGGTGCTGATAATGATGATAATACTGTGTCCCTTGATTCTGTATCATGATGTCAACTCAAATTCTGGGGTTCTCTAGGTGTGCATCATGGTAAACTGCTCGTATATTTGTTATAGTGTTTTACAAAAACATGATATGAGCATATGCCATGGGGTTTCCCTTTGAATCATTGCCATCTGCACTGTCCTATTAGCTCCTGCACTACCGTTTCTTTTCTTCCATCATCACTGTCTTCTCTAATATACTTGTTCATCTGCCTCTATATTGTTGTTATCAGCTCATTTTCTTGGAATGTCTGGGTGTACGTCACAGTAAAATGCTCAAACATCATTGGTAGTCCTTCATGTACCATGACTGTCTTACATGTGCCAAGTTACCCCCTCTAGCATTATTACCATATACTGCTGGCCTAAAGAAAATGTATTCAGGTATTATGTTTCCTTTATTCATATGCCCAGTCCATTTGAGTATATTCCATGACATGTTTTTTGTTCCTGTATCACATCCACATTCTTTTGTATTATAGGTTTTTGCTCATGCACCATGCTTGTCTGAGCATGCAGCATGCTTGTCTGCTCATACTCCATGGTTCCTGAGCAGGAACCGTCTCTGCTTACTGCTCTACAGGCAAATGGTGTCTTGTGCATCATGTATATCAGTTTGTGTTTTATGGTAATTTGCTCCTATTCCATGGCTCTCTACTCTTCGATCACTCCTGCCTTTTCCTGCACCTTGTCTGTATATTCCAAAATGATAGCTTGTAATCTTATGCCATTGGTTTGCCTGAGTGTGCTTCACAGTTAAATGCTCAACCTCCTAGTGTGGCTGTTCATGCACCTGATTGTTTCAGCATGTACTGTGATTTCACCTCTTTCATCATTGCCTTCTGCTCCTAAACTAAAGGAATTTGTTGTGTCTTTTAAATTACCAACCATATCCATTTCAGGAAGTATAGTGGCATGTCTACCTGTTTTTGTGTCTTCATTTTCAATTCATGTCATGGAGTTTTATAGGTAAGCATCATAATCAAATGCTCAAATATTAGTTGTTGCTGTTAATGCAACATGGTCATATAAATACTTGGTGTCAGGTTTCATTTGGCATACCTGACATCTACTCATGGACAAAGCTATCCACTCCTTACCATGACTTTTTCTGTAAGGCACAATACCTAACTGAGTAGGAGGTATCATGAGCATTACAACACAGTTTTCTTCTCAGAAAAGAAGTTTGTGTACCATATCCTGTCTCATAGCTCCTGTATCTTGACTGCTACGACATATTGTAATGTTTTTGTTAAGTTGCGTACATCATGATCAAATGATCAAACACCACTGATGACTTTCATCAACTGTTGTTATCTGAGCGTGTTCCATGATTTCTCTGTTGCTATCTGCTTCTTAAACAATCATTCATGTATTGAGATGATTTGATCATGTACCATATCCATCTGTGATGTTTCCACTCATGGTTATTTTTTACTCTACCTTGCCTCTTGGCTCTAAATTGGTATTGGCTCATTCTCCATGGTAGTATGAATGTACATAATACATTTTACTATTTTACTGTGTTTGAATTTTTACTGCAGTCTTCTGTTCATTCATCATGCGTGTGAAAATGCACATCATTGTCTGCTTTGTAATAAGAATGGAAATTTCTGTACCATGAATATCATTTTGTATACCATGATTATTTGTTACTTCAATGTGTTTGCTTCCTCCTTCGTCTTTAGTATCTACTCCTATACGCTGGATGTCAGCTCATGTTGCAGGACCTTCTGAGTGTGCATCGTAGTCAAATGCTCAGACTCCTGTGGTGGCTGCTCATGCACCACGGATGTTTGAGCATGTGCTACGGTGTCTACTTTTGCTACATTGCCGTCTACTTCTGGACCAAAGCCATTTGTTCCTGTACTCTGTGTTTTTAATCTTGTACCACGTTCATCTGAGGAAGCATGGTACCATCAGTGTATATGCAAAGTGCTGACTCTGAAGTTAGAATTCTTGTATTTAATCCCACTTTGCCATTTAAGCTTGATGTCTTTGAGCAAGTCATTTCACCCCTTTGTGTCTGTCTCTGTTTTCTCAACTGCAAAATAATGATAATAATACCTACCTCATAGGGTTGTTGTGAGGATTCAAAGAGTTAATTGTAAAATGCTTAGATTAGTGCCCATCACGTGATAAATGCTAAGTATTTGTTCATAATATTAAGTTACTATGTCTCTTTGTTCTTTATTGTGATTGTCAGCTCGCATTCTGAGATTAGTTGTGCATTTCATTCCCATGCTAAATTACTGGTGGTGGCTGTCCTTTTAACATGATGCCTTGATTTCTCCTTTTTCAATAGTGTCTCTACTTCAACAAAGCCATTCATTGCTGTGTTGTATTCTTCATTACTCATCCATTACATCTCCCCTAGCAAGAATAGCATAATAATTGACAGTACCATTTCTACCTGTACCTGTATCATAATTGATACCTCACATTCCAAGGTATATTAGTATGTATGTATCATGTTCAAACACTCAAACACCTTTAACTTTTTTTGTATTGTAGTCATCTGAGTATATATCATGGTGTCTCCCATCATTACCATCTGCCCCTGGACCAAGTAATTCCTTTGCATATTGTGGCTTTTTGATCATATATTGTGACTATCTGTGCAATTTCCACTATGTGATTGTTTTCTTTGTACCATTCTGTCTTCTCTTACATATCGGTTTTAGCTCATTTTTCCATGATAGTCTGGACATGCATAAGGAATTTATGTTCATATACAGTGTATTGGGTTATACTACAGATTTATGCTCATACACTATGATTCTGTGAAAATTAAGTCATTGTCTACTTCTGAATTGAGAATATAATCTTCTGTATCATGAATAACAGTTTATTAATTGTGACAGCATTGAGTTTGCCTATATCTCCATCATCCTGGATATCAGCTCATGTTTCCTGGATTATGCCTTGTGGTCAAATGTTCTGACTACCATGGTAGATGCTCATGTACCACAGATTTTTGATAATGGGCTATGTATCTACTTATGCAACAGTTGCTTGCTATGTGTATCAGCAATATAGCCATTAGTTACTTTGCTGTGTGTGTGTCTTTTTTGGTCTCCTACCATGTCCATCAGAGGTAGCATAGCACCACTTATGTATATAGTGAGGTTAGATGTACAAGTCACTTCCTATCTTTCTGCCTTAGTTTCCTCAATCCTAAAATAATGATTGTTATGAGAGTAAAATTATTATATGTAAATATAATATGCTTGTTGTGAGAGTAAAATAGTTATTATAAGTAAAGTTCTCAGTTGCTTACATACAGTAAGTACTAAGTAAGTATACATTTATTATTATCATTATCACTGTCATTATTATTATACTAGTACTGTTTTCCTTTGTTCTCTATCATGAGCGATAGGCTGTGTTCTGAGATTATCTTGGTTTACATTATAGTCAAACGATTAAGCACTGGCGGTATCTTTACAACACACAAATGTAGTCTGAGCATTTGCCATGATGTCACTTATGGGGTCATTGCCATCTGCTCCTAGACCACTCCATGTTATCTTATTTTATAATTTCCTAAATATTGTACCATGTTAGTAAGGATTATTCTATGGCTTTCTCTACCTACCATTTCTAACTGCTCTTATAACATACTTATGTGTGCCTCAACCATGTTATCTGTTATGCTCGCATACCATGGTTTTCTGCATATCACAATGGAGACACGACGACCCAAAACCTATGGGATGCAGCAAAAGCTGTTCTAAAACGGAAGTTTATAGCAATACAATCCTACCTTAAGAAACAGGAAACATCTCAAATAAACAACCTAACCTTGCACCTAAAGCAATTAGAGAAAGAAGAACAAAAAAACCCCAAAGTTAGCAGAAGGAAAGAAATCATAAAGATCAGATCAGAAATAAATGAAAAAGAAATGAAGGAAATGATAGCAGAGATCAATAAAACTAAAAGCTGGTTCTTTGAGAAGATAAACAAAATTGATAAACCATTAGCCAGACTCCTCAAGAAAAAAAGGGAGAAGACTCAAATCAATAGAATTAGAAATGAAAAAGGAGAAGTAACAACTGACACTGCAGAAATACAAAAGATCATGAGAGATTACTACAAGCAACTCTATGTCAATAAAATGGACAACCTGGAAGAAATGGAAAAATTCTTAGAAATGCACAACCTGCCGAGATTGAACCAGGAAGAAATAGAAAATATGAACAGACCAATCACAAGTAATGAAATTGAAACTGTGATTAAAAATCTTGCAACAAACAAAAGCCCAGGACCAGATGGCTTCACAGGCGAATTCTATCAAACATTTAGAGAAGAGCTAACACCTATCCTTCTCAAACTCTTCCAAAATATAGCAGAGGGAGGAACACTCTCCAACTCATTCTAGGAGGCCACCATCACCCTGATACCAAAACCAGACAAGGATGTCACAAAGAAAGAAAACTACAGGCCAATATCACTGATGAACGTAGATGCAAAAATCCTCAACAAAATACTAGCGAACAGAATCCAACAACACATTAAAGGATCATACACCATGATCAAGTGGGGTTTATTCCAGGAATGCAAGGATTCTTCAATATACGCAAATCAATCAACGTGATACATCATATTAACAAATTGAAGGAGAAAAACCATATGATCGTCTCAATAGATGCAAAGAAATCTTTTGACAAAATTCAACACCCATTTATGGTAAAAACCCTTCAGAAAGTAGGCATAGAGGGAAATTTCCTCAATAATGGCCATATATGACAAACCCACAGCCAACATTGTCCTCAAAGGTGAAAAACTGAAACCATTTCCACTAAGATCAGGAACAAGACAAGGTTGCCCACTCTCACCACTCTTATTCAACATAGTTTTGGAAATTTTAACCACAGCAATCAGAGAAGAAAAAGAAATAAAAGGAATCCAAATCAGAAAAGAAGTAAAGCTGTCATTGTTTGCAGATGACATGATACTATACATAGAGAATCCTAAAGATGCTACCAGAAAACTACTAGTGCATATGACATAATCCTGTCTACTGTTGTAATGAGATTGCCCTTTCCCATGTTATAGAAATAAGTTTGTGTAGCAAATTTATTTCATTTTGAACCCCCTTTTTATAGTTTCCCATTGTTGCTGTCAGTTTCTCTATCATATCCTTTTGCTCTCAGCATGTATTTTTAAGTTATTTGATTGTACATTAGAAACTCAAATACCAGTGATATTTGTTCAAACCGCATTGCTATTTCAACATATATTGTGTTGTTTTCCTTTTAACATTATTTCCATGTGCTTTTGCCTCCAAATATTTCTTCCTGTATTATAGTTCTTTAATTTTTATTTTTTAATTTTTATTTTATATTGGAATATAGTTGATTAACAATGTTGTGTTAGTTTCAGGAGTACAGCAAAGAGATTCTGTTATACATATACATGTATCTGTATTTTAGGGTTTTTTTCTATCTTATACCATATCCATGTTGAACAAGCTCTAAACCATGTTTCTCTGCTCCTTTAAGTTTTTGATCATTCATGATGCTTTTCTGTGCATAGTCCATATGATATCACAGTTTTCTTAGCATGAACTATTAGAGTTAGATTCTGTACTAAGAATACCATCTTCTATATCTTAGACCATGCATTAGCTTATGCATGCTGTTTTCAGATCCTGCACTGAGGTGTTCTTTCCCTCCATCACTGATGTCTGCTCCTATACCAGCTACCTATATCATGGCAAAAAGGTCATTTTGCAGAGTTGTCCTAGGGTGCGTTGTGATCATATGGTATTCGTGGTCTCTTTTTGCATCATTGTCATCTGCTCTATCCCTTCATCTATCAATTACTGCCTGCACTTGGGCCATATGGAATCCCTTGAATCATTGTTCCTCCTATATAATGACTGTCAGCTCATGTTGCAGGGCTTTTTGATTGTGCATCATAGTCAAATGCTCAGACTCCAGTAGTACCTCTTCATCATGCACTGTGGTCATTTGGGCATATTTTTTTACAGGCTTTTTATTCATGCTGCAAGATTGTTTTCAAGGAAGGTTGCATAGATTTATGCTCTCATCAACAGATACATACACACACACACACACACACACACACACACATATCTAGGATTCCTGTCTTGTCCTATCTTCAGCCGAATTGTTTAGCATTTAAAAACATCTTTTGTTCATTTGATAGATGGAGTGGTGCCTCATTGCTTTAATTACATTTCTTGAATCAATATTAAGACTAAATTTTTAGAGAAATATATCAATATAATCAACATTCTGAAATTTGTAACATTTAACTGGCATAGGACTTATTTTCCAGAATTTTAATTTTAAAAATATGAGATATAATACATATATAGAAATATCATATAATGATACACACTGTTTAAGAATAATTATAATTATTATATGTATAAAGTGCACATCTGTACAACCACTATCCAAATCAAGATCTACAACATTGTGAGTACTCCTGAAGCCTGTAATGAAAGTATTTCTTATCTCAACCTTTTCTTTCCCCACCAGAAGTAATGACTATCCTGGATCTTACTTGTTTTTCTTTATAGCTTTATCATGTATATCCAAATGTAGTTTAGTTTAGCCTCTTTTTGAATTTTATATGAATAAAACCATACTGTGTTCCTTGCTCTGTTTGCTTAACATTAGGTTTGTGATATGTATCCAAGTTGATGCATGTAATTGTACTTCTTTCTATTTCATTGTTATATGGTACTCCATTGTATGAATATACCATGATTTATCCATTTTATTTTAAGATGGACACTCAGGTTGTTTCTAGTTCTTTTTTTAGAACAATGCTGCCATGAACATTCTTTTACATTTACAATTATCCTAGTGCATTTGCACATAAGTTTTTTAAGGTATACATCTAACAGTGGAAATGGCGGATCATGGGTATATGTATCATCAACTTTACAGTCTAATGCCAAACTGCTCTCCAAGGAGGCTGTAACATTATATACTCCCATCAGCAGTGTAGGAAAATCCCTGTTGCTTCGTATCCTTGCCAAACTTGGTGTTACGAGACTTTAAAATTTTTGGCAACCAATGAAGGTGTAATGAAAACTTATTGTGGCTCTAAATTTCCTATCCATGATTACTAATGAAATAAGCATCTTTTCTTAAAGTAATGACAATTTGGACTTCCTCTTTTGTGAAGTACCTCTTCAAATCTTTTGTCCATTTTTGCTATTGGATTTTCTCTCTTTTTCTTATTGTGTTGTAGGAATTCTTCATATATTTTGGATAATGTTTCTTTAAGAGATATATGTGTGGTGTGTGACAAGACTATACCATTCTATGCTTGTTCTTTACTCTTTTTCTTGCATCTTTTGATGAACAGAGTTTTGAATTTTAATATACTCTAACAATTGCTTCCTTCATGGTTAGCCCTTTATATATGTTTAAGAAATACTTTCTCCAACTTTGTGAAGTTCATTCTGTTACGTAGTCTTTATAGTTTGGGCTTTCATATTTAGGTTTTCAACCCACCTGTAATAAATTTTTGTATGCTATGGGTAAGACTCTAATTTAATTGTTGTATAAGGTATGAAAATAACCAATTGTCCTACAACAATTTATTGAAAATCCTGTGTTTACCAGACAATTCTTCAGTGCTAACTCAGTCATAAATCAAGTGTTCATATATGCCTGGATTTGTTTTTGAACTCTCCATTCAATTCCCTTTGTTTGTTTTTTTTCCGGCATTAATACACTTCTACCCCAGTTACAATTTTTAAAAGCAGTCTTCTTATCGGTGGATCAAATCCTTTAATCTTCTTCTTCTTCAAGACTTCAAAAAACTATTCTTAGTTCTTTGTATTTCCATATAAATTTTAGAATAAGCTTGTCAAGGCTGACCAATTAATCAATCAGTCAAAAAATAAATTGAGCAGTATTGACATCTTGAAAATATTGTATTTAAAATTATATTTCTGAATAAAATTCTATATTTCTATCACATGGAGGCTTTGTACATCATTTGTTAGATTTATTCCTAGACCTAGGTACTTAATTTTATGCTATTGTATGTATAATTTTTAAAATTCAGTATATAATTATTTGTCTTTAGAATTTTATTGATTTCTGGATATTAATTTTATATCTAGCTATCTTGATAAACTCTCTTACAAATTCTAATAATTTATCTGTTGATTATCTAGGATTTTCTACATAGACATTCATATCATATCCAGGTAATGAAAGTTTTATTCCTTCTTTTCCAAACTTTATCTCTTTTCTTCTTATTGTTTCACTCTATTACCTGAAACTTTCAATAGAATGTAGAATAGGAGTTGAATCACGTTCCTGATCTCAATGGTACGGTTTTCATAATTTATCCCTTGGGTATTTTGCTTTCTATAGGTTGTTTTGTAGATACCTTTCATCAGATCAAAGAAGTTACCTTTTACTCTTACTTATATTGGTATAACTTTAAAAAATCTGTTGATGTAGATTATATTAGTTATATTAATAGATATTCTCATGTTCAACTAAACTTGAATACCTAGGATAAAAACAATTTGACCATGATGTATTATTCATTTTAGATATTGGATATAATTTACTAAGTTTCTTCTGAATTTTTGCCAGTAATTTTCTTTCCTCATGCTGTCATTGTAAGGTTTGGGTATTAAGGTTATGCTAATGTAGTGACATGAATTAGGGATGTTGTATCTTTTATTATCTTGTGGATGAATTTACAAATAATTTACATTATTTTTTTCTTGAATGCTCAGAAAAACTCACTGGTAAAGCTATCCTGGCCCTGTGTTTTCTTTTTGGGTAGATTTTTAACTCATTTCAATTTCTTTACTGCTTATAGGACTATTCATTTTCTCTAATTTCTTCTTGATTCGGTTTTAGTATATTTTTTAGACATTTGCTCATAAAGTTGTTCAACTACACTCTTATGATCTGTCTAATGTTAGTTATTTCAATGAATCTACTTTTGGCTTTCTTAATCATCTCTTTTATAAGTTATTTTCCTTTTTAAAAATTGATGCTCATGTCTTTATTAGCATGTTCCTTCTCCATGGGCTTATTTTGATCTTCTTTTTCTAAGTTATTGGGATATGTGCTTAGCTAATTGGTTTTTTTCTTTTTAAAATACATATATAAGGCCACATGTTTTTCCTAAAGCACTGTGAGCTTCATGCCATAAGTTTTATTTTTATTTATTTTAAATATCTTTATTGGAGTATAACTGCTTTACAATGGTGTGTTAGTTTCTGCTTTATAACAAAGTGAATCAGCTATACATATACATATATCCCCATGTCTCCTCCCTCTTGCATCTCCCTCCCACCCTCCCTATCCCACCCCTCTAGGGGGTCACAAAGCATCGAGCTGATCTCCCTGTGCTATGCGGCTGCTTCCCACTAGCTATCGGTTTTACATTTGGTAGTGTATATATGTCCATGCCACTCTTTCACTTTGTCCCAGCTTACCCTTCCCCCACCCCATGTCCTCAAGTCCATTCTCTAGTAGGTCTGTGTCTTTATTCCCATCCTGCCCCTAGGTTCTTCATGATCATTGGTTATTTTTTGTTTGTTTTTGGTTTTTTTTTAGATTCCATATATATGTGTTAGCATATGGTATTTGTTTTTCTCTTTCTGACTTACTTCACTCTGTATGACAGACTCTAGGTCCATCCACCTCACAACAAATAACTCAATTTCATTTCTTTTTATGGCTGAGTAATATTCCATTGTATATATGTGCCACATCTTCTTTATCCATTCATCTGTCAATGGACACTTAGGTTGCTTCCATGTCCTGGCTATTGTAAATAGAGCTGCAATGAACATTGTGGTACATGACTCTTTTTGAATTATGGTTTTCTCAGGGTATATGCCCAGTAGTGAGATTGCTGGGTCGTATGGTAGTTTTATTTTTAGTTTTTTAAGGAACAGTGATTTTGCTATTATATACTAAAGATGTTCTAATTTTTATTTTGATTTTATTTTACCATGAGTTATATATATCCTATATTATTTCAGTCATTTGAAATTTGTTGTGATTTGCTTTATATTCTTATAAATTTTTGTAAATATATCTAGTGAGATTAAGTATAATGTTTATTTTTGCCACCAATGAGTACAATATTCTCTATATTTCTACTTGGTCAGTTTTCTTACTTATCTTGTTCAAACCTTCTATATCTGTCCTGATTTTTAAAATCTGTCTAATCTGTCAGTTTACAAAGTGGCTATTGTAAAGTCTCCCATTATTATCATAGATATGTCTATGTTTCTTTGTAGTTCTGTCAATTTTTGCTTTACACATTTTGAAGCTGTGTTATTAGGTGTTTAGACCTTTATTCTACTTCTTGGTAAGTTGAATCTTTTATTATATGGAGTTTTCCTCTTTATCTCTAGTAAAACATTTGAATTAAAGTTGTTTCCTGGAATTCCCAGACAGTCCAGTGGTTAGGACTCTGTGCTTCCACTGCAGGGGACATGGGTTTTATCCCTGGTTGGGGAACTACAATCCTGCAAGCCACATGGCATGTCCAAAAAAAAAAGTTATTATTTCCTGAATATTAAAAGTAATATTATAGTTAATATTTGCATAGCATATCTTTTTGTTTTTACTTTCAACTTTTATTTCTCTTGTGTTTTAGATATGACTCATAAATAACATGCAGTTAATTAATTTTATTATTTTAATCTAGTCTGATATCCTTTATATTTGAACTAGGGTCTTTAGGTCATTTACGTATAATAAAATTGCTGATAGATAAATATCTGAGTTTAAAACTATCTTTTTATTTAGCTTTTATTTATGCTTTTTATTTAGACTATCTAGTTTATGTTTATTTTTCCTTCATTTCTTCCTTATTTGGATTGATATTTCTTAAATAATTTTATGTTTTCCTCCTCTTCTAATGTAAAAGATATACAAGCTGTTTCTATTTATATTTAGTGCATGTCCTAATAAAATACACACTTTACTTTTCAAAGTCTTTTTATTTACAGAAGTTGTATATGGTTCTTTTTCAAGTCTCCTAGTTTATTGTTCATAATATCCTGTTCTCTGCAGATATTTTAAGCTTTTTATGTGGAGCTCATAGTTCTTTTATCGTATGTGTCTGATAATGCAAAATCTGCAGTATGTGGGGCTTAGTTTCTCTTCTGGTTGTTTCTGTTGTTTCTTTTTCATAGTTCCTAGACTCTTTGTATTCTTGGTTATCTTTGTATACCTATCAGTGCATCTGAAAATATTATTTGTGGGGGTTCCAGAAAACCAAATATGAATATATTATTTTCCAGAGATATTTATGTTTGCTTTTGTAGGTCACCTTGTGCATATTTTGCAGCCATGTAAAAGTAAATTCATGATGAGTTTTCTTGAATGAAACATTAATGTGAATTTAGGTTGCAAACCTGTGAGAGAAGCTTCCTGTGGTTTAAAACCTTTGGGGAGAAGAATCTTTCTGTCTTTATTTCACCATGTTCAGTTCAAACTGAAGCAACGCTCCTGTAGTCTCCTGAGTATTGGAGATGAGACACGGACTTACTTCTGATTCATTGATACTCTGAAATTTTGGCTCTTGGAGCATCTGAGCTCATGTGAGTGAGTGAGTGAGTGTGTGTACATGTGTGTCTGTCCGTATATATGTAGTCAAAGTCCCCATCATTGGAAACTTTTGTTTTGGTTTATACCTGCCTACTGTATGATATAGTCAAAACCACAACTTGTTTTTGTAATTTTATTTTTTTCTCTAACTTTTCCTCTGGCTATTGTTTTCATTTTATTTTCTTGAGATATTCTTCATTCTGTTTTATGTAATTAAAGGTGTTGAAGAATGCTGGTTTATGAATTTATCTGTCCAACTCTGGGTTCCTTCCCCCCAAAATAAAGTTTTATTTTGTAATTTTAGTTTTTTAATTTTCCTTGAGATGGTGCTTGAAAAGAAGTACTATTATGTGTTATTTAGAGTAGAAATGTCAGTTTATGTTTGTCAGTTGTATTAATTATGGTGTTTGATTTGTCTTCATCTTTGTCAGCTTAATCTGTTGCAAACTGAGTAGTATGTTAATTTACCTCAACAACCCAATATCTTTCCTTTATCTTTTAGTTGTAAGTTCTTTTTTTTAAAGAGTTATTTTTAGCATTCAGGATTTCTTTTTAAATTTTATTTATTTATTTTTGCTGTGTTGGGTCTTCGTTTCTGTGCGAGGGCTCTCTCTAGTTGCAGCGAGCAGGTGCCACTCTTCATTGTGGTGCACCGGCCTCTCACTGTTGCGGCCTCTCCTGTTGCGGAGCACAGGCTCCAGACGCGCAGGCTCAGTAGTTGTGGCTCACGGGCCTAGTCGCTCCGCGGCATGTGGGATCCTCCCAGACCAGGGCTCGAACCCGTGTCCCCTGCATTGGCAGGCAGATTCTCAGCCACTGCACCACCAGGGAAGCCCTAGTTGTAAGTTCTTGTTTTCTGTATCCTGAAGTAGTGTTATTGAAAGTAGAAAGTCTTATGAGTTGCTGCTACCGGTAGGGATGGGGAAGAATAGCATCTATACCTGTATATACTTCAAAGAACATTACAATTCAAAATACATTATATCACCACATACATTTTTAGCTAATTCAGCCTTTAGGTTTCTAAGTTATGGTATTTGTGTGACATTAACTTGTCTTTCCTAACAGCTTTTGGGTCTATATATTCTGTTTTTAAAGGTGAAACATGTGTCGTGTAGTTTATCTTAATTCATTCTTAACAGCAATGTATATCATTAAATTTCCTTTTAAGACATTGAATTTTGTCTGTTTTCCATTACTTTTGACAATAAGACTCCTCTTCCCTCACTGGTGTTTGTTGCTATATATCTCTTCTAATGAGAAGTTGAGAAGAGATATCTTGAATTGTACTAATTCAGAACCAGGGAGCCCCAAATTTTAGAGGTATCCATATAGAAGCCTACAAAGGAAATGGACTAGAAATGAACAAAGTTGTATTATAACTAGGATGGTAACATGGAGTCCAAGGAATTCTAGAGGAAGAAGTTGTGGTCAGTGCTATCAAAAAGAAAAAGAAAAAAGAGAAAGAAAGGAAGTTCAATCTAATTGGTGCTCTTAAGTGTGGGTTATATTTTTAATACCAACATTACTGGTGATCACTGACATAGTACATAGTTTCAGTGAAATGATCAGGGAAGAAAGCAGAATGTAGTTGTTAAAAGAATGAATAGAAGACAAGTAAGGTGGATTTAACAATTACAAATTACTCGTGCAAGAAACTTGATTGATGAAGAAAGGAAAGAAGATAACTAGAAAGCATATCAATAGAATATTTTTTAAATGGGAGAAACTTGATTATGTTTATAGTCTAAGAGAAAGGAGTCATTAGAGAAGAGAGATCTGAGATACAGGTGAGTAGGAAAGTCGATGGAGGGAAAAGGAGTTGATGAGATCAGGAGCTTGAGTTGATGCATTATCCTTAAAGTGGACAGGTTAACCTTGCTTTATGAAATGAATAGAAGAGAAATTATGGGTAAATATAAAAGTGAATGTTTTTTGTAGGTTGGAGCAGGGCTGATGTCTTAAGTTCGGTTCCACAGAAACAGACTTTGAGATTAGGATTCATGTGAAAGTGGTTTATTAGGAAGTAATCCCATGAAAAACCAGAGGAGTGGAAAGTGAGGCAAGGAAGGGAAGGAGGGCAAGCAAGGATAGTATGTCAAGCAAAGTATCATGGAAACAGTGTGGGTCACACCTCAACGTTGTCCCCATCAGGGAGCTGCAGTATTTGTACCTCTGCACCTGTTAATACTGGTTAAGGGCTACCCAGGTTTGGAGAGAAGGCACAGCAAAGTCAGTATAGAAGAAACTGATAAAAAGATACAAGGGGATATGGGTGAAGCACTGTTAGTATGTGCTATGGATGTTTTGTCTTTCCTGAGCATCTTGACTTTTTCTTAAGAACCGTTGTAAATTTCCTTGAATAGGCAACTTGAGATGAATGACAAGTTTAGAGCAAACAGTTGAGAGGAGTAGTGGAGAGGGCTGATTTATGACAAATCAAAGAATTGAATGGTTCTGGCCTTGGAGACTGATTTGTTGTGGGGCTGCTTTGCATGACGTGGAATTTTCTTCAGCAGCACTCACCAGTCTAAGAGAACACAGAATTTTTTTTTTTTTTTGGTTTATTGGTCCAAGAAAGTATTTCTGAGCAAATATGGTGGAAGGTCGTATATGCAAGGTTCTGGTGAAAGAGTAATTCAAATGATTTACTATTGGCTTCAGCCTTGAAATGAAAGGAAGTAGCAGTAAGCAAGCCTAAGAGAATAGGAGATAATGGAAGGATCAATAGACAGAAGCTCTAATTTCAAAGAGCAAGTGGAGTAGAAGTAATAGCTTAAAAACTTGAAGAATAACATGATAAAGACAGAGATTAAAGATACTGGAGTTTAAGATTTTTGATGCAGTTATGGAGCAATTATGTATAAGATAAAGAGAACGTGGCTCTGAGCATAGATTGATAAAGTGGAATATATAGATACATTATCAGCACCAACAATGAAATACTGAAGATGATGGAAGGACATAAAAGTGTGAGTTGAGCACTGTTTTTGAATCAATGTGGGAAGGCTATAAGGAGGTTGGTGTAAGACTAATGAGGGCAGAGGGTGATACAGATAGATGGCGTGAACCTCAAATGACAAGGAGTGTATGCACACAGGAGAGGAATAGTTTCAAAGTGGCATTAAAGAGATGAGATAATTCTGATCCTGTCTCTCAGTTGCATAATATGTGGGACTATGCACATGCTACATTTCAGGGGAAAGTTAATGAAGTAGTGTCTTCGACGTAAACCCAATTTATTTAAAGCAGGGAGAAGGGGAGATTTTTCTGTTAAGAGGTTGAGGACACAGGAACATTTGTTTCCCATAAAATGAAGGATTGAAAGGCATGGGGGAAAGGTAGTCTTCAGAATAGATCTCTGAGAAGGAAAGGATCCCTAGAATAGTGTGGGCATGAATGCAGAAAGCATTCTTTTTTCCAACAAATATTTTACTGAGTAGCTACCATATGCCAGGCACTGTTCTGTGGCTTGGAAATAGAGATAAGGTCTCTGTTCTAATGAAACATATCTAGTGGGGGAAATAGAAAATAAACAATAAATATATGATTTAATTTTAGGTAGTGCTATATCCTGTAAGAAAAGTGGTACTGGGTAAGAGGATAGAGAGAGATGAGAAAGGAGCATGCAGTTTTAGATAACAGTGATCAGGGAAAGTTTCTCTGAAGCAGGGGCACAGAACTAGAATCCTAAAGAAAGTAAAGGAGTGAGCCAAAATGATTTATGGAAGAAGAGCATTTATGACAGAGGGAAGAGCAAGTGCAAAGCCCCTAAGGCAGGAGCATGCTGGATGCTTTCAAGGAGCAGTAGGAAAATCAGTTTAACCTGATACGAGTAGTAGAGAGGGAAAGTAGAAAGAGGTGAGATTCAGAGGTAGCCAGTGGTCAAATCAAGTAGATCCTTATAGGTCATGACAAGTACTTTGGATCCAATGAAAATCCACTGGAAAAATTTGAGAATGGAGTGTTATAATCTGACTTATATTTAAAAAAACTCACTCTGGCTGCTGTGCAGGTAATGGACTGTAGGGGACAGGAGAGGAAGGAGCAAGACAAGTTAGGAGGCCATTCACTGCAGTCATGGTGGTGAGAGATGATGGTTTAGATAAGCTTGTGGGCATTGGAGGTAGTGAGAAGTGGTTAGAGTCTGAATCTGTTTTGAAGTCAAAAGGATACGCTGATAGTTTGGATATATGATGTAGAAGAGAGAAATCAAGGTGTATATGTGGTTTGGGTATGGGTGGATTTGATGTGAGGTGTGTGAGAGAGAAGAGTTCTTGGTCTAGTGTTGTTTTCACTTCATTGATTCCCTTTTACTCTGTTTTGTTCACTGCTGTACTCCCAGCACCTAGAACCTGGTAAGTAGATGGTGCTTCATAAGTTTTGAATGAATGAATTGTGAGTGGTTTAGGTGGAGTGATAGGTGAAAATACTTGATTAGTATAAGGGGAATCAGAAAATGAGAAGTGAAGAAGTTGACAGAGTGATATCAAAAATTATTGAAATGAATTACCATAAATGGAAGCAGAGAAATTAGGAAAGAGGTGGAGGGGGATGTCAGGTCAAGGGAGGGCTGCTTTTTTTTTGATCATGGATGATAATTACATCATTTTTTTATGCTGCAGGAAATGAGCCAGTAGATAGGGAAAAAATGACAAGTGTGGGAGAGAGAAGAAAATCACTGAATTAAAATCCTTGAGTAGGAGACAGGGAATAGGATCCAGGGCACATGTACAAGGGATAGCATAAGATAAGACTAGACACCTCTTGTAACAAGGGAAAGGTAGAGTATATGCCTGAGATTCAGGTAGATTGTAATAATTGATATTATGAGGATAAAATCTTCTGATTGTTTTATTTTTCCTGGAAAATAAGAAGCAAAGCCATCTGTTGAGAGTCTGGAAGAAGAGTTACTGGAGAATTAAGGAGAGAAAAGAAAGTAAAAAATAGTTGTTTCAGAAAGTGGGAGAGTAAATTGGTTTGGCAAATGTAAAAGGATCATGGGACATTTGAAGTATGTTGAGGAAAATTTAAAGAGAGACCAGTCAGGAATAATTATGGATTTTTCTCCAGCTATATTTAGCTGCTTAGTTGCAGGCAAAGAGATGGATTTAACCAGGGCTTATATTTTTTCCAGGCAGTCACAACAGAGTAAGGGAAAAGCAAGTGTGTTGAGGGTTTACAGCAGAGAATGATTATAATGATTTTAATTACGTACTATGTATGTAATCCAAGTAGGATAAGAAAGTAAGAACACCAAGGTGATGATGAGCAATTTAAAGGTGGTAAGATCAAGGGATTAGAGATAGGAGGGTAGAAGGTTGACAGTATAAAGGTACTGAATGAAAAGAGTTGGAAATATATGATCAGATAGTTATTTGAGATCATAGATTTGTAATGACAAGATTTAGGCTATGACCATGGGAGTGAGTGGCTGAATTAGGATGGAGCTGAGGCTCGTTGGAGGGCAAGAGATCAAGGAATTTATTTGTAGGTTAAAGTGACCAAGGATTATTATAGATCAAGCATAATGCTTAATTCTGTACGTGAATTACACCATTTAATTCTTATAACACTCCTATATGTCAGTAGTACCATTATCAACATTTTATAGATGAGAATATTGAGTCAAATCACGCACCCAATGTCAGATTTCTATGTGGTATATCAAGGATTGGAACTAGGATGTTTCTTACTCCAAAACCTTTAATAGTGGCAGTGACCTGAGGCTGGGTAGAATTAGATGGCCTTAAATGAAACTCTGGTGATAAATTGAGGCAAAGAAATGGCAGAGTCGGCTTCGTAGTATCTGGGTAGCAGCACTTGGGATACCTCTGATCAGGTAAAGTTCTGGCAGATAGTGCCTCATAACATCCAAGCAGGGGAGTTGGTGGGCAGAGGGTTGGTATCTAGTACTTTCTAAGCACTAAGGTAAAGGAGTTTTAGGAATTCTTATAGAGGAATGTACTGTATCGGTGCCTTGTACAAAGTGGATGCTCAAATGTTTGTGATAAAATGTATTTATATTTGGACAGGATATAACAGCTGACTCATCCTGGTAACAGGTCTTTAGCCAGGCATTTTATGTATGTTATATTATTTAATCTTTAGAATTCTTAGAGGATGACTATTATCACCCCCATTTTATGTTGAAGAAGGAGGTCTTTAAAGCCTAACATGACTAATATTTCATAATTCCAAGTAGTCTCTTAATCTAATGTGTTCCAAAGCCCATCCTACATGCTATCCTTTATACTATCTTACTTCATTTAGGGATGTGACTATTTCAAAATAACATTCATTAGCTATTTATTAAGTATGCATTATTTATCAAGCACTTTTCTATGCATTGGGCATATATCTATGGATAAAACAAGCAAAATTCCTTGTCCCCATTAAGCTTATATTTTACTGGGGAAAGAGACGATAACAAAAAACATAAAATATATGCTAGAAGTGCTAAAAGGGAAAATAGAGCAGGCAACTGAATAGGAAGTATCTGGGATGTGTAGAAGGACTGAATTTTTAGATAGGGTGGTCAGGGAAGGCCTCAATGAGAAAGGTGATATTTGGATAAAAACCTAAAGTGAAGGAATGAACAAACTCTCTGGAAATTGGATGGAAGAATATTCCAGGTAGAGGCAATAGCAGATGCAAAGGCTCTAGAGCTGGAGCATGCCTGGCCTACCCAATGAGTGGCAAGGAGGCCATATGGCTGAAATGGAGTGAGTAAGAGAGAAGGGTAGTAGAGGTTAGCCAGCTATTTGGGGATAAGATCATGTAGGTTCTTGTAGGTCATAATAAGGCTTTTTGAAATGGGAAGCGATTGGATGGTTTTGAACAGAGGAGGGAGGGACATGACCTGACTTAACACTTTATAATTTCACTGTGTCTGCTGTTTAAAGAACAGACTGTAAGGGAGAAAGGGCACAGGCAGCAAGGCCAGTTAAGAGGCTTTTATAATGATCTCAGCAAGAGATGACAAGCCAGAGTAGCAGCAGAGGTGATGACCAGTGGTTTTATTCTGGATATGTTTCCTTTCTAACGGAATGCCCATGAGACTTGTTTATGGATTGAATGTGGGGTGTGAGAGTAAAAGTGGGGTCAAGAATGACATCAGAGATTTTACTGAGCAGATGGAAGGGTGGGGTTACTATTACCTGAAATGAGAAAGACTGCAGGAGGACCAGGTCTGTGTGTGTGTGTGTGTGTGTGTGTGTGTAGGTGGATATTTGAACGTGTTAGGTTTAAGATGCTTCTCAGACATGTAAGTGCAGATATGGGTTGCAGGAGAGATCTAGGATGGAGATATTAATTTGTAAGTTATCAGCTAATAGAGATTTCTCTCTGGTTAGTTCCTTGTACCTTCCTTTAGTTCTTGAGCAGAGTGAATTGATTGAGTAACCATTGTTATTTTGGCTATGCAATTACATATTATGGTGACTTGAGCATGTGTCATGATTGTGTGTTCCTGTACCATAGATAATACATTCTAATACCAAGATTATCTGAGCCTGCACAAGGGTTGTCACCTCCTATATTATAGCCAATCTGCCCCTACCAGAGGGATCTGCCATTGTGACCATGGTTATCTGAATACACTCATTGGTTATAAGCTCAATGTGGCATCAGTGTTTATTCATTTGCTGTACTTATATGAGCATACACCATGGTTGTCTACTTTTGCAGTAGACACCGGCTTCTTTATACTAACTTTAAAACTAGTATTAGGTTTTACATTCTGCTCATGCAACATAGTTGTTTGAATATTCATGTCATTATATGATGTTCCTTTGCTGCAATTTTCAGTATATTCATCATGGGTATGTGTAGTATTATATTTGTTTGTTTATATGTTATAAATAGCAATTTATTCACCATGGTCATCATTACATTATGGTCACTTGCATCTATACCTTACCTCTCAGCTCCAGTGGAAAAATTTGAGCATGTCAACCTACTCTTGGACCATGGCTCTTGTTCCTGCATCATGGCAGTCTAGCATGGCCATCTACTCCTAAACCATGTCACTTAATTCTTGTATCATGGTTGCCGTGATACACACATTGTGTATGCACACATCGTGGTTAAGGACTAATATACCAAATACTTCTTCACATTCATCATGGTTGTTTAAGCATATACCATAGTTGTCTCCAGCTAGATAGATGCTTTATCATGTTTGAAGGCTCTTTGTTCAAGTGTCATGGTTTATGCACTATGGTCACTTGAAAATTCAGCAAGGTTGTTAGAATAATTTTGAGTGTCTGCTCTTCTACTGTCCTTCTCTGTACTGTTTGATGATCATCTGAGCATGTACATGGATTTATGTTCATTTAATGCTAATATCTTCTAATGTGCCATATTTCTCTGTACATATATCAGGGTTGGGTCCTGTTTTATAGATATTTGCTAACTTGCTAAGACTCTGCCTGTTCCAGTGGCATGTTGTTTTTTAATTAAAACATTAATTCTGGTAAAAAAACATGACAAACAATCAACCATTTTAACTGTACAGTTTAGTGTTGTTAAGTATATTCACATTGTTGTACAGCAGTGTAGTGGCATTCTTTTGATCACGTGCAATGTCTTAATGAAATGTGTACCAAGGCCCTCTTCTCTTGTTCAGTGGTTAGTAGGCTTATGTGCTATGGTTTTCTGACATATACCATAGCCAAATGGTTTTATATCATAAAAGTGTTCACATGAATAATAATAATATTGTTTGCTAACAAGTGTCATTGTAGTTGGAGGGCACGTATTATGTCTAACCTCTTTTATATATAATGGATGTCTTCTCATGCATAATGGTTATTTGAACATGTATCTTAGTCATGAGTTTATATAACATTGTTGTCTTCTTATGCATCATAGTTTTCTCCCTCCAGATCATGGGCATTTGTTTCTGTGTCATTGGCATCTATGCTTAGTGTGAAGATTTGCTGCTTGTTTACCATGATCATTTGAACATAAGCCATAGTTATATACTAGAAAAGCATAGTTGAACATACATTATGAGTATCTTTGCTCATGCAGCATGGCCATCTTCTCCTAAACCCAGGATTGTTACTCAGGCACTCATGTTTTTTAAGCATGCATCATAGTTCTGTCCTATATTCCATGCATTATTTCTACAATTTAGACTTCATATCCTGTACCTAGTCTCTTTGTTCCTGTAGAGTAATTGTCAATCATGATTATATGAGCATTAACCTTTGTCACGTGATTTTCAACCTTAGGGTCTTCTAAAGCCCTGTGGATGTTTGAGCATATGTCAGAGTTATTGCCCATACTACAGCTGTTTCTCTTGCCCCAGAATTGTCTGTTTATGCACCATATTTTCTTACTTATATGCTATGGTTTTCTTAACTGTACTGTTTCTGTTGATTTCTGTAAAATAGCCATCAATTCTTGTACAGCTCATGAATCATGAATGTCACAGCACATATTAAATTGAGCATAAGAAATTGCTGTTTTGTGAAAGAAAAATTGTCAAATATTGGCAAATTTATGTGATACAACTGAATAGTATGACTATTTCTATCTATAATGTGGACATTTTCTCATGTCAGAAATCCATCTTCTCCTGTATCATAGTTTTCTATGCCTGTATCAGATTCAAGAAGACAATCTAATATAGAACCTAGTGGCTGCTCTGGGGCGGGGGGTGGGGGGGTGGAGTGGTTAGGATCAATTTAGAAAGATCTTGTTCTTCATCTTCTCATCTACCAGAATAGCTCTTCAGCATGTATCTGTTTTACATATTAGTGTCTTGTATAAAGTTTCCTTGGGAAAAACGTTACATATCCTTCTATGCCCTCTGAAAATTAAACCACCTATATGACTGTAAAAGAGTATGGTGCTGGGTCAGAATTAGGTCTCCTTCAAGTGGTCAGTGTCTCAAATTCAAAGAAGCCATAAGGTTTAGAGGTAACAAGCAAGTGCCTCTTTACACTGTTTTCTTAACCCCATGTCCTGGGTAAACCTCCACCAGTCCAGAGTTCATAAAACAGCCTTGCATATAGGCAACTCAAAATTGCATAATTCTGTCATCAGTATAATTTGCTGACCACGTAGGGACTTCTGTACCAGGAGACTAGGCTTGGATTTCTTCTTTATGTTGTGGCTCCTGTATGGGACTGGTTTTGCCCTCAAATATCTCTTTATGGGAAAACATTGCATTCCTATTCAGGAATCATGGTGTCTCATCATGCAGCATTTTCTCAACCCGATTCAGAGGATACAGTCCATCTTCTCCAGGCCCTTTGATATTTTGGAAAACTGCTTAACTGTATCAAGATGAGAATCAATCCCAAAAATTCTATAAAGGGACTCCAGGTCTTAATATTCTAGGATTTTCTACAGTATTATACAATTATTCATGGAAAAGACATTTGTGATAGTAAAAAATCAAACAGGATGGGGGAAAAATAAAATGAAGACATGAGAGATTATTTTAAGATCTCAGATTATAAGAGGTAACTGAGGCTAAGAGAAGTTCTGTGACTCACCTAGTTACAAGAAGACAGGGAAAAAGATGGCGTTGTAACCTAAGACTTCCAATTACTGATTTAGAGTCTTTATACTACCCTCTACTAGTTGGGCTCTGGTATAATCAAGAGAGGGATATGCCAGGAGTGAATTTTGATGGCATTAATGAACTGCAGAAGGAGGACTGTCACAGTAAGCATTTAGTAGCTGTATATTCTGGAAGTTAAATGGCTCTAATAGAATTGAATAAAGTCTTTTTTTTCACCACTTCTTCCTCCTTCCCTTTGTCTTCTACTCCTTTCCCCTTCCTCTTTCCCTGAACATGGAACTCACAGGTCTCTCCAAGTTGGTGCCTAAGAAGATGATAATCACACAAATAAGTCAGTTCTGCATGACTAGCCTTGGGCTTCTCTTCCTGATTAATATTCTCCCTGGAACAACTGGCCAAGGGGAATCAAGGCGACAAGAACCTGGGGACTTTGTGAAGCAGGATATTGGCGGGTAAGTACCCTTAACTCCTAGAACAAAAGAAGACTGTGATAAATTATTGCCTTTGACCAGAGCTTTTTTTTTTTAATCGAAGAATAGTTGAGTTACAATATTGTGTTAATTTCAGGTATAGAGCAAACTGATTCAGTTATATAAATATTCTTTTTTTCAGATTATTTTCCATTATTGGTTGTTACAAGATATTGAATATTGTTCCCTGTGATATACAGTAAATCCTTGTTGCTTATCTGTTTTATATGTAGTAGTGTGTATCTGTTAATTCCATACTCCTAATTTATCCCTCTCCCTCCCTTTCCCCTTTGGTAACCACGAGTTTGTTTTCTATCTCTGTGAGTCTGTTTCTGTTGCATATGTAGATTCATTTGTTAATGAGGGAAACTTGTAAGAAGTAAGGGAAGTGAGATAGGGAAGGAGCAAAAGTAAAACAAAGGTGTGATTTCACTTGAAGTGTAGCTTCCATTTTACCCCATGGGGAGATATGGAGCATGAATGGCACTATAGCTTTGGCAAGGGGCCTGGCTTTTGTAGCTTCATCTCAGTCAGTCATTGTCCTCCCAGGCATTTTAGAGTGAGATGGTTCCCTTCAGCTGATGGTAATACCCTGAAGTAGCTGGGGGATGGTTTTACTGGCATAGTAAAAGAAATATTGACGTAGTAGTAACAGTAAATACTATATTTGGTTTCTTCATGCTTTTATGGCTATGCTTTCTACCCTTCACTTTACAGATTCAATCAATCCCTAAAATCTGTCATTTCTTCCTCCCACATCCCTTGGATTCATCTACTTTTTTCCAACTTTCCTGCTACCGCCCTAGTTTAATCCGATGTTGTCTTCCACTTGGACTACTGCAAGAGTCTCTAATTAGTTTTACTTCCTAAAGTCTGTAGCCAGTGTTTCTTCTACAATGCATGTTGCATTATATCTGTCCTATTTAGAGTTACTTAATGACTTTCTATTATCCCTAAAGTCCCAACTCCTTAATATGATTTTATAAGACCCAGTATGACCTAGCCTCCACCCATTTGTCACCCTTATTTCTTAGTCCTCCTGTCACCAAACTCTATGTTCTTCAGCTATTTTGAACTTCTTTTGACTTTAAAAGCCAACCTCATTCAGAGAATATCATTACTAGAAATCAACCCCTTAGCTTCTACATATTTCAATATTACAGAGGATATTTTATTCTTTGGTAATGTTTGTTGTTGTTTTACATTTGGCTATTGTCCCATATACTTGGAAGCATTAGGACTTGTTCCCAATTATTTTTGCAGAGTTGATTATCTTAATGTACTCTGAGTCTTTCCATCTTCTATCAGCATTTTCAACAATAATCTCTGGGGCTGAGGGCTACACAACTGGACTGATATGTCCTTAGAAACGTGGCCCATGAGGCCCTTTCTGTTCTTTATCCCAGTGTGGAAAAAAAAAGATTAATTCTGCCTTATTAACTTCTCATGTATGTGATTTCATTGGGCATGATAGATGTTCTAAATAAGATGGAAGTTCTAAATAAATGAATCTTACCTCTTCAAATGTTAAAGTCTTTTTAATTTTAACTCTGAGAATTAAAGTTCTCTAAAAATGTATTGCATGCTGTCTAATAATCCTAAACAAGGATTTTGAACAGAATAGTCCCACTTCTTGGTGACTCACTGATCATCATAAAGAGCATTCATTGTGTTTATCCTATATCTGCTATTTTTCTTTTTGTGTCTCCATCCTCAGGGTCAGTTGTCACCTCTCCTGTTTACATCGGTTTGCTTATGTCCTGTTGGTGCTTAGAAAATCAGATAATCAAGCCTTTTAATAATTATATTAAAGAGAAGGCCAAAACATCCTGCTTGAAAAAGCAGAGACTGTTGAGGAGTACTGGTTTATTGACCAGTACTTTGTTCTAACATGTACTAATCATGTTCTAAATGCAATGGTTCTCAATGTTTGGTCTGTGTAAGCAAGGAAGCAGGCTCCACACGTGGAGAATTTGATTTAGTAGCTCTGGGGATAGTGCCTAAAATTTGCATTTTTATCAAGTGACCCACATGATTCTGATGTAAGGAATCTTCGAACAATACTTTGGGGACACAGTCCTTGTTTTCAAAGAACTTACAGTATAGTTAGGAATATGGGATTCTGAAATCTTAGAATAGCAGACATGGGAAAATGAGAGCATCTAGTCTGATTCCTCATTTTGTGCATGAAGAAATTGAGTTCCAGAAAAGGAAATTTACTTTTCTAAGACTTTACAGAAAATTAATAGTAGAGCTAGGTCTAGAACACCAGTCTCTGATTCCAAGTCCCTTTTTTATTTTAAAGAAAAGCTACAGGGAACAATTTCAGCTTCATGTAATAAAGGAATTTCTTATACTCCTGCTTCCTCATTTGACCATTAACAAATGAGAACTATATGTGTGAACAGTGTTAGGTTGGAGCATTGTGAAAATGTCATTTCTCTGGGTCAAAATGGTTGAATATAAGCAATTTCATGATGGGTCAACCTCAGTAACAAGTAAATGCCAAATGGATATTCTGTCCAGGTCTGACTGCGATTTGTTGAAACTTGAGATGTATATCAGTCAGGATCCCAAAGAATACAGATGGGACATTTCAAATAAGGCTATTTGAGGAGGGTACGTTTGCAAAGGACCTAACAGTAAAGGTATGGTCTGGGTGTAGATACACCCCCAACAGATACAGCAAGAACCTAAGGCCAGCAGTAGGTACGTCATGTAAAACAAGTTTACTTAAGAGGTGAAGAGATTTTTAGTGGAGGAGATTTCACAGGGAGAGAGCCAAGAGATTACATACTCAGACTTTCCCTTCTTTTTCCCTCTGTCTTCTGAAGCCAGAGGCTGTGTCAGCCCTGCTGATATAGTTCATATAGCTTACCATTATAAGAAAGAGAACAGGGTGAAGAGTGCATAATATATCTGGAAGGGGAAATGAAAGACACTGGGCACAAGGCTGTACATTTACATGACACCATATCACCACTATTTCTGCATCAAGATTACATAGTGCTGGCAGTGGTGAGAGCAGATACTTTGAATTTAAGAGGAAATGGTTGAACTGTTGATTCATTGTCTCTTTGTCACATTCATAGTCTGACTTGGTGCCATGTTCCATAGGTCCTTGTAAGTGTCTGCTTTCATTGTGAAATATATTTTCTCAGTTCTCTTAATCTCAGAATAAACTGGCACCTGTGGCCACACATGTAAATACTAAGTTAGTAAGAGAAACATGAAGGACTTGGTTTTTATTTTACTTTAACTCAGTGAATAATGTGGACAGGCGTGGCACATGTTGAGTGGGAATGTCTCAAGCTAATTTTGACTTGAATTATAAGTATGCAAAATCTAATCTCTTCCATGTGTATATAATCTCTATTATGGAATCAATACATTAATACTTTTACCATTCAATCACCAAATCTTAAAATTTAAGAATCAGATGTGGGACCTGAGAAGCTGTAAGTCCTAAGCTCCTACCCTGATCAAGAATCCCTCTTGTATTATGCTTTATGATTCACCTACCAGTTTGAATCCCTCCAGTAGTAAACTGCATTATTACCACGGGCATATAGCTCTAGGGATTGGAAAGCACTTCCTATATTGAGCAGAAGTCCACATTCCTCTAATGCCTACCAGTTTTAGGCCCCTGTGGCACTTGCTTCCTTTTCCACATAACAGGTCTCAGAGCTACTCCATGCTTTGTCTACAGGATAACTCTTATTACTTTCAACTATTCTCCTGTCATGATATGATTTTCCAGACATTGCTTAAAACTGAACACTCTCCTTTGTTCTCTAATTAGATTTTTTTGAAACTTAGTTCAATACTTTATTCTTATTTATAGTTTTCATATCCTATCCTATTACTTTAAAACTTATGTTTAAATAACTCTTACTATGTACCAAGCACTATTCTAAGTGCTTTACATAGGTTAATCCATATAATCCTTATAACAGACCTGCTACCTAGGTGCTGCTATTATTCCTGTTTCACAGATAAAACATGGAGACACGGAGAGGTCAAGTAACTTGCCAAACCTCACACAGTTAAAAAGTGGCAGAGCCAGGACTGAAACCCAGACAGTCTGGCTCCAGAGTACATGCTATTAATTGCTACAATGTATTGCTTTTCATGTGTTTGGTCACTTTTAAGTATGACTTAGGCACATGTCCATTTATTTTGTGTACATGAACATCTACTTATGTATAGTAATCCCTCAATTTCTGAATACTTAATATCTCAGCCATATGACTGCCTAGCCTGTGCTAAAATGAGGCAAGTGTAATTTTCTTATAGGACCTAGAGGAATAAGAAATATCATTTTCCATTTTGAAGTAGAAGTGTAGAATTTGTAACACAGGGCAGAGCTGGACATTTGAAGCCAGGATCAAGAATATTTGGTAGATGACACTATGACTTTCTATTGTATCATGTCAGGAGGCAAGGTCGTCTCAGTATTACTGATGCTAAATGTGATCTCTTGGTTAAGGTGATGACTCTCAGGACTCTCCATTGTAAGGATACTAGTCACTAGGATTGATTGAGAGATTTGAGGCCGTGACCAGCTCATTGCTTTGGTCGCGGCCATGGTTGTGGGGTAGAGAGTAAATAATAGTGGGGAAGAGAATATGCCTAGTACTGTAGTTTCCCTTCTTTTGTGTCATAATTCTTTTCTCCACATAGGCAGTGTTATAAATGGTTCTCAGGCTGGCCTATGAAAGTCCACTTAATGAGAAATGTTGCTGAAATAGTGCTCGTGCATTGGCAATTACAATCATTCAGATAAATTATGAGAAATAAAGACTTGTGTAGCCTTGCCTGGAAAAGTAGCTACCCTTTATGGCATTGTTTCAAAGGAAGAATGTGCCTTTAATTCTTTGAAAACTTTGGAATACAACCCATTTTAAGTTAGGGTACGCCTGCTGATGTTCACGTATGAAATCATATCTCTAAGGTCTAGTACCTTGTTATTTAATCATTCACAAGATACAGTAGTCAGATCTTCTCATGTGTTTCTGTGAAGCAGTGACTTTTAGTTACTAACAAGGTATGAAGTACTTGGTTTTTATTTTACTTTAATTCAGCAAATAGTGTGAACAGGTGGACCACATAGCGAATGGGTGTGTCTTAAGCTAATACTTCTTTAGTTTCATAACCAGTCTGTAGAAGCCATTTAAGAAAAAGGCAGTTGTCTTTTTGAGATAGATTGGACATATTCTAGTCAAAAATCAGTTTGTTCTTTTTTCTTTAAGTGGCTTCTGTAAAAACATTAGAATGTATGTTATTGAATTCCAGGTATTTCTCATTCCCTTCCCAGTATATAACTGGTATCCCTAGTGCTGAATTTTTAGCTAGACCTTTCCACTTATTGGAATGACTGGACTTGGAAAATGAAAACATGGGGAGTATTGGGAAATGGTGAATAATCTGATATGGCTATGATTTCTGGTCAGAAAGAGAAGTAGTGGAATTTACACCTGTAAAAGTATATTGAGAATAGATTGCAGACTCACAGAAAGCCATGAATATCAGTCCAAGGAGTTGGATTTTATTTGGTAACCACGAAGACTTATGAAAGGTCTGTGAGCGTTGCAGATACGTGATCTGGAAAGGAATTTTTAAAAATACATTTTTTTAATTGAGATATAATTGACATACAACATTGTGTAAGTTTTAGGTGTAAAATGTTTTGGTTTGATACATTTATATATTGCAATATGATTATAGTAGAGTTAGCTAATGCCTTTATGATGTCACATATTTATCATTTCTTTTGTGTTGAGAACAGTTAAGATTTAGTCTCTTAGTAACCTTGAAGTTTATAATACAATATTGTTTATTATAATCACTATGTTGTATATTAGAGCCCCAGAACTTGTTTATCTACTACTTGTAAGTTTGTACCTTTAAACAACATCTCCCCATTTCCTCACCAACCCTAGCCTCTGGTAACTACCATTCTACTGTCGTTTGCACGAGTTCAGTCGTTTTAGATTCCACATATAAGTGAGATCATACAGTATTTGTCCTTCTCTAACTTATCTCACTTAGCACAATGCCTTCAAGGTCCATCCATGTTGTCACAAATGGCAGGATTGACTTCTTTCTCATACACATGCCATATTCTTTTGTATATGTGTGTGTGTTTGTGTGTGTATGTGTATATCTCACATTTTCTTTTCCATTGGTGGACACTTAGGTTGTTTCCGCACCTTTGTTATTGTGAATAATGCTGCAGTGAACATGGGGGTGCAGATTTCCCTGTGCAATACTGATTTTAATTCCTCCAGATATACATCCAGAAGTGGAATTTCTGGATAATATGGTAGTACAATATTTACTTTTTGAGTAATAACCATACTGTTTTCCATAATAGCTATACCAATTTACATTCCCACAAAGAATGCACAAGGGTTCTTATTTCTCCACATCCTTGCCAACATTTGTTATCTCTTGTCTTTTGGATGAAAAGCCATCCTAACAGGCAAGTTGATGTCTCATTGTGGTTTTAATTTGCATTTCCCTGATGATTAGTGATGTTGAACACATTTTCACACACCTGATGGCCATTTGTATGTCTTCTTTGGAAAAACGCCTACTCAGGTCCTTTGCCCATTTTTTAAATTGGATTATTTTGCTATTGAGTTGTATGAGTTCTTTATATATTATGAATATTAATTCCTAATCAGATATATGGTTTGGGAGTATTTCCTCCCATTCTGTAGGTTTTCTTTTCCATTTATTGCTTGTTTCCTTTGCTGTTCAGAAGCTTTTTAGTTTAATGTAGGCCAGCTTGTTTATTTTAATTTTTGTTGCCTGTGCTATTGGTGACTTATCCAAAAAATTATTGCCAAGACCAATGTCAAGGCTCTTTTCCCCTATGTTTTCTTCAAGGAGATTTACAGTTTCAGATATTACATTTAAATCTTTGATCCATTTCAAGTTAATTTTATGTGAGTGGTGTAAGGTAGGGGTTCAGTTTTATTCTTTTTCAAGTGGATATCCAGTTTTCCCAATATCATTTATTGAAGAGACTGTCCTTTCCCCAGTGTGTGTTCTTGGCTCCATCATCAAAAATTAGTCGAGTATATTTGTGAGGTTTTATATCTGGGCTCTTTATTTTGTTCCACTGATCTATGTGCCTATTTTTATGCCAGTAACATACAATTTTGATTACTATAGCTTTGTAATATAGCTTGAAATCAAGTATTGTTATACCTCCAGCTTTGTTCTTCTTTCTCAGGATTGCTTTGGCTATTCAGGGTCTTTTGTGGTCTGAAACAAATTGTAGAATAGTTTTTCCTATTTCTGTGAATAGGAATGTCTTTGGAATTTTGACTGGGATTACATTGAATCTGTAGATCATTATGGGTAGTATGGACATATTTACAGTATTAATCTTCAAATCCAGGAACCTGAGATATCTTTTTATTTATTTGTGTCTTCTTTAATCTCTTTCAATCAATGTATTATAGTTTACAGTGTACAGGTCTTTCACCTCATTGGTTAAACTTATTCCTCAATAATTCATTATTTTCAATGCTATTGTAAATGGGATTGCTTTCTTAACTTCTCTTTCAGATAATTCATTGTTAGTGTATAGAAATGCAACTGATTTCTGTGTCTTGATTTTGTATGCTAAGACTTTACTGAATTCATTTATTTGTTCTAACAGTTTTTTAGTGGAGTCTTCAAGGTTTTCTACATGTAAGATTATATCATCTGCAAACAGAAATGATTTTACTTCTCCTTTCTGATATGGGTGTTTTTATTTCTTTTTCTTCCCTAATTGCTCTGGCTAGAACTTTTATTATTGTGTTGAATACAAATGGTAAGAATGGGCATCTCTGTATTGATCTTAAAAAGGAAAGAGTTTTAATTTATTACCACTGAGTATGATGTTATTTGTGGGCTTGTCATAGATGACCTTTATTATGCTAAGGAATATTCCTTCTATACCCAATTTGATGAACATTTTCATCATGAAATGATGCTGTATTTGTCAAATACTTTTTCTGCCTTGAGATGACTATATCATATTTATCTTTCATTCTATTAATGTGGTGTATTACATTTGTTGTTTTGCATGTGTTAAACCATCCTTGCATCCCAGGGATAAATCTCACTTGATCATGGTGAATGATTTTTTTAATGTGCTTTTGAAAACAGTTTGCTAATATTTTGTTGAGAATTTTTACATCTTTATCAGGGATATTTGTCTGTAATTTTATTTTCTTGTGGTGTCTTATTTGGCTTTGATATCAGGGTAATCCTAGCTGCATAAAATGAATTTGGGAATGTTCCCTCCTCTTCAGATGTTTGCAACAGTTTGAGAAGGATTGGTGTTAATTCTTCTTTAAATGTTTGGTAGAATTCATGGGTGAAACCATCTGATCCTTAGCTTTTCTGTGTTTGGGAGTTTTCTGGTTACTGATTCAATCTCCTTAATTGTTATGGGCTTCTTTAGATTTTCTATTTATTCATGATTCATTTTTAGGTAGGTCATATGTTTCTAGGAATTTGTCCATTTCTTCTCAGTTATCCAGTTTGTTGGCATATAATTGTAGTCTCATAATTTTTTATATTTCTGTGCTATCAGTTGTAATATCTCCTCTTTCATTTCTAGTTTTATTCATTTGAGTCTTCTTTTTTTTTTTTTTTTTTTGCAGTACGCGGGCCTCTCACCGTTGTGGCCTCTCCTGCTGCGGAGCACAGGCTCCGGACGCTCAGGCTAAGCGGCCAGGGCTCACGGGCCCAGCCACTCCGCGGCATGTGGGATCTTCCCGGACCGGGACATGAACCCGTGTCCCCTGCATCGGCAGGCGGATTCTCAACCACTGCGCCACCAAGGAAGCCCCTGAGTCTTCTTTCTTGTTTTCTTAGTTAATCTGGCTAAAGCCTTGCCAATTTCGTTTATCTTTTCAAAGTGACAGCTTAGTTTCATTTATCTTTTCTATTGTTTTTCTGGTCTCTATTTCATTTATTTCTGCTCTGATCTTTGATAATTCCTTCCTTCTGTTAACTTTCGGCTTAGTTTGTTCTTCTATTTCTAGCTTATTTGAGATCTTTCTTGTTTCTTAAAGTAGGCATTTATTGCTATACACGTCCCTCTGGGAACTGCTTTTGCAGCATCCCACATGTTTTGATATATTGTGCTTCCATTTTCGTTTGTTTCAAAATATTTCTTGATTTCCGTGTTGATTTCTTCTTTAACCCATTTGTTGTTCAGGAGCATGTTGTTCAATCTCCACATATTTTCAATTTTCCAGCATTCCTCCTGTTATTGATTTCTAGTTTCATACTTCTGTGGTTGGAAAACATAGTTTTTATGATTTCAGTCTTCTTAAATTTGCTAAGACATGTTTTATGATATATTACATGAACTATCCTGGAGAATGTTCTGTGTGTGCTAGAGAAAATGTGTGTTCTTCTGCTGTTGGACGGAATGTTCTGTAAATGTCTGTTTGGTTTATTTGGTCCAAAGTATCATTCAGATCCATTATTTCCTTATTGATTTTCTATTTGAATGATGGATCCATTGTTGAAAATGAGGTATTGAAGTCCCCTACTATTATTTCATTGCTGTCTATTTTTTCCCTTCAGATCCATTGATAACTGTTTAATATATTTACGTGCTACAATATTGAGTGTGCATGAGTTTACAATTGTTATATCCTTGTGATGAATTGACCCCTTTATCATTATATAATGACCTCCTTGTATCCTGTTATGGTTTTTGACTTAAAGTCTCTTTTGTCTGATATAAATATAGCTACCCCTGCTGTCTTTTGATTTCCATTTTCTTGAAATACCTTCATCCCTTCACTTTCAGCCTGTGAGTGTGCTTAATGCTTAAGTGAGCCTCTTATAGGCAGCATATAGATGGGCCTTGGTATTTGTTGTTGTTGTTGTTTTTATCCATTTAGCTTCTTTGTGTCTCTTAATTGAAGAATTTAAAACATTTATATTTAAAGAAATGACTGGATAAAGACTTACTATCACTAAATTTTGATAATGATTTCTGATTGTTTTGAAGTTCCTTAGTTTCCTTCCTCCTCTCTTGCTGTCTTTCTTTGTTAGTTGATGATTGTTTTAGTGGTTTGCTTTGATTCTTTTCTCTATATTGTTTGTATATCTATTACAGGTTTTTGATCTGTGGTTACCATGAGGCTTTCATAATGCATCTTATAATCATCTATTTTAAGCTGATAACAACTTCAATTGCATAAGAAAGTTTTACACATTTACTTGCCCCCCACAGTTTATATTGATGCCTTACTTTTCATCTTTTTATGTTATGTATCTATCAATGTAATATTATAGCTGTAACTATTTTCTTTTTTCCTATCAGACAAAATTTATTTTATTTTATTATGCTTCTTCTTCAAGATTAATGTCTTTCTTTATTTAAAAAAATTTTTATTGAAATATGGTTGATTTATAATGTGTTAGTTTCAGGTATACAGCTCAGTAACTCATATATGTATAACTGAGTTTTATATATATATATATATATATATATATATATTCTTTTTTATAATCTCTTCCATTATAGGTCATTACAAGATATTGAATATAGTTCCCTATGCTATACAGTAGGTCCTTGTTGGTTATCTATTTTATATAGAGTAGTAGGTATATTTTTATCCCAAACTCCTAATTTATCCCTCCCCCCTTCCCCTTTGGTAACCATAAGTTTGTTTTCTATGTCTGTGAGTCTGCTTCTGTTTTGTAAATAAGTTCATTTTTATCATTTTTTTAGATTCCACATATAAGTGATATCATATGATATTTGTCTTTCTCTTTCTGACTTACTTCACTTAGTATAATCTCTTGGTCCATCCATGTTGCTGCAAGTGGCATTATTTCATTCTTTTCATGGCTGAGAAATATTCCATTGTGCATGTATGTATGTGTATATGCATGTATGTGTGTGTGTGTGTATGTGTGTGTGTGTGTATATATATATATATATATATATATATATATATATATATATATATCTCACCTTCTTTATACATTCATCTGTTGGTGGAAAACTTAGGTTGCTTCCATGTCTTGGCTACTGTAAATAGTGCTAAAGTGAACAGTGAGGTGCATGTATCTTTGCAAATTATGGTTTTCTCTGGATGTATGCCCAGGAGTGGGATTGTAGGATCAATAATATGGTAGCTGTATTTTCAGTTTATTAAGGAACCTCCATACTGTTCTCCCTAGTGGCTGTACCAATTTACACTCCCACCAGCAGTGTAGGAGGGTTCCTTTTTCTCCACACCCTCTCCAGCATTTATTATTTGTAGATATTTTGATGTTGGTCATTCTGACTTGTATGAGGTGATACTGGTATTTTGATTTGCATTTCCCAATACTTAGCAGTGTTGTGCATGTTTTCATATGCCTTTCCGCCAACTGTATGTCTTCTTTGGAGAAATGTCTTTTTAGACCTTCTGCCCATTTTTTGATTAGGTTGTTTGCTTTTTGCTATTGAGCTGTATGAGCTGTTTGTATATGTTGAAAATTAATCCCTTTCAATCATATCATTTGCAAATATTTTATTCCATTCTGTAGGTTGTCTTTTTGTTTTGTTTATGGTTTCCTTTGCTTTGCAAAAGTTTTCAACTTTAATTAGGTCCCATTTATTTATTTCTGTTTTTATTTCCATTACTCTAGGAGATGGATCCAAAAAGGTATTGCTGCAATTTATGTCAAAGAGCATTCTGCCTAAGTTTTCCTCTAGGAATTTTATAGTATCTGGTCTTATTTTTAGGTCTTTAATCCATTTTGAGTTTATTTTTGTGTATAGTGTGAGGGAGTGTTTTAACTTCATTGATTTACATGTGGTGGTCCAATGTTCCCCTGCCACTTGCTGAAGAGACTGTCTTTTCTGCAGTGTATATTCTTGCCTGCTTTGTCATAGATTAGTTCACCATATGTGCATGAGTTTATTTCTGAGCTTTCTATCCTGTTCCATTGACCTATGTCTGTTTTAAATGCCAGTATACTGTTTTGATTACTGTAGCTTTGTAGTATAGTCTGAAGTCAGGGAACCTGATTCCTCCAGCTCCGTTTTTGTTTCTCAAGATTGCCTTGGCTATTCAGGGTCTTTTGTGCTTCCATAAAAATTAAAACTTTTTGTTCCAGTTCTGTGAAAAATGCCATTTGTAATTTGATAAGGATTGCATTGAATCTGTAGATTGCCTTGGACAGTATAGTCATTTTGACAATATTAATTCTTCCAATCCAAGAACATGGTTTATCTTTCCATCTGTCTGTGTTGTCTTTGATTTCTTTCATCAGCATCTTATAGTTTTGGGAGTACAGGTGTTTTGCTTCCTTTGGTAGGTTTATTCCTAGGTATTTTATTCTTTTTGATGAAATGGTAAATGGGATTGTTTCCTTAATTTCTCTTTCTGACCTTACATTGTTAGCGTATAGAAATGCAACAGATTTCTGTGTATTAAGTTTGTACCCTGCAACTTTACCAAAATCATTGATGAACTCTAGTAGTTTTCTTGTAGCATCTTTAGGACTTTCTATGTATAGTATCATGTCATCTGCAAACAGTGACAGTTTTACTTCTTCTTTTCCAATTTGTATTCCTTTTATTTCTCTTTCTTCTCTGATTTCCATGGCTAAGACTTCCAAAACTATGTTGAATGAAAGTGGTGAGAGTGGACATCCTTGTCTTGTTCCTGATCTTAGAGGAAATGCTTTCAGCTTTTCACCATTGAGTATGATATTACCTGTGGGTTTGTCATATATGGCCTTTATTATGTTAAGGTATGTTACCTCTATGTCCACTTTCTGCAGAGTTATCATAAATGGATGTTGAATTTTATCAAAACCTTTTTCTGCATCTATTGAGATGATCATAAGGTTTTTATTCTTTGATTTGTTAATGTGGTATATCATACTGATTGATTTGTGAATATTGTAAAATCCTTGCATCCCTGAGATAAATCCCACTTGATCATGTGTATGACCCTCTTAATGTATTGTTGGATTTGGTTTGCTAGTATTTTGTTGAGGAGCTTTGCATCAATGTTCATCAGTGATATTGGCCTGTAATTTTCTTTTTTTGTGATATCTTTGTCTGGTTTTGGTATCAGGGTGATGGTGGCCTCATGGAATGAGTTTGTAAGTATTATTTCCTCTGCAAGTTTTTGGAATAGTTTCAGAAGCATAGGTGTTAATTCTTCTCTAAATGTTTGATAGAATTTGCCTGTGAAGCCATCTGGTCCTGGACTTTTGTTTGTTGGGAGTTTTTAAATCACAGATTCAATTTCAGTACTTGTAATTGTTCTGTTCATATTTTCTATTTCTTCCTGGTTCAGTCTTGGGAGATCATACCTTTCTAAGAATTTGTTCATTTCTTCTATGTTGTCCATTTTATTGGCAAATAGGTGCTTGTAGTAGTCTTTTATGGTCCTTTGTATTTCTGTGGTGTTGGTTGTAACTTCTTTTTCATTTCCAATTTTATTGATTGGGGCCCTCTCCCTTTTTTTCTTGATAAGTTTGGCTAAAGGTTTATCAATTTTTTTTCCTTTCAAAGAACCAGCGTTTAGTTTCATTGACCTTTTCTATGGTTTTTTAGTCTATTTCATTTATTTCTGCTCTGATCTTTATGGTTTCTTTACTTATACTAACTTTGAGTTTTGTTTGTTCGTTTTTCTCTAGTTGCTTCAGGTGTAACGTTAGGTTGTTCATTTGAAATTTTTCTTTTTCCGGAGGTAAGCTTGTATCTCTATTAACTTCCCTCTTAGAACTGTTCTGTTGCACCCCATAAGTTTTGGATCATTGTGTTTTCATTTTCATTTGTCTCTAGGTATTTTTTTGATTTCCTCTTTGATTTCTTCAATGATCCATTGGTTGTTTCATGGCATTTTGTTTAACCTCCACCTGTTAGTATTTTTTGAAGTTTTTTCGTGTAGTTGATTTCTAGCTTCATAATGTTGTGGCTAGAAAAGATGCTTGATATGATTTCAGTTTTCTTAAATTTACTGAGTCTTGCTTTTTGGGCCAGCATGTGATCTATCCTGGAGAATGTTCCATGTGCACTTCAAAAGAATGTGTATTCTGCTGCTTTTGGATGAAACACTCTGTAGATATCAGTTAAGTCCGTATGGTTTAATGCATCATTTAAGGCCTGCTTTCCTTACTGATTTCCTCTCTGGATCATCTGTCCATTGATGTAAGTGGGGTGTTAAAATCTCCCAGTATTATTGTGTTACTGTCGATTTCTCCCTTTATGTCTGTTAACATTTGCCTTCTATATTGAGGTGCTCTGACATTGGGTGCATATGTATTTACAATTGTTACATCTTCTTCTTGGATTGATCCCTTGATTATGTAGTGTCCTTTGTCTCTTGTCCTTCTTTGTCTCTTTAAAGACTTTAGTCTTTGAAGTCTATTTTGTCTGCTATGAGTATTACTCCTCCAGCTTTCTTTTGATTTCCATTTGCATGGAATACCTTTTCCATCCCCTCACTTTCCGTCTGTATGTGTCTCTAGTTCTGAAGTGGGTCTATTGTACACAACATTTATACAGGTCTTGTTTTTGTATCCATTCAGCCAGTCTGTGTCTTTTTGTTGGAGCATTTAATCTGTTTAAATTTAGGTAGTCATTGATATGTATATTCTTACTGCCATTTTGTTAATTGTTTTGGATTTGTTTTTGTAGGTCTTTTTTCTTCCTTTCCTCTTTTGTTCTCTTGTGATTTGTTGACTATTTTAGTGTTGTGTTTGGATTACTGTTTCTTATTTGTGTATATATCTATTATATATTTTTGGTTTGTGTTTACCATGAGGTTTTGATATAACAGTCTACATATATGCATGATTGTTTTAAATTGCTGATCTCTTAATTTCAAATGCATTGGAAATATCCAGCATTTGTACTCTCCTCCTCTCACGATTACTGGTTTAGATATCATATTTGTGTGTGGATGATTTCCTACCTTTATTGTATGTTTGCCTTTATTAGTGAGCTTTCCCATTTCATAATTTTCTTGTTTCTAGTTGTGGCCTTTTCTTTTCCACCTACAGAAGTTCCTTTAGCATTTGTTGTAAAGCTAGTTTGGTGGTGCTGAATTCTTTTAGCTTTTGCTCGTCTGTAAAACTTTTGATGTCTCCATCAAATCTGAATGAGAGCCTTGCTGGGTAGAGTATTTTTGGTTGTAGGTTTTTCCCTTTCATCACTTAAAATATATCATGCCACTCCCTTCTGGCCTGCAGAGTTTCTGCTGAAAAATCAGCTGATAACCTTATGGGGTTTCCCTTGTATGTTATTTGTTGCTTTTAAAATTTTCTCTTTATCTTAATTTTTGTCAGTTTGATTACTATGTGTCTCAGCATGTTCCTCCTTTGCTTGATCCTGTATGGTACTCTCTGTGATTCCTGGACTTGGGTGATTGCTTCCTTTCCCATGTTAGGGATGTTTTCAGCTATTCTCTTTTCAAATATCTTCTCAGGTCCTTTCTCTCCCTCTACTCTTTCTGGGATCCCTATAATGTGAATATTGCTGCATTTGACATTGTCCCAGAAATCTCTTAAACTGTCCTCATTTTTTTTCATTCTTTTTTCTTTATTCTGTTCCATGGCAGTTATTTCCACCACTCTGTCTTCCAGCTCATGTATCCTTTCTTCTGCCTCATTTATTCTGCTATTGATTCCTTCTAGCATATTTTTCATTTCAGTTATTGTATTCTTCAACTGTTCAGTTGTTCTTTATTTTTTCTAATTCTTTGTTAAAAACTTCTTGTAACTTCTTGCTTTGTGCATCCATTATTTTTGCAGGATCTTGGATCATCTTTATGATCATTACTTTGAATTCTTTATATGGTAAATTGCCTACCTCCATGTCACTTAGTCGTTCTTTTGGGGTTTTATCTTATTCCTTCGTCTGCAACATATTCCTCTGCTGTCTCACTTTTTCTAAACCTTCTATTTGTGTTTTTATGTATGTGGAAGGTTAGTTATGTTTCTCCAGCTTGGAGAAGTGGCCATCTGTATGGGATGTGCTATATGCCCCAGTAGTACTCTCTCATCACCCATGGGCCAGGGACCAGCTGGTCCCAAGGTAGATTCTGACCTGTTTGCGAACTCAGTTCCACAGGCTGTGGGACTGTATATTTCTTGCTTCTGGTGTCTGCCCCCTGGTGGGTGAGGCTGGTCTAGAGGTTCCTGCAGGCTTCCTGGTGGGAGGGACTGGTGCCTGCCCACTGGTGTGTGGAGTTGTGTCTTGGCTCTCTGGTGGGCAGTGCCATGTCAAGGGGAGTGTCTAGAGCTGGCTGTGAGCTCAGGAAGTCTTTAGGCAGCCTGTCTGTTGATGGATGGGACTATGTTCCTGCCCCATTGGCTGTTTGACCCAAAGTGTCCCAGCACTGGAGTCTACAGGCTGTTGAATTGGGCCAGGTCTTGGTGCTAATGTCCAAGCAAGATGTCAGCCTTCAGATGGGTACTCCCAGGTATGTTCATCTCCAGCTTTTATGTCCCAAGAAAACCACAGTTGCCCTCTGCCTCCTCAGGAGACCCTCCAAGACCAGCGAGTAGGTCTGCCCCAGGCTCCTATGAAGTTACTGCTTTTGCCCTGTGTCCTGGTGCATGCAAGACCTTGTGTGTGTCCTCCAAGAGTAGAGTCTCTGTTTCCCCTGTGTTTTTTTTTATTTTGTTTTATATTGGTGTATAGCTGGTTAACAATGTTGTGTTAGTTTTGGGTGTACAACAAAGTGATTCAGTTATACATATACCTGTATCTATTCTTTTTAAAGTTCTTTTCCCATTTAGGTTATTACAAAATATTGAGCCATACAGCACTTTTTTCATTCTAATTTCTTTCTTTTAATTCTCCTCTGACTGGATAATATCAAACTATCTGTCTTCAAGCTCACAGATTCTTTCTTCTGCCTGATTGAGCATACTGTTGAAGCTGTCTATTGCATTTTTCATTTTATCCATTGTATTCATCTTCAGAACTTCTGTTTGGTTCATTTTTTAAAAATTTCTGTTTCTTTGTTGAGTTTCTCATTTTGTTCATGTATTGTTTTCCTGAGTACATTGATTTGTCTGTGTTCACTTGAATCTCATTGAGCATCCTTAAAATTATTATTATTATTAATTATACACACAAAAATTCAGGCTGGTTGTTACCTATAGGGGAACAGGAGGGGCTGGGTTGGATTAGAAAAGTATGCACAGGGGCTTTTGGGATTCTGGGTATTTGGTTACATAGAGGTTCACTTTATAATAATTGAACACTATGCAGATATGCATTTTTATACTTTTCTCAATGTGCAGTTCACAAATCTCTAAAATATAAAACTTTTATGAGTTTTAAAATTGTACAACAATGATGTCAAATTATACATATCCTTTTGAAGCCCAATGTTATTCAGATTTTTGATTTTGGGCTTTATCTGGCTTGATACATGTCAATGTAATTTATTCATTTTCATTGCTGTCTAGGATCATATGCATAAGCCAGAGTTTACACTTTCATTCTCTAACTGAGCGTTATTTCATATTTATGTTTTGCAATTAAAACAGTACAGTAGAGAAAACTTGGTACTTTCCTCCTTATGCTCAAGCGAGAAGGTTTCTAGTAGAGTCGAATGGACTTGAAATTGCTGAGTCACAAGGACTGTACATCTTCAACTCCGTTAGATCCTGTCAAATTGCTCCTGGAAGTAATTGCATCATCTGACCCTCAGAATAATTCCTGGTCCCTACACGTTCCCCAGTATTTGCTATTACCAAACTTTTCAGCCTTTACACATATGCTGGCTATGAGATGAATCCCCTTGGTGTTTTAACTTGCATCTTCCCAGTTACTAGTAACGTTGAGCATCTTTTCTTGTGTCTTGACATTTCTGGATCCTCTTTCATGAACCATCTGTTCTTATCCCTTGCCCATTTTCAATTGAGCTGTTTCTCTTTTTCTAATTGGCATGTAGGAGTTCTTTATATTTTGAATTCTTTTTCAGATAACTCACAGATCTTGATTTCTTTGGGGTCAGTTATTGGAGTATTATTTTGTTCCTTTAGTGGTATCACATTTCCTTACTTTTTCATGTTTCTGATGGGTTTGTATTGATGTCTGTGCATTTAAGGGTGCACTCATCTCTTCCATTCTTTTTGGACTGGCTACAGTAGTGAAAGACTTTCACCTGGAGGTAGCTTTAAAAGGCACCAGCTGGGTGGGATGCAGCATCCTTGGTTCCTGGGGAGGCTCAGTGGCGTAGTCTCCATGCTGCTCCATTGGCAGACATTGCCATTGGCCAGACTGTGGGGGTCTTCTGTGGCCAAGGCTGCAGAGGACCTGCAGGTGACAATGGCAGATAGGGCTATTGGAATCTTCAGAGGCTAAGGCTCCTGGGGTCTTTCTGTTCTCGCCCCTTATTTTTTTTGCCCATGGGAGGATGTTCTAGCTGAGGAGATCCTTCTCAATGCCTGGTCTGGCATGCTGACACACAGAGCCCTCAGAGCCAATGCCCGAGGATCCAGTGCACATGGGACTAACACAGCACCTGGGTCCTGGAGCACAGGTGCACTTGCTGCAGCTATATCACTGGTTTCTAGGGTGTGGGCATGTGTAGATATCCCATGGAACCAGTACCTGGGCCTCAGGGGCTCACCACTGTGACTCTGGCTGGTAGGGAGAGGGCAGAATGCAGCAGTTCCACAAGCCATGGGATGACAAGGTACAATGGTGGCTTGAGCCCAGGGGCCAGGGTACAGTAGTAGCATAGCCTGGGGATGGTGGGACAAAGTTTCAACTCTGGCCCCAGGGGGAAGTTGCAGGATAGCAGTAACACAACTCTGGTAGTAGTCTGTTAAAGCTATGTGTTGGGATCCAGGGACCTGGGCACAGGGCAGTGGCAGCACAGTGCTGGCAATGATGGTCAGAGCTGTGACCTGGAACCCAGGGGATGGGGCTCAGGGCAGTGGCTACCTAGTCCCAGCTATCATGTGTCAGAGCCCTAACCTGAAACCTGAGGGGAGAGCTCAGGTCAGTAGTAACACACCTGGGAATGATGTTTCAAAGCGTTGATATGGGATGGGGGTCGGTGGAGAGCTCAGGGTAGAGGTAGACTGGTTTCAGCAGTGATGGGCCAGAGCCACAACCTGGAATCCAGAGTTCAGGGTTCAGGGCAGTGGAGCCCACCTCAGCAATGACAGTTCAGAGTCTTGACCTTGGATGGGGGTGTGTGGCCCAGGGCAGCAGCTGCATCCCATGCAATGAAGACCCAGAGCCACAACCTGGAATGCAGTGGGTGAGTCCCAGATGGCAGCATCAGGACCCTGATAATGGAGGTCTAAGAGTGACTTGGGACCCAAGAGGTGGGGCTCAGGGCAATTTTAGCACCACTGGCAATGATGATTCAGAGCCTTGTCCTGGAACTTGGTGTGTGGGACTCGGGGCAGCAGCAGGAAAGCCTGGATAATGGCAGCCAAAGTGTGACTTATAACGAAGGGGGCTAGGCCAGGGCAGAAGAGGCTTTCCTGGTGAAGGTGGGACAAAGCCTTGACTGTGGCCAGGGGAGGGTGAAGAGCAGAGGCAGCTCCAAACTCGTATATGGCAAGATGCTGTGGCATCTGATTTCTAAGAGTGGGGCACAGCAGGAGCTGGGGACCCTGAGGGCAAGTCTCACCTCAGTGACAGCTCCAGGGAGAAGAGATGCAGAGGGGGCCACTCCATTTTATCAAGTGACATCAGAATCAGGAAAGACTGTGGGAGACCTCTGTAGCAAAAGCTGCAAATGTCCACAGTGGTGAGGCTTGCTGGGGTTCTCCTGCCCTCCTTCTCCCTGTGTGGTGAACTTCCTCAGAGGTGATTCTTCCAGGTGCAGAGCAGGTCCTGACTGGGAGATGAGGTGACATAGGTAGCATACTTCCTGTACTTTTCTATGTGGCCATCCTTGGTTTTTGAGCTCCTCAGATTTTTGCTACTGCTTCTTTGTTTTCTAGAGCTTTCCCTTAGCTGTTTTCTTCTGTTTGTAGTTATTTATTGTTTTTATGGATTTGTGTGTGTGTGTGTGTGTGTGTGTGTGTGTGTGTAATGAAGAGACGAGCTTTGAGACCTCTCCATCTTGTTGCATAGTAACATCTGCATAGTAATTTTGAATTTTCTTTATTTTTAAAATCTGTTCTCCCCCAGGAGATATACAGTATTAGGGAAAATGCCATCCTTTTAATGAAGTAAATTTATCCTCTCTTTAGGTTGCTTTATGAACTGTATCAGCAACTCCACATCTGTGCCTCTTCTGCTTCCCCCTGACATAAACACATCAGGGTCCTTCCTCAATGTAGTTGAACTAATACTATTACTTATTACTTACCCTGAACTTAATCACTCGGTGAGCTTAACTTTTCCCATAGCATAGAAGTGCATGTCTTTCAAAGGTGTCTCATTACATTTTCAGGAGTTTGGGGGAAAAGGAATGATCAGCCTCAATGTATGTTGAGCTTTACCATTTACAAAGCAATTTTATGTTTATTATCTTATTTACTTATTTCTTCCAAAAGCTTTATAATGAATTATCTCTATTTCACAGGCAAGGAAATAGTTCACATGATCAGTTAGTGGCAGAATCGGGACTAAAACTCTGTTCATTTGACCCTAGTTCTTTGGATTTACCACTCTTCCATTTTTAAGACTAGAAAAATGAGTAAACTTGCCTAACCTATAGATACTGTATTAGTAACATCATTTTCATTTTAAATGATGCAATATTAATATCATATTTAGTCCAGCCAGTAATGACAGATATAAGGCAAAACAAGCATGGTTATTGCATCAGTCTCATCAACTTAATGAGCATGTAGCTTTAAACAATCCCTTTCTTTTGTTGGTGTCTTAGGTTGTCCATCTGCAAAATGAAGGGGAAATAATTATATGATCTCTAAGGTCCTCCATAATCCTGACATACTATGATTCTTTGTTGTTCCCCCAGACTATTTTGGATGGGTACAAACTACAGAATCTTCAGCTTGTTGCACTTCAGTTATTTAAGAGAGAGTTCTAACTTGGGTTCTAGATTAAACAAGATTCCAGCTCCCCCTGCAATAATTTACCACATAAGAAGAAAAATTTATCAGAAATCAAGTGCAAAATCATAGATAGATCTATTGAAAATTGTTTTGGAATGATATTTAGCATTGATTTTTGACTTAAATTTTAAAAGTTATTAGTGAAGAATGCTGCTAACTATCAACACAGAGTCAGAAAGGGATGGAAATGCATCATCAAGGAAGTTATTATTTCAGTAAGAGAGGCAGCACAGTATATTGGCCCTATATTCGGGAATTCTGGATCCAAATTTTAACTTTTCCATTAACACTCAGTGTGGTTAAAACTTATGTTCAGGGACTTTACAATTCCCATCTATAAATCCACCTGGAGTAGATATCTCTGAAGCCCTTTATAGCTTGCTATGACTCTGTGAGGATTCTACTTTTTATCCCCTTCCAGTAATCAAAAAATTGGCTTTTCATTCAATTCATAGACCTATTTCCCAGAAATCAAACTAGGCTAACCAGGGTCATGATTCCCCGCAGTGAGAGTTAAGGGAAAATGAGAAAGAGGTTTTCACAAAATCAATCGAGCTCCCGTAGCCTCTCTCCCCACAGCCCATGTAAGATGGATTCAGAATATTGGTGATTAAGTCAAATGTGAGCCAAGACCTGACAGGGTGTCTGTTTTTATCTCTTCAGCATATTGATGTCAGTTTGTTAGCTCTGCACTACAGTTTCCTTCTTTCTTCTCCCTTCCAAATGAGGTATCTGTATCACTTCTGGTACTCTTCACTAAACCAGCCAATCACCTCTAGTCTTCACTGGTTTCCAGTGCTTCTTGACCAAAGCTTTCCTTATGGCTTTGGCTGATGGCGGTGCCAATATTTTGTTGTGACTATTTACATTTGAATTATGCATTTGAGTACATAAACTACTGTTTTACAAAAGAGAAAACAAACTTTGAATACTTCTAGATATTAAGTATTAAGTCTGGAAATTTTAATGTATTATTTAATATTGATACAACATATCAGTGAAGTTATTTTAATTTTAAAGATGAGAAAGCTATTACTAGAGGTGTTATGTGACTTGCTTAAGGTCACTCAACTAATAAATTCATGTCTCCAGACTTTTTAAGCCTAGGTACCTTTTTCATTCCACTTGTATCTATTTTATCATTTGAGTCTCTCAGAACCCCTGTAAGCAGGGGAGAGATTACCTTGTTTTACCTTTTTTTTCTGCTCTGTTTTTTTTCTATAGGCACACAGTTGATGTTCATTAAAGATGCATTGAACGATTATGTGAATTGAATTAGGTTTATGAACTAAGGAATTTGGGTTCAAAATGACTTTTCAAAGTTTATCAGCTAGGGAGTGGCAGTTTAGAGTAAGAACTATTCAACTCAGATGTTCCTACTATTTTGGCGGTAAGACATATTGATTGCTTCTCACGATTCCTTCTAATTGTTAACCTGTCTCTTATTGCCCCGATTAACTGGATGCTATGAATAGTTACTATATATCTATTAATGGCAACCTTCTGGGTCCAAAGTAAGAATGGGTAAAACTGAGACCTACAGGACTATAATTTGCTTAATTGTCTACTCCAAATCACTAATACAGCTGGCACTAGGATGTAGGATTCCTGACTTCTAGATTATTACTTGATTCTACACCATGCTTCTTGACCCTTGGCAACAGCCATTTCCTTCACTATATCTCTCTTTTACCCAAATTACCCAGGGCCTTTCTTTATTTCTAGTCCCTTCAAACCACACGAAGCTCCTCCTCATAAAGTGAAGGCATTAGTCACAGCCTCGGCCTGATTAGGTGATTAGTAAAGTGCCTACTGCTTGGAAAGGCTTGCAGAAGGCATCCACACTGGATAAGCAGAAGGTAGCTGAGGGTCTCTAGAAAATCAGAAAATTTGGATTATAGTTCTATCTCTGACCCTCACTAACAATACGACTGTGAGCAAATTTGGTGTTCTCTCTGAGCTTATTTCCCCATGTATGAAATGAAAGAGATTAGGAATCTCTTAAGAGTTCTAGTAGCTTTAACATTTAATGGACTGCATTGCTTTGTTGCCCTATCTCCATAGGGTGAGAGATAGGTAGATTACATGTAATTCAAAGGTCTTTCTGGCTCTGTTGTCCTGTGAACCTGTGTTTCTCTAGGCTAGAAAAGGGGTAAGTTAACAAAATTTTCCTTTTTTTTTTTGAGGCCCTTTTGTTCATGAAACAAAATGTGATAAATAAACTTTATGCCAGGTATTATTCCCACAGATATCCTGTCCAGGATTTCTACTGGTGTTTCTCCACTGCTGGTTTGGGGCTGGACTGTATGTTTGGTAAAGCTCATGCCAAAGTGCTTGCTGGTTTGGTTGTGGTACAAAGCTATTTAATTGGCCCAATCTACTGATTGACATTTTCTTGAATTAAAGTGTTAGACATTTAATTGTTTGCTATTAAGAACTATTATTTTGTGTCTCTTTTTCTTCCACCACCTCAGACTCTCTCCGAAGCATGCTCCAGATATTCCTGATGACAGCACCGACAACATCACTATATTCACCAGAATCTTGGATCGTCTTCTGGATGGCTATGACAACCGGCTGCGACCTGGGCTTGGAGGTCAGTTATTGTTTCAAGATCTTCTTGGCTATTGTCATCTAAAAAGATTCTTAAGGTACCTTCAATAGTGTCTTGATCAATGAGGTTAGTGTAAAGCTGAGTTTCTTCCCTCTGAGCACTGGAAATTAGTTCTAATCCTTCATTTCAATTGTCAGTCTCTCTGGTCTGGTTTTGGAAGGTTCCAAATTTCACTTAGGTAAATGCATATAGGGTATTAAACCACAACATTTGGTCACACACATTTCTGGTAATAAAATACCAGTCTCTGCCTGGATGGCAGGTGTGTCCCAGGAACAGCTGGAAAACATGTCTTTGTTCTAAAAACCCTGAGCACATATCAGCCTGATATTCCAAAGAGGAGAAATCTGATGGCTAGATGGGATCTCAGTTTAGTATGATCAGCAATATGATCGCAATGAAGTAAATGCATTATAATACCTCATGGACCATATTGAAAGGGCAAGTATGCCAATGTATTTATGTTTTTTTCCTGAACCATTTGAGAATTAGAGGCAGATATCATAACGCTTTATCCCTAAATACTTCAGTGTGTATTTTCTTAGAACAAAGAAGTTATTTTATAAAATTACAATGCAATTATAAATTCAGAAAATGTGACCTGACATAATACTATTTTCTAATCTGTAGTCCATATTCAACTTTGGCCAATTATCTACATTTATTATATGATATTCTACTGTAATAAAACCCTTTCCTTCTCTTTAGTTAATTAGGTAACTATCAGCATGAACAGATGGATTCTTATTTTATTCAATGAATTGTAATCCATTAATATTATTATATATTATTATCTATTTTGATTAAAATGTTTGTTCATAATTTCCCGTGTTTGCTTAGTGGGAGCCTATTCAAGCTGACTTTTGATATATTCTCAGTTTTGAGGACTTTTTGGCATAACAGTATATTCCAGACTTAACTTGTACTCTCCCTCATTCAGCCTTATAATCAATCATTTTTTCCAAGAAGAAACAGGATCTTTTTGTGTGGGAAATTATATTTAAAATCCAACTTCTGTGTGCTAGATATTTTCATTGCTACTGGGTGTCATTTGCTTCTAGGACCTTACAGTGGACAGAATTGAGAAAATAGAAAATTACATATATACATATACACACACCTGTATATATTCATATATATACATATAGACATATATACAAATATGTGTACAGATGTAGACATATATGTGTAGGTGCATGTGTAATGAGTCTATACTGATAACGCTAACTCCAATTGAACAAATTATTCTTCATTGATTTATTAATTTGTTTTATTCTACAACATACATAAAATAGTGAATAGTGTTGGAATTACTATACCTATACCACTATAATAAAGTCACTTATTTTTTTATTAAAAAAATTTTCAATTGACAGCTTTATTGAGATATAATTCAAATGCCACACAGTTCACCCATTTAAACATGTACAATTCAATGGTTTTAGTGCATTTACAGAGTTGTGCAACCATCACCACAATCAATTTTTGAACATTTTCATCAGGCCGAAAAGAAATCCCATATGCATTGAGTAACTCCCCATTCCCCCAAATTCTTTCAACCCTGGTAATAATTTAGTTTTTTTTTTTACATCTTTATTGGAGTATAATTGCTTTACAATGGTGTGTTAGTTTCTGCTTTATAACAAAGTGAATCAGTTATACATATACATATGTTCCCATAGCTTTTCCCTCATGCATCTCCCTCCCTCCCACCCGCCCTATCCCACCCCTCCAGGCGGTCATAAAGCACTGAGCTGATCTCCCTGTGCTATGCGGCTGCTTCCCACTAGCTATCTACCTTACGTTTGGTAGTATATATATGTCCATGCCTCTCTGTCGCTTTGTCACAGCTTACCCTTCCCCCTCCCCATATCCTCAAGTCGATTCTCTAGTAGGTCTGTGTCTTTATTCCTGTCTTACCCCTAGGTTCTTCATGACATTTTTTTTCTTAAATTCCATATATATGTGTTAGCATACGGTATTTGTCTTTCTCTTTCTGACTTACTTCACTCTGTATGACAGACTCTAGGTCTATCTACCTCATTACAAATAGCTCAATTTCGTTTCTTTTTATGACTGAGTAATATTCCATTGTATATATGTGCCACATCTTCTTTATCCATTCATCTGATGATGGACACTTAGGTTGTTTCCATCTCCGGGCTATTGTAAATAGAGCTGCAATGAATATTTTGGTACATGACTCGTTTTGAATTATGGTTTTCTCAGGGTATATGCCCAGTAGTGGGATTTCTGGGTCATATGGTAGCTCTATTTTTAGTTTTTTAAGGAACCTCCATACTGTTCTCCATAGTGGCTGTATCAATTTACATTCCCACCAACAGTGCCAGAGGGTTCCCTTTTCTCCACACCCTCTCCAGCATTTATGGTTTGTAGATTTTTTTGATGATGGTCATTCTGACCGGTGTGAGATGATATCTCATTGTAGTTTTGATTTGCATTTCTCTAATGATTAATGATGTGGAGCATTCTTTCATGTGTTTGTTGGCAATCTGTATCTCTTCTTTGGAGAAATGTCTATTTAGGTCTTCTGACCATTTTTGGATTGAGTCGTTTGTTTTTTTGATATTGAGCTGCATGAGCCGCTTGTAAATTTTGGAGATAAGTCCTTTGTCAGTTGCTTCATTTGCAAATAGTTTCTCCAATTCTGTGGGTTGTCTTTTGGTCTTGTTTATGGTTTCCTTTGCTGTGCAAAAGCTTTTAAGTTTCCTTAGGTCCCATTTGTTTATTTTTGTTTTTATTTCCATTTCTCTAGGAGGTGGATCAAAAAGGATCTTGCTGTGATTTATGACGTAGAGTGTTCTACCTATGTTTTCCTCTAGGAGTTTGATAATGTCTGGCCTTACATTTAGGTCTTTAATCCATTTTGAGTTTATTTTTGTGTATGGTGTTAGGGAGTGTTCTAATTTCATTCTTTTACATGTAGCTGTCCAGTTTTCCCAGCACCACCTATTGAAGAGGCTCTCTTTTCTCCACTGTATATTCTTGCCTCCTTTATCAAAGATAAGGTGACCATATATATGTGGGTTTATCTCTGGGCTTTCTATCCTGTTCCATTGATCTATATTTCTGATTTTGTGCCAGTACCATACTGTCTTGATTATTGTAGCTTTGTAGTATAGTCTGAAGTCAGGGAACCTGATTCCTCCAGCTCCGTTTTTCTTTCTCAAGATTGCTTTGGCTATTTGGGGTCTTTTGTGTTTCCATACAAATTGTGAAATTTTTTGTTCTAGTTCTGTGAAAAATGCCAGTGGTAGTTTGAAAGTGAAGTTAAGAAAACACTCCCATTTACCATTGCAACAAAAAGAATAAAATATCTAGGAATAAAGCTACCTATGGAGATAAAAGACCTGTATGCAGAAAATGATAAGACACTAATGAAAGAAATTAAAGATGATACAAAGAGATGGAAAGATATACCATGTTCTTGGATTGGAAGACTCAACATTGTGAAAATGACTATACCACCCAAAGCAATCTACAGATTCAATGCAATCCCTATCAAACTACCACTGCCATTTTTCACAGAACTAGTACTATCGCTTTTAGCTTCATGCTATCTCCATAGTTGAATCATCATGCCTCTTATGTTTTTAGATTTTATTGAGGTATAATTAACAAATAAAATTGTAGGATTTAAGTATACAACATGATGGTTTGATATATGTATACAGTGAGAAATGATACCCCTCAACAAGTCAATGCATCCATTACCTCACATATTTTTTTTGGATGGAAAAATTTCATTCTGTTTTGTGGCTGAGTAGTAATCCAGTGTGTGCATTGAGTGTGTGTGTGTGTGCGTGTGTGTGTACATATATATATATATATATATATATATATATATATATATATAGTGTATACATATATATGTACACATACCACATCTTCTTTATCCATTTATCTGTTGATGGACGCTTAGGTTATTTCCATATATTGGCTATTGTAAATAATGCTGCTATGAACATTGGGGTACATATATCTTCTCAAATCAGTATTTTTACTTTCTAAGGGTATATACCAAGGACTGGAATTGTAGGATCATATGGTTGCTCTAGTTTTAGTTTTTTGTTTTTTTTTTGAGGTACTTCCACAATGTTTTCTACAGTAGCTACACCAATTTATATTCCCACCAACAGTGTAGGAGAGTTTCCGTTTCTGCACATCCTTACAAACATTTGTTAATTGTGGTCTTTTTGATGATAGCCATTCTGACAAGTGTGAAATAATATCTCATTGTGGTTTTGATTTGCATTTCTCTGATGATTAGCAACGTTGAGCATCTTTTCAAGTGCCTGTTGGCCACCTGTATGTCTTCTTTGGGAAAATGTCTATTCAGGTCTTCTTCCCATTTTATAATTGAGGGGTTTTTTTTTGTTTGATACTGAGCTTTTAAGAACTGTTTGTATATTTGTGATATTAACCCCTTGTTGGTCATATAATTTGCAAATGTTTTCTGCCATTCAGTAACCTGTCTTTCATTTTGTTAATAGTTTCCCTTGCTGTGCTAAAGCTTTAAAGTTTAATTAAGTCCCATTTATTAATTTTTGCTTTTGTTTCCTTTGCCTGAGGAGGCAGATCAAAAAAATATTTCTATAATTTATGTCAAAGACTGTTCTGCCTATGTTCTCTCCTGGGAGTTTTATGGTTCATGTCTTACATTTAGGTCTTTAACTCACTTTGAGTTTATTTTTGTATATTATTTGAGAAAAACATTCTAATGTCATTCTTCTACATGTTTCTGTCCAGTTTTCCCAGCACCACTTATTGAAGAGACTGTATTTTCCCCAATGTATATTTTTGCCTCTTTGGTCATAGGTTAATTGACCATAAGTGTGTGGGTTTATTTCTGGGCTCTCTATTCTATTCCATTGATCTAATTGTCTGTTTTTATGCCACTACCATACTGTTTTGATTACTGTAGCTTTATAGTATAGTTTGAAGTCAGGGAACATGATACCTCCAGCTTTGTTCTTTGTTATCAAGATTGCTTTGACTATTCAGGGTCTTTTGGTATTCTATATAAATTTTAGGATTATCTGTCCTAGTTTGTGTATTCTGATATGGATTGCATTAAATCTATAGATTGTTTTGGGTAGTATGGATATTTTAACAATATTAATTATTCTAATCCATGATCATGGGATATCTTTCCATTTCTTTGTATCATCTTCAATTTTCTTCATCAGTGTTTTATAGTTTTCAAAATATAGGTCTTTCACCTCCTTGGTTAAGTTTATTATTATTATTTTTTTGGTATTTTTGATGTGATTTTAAAGGGGATTGTTTTCTTGCTTTCTCTTTCTGATAATTCTTTATTAGAAAAGTAACAGATTTCTGTTTATTAATCTTGTATCCTGCAAATTTACTGAATTAATTTATTGATTCTCATATTTTTTTGTGGAGACATTAGCATTTTCTATGTATAGTATCATGTCATCTGCAAATAGTGACAGTTTCACACCTTTGCTTCCAATTTGGATGCCTTTTATTTCTTTTCTTGTCTGATTGCTGTGGCTAGGACTTCCAATACTATGTTAAATAGAAGTGGTGAGAGAGGGCATCCTTGTCATGTTCCTGAGTTTAAGAAAAAGCTTTCAGTTCAGCATGACGTCAGCTGTGGGCTTGTCATAAGTGGCCTTTATTATATTGAGATATGTTCCCTCTATACCAACTTTGATGAGAGTTTTTAGCATGAATCGATGTTGAATTTTGTCAAATGCTATTTCTGCATCTATTGAGATGATCATGTGATTTTTATCATTTGTTTTGTTAATGTGATATATCATATTGATTGATTTATGGATATTGAATCATCCTTATATCCTTGGAATAAATCACACTTGATCATGGTGTCTGATCCTTTTCACGAATTGTTGAATTTGGTTTACTAATATTTTGTTGAGGATGTTTGTATCTATATTCATCAGATTTATAGGCCTTTAATTTTCTTTTTTTGTAGTGTTTCATGACAATGGTGGTCTCATATAATGAGTTTTGGAGTGTTCCTTCCTCTTCAATTTTTGGGAATAATTTGAGAAGTATAGGTATTAGCTTTTCTTTACATGTTTGAAAGAATTCCCCTGTGAATCTGTCAGTTCTTAGAATTTTGTTTTATGGAAGTTTTTGATTACTAATTCAGTTTCAGTACTATTGATCAGTCTATTCAGATTGTCAGTTTCTTCCTGATTCAGTCTTGTAAGATTGTATGTTCCTAGAAATTTGTCCTTTTCTTCTGGGTTGTCCAATTTGTTGGTACATAACTGCTCATAGTATTCTCTTATGATTTTTTGTGTCTTTGAGATATAAGGTATAATTTCTCCTCTGTCATTTCTAGTTTTGTTTATTTGAGTCCTTTCTCTATTTTTCTTAATGAGCCTGACTAAAATGCATATCAGTTTTGTTTATGTTTTCAAAATAACAGCTCTTGGTTTCATTGATCTTTTCTGGTCTTTTTTGGTCTCTCTTTTATTTATTTCCATTCTGATCTTTATTATTTCCTTCCTTCTGCTGACTTTGGGCTTTATTCTTCCTTTTCTAATTACTTTATATGGCAGGTTATGTTGTTTATTTGAAGTTTTTCTTCTTTCTTGAGGTAGGCCTGTACTGCTATAAATTTCCCTCTTAGAACTGCTTTTGGTGCTTTCCATAGATTTTAGAAAGATGTGTTTTTATTTTTATTTTTCTCAAAGTATTTTCTCATTTCCTCTTTGATTTGTTTGTTGGCCCATTAGTTTCTTAGTAACATGTTTAGTCTCTACTTGTTTATGTCTTTCCCATTTCTTTCCTGTAATTGATTTCTAGTTTCATACAGTTGTGGTCAGAAAAAAATACTTGATATAACTTCTATCCTCTTAAGTTTGTTGAGACTTGTTTTGTGGCATGTGATCTATCCTAGTAATGTTCCAAGTGTACTTGAAAAGAAACAATATTCTGCTATTTTTAGATGGAAGGTCCTGTATATATCTAAGTCCAACTGGACTAATATGTCACTTAAGGCAACTGTTTTCTTATTGGTTTTCTGTCTGGATGATCAGTCCATTGATGTAAGTGGGGTATTACTATTATTGTATAATTTTCAGTTTCTCCCTTTATGTCTGTTAGTATTTGCTTTATATATTTAGGTGCTCCTATATTAGGTGAATATATGTTAACAAATGTTACATTCTCTTTTTGTAGTGACACCTTTATCATTATATAATGCCCTCCTTTGTCTTTTGTTATAGACTTTGTTTTAAATCTACTTTGTCTGATATTAGTATTGCTACCCCAGATTTCTTTTCATCTCTATTTGCATGGAATATCATTCTACATCCCCTCACTTTCAGTCTCTGTGTGTCTTTAGCTCTGAAGTGTGTCTCTTATAGGCAGCAAATGGATGGGTCTTGTTCTTATGGCCAATTGGCCCAGCCACCCTATGTCTTTGATTGGAGCATTTAGTTCATTGACATTTAAAATGAATATTGATAGGTATGTACTTATTGTCATTTTCTTACTTGTTTTCTGGTGCGTTTGTAGTTCTTTTCTGTTCTTATTTTAGTCTCTTTTCTTGTGGTTTGATGATTTTCTTTAGTGGTATGCTTGTGTTCCTTTCTTTCTAGTTTTTGTGAATCTATTGTAGGTTTTTAATTTCTGTTTACCATACAGTTCATATGTGTTGACTTATATCTACATGTTTTAAACTGATAATCATTGAATTTCAAACACATTCTAAAAAATCTATATTTTTTACTCCCTTCCCCACATTTTGTGTTTTTGATGTCATATTTTACATCTTCATGTTTATCCCTTAACAGTTTTTTTTTAGTTATACTTAATTTTACAATTTTGGGCTTTTAATCTTCATACTAGCTTATTTAAGTGGTTGATCCATAGCCTTTACTATTTATTTGCCTTTAGTATTTAGATATTCTTTCCTGTAAATTCTTACTTCTTACTTACTTGTAGCTTTAACTTTCCCACTTAGAGAAGACCTTTTAATATTTCTTTGAAGGTTGGTTTAGTAGTGATTAACTCTTTCAATTTTTGCCTGTCCAGGAAATTATTTATCTTTCCTTCAATTCTGAATGATAACCTTGCTGGTTAGAGTATCCTAGTTTGTAGGTTTTTTGGGTTTTGGGGGTTTTTTTTGTTTGTTTGTTTGTTTTGTTTTGTTTTTTTGTAGTACGTGGGCCTCTCACTGTTGGGGGCCCCTCCCGTTCTGGAGCACAGGCTCCAGACATGCAGGCCCAACAGCCATGGCTCACGGGCCCAGCCGCTCCACAGCATGTGGGATCCCCCTAGACCAAGGCACAAACCTGCGTCCCCTACATCGGCAGGCAGACCCTCAACCACTGCGCCACCAGGGAAGCCCTGTAGGGTTTTTTTCTTTTAGAAGTTGAAATATATCATGCCACTCCCTTCTGGTCTGCAAAGTTTCTTCTGAAAAATCAGCTGATGGCCTTATGTGGGTTCCCTTGTATGTGACTCTTTGTTTTTCTCTTGTTGCCTTTAAAATTCTCTCCATATATTTAGCTTTTGCCCTTTTAATTATGATATGTCTTTTGTGTGTCTCTTGGGTTCATCTTGTTTGGGACTCTGTGTGTCCTTTACCTGGATATCTGTTTCCTCTTCAGGTTAGAGAAATTTTCAACCATGATTTCATCAAATACATTTTCTACCCCTTTATCTCTCTCTCCTTCTTCTGGGAACCCTATAATGTAAATGTTAGTATGCTTGATGTTGTCCCAGAGGTGCCTTAAGCTATCCTCATTTTCTTTTCTTTTTTTTTTTTTTTTTTGCGGTACGTGGGCCTCTCACTGTTGTGGCCTCTCCTGTTGCAGAGCACAGGCTCCGGATGTGCAGGCTCAGCGGCCATGGCTCATGGGCCTAGCCACTCCGTGGCATGTGGGATCTTCCTGGACTGGGGCATGAACCCGTGTCCCCTGCATCAGCAGGAGGACTCTCAACCACTGTGCCACCAGGGAAGCCCCTATCCTCATTTTCTTAAATTTGTTTTTCTTTTTGCTGTTCTGATTGGGTGATTTCCACTATTCTACCTTCCAGATAAATTATGCTTTCTTCTGTATCACCTAGTCTGCTGTCAGTTCCTTCTAGTGTGTTTTTCCTTTCAGTTACTGTATTATTCAGCTCTGACTGGTTCTTTTTTATATTTTCTAGTTTTATTGAAAATCTCACTCTGGTCATGTATTCTTTTTCAAGTTCAGTTAGCATTCTTATTACTATGGGTTTGAACTGTTTATCAGGTAAATTATTTATCTCTGTTTCATTAGGGTTTTCTTTTTTCAGGGTTTTATCTAATTCTTTCATTTGAAACATATTCCACTATCTTCTCATTTTGTTTAACTTTCTTTGTCTCTATGAAATTAGGTGAAACAGTTACCTATCCCAGTCTTGAATGTGTATCCTTGTGTGGGAGCATCCTTATGCAGTCTGTATGTTCAGTGGCTTTGGTGTGAAAGGTGGACATGTGGTGAGCACAGGCTGCATGTTCCCCTGGGGTGCACTATCAGCTACTGCCTTGGTGGAAGGTAGGGCTGGATTTGGAGTGCCTGGAGCCAGAGCTAGGTGTGAGCTGGGGATTCTCCTAGGCTCAGTGGTAGTGGTACCATTGGGGGTGGGGCTGGGGCCCAAGGGGCTGGGGTATGAATCCTGAGGGAGTTGTGCTTCTCCCAAGTGTGATAGCAGTCTCTGTCTATATTGGAGGTGTGGCAAGGATCTGAGGACTTGGACCTGCACTTCTGAGCTGATTCCACTTTTTCCCCAGTGTGTGTACCTAGGTTAGAGGCTGGGTTGAGGCGGGAAGGGATGTAGCTCCACTACTGAGCTGTTTCCACTCCTTTCCCAATGTGCTCACACATGTACGTGCTAGCAGTGGTCGTCTCTGCCCAAGCCAGAGGCAGAGTCAGGAACTGCACTGGTTCTGTTCCTTCATAAGTGTCCACGCATGCATACACACACACACACACACACACACACACACACACACACACACACACGCTGACAATGGCTGTCTCTACCTTGGACAGAGGCAGGGCTGAGGCCTGAGCTGGCTCTGTTCCCTCCAGGCATGCATGCTCCACATTAGCAAGGAGCAGGATGGGCTGGAGCAGGAGCCTGGTGCAGTCTGGGTTGTGTGCTGGGGCAGTCCTGGCTGGCCAGCCAGATCTCAATTCAGTTTTCAATCTGATGCCTCTGTGCTAGGACTGGGAGCAAACAAGTGGTATGCATGTGCTCTTGAATAGTGGAGACTTCGTTTCATACAGTCCTCCAGTAAGTCATACTGATTTCCAAACCAGCTAAGGGGGCTCTTTTTCCCAGTGTTGGTCCTCAAGGTTGGGGTTGCCTAATACGTGGCTTGAACCCCTTGCTCTCCTGGGAGAATCCTTAAGCCTGTGATCTCCCCCTGTTCTTCTGGGTCACCCATTGAGGGTGCAGGACCCAACCAGCTTGCTACTTTTCCCTTCCTACCAGACTGAGTGTGGTTCTTTCTTTACAGCCTTGCTTGTAGAAGAGCCATTCTACTAGTTTTTGAGTCATTCTCAGTGAGTGTTGCTCTATATGTAGTTGTAGTTTTGATATATATCTGAGGGGAGGTGAGTTCAGGGTCTTTCTACTCCACTGTCTTGATCCTCTAGAAAATCCATTTTTAAACTCAACTTTACAATAATAGCTCTTGTAATTGCTTGCCATTTCTATAAATAAGTTATCTTCAGTTATCTTTTATAGTCTTTCTTTTAATGGATCTGAGACCTACCGGTTACTACAGATTTGCTCCTAATATAGCACCTTCCTGCTGTAACTCTTCTCTAGACCATTTCTTTCCTGGGATCCTATTAGTGTGGAGAAGTAGAGAGCTACCAACCAGTGTTAAAGAAGGCATGGTTCTAGATAGTTGGAATATTCCTAAGGCAGGACTGCAGAGATTGAATTCTATCTCTGACTTTAGCACCAAGTTATCACATAACATCAAATAAGTGCCTTGTCTTATAGCACAGCAGTTTCCCCACTTATCACATTAATAGCAAAAATACATAGGTAACTTAAAATTCACTTTTAAATAACCAGAACAATGTTTGCATGTCATGGTGGTCATTTAGGATGTCCAGATGGTCACCACTATCTCTGAAAACATGACAGGACGGAATAACTACAGGAGGCATTAAGATAGACCCTGGGAAGAACTTTTTTGTGTGTGTGTGGTACGTGGGCCTCTCACTGTTGTGGCCTCTCCTGTTGCGGAGCACAGGCCTCGCAGGCTCAGCGTCCATAGCTCACGGGCCCAGCCACTCTGCGGCATGTGGGATCTTCCAGGACCGGGGCACGAACCTGTGTCCCTTGCATTGGCAGGCGGACTCTCAACCACTGCGCCACCAGGGAAGCCCTGGGAAGAACTTTTGAAGTATCAGGATATTACCCTTTATGCCCCTCTAATGAGGCTATATAGACATAGTTAGCATTAATTTATTAGTCAAACTCTGGTGGGATTTCCCAGTGGGATTTAATCAGACCTATCTTGCTTTCTCTCACTGGAATTCTTTGGCTTTAGCTACAAATAGTCAGCAATCTGGAAGCCTTCACACTGAAAGAGGAGGCATGAGGCAAAGCAGTGAGTGGACAGAGTCTCTCCTGTCATCCAATCCAAACTACCGTCTTTTCAAGTCAGTATAACAGATTTTGGAAATGATTTCTAAGAGAAGTAGTGCTAGCTACAGAGTGGACAATAACGTGGTTCTATGCTCTGTCTCCTTTGTTCTTCTCCTTCCCCAGCAAGTTACTTGAAGGCAGAAACCATGTCCTATTAATTGCTCTCTTCCCATGGAGTACTGAGCACAGAGTTTTGCCCATAGAAGAGGTATAGGGAAAACCATGAATGGGATATAATTGATGTGATCCCATAGGCCTTGATTTTTGTCTCTGCTTTCTTTTCTCCTGATTCATATCTTTTGGTTGGACACAAAGTTATTATACAGATAGTTCTCTCTTTTTTCTTTTGTGGCATCAACTTCCCATTCTGCCTCACTTACCAAGGGTTGAAAACAGATTTCTTGTACCTGACCCCGTGCTGCTTTCTGTCTTGGATGCTTCGTCATTTCACTGTGTGAACTGTGGGTGGCAAGGTTCCAAATCAGCAGGAATACCTGCTTTTTACTAGTTCCTATTCACTGTGCTCAACTTTCTTCAAGAGCTCAGTATAAAATTGTGATCTCTCACTCTTTTGTCTGATCTCCTGTTTGTGCTAGTGTCTTTCATTTGATTATCATCTTTTGATTTCATGCTTAATTCTTTTGCCTTCTTTCTCTTCTCTCAGTCATTAATCTCTCTGGTCCTCTGCTTTGAGTGCTTCAGCACTCATCATAGAGGCCTCCCTATGTTTTGGTCTAGTAGAAGTACCACAGCAGTTTAGAAGCCCAGCGATGGCTTTATTCATGTTATGTCCTTAGTTTAGCATGCACTCATAACTCTCTACCATTCAAGGTCTTATTCTTTCTTCAAAACTTGAATACCATTTCCATCATGAAGTCTTCAAGCATGGGCTAGAAGACCTGAATTTATAACTTTATTTTGGCTCATTCTAGATGAGTGACCTTAAGAAGGTCATTTGACCTCTCTAAGGCATCATGTCCCATCTTTGACAACAAAATGAGGGTAACCAGCACACATGATAGCTGCTCAGGAAACTTAACTCCTCTTCCAGATCCAATCCAGTAACAAATTCTGCCATCAAAGCATCCAAAAATCTGACCAGTTCCCATCACCTCTATTGCTACCAGCTTGGTGTGAGCCACCATCATCTATCACCTGAATTATTACACAAGCCTCCTCTTGCTTGGTTGGCACCTGCTCAATGAGGCCTTTTTTGCAATTGTATTTAAAATTTCTCATCCAAATTCCAGCTTTATTTTCCCTATAGCAACTATTGCATTACCATAGTTTACAAATATTTTATCTACTTTCCCCCACTTGAATGTAAATTTTAGGAGTGCAGGGATTTTTTGACTCTTCGATTTACTGCTGAATTGCCAAATACTACCTAGTCCATAGTAAGTCCTCAATATTTGTTTAATGAATGAATACTTACCTCACAGGTTTATTGTGAGAAGCAAATGAAATAATATATACAAAAGTGTTTTCTAAAATTAAACACTGTAAACATGAGTTATCATTTTTCTTGTTTCCCTCAGTAGGAATTGACCACTGCTTATCCAACCCTCATGTCTTTAGTAGGATCTGTGTAGCATTTACTTCTTTGCCTTTGGCAGGGGCGTTAGTTATTTAGGTGTCTGTATCATGGTTTTTCTCTCTCTGGAAAAAGTGAGGGCTCAGCATTTCAAACTCAGGCTGGAATTCTTGGTGTTAAAGCTAGGTGGGGAATCACTAACTTTAGGGCCGCCGAATGTGCAGATAAGAAATATCTGAAAGAAAATACTCAGGAGTGAAATTGGCTGTGAGAGCCCAAGCAGACAATCCAACTGGTGCAGACTATGCCAAGAGTAATAAACCAGTTACCAGGCAACAGTATGGAAATCATAAGAGCAGTGCAAGAAGAGTAGATTTGCTGAGTGAGAAAAGAAGGAAAGGTAGAATATAGAACCTGGAGAGTTTTCTGAGTTATTGTTGCAAAGCTACACAGATATACTATATATTACTTTTGGCCTTGCCTATGGGAGCTATTCACCGTTCTAAGGTGGTTCAGTACCACCTCTCTGTAACCCTTGCCATAGGTGGAATAAGACCATTGTTTCCCTGGGGACACTAAGTGGAAGGCTTGGACAGTCTTTGGTACATTCTGAAGGTGGGAGACATAGCACTGTGATGGATTTTCTGGATGTATTCCACTGAACCAGGTATCAGAGCTGTTGAAGGCATTGTGTGTTTAACAACTCCTTTAAAAGATACTCCACTTTTCTGGATTATCCCAACTGATTCCTGAGAAAGAGACAGAATCTAGAAGAAAATAATTAAGAGTGGAAATGCCTGCAAGTCAGCTGTAGAGTCAGAAGGCAACTAGATTGATGATTACTGTAATCCTGAAGGACACAAGGGAGTTAATTGTCATCCAACTTTGAGCACTGAGCTGAAATTTGGGCTAGTAATTTGTATCTATTGAAACGAGGACCAAGTGTCATCTTGTGCCTTCTCAAGTCCAGTATTGGTCAATATACTCCTTATCCTGACCACTAGTCCAGCAGATATAATGAAAGTTTTTCTGGGAAACCTGGCTTGCTAAGGGAATGACCAGCTATCAGAATGCCACTTGCAGTAGTCATTGTGAGGAAAGCTACTGTTTTTATGGAAAGGTATCTTTTGTCTGGAAGAGTGTAGGAATGTAAATTGATCAGTGGCAATATCACCGGGAGGTATAAGAAGTGTTGCAATTCACAAAGACCCAGCTGATATGCTCAAAAGTCGGAGGAGGGGCTTCCCTGGTGGCGCAGTGGTTGAGAGTCTGCCTGCCAATGCAGGGGACACGGGTTCGTGCCTCAGTCCGGGAAGATCCCACATGACACGGAGTGGCTGGGCCTGTGAGCCGTGGCCACTGAGCCTGCACGTCCGGAGCCTGTGCTCCACAACGGGAGAGGCCACGACAGTGAGAGGCCCGTGTACCGCAACAACAACAACAACAACAACAACAACAAAACTCAGAGGAGAGTGCAGACAGAAATGAGGTAGCTTGGTTGTCCGTGGAGGTAGAAGAGCACTTTCACAAACAGGATAAAAGTAAGCAGCAATGAATGATATCTTACCACATTGGAATAACAGGTCAGAGATTAAATCCAATAAAGCTCAGGGAATATTGAGGGTTAGGGAAGGTTGCAATAAACTCTCAGGCCACAAAGGTGCCATAGATAGTGATATACTGTAAGGTGATATTTCTGATTTGGGGCCACCAAAAGTCCCTGAGAGCCATACTCATTGTTATAAATGAGATTATTTGACTCAATAGAGTGGCACTATGAAATGCCTAGATATAGGCTTCGTCTTTTAGAATATACATTGTTTGACGTTTTGGGGTTTTTTTTGCACTCTATGCCTCCAAGTACTGTTTCTTATGTAAACCTGTATATTTAGGTGATTCCACTGTGCACTGGTATGCCTCCTATGCATGCTAGACTACTTTAAGTAGACATGCAGGGTTAATACCAAATTTTCTATGACTACATAACAATCTGTCTCATCATCTTCAAGATTCTAGGAGAGGATGGCATGAAGATTGTCAGTGGAGAGAACTGAAGATTAAACCATCCATCAACAGTATTGATCAAACCCAAGAATTGCTGAGTATATTTAATTGAATGTGGATGGAAAGCCCTCACTGCAGAATTACTGACATCTTGTTCAACATCACACAGAACCCGTGACAGATAAGATGTGGCTCAGAAATTCCATCTCAGGACTAACAAATATGTATTTCTTCTGGTTGGCCCAGAGAAGATTCTGACATAAGTAGTTAAAAATAATTTAAATCAGGTATTCAAGGGATTTTGAGTTTGAAATGACAAACAGGAAGCTGTTCAAATATACTATTGTATCAGGAGGCATTTTTTTAAAAATATGGAGTCTATCAAGGTTAGAAAACAACTGGGGTGTTACACAGATTGTTATTAGCATAGTCCTCTTGGTGAAGATCTATCGGGAAAACTGCCTTCCAATCATCACTTTTCCTCTTATGAATAAGAGGACAAATGCATTGAGATCAAAGTTGGTCAAGGACAGTTCACTTTGGAGTTTCTACAGGAGATGAGGTCCCAGAAGTGTTAGCAGAAATGTAGTCACCTGCATATTCAACATGGAGCCACTCACCATGGAGGTGGAAGGATATTGTACCCTGGGCCATAAATTTGGATATAGATCATTGCAGAGACTGCTAGTTTCAGGAGTGAAGAAGTATATTCATCTGGCAGAAAGTTGAGCCTAAGATGCCAGATCTACTGCTCAGTCTTATTTATGATGAGAATGGGGAAGTGAGAGGTAAGGAAAGTCAGGAAGCAAGTTCTCTGCTTCCAAATCTCTTAACACCTCTTTTTAATGGTATATTGGTCTAGAATCCTTTGCAGTAGGATAATAGGCAGAGCTGACCTAGCATGGGAACTTTGGCAGCAGAAGCCCAAAGTGAATTAGAGTGGTATAGGTCTTCTGGTACCTGCAGCCATAAAAGGCCAGGACCAAGAATAAATGCAGATATCAAATGACAAATAATAGCAGCCTCCCAGCATTATTATTGTTTTATTTGGTCATTTCCTCATCCTTTAACAGGGATGGCTATCAGCAATATCTACTAGGGAGGTAGCCTTAGATCTGGTGGGGAACAGGGACAAGGTTTAGTCAATGAAGCTTGTTGGTATCTCTGAGTCTATCATTGATTTTACGTGACTCAAAACTCCATACTCAAGATCCTATACTATGAGTGCCCCTTTACAATTTCCAAGTACTTTTTTCACATCTAGCATCTTTTATCTAATTTAATTCTCACAATGGAACTGTGAGGGGAGATACTGATATTTCTATTTCGCAGTGGTGGAACCTAAGACTAAAATGATTAAGGTAGTTTATTAGTCAATAAACAGTAGAGCCAGGGCCCAATCTCAGGGCTATTGGTTCCAAGTACAAGGTTCTTTGTTTCTCATCACTGCTATGTTTGAGAGAAATAGTGAAGCAGGGTAAAAATGAACAGCACACCCTCACAGCCCCAGTCTGCCAATCTGTGAATGTCAGGATTTGGTGGGAGACAGTATGTTTTCTAACAAAGGGTACTGAAACAAGCCATAACTATTTCAAAGCTGGATGTCAACTTAGAGGATAGCCCCTTATAAGAAAATAAAAAAGAGCAGGTTCTGGCTAATACTGATGTAAGAGGAAAAATATGAGAGTTTTCTGGTTTAACAATAAGATTAAGGAAGGACGGCTTGGCAGACAGTGTGTCTGGAAGATAAAATTCTTTTTAGTGGGGTCAAAAGGATAGGAAAACTGTAACAAAGACTTGGGAGGAAAAACTTCTCATTTGAGTTGCAAAGAGAAGATGTCTGATTCCAGGTAGAAAGACTGGGTTCTGCTCAGCTTAGCCAGGACCAACACATTAATTTATTCCACAACAAAGGGAATGAGACTACATCTCACTTGTAACACATTAATCTACAGTGATTGCAAAGGAATCCCTATTGGAGATTTCTGAGGGAAATAAAGAATTTTATTCACTGAAAGATGCCTATTACAATACCATTAAGTCTAAATAGAACCACATTTCAAATACCGAATGGACATGCTTGCATATGTCTCTTTGTGCACACGTGTAAGGATTTCTTTTGAATATAGATCTATCAGTGGAATAAATGGGTTATAAGATATACACATCTCAACTTCAGCAAATGTTTCCAAATTGCTCTCCAAAATGGTTGTACCAATTTTCACTTCCTCCTAACAGTGTATGAGAGTTCTCTTTGTTTCAGTTCTTAACCAGTACTCGGTATTCTCATGGTCTTAAATTTTTGCAGGGCTGATAGCTGTGAATGGTACCTCTTTTTAATTTGCATTTCCCTCATTATCTAGTGATGTTGGTTATTCATTGGTTACATTCATTGGTTATTCAGATTCCTTCTTTCATGAATTATGTTTCTTATTTAAGTTAGCACATTTTCAATTAATATTTATATGTGGTATGAGGTAGCAATGTGCTTTTTATATATGGGTAACCTGTAGTCTGGCACATCTTTCAATAGTACATGTTTTTCTCACTGATATATAATACCTGTCCTGCCATACATCAAAACTTCATGAATCCATAGGACAGTTTCTGGGTGTACTGTTCTGTTTCATTAGTTTTGATGTATAGACTCATTTCATTTCATTTATTTATTTATTTATTTATTTATTTATTATTTTTTAACATCTTTATTGGAGTATAATTGCTTTACAGTGGTATGTTAGTTTCTGCTTTATAACAAAGTGAATCAGTTATACCTATACATATATCCCCATATCTCTTCCCTCTTGCATCTCCCTCCCTCCCACCCTCCCTATCCCACCCCTCTAGGTGGTCACAAAGCATCGAGCTGATCTCCTTGTGCTATGCAGCTGCTTCTCACTAGCTATCTATTTTACATTTGGTAGTGTATATATGTCCATGCCACTCTCTCACTTTATCCCTGGTTACCCTTCCCCCTCCCCATATCCTCATATCCATTCTCTAGTAGGTCTGCGTCTTTATTCCCATGTTGCCCCTAGGTTCTTCATGACCTTTTTTTGTTTGTTTTTTAGATTCCACATATATGTATTAGCATACGGTATTTGTTTTTCTCTTTCTGAATTACTTCACTCTGTATGACAAACTCTAGGTCCATCCACCTCACTACAAATAACTCAATTTCGTTTCTTTTTATGGCTGAGTAATATTCCATTGTATATATGTGCCACATCTTCTTTATCCATTCATCTGTTGATGGACACTTAGGACAGCTACATGTACAAGAATGAAATCAGAGCACTCCCTAACACCATACACAAAAATAAACTCAAAATGGATTAAAAACCTAAATGTAAGGCCAGACACTATCAAACTCTTAGAGGAAAATATAGGCAGAACACTCTATGACATAAATCACAGCAAGATCCTTTTTGACCCACCTCCCAGAGGAATGGAAATAAAAACAAAAATAAACAAATGGGACCTAAGGAAACTTAAAAGCTTTTGCACAGCAAAGGAAACCATAAACAAGACGAAAAAACAACCCTCAGAATGGGAGAAAATATTTGCAAATGAAGCAACTGACAAAGGCTTAATCTCCAAAATTTACAAGCAGCTCATGCAGCTCTATATCAAAAAAACAAACAACCCAATCCAAAACTGGGCAGAAGACCTAAACAGACATTTCTCCAAAGAAGAGATACAGATTGCCAACAAACACATGAAAGAATGCGCAATATCATTCATCATTAGAGAAATGCAAATCAAAACTACAATGAGATATCATCTCACACCAGTCAGAATGGCCATCATCCAAAAATGTACAAACAATAAATGCTGGAGAGGGTGTGGAGAAAAGGGAACACTCTTGCACTGTTGGTGGGAATGTGAATTGGTACAGCCACTATGGAGAACAGTATGGAGGTTCCTTAAAAAACTAAAAATAGAACTACCATATGACCCAGCAATCCCACTACTGGGCATATACCCTGAGAAAACCATAATTCAAAAAGAGTCACGTACCAAAATGTTCATTGCAGCTCTATTTACAATAGCCCGGAGATGGAAACAACCTAAGTGTCCATCATCGGATGAATGGATAAAGAAGATGTGGCACATATGTACAATGGAATATTACTCAGCCATAAAAAGAAACGAAATTGAGCTAGTTGTAATGAGGTGGATAGACCTAGAGTCTGTCATACAGAGTGAAGTAAGTCAGAAAGACAAATACCGTATGCTAACACATATATATGGAATTTAAGAAAAAAAATGTCATGAAGAACCTAGGGGTACGACAGGAATAAAGACAGACCTACTAGAGAATGGTGTTGAGGATATGGGGAGGTGGAAGGGAAAGCTGTGACAAAGCGAGAGAGAGCCATGTACATATATACACTACCAAACGTAAAATAGATAGCTAGTGGGAAGCAGCCACATAGCACAAGGAGATCAGCTCGGTGCTTTGTGACCACCTAGCGGGGTGGGTTAGGGAGAGTGGGAGGGAGGGAGATGCAAGAGGGAAGAGATATGGGAACATATGTATATGTATAACTGATTCACTTTGTTATAAAGCAGAAACTAACACACCATTGTAAAACAATTATACTCCAATAAAGATGTAAAAAAAATTTTAAAAACTACAATGAGATATCATCACATACCTGTCAGAATGGCCATCACCAAAAAAATCTACAAACAATAAATGCTGGAGAGGGTGTGGAGAAAAGGGAACCCTGTTGCACTGTTGGTGGGAATGTAAATTGATACAGCCACTATGGAGGACAGTATGGAGGTTTGTTAAAAAAACTAAAAATAGAACTACCACACGACCGAGCAATCCCACTATTGGGCATATACCCTGAGAAAACAATAATTCAAGAAGAGTCAGGTACCACAATGTTCATTGCAGCTCTATTTACAATAGCCAGGACATGGAAGCAATATAGACTCATTTTAAAGGGAGTCTTTATGCTTTTTTTCAAATTGTTTAATTTTGGTCAAATTTTATATTTTTAAAAATTAATATGCAACTTACATACAGTATAATTCACTCTTTGTGGTGTACTATCATGTAACTAGCAATACAACCCAGATACAGAATACTTCTAGCAACTGGAAAAATCCCCTCACAGCTCTTCTGATAGGATACTAATGGTATCATATTGTGGTTATAAATTGCATTTCCTGATTCATATCTTCATGTGCTGATTTGCCACCAATCTATTTTCTTGGGTGAAATATCTGTTTAGATCCTTTGCAAGAAAAATTTTTGGCTTGTTTTATCACTTATTACTGAATTTTGAAAGTTCTTTATATATTCTTTTATACAAGTCCTTTGTTAAAAGTTTGAAATGAAAATATTTCTTCCAGTCTTTGGCTTGTGCTTTTATTCTTTTAACAGTGTCTTTGAAAAAGACAAGTTTTAAATTTTGATGAGTCTAACTCAACAATTTGTTCTTGTATAGTTTGTGACTTTAATGGCATATCTAAAGAAGATTTTGGTTGACCCAAAGTCACAGACATTTTCTCCTATGTTTTCTTCTAGAACTTTTATAGTCTTAGGTTTTACATTTAGGACTATGATCTATTCTGAGTTAATTTTTTTATAAGGTGTGAAGTAAGGGTTGGAATAGCATGTTTTAGCATATGTCTATCTAATTGTTCCAGCACAATTTTTTGAAAAGGCTATGTTTTCTACACTGAATTTTCACCATAGTTGAAAATCAATTGACCATATATGTCTGGGCATATTTTTTAACTCTCCATTCTGTTCCATTGATTGATGTATAACTATTTGCAAATGAAGCAACTGACAAAGGATTAATCTCCAAAATGTACAAGCAGCTCATGCAGCTCTGTATCAAAAAAACAAACAACCCAATCCAAGAACAGGCAAAACACCTAAATAGACATTTCTCCAAAGAAGTTATACAGATTGCCAACAAACACATGAAAAGATGCTGAACATCACTAATCATTAAAGAAATGCAAATCAAAACTACAATGAGGTATCACCTCACACCAGTCAGAATGGCCATCATCAAAAAATCTACAAACAATAAATGCTGGAGAGGGTGTGGAGAAAAGGGAGCCCTCTTACACTGTTGGGAATGTAAATTGGTACAGCCGCTATGGAGAACTGTATGGAGTTTCCTTAAAAAACTCAAATATTCTTTTACTGTTTTGATCGATGTACTTTTATAGTAAATCTTGAAACATTGAAATCCTATAATAGAGTTCTCCAAATTAAGAATGCATTAAAATTTTTGTTTTGGCTATTTTATTTAGCTCTTTTGCATTTCCATACAAATTTCAGAATCAATTCATGAATTTCTACCAAAACAACCCTTAGATTTTATTTAGAACTGTGTTTAATCTGTAGAATTGTTTAGGAAGAATTGACTCTTCCACTTCCCCTTTATAGTGAGGTCTGAAATTCAGCCAGATGTGAAAGTTTAGGTTCTTCTCAGGCCTTTTCTGAGCATATGTCAAGCCCTGAGCATGTGCGTGGACTTATCAATCCCTTGGTATATGTTGGAAGTTTATAAAAACGCTTATTCACCCAAGTATCTCCTTTTCTAAACTTTTTCTTCTCAGGCTTTTCAGTTTGTCTATTGCTTGTCCCAACTCTTATCCCTAGCCCCAGGCTGCTGCTGTCAATATTTTTGTCTTTAAATGCTTTTGACAATGCCTCTCAGTAAGCAGCCCCAGCAGTAGGAATGATCCAATTTGAGTGAAACAAAGTCAAGCCATTGCATCCGTCTTTCAAAAAGGGGTTAAGGGTTTCGACCTGCCATTCAGAATAATATTTATATTGCTCTTTCTGGCAATGGGAACCTGTAACAGGAGTGTGGGCTGACATCTTTATGGCTGCTGCCGCTCTGGGGGTTGTGGGATATAGGTCGGTGAAGTACCTTTTTTCTTCATCACATGTTCATTCCCCTGGTGGATATAAGTTTTTGACTAGATTCTAGAGTTCTGTAAAAGTTGATTCTGACAGTTTTTCCAAGCTTATTAGTTGTTTTTATGGAGAGAGAGAGCCCTAGATTTCCTTACTCTGCCACTTTTGGTGACATTACTCTTCTATTTTTCCTGATATTCATAGATTTTGTCTTTTTGTTGTTTGGTCAGTCTGACTAGAGGTTTGTCAATTTTTCAATTTTTTTCAAGGAACCAGTTTTTCATTTCACTGATTTCCTCTATCATTTTTCTATTTTTAATTCTACTTTTTTTTAATGTGTTTCTTTTTTTATATTTCTAGTTATTGAGTTGGAAGCTTAGATTGTGGACTTTTTGAGTCTTCTTTTTTCCTAAAGTAGATATTTAATGCTATACATTTCCCTCTATGTATTTCTTTATGAGCATCCCACAGCTTTGATGTGTTGTATTTTTATTTTTATTGAGTTCACTATATTTTGAAACATCACTTATGACTTCTTTCTTGATCCATGGGCTATTTAGAAGAGTGTTCTTTAATTTCCAAATATTAGGAAAGATATTTTTCTGTATTAATTACTATTTTTATTCTTTTATGATTACTGATCATAGTTTATATGACTTTAGTTCTTTTAAATTTGTTAAGGTTTGTTTTATGGGCTATCTTGGTGAATGTCCCAATGTACTGGAAAAAATTGGATATTCTTCTGTTGGGAGTAGAGTGTTCTATAAATGTCAATTAGGTGACACTCGTTGATAATATTGTTCAGGTCTTCCATATATTTACGAATTTTGTCTGTACACATTCTGTCAATTGTTGAAAGAGGAATGTTGAAGTATCCAACAATAATTTTGGATTTTTAAATTTCCTATTTGAATTCCATCAGTTTTTGTGTCATATATTTTGAAGTTCCATTGTTGGATATCACATTTAGCCTCGTAATATCTTACTTGTGATTTAATTATGTAAATCCCTCTTCATCTTTGGTAATTTTCCTTGTTCTACAGTATAGTTCTTTGATTTTAATATAGCCACCACATCTCTCTTTTGATTAGTGTTTACATTATATATATTTTCCATTCTTTTAATATATTTATATCTTTATATTTAAAGTGGGCGTTGTGTACAGAGAATATGTTTGGCTCTTTTTTTTCCAATCTGACAATCTCTGGCTTTGTATGTTTAGACCACCTACAAGTAATATATTTATTGACATGGTTATGTTTAGATTCATCATTTTATTATTTGTTTTGTTTGTCCCCTCTGTTTTTATGTTAATCTATTTTCCTTTTACTGAATATTTTTTGAATATTTTTTGAAATATTTGATCATCTTTATTTTATCTATTGCCTTTTTAGAAATATTTCTTTATGAGATTCATTGGTTGCTATAGGGATTACCATTTTCACAGCTAAGGTTTCACAGTCCTCTTAGAGTTAATATTGTTCCACTTCCAGTAAAGTGTAGAAAGTAGTCTTGTAACAATATCCCATCCAAAGTACCTTTATGTTATGGGTGTCTTAACTATTATATCAACATTCATTAAAACCCACATGAGACAATGTTTGAATTTTTTATTTCAGCAGTCATAACTATTTTAAAGAACTTAAGAAAGATCAATTTTTTAACATATATCCAGAATTTCCATATCTGTTGTTCTTCCTTTATTCCTGACAATCTAATTTCCCTCCAGCATTATTTCCCTTAAGCCTGAAGAATTTCTGTAGAATTTCTTATAGAATAACTCTGCTGGTAACAAATTCCCTTGTCTTTTTAAATCTCAGAATGTCTCCTGAAGCTTTTTTTTTTTTTTTACATCTTTATTGGAGTATAATTGCTTTACAATGTTCTGTTAGTTTTTGCTGTATAACAAGGTGGATCAGCTATATGTATACATACATCCCCATATCCCCTCCCTCTTTAGCCTCCCTCCCACCCTCCCTGTCCCATCCCTCTAAGTGGTCACAAAGCACTGAGCTGATCTCCCTGTGCTATGCAGCTGCTTCCTACTAGCTAGCTATTTTACATTTGGTAGTGTATATATGTCAATGCTACTCTCACTTCGTCCCAGCTTCCCCTCCCCCACTGTGTCCTCAAGTCCATTCTCAATGTCTGTGTCTGTATTCCTGTCCTGCCCCTAGGTTCATCAGAACCATTTTATTTTAGATTCCATACATATGTGTTAGCATACGGTATTTGTTTTTCTCTTTCTTACTGACTTCACTCTGTATGACAGACTCTAGGTCCATCCACCTCACTACAAATAACTCAATTTCATTTCTTTTTATGGCTAATATTCCATTGTATATATGTGCCACATCTTCTTTATCCATTCATCTGTCAATGGACACTTAAGTTGCTGAAACATATTTTTATTGGGTATAGAGTTCTGTGGTTAACAGTTGTTTTCTTTAAACATATTAAAGATTCTGTTTCATTATTGTCTTTGAATTGATGATATAGCTTCAGTCTTTCAAGTAGTTGTTCCCTTTCATAGACTGTGTGATTTTCCAATACCTTCTTTCAAGATTTTTCTTCATCTTTGGTATTTAGCAGTTTGATTATTATATGTCTAGGCAATCGTTTCTTTTTTTTTCTCTCTCTCTCTTTTCTGTTTAGGGTCTGTAGAATGGCTTGATTCTGTAAACTTATGTGTTCTACCAAACTTGGAAAGTTTCTGAGCACTATTTCTTCAAATACATTTTTTCTTTACTAATTTCTTTCCCCTCTCCTTCTGGAATTCCAATGCTCTGTGTGTTGGACATTATCATATCATTCAGCATAGCCCTGAGCTTCTGTTGATATTTTTTCAGACAATTTTGTTGCTATTCTTCATATTGGATAATTTCTGTCAATCACCAATTTCACTGACTCTTTCCTTTGTCATCTCCATTCTGCTGTTGAGACCATCCAGTGAATTTTTTATTTTGGTAATTGAATTTTTTATTGCTAAATTTTCAAATTGGTTATTTTTATGTTTCCTAATTTTTCTGTGAAAACTTCATTTTTCTGTTTATTTTAAATGTATTTTCATTTACCTCATGGAGCTTAGTTATAATAACCATTTAAAAATCTTTGACTGAAATTTTCAACATTTGAATCATGTTACAGCTGACATTTGTTGATTGTCCTTTCCCTTGAGAATTGGTAACATTTTTCTGGTTCTTTCTAAGTAAAACAATGCTGAATTGTATTCTGGACGTTTTGACTATTATGTGGACTCTTAGTCCTGTTACAATGCTTTGGAGAATGTTGAAGTATCTTTTCTTGTTTGTTTTAGCAGACAATCAACTTGGCTAAAAAGCAAGGTCTGCCTTGCTTTCTGTGGGTGGTGATGCCCATCTCTTTCAGTTTTCAAAGCCTTTGCTATGACGCGTTTGGTTTATGTCACACACGTATCACTGAGGGGATAGTCCTAAGGCTTGGTCCGTGGTTTACATATTAATTCGTAGTTCAATTATCAAAATCTTTGCTATGTGGTTTTGAGTCTGTCCTATACTTGTGCTATTCAGGATTAGTGTGAAATTTAGGTGGTGGTTTAAATCATAGTGTACTTCTCAAAGCCTTTGGCATGCTGCCTTGAGTCTACCCTAGGCATGTGCTTAAGGGTAAACCTATGATTTGTGAGGGTTCATATAAAGAATTAGTGGATCATCTTCTTTAACCCTCTATACTCTGGGATTCCCCACACTCTCTGGTCTACAGTGGCCTTTCCCCCTAATTTTCTGGCAAGACAGATTTTAAAATCAGAGTTTTAGCTGTTTGTGCCACTGTCCCACTCTGCAGCTTTGCCTTTGAGGCAGAACTGCAAGAGAAAAGAAGAAGAAGAAAAAAAAAACAGGAAAGATATTTCCCTGTGGGTTGCTTCTCCAAGTCTTGATGCCCCTCTATAATCTACCTGTTCTTTTTTACTTTTCAGAGTCCTTGGGTAGTTGCTTTTATATTTCGTCCAGAGATTTTTATTTATAATCATTGGGAGAGAAAGGCTGTAATGCACTTATTCCACCATCCCAGAAAACAGTTTAGTTTTTTTTAATTTTAGTTTTTCACCCTCTTTTTCTTACTGTCCTGTGGTTTTATAGTTTGCTTCTACTCTGATCCCTGTTCCAAACTGGACTTATAACAGTATTTTTGCAGTTTCTTCTCCATTGTGATATTGCTGATCCATTCCTGGTCCAACAAGCCACTTAGCTCAATTTCTAACCCCAAGACTATGTCTTTGTAGATCATGTCATCCCCACCCACCCCCCTAGCCCATGCCTGCTGCCTCAAACAGAGTCATAACCTGGGCATCAGTTCATTTTCACTTTTTTTAGCCTCTCTACAAGGAGAGCCCCAGCTCTGACCAACGAGTACTCAGACTGCTTCCATTCTCCTCTTTTGTACAGAGAAATATTTTAGTTTCTTTTATTTTACTTCTTATTTTCAGATCCATATCTCTGGCTTCAGTATTACTTACACCTTTGATTTGTGTCTGTTCCATGATATTTTGATCTTTTATTTGGAACAGTTATATCTTTTTTATTATATCATTTATATTTTATCTCTCATTATAGTGTGTTTATTACCTGTGCCATCTTATCTGGAAGTTCCAAACATTTCTTAAGAATGACAGTGTATGTGCCTCTAGTAGCCTCTTCTAATCTATTATGGCCAATATTTTTAATATTGGAATCATAACAAAATGGATTCCCTTTTTTACAGATAAAGAAGTTAAGGTATAGTTAACTTGAGGTAGGACCAGGATTAACCCAAGTCTCCAGAGTCCTATACCAAAGTTTTTTCCACTTATTAATTTTATGTTTAAGCTAAAAATCAGTAGGCCCTGGAAAAATACCAGAGCATCCTTGTAACATTTTAGAATATTTCAGCTGTTTTAAAGATTCTATTGCTTTCCCCCTGACTTTCAGCTTGTTCTGGCTCAAGGATGTGCCTTTAGAGTGGAGAAGACATTGTGTAGTTGGCCTCCAACTTATTTCTTGGTCATTATTTGAGCACTGCTTCAAATTCCCTCTCTAATTTTGTTATAATATTGCCCCAAGGAAATCCTACTAGCTCTTGGAAGTGACCTCTATTTTCAGTGAAGGGCTATGAACCGCTGAAGAGGCTGCTCTCTGATGGTTTTATTTATTCCATACCTGTTACTGAAATTTCTTTCTATGTGGGTGGCTAGTTCCACACATCTGCCCATCATTTTCTCTGGAGATACAAATCCTAATATTGCCTTTGGTCCCCATCACAAGGAAAGGATGTCTCTAGAAAGGTCTGAGGGATAAGATATTCTAGGAAGGTCCTTCTATAGACCTATATTAATGCCACTAGAAGCACTGAGCACAGCAACCTGTTCTGAGAAAAGCCTGGATATTATTACTTTTTTCCTACCCCTTTCTTTACTACATTAGGGCTTATTTGTTGTTTTTGCCACTGCCCTATCTCTTCTTCAGTTCTAATTTAGTGCCTCTGATCAACTCTGGGCTTAGAAACCACAAGACCAAAGAAACAGAGCATATTTTTTGAAATGGATTTTAGGGATCTCTGTGCCAAAACTTCATATTCTAGTTAAGGAAACCTAGGCTCAAGGAGATAAAAGTCTCATTCACGATCATAGTAGCTTGTCAGTAGCACTACTTGACCTGTACCAAGATCTTCTGAAATCAGGTTCAATGCTTTTTCCACTACACGCTCGGTAAGTATTGAGTTAGGTAACAAATAATAGGTGTACAGGAAAGGGAAAAGGAAAAGTTGGAGGAGGGAAATATCTAGAATGAGTGACAGACAAATGGGACCATTTGAATTGACACTTGAAATATGTGTTGGTACTTTACAAATTAAATGTTAAATGCCAGATTAAAGAATGAGATAATGATGAGGAAGATGAAATGCTGAGGATGATAGCCCAGGAATCAGTGTTTTTATGGAACCAGTGAATGAAGTGGAGTGATCTGAATGGTGTTTACTGCCCACCAACTGTAACTGGCTTGGGACTGAAAGATGAATTTTGGGGGTGCGTTAAGACTGAAATTCTTGCTGGTGTTTTGTTATAAACACATGTTGCATGTAGCTAGCTATTAAGATTTGCTGTACATTCCAGGTGCCAGCACTAGATGAAGTAGCATAAACACAGTGCTAGACCTCTAGCCTACCAAATGTCAAAAGTTATGAGCTTTGCCCAGACAGCCTGCAAAAGGGGGTATGAGTCAATTGCAGAGCTTAGATTAGAACTTAGGACCTCTAATACAGAGTTTTGTCATATCTGCTTCCTTAAGCCATCTGTCTGTGATTCCTCTGAAGAGCTTATCTGTGATTAATGCTATGGGGGGCGGTGTCACTGAATACTTACAGTATCTCAGTCCCCAAGGTTTGTAAAAGACAAATGAAAAGGCCATTAACAGAACAGAGCACTCCAGCTCTCAGATCTCCGAGAGGCTCTCCATAAGTCATTGTAGCCCACTCCCTAAATCCATGTTGCTAGCAGACCCAGCTAGTCACATGGGAGCTCATTTCTAGTAGCTTAGTCTCTCTTCAAGATGAAAAGTGTACACAATAACAAACACTTATTCTCTAAAATTCCCAGTGATATGGAAGTAGGAAAATAGAAAAGTCAGGACTTTGTTCTTTTAGTCAAAGTCCCAATCCTTAAAACCTCACTATTGTCAGGAAGACCGTTATTGGGAAGGATTGAAGAGTCCGTCACTGCCTGTAATGAGATAAAGGGGTATGGTTGGCTTTTGCTCATATCATTCATCTTATGATCCTGTCTAATAGAACTGTGACAAAAAGTTTCATCACAAAACATTTCAGAGTGCCAGTAAAAAATCAGACCCAATCCAGAGGAAAGTGAATGTGGGATAGTGAGGTTGCTTAAAACCATGTCAAAAGAGGGGAGACACAAAAGAAGTCAGGATATTTAATCTGGAAAGGAACAAGAAGAGAAGACTTAGGTGTACCATGATCACTTTCCTTCAATCTCTGAAGGTCTTTAACTCTCAAAAGAACAAGAAGCAGATTTTGTTGTGTGGATCCAAAGGGCAGTACTAAGACCAATGTTTATGTGTGTGCTGGAGTGGAGAAGCTAGAGTTGTGGAAACTACTCTGGTTTCTGCTCAGAGGAGAAAATTCATGGCTTCTTGGGGATCTATTTGAATTCAGACTAGAAAATACAGTTTGTATGAGCAACATAGTCAATATAAACACAGTGATCACTTGCTGATTGGCACATCTTTACTCTTTCAGATCAAAAGCAAGCTGGAATGACATTAGGAACTGGTTGATAAGTTCCCCACCAATGGGAGTCCCACTGAGGGCTAAGGGCATATGTGTTTAGCTTCCAATACCACAGTAAATTTGCAAAAGGAAAAGATAATTCTATTCACCTTTGGTTTCAGAAGGTAATATTGGAAGGAAATTGGATCTCCAAAGTAAATAAAAAAGAACCAAGGAGCACTGGAAAATATTTGTTAAAAAAAGAAAAAAGAAAAAAAAACTAATTTCCCAATTAAATCATTTTTCACATTTGAAAAATGAGAAGGCTGTGAACAAGGGCTAGACTATGAACTGTAGCCCTCACCAGTTTTAGTCTAATTTACTGGTCTTTTCATTTAATTAAATGAAATAGCAAACTTCTAATCATTCCTTCACACAGAGGAGCTGGAGTGGTGGGTGGATACTCTCTTCTTTGTCTGGGACTGAGGACCTTAGACTTCTGGATGAGTTCTGTCCACTTGGCCTTATGGGTGTCTCATATGGTCTTGCCTCTGGAATAGTATTAAGCAGCAGCAGCAGCTAACATATATTGAACACTGGATTTATTCTAACTATTGGTCTCAATACTGTCTCCTTAAGTCCTCAGAGCAATTCTGAGGTACGTGCTATCAGTATACCAATTTTCCAGATGAAGAAACAGGCATAGAGAAGTTAAGTGACAAAAGGTGCACAAAGAGTAAATGGCAGAACCTAAATTCAAACCCAGTTAGTCATGCTTTCAATCACTGTACAATACTTCTGCAGGGTACTTCTGTGTGTTGTTACATACCCTGCTCCAAGGCAGCTGGATTTCCTAGTCAAAAAATGGGATTTAGTCATTGGGGCTTTGTGGTCCCTGTGTGCAACACTGGGGGAATGTCAATATACACTACCAAATGTAAAGAGATAGCTAGTGGGAAGCAGCCACATAGCACAGGGAGATGAGCTTGGTGCTTTGTGTCCACCTAGAGGGGTGGGATAGGGAGGGTGGGAGGGAGATGCAAGAGGGAGGAGATATGGGGATATATGTTTATGTATAGCTGATTTACTTTGTTATACAGCAGAAACTAACACACCACTGTAAAGCAGTTATACTCCAATAAAGATGTTAAAAAATTTTTTTTGATGTGGACCGTTTTCTTAAAGTCTTTATTGAATTTGTTACAATATTGCTTCTGTTTTATGTTTTGGGTTTTTTGGCTGCGAGGCATGTGGGGTCTTAGCTCCCCAGCCAGGGAACGAACCCACACCCCCTGCATTGGAAGGTGAGGTCTTAACCACTGGATCCCCAGGGAAGTCCCAATGGGTGTCTTTTAAATGACAGTGAACAGTTGAGAGAGAGGAGGAATACCTTATTCGCATTAAACCTTGTTGGGTTGCACCCCCCAGACCTGCAAGCCCTGTACTTTCCCAGCCTCGAGACCAAAGAAAGAGCCTGGAGTCAGCGACAGAGACATCAATGGTTTCATGGATAAGGGGAATCTTCCTTGTCGGAACCAAGGTCCTGGAGTGACACCCCACCATGTGCAGCAGAGGTGGGCAGGACTTGGTGGCAGTCTTCACTCCCAGGTGGGATGGGGAGGGAGGTTACCAGTTACAGGAGGAATTGATTTTTAGGTCGGTGCTTATTGGTTGCCAGGGAAACCAGTAGAGGGGTTCACCCCTCACTGCCCCTTTGATAAATCATCATAGTGGAGATAGTTCTGATCTAAAGATTAGATCATTATCTGGGGCCAGAGACAAGTACATAGGCGTATACTGATTAGGCCCTATGATTGAAGGAAGGTCAGTCATGTGAGTGGGTGTAGGTGAAGCAGGGACTGGTGGAGCAGGGGATGTACAGAGAGCAAGAGAACAGCCACGTTGGGTGGCCTGATCATACAAGCCTCCTACCTTCCTCAGGCAGCAGAGAAAACTTGCCTTTTGCTACCATTGGGCACCTTTAGTCAGATGCTTTTTGCTTGGCCGTGTGTTCAGAGTTCCTAGTTAGAGCAGAGAGAAAATTCAAATTTGTTTGATACCAAACCCTCATTATACAAGAGAAAAGCCAAAAGAAGAAAAGTCTTAAGGTATTCAGCAAGTCGGGGCAGAGATCCAGAATGCAAGCCTTCCCATCCCACCCAAAGACTCTTCCTTTTCTACCTACAGTGACTCCATTCTCCTCTTAGAGCTAGAGCAGTCTCCTGACTTTATCACCACTATCTCTCTTCTCCTTTTTCTCCTATAGTCTGGGTCCCCTGTTTTGTTTTTGTTTTTGTTTTGGCTGTGCCAAGTGGCATGTAGGATCTTAGTTCTCCAACCAGGGATCGAACCCTCATCCCCTGCAGTGGAAGAACAGAGTCTTAACCACTGGACTGCCAGGGAAGTCCCTGGGTCCCCTGATTTGAATCTGCATAGCTATCTTACAGTTTTATAGTTAAATTGGTTTAGGAAGTTGTTATGTGTCTAACTATATCCTGCCTGGAATATTGGATTCAAATGTAATTGTGGTCTCTCCCATTAATTAATTAATTTTGTTTTATGTACTTTGGGGTATGGCAATGTTTCCCCAGCCAATGAATTTGGCAGTGTATCTGAAGAGACAAGTGTTTAGGGGGCATGTTCTGCATTCTGAAGTGTTGTCTCTTGTCCTTGAAGCACAGAAATATCTCTGAGGGAAGACTGTGCTCTAGATGAGAGCCCAAATATTTAAAACACAACTCTAGCTTCAGAGATGTTATTTGCTGATTAAGCTTGGAAGTAGATTGTGTGTTTTGGTGAATTGACTACAGTGTCGATTATTATTAAATGATATTCATAGTCTCTTTTGAAAATGGAATGTTTGTGGATGTGTACAGTGGCCTTAAGTATACTTTGTGCCTGTGTAGGGGAATAGCGTATTAAGAGCCTAAGAGATGGCTCTGGAAAATGTGAAGTCAATAAGACATAAAGTACATCTGGGCTAGGATGCAGGACTGGATGAATATAGTGAATATGCTATAAATGGAGTACGTGTGTCCATCACCTCTCCATGGGAAAAAAGAAATAGTGTAATGTATAGCACAGGGAATATAACCAATATTTTACAATAACTTTAAATGGAGCATAATCTATAAAAATGTCAAATCACAATATTGTACCCCTAAAACTAATATAATGTTTTAAATCAACTATACTTCAATTAAAAAGGAAATATAAATTTTAAAAATTAAAAAAATACTGCCATAGACTGCAGTAACCAGCCTCATTATAGTATACATATATCAAGTCCTATGTGGGCTTTATTGGTATTAGCTGCACTACTGGTGTGCTCTACTGGGGTCAGGTATGCTGGGCTGGAGTGGATCTTGTTTGAATTTAGCGTAATGATGCAGTGTTTGGTAGGCTGTAATTGACTTTGCTAAGCTGAGATAGGCTACCCTGTACTGTGAGGTATGCTTGAGTGGGTGAGCTAGTCTGAGCTGCAATGGGGTAAACAGGGCTGACAGAAGGAGGAAAAGAGAACCTTAGCAGTGCAGTAACTTCACCTCTCTGAGTATCATTTTCCAACTTGGCAAATATATATGTGATGAGGTTCATCCATTAATACCGAAAATGTTCAGTTAGCACCATCTCAATAACAGACTCCTTTTCTATGTACTGAGGATACAGAGATAACAAAACAGGGACACTGCCCTTCAGGAGCTCTTGGGTTATGTGGCAAGGCAGATGAGTAAATACACAGTTGCAATAGAAAAAAATGCAAAGAGAGTGTATCAGGTGATATCAATCATCTCCAAATCTCAGTCACTTAACCCAACAAAAGTACTTCTCATTGATGCAAAGTCTATTGTGGATCCAGGCAACTCTCCAGTGCCATTGTCCTCCCAAGTGTTGGGTCATCATTCCACGCTGTTTCAATCTTATAGTAGCTCCATATTAATATATGTTTCCATGGTGACCATGGCATGTAGGGTCTTGAGTTGGACATTAATGGTTGCAGCCAGGGAGGGACACATATTACTTCCTCCTACAACCAAAACCAGTCACACATCCCTTCTGTACTTTAAGTAGGAGTACAATCATCCTACGTTCCTGAAAGTGGAAAAGGGTTGGCTCTTGGAACATTTGTAACCTACCACAGGTAGGGATAATCCCAGTATGAGAGCCCAGCATGTGTGAATGTTAGAGATCTCGAATGGCTCTCACTAAGCTTTGGAGTTTGGAGGTTATGCCGCCATTCTCAATGTTACCTAAAGGGATGGACTTTGTTCCTGTGCCTAGCATATTTTCTGTGAAGAAATAGTACAAGTGAGAGTTTTTTAAGGGGTTTTCCTACGATTGTACCAAGTACCCTTTCTTAGAAGTAACAAGTTTGCTATCATTTGGAGTACTGCACTGGACTCTCTCTGAGCTAAGGAAACAGTCTTTCATAACACTCTGCTTTTCTACTTTCTTCCAACCAGATGCAGTGACTGAAGTTAAGACTGACATCTACGTGACCAGTTTTGGCCCTGTGTCAGACACTGACATGGTAAGTATAGTTTCTGCAAAGGTAAAAGTGAAAGATGATGCAACAGATCAAAGAAAATAAATTGAGGTTTTCCTATGGCAGGGCCTTGGAGCTATATTCTAAGGAGAAGTCTTGTCTCATGAATGCCCTACCCTTATCATCCTACATTTAGCTAAATCCATCTTTTGCCCTGCTCTTCCCACCTATTCACATATCAAGCATATATCCCCCACCAGGAGTACCTTTCCCTTCTACAACATATCTTTCAAAATTCAGCTTTTCTCCCTATCCTCAATTAAACTTTGTCTGACCTCACACTTCACATTTCAGTACCACACACATATCAGCACAAATAGGTCATGTGAGGAGTGCACATGGTGGGGACTCTCAGTCTAGCAACTGGTAGTGTCATTCAAGAAGTCCATCCCCCCACCCAAAAAAAGTAGAAGTCCATTCCTTGCAAACAAGCCCTATTCAATGGGGAAGTAGATGGATCATGGTGATGTAAAGTGTTTGGAGGAAGAGTCAAACCTACTAGAAACGGGTCCTTCTACAGATGTGAGGATGAAGAGAGCATCAGAGCAGATTCAAGGAATAGTGTAGTGCACAGCAGAACTAGCAAGGGGATGATTCATGAGCCATCTACAAGGACTCCCCCTTCTCCTACCATTCTCCCTTTCTGCCAAAGTAAGGCATGCAGTGGAGAGTTGAGGCAGGAGACCCTGTCCTAGTGGAGTATCTGATCAATACCTACTTCAGATACCAAATATCGTTATTTGAAAAATTATCATGAAGGGACACAAAGAAGCTATTATCTGCTCAGTAGGTCAGACAGTGATTAGATGCTCCAAAAAGGTTTGTTGAATGAGTGACTTTGTGTTTAAAATCTTAAAAACTATGTTCAAGAATATGAAATATCCATGCTCACTACATAGAATTTTTTCTTTATCTTCAGTGGGACTACTACTTAGAGGGGACAAAGTTTATTTAGATCTGTTGGGTAACTACAAGCAGTTGTGTAGTGTCATGATAGAGTTTTTTCCTATAGGTAATACAGAGCCATTGAGTGGATTAGACTAGGGCAGTAAAAATATACATGTGTTGTTTTAGAATGATTGATCTGGCATTCTGTACAGCATGAACTACAAGGGGGAACAGACTGGAGGCTGAGAGTTGGTTTAGGCATGTTGATTTTACATGGCTCTTATTTCAGTCAGGCAAGGTGTAGGAGTCAGTTGGAGAAACAAGCTAATTCTCAGGAGAGGAAGTCATGAGTGGCTGTGATGCCAGGCAGGGGGAAGGTAGAGTCCTGAACTTTGTCTTTTAAGTGTGGAATAAAGAAAGGGATACAGAGATATAGTAAATTCCCTGTGAACTCCTTAAAGGCAAGTACCAAGTACTCCATGGCTTCCCTGGCACTTCAGAGAGTACTTGACACATAGGGAGAGCTTAGTGAGGGACATGTTTGATGTAAGACGGATGGAGGATGTGAGTCTCTCTTAGTGGCAGCAGGAAAGCCTGTATGTCTAGATTACACCCTCTCAACCTGTTGACCATTAATGCCCACAGCTTCAGATCCAGACATGCATTAAAACTGTTGACATTTGCTCATTCAGTAAGTACTCCTTAGAGGCCCAACTCTGCATTAAGGGGATCTAGGGAATCCTATATTCAGAGAGCTCATAGTCCATTGGGGATAACCAAACTCACCAGGGAGGTGAAGCTCTCTTTGTATTGCTGGGAATTAGTGATTGATTAAGATATGCATAAGAAAGCAACTGAAGCTACTCTTTGGACACACACACACCCACACACACACACATACTCATTCACTCTCACTTATGAATGAACGCCCATAAATATATTCAGACAAAATAAGAAGGTATATACAGAATAAAAACACAGCCTACACACCATCCCAGGCACTCCATAGACACACATGTGCAAACAGATACCCAAATTCAGGGGTACTATGGAAACATTCACATAACCCCTGCCCAAACCAGCTCATCTCCCTTCTCTATTCCCACCCAAGCAGACACACATGGGTGTGCAGATGCTCTGGAGACATTTCAAACAATCCAGATGTTTTATCACTTCTGAAGTTTCATCTTCCAGTTGCTTGTTTGTTCTTCTCCCTCATGATTAAGCAGAAGCAGCAGAGTGTCTCTTTCCTGATAGGGCAGCCTTTGGTCAAATAAATTTCAGGGTATTTTTAGCTGAACTTCCATTGTGTCACAAGGAACAATAGCTATGATCACTCTGTCTGGGAAACAAATTTCTGGTGTTTAATCAATGAATTTGGTAAAGTTGCAGGATACAAAAGTAATGCACAGAAATCTCTTACATTCCTATACACTAATGCTGAAAAATCTGAAACAGAAATTAAGGAAACACTCCCATTTACCACTGCAACAAAAAGAATAAAATGCCTAGGAATAAACCTACCTAGGGAGACAAAAGACCTGTATGCAGAAAACTGTAAGACACTGATGAAAGAAATTAAAGATGATACCAACAGATGGAGAGATATACCATGTTCTTGGATTGGAAGAATCAATATTGTGAAAATGACTATACTACCCAAAGCAATCTACAGATTCAATGCAATCCCTATCAAATTACCAATGGCATTTTTTATGGATCTAGAACAAAAAATCTTAAAATTTGTATGGAGACACAAAAGACCATGAATAGCCAAATCAGTCATGAGGGAAAAAAACGGAGCTGGAGGAATCAGACTCCCTGACTTCAGACTATACTACAAAGCAACAGTAATCAAGACAGTATGGTACTGGCACAAAAACAGAAATATAGATCAATGGGACAAGATAGAAAGCCCAGAGATAAACCCACACATCTATGGTCAACTAATCTATGACAAAGGAGGCAGGGAAATACAATGGAGAAAAGACAGTCTCTTCAATAAGTGGTGCTGGGAAAACTGGACAGCTACATGTAAAAGAATGAAATTAGAACACTCCCTAACACCATACACAAAAATAAACTCAAAATGGATTAGAGACTTAAATGTAAGACCAGACACTATAAAACTCCTAGAGGAAAACTTAGGAAGAACACTCTTTGACATAAATCACAGCAAGATCTTTTTTGATCCACCTCCTAGAGAAACGGAAATAAAAACAAAAATAAACAAATGGGACCTAATGAAACTTAAAAGTTTTTGCACAGCAAAGGAAACCATAAATAAGGTGAAAAGACAACCCTCAGAATGGGAGAAAATATTTGCAAACGAAGCAACTGACAAAAGATTAATCTACAAAATATATAAACAGCTCCTGCAGCTCAATATTAAAGAAACAAACAGCCCAATCCAAAAATAGGCAGAAGACCTAAATAGATATTTCTCCTAAGAAGACATACAGATGGTCAAGAAGCACATGAAAAGCTGCTCAACATCACTAATTATTAGAGAAATGCAAATCAAAACTACAATGAGGTATCACCTCACACAGTTAGAATGGGCATCATCAGAAAATCTACAAACAACAAATGCTGGAGAGGGTGTGGAGAAAAGGGAACCCTCTTGCACTGTTGGTGGGAATGTAAAGTGATACAGCAACTATGGAGAACAGTATGGAGGTTCCTTAAAAAACTAAAAATAGAACTACCATATGACCCAGCAATCCCACCCCTGGGCATATACCCAGAAGAAACCATAATTCAAAAAGACACATGCACCCCAATGTTCATTGCAGCACTATTTACAATAGCCAGGTCATGGAAGCAACCTAAATGCCCATCAACAGGCAAATGGATAAAGAAGATGTGGTACATATATACAATGGAATGTTACTCAGCCATATAAAGAAACGAAATTGAGCTATTTGTAATGAGGTGGATGGACCTAGAGTCTGTCATACAGAGTGAAATAAGTTAGAAAGAGAAAGACAAATACCGTATGCTAACACATATATATGGAATTTAAGAAGAAAAAAAATGTCATGAAGAACCTAGGGGTAAGACAGGAATAAAGACACAGACCTACTAGAGAATGGACTTGAGGATATGGGGAGGGGGAAGGGCAAGATGTGACAAAGCGAAAGAGAGGCATGGACATATATACACTACCAAACGTAAGGTAGATAGCTAGTGGGAAGCAGCCGCATAGTACAGGGAGATCAGCTCGGTGCTTTGTGACCACCTAGAGGGGTGGGCTAGGGAGGGTGGGAGGAAGACACAAGAGGGAGGGAATATGGGAACATATGTATATGTATAACTGATTCACTTTGTTATGAAGCAGAAACTAACAAAAAAAAAGAGATTGCCTAAAAGTGAAAGTTCCTCTAGTCTCAGCATTCTCAGGTTTTTGTACTATAAATCATTATCCTACCTATTTATTATCTAGTTCCCAAGCTGTTAGCATATATAGTGCCTTTTTACAGATAAGGAAATGTATCCCCTCTAGACAAATTGCATAAATGTGGCTCCTCTGTGGACCAATTAGGGAAAGGCTCCCTTCCTACAGGCTTCAGCCCTTCATCAGGGTATGCGGTGCCTTGAGCACATGTGCTGCCATCTTTCAAGACTAAACTTTCTTCAGGTTTTTGTCTGCTTTCAATCATTCCTCATTGGTTTCAAATAGTCTGTATATCTATCTAGCTATATATCCATAATTTTTAGTTCAAATTTTATAATTAATAGCTATAGGAAGGTATATCCAAATGATTTAGTCTGCTGTTACCAAAACCTGGAACATTTATTGTAACTTTAATTTATGTTTAGATGAACAGCAGTTTTGAAAATGTTCTTCATGTTTATTAGCAATTTTTATCCATTTAATGAATTTTCTGTTCATGTCACTTACCCATTTTTCTATTTGTGTGTTTGTCTTAATCTTATCTGTAAGAGTTCCTTATTTATTGAAGATAATAAGATATTAACTCATTAGACATATTGTTAGAGAATCAAATGAAATGTGTTTTAAAATGTAAGATTTTAGTTTTATGGTAATTGTTATATTGGCCTTTGATGTTCATATGGGGTCATTTAGTAGAAGAGATAAGGTAAGGAGTTTGCTCTTATTAGAGATGCCACTGCATAGAGAAGGGAGCTCTTTCCTTTTCATTAGGCAAAGTCTTGTGTTCAGCTTGCATGATGTGCAGGGCAGTGTTGGCAGTGATCTTCCTAAGCAAAATCTTGTCAAACATATTATCTATGTACTTACTGATCACCATGACATTTTTTCTCAATCACAATCATTTGCCCTACTTACTAGTAACTACTGTTAATAGACTGCTGCTTCTCTGCATCAGAGGAAATACTGCAAAGTAATTAATATTTGCTAAGGGCACTGTGGGTCCCTACCAGAACTCAACTGAAACATTGTTCTCTCTCTTTTTGTCCTTAGGAGTACACCATTGATGTATTTTTTCGACAGACATGGCATGATGAAAGACTGAAATTTGATGGACCCATGAAGATCCTTCCACTGAATAATCTCCTGGCTAGTAAGATCTGGACCCCTGACACCTTCTTCCACAATGGCAAGAAATCAGTGGCCCATAACATGACCACACCTAACAAGCTGCTCAGACTGGTGGACAATGGAACCCTTCTCTACACCATGAGGTCAGAGAGTGGCACAGCTCATCTAAAGTATACTGGGGTAGGACCAGGATTGAAATCAGCATGTTTTAAGCTATCCATTGAAAATTCTGTCAAGGTTACAGATTAGAAATGCACATATAGGCATATACTTCCTAACACATTTGCAGGTATGCACACTTGCAGACGTATATATTATAGACACAAGTATAGAGAGTTGGCCAACAGGCACATGAAAAAAATGCTCATTATCACTAATTATTAGAGAAATGCAAATCAAAACCACAGTGAGGTATTACCTCACACCGATAAGAATGGCTATCATTAAAAAGTCTACAAATAATAAGTTCTGGAGAGGGTGTGGAGAAAAGGGAACCCTCCTACACTGTTGGTGGGAATGTAAATTGGTACAGCCACTATGGAGAACAGTATGGAAGTTCCTTAAAAAACTGAAAATAGAGCTAACATATAATGCATCAATCCCACTCCAGGGCATATATCCAGAAAAAACAAAAACTCTAATTTGAAAAGATAATGTGCACCCCAATGTTCATAGCAGCACTATTTATAATAGCCAAGACATGAAAATAATACAAGTACCCATCAATAAATGATTGCTTTAAGAAATGTGATATATATACACACACACACACACACACACACACACACACACACACACACACAATGGAATATTACTCAGCCATAAAAAAGAATGAAATATTGCCATTTGCAGCAGTATGGATGGACCTAGAAAATATCATACTAAGTGAAGTAAGTCAGGCAGAGAAAGACAAATATTATATGCTATCACTTATACATGGAATCTAAAAAATAATACAAATGAATCTCTATACAAAACAGAAATAGACTCACAGACTTAGAAAACAAACTTATGTTTACCAAAAGGGGAAAGGGAAAGGGAGGGGGGAGGGATAAATTAGAAGTGTGGGGTTAACATATACACACTACTATATATAAAATAGATAAACAACAAGGATGTACTGTTATAGCACAAGAAACTATATTCAATATCTTATAATAACCTATAATAGAAAATAATCTGAAGTATTTATATGTATATAGGTGTATGTATATAAATAAATATATATATATATATAAATGGAATCACTTTGCTGTATACTTGAAACTAACACAATATTGCAAATCAACTATATTTCAATAAAAAATAGAGTTGGCCATATGAATATTTTCAGACACACAGAGATATACATTCACAATATATAAATGTTTATGCATACTCAGAGACATGTGTAGACCAATACACAGGCATATACATAGTCAAGGGCATTTAAATACACAGACTTACAGCCATATACACAGGCATGAACACTGTGACAGTCAGAATAGCCTAGGTTTAACTGCAGCAACAAACTATCTGTATGATGCAGAACTGTGAGAATCAAGTGAGATAATGTTAGCTATTTTCTGAAACGTACAATGTTACATATATAAATACAAAATTATAGCAACATATACTTTATGCCATTGTGTGGAAATGCTGGGGAGTTTCATATAAGTGAATTTCCACACAATTTAAGAATATAACTTTTAATATATATATGAATATATATTATATATATAATGTATTTCATACTTTTCTGCTCCCAAAGCATAAAACCATCACAGTTTTATGTTTTTCATGACTCATTATCATTAGAGTTTTTAGGTATGTAAATTTTGCTTTTAAAAGAATAATTTTGAACACATTTCCAGTTCATTAAGATTCTTTGCCCCAACACTAAAAACTTTCTTGGTTCTTGCTGTCAGTTGTCACTTCCTGAAGCTGCCTCCCACATTAATGAGTGATCTTTCGGTACAGGTTCTGTGCATTTGTTATTATACACAATGAAACTCAAATAATGCATACCTGGTAAATATGTGATGAATACATGAAGTGTGCTTCCCTGTATGCTAGTCCTTCATTACTTTAAATTTACTATTTATTGATGTGCTTCTGAAAGAATTTGGGAGACAAGAAGATGGCCAAGGAAAAATGGATAGCAAGTCAATTGTTAGAAGTTAAATTAAAGAGGAGGAGCTGAGAGAGTAGAGGGAAGAATGATGGAGAAAAGGGAAGTGGATAGAACTGGGAAGAATAATGTGGAGAGGAGATCAATAAAATTAACATATATATTTATTTTATTGGTCTATTCCCAGAACTTTTATACACATGCACACACAGATGAATCAATAAAGGAGAAATGGGTAGAGGAAAGAGAGGCTATGAGAGGAGAGAAAAAGAGTAGAAAATTTGAGAAGATAAGGCAGAAGATGAAATAAAATAAAAAGGCTAGATATTAGAATATCCTAAAAGAAAAAGGAGAAATTGGAGTAAAGTATGCAGTAAATGGGAAGAAAGAAAAGAAGACATACAGAAGTAGGGAAAGGGACACTTGAGGGAGAGAAATTATAGATGGAAGAAAGATTAGTATTTTTCATCCATTCATTTATTCATTCACCAAACATGTTTTAACTTCGTAATACATACATGGCCCTGGACTAGGTTCTGGCTATGCAAACATTAAGAAGATATAGTCTTTGTCCTTAAGACAGTCACAATATAATACAGGGAAAAGGCTAATAGATAACCACAAAAAATTAACTGAAATTATAAAGTTATGAGTAATTATGAAAGAATAGAAAAGGGTCATCTAACTCATTCTTCTGGATCAAGTTGAGCAAAGAGTCCCTGGATGAAGCAACACCTAAGTTCCTGATTATTAGTATTGGCATTCATTTTTGCTTTATTAGATAAGTAGAATATAGTCAAGAAAATTGTATGTGGAAAGTGGAGGGAAGAGAGGAAGGACATTCTGGGTAGAGAAAACCAACTGAGCAGTTGCAGGAAATTGAATGGTATATTATAAGCAAGACAATGAGGTGGTCAATTTTTTTAAAATGTTATATATGGCATCCTAGTTACTGTGTAAAGAATGCATTTGTAGGGAACAAGACTGGTAATAGGAAAGCTGGTTAGGAGACAGATTAAGTAGTCTAGGTGAGGAGTGGTGAAGTTCTAATTCAGAGCAGTGGATTAAGGTGGAGACGGGGAGATACACTGAGGAAATAGACGGTAAAAACAGCCAATGTCAGAATGAGAGCAAAGAGGAGGAATTAAAGTAGAAGGCACCCAAGTAAAATGGGTGACTGATGGTATTACGAACTGGGGTAGATCATATGAGATTTAGGGAAAATTTAGATAGAATAAATCTGTGAAGTTAATTTTGGACAAGATAAGCTTAAGAAGATTGTAGATTTTCCAGGGACAGAAGTCTAACAGTAGTTGGATATTCAAGTCATAAGATCAGGAGAGAGACACAAGCAAGAGATGTAAAGTTTGGTATTGTCAGTATGGTGGGACAACCATGTGAATGCATATGATCACTTCAGGAAAGTATGTAGAGTGAGAGGCAAATCATGCCAAGCATCCAGTCGTGTAGCATCACTATCATTAAAGCAGAAGGGAAGAAAGTGGAACCTATGATGGAGACCGAAAAGGAAAAGAAAGGAAGGTGTTAATAGAACCACTAGTGTGTAGTATCTTGAAAGCTAAGTGTGGTAGTCAATACTGCTACTTCCAATATTTCCAGTTCACTTCCCTCTGGGTATATGTTAGTATTTCACTTCCATAGAGCCTTAGACAAATGAATTGCTTTGGCTAACCAAATGTGAGTGGAAATAACATGTGTGATTTCTGAGGGAGGATGGAAATTTTATTTATTTTTTGTTTTTTTAACATGTACATTACTTTATTTTCATCTCTGTGCAAAAATTTTGCAGTTAGTGGAATCTATTATAACTGTTTCCATATCAGTGCCTTCTGGAAACACAGTGATCACTCAGGAACCAGAATATTGTTCTTTTTAATTCATAAAATTAAGTATCATTTTACTCAGGGTGAATTTGCAGCACTGGTCATAAAGTTCATTTATCTTTTTTTAAAAAGTATAGTTGATTTACAATATTGTGTTAGTTTCAGGTGTACAGCAAAGTGATTCAGTTATATATATATTTTCAGATTCTTTGACATTATAGGTTATTACAGGATATTGAATATAGTCTCCTGTGCTCTACAGTGGGGCTTGTTGTCTATCTATTTTGTATATAGTAGTATGTATCTGTTAAGGATTAGAAACTTTTAAGAGCCAGTACGTGATTTTCCATGTTCCTCTCCCCCTGGCCACAGTGAGTAGCATTATGCCAGGTGGCCTTGGCTCTATCATTCTGTGTCCCTTATTAAAGATAACATAGAAGAGAACATCCCTCCCACAACCTGAGATAGACAAATAGTGTGAATGAGAAAGAAACCTTTGTGGTTTTAGGACACTGATATTTTAGGATTGTTACTGAATATTGATTGAACACATTTTGGCTAATATATTGAAAGGGTAAAGGGTTTCAAAAAGATGAGAGTGATCAATAATAATAATACAATAATAGCATAATAAGTACAATAGTTGCCATCAATATAGTACTTACAATGTGCCAGGCATTTTTATAATCATTCTACTTTTATGATCTTCACAACAAGTCTATGAGATAGATACAATTATTCCAACTTTACAGGTGAGGAATCTGAGACACAGAATGAGTAACATTTTCTAAGATCACCTAGGTAGTAAATGGTCGAGGATTCATACTCTGACAGTTTGGCTGCAATTTTATGCTCTTTACTATTACTTATACATCTTTACAATATTGTTGGCTATTACAAAGATATCTACTAATATAGAGAATTGAAAGTATGTATTAGGTTTGGTAACATGGAAAACACTGGTGTTCTTCACGTACACTCTTTCAATGGAGTGATTAGTGCAATGAGTTTTTATGAGTTGGCATAGAGGTAGTGGAGATAGTGAACATAGAAAATACTTTCTGGGAACTTGCTTGAAAATGAAAGGGATGGGTATATAATAGATATATTCAGGGGTAAAGGAAATAGTTATTTTTTTTGAATGGAGAGACTGGCACATATTTGTGAGATAGTTGAAAGGGGCTAGTAGAAAGGCAAAGATTGAAGATACAGTAGAAATAGGGTTTTTCTGACATCAGGTTCCCAGAGAAAGCTGTCAGGAGATGGTATCCAAACTACAGGGAAAGATTTGCTTGTAAAGGAAGAGGGATACCTATTCTGACACTGCATGGAAGGACAAGAAATTAGACATAAATGTTGAAAAGGAGGTGGGGAGGATAGGACAGAGTAGAAGTCTGAATAGTTATAATGTATGAAGGAGAATTTGAAGAGACTAGAGCATAAGTGGAGGAATAGGTAGAAGAGAGATATACTTGTAATAAAGTGCATAAAGAGAAGAGTTTGAAGAGGAGATGACAGTGTACACAACTGTGGAAATAATGGAGTGGAGTAGATATAAACAGAAGAGAGGATGTATGGAATGAGGTGGTTGGAGGGAAGAGTGATGGGCAGAAAAGGAACACATAGAGACTGAGAATAATAGAGGGAAAGAAACAGAATGAATGAGGAGAACAGGATAGTGGAGAAACTGAATAATAAAAGGAAAAGAGAATAGAGGATAGGTTTAAGTTTTGGAGGAGGAATAGAAAAGAGAGAAGAAAGGAGATGGGAGGATGGGAATGTTGAAATATGAAGAAGAGAGGATGCAGACTGAGGAGGGCAGAAGATTAGTCACCTGAAAATAGAGTTGGATGAATAGGAAGATGACCATTAGGTCCTTCATTCTAGTCTGAATTGGACAAGAAAGTGGAGTTCAATAAGATAGAAGTCTATGCAGAATGCCCTTGTGCTTATTCTGAAGGACAGAACAGAGGAGGTACAGAAGTTCAGAAGCATGATGAAGATATTGGTTCCCTTACACAGTAAATGCTTCACTGTTGACCCAGGAAGGTGGATCCAGAGGGAAACCTAGGTTCAAAACTTAAAATAAGAGCTTGACTCTATTTATCACCCCATAATTTATTTGTCTAGTGACCTTTTGCAAGACACAAATTATCTGCTTTCTCATTTTGATAATAATGTGGCTGCTGCCTGTCTTGTAGACACATGAAGAGCACAAATTGGATAAGGTCTGAAGAATACTTAGAATTTTTCAGGAAATGTCATTCTACAGCATTCCTCTCATTATTTTGACCGTTAGAAATAGTATCTGGGGGCTTCCCTGGTGGCGCAGTGGTTGAGGGTCCGCCTGCTGATGCAGGGGACACGGGTTCATGCCCCGGTCCAGGAAGATCCCACATGCCGTGGAGCGGCTGGGCCCGTGAGCCATGGCTGCTGAGCCTGCGTGTCCGGAGCCTGTGCTCTGCAATGGGAGAGGCCACAGCAGTGAGAGGCCTGCGTACTGCAAAAAAAAAAAAAAAAGAAAGAAAAGAAATAGTATCTGGATTCCATAGGAAAATTAAAGAAGGAGAACTTTTTAGAAAAATCTGACCAAGCATTGCATGGCTACATAACTAGGACACTTTAGAATCAAGCCTTCCCTTGCTTCATCTTGCGACCTCAAGACAACCATAAAAATGCAGGCCAAAGCTCATTACCTGCTGTTTGCTTCAGCAGCACACATAGTAAAATTGAAACAATACAGAAAAGATGAACAGAGTCCAGGTCAAGATGATATACACATTTATGAGGTATTTTCCATTTTTTCAGACATGGATATAGGGAACTTTATTTCTATTAATGACATCTTATTTATTAATGAATATATGGGGAAATACGTTCATTTTTGTGTTCTTTATAATTATTATATATAAATGTTGCATAATATATAATACAATTTTAAAAAGTTCCAGTGATTATTTGAATAGGAGGGAAAAGTACTTATTGAATTTAGCTAGATTTTAACTCATTCACTTGAATCATTCATTCAACATACTTATGAGTGCTATTATGTTTAAGGCTTTGGGATATATGCTGAACTACAGAGATAAATAAGACAGAGCTCATGCTCTTAGTGACTTTACTGTCTAGTAGTTAAAGAAAACATATGCACAGATAGCTGCACAATAATATAAAAGTCCTTAAATAGAGGCAGGTACAAAATGTGATGGAATTACAGGGTAAAAAGCATCTAAAATCATGTGGAGACACCAAGGAAAGTTGTGAAAAGGAGATAATACTTATCCTGTATCTTGAATTTTAAAGGAAATATAGGTAACTATTAAACAGGTGAGGGACAGGGTGAGGTATAGGAGGGTATTCCAGGCAGGGAAAATAGCACACACAAATGCAGGTATTTATGAATTGACAACATGCATCAGAAAATTCATGTCTCTTGTTAGAACTTTTATTTGTTAATTCTTCCAAAAATAGTTCTTGAGGGCTTAATCAGACCCAAAGAGTATTCTGGGCACTAGGGATAAAGTGGTAGGCAAAAGTAGATGTGGTTTCTGCTCTCATATAACTACATTCTATTGGGGAAAACAGTTAAACCATGATGAAAATGTAGAATATGTGCTATGATCAGGGAAGCACAGAGTGAAATATGCTTTATGAACATATGCTATATGAGCATCTAGCAGGGACAATGAAGTGAGTCTATGGGGAATATCTACAATGAATTCCAGAGGAAATAACTTTTAAACTGCAACTTAAAAGATGTGTAGAAGTAAATTATAATAAAAGATAGGAAAGAAATGTTCCAGAGAGAGAGAGAGTACAGCAGATACGAAGGCCAGAAGAATGAGCAGGGGAGGTAGTGATGTTACAATAAAGAAACTTAAAAAAAAGTTCATTGTGACTGAACTGTCACCTAATGCAATTTTGTGTGCCCAACACACAGTGAAGCCAAACAAACCAAACCATTGGAATTTTGTGCAGATAAAGGTTTACTGCAGGACCAAGCAAGAAGAATGGGTGGCTCATGCTCAAAAAACCCAAGTCTCCCCATTCCGTTGGTTTTGGGGGAGAAGTTTTTATAGGCAAAATTTGGGGTGATAATTGTGGGATGTGTGACTTTTTTCTAATTAGTTGGTGGTAAGGTAACAGGGCAGTGCTCTAAGAATCTTGTGCTTAGCCTGAAGTTGACATCCTCTACCTGTGTGGGGGCCTTAGTTCCTGCAGAACTCAAAGGTACTGTTATGTATATGCCTTGAGGAGGGACCAGGACCCTGCCCCATGGCTGCACTATTGTTTTTTGACTGCTCATCCTTTGTTTTTGCATTCCCTTACTTTCCTAAATAGAAAATGTTTGAATCTGCCCTTTGGAAATCAGGGAAGGTCTGGGAGGCTGAAGCCTTTTTCCTACAAACAAGAAACAAGGGACAGGGAGGGGCTTTTGTACCCAGGAGGATCCCACAGGGTCCTGCTTGGTTTCAGGACCACAAAGTAAAGTGCAGGTAAGTGGCCTGGGGTAAAGAAGGGTGCTTATGAGCTATGCTGGCATAAAAATGATAGGGATCCATTGAAGAGTTTCTTCCAAAAGAATGGTACAAACAGTTTTGCATTTTAGATAGATCACTCTGGGAACAGTATGGAAGGTAGATTGGAGGAAGACAAGGTGAAGGTAAGGTGCCCAGTTACATGAGCTATAAATTCTAATAATAATATTAATAACAACTACTATGTATTGAACACCTACCATGTGACAGATACTTTATGTAAAACATCTCTAATCTTAACAAAACTATTTAATATAGGTATTATTATCCCTATTTAGCTGATCCAGAAAGTAAAGCTTAAAAACTAAAAATGATTTGCCCAAGATGACACAGTTATTAAGCAAATGCAGATCTGTCTGAGTTCAAGCTACTCCTTTTTCCACTAAATAAGGTTTTTAAGTATATGGTTATACTATATTTTCAAAAGGTAGCATTGATGGTATTTTGTGCCTGATTGGAAATTGGTGGGAGTAAGGATGATGATTGGTGGGGGATTGTATGAGTACTTCCTGTAAATAAAGAAGTCCCCTGGGGTAATGGAAGTACTAAGGGTTGGGAAAAATGATAATCTAAATGTTAACATCCCCATTGAATGTAGAGGAGTAAGTAAGCATTTGGAAAATGGCAGTGATAAAGAAAGAGGGGTAGTGGAAAAATTTCTGTGTGACCGATGAGTGATAATAGTCTGGAAGTGATACAGAATGTATTTATCCAGTAGTTACAGGGAAGCATTATTGATTTTTTTAAAAAGTGAGCAACATGATCAGATCATTTGTGTTAACACAAGTTGCTGAACCCAAAAATGTATGATAGTTCAAACATGACAGATTAAGAAGGTAGATTCTGCAGTAAGACTACTCCTGGTCCTTCCTCTGTAAAATGGGGTGAATCATAACACTACCTGCCTCATAATGTTGACTGAAAAACGCATGACCGAAAAGTTGTGAGTTATGTTTTATTTGAAGACATCACTGAGGACTATAGCCTGGAAATAACCTCTCAGATTGTTCTGAGGAACTATTCCAAAGAGGTAAGTGAGGAGCCAGGATATATAGCAGTTTTTGCTTTCAAAAAATCATGCAGTTGAACATCAAAAGGATTACTGCTAATCACAAAAACCAGACATTTCAAGTTAATGATTTTAGTGCTTTTCTGTATATGAGAAGGTGCAAGAGACTGGGCTTATTGAAATTATTCCTTTGATATGCATCTAGGGCCAGTATCCTGTTTTTCTCCATCCTGAATTCCCTTCAGGACCCACCGACAGGGGGTGGCTGCAGTGGCTGATGGCTTGGTGTCTGGCAACATTCCTTATTTATTGGAATGACAGGCAACATTCTTTGTCCACACTTGGAGTAAATGTGATAAGCCATGTGAATTGCTTGACATATGTCCTGCCACATGTCTACTCTGTGGAGGTTTTTGTGTTAATATCCCCATTTTTATAATTACTAAACTGAAGTTTCAATAGAACAGTCACACCATTAATAACTGGCAGAGCTGGTACAGAATCTCAAGTCACTCTTATGTTAAAGCAAACTGTTTTTCCCTACTACATCCCACTACTTCCTCTAAGAAGGGAATGTAGGGGATACCAGTTTTAAGCATAATGAGTTTGAGATGGACATGACAAGCTGCAGCTGGAAATGCAGGTCTGTCACCTAGAACTTTGACACAATGGGATTTTATAAAATTAAATACATTGCACAAAGTGTCCTCTATATATTAGGCCACACACTAATAGTGTCCTATGTTTAGGTAAAAATTAAACAAAGTAAGCACTCATTTCTCCATGTTTGCATCATGAAGAAGAAAGTGGTATTTTTTGACCAATTAAGAGAGACTTATTGTCATATTCAGACCTGCATGCCTTCCTTTATCCTTTGTCTGATTGGGTCAGTTTTGCTCATGTACTTGGGATGTTCCAAAGACAAATTATTTGAAAGATAAATTGTGCATCATACCTGAACTTGCCCCACCAACACACGTGGAAATGTTAATAATAAAACTCCTCTCCTCTTGCTTTAGATGCAAATAGCTTGCATTTGAGTCTTCATTACAGAGACTGCCTCTGAAATGGCCAGGAACCAGGGAAGGCATTTGGGTCACATTGTTAGTTGTATAGGACTTAATGTAATCAAATCAATCAAGCATTGATAGCTTTGTTTCACACAGTCCTTTTTTGTAATGGCTTTTGCTCTAGGGGATTCCACATGTAGTTCCTTATTCATTAAGCTGGCAACTGACTTACAGAACCACACTTAGTGTGTTTCACCCTGATGAACAGAAGAGCATAGAAGAGATAGAGTGGCTCACTTTGGACTCTGAGAAAGCTTACAATGAGGTGAGAAGCAAGTAATATTACAAGTCTCAGTTAATCACAAATTATGCTGTGGACTCTGTGTGGTGATATCAACCCCTACCCTCCAAGAATTCACATCTTAGCAGGAAAGATAGGACACATAATTTACTGTACTATAAGGCATAATGGAAGTTTCACAAAAAGCCAACAATGAGGTGCTATAAGCTAAAAAGTGTAGGTTTCATTACAGCTTGGAGACATGGGCCCAGATGTGGGAAAGCATCACATGGGAACTAGCATTTAAGGGAGGGAAGGAAAAATGTATTCCCAAGAGGTCTTCTCACATTTGTTTCATTTTTGCCAACTGCAAGAGGAAATCAGGGCCTTAAAATAACAAGAATTGCCTTTATTCTCAAAGGCAAGAAGCTGAACCTCAGGCAGATTGAGTCTGTTAAAAAGATCATTCTAACACAAGGGGGATTTACAGATCATCAGAAGGGTCCCTCTGGTTCCAAAGAACCTAACTATTTTAGATGCTACCGTTTTCGAATGCAAGTTAGTGTTTCCAATGCCCAGTGAGGCCAAACAAATGGAAACATTGGGGTTTGGAGCAGAGAAAGCTTTATTACAAGGCCATGCAAGGAGAAGAGGTAGATCATGCTCAAAAAAACCAAATTCCCCAATGGAGAAACAGGGGATTTGTACCTGGGAGGGCCCCACAGGGTCCTGCTCAGTTTCACTACCCCCAGACAGAGTATGTATGTTACAGTGAAATGAACTTTAGGAATTAGGAGCTCTAAGTGTGAGTCCTAACTCTGGCCCAGATCAGCAGTGTAACCATGGACAAGGCATTTCTGTTTTCTGCACCCCAGTTTCTTCTTCTGGGAAATGGGGCTGAAAATACCTGCTCTGCCTATCTTGCAGAAATATTTATTAAATCAAGAAGCATTTACTGACTATATGCTATGTGCCAATCACCATACTATGCATCAGATTAGAATAATATGTAGAGACCCTTCTCTCAAGTTTCCCACACTTATGTGCAGAAGACAGACACATAAACAGATTGGATATACTGTGTTTCCGTCAAGTAGAGCATTTATAGGGACATGAAAGTCATCTAACTTTTTGTTTTTTGATGTGGTACCCCAGGCAGGAGTGGCTCCATCTTGAGCCTAGAAAGTTATTTCAAGAGTGTTAAGCACTAAGCTACTTGTACAAAGTGCTCTGGGATTTCTGTGAGCTGGAGAACTCACTATGCCTATAGGGCACATACAAAGTTATCACAAAAGAGGTAATATTTGAGCACGGACTTGAATGGAATTTGTTCCACATATAAAGAGGAAAGGGCATTCCTGGCAGGACAAAAAAGAACCCAGCAATTCGTAGAAAGGCACAAAAGCATGAGAGCTTTCTTTGGCAAAATCACAAGTATTGACAGATGGCTGGAGAGTGGGGGAGAAGTGTGAATATCAGAAAATGAGGATGGAGCAACACATCTGAGGTAATTGTTAAAACCTATATGTGCTCCATATAAGGGCTAAATGCAGTAGTGAAGCTCTGGTATTCCAATTAGGAAGCCCAAGGGCTTCCAGTGTACTGAAGCCTTTTGCCTATAGCTTGAGGATTTAATGGGAAACTTGCAGAAAACTGGGATTCTTTTTTTTAAGGAGTAAGTATTTAAGTATTGGAGTATACTTGATTTACAATGTTTTGTTAGTTTCAGGTATACAGCAAAGTGAATCAGTTATACATATACATATATCCACTCTTTTTTTATGATTCTTTTCCCATATAGTCCATTACAGAGTACTGAGTAGAGTTCCCTGAGCTATACAGCAGGTTCTTAGTAGTTATCTATTTTATATATAGTAGTGTGTATATGTCAATCCCAATCTCCCCATTTATCCCCCTGCCTTATCCCTTGGTGACCATAAGTTTGTTTTCTACATTTGTGATTCTACTTCTGTTTTGTAAATAAGTTCATTTGTACCCTTTTTTTTTTAGATTCCACATATATGATATTTGTCTCTCTCATTATGACTTCACTCAGTATGACAATCTCTAGGTCCATCCATGTTGCTGTGAAGGGGACCGTCCTACACTGTTGGTGGGAATGTAAATTGGTGCAGCCACTGTGGAGAACAGTCTGGAGGTTCCTTAAAAAACTAAAAATAGAACTATCATATGACTCAGCAATCCCACCCCTGGGCATATACCCAGAAGAAACCATAATTCAAAAAGACACATGCACCCCAATGTTCATTGCAGCACTATTTACAATAGCTAGGACATGGAAGTAACCTAAATATCCATCAACAGAGGAATGGATAAAGAAAATGTGGTACATATATACAATGGAATATTACTCAGCCATAAAAAGGAACGAAGTTGTGCCATTAGCAGAGACGTGGATGGACCTAGAGACTGTTGTACAGAGTGAAGTAAGTCAGAAAGAGAAAAACAAATATTGTATAATATCACTATACATGGAATCTAGAAAAATCACGCAGATGAACTTATTAGCAAAGCAGAAATAGAGACACAGACGTAGAGAATAAACGTATGGACACCACAGTGGGGAGGTGGGGTGGGATGAATTGGGAGATTGGGATTGACGTATATACACTACCATGTGTAAAATAGATAACTAATGAGAACCTACTGTATAGCACAGGAAACTCTACTCAATACTCTGTGGTGACCTAAATGGGAAGGAAATCCAAAAGAAAAGTGGATATACGTATACGTATAGTGGATTCACTTTGCTGTACAGCAGAAACTAACACAACATAGTAAAGCAACTATACCCCAATACAAATTAATAAAAAGAAGATGTGGTACATATATACAGTGGAATACTCAGCCATAAAAAAGAACAAAGTAATGCCATTTGCAGAAAACTGGGATTCTTATGGCTACTATACTGCTTGGTTTGGGTGTTTAGTGGTGATATATTTCAAGTGACTCATCCTCTACTAATAATGGCTATTAATGATTTTACTATCTTTTCTATTTCAGCATTAATGTCAGATCCTGCCCTTTACTCCATGATAATAGAAATAGCCTGCCTGACACCTCAACCACTCCTGAAGAGTGTTTTTTTTTAATTGAGGTATAATTGATGTACAATATTATATAGGTTTCAGGTGTACAATTGATTCACAATTTTTAAAGGTTATACTCCACTTATAGTTATTATAAAATATTGGTTATATTCCCTGTGTTCTACAATATATTCTTGTAGCTTATTTATTTTAACATAGTGCATTGTACCTCTTAATCTGCAACCCCTATCTTTTCCCTTCCCCTTTCCCTTCTCTCTCCACACTGGTAACCACTAGTTTCCTCTTCGAACTCATCTTCTATTAATCTTCCCCCTTGGTCTCTCCACTACAGCCACAGTGGCATAGTTGCTATTTTTGGAACACACTGGTCACATTTCTACCTCAGGGCCTTTGCATTTTCTGCTCCCTCTACTTTGAATGTTCTTTCTCCAGGTGTCCATAATGCTCACTCTCATTGCCTTCAGGTTCATTGCTTAAATGTCACCTACTCTGTGAGGTATTCCCTGAACACGCTATTGAAAATTGCAATGCCTCGTCAATAGTTTTTAGTCACATCTTATTTTTTTTCCTGAGACATATTGCCTTTTAACACATTATATAGTTTACTTATTTTACTTCTTTCTTTGTTGTCTTCCCTCAACTCAAATGTAAGCTTCAAGATGGTAACAACCTTGGTATGTTTGCTGATGTACTTATATTGCTTAGAATAATACCTGGCATATAGTACCTGATCAAAAATTATATTTGTTGGGCTTCCCTGGTGGCGCAGTGGTTGAGAGTCCACCTGCCGATGCAGGGGACATGGGTTCGTGCCCCGGTCCGGGAAGATCCCACATGCCGCGGAGCGGCTAGGCCTGTGAGCCATGGCCGCTGAGCCTGCGTATCCAGAGCCTGTGCTCCGCAATGGGAGATGCCACAACAGTGAGAGGCCCACGTACCACAAAAAAAAAAAAAATTGTTAAGTGAAACAATTAGAAAACTTTTAGTCAGCTCTATCCCAGACTTGTTAGGTTATTTGAGAAATGTTCTTCCCTTCTGCTTTATCATTTGTCAAATATATGATGGGATAAAACTGGATGCTTTCTATAAGGGTCTTTCAGTTCTGAAATTCTAGGAAAGAGGCTAGATGACCACTAAGTATAGGTTGAGATATTGTGCTATTAAGGAATCATATTAAGATGCTATTTGCCTGTTGGTGCTTTGTGATGACCTAGAGGAGTGGGATAGGGAGGATGGGAGGGAGGCTCAAGAGGGAGGGGATATGGGGACACGTGTATGCATATGGCTGATCACTTTATTGTGCAACAGAAACTAACATGGTATTGTGAAGCAATTATACTCCAATAAAGTTCTATTTTAAAAAATCAAAAAAAAAAAGAAAGAAAGATGCTATTTGCCTGGAACCCTCGGAATACCTGAACCCTATTTGCCTGATTTATACCTCGCCTCTGCAAGGTCCCCACAGAAATACATGCTTTTAGGAAAGAAAAATCATTCGTTAGTTAATTGATTCAGTAGATATGTATTGAACACCTACAGTGTGCTAGGTACTGTGCTATGCTCCTGGCACACATCAAAGACAAAAATCCAATTTAAAAAATCCATAGCTTTACAGTAAGGAGAAAAAAATGATGATAAATAGAAAAAATTAATTACATGGCATGTTGTAAGTTAGGTACTATGGGAAAAGAAAGAGCATGGTAAAGTTTACTAACCACAGTATTGATAGTAAACTGAATGGAGGTCGGGGTAGACCTCATTTACAAGATAATAAGAAAAAAAAACAAGATAGTTAAGCAAAGACTTGAAAGAGGTAGGAAAGCATACCAAGTGGAAAGGTTATGATGTAAGAGAGACTGGCATGTTGAAAGAGCAGCAAGGAAGCCAGAGTGGCTGGAACAGAGTGAGCAAGGGAGGGCATAGTAGAAGATAAGCCAGAGAGGAACAGAAGATAAGATCATGTAAGACCCTGTAAGCCATAGCAAGGACTTTGGCTTTTACTCTGTATAAGATGAGGAAATACTAGATGGCTATTGTGTAGAGAATATATTGGGTTGGCCAAAAAGTTTGTTCAGGTTTTTTGTAAGATGTTATGGAAAAACACGAACGAACTTTTTGGCCAACCCAATACTATAAGGAGAAAGGGTAAAAGTAGAGATACAAGTTAGGGTGCTATGGAAGTAATAAAACTTTAACTTATTACTGTGGTGGAATAAAAACCAGCTGTTGAGAAGCAAAGGGTGGGGTGACAAGGGAGCCAGGGTGCTTCAAAACATAGTGAACAGTGAAATGAGGGCAATACCTGAGGAGGGTGTGGGTATGTGTGTGCATGCTAAAGGGCTAAAAAGTACCTCCTTCCCATTTGTGTCTTTCATCCCCAAAGAAGGGGATTTCCTATATTGCCTTTTACTTTTGGTCTTTGCATAGGAATCAAAACAGGTTAAAACCTGGCTGGGACTGAGGTCCTATGATCTGATTATCACATTTTGAGGGGTCTTGGACCTTCTTTGAAAAGCTAACTGAAGACTACTTACTGTACAGTAGATCTCTAAGACTCCTTCATCTTGTATAACTGAAACGTATTACCCTTTCACTAATACCTCCACTTTCACTCCAGTTCCTGGCAACCACCATTCTATTCTCTGCTTTATAAGTTTGACTATTTTAGATTCCACATATAAGTGAAATCCTACAGTATTTGACTTTGTCTGGCTTATTTCACTTAGCATAATGTCCTCCAAGTTAATCAATGTTGTTGCAAATGGTAGGATTTCCTTCTTTTTTAAGGCTGGATAATATTACATTGTATGTATATACATGTTCTTATCCATTCATCAGTTGATGGACACCTAGTTTGCTTACATGTCTTTGCCATTGTGAATAATTTTGGAGTAAACATGGGAGTGCAGACATCTCTTTGAGATCCTGATTTCAATTTCTTTGGATATATATACCCAGAAGTAGGATTGCTGGATCCTATGGTAGTTCTATTTTTAATTTTTAGGAGCCTCCATGCTATTTTCCATAGGAGCTGCACCAATTTATATTCTCACCAAGAGTGCACTAGGGTTCCCTTTTCTCCATATCCTCGCCAACACTTGTTATCTCTTATCTTTTTTGATAATAGCCATTCTAACATGTGAGGTGATACCTCATCATGGTTTTGATCTGCATTTCCCTGATGAGTAGTGATGTTGAGCACCTTTTCATACCTGTGGCCATTTGTATGTCTTCTTTGGAGTAATGTCCATTCCAGCTAATTAAAAATACTGTGTTGAATACTTAAAACTTACTAAGTGGGCAGATTTTATGTTAAGTGTTTTTGTCACAAAAATCATAATAATTTAATAACAATAAAATAAAAGAGGGTGGAAGGAAAGTTTTGAAGGGGATGGATCTGTTTATGGCATAGATTGTGGTGATGAGTCTATTAGCCTGAGTGTAGTCAGGATGCTTTCTGCTGCAGAAAAAGCTTGAAGGGTCTTGAAAGTTGTAACAAGGAGGAGGGAAGGCAAGAAGAGAAGACAGTATGATGCAGTTGTTCAGAGAGCATTAGGATGCATTTAAGAACCAAGGAAAAGAGCATAGCATAATTTGGCTTGTGAAGTACCCCACCCCAACCAACATCTGCTTTCTCATTGCTGCTGTATGCTTAGGTGGGATGGGCAAGAAGAGGATGGGAAGGAAGATAGGAAAGTTATTATAAATCAGTTCTGCTCCTAAGCAGAAATCAATACCTTTTGCACCTTGCTTTGATTATCTATTTGTTGTGGTTTTATTTGCCATGTCCCTAGGACAGCTGGGTAGACATAAAGTAATTTCCCCTTGGCATTACTCATAAGACGCAGTATCTTGGAAATACTAATATAAGTGGAGAGAAGGAACACAATTTTCTTTATTAAACCCTCATGAAATCTTTTAATTATCCAACAGGAGCAAACTTCTCAGTGAAAGACATTTCTCTTATATCAGATTCTTTGAGTCATGAAACCCCCTATTTATGCCTTAAGAATAAAGGGTAGATTGGTAGGGTATCGCAGGTGACTTGGGAATGGAGCTTTTGTCCAAGACACATGGGAATTTTTATAAATATCCAAGGGATTAGTTAGAGCTGCAAAGACACTTGCCATCTACTTCTCACCTGTTACTATTTAGATAAGGAAATGGAAAATAAGATATGGGTAAATATTTGCTGAAGGGCACACACTTGGTTTCTGCCTTCCAGCCTAGGGTTCTTGCTAATAAACACCTGAGCATGTTTGCTTTAGTCAGCCTGCTTTGAGCAATATCTACTACTGCTACTCTGATCATTTATGAGGTGTCACACATTTATCATGTTTAAGAATTAGCCAGGATTGGAGATTCTTGCCAGTTGGCCACCTAAAGCTCCAAGAGGATAGCAGAGATTGAATCCAATATAACCAGGAGGTATACAGGTTAGCTAGAAATAGCTCATCAGAGTTAAGTGTCAAATAATTCAGAATTTTTGCTGTGTGAGTCCCATTTACACATAGCAGGCTACTTTCTAGGCCAAAGAAAGTTGGCTCAAAAATATCTGCAGGAAAACAGAGGGGAAACTTTGGAATAGATTATTTAGACAGACTGATGCAGAAGAATGAGTATGTGGGCATGGCAAGTTGTACCCTATCCAGATTTCCACTGAGGGATCCATGAACAGTCTCTCCAACATGTTGTCCCTATTAAGAGAACATGAGCTCTTCAGACTTGACCTCTGAGGTTTTTGATGCCCTCCATAAACTTTGTAATTTTTTTCTGGCCAGCTACTGTGTGTGTGTGTGTACATGTACAAGTGTGTGTATGTATTCTTGAAGAACCATCTTCTTAAACAAAGCTATAGCAGTTGCTGTAAGCAGCAGAGCCATCTTTTATGCTTGTTTATTATCAGGTTAAAGATATTCTTTCTAGGGACTTCTCTCGTGGTGCAGTGGTTAAGACTCCACGCTCCCAATGCAGGGGGCCCGGGTTCGATCCCTGGTCAGGGAACTAGATCCCACATGCATACTGCAACTAAGAGTTCACATGCCACAAGTAAGGAGCCCACGAACTGAAACTAAGGAGCCCGCCTACTGCAACTAAGATCTGGCGCAACCAAATAAATAAATATAAAAAGAAAGATATTCTTTCTATACATTTCTCCTCTCCGGTGCAGTCTCTAAATTGTTTAACTCACATGATAGCCTGCTGAGGAGAATTATTTCAGAAATAATTAAACTGCTCTCAGGAGTGAATGAGTCAGTACCTGGTGTTTCCAGACTTCTGAGGTAGTGAAGTAGCTAAGGGAGCTCAGTTAGGGTACACAAATGATATGTGTTTTCCTAAAGGTGGTAAGGTGGGATTTATATGTGATCTAAAAATCTAATATTGAATGCTACTTTGAGATGCTATCTAGTTCATTTAATCCATCCCTTGTGTTCATAAAGTCTTGGATCACAGTGAGCCTAAACAAATAAAATCCCATTATTCTTAGCAGCACTCCATTGCTGGTGAACGAGAACTCAGCTCCATGTTTAATACCATTCATTTTAGCTTGATGTCATGTTCTGCTGTTCTTCCTTTTAGGTTAACCATTCATGCCGAGTGTCCCATGCATTTGGAAGATTTTCCTATGGATGTGCATGCCTGCCCACTGAAGTTTGGCAGCTGTATGTATTTTCTCACTTTCTGTTTGCCTGATCTTTTTCCAAAAGAAACAGAATATTTCCTACTCTGTCCCTTAGTAGTTTCAAAAGCTGAGACCTTTAATTCAGGCTGGTATGTGAGTGAGGAAGGGGAGTGGGGTGGAGTAGTACTAACTGATCAGGAGGAGGTTTAACCTTTAACAGTTTTCCTTCTAGACAGGAAACCTCATTTCACCATTTTAGACTAATTTGTCTTTCATTATATTGAAACATTAACATCTGTTTCCTAAATTATCCAGAAGACAAACCAAGATAGAACTAATATAAAGTACAATAGTAGCTTCCTAAAGGCAAGATCCCTCAAACAGAATGTGTTTGTATTTTTGAAATGCCTAGTCTACCTGCATCCTCATATACTATAGTTCTATCTAATTCCCTACAGTAAATGGTAGACGGGAAGAGATTCTAGAAATTTCCTCATTTTTAGAGAGTACTGCCTTTGCCAGTAGCTGTAAATCTGGCAGAGAAATGAATAGATACATAGCCTATTTTCAAATGAATTAGAAAAATCAAAATTGAATAGAATTAGAGTGAGTTTCTGACTAAGAATTTCAGAGTGAGTTTCATTTGGGAGTCATCAGAGCAATATATCAAGGTCTGTGTTGATCATCTCTAAATTAGATTTATCTCTGTATTTTGAAGTAGAAAGTGCATTTGAAAAGACCCAAATAATTGTGTGTGACATACTTTTTCAATCATTGTCAAATATTTACAGATTGTCTCCCATGGGCCAGGCTCTATTCTAGGAGCTTGGAATGTATCCATGAATAAAACAAAGACCTGCCCATATGGAGCTTACACTGTAGAGGACAGAGTGATGGCAAAAGAGAAAACAAACACTAGATGAAAAAGTAAAGTATAAAGTATGTTGTAAAATGAGAAGCACCATGAGAAGACATAAAAGTACTACAGAATAAGGTGGGGTCAGTCATATCTAGGTGGAAGATGAGCATTGCCATTGAAATTTAAAATAGAGTAATCAGCATAGGCCTCTTTGAAAAAGTGATATTTGGGCAGAAATTTTGAGGAGGTAAAAGGTTTAACAAGGCAGATATTTGAGGAAATAATACTCTAGTTAGAGGGAACAGCCAGGGAGTCAGAAAAGTATATCAGATATGAGATCAAAGAGGGGATCATGTCATCTAAGTATTGAAGAACACTAAAAGGCTTTGAATTTTATTCTGAGGGAAAATGGGGAGTGATTGGAATATTTTGAAGAAAATAATTATGTTATCTGATTTATGGTTTTTAAAGAATCATTATGGATACTCTGTTAAAAATATAAGTATGAGAAAGATAGAAGCAGGGAGTCCAGTTAAGAGGTTATTGCAGTATTTCAGATTAGAGATGATAATGGCTCAGGTAAGAGTGATAGTGGCATAAGTGGTAAGAAGTAATTTGATTCTGGATATATTGTGAAGGACAATCCCAGAGGATCCTCCAACGAATTAGTTGTGGAATATTAGAAAAAGAGAGAACTCAAGGGTGACTTGTAGATTTCTGTCCTAATGGATTTACTATCAAATTAGATGAGTATTACTTCCATTCTGGGTAGGATAGAGTTGTTTGTGGATAAACAATGCTCCCCTCATGAACAATTAGGAGACCCAGAACTGTTGAGCAATAAGGATTGAAGAGACTAAAATTCTGGAGAAAGGGTAGAACCTCTCACAGATGAATCTGTGACTTGTAACTTCTTCATTCTTGGTGGTACTTGCCATTTCTGGCCATGGATTGCAACTTGGAATTCAAGTTTGGCCTTGGGCATAGGGCTGCTGCTGGATGATATTTTTTTTAAGTAATAATTCTGATGGTCACACAACACTAAAGTGATAAAAGTAGAGATCTAAGAGATCTCAGCCTCTTGACTGATACCCCTCTCAATACAATTGCTGAATTTTGAATTTGCACAAAGTATAATAACTAATATGAAAACCTTTGGAAAGTAGAGCTGGCTTTCCTACAGTCTCCCAATGCTATAAAAAAGATGACATGCTAGGCTATCCATTTAAAACCCTGGAGAAGTTATGTCCTAAATATAAGAGAATATCAGAGACAGACTAAGTTTAACCAAAACCATAACACAGCTCAGTGCCTTATGGGATTAAGGTGATAATTATCCCACACTATCTGCCTAACAAATGAAAGAATGAAGTCTCTCTGGTGGAAGTCAACATCATCTGAAAACTCTATATTTTTATTACACAATGTCTGGAATTCAATAAAAAATCATTAGGCATACCAATAGGCAGGATCATGTGATCTAAAACCAAGATCCAAAACCAAAACCAGAATATGAAAACAGACCTACAGGTGATTCAGATATCAAGTTGTGGATAAGGACTTTTAAAAACTATGGTTAATATGTTCAAGAAAAAATGGAAAAGATGAATAAAATAGATAAAAGATAGGGAATTTCAACAGAAAATTGGAATCTATAAAGGAGAATAAATTAGAAATTAGTTATGGAAAAGTACAATATCAAAAATTCAGAATTCAAATGGTGGATTTAATAAGTAGAAGACAGGATTAGAGATCTTAAAAATAGTTAGATAGAAAATGGCAAAACTGAAGTACAGAGAGACAAAAATACAGAAAAGAGTAAATAAATATGTGGGACACAGTAAAATATATTGTCATGTGTAATTTTGTAGAAGAAAAACAGGAAGAGAAATGAGCAAAAGCAATCATTAAGTGGCTAAAGGCCAGTCATTCTTAAAACTGACGAAAGTTATCAATCCAAAGATTCAAGAAATTGGTAAACACCAAGCAGGATAAATACAAAGAAAACAACACTGAATCTAAAGTTTAAATAGAAATATAAAAGTGCTAAAAATAGCTAAGACAATCTTGAAAAAGACAAAGCTGGAGAGTTTACAATCAGAGTTTACAATCAAATCAAATCCAATACCAGATAAGAAGACTTATTTCAAAGTGTTAAAGCTTTGGTATACTTTAAACAATATGTATTATTGTTGCAAAGATAGAAAAATAGACTAATGGGGCATAACAGAAAGTACACACACACACACACACACACACACACACACAGAGGTGGGGGGGCTTTATCTCTCATACACAAAAATTAATTCCAGATGGGTTACAAATCTAAATGTGAAAAGGTGAAAGGTTAAACAATAAAGCTTTTAGAAGAAAACGTAAGAGAATACGTTTATGATATTAGAAGAGATATAAATTACTTAAACAGGACATAGAATAGCACTAACCACAAAGGTAAAAGAGGATGACTTGGAATATGTTAAAAATTGAGAAATTCTCTTTTTCAAAAGATAATGGTGAAAAGGCAAGCCATAGAGTGGGAGAAAATATTTGCGTTGCATGCACATGACAAATTACTCAAATCCATAATTATTGATATCCCTTACAAGTCTATAAGTAGTAGTCAGAAACCTCAATAGAAAAAAAAGGCCCAAGTGTTGAACAGTCACCTTATAAAACAGGGTTTTCCAAGCACCCACATAAAGTGATCAATTACATTAGTCAGCAGGGAAATGCAAATTACAGTCCAGAGAATATTACTCCACACCCACTAGAATAACTAAAGTGCATTGCTGATAGGAATGTAAATTTGTACAAAGCTTTTGGGAAGTTATTTGGTGGTATCTACTAGTGCTGGACATACATGTATCATATAGCCTAACATCTCTAGTCCTGAGTATATTTCCAAACATATATCAGTACTTATGTCTACCAAAGGCATATAATGAATGTTCATAGCAGAGCTAATTTTAGTAGACTTGATACTACCCTAATGTCCATCAAAATGGATTAAAAATCTGTGACAAAGAAATTAACACAACATTGTAAATCAACTATACTTCAATAAAAATATCTGTGACATATTCATACAATGGAATACTATACAAGAATGACAAGCATATTATACTCAACAACTCAGTCTGGATGAGGTCACAGGTTTAATGCTGAGTGAAAGCCAGACACATCTATGTATATAGTGTATGATTCCATTTATGTCATATATAAAAATAGGCAAAACTAATATGTGGTGTTAGAAGTCTTTAATATTTCATCCATCATTGCTATTGGTAGTATTTCCAAATTTCTATCATATTAAACTATGGAAATCAGGAATAAGAGTTGGAATTCCCAAGAATTTCATAAATTAAATGTTATTCATAAAACACTTCAGACTTTCATGCTCTTTGCTCATTATTATGGATATACAACTTTTTAAAATAAGAAATAACAAGTTTAGAAGTATTAGCAAATGCCAGTAACATTACTATAGAAGATACTCAAACACTGGAAAACACCAGCAAATCTTATTGGGTAGTATTTGAATTAAAACATTTGGCTCTCTTAGCAAGGTAACAGAACTATACAAAATCAAATGTCAAAATTGCCAGTTTAAGGGTTTATTTTGCTTCTCAAGCTTGTTATATCTTGAAAGGACACTCATATATCAAAATATATACTATGCATATAGACTTAATATATAATTTGCAAGAATGACTTGCTATTAGCAGCATACAGGGCTACAAAGATACACTTATAATAAGCAAAATCAACTGATCCAATCAACATGTACTCCTGTGTTGATATTTAGAATTTCAATACTTTTGACTCAGTGTGCCAGCATTTCCTGTTCCTGCTTTTCACTTGACATTAGTAGATTTCTTTAAGCCAGTAATGTTTCTGTGTCTATTGTTAAGCTTTAATTCTTATAGTAGAATTATAATACATTTTCCATTTTGCTGATTTCTCAACTATTTTTCTCAGTATTTGAAATTCAGAAAAAATATGTAAATTTCCCAACAAATGCCAGGAAGGAATTTACACATAGAAACGATAGTCAGGATAATGGTTACACCTGATGGGGGTCATGCTTGATAAGGGACACAACTAGTGCTTCTGGGTGCTGATTATATGGAATGTAAGTCTGGGGTTCAGAAAAGATATCTGGACTAGAGATTTAATTCAGGTTTCATCCATATAGATGATACTTAAGCCATAAAGCTGGAGAAGTCATCTACAACATTTAGAGGCTAAAGAGAAGAGAATAACTCAGTAGATGTGAAGGATAGGATAGCTGAAGCATGAGGAAACTTCAGGGAACATATTGTCCAGGAAACCAAATAAAGTACATTAAGAAGGAGAGAGTGGTTTAAATTCTTAAGTGGGCAGTTAAAGTTAACCTTAAAATCTCTAATAAGGAAACAATTCTGGAGTGGTGAAGTGAGAACTTCTGAAAATCCACTCTTCCATAAAAGCAACAAGAACATTTTCAAAAATTGGCAAAATAAACTTTCTCTCCAAACTAACCAAAGGCTCACAAAAATCTGAGGATTGTTAGTCAAGAAAAATGGCTGATTCTCAGTAAGGCCAGAGAACTCTGTTCCCATCCTCTTTACCCCCACTCTGTAGAAGCCTGGAAGATTTTATAATGACAAAATGGTCAATCCATCAGGAATATATAACAATTATAAAGATATATGCACCTAATCATAGAACCCCAAAATACATGGAGCAAAACTGACAAGAATTGAAAGGAGAAATAGACAATTCAGCAATAAAAACTGAATATTTTAATATTCCACTTCCAATAGAACAACTAGACAGAACATCAACATAGAAATAGAAGACTTGAATACACTACAAACCAACTAGATCTAGTAAACATTTATATTGTGCTCTACCAAACAATATCAGAACACACATTATTCTCAAGTGCACATGGAACATTTTTTGTGGTAGACTATATGTTAGGCCATAAAACAAGATGCAATCAGTTTAAAAGTATTGGAACCATACAAAGTGTGTTATCTAACCTCAATTGAATGAAATTAGAAATCAATAACAGAAGGGAATTTGGGAAATTCACAAATATGTTGAAATTAAATAACACACTACTAAATAAACAGTGGCTCGAAGAAATCACAAGGGAAATTAGAAAATATTTTGAAATTGGTGAAAATTATGCACAATGTAAAAACAGCCTAAAGCAGTGTTCAGAGGGAAATTTATAACTGTAAAGCCTGTATTAAAAAGAAGAACCTGACCTTCCACCTTAAGAAACTAGAAAGAGAAGAGTGAACTAAACCCAAAAGAAGCAGAAGGAAGAAAATAATAAATATTAGAGTGAAATTAAATAGAAAATAGAAAAACATTAAAGAAAATTAAATAATCTAAAAGTTGGTTCTTTGAAAAGATCAGTAAAATTGATGAACCTTTAGCTAGACTGATCAAGGGGTGTGGGGAACACAAAACACACACACACACACACAAAACAAGAGAATAATCATATTACTAAAATCATGAAAGAGGGGACATACTACTGACTTTACAGAAATGAATAGGATTATACAGGAAAACTATGAGCTGCCAATTATAGGTCAACAAATTATATAGCCTAGATGAAATGGAAAAATTACTAGTAACACACAATCTACTGAAACTGACTGAGGAAAAAAATAGAAATTTTTATTGGACCTATAACAGGAGACTTAATTAGTAATTTTATAACTTCCCACAAGGAAAAACCCAGGTCCAGATGGTTTCATCATTGATTTTACCAGACAGTTAAAGAAGAATGAATATTAAGTCTTCACAAAGTCTTGTAAAATACAGAAGAGGAGGTGACATTCAGTCAGGTCAGTATCACTATGCTACCAAAACCAAAGATCACAAGAAAAGAAAAGCAAAGACAAATATTCTTTATGAATATAAACACAAAGATCTTCAACAAAATAGTAGCAAACCAAATTTTAAAAAGTTATAAATGGATTATCCACTATCTTTAAGTGGAATATATCCCAGGAATATAAAGTTGGCTTAACATCCAAGAATCAGTCAATGTAATACACCATATCAGTAGAATAAAGGACAAAAACCACTTGATCATTTCGATAAATGCATAAACACATATAATTCATGCCAGAAATCCAAATTTGTCCTGACTTGTCAGTAACTAGTGCCTATAACTTACCCTGTAACTTTGGATATTTTAAAATCCTGACTAAGTATTTGAATTAGTTATAAACGTATACAGTGTTTGTTTCCATTTTGTTTTATATGTATGCCATCCTTAGGCTGTAGTTGTTATGTTCATCAGAACTCTTGTATTTTTACTGAATATGCCCAAACCAAACTGATTATTTTTGTTTCTCTAAAACCTTCTTTTGTGTTCCCTGCCTTGGCTTAGATCCTGTATTCAGGTTGTTGTTTATCTCTTCAACCTCATCTCGTATCTCTTTGCCCTTTACATCAGCCTTCTGCCAGTTCCTAGAACTGCAAGATGTTTCCCACTTAGAAGACTTCCCACTTAGAAGACTTTGCACTTTCTGTTTTTTGTGGTTGTTTGTTTGTTTGTGGCCTGAAATATTCTCCAGCAAGCTCTGGCTTTTGCTTATTTTCCATTTTCCTGCTTAAAACCACCCCCTCAAAGGGGTTTTCTGTGATCACAGTATCTAACGAAACCCCTCCCCACTTCATAAACTCTGTTTTATTTTTTATAGCACTTATCACTGTATGATATTAGCTTTATTTATTTACTTATATATTTTCTGTCTTTTTCCACTAGACTATAAGCTCAATGAAAGGATGGGACCTCAAATGTCTTATGATCTCTGTACATTAACTATCTAATATAATGTCTTAGTATTTGTTGAATGAGTGACTGACTTAATCAATCAAGCAAGCTAGCAATCATTCTCTGACAGTATGAGTTCAAAGGGAATGCCTTCTCATTGGTGTTATCATGGCAGGATTGATTTTTTACTTCCCATATTCCTGGGGCTGGCACATACCAAGGCTCGAGTAACAGAAGGAGGCATTTGGCAAAGCAACTAAAGGCAAAGAGATGCTAGTGCCATCATAGCCAATACAATATATGTTGAGGGGGCCATTCTGGGAATGCTGTAGTTCTGATTGTCTGATAGATATCTTTTCTGCAGTATCCATTTCCCAAGCCACTCTACCCCTGCTCCTCCATGAAAAAAAATGAAACTGAGGAGAAGGGGTAGGACTCTATGTGAGGGAATTTGAGGGCTCACAGGAGCCCAAAGTTCAGGGAGGAAGGAGAGAAGAAAGAGAAGGCCTAAAGGGGAAGAGTTCTGTTCCCCAGTGGGTGAATGAATTCCATCATTAGCCAAGTACTTGCAAAAGTTACAAACTCTGTGTCATCTAGAATCCTTCCTAGACTTCCTCCTTTTCTTTCTTAACCATCATGAAAAGCCACCAGTTATATTCTGCCACTGAGATCTCCTCCCTATTCCACTTAATTCATCCCACTGTCTAATACTCTATATTGTGTCCTAAATGTCATTCACACCAAACATTGTGATGGCTTTTTAACTTCTGTCTTGGCTTTAGTTTCACTCTTTCTAACCAGGCATCCATACTGCAGGTTGAGCAATCTTTCCAAATTATACGTCTGGCCATATCATCTCTCTATTTCAGGCATGTCCACAAGAACTTATAGCCTATGGACTAAAACCCTTATTTCATTTTTAAAAATTTAAGTATAGTTAATTTAAAATATTATATTAGTTTCAGGTGTACAACATAGTGATTCAATATTTTAATACATTATACTTCATTTAAAGTTATTATAAATTATTGGCTATATTCCTTGTGCTGTACAGTATATCCCTGTATTTTACTTATTTTATACATAATATAGTTTGTGTCTCTTAATCGCCTACCCCTATCTTGCCCTCCCCCAAGTCCCCTTCCCACTGGTAAGAACTAGTTTGTTATCTATATCTGGGAGTCTGTTTCTGTTTTCTTATATTAATTAGTTTGTTGTAATTTTTAGATTCTGTATATAAGTGATAACATACAGTATATGTCTTTCCTTATCTGACTTATTTCACTGAGCGTAATACCCTTCAAGTCCATCCATGTTGCTGTTGAAAATATCAAAATTTCATTCTTTTTTATAGTTGAGTAACATCCCATTTTACCCCTCCACACACACACACACAAACACACACAATATATTGTCTTTATCCATTCACCTGTTGATGGACACTTAGCTTGCTTCCATATCTTGGCTATTGCAAATAATGCTGATTTGAACCTTGGGGTGCAGATAATCTTTGCAAATTAATATTTTCATTTTCTGCATATATATACCCAGGAGTAGAATTCCTGGATCATATGGTAGTTCTATTTTTAGGTTTTCGAATAACCTCCATACTGTTTTCCACAGTGGCTGCACCAACTTACATTCCCACTAACATTGTACTAGTGTACTAGGTTTCCCTTTTCTCCATATCCTTGCCAAGTTTGTTATTTGTGGCCTTTTTGATGACAGCCATTATAATACATGTGAGGTGATATCTCATTGTGGTTTTGATTTGCATTTCCATGATGGTTAGGAATATTGAGCATCTTTTCATGTGACTGTTGGCCATCTGTATGTCTTTGGGAAAATGTCTACTCAGGTCTTCTCCCTCTTTTTTAATAAAGTTTTTTGGGTTGTTTTTGATATTGAGTTATATGAACTGTTTATATATTTTGGATATTAACCCCTTATTGGGTGTATCATTTGCAAATATTTTCTCCCATTCAGTAGGTTGTCTTTTTGTTTTGTTGATGGTTTCCTTTGCTACACAAAAGCTTTTAAGTTTAGTTAGGTCCCATTTTTTTTACTTATCCTTTTGTTTCCTTTGCTTAAAGGGACAATCCAAAAATATACTGCTAACACTTATGTCAAAGAGTGCTCTGCCTATGTTTTCTTCTAGGAATTTTATGGTTTCCGGTCTTACATTTAGGTCTTTAATCCATTTTGAGTTTATTTTTGTATATGGTATGAGGGAGTGTTCGAATTTCATTCTTTGACATGTAGGTAGCTGTTTTCCCAGCAACATTTATTGAAGAGGCTGTCTTTTCTCCATTATGTATTCTTGCCTCCTTTGTCATAGTTTAATTGGGCTTCAGTACGTGGGTTTATTTCTGGGCTTTCTATCCTGTTCTATTGATCTATATTTCTGTTTTTGTGCCAGTATCATACTGTTTTGATTACTGTAGCTTTGTAATACAGTCTGAAGCCAGGGATCATGACTTCAAGCTTTGTTCTTTTTTCTCAAGATTGCTTTGGCTTTTGGGGGTCTTTTGCGCTCCCATACAAATTTTAGGATTATTTGTGCTAGTTCTGTGAAAAATGTCATGGATATTTTGATAGGGATTGTATTAAATCTGTGGATTGCTTTGAGTAGTATGGACATTTTAACAATATTAAACAATTTAATTATTTTAATTCTTCCAATCTGTAAACATGGGATATCTTTCCATTTGTTTGTGTCATCTTCCATTTCCTTCATCAGTGACTTACAGTTTTCAGATTATAGGTCCTTTGCTTCCTTGGTTAAATTTATCCCTTCTTATTTTATTCCTTCCTTTACAATTGTAAATGGAATCGTTTTCTTGTTTCCTTTTTCTGATAGTTTATTATTAGTGTATAGAACAGCAACAGATTTCTGTATATTAATCTTGAAGCCTACAACTTTACTGAATTAATTTATTAGTTCTAATAGTTTTTTGGTGGAGACTTTAGCATTTTCTATGTATAGTGTCATGTCATCTGCAAAGAGTGACTGTTTTACCTCTTTCCTTCTATTATGGATGCCTTTTTTTTTTCTTGTTTGATTGCTGTGGCTAGAACTTCCAATACTATGTTAAACAGAAATGGCAAGAGTGGGCATCCTTGTCTTGTTCCTGATTTTAGAGGAAAAGCTTTCAGCATTTCACCATTGAAAACACAATGTTAGCTGTGGGGTTGTCATAGTTGGCCTTTATTATTTTGAGATCTGTTCCCTCTGTGCCTACTATTTGGAGAGTTTTTATTATAAATGGATGCTGAATTTTGTAAAATGCTTTTTCTGCATCTATTGAGATGATCATGTGGTTTTTGTCTTTCCTTTTGTTAATGTGGTATACCATGCTGATTGATTTGTGGATATTGAACCATTATTGCATCCCAGAATAATTTCCACTTGATCATGGTATATAATTGTTTTTATATATTGTTGGATTTGGTTTGCTAGTATTTTCTTGAGGATTTGTGCATCTATATTCATCAGAGATATTGGCCTGTAATTTTCTTTTCTTGTATTGTCTTTGGTTGGGCATCATGGTAATAGTGGCCTCATAGAATGAATTTGGGGATGTTCCCTCCTCTTCAATGTTCTGGAATAGTTTGAGAAGGATAGGTATTAATTCTTCTTTGTATACTTAGTAGAATTCCTCTGTCTAGTCCTGGACTTTTGTTTTTTGGGAGTTTTTTGATTACTAATTCAATTTCACTACTAATGATCAGTCTGTTCAAATCTAGTTCTTTCTGACTCCATTGTGGAAGAGTGTATGTTTCTAGGAATTTATCCATTTCTTCTAGGTTGTCCAATTTGTTGGCATATATTCATAGTATTCTCTTATGATTTTTTGTATCTCTGTAATATTCATTGTAATTTCTCCTCTTTCATTTCTTATTTTGTTTATTTGCATCCTCTCTCTTTTTTTTTCTTAATAAGCATAGCTTAAAGTCTTGTCAATTTTATTTATCTTTTCAAAAACCCAGCTCTTGTTTTCATTGATCCTTTCTATTGTTGTGGGTTTTTTTTTTTTTTTTTGATCTCTACTTCATTTTTTTCCCCCGTGATCTTTATAATTTCCTTCCTTCTGCTGACTCTGGACTTTCTTTGTTCTTCTTTTTCTAATTCCTTTAGATGGTAGGTTAGGTTGTTTATTTGAGATTTTTCTTGTTTCCTGACATAAGCTTCTATTGCCATAAACTTCCCTCTTAGAACTGCATTTGCTGCATCCCATAGCTTTTTGAATGTTGTGCTTTCATTTCATTTGTTTCAAGGTATTTTCTGATTTCCCCTCTGATTTTTTTCGTTAGCCCATTGGTTTTTTAATAGCATGATGTTTAGCATCTACATGTTTGTGTTTTCTCCATTTTTCTTCCTATAATTGATTTCTAGTTTCATATTTTGTGGTCAAAAAAGATGCTTGATATAAAACCTATCTTCTTAAATTTATTGAGACTTGCTTTGTGGCCAGAATGTGATCTATCCTGGAGAACTTCCATGTGCACAGAAAAGAATGTATATTCGGATGTTTTTGGACACAATGTCCTTTAAATATTTATTAAGTCCAACTGGTCTAATGTGTCATTTAAGGCCATAAAACCCTTATTTCTTGGTGTGGGCAATTAAGATATTTTATAATATAACCTCAGCTTCCTTTTAGCCTGTAAGTCCAGGGATATCATTAATTCCCTTAACACTCCATGCTCTCATATGGATTTTTGCCTTTGCTGTGTTGTTCTTTGGCTAGGGAAGTCCTTCTATCACCTACTAAATGTGACCTCACCTCTGAGTATCACCCAGTTTATGAATCATTCTCTAACACTACACTCTAAGCAGAATCAATAGGGCCTCCTTCTGGTTTCACTTAACACTTGTTTTGTTTCATTAGTGTGCATACATCTAATGTTTAGGCTTGTGCTATAACTATTGTGCAATGTCTGTCTCCATCAATAGATTGTGGGCATACTGGTGGTGCTCACTGTGCCTTATTAACCTTTTTTACAAATATGGGGTCAGGCTGTGAGCAGACAATCAAGTAGTTTTCAATTTGTTTTTTGAATATATTTCTCCCTCTTCCTTCTCTTCCTTTAGTAGTTTTTGCCTTTCCTGATTTGACCTCCAACAAATGAGAAGAAAATATTTTTTCCTCCTTTTGATTTTTGTCAAAGAAATGAAACCATTGCTTTTTGCATAAAACAAGTTGGCACTCTAAGCCCAGTGAAGTTTCTAAGGAACTGGTAGCTGCACAATTTATTGTCAAATCTGTACTACAAGATGCTAGGATTTTTAGGGCTAATATTCAGGATTGTATGCTCAAGGTACTCAGTTTAAGTTAAGAGATTCAGCAAGAAATTCCTTTTCTTTCTTGGGGGTGGATAATATCTTCCATCACCTACCCCTTCCCAGAACAGAACTATTCTAATTTCCATTGTCAAACTCTTGGGTATATTGGGCAGAACACTGCTTTGTCCTTTAACCATAGGGAGTTACAACCATTTGAATGGCAAAGATAAGAAGACATATACAAAAACAAGAAGAACTACAGTCCTGCAGCCTGTGGAACAAAAACTACATTCACAGAAAGATAGACAAGATGAAAAGGCAGAGGGCTATCTACCAGATGAAGGAATAAGATAAAACCCCAGAAAAACAACTAAATGAAGTGGATATAAGCAACCTTCCACAAAAAGAATTCAGAATAATGATAGTGAAGATGATCCAGGACCTCGGAAAAAGAATGGAGGAAAAGATCGAGAAGATGCAAGAAATGTTTAACAAAGACCTAGAAGAATTAAAGAACAAACAAATAGAGATGAACAATACAATAACTGAAATGAAAACTACACTAGAAGGAATCAATAGCAGAATAACTGAGGCAGAAAAACAGATAAGTGACCTGGAAGACAGAATGGTGGAATTCACTGCTGCAGAACAGAATAAACAAAAAAGAATGAAAAGAAATGAAGACAGCTTAAGAGACCTCTGGGACAACATTAAACATAACAACATTTGCATTATAGGGGTCCCAGAAGGAGAAGAGAGAGAGAAAGGACCTGAGAAAATATTTGAAGAGATTATATTCTAAAACTTCCCTAACATGGGAAAGGAAATAGCCACCCAAGTCCAGGAAATGGAGCGAGTCCCATACAGGATAAACCCAAGGAGAAACACGCCGAGGCACATAGTAATCAAACTGGCAAAAATAAAAATTATTGAAAGCAGCCAGGGAAAAATGACAAATAACATACAAGGGAACTCAAATAAGGTTAACAGCTGATTTCTCAACAGAAACTCTACAAACCAGAAGGGAGTGGCATGATATACTTGAAGTGATGAAAGGGAAGAAACTACAACCAAGATTACTCTAGCCAGCAAGGATCTCATTCAGATTCAATGGAGAAATCAAACGCTTTACAGACAAGCAAAAGCTGAGAGAGTTCAGCACCACCAAACCAGCTCTACAACAAATGCTAAAGGAATGTCTCTAAGTGGGAAACATAAGAGAAGAAAAGGACCTACGAAGACAAACCCCCTAAAATTAAGAAAATGGTCATAGGAATATACATATTGATAATTACCTTAAATGTGAATGGATTAAATGCTCCAACGAAAAGACACAGGCTTGCTGAATGGAAACAAAACCACGACCCATATATATGCTGTCTACAAGAGAGCCACTTCAGACCTACGGACACATACAGACTGAAAGTGAGGGGATGGAAAAAGATATTCCATGCAAATGGAAATCAAAAGACAGCTGGAGTTGCAATACTCATATCAGATAAAATAGACTTTAAAATAAAGAATGTTACAAGAGACAAGGAAGGCCACTACATAATGATCAAGAGATCAATCCAAGAAGAAGATATAACAAGTATAAATATATATGTACCCAACATAGGAGCACCACAATATATAAGGCAACTGCTAACAGCTGTAAAAGAGGAAATCAACAGTAACAAAATAATAGTGGAGGACTTTAACACCTCACTTACACCAATGGACAGATCATCCAAAATGAAAATAAATAAAGAGAAGCTTTAAATGACACAATAGACCCAATAGATTTAATTGATATTTATAGGACATTCCATCTAAAAACAGCAGATTACACTTTCTTCTCAAGTGTGCATGGAACATTCTCCAGGATAGATCACATCTTGGGTCACAAATCAAGCCTCAGTAAATTTAAGAAAATTGAAATCATATCAAGCATCTTTTCTGACCACAACACTAGGAGATTAGAAATGAAGTACAGGGAAAAAAACGTAAAAAACACAAAACACATGGAGGCTAAGCAATACATTACTAAATAACCAAGAGATCACTGAAGAACTCAAAGAGGAAATCAAAAAGTACCTAGAGACAAATGACAATGAAAACATGACGATTCAAAATGGAAGTTTATAGCAATACAAGCCTACCTCAAGAAACAAGAAAAATCTCAAATAAACAATCTAACCTTACACCTAAAGGAACTAGAGAAAGAAGAACAAACAAAACCCAAAATTAGCAGAAGGAAAGAAATCATAAAGATCAGAACAGAAATAAATGAAATACAAACAAAGAAAACAATAGCAAAGATCAATAAAACTAAAAGCTGGTTCTTTGAGAAGATAAACAAAATTGATAAACCATTAGCCAGACTCATCAAGAAAAAAACGGAGAAGACTCAAATGAATAGAGTTAGAAATGAAAAAGGAGAAGTTACAACAGACACTGCAGAAATACAAAGCATCCTAAGGGACTACTACAAGCCACTCTATGCCAATAAAATGGACAACCTGGAAGAAATGGAAAAATTCTTAGAAAGGTATAACCTTCCAAGACTGAACGAGGAAGAAATAGAAAATATGAACAGACCAATCACATGTAATGAAATTGAAACTGTGATTAAAAATCTTCCAACAAGCAAAAGTCCAGGACCAGATGGCTTCACAGGTGAATTCTATCAAACATTGAGAGAAGAGCTAACACCCATCCTTCTCAAACTCTTCCAAAAAATTGCAGAGGGAGGAGCACTCCCAAACTCATTCTATGAGGCCACCATCACCCTGATACCAATACCAGACAAAGATACTACAAAAAAAGAAAATTACAGACCAATATAACTGATGAATATAGATGCAAAAATCCTCAACAAAATACTAGCAAACAGAATCCAACAACACATTAAAAGGATCATACACCATGATCAAGTGGGATTTATCCCAGGATGTAAGGGTTCTTCAATATATGCAAATCAATCAATGTGATACACCATATTAACAAATAGAAGAATAAAAGCCATATGATCATCTCAATAGATGCAGAAAAATCTTTTGAATAAATTCAACACCCGTTTAAGATAAAAACCCTCCCAAAAGTGGGCATAGAGGGAACCTACCTCAACATAATAAAGGCCATACATGACAAACCCACAGCAAACATCATTCTCAGTGGTGAAAAACTGAAAGCATTTCCTCTAAGATCAGAAACAAGACAAGGATGTCCACTCTCACCACTATTATTCAACATAGTTTTGGAAGTCCTAGCCATGGCAATCAGAGAAGAAAAAGAAATAAAAGAATCCAAATTGGAAAAGAAGAAGTAAAACTGTCACTGTTTGCAGATGACATGATACTATATATAGAGAATCCTAAAAATGCCACCAGAAAACTACTAGAGCTAATCAATGAATTTGGTAAGTTGCAGGATACAAAATTAATGCACAGAACTCTCTTGCATTCCTATACACTAATGATGAAAAATCTGAAAGAGAAATTAAGGAAACACTCCCATTTACCATTGCAACAAAAAGAATAAAATACCTAGGAATAAACCTACCTAGGGAGACAAAAGCCCTGTATGCAGAAAACTATAAGACACTGATGAAAGAAATTAAAGATGATACCAACAGATGGAGAGATATACCATGTTCTTGGATTGGAAGAATCATTATTGTGGAAATGACTATACTACCCAAAGCAATCTACAGATTCAATGCAATCCCTATCAAACTGCCAATGGCATTTTTTATGGAACTAGAAGAAAATGTCTTAAAATTTATATGGAGACACAAAAGACGCCAAATAGCCAAAGCAGTCTTGAGGGGAAAAATCGGAGCTGGAGGAATCAGACTCCCTGACTTCAGACTATACTACAAAGCTACAGTAATCAAGACAGTATGGTAATGGCACAAAAACAGAAACATAGATCAATGGAACAAGATAGAAAGCCCAGAGGTAAACCCATGCACTTATGGTCAACTAATCTATGACAAAGGAGGCAAGGATATACAATGGAGAAAAGACAGTCTCTTCAATAAGTTGTGCTAGGAAAACTGAACAGCTACATGTAAAAGAATGAAATTAGAACACTCCCTAACACCATACACAAAAGTAAACTCAAAATGGATTAGAGACTTAAATGTAAGACTGAACACTATAAAGCTCATAGAGGAAAACATAGGAAGAACACTCTTTGACATAAATCACAAGATCTTTTTTGATCCATCTCCTAGGGTAATGGAAATAAAAATAAACAAATGGGACCTAATGAAACTTACATGTTTTTGCACAGAAAAGGAAACCATAAATAAGATGAAAAGACAACCCTCAGAATGGGAGAAAATATTTGTAAATGAAGCAACTGACAAAGGATTAGTCTCCAAAATATATAAACAGCTCCTGCAGCTCAATATTAAAGAAACAAACAGCCCAATCCAAAATTGGGCAAAAGACCTAAATAGACATTTCTCCTAAGAAGACACACAGATGGCCAAGAAGCACATGAAAAGCTGCTCAACATCACTAATTATTAGAGAAATGCAAATCAAAACTACAATGAGGTATCACCTCACATCAGTTAGAATGGGCATCATCAGAAAATCTACAAACAACAAATGCTGGAGAGGGTGTGGAGAAAAGGGAATCCTCTTGCACTGTTGGTGGGGATGTAAATTGATACAGCCACTATGGAGAACAGTATGGAGGTTCCTTAAAAAACCAAAAATAGAACTACCATATGACCCAGCCATCCCACTACTGGGCATATACCCAGAGAAAACCATAATTCCAAAAGACACATGCACCCCAATGTTCATTGCAGCACTATTTACAATAGCCAGGTCATGGAAGTAACCTAAATGCCCATCAACAGATGAATGGATAAAGAAGATATGGTACATATATACAATGGAGTATTACTGAGCCATTAAAAGGAACAAAATTGGGTCATTTGTTGAGACGTGGATGGATCTAGAGACTGTCCTACAGACTGAAGTAAGTCAGAAAGAGAAAAACAAATATTGTATATTAACGCATGTATGTGGAACCTAGAACTGTGGTACAGATGAACCAGTTTGCAGGGCAGAAATTGAGACACAGATGTAGAGAACAAACATATGGACACCATGGGGTGAAAGCTGCCAGGGGGTGGGGATGGTAGTGTGATGAATTGGACGATTGGGATTGACATGTATACACTGATGTGTGTAAAATTGACGACTAATAAGAACCTGCTGTATAAAAAAAATAATAAATAATAAAATAAAAATAAAAGAAGACATATACAGGTAATTATATGTTTAGGAATAGTAGAACCCAAACATACATATTAAGGATGGAAGGCACTGGGGAAAATGAGAGGACAAGGACCTTGTGAAATCACATTTTATTAATAGCCTTGTGATAGTCCTCACTTAATAGTCTTAGTATAAGTTTTAGGTAAGTGTATGAGAAGAGTCCTGAGGAGATGATATCCCTTTCTTCTTGGTGATAGTAGTTTAAAGATCTCAATTCTAGTTGGGAGCCCTAGATACCCCATAGGCAGCAGAGGATCCTTTGTTTCTAAAACTGAATCACAAAAGATCACAGCCATCCATAGGGGAAAATCTCTAGACAAGAGGTTACAAGTTGGTGATTTGCAGATGTCATTTATTTGATCTATACAGTGTTAATAACCTTCAAAATTATCCTCCAAGATTTGAAATTTGGGAGATGTCATACAAAATTCCAGATTTGTTTATTATTTTATGAAATCAGAAGATTGGACAACATTGGACTCAAATCCCCACATGGCCACAAACAGCTGTGGCTGAGTAGTGGCTGTCCCTTGTATATGGGCACTTTCTGCTCTCTCCCTGAAAACAGGGTCTAATGTCAGTTGTCATTAATCAACTCACTTAATTGATAGATTTAAGAGCTCCTAGTTGAATTAAGAGGAAAGTGACATAGTTCTTGTACCCATAGCTATAAAAATTTAAAATAAATAAATAAAAGATAGACTGAAAGGACTATTTCAAAAAAGATGGCAAGTTTCCATTTCCTAATAAAAATGAAGACTATTTATACACTGTTTCTATGCATACTCAGTATGCTTTTGTTGACAAATAAAACTTCAGATATCAACATTATGCAATCCATTATAAGAACCATAATTTATATATTAAAAAAGATGTACAATGAAAATCTTAATTTTATTAAACAGACTGAAAGTTCAACAGGTTTTGTATTTGAATATATACATTAAGTGTTGCTGCTGGGAAAAGCAGTTATGCATTAATTAAGCAATAAACCTTCACAGGCATCAAAATATTTTATAGACACATGATTTATAAAAATGTCTTTAATTGCAGTAGAAATTATACATTGAACCAGAAGTATTTTTGTCAGTGAGTTGAAGAAATGACTGAGACCATATACAGGGCATATTATGTTTAAAAGTTAGATTTCCTGTGGCATTTTCTTTTGTCACTTATGATAGTTATGTGTATTTTCTCATAATTTCAATGAGAATTTTGATGTGAATGAACAACTTTTGGGCATGTTGTCCATTATAAGCAAATCAGAAAATGGTTTACTTGAATATATTGAAAAAAGTCCTAAAAAATGTAACATAAGCAGATCACAATTAATATATGTAAGTGTTAATGTCAGACTTTTATGAAATACATATCCAGCATTGCAACGTTTTGTAGGGATACAGAATTTATGTTCGTTCTTTGGTAGATTGACTAGCAATTATTTGCTTTGTGGTAAACGGTTTAAGTAGAGCATATTATGGACATAATAGCTGCCACCATGAGCTGGAGACCTCCCAATGACTTGAACAATAAACAGCTCAAAAATGAATGAAGAGGGTGAGCAGTATGGTTGTCAGCTTCCCTTTATTATGAGCCTAGATATCTGAGTTAGGGCAAAGTGCTCACCCCAAATATAAAACCCACTGTGCAAAGAGTTAATCTGTGTCTGGAAAGAAAGCAACTCTATTCTTTTAAGATACTGACTAAAACTAAATAACCTCACTCCTCATTCCCTCACCATTTCCTTAGCCACACCCCTGTTAAAATTAATCTGTACTAAATCCTGTACTCGACATTGGAATTCCAAATACAAGACCTGACATTAACACCCCGATGCAGAAGAAATGGTGGCAGGTTTCTGGTTTGCAAAATTAAAGTAGTAATACATTTCAAAATAAAATTGTAATCATTAGTTATTGCTTTTTTTAATTTGTAATTTTTCATTTTTAATTTAAAATATCCCCAGTATATTTTACATTATTTCATATGTTCACCCCATAATTAATTAAAGAAAATTTTATTACATTTCTAGCAGTTTATTCTTCCTACAACTAGCCTGATTTGGTCATTTAAGATACTTCTCTAGCTCCTGTGGGCATTTGAATTTGTGACATCTGCATTAGGTAATATTTTAACCATTCCTCCCCTTGCCCCTACTCTCTATCCTCCAAGAGAAGGAAAAGCTTAACAATTTTTGGCAGTCCAGAAGACTATGAGTCATTGAAGCAAGAGACCACTTTGGGTTTATTTCTGTGTGTCCAGCATAAACTGTTAGTAATTGTTCAACAAGTACTTAATACATGCATGGATAAATGTACTTCAGTTGAAGATATACCACATACCTAAAACTCTTTTGGGATGGAAGTTGTATTTCAATCTCATGCAAGTTTAGTATCAAAGATAATCATTTTCCTTTCCCTTCACTTCTCCTCTTGACTTTTTTTCTGCCTTAGATGCCTATACAACAGCCGAAGTAGTTTACTCTTGGACTCTTGGGAAGAACAAATCTGTGGAAGTGGCACAGGATGGCTCTCGACTGAATCAATATGACCTGCTGGGCCATGTTGTTGGGACAGAAATAATCCGGTCTAGTACAGGTATTTATTTATTTTATTTAGCAAGCATTTTTGTAACCTGTACCACATACCAGTCACTGTTTTAAGTGCTTATAATAACTTATGTTAACAAAACAGTCTTGTGAGGTAGGTACTATTATCTTAAGAAAACTGAGGCATACAGATGTTTAGTAATTTGTTCCATGTCACAGTTATGTAATGTCAGAGCCAAGATCTGAACCCAGGCAGATTGGCTTCCAAGATCATGCTTTTAACCATGATGCCCTGCTGTCTCTTCGTGAGTTAGGTCAGGGTCATTAGGGCTGGACTGTGGTAGAAGAGACAGCAGAGGGAAGCCATGATAGTGGGAGAGCTAAACTTTGATCCTAAAGTTTTCATGAAAATATTTGCTTAACTCCGCCAATACAGAGGTGGCAAGGTAATAACCCCAGGAGAGGCCAGAACACAGCCAGGAAGTCCAGGAATGAGCCATGGAATTATTTTCTTAAGTGAATCACCCATTTCAGAAACAAGTGTGTCTGGCAAACATTGCCAGGTCCTCTCAATGGCTCTTCCTTGGATATTGATAAATGGAACTTAGAGGCTTGTTCTGTAGCCTTAAGTCCTATCTATTTGGAAACTGACCAGTTGTAGGGGCCTGAGGAAGGATGCACCCTGAATCCCAACTAACTTTAGGGTATTTGACAAAATGGAGTATATCTTAGGGGCCCACATATCTTACAATATTTTTTGCCATGAAAGGGTGGGAACTTTCAACACTTGTCTCCATGGAAGATCTCTGAATCCACAATTATAAATGAAGTAGTGTACTCTTGTCCTTTTTTTCATTAGCTGGACACTGCTGTTCCCTCTCATAGTGTTACAGTATGTCTGTGGTCTGTTCTCCCTCCATCCTAGGACCAGGGGCGGGAGCCTAAAAAAAAAGCAGCGTTTGAAATGGATTTAAAGGACAACAGGATTTAGAGATTTGGAACTTGGTGTGGGGAAAGGCTCTTCTTGAGAATTGCAATACGGAGGTTCAAAAGGCCAGAGGTTTGTGAGAACATGATCTCTTGGAGAAGGTCAGCTGATCTGTGGGGGTGAGGAGAAAGTACCCACCTGGCCAGTTCTGCTCTCCCCAAGCAGGTAGAGGGAGGAGGACCTTTAGTGCCTGCATGTACAAAGTGTATTTTTATGTCCTACTGTGACCCTTGCATTTTTGAGCAGAAGCCACCTCCTGCTGTGGGGTGCCGCTGCTGCTGCAAACGACCTTCCATCTGAGATCAGACCCTCCCCTCCCTCCCACCCCAGCCTGTGGGCAAAGAGTACCCAGGCTCCTGATGAAGGCTCTGTCCATCCCAGCACAGCAAGGCAGACCCCTAGAGACCAAGGGTAACCCAGGGGCCCTGGAGGTCCACTCCGCTGAAGGGAGAGAATTCCTGGGGCTATAGCATCTGTTCACTCTCCTGACTTCCCCATCCCTCCTTGGCACTGCTCACCTGGTATCAACTTTTGAGACCCATCATTAGCCATTCAAGCAGCCCCATTTCATTTGGTTAAACCACTGTTTGTTTAGTCTTTATCACACGTTCATGATAGAAAAATTAGAAATATCAGAGGAACAAAACATGTAAATTAAAATATTCTTTAATTCCACCATCTAGAAAAAAACTTTTTAGAAGAATTTCATGCATTAACTGATTATTATACATTTTGGTGTGTAACCTTTAAGAAGGTTCTCTTTTCACTTTTAATATAAATATATTTTTATATAAATGGGACCATAATATTGATACTGTTTTATAAGCTGTTTTTATGTAATTTTATATTGTAAGCATGTTTTCTTGTCACTAAGTGTACAGGATCCAAATAAAATGTACACACAAGCTAGTGATATATTTTTATTATTAATTAATTAATTTATTTTTGCTATGTTGGGTCTTCGTTTCTGTGCGAGAGCTTTCTCTAGTTGCGGCAAGCAGGGGCCACTCTTCATCGCGGTGCGCGGGCCTCTCACTATCGCGGCCTCTCTTGTTGCGGAGCACAGGCTCCAGACGCGCAGGCTCAGTAGTTGTGGCTCACGGGCCTAGTTGCTCTGCGGCATGTGGGATCCTCCCAGACCAGGGCTCGAACCTGTGTCCCCTGCATTAGGAGGCAGATTCGCAACCACTGCGCCACCAGGGAAGCCCAGTGATATATTTTTATTCAGATATAATTGACATTAGTTTCAAGTGTACAACATTATGATTCAATATTTGTATGTATTGTGAAATGATCACCACAGGAAGTCTAGTTAACATCCATCACTATACATAGTTATAGAATTTTTTTCTTGTGATGAAAACTTTTAAGATCTACTCTCAACAGCTTTCAAATGTGCAGTATAGTATTTTAACTATAGTCACCATGCTGTACATAACACCCCAAGGACTTATTTACTTTATAACTGGAAGTTTGTACCTTCTGATTCCTTTCACCCATTTCACCTAACACCTACCCTTGGCTTCTGGCAACCACTAATCTATTCTTTGTATCTATGAGCTTGGTTTTTTGTTCATTTTGTTTTGTGTTTTGGATTCCACATATAAGTGAGATACAATATTTGTCTTGCTCTGTCTGACTTATTTCACTTAGCATAATGTCCTCAAGGTCCATCCATGTTGTTGCAAATGGCAAAAATTTCTTTGTTTTTATGGTTGGATAATATTCCATTGTATCTATATATACCACATCTTCTTTATCCATTCATCCATGGAGAGACACTTTGGTTGTTTCCATGTCTTGGCTATTGTAAATAATGCTGCAGTGAAGATGGAGGTGTATATATCTTTTTAAGCTAGTGTTCTCATTTTCTTCAGATAAATACCCATAAGTGGAATTGCTGGATCATATAGTAATTCCATTTTTAATTTTTTAAAAAATATTTATTTATTTGGCTGCACCGGGTCTTAGTTGTGGCATGCAGGATCTTTTAGTTGCAGCATGCGAACTCTTAGTTGTGACATGTGGGATTTAGTTCCCTGACCAGGGATTGAAACCGGGCCCCCTGAATTGGGAGCTTGGAGTCTTAGCCACTGGACCACCAAGGAAGTCCCCCATTTTTAAATTTTTGAGGAAACTCCATACTGTTTTCCATAGTAGTTGCACCAGTATACATTCCCACCAAGAGTACATGAGGGTTTCCATTTCCACACATCCTCACCAACATTTGTTTTTTGTTGTTAGTTCTAAGTAGTTAGTAATAATATTTTAACAATTAGAATGGGCATATATTAATTATTACCTGTTTTAGTTTTACTCTAAATTTAAAAAGAAAATTAAAAGGCCATCATCTGAGGCCACAGCCAGCCTTCTTGACAATGATAAGTGTTGCTATCAGTGGGAAGCATAGCATTTCATTGTGAAACTCAATAATATCTTCATCTTACTGGATCATAATCCATTTAAACAATTACCTATGATTATTTTCTGTTTTAATGCTATAAAGAACACTGCAAAGACCTTCTTTTTCCATATAGCATTTTGTTCCTATGTAATTACCTGCCTAGGATAAAAACAAAATATTGAGATTGCTATTTCAGAAAGTAGACACATTTAAAAATTTTTTAATACATATTGACAAATTGCCATTCTAAAAGGTGAAACAATTCACACTATCATTATCAGTGTATGAGCATGCCAGTTTCCCTTCACTCTTGGCAATGCAGATGTTATGGATTGAATTATGTCTCCCCAAAAGATATGTTGAAATCCTGCCCCCCAGTGCCTCAGAATGTGACCTTATTTGAAAATAGGGTTATTGCAGATATTAGATTATAATAGCAAATTAGTTTTGAAAACACGATACAGTGTACATCAGTAAACTATGCAGGTGTAAGAAGGAATGAGGAAGTTCAATGGGAATATCTGCAGGATATACTGTTGAGTGAAAATAGCAAATACAAAACCACCAAAGACTATAAGGATATATATTAGTATAGGAATAGTATTTCTAGAATATACACAAGAAGCTGTTAATTGTAGTTAAAGGAAGGAGAAATGAAATGGTTTGAAGGAGGTAGACTTTTTGCTGTATATTATTTGATACCCTTTGGTTTAGAAACCATATAAATATTACCTTACATAAATGTATATTGTTTTCATGTGACTATAAATTATGGGCATTCCTTTCTGAATTCTGATATGCTCCTCTATGTGGGGTCCAACATATTAATGGGAAGTTGGGCCAGAGAAAAACCCACAATCTGTGGGTGTTCTGTTTTGTATGAGTGGTTTTCACTCTGAAAGCTGTCAGTACTCAGCATGAAGTAGTTCTAAGCAGAGGGCTCCTGCTCTTTGCTCCAGATTCAAACAAGTGTTAAATAAATGAATGAAATTTCTCTAAGTTGGTGGCTAGTTCTTCACACTGTTCCCTACTTCAGCACTGACTCCATTTTCCCTTATTTGCAATATTTACATTAATTTTCTAAGAGGAGCCTGATCTTATTTTTGCATCTTTCCTAGAAATTTGACCATTTGTTAGAAAAACTCTCATTACTGTCATTGTGTATATTATTTGTTTAGACTTGGAACATAGGTAACTGAAGACAAATCAGAAAATAAGAGCAGCGTGGCGGGTGTGTTTTGACCCACCTGCAGATGCCATTCTGTGGGTGGGGGGGGCGCCAAAACCCCATGACTGCTTAGCCAGAGCAGCAGTTGACCCCTGAGGTCACCATTCCGGTGCAGTGAGGCAACAGCCACCAAGGGACGTGGCCCTATTGCATAGCTCACTGCCACTGGAAGAGGGCTCTGCTGGAGTTCTGCAGTTGGCTTGAGCTCCGCTGTTGGGTAGGGCTTTTGTATCTACTCCTCTGTATGCCAGAGCTGTGGGCTGCTCTCAGAGGTTGGGTTCCCTTGCAGTTGAATTTAGACTGCTGACTGTATTTTTGATCAGGCGATGATGCTGGCAGGGGACCTGATACCACCTCCAAGATTCACACAATGTTGGCTATAAGTTATGCCATATTCCTTTGTGCTAGCTGACCCCAAATTATCTGGCCCTGCCAATTCCCAAAGCATTCCCCATGAGGCAAACCAGAAGTGGGCCTCCAGGGGAATGCCCAGGAAACCTGGATATCTGCCTTGGGTTCTCATTTCCCCACTGGAGAAACCATAGACTCAGAGGTACCCTCTAGGTGCTGCACTGAGCTGGCCTGGGGGAGGGAAGAAGGCGACAAATTGATACCACTTCTGTTATCCTTCTAATATCACTTTTCTTGGTTTTCATGCCCTGGATGGGTGCTGCTTCAGTTTTACTTCTTAGATCTGGGGTTTTCACAAAGGTGTTCTCTTCCTTGGGTAGCTGCTAAACCATATTTTTGTGACAGGGTACTAGAGCCGGGGCTGTCCTATTCCACCACCTTGCTGATCTTAAATCACTCTCTTTGCTTCTTTGGAAGAGAAACAACAAGATAGAAATCGAAGGAAAGAAGGATAGAAAAGGAGAGGCTTAAGAAAATATATTCAGTTATTTAAAACAATGGCTAATTTGATAAGCTTTTGAAAAGTCCACTTGCTTTCCTTTCAGATCTACAGAATATAACTTATATAAAATATATAATAAATATTATTCATAAATATTAACTATTTTACATGATCAGATATAGGATTAATAGACAGGAAGGAATTCAGGGGTGTGAGACTAATATGCGGAAGGGGAGGAAATTCCCCAAGCTAATCAAAGTCCAGCTATTGTTAAAAATAAATCTTCAGTGCCTCCTCAGCTGAGAAAAAGAGTGGACAGAAGGACAGGGAAAGAAAGCAGTTGAAATGTACACAGATAGGAGAGAGGGGGAGAAGGAGGAGAGAAGGGGAGGGTGTGGGGAACAAAGAAAGAAATAAAAGGATTGAAAAAGCAGCAGCAGAGAAAAAAAAGCAACCCCAATGTTATAATGAAGAAATTCTACAATTTTGTATGATAATTCTTTGCTAAATTAAAACTAAGCCTACTTGTATTTTTCATGTTCACATAAACAAGCTAGAATGTGAATACACACACAATATGGATTGTATATTGAGCTGTGGCTAACCAGATGGTGCTTCCTAGGCTTAGGTACAAGGGAGTGGGTGAGGTAGGAAAGTGGGAAATTGCCTCATTTGGGAGACATACTGAAACCAAATGGGGGCAGAGAGAGAGAGAGAGAGAGAGAGAGGTGAAAAATAAGAAGCTCTAACAAGAAAGGTAGTAGAGCAATCAGATTGCATGGACCTTTGGAGACTCTTTGGGGAAATTTGCCTTTTACTCTTTGAGAGATGGGAAACTATTGGGGAGCCTTAAGCAAAAGAAAGACTGAATCTGACTTTTATTATAATAGACTCATTTTGGCTGGTACGCTAAGAATGCATTGTAGGGGACAAGTATAGAGGCAAGGCACGTTAGGAAGCTATTACAGTACTCTAAGTAAGAGATGATGGTAGCTTAGTCCAAAGTGGTAACAGCGGAAGTGGTGAGAAATGCTCAAATTATAAATATATTTTGAAGAACTGTCAATGTATCTGTGTCCATGTCTGCATTTGTGTATGCACACATGGAAACATGCACGAGGGAGGGAGAGGGAGCGGTCGATGATGTTGAAGATTTTGAAGAATTTTTATTTGTGCTCCTGAGAGCTACCATTTACTGAGATAGGAAAATCTGTTGGAAGGGATAGTTTGGAGGGGGTAGGAAATGGAGACAGTAAGAGCTAAGGTTTGGACATGTTAGGTCAAGATACCTATTAGATCCCCAAGTGGTGATATCTAATGGGTAATGGAATATATAGGTGTAGAGCATTATAGGGAACCCTAGGTTTGCCATATCAAAGTACCATAAACTGAATGGCTTAAAACAACAGAGATTTATGTCTCCTAGTTCTGGAGGCTAGAAGTCTGAAGCCAAGGTGGTGGCTGGGTTGGTTCCTTCTGGAGGCTCCTTTTATACAGAAGAGGGGGAGGGGGAGGAGTCCACTGTAGTGCTGACCAATGACTGAGCAGGACCACTGACGGGTCGCTCATTGACAGTTGCTCATCTGGGGGAGGGGCCCACTGCAACACCAACAAATGGCTGAGCGGGGCTGCTATAGCTCACGCCTGCCCCACAACTATTACAATTCCCCACTGTCAATGTCCATTCCACAATCTTGTGGGGAAAGGGGTAACGATTTTTCTGGCTACTTCCCACTGAACAGGGGAGATGGGGGGGGTGATTGTGAAATTGGAGTTGATCAGCTTTGGGTCAAGAATATTCCTTAAAAATGTTAGTAAAGCCATACAATTCTTTTTATCTACAACTATTTGAACCTGATGAAGTTCCTTCTACAATGAAATTTTAACCTCAATACTTATTCTTCTTGAAGAGCAACCTTAAGTCTTCTAAGGGTTCATAAACCCATTGCCCTCTAGGCCTCTCAGGAGTTGGGTCATTTTCTGATGACAGTGGTGCTGCTTTAACCCAAGTGTGATGAATCCATGGCTTTACTCCAGCTAACTTGACAGATGAGTGTGTGGTAAGTAATATCACATGTGGTCCTGTCCACCTTGCGGTCAGCTGGCGCTCAGTCCTTTGTTTCCTCCAGGTTTTAAGGAGGACTCAGTTTCTGGGCCGGAAAGGATGTAACATTACCTCAGTTGTATGGGCACACCTGCTGGCAACAAATTCATGAACAGAGGTTAGTATAGTGCCCAGAGCTTTAACATAATTGGCAACTGCTAGATCTTTCAGAGCATTTATAGATTCTCCCACCCGGGCAGACACCTGGAATGGCCTACCGTACAATATTGCAAAGGGGCTTAATTTAAGCCTGCTTCTGGGAGCCACTCTGATCCATAGCAGGGCAACTGGCAAGGCCTTATCCCAAGTTAAATTAGTCTCTTGACATATTTTAGCAATGCTCCTTTTTAATGTATAATTCATTTTCTCGGTTTTTCCTGTTGATTTTAGTCTCCAGGATGAATGTAGCTTCCAATTCATTTGCAGTGCTTTAGACACTTGTTGGGTTATGCTAGAGACAAAAGCAGGCCCATTATCACTTTGAAGGGAGTTAGGCACTCCAGATCAGGGGATAATGTCCTTAAGGAGGACTCTAACCACTTTGGAGGCTTTTTCTGTCCTGGGGCGATATGCCTCCACCCATCCTGAAAAAGTGTCCATAAATACTAGCAGGTACCTGAAATTTCCTGTGGCTCAAGGCATTTGAGTAAAGTCTATTTGCCAGTCCTCGGTGGGGTAGGTTCCTCTGTGCTGAGTCCCCATCTGGGGAAGTGTGACAGCAGTTTCTGTGTTATTTATAGCATAAATCATGCAATTTTGAGTGACTTGCTGGATGGCCCTTTGTAGGTTAGGCCCCATTATATATCTTTAAATCTGTTGTAAGGTGGCATCTCTCCCATAATGGGTACTATTATGAATGTGCTGTAGCACAGTGTCCAAGAGGCCCTCAGGAATCAAAACAATTCCTTGTACTTTACAGTTCTAGCCAAGTGAGGTGTGATCAAGAGTGAAACCCCATTCTTTGGCTCTCTCCTTCTCCTTTCCTGAATACACTGGCTGGTATTTTGACAAGTCGATCTGTGGGAGAAGTGACCATATCATGGATTGTTAACCGCATTCCTTTGCTGCTTTCTTTGCAGCTTGGTCAGCTAACTGACTGCCCTTTATTATATGAGTCTCACCCTTCTGGTGGCCTGGGCAGTGCATTACAACCACTTGTGAGGGCTTATGGACTGCTTCTAATAGTGACAGGATTTCAGAAGCATGTTTTATGTCTTTATTGTTTGAAATGAGAAGCCCCCTTTCTTTCCAGTTTGCCCCATGAGCATGCACCACAGAGAATGCATAGTGAGAGTCTGTGTGTATATTTACTTGCTTCCCTTTAGCGAGGAGCAGGGCTCTTGTCAGAGCAATGATTTCTACCTTCTGAGCTGAGCTCCCTGGGGGAAGGGCTTTGGCTTCAACAATCCTTTCAAGGTTTACCATCACATACCTAGTGCATCACCTACTTTGGTCCACGAAGCTGCTTCCATCGGTGAACAATTCCATATCTGGCTCAGCCAAGGTCTGTTAGAATACACTAGCTTGATGACGTGTAGGCAGTCGTGCTCTGGGGATTGTGCAACATCAATTGGGAGAAATGTGGCTGGATTTAGGGCTGAAGTGACCTGAAGTCTTACGTTGGGATTGTCCAGGAGAATGGCTTGGACTTTCCCATTCTCTCCGAAGTCAGCCAATAGCCCCCTTTCTGCTCCAGTAAAGAAAGGACATGATGGGCTTCCCTGGTGGCACAGTGGTTGAGAGTCCGCCTGCCGATGCAGGGGACGTGGGTTCGTGCCCCAGTCCAGGAAGATCTCACATGCTGTGGAGTGGCTGGGCCCGTGAGCCATGGCCGCTGAGCCTGTGTGTCCGGAGCCTGTGCTCCGCAACGGGAGAGGCCACAACAGTGAGAGGGCTGCATACTGCAAATACAAACAAACAAACAAAAAAAGCAAATGAACACAAAACAAAAGCAAATGAATCAGTTCACAAATCAGGTAGAGTCCAACAGCGATTCCCCTCTCCAACAGGGTACCCCAATCAAATGAACAAATTGGATTGTCCCTTAGAGCAAAAGCCCAAATTGAGAGGGGAAAATGTTCCCGGTTGTACACACCAGAGTGACTTACCCTACTATATGGAGCCCATCGGCTCCCAAATGTTGGTTCCTTGCTCCAACTGCCAAGCTCTGGGGCAGCTGGTGCCACTTCAGGGAATTTTGAAGGGAAGATCCTCAGGACATGTGGTCCCAGCAGCTGCTAGGGCCTTACCCAAAAATTCCCCAACCTGGGCTGGCTGGCCACAAGCAGCAAGGCTCCTGGCTAGCTTTGCCAAAAATTTGTTACCAAGCCCAAGCTCATTCTGCTTGCCACACGACAGGCCAATAAATCAGGAGATCAGTTGTTGGAGCAAGGAATAACAACCAATGGTTGAGTGGGACCACTAACGGTAGTTTGTTGACAGTTGACTGCTAATGGTTGCTTGCTTGGGGAGGAGCCCACTGTGACACCAACCAATGGCTGAGCGGGGCTGCTATAGCTCGTACCTGCCCCGCCCCTATTACACTCTCTGCCTCTGTCATCACACATCTCCCTGTGTCTCTCTCTTCTTTTGAAAAGAGAGCATCAGTCATAGTGTATTAGGTCCCATCCTACTCCAGTATGACCTCATCTTAACTAGCTATATCTGCAACAAGCCTCTTTTTAAAGAAGGTCACATTTTGAGGTATTCAGGGTACGAATTCACCATATCTTTCCAGGAAACATAGTTCAACCCATAACAAGTAGGAAGCCCAGGCAGAAAATATACATTGGGGCATTATCAAAATTGAAGATATTATTTAAAGATACAGGCCTGGATAAGAATGCCAAGGGAGTAAGACAGGAAAGAGTACTGAGTCATGACAATCTCAAATGTTGAGAATTTAAAGGAACCAGCAAAGGATATTGGACAGGTCATGATGTAAGAGGGAAACCAGAAGAGCAACATGGCCTAGAAGTTTGGTGAAGAGATTCATTCCAGGAGGATGGAGTGCTCAATATGTAAAATGCTTCTGACAAATCCAGCATAATTTGATAATTATAATTAACTGATAATTAACTATTGGATTACAGAGTTGATGGGAGGGTATAAAGTTAATACTCCAAAAACACTCAAAGTTGTTTGTTATATAGTAAGAGCTTAACATGTGTTCACTCTTATTTTGGAGAGGGGTGATGTAGGCCAGCCCATATTCTGCTATGTGAACTTTAGGTTTTAACCCAATAAATTCATTCAAACAGCAGAGTGTAGTGGTTAGAAAGCATAAGCTGTGGAGCCAACCCATCTGGAGTTGAATTCAGGCTCTACTACTTACTAGCTGGGTAATCTTCTGCAAATTGCTCAGTCTCTCTTTGCCTCAGTTTATTGACCCATAAATGAGTATAACAATAGTACCGACCTCATAGGGTTATTGTGAAGATTAAATACTTTAAGAATGTTACATAGCAAATGCTATAGAAGAGATTATTTTTCATTATTATTTACATGAGGACATTAATATATTTGAATGAACTCGTGTCAAAATTGCTCTGAGCAAGATGTGTTGGTACACTGTTAAGCGTATATTTTTGTAATAGGGACAATGCGGGCACACTAATGGTCCCATCCCACCAACAGTCAGTGTCACAGTGGTCCCCACAGTGGCAGTTTCCCTGGGTCATTGTCCTCAGGACTGGCCTCGTTTATGTGCTCTCCCCGTTTGCCCCATTAGTTGCCACCCAAGGCCTGGAAGAGCAGTGCGCTGCAGCAGCCTCAGGCGCACACACACATTGCAGCTTGTTGTCTTGGGTGAGTCTGAGTATGGGGTGTTTCAGGTCTCCATGCAGGCACACTGACAGGTAGACCAGCAGACTGGTGGAGATGGCAATGTTGTGACTGTGAATTTGGGAGACCCTCTGCTGGTGTGAAATGCCAGTTGAAGGTGCTACGGCTGGAACATTGTGACCTTGTAATAGGGGTGGTCGCTCATCGCATCTGATGTGCAAGGCCCCAGCACAGGCATTGTGAGGGCGCCTCTGGCAGCAAGGGGAGGCCAGGAAGCTGGGGTGTTTGCCCTCCCCAAGGTCAGGGAGGACAGGAAATGGCCCCAGAGGAAATAATGCAGCTGCCTGGCCTGCCTGCTCCTACCAAGCCCTCCCCGAGGTGGGGCAGTGCAAGCCTGGACAGACGAGCTGGCCGGGGCTACTGCACTAGGATACAGGATTTGACACTCTCCCCAAATGGTCTCTCCACGCCAGTACAGGGGACATTTGGTGCCCGGGCCTGGGGCCCAAGATGCCGGCCTCTGCCCACCCACATGCCAGGCATCTGCTACTGGATGGTGTGAACCCCTCAGATCGGCTGCTGTCCACGGCCCTGCAGTGCCCTCCTAGGATGTAACAGGGGCAGGGCAGGCGCACAGTGGTTAGCATGAGACCCTTGCCACGGGGGTCAGAGGGCCCACTCAGCCAACAAGCAGCTCACAGGGGTCCTCGAGTCAGAGAGTGTGGTGAGAGTGTGGATGGCGGCCTTCTCCCCAGGCCCTCCAGGCTTTCTGGCCTCAGGGCAGTGGGTGAGCTGGGTGGCCTGGCAGGTAATCTAGGGGGCCTGGGGACAGGCTGAGGGCTGTGTCCCACAGAGCTCCAGAGCCCCCTCTACCACTGCCCACTGGCCAGGCTCAGGCCTTGAAGCAGCAGTGAACCTCTCCCCCATCCCCACCTCAGCAACATAATAGTGGTGGCAATCTCCATTCGTCACAGTCCATGGAAGCGTCAGATTCTCTCCAGTTTAAATAAAATCTTGAGGGCCAGCTGGGTCCTGGGCGCCTGGCTCCGTCAGTGATGATGGCTGGGCAGGGTCTGGGGACCTGGCCCTGAGGGCACCACCAGCTGAGACCTGCCTTTTCAGCTGGGCCTGGGCACTGGTGGGAGGACCCAGACTGGGTGCTGAATGAACATTCCCAGACAGGGTGACCAGCCTGCACAGTGCCCCCTCCTCTTAGCTAGGACCTGACCTCGGAGCCTTGGAACCTTGAACAAGTAAATTGAGCGGTAATGACATTGCTTTGCTTATGGGATTTGTTAAAAGCTGCAAGGAGGCATGGAGACCGAAATAAATGCCTCCCCTTCCTTTTCTTGTCAGAACAGAGAATAACATTTATTTTGGTGGAGGTTTACAGGAACATCATGACCTGACCATGACCTGACCTCAAGAACAAAGGATCTGACACCAAGAAGTTTGCAACAACTAACCACATCCCTCCCTCACCTTTCCTATAAAAGGGCTTTGTGGAAAGCTTTTGGGGAGTTCAGGGTTTTTAAGGCGTGAGCCATCCATCTCCTTGCATGGCCCTGCAATAATCCTTTCTTTGCTCCAGACTCCGATGTGTTTCAGTATTGTTTGGCCTCACTATGCATTGGGCACATGGACTTGCATTTGGTAACATTTTGGTAACATGACCATCTCACCCATGGCCCTGCAATAATCCTTTCTCTGCTCCAAACTCCAATGTTTTCATATTGTTTGGCCTCACTGTGCATTGGGCACACAGACTTTCATTTGGTAACAACGTGAACTAGGTGGACAGCTACAAGAACAAAGGATCCAACACTAAGAAGTTTGTAACAACTAACCACGCCCCTCCCTCACCTGACCTTTAAAAGAGCTTTGCTGAAAGCCTTTGGGGAGTTTGGGGTTTTTTAAGGCATGAGCTACCCATCTCCTTGCATGGCCCTGCAATAATCCTTTCTCTGCTCCAGACTCCGATGTGTTTCAGTATTGTTTGGCTTCACTGTGCATTGGGCACACAGACTTGCGTTTGGTAACATTTTCACCAAAAAATAAAAAACCCATCTCTGTACTACTTCATGATTATTAAAGAGATCTGGTTACGTGGACCTGAGAGGTGCTGCAATGTCTTGTTTTGAGTATAAGGTTAAGGAGCTCTGTGAACTGCATTGGGGCCCACCTTGATCCAACAATGTTTATTTGGCTGCATAATGTCTAATTTTACTCTCCAGGAGAATATGTCGTCATGACAACCCACTTCCATCTCAAGCGAAAAATTGGCTACTTTGTGATCCAGACCTACTTGCCATGTATCATGACTGTCATTCTGTCACAAGTGTCTTTCTGGCTCAACAGAGAGTCTGTCCCTGCCCGCACGGTCTTTGGTGAGTGTTGTTTTATGGAGAATGGGGCAGGGGCAGGGGTGAGGAAGGTGGAAGAACCATTACTGGAGTGAATGTGAGGAACACCTGAGCCCAGCATTAGTAACTAAGTCACTGGATCTTGGTGTTTCTAGCAACTGAATTCTTTAAAGGCAGTGGAAATAAGAGTGTTGGAGTATTAAGATTTACTGAAATGCTTCCTGTCTCAGTCAGGTTTGCTTCAGGAGCTGGAGAGGGATGGAGCCTTCAGTGAAAAGAAGAGGAAATTAGTGGGCAGAGCTGGAGAAAGTGAAGGGTGGGAAACGAAGCTGACAACAGAGAAGTAGATTGGGGCTTTCTTATGACCCATTTTTTTATAGGACCATCTGACTTTGCTGCTTCTCCTCTAGCCTTTTGAAAGTATGAATTATCTGATATTCAGTAAGAGCTATACAGAGTTTGAAGGTTTTTAAAATAGTACCTACAATTAGAGAAATTTTCTTCAATAGGAATTTACTGTTGTCTAGGAAGAGATTTACATGTCATTAGCACTTTTCCCTGGGAGAATTAAAGCACATAAAACATTTTCTGCCTGTTTTTCCCACTGTAAGATTTTTTTAGGAGATAAACATTAATTAACTCCTTTAATCTACTAAACTGTCTCCATATACTTGGATACACTGAGTACTCACAAAGAAGACTTTTCTACCGATATTTCCTACTGATATCCTGAAGCTTTACTGTGTAGTTAGAGAGTAAATAATGTTGTTTCAGAAAGAAGAAGCATTTTAGGTCAGGTAGAAGAGGAGACAGTAGTGGAGGAAGAGAAATAATAACCTGTAAAGCAAGAAAAAAGAAAAATAATTAGAAGGGTGTGATATCATGGAAGTCGAGAGGTGAGTGTTTCAAGAAGAAGGAAATAATCCTCTGGGGTGAATTCTGTGTGTTTAGGTAAAATGCAGATAAAAACTGTTGGGTATCATGATATGCTTGGTTGCTAGTTATTTGAAAAGAACAGTTCTAGTGGAGTTGGGGGAGCAGAATCTATATAGGAGTAGATTAAAGATGCACAATTTTTGGAAATATTACAAACTAGATACCCTGAAAAATCTTCCTCTACAAAATCCTAAGAAAAGCAGATAAAATATAGAAAACACTCTTTTTTAATACCTGAACTCATAAGAAATGAAAGAAAATACTCAGTGGCCCAAATGGAAGAAGGAAGTGAAAACTGGAATGTTAATCACATGAGCTTATACTGTTGTAGCAGGAAAATGGATGGATAGATGGACTACTAGTCTTGGTAGATAAGAATTTGAGTTTTAAGGTTACACAAGAAAGACTTTTAGTCTGAGTGAAATTAAGGGTTAGAACTAGGACTGTCGTAGGCTTAATAATGCCCCCAATGATACCCATGTCCTAATCTCTGGAATTTGTGAATGTTAGCTTATATGGCAAGAAGGACTTTACAGATCTGAACTAAGTTAAGGGTTTTGAGATGGGGAGATTATCTTGCATTATCTCAAGCAACTTTAGTTGAGTGGGAAAGACATTCATAATCAAAGAAGCATATTAGACTTCTAGAAGTGCTCAAAGGAAGTGAGGAGGGCAGGCACAAAAAGACTTTATAGAAGAGTCTTGAAAGAGAAGCACTGGGTGGCAGGCCTGGATCTCTTTTTTTGTTTGTTTGTTTGTTTTTTGTTTGTTTGTTTTTGTGGTACACGGGCCTCTCACTGTTGTGGCCTCTCCCATTGTGGAGCACAGGCTCTGGACGCACAGGCTCAGCGGCCATGGCTCATGGGCCCAGCCGCTCCGCGGCATGTGGGATCTTCCCAGACCAGGGCATGAACCCGTGTCCCCTGCATCGGCAGGTGGACTCTCAACCACTGCGCCACCAGGGAAGCCCCTGGATCTCTTTTAAAATGCCAAACATCTTTGTCCATCCATGAAGTGCCCCAAATTCTTGATTGAGGGTCCTACTAGCTCTGACTAGCTAAGAGCTCTTCACAAGATGACAATTTTAATTAAGCCTTAGAGACTAGAGTTCTAAACATCTCTACTGAGATATGGCACAAAAATACTTGTGTTGTAATATAATTCCCTCCATCCATGCTTTGTTATTGCTATGAATGTGCGAGTGTGGACAATTGCATTTGCTGATAACCATAAATGAGATAACGTGTTTCTTCTGTGAATCACTTCTTGCTCAGTGTGATCAGAGGGTTACTGAGCCTTAGATCAATTCTCAGAATTTACCAGGCTACAAATTCAGATAGTTTGTTATGAGGTGCTAGCTGTATGGCTAATTCCTGACAGGGTTTAAAATGTGTTTTTTCTAACTCTCTGCCTAGTTTGTGCAAAGGTGCTCCTTTAGGATCTGTCTGCTGAAACTGTATTAAGTCTTTTCCAGTCTGGATTTTCACTTATATAGTCAATATGTAAGTAAGGTACTCAAGGAATCAAGATATGAAAGGAGGGTCCAGAGGCTGCAGCACACATGGCTGTCTCTCTGGGTAGAGTTAATAGTTAATAGGCCACATCTGCTTGCTTCTCTGTGTAACATCTCTCACCCCATTAGGACTACCTTCCATGCCCTATTTGACCCAGGCTCATGATGGTCACATTCCCCATCTTCTTGAGGAATCAGAAAGAGGTTCTGACTATTCCTTCTTCCTCAATTCTGGATGATTTTGGGTACACAACTGCACCATCAAAATTCTGGGGGAGACAGTAGGGAATATTCATAGATGGGGAGAAAAAGGCAAGGAGAGATTAAAGAAGTTGCCCAAGATACAAAGCAAGTAAGTGGCAGAATTGAGGACTTCCTACTTCTAGTGTAGATATTCAAGACTAGAATACTCTTGCTAACAATTATAAAATTACTATTATTATTGTTAAAATGTGATTATAATTAGACTACTATAATTAATTATATAATTATGGCAATACTATTGTTAATAACAACAGTAAAAATAAGAGTGCTGTTAATTATAGAAGCTGCTATTTATTGAGTGAGTATTCTGTGCCAGATATTGTGCTGTGGGCTTTATGAACATCATCTATCTCATTTGATTCCCCAACAAATCTCTGAGTCTGGTATCATCACACACATTTTACACACGACAAAACTTAGAGGGGTAAAACACCTTGTTCAAGGTCATATTACAAGTAAGTGGGATTGCCAGAATTTGAGTCTATTTCAGTTTGACTCTAAAGCTCATATTGTTAACCACAACACTATATAGCTCATATGTATATCTAATATATGAACAGATTAGAAATAAATTTTTAATAGAATTTAAAAGTGAATAAAAGAAAGCCTTAAATTTAGGTTAATAAACACCACCAAGAAAAAGAAGCAATCCATTTAAAAGCAAGCTGTGGTTTGTCAAAAACTCATAAGAAACAGTTGTTAGAATAGTTTTTTGTTTGTTTGTTTGTTTGTTTGTTTTTTTGCGGTACGCGGGCCTCTCACTGTTGTGGCCTCTCCCGTTGTGGAGCACAGGCTCCGGATGCACAGGCTCAGTGGCCATGGCTCACAGGCCCAGCCGCTCCACGGCATGCGGGATCCTCCCGGACCGGGGCACAAACCTGCGTCCCCTGCATCGGCAGGCAGACTCTCAACCACTGCGCCACCAGGGAAGCCCAAGAATAGTTTTAGTTGTTCACAAATTCAATAGGACCTAGACTGTGATGCAGCTGAAGAACAATTTTCCACAATAGTTTGTTGTGTTATTAGGAGAATAGTGTCCACAATAAGGGAAATGAAACTCCTACTAAGCTCAGACCATGTCCTGAGTCTTGGGCTCAGTTCTGGTCTGTTCAGAAGATAACTACCAGAATGGGGAAGGAGGAGAAACAAAAGAAGGAACTGGCCATGTTCTGGAGATGAACAGACACACAAGGAACTATGGCCACCCTCTCCAACTCTCTGAAGTCCCATCCCAGAAATGAAGAAGCAGACTTTTCTTTCTTGTGTCACCAGAGAGAGCTCTGAGATCAGTCAGTGGGTCAGGAGTTAGAGAAAGGCAGATTTCAGTTCATAAGGTAGATTTTTCTAATTAGAAAGCTCTCTTACAATGAAATAGGTTACCTACTTTTCAATGGAAATGTTTAAGCAGAGGTTAGAGGACAACTTTTAAGTGCTATACTGGAGATTCCTATTCCTGTGATAATTGGGATGGGGTGGTTACTAGGTAGAACCATTCTGTTTTGACATTCTCTGGTTTTTACTTTAAAGGGGCCATTTTGGGTGGGGTGTAGCTCCTCCTTTCAAGCAGGAAGTTGGTGATATCATCAGATATGCTCTAAATGTCTTTCACTGGCAACTGGTTCTCATTTTCTCTCTCCCCAGGTGTCACCACTGTTCTCACCATGACCACCTTGAGTATCAGTGCCAGAAACTCCTTACCTAAAGTGGCATATGCGACGGCCATGGATTGGTTCATAGCCGTCTGTTATGCCTTTGTATTTTCTGCGCTGATTGAATTTGCCACTGTCAACTACTTCACAAAGCGGAGTTGGGCTTGGGAAGGCAAGAAGGTGCCAGAGGCCCTGGAAATGAAGGTAAGATACAGGAAGGGTGGGGGCTGGGAAGCACTCCCTGAGAGAACTGTATTGGAACCAGGAGTGGGCAGCCTGCAGCCTGTGGGAACTGGCCAGGGCTGTGTGCTATTCACTGGGGTCATCAATCCAATTCTCAACTGGAGTGCTTCTTGGCAGTGTGGAGTGTTTGCTGGGGGCAAATAAAAGAGGGTAGGTATCATGGTGGGCTGATGTCTTGCGGTGAGGGATCAAACATAAGTGTGGTACTGCTGAAGCCAAGGGGAACCTGTTGTACCCAGAAGAGTGGACTTTATCTTCAACCCAGAAAACAGTCTCTAGGGCCACTTCTGCCCCTCACTTTTCCAGTATGTTCCCATTACCATCAAACAAAAGTGATCATCATTCCTTCTATGTCTTTGCTTATTTTTTACTCTCTACCTGGAATGTTCTTTTCTTCTTTTCCTGCCTGATAAAGACCTGCTTAGTCTTTAAGACCCAGATGAAGTGCTATTTTCTCCATAGAATATTTCCAGAATCATGCAGATAGCTTTAGCTTTTCTTGGGGTGGGGGGAGGGTGCTCATGTTATTAAGAGCATTTATTTGTATTAGAGTTATTTGTCTGCTTCCTCACTAGACTGAACTTCTTGAGGGCAGGGGCTTGTCTGCATTCTTTCTAACTAACTAGTATCCTTGCACAGCATCTGACTCATAGTAAAAGCTGAATAAATGTTAATTGGATTAGTAGATGGGAAGGAAGAAAAAAGAGAGAAAAATGCCAGTAAACCACCTGGAATTGGTAAAAATAAAAACATGAATACAGTGAAATCAAGATTGTTGTCCTTGGCTGCTTTAAAAGAGTTCAGATCTCTAGCTCTAGATGAAGACTAACCCAAGATGCTAAAAGGAACTGGCAGATATGGTCCCAGAACCGTTGTAGTACTCTTTGAAGAATCATGCAGAAGAGAAAACATAATGAAGACTTTTCAAACCGGAGGAATAGATTTCATAGAATATAGACTGGTGAGTTGGAAAAATTTTAGAATAGATTTTAACTATTTATTTAGATAGAATTTATTAACTCATTGCTATAAATTATGAAGAAATAACCAGTCCCTGTCATCTCCCAACTTTTATTTGTTATACTACTTTTTCTGCATTGTCAAGTTTTATAGCATTTACATGCTTTTATGCAGCCATAATTTCTATGGTTGATTAGTCATAGTTCTATATTTACATAGGCTCTCTTCTCAAAATAGTCCTTTTATCCATTGTTTGTTCATTGTTTAGTTATCTCAAGGCTGTCCTCTGGAAGTTCCTTTAAGAAGGGTTCATGGGAACCATATTTCTTACCATCTTACATGTGTAAAATTATCTGTCAATTGTGTTTATACTTAAATTATATTTGGGCTGTTGTACAATTTGTGGGTCACATTCTCTTTCTCTGATGTCCACATAGACATTGGTTGCTATACTCAGTTCTAGCACTGAATGTTGGTATGAAGAAATTTAAAACCTGCCTGAGAATCTCTCACATAATGGGGGAGGGGTGATTTTATGGCCTAGAAACCCATATGAATGTGTCTTTTATTTACAAATACCAGTTACTTTACAAGGATATATCTTGGTCTATCTTTATGAATTTTTCCTAGGACAGCATGTTGCCCTTTAAGCCTATGGATTCACAAGTGTCTTTGGTTCAGGAAAGCTTTCCTGAAACATATCTTTGATCTGTTATCTTCCTAGAAGCACAGATTATACATATAATAGAACATTGTCTTCCATATCTACCATTTTTCTCTAGTAATTTGTAACTGTTATTTTCCATTTCATTTTTCTCAAGTGTGTCTTCCATGTCTCTGAACATTTTCACCCATACCTATTCTCCTTCATTTCTATAGCAGTATTATTTTTCCTTATATTCATTTTATGATTTCTGCTGACTTAGCTTTTCATGTATTCTATGTTTGTTTTGTGTGTTGTTACACAGTCCTTTATTGGTTATGTCTTCTCCTTGTAACATATTTTGCATCAATACCATATTATTTTTTTCAACTGTTACTTGAAGTTGTATTAGAGGAGTTCTTTACTAGCACTACTATGTGTGAAAGTATCATTTTGGGGAGGGACTGAGAGAATGAGTAGGATGGTAGTGAGTAGTTGAGAGTAAGTAGTTGAAAGTGAGTAGTTTGACTGTGATCTGTTATCTATATAAATTCTTATAAATAACTCACAAGAAAGTCCTCTATGTATGGTGTAGTGTGTGTGTGTGTGTGTGTGTGAGTGTGTGCACGCACACATGTGTACTATCGTATCCTCTAATTTTTCCAGTCTCTACCTCCTCTCTACTCTGTGGTGGTCAAACAGTATTCCAGGATGTTCTCACTACCAGCCTTAAAACCATTTTGTTTCAAAACAAGGGTCATTTGTTGTCTCACTCAGGTCCTGCCACCCACCTTTTAGGACCCTATTCTTGGCCTGAAATCCAGAACAGTAGGCATCCTCAGTGTCTTCTTCATCCTGATACAATTTTTAGTGCATTTGTGTCTTCTTCACCCTGATACAGTTTTTACTGCATTTGGGAGCCCTTACTTTTTGGGATGAGAAAATGCTTTCAATTTTCATCAAAGGTGGAGTTTTGGTTTCTATATCTCATTTTCCTTATAATTTTGATTGGTTACAGAGAAGGGAGCAAAGATGTCCTTACTCTGACATATTAGACTGAAAAGTCCCTAGAATATATTATTACACAGATGTTTTAAGAACAGATAGCACTAACTATTGATAGCCAGCCTGAGTTCACTAAGAAGAAATTATGCCAAACTAACCTTAAGAAAATTCATGAAAAGTTTACTAGACTGATGGAACAGCAAATATATACATTTTATCAAGACATCTGACTAACTTTTTAAAATTATGTCTTCATGAAGAAGAAACAGCAGTTGAAAAAGTAGTACAATTATGCTGATGTAGTTGGTTGACCAACTGAAGTCAAATATAATTCACTGATGGAGGGTCATCAACCTGAATGGACGTTCCTGTGATAAGCCACAGGACTTTGTCCTTGAACCTTCCCTCTTAAATGCTGTCATCTATGACTTAAATGAAGATATATAATGTAGGAGATTCAAATTTGTAAAGTAGCATTAATGAAGAGGAGTATCTTCTGAATTAGAATCAAAGAGAATTTCTGAAGTTTGAAAGAACAGGCTGAAATCAACAGATTAACAGTTTCTTTTCTTTTTAAATTTTTTTATGGGAGCATAATTGCTTTACAGTGTTGTGTTAGTTTCTGCTGTACAATGAAGTGAATCAGCTACATGTGTACATATATGCCCTCTCTCTTGGACCTCCCTCCCACTCAACCCCCCATCCCACCCATCTTGGTCATCACAGAGCACCAAGCTGAGCTTCCTGTGCTTTATAGCAGGTTCCGATTAGCTATCTATTTTATATGTGTTAGTGTATATATTCTTACACATAGATTCTAAAAAAGTTAGTTCTGGGATAAAAAAACTTAACAAAAATTGTATGTTTTAAATAAGATGCTGGGATATAGGAAAAGGACAAATTTAATATAAGCCATCCATGTGGTTTAACTCTTGAGAAGCCAAATTTTGTTTGAGTCTGAGTTAGGAGTTACCTAGACCAAGTGAGATGATAAGCCCCTTTTATTCTATACAGGTTGGGCCATGTTTAAAATATGCTGTTCCAGTTTGTTTACTACAGTGGAGAAGGGACAAATGCATTAAGGGGATGATGATTGCTAATTTCAGATATCTGAAAGGCAGTCATGGATACCTTGTGAAAAATGTGGTAGACTTTTTTTTGTGACTGGGAAGAGATGCAGTGGTGGTTTGAAGGTAGAGAGAGCACTAGAATAGATTAAGAAACTGTAAATGTAGATGTCAAAAATGATAACTGTTTCTCCAATTCCAAGGAGTACTGAAAATGAAAAAAAGAGAGCAAAAAGAATCATCTAAAAGTCTTCTGCAAATATGGTGATCTCAGTCATCCTCCTTAGTCCCTCTCCATGGTCAGTCTATTTAAGTTATTGAAAGGATATTGATTATGAGATTTGAAAAAAAAGACTATGGAATGTGTAAAAATGGATCTCTAATGTGAGGGTGCTGTGCTTTGTCTACACTGCTACAATATGAATGAACTAACAGTGAGAACCACTGACCCACAGGACAAAAAAATGAAGTGCATTAAAAGTAAAAATAGTGAAATTTAATCATAATTTATTCTGCTTTTCTCCTTCTTTAAAGAGACATATTAAACCGTATTTGCCTCACAAAGCTAGAATGGGTGAGCACAAAACTGTTTAGAACTAATAAAAATGATTTAAAAATCTATTTCTGATCTGTACTATGATCAAGGATTAGATAAAATGTGAGGGGAAAGATAAAGGAAAGGAAAAGAAGGGTAGGTAAGAACAAAAACTCATTTTCAAATGAAGACAAATGACTAATAACTACATTATAATAGCACTCTGCAAAATAGATGAACTCTGGGCTTTTGAGGAACAACTACATGTTTTATCACTGCTTCCTTTAAAAATCCCATTAAAATGAGGGTAAAGAAATAAAATAGGTTTAAACCCACAAGTACCAGGAGATCTGGATAAGGATTTCAGTCACACAAGAGATTGTAATGCATTTTTCAAGAAAAATGAATGGGGAAAGAGAGAATAAGAACTGATTTATCAAGCTGGAGTAAGATAGAACCCCAGAGAAACTCAGTATTCAAGGTGCTTGGTACATCAGACAGTAAATCATGGGGCTGCAATTAGGGGGATTGGCTAAAGTCTGTGTACAAAATAGTCAAGACCCCAGAGTCTGCCCAACATGTAAAATGTCTACAGCCAGATGTATACTTTCCTGAAGAACAGCAGAAGCTTCTCTTCTAAAGAACCTGAATGTCTCCAGAGAAAAGACCTCTACATAGTGACATTTTGGAGTACCCCATAAAATGACCTCCTTCCAAATAATCTTCTTAAATCATAGTTTGCAAATCAACAAGCCCAGCTCAGGTACACTGAGCATACAGACATCTTTTATGTTGCCAAATAAAACTGGGATACCAAGGATTACCAAAATGAAATTTTCAATGTGAAAAAGAAAAGATTAAAAAAAACAAAAACAAAACTCATCTTGGCAGGAACAGAGATAATTCAGGGAATTAAAGAGAATTTAAGAAAAACAAAAGTAAACTTTACCTTATATTTGTAAATATATACATAAAATAAGAATAGGATGCTAATATAAAAGGAAATCAGAGAATAAAGAAGAGCTTTTGAAATGAAAAATAACTGCCAAAATAAAAATTTCAATAGAGAGGTGGGAAAATAAACTGAAGAGAATCTCCCTACAAGTAGGGTAAAAAGGAAATAAATGGAGAATGTAAAAGAAAAGGTTAACGGGCTTAGAGATGAATCCAGAAAATTCATCCAACTCAGAAGCTGCAGAATGAGTGAACAGAGAAACGGGAGCAAAGGAAATTAACAAAGAACAAGACATCTTTAAAAATGGAAAGATATAAGCATCCAGGTTGAAACTGTCCACATAGGCCCACATAAAGTCACATCATCTTGCAATTTTAGAAAACCAGGGATAAATGATAGTCTAAAGAGATTCTAGAAAGACAGTAAATGTTATCTACGAAGAAATGATTAGCAGAATGGCATCAGACTTCTCAGCTACATTGGATGCTGGAAGACAGTGGAGCTGTAAACCCTATATCTGAGGGTTTGAATCCAATGCCTAGCCAAAGTATCACTTAAGTGGAAAGGTAGAGTAGTTATTTTCAGACCTGCAGGAACTCAGAAATGTCACTTCCCATGCATTCCACCTTAGGAAAATACTGGAGGATATGTTCTACTAAAACAAGAGAATAGAACAAAAAAGGGAATGACATTGGATCCAGAGAAGAGGGTACCCTACAGAAGAGATAGATGAAGGGAATATGTAACATGAAATCTATGCAGCAGGCACACCTGGAGAGGAACCAGTGCAGTTTGTGGCAAGAGGCTAGAGGTATTTATATAGTCATTTATAATGATGTTATTGATTATTGATTGAACTAAAAATATTGTTATAATTGTATTGGAAGATGGAGGAAGGGTTGCATAAGTGAGGTAAATCATTATCATGACAAGACGAATGGTTATGTGCAAAACAGATAGCAGTATAAGCATATTATTTAGAAATATATAAATAACTGTTAGAAGTATCAGCTAAGAGAATTAAAAATAATTATGAATTGCTGGACAAGGTTGGGATACATGGGGATAAGGGTTTCCTGGTTTTCATTATGTCTTTACATTTATTTCTTTTTAACTAGGTGCATTATTACCTTGATTCAATTTTTTGAAAATTAAAAATAATAAAAGCAAATTAAGATGAAGAAATAAGCCTCTACTTTTTTTTTTCCTGTGGTATGCGGGCCTCTCACTGTTGTGGCCTCTCCCATTGCGGAGCACAGGCTCCGGACACGCAGGCTCAGCGGCCATAGCTCACGGGCCCAGCCGCTCCGCGGCATGTGGGATCCTTCCAGACCGGGGCATGAACCCACGTCCCCTGCATCGGCAGGTGGACTCTCAACCACTGAGCCACCAGGGAAGCCCTAAACCTCTACTTTTAAAAAGAAGACAGTTATTATTCTTAGAACTGCTTTTAAAGTATTCATAAATTCTTAGCTAAATTTTGGAAACACAGTAATTCTTATGCTTTATTTCTTATTTTCAGGTAAGTATATTTGAATGCTCTAGAATAATATTTTATCTTATTTTACACTAGAGAAAATGCTCAACTTCCATCCATAGTTTGGAAAAGTTTAGTTTCTTATCATTAATGGCTTTTAAAAATTTGTCTGATATGAGAATTGCTACTCCAGCTTTCTTTTGATTCCCATTTTCATGGAGTATCTTTTTCCATCCCCTCACTTTCAGTCTGTATATATCCCTAGGTCTGAAGTGGGTATCTTGTAGACAGCATATATATGGGTCTTGCTTTTGTATCCATTCAGCCAGTCCATGTCTTTTGGTGGGAGCATTTAATCCATTTACATTTAAGGTAACTATCAATATGTATGTTCCTATTACCATTTTCTTAATTGTTTTGGGTTTGTTTTTCTAGGTTCTTTTCTTCTCTTGTGTTTCCCACTTAGATAAGTTCCTTTAGCATTTGTTGTAGAGCTTGTTTGGTGGTGCTGAATTCTCGTAGCTTTTGCTTGTCTGTAAAGCTTTTGATTTCTCCATCGGATCTGAATGAGATCCTTGCCGGGTAGAGTAGTCTTGGTTGTAGGTTCTTCCCTTTCATCACCTTAAGTATATCATGCCACTCCCTTCTGGCTTGCAGAGTTTTTGTTGAGAAATCCATGTTAGGGAAGTTTTCAACTATAATCTCTTCAAATATTTTCTCAGTCCCTTTCTTTTTCTCTTCTTCTTGTGGGACCTCTATAATTCGAATGTTGGTGTATTTAATGTCGTCCCAGTAAGTGAGAAAGAGAAAAACAAATACCGCATGCTAACACATATATATGGAATCTAAAAAAAAAGAAAAAGAAAAAAAAAAGGTTCTGAAGAACCTAGGGGCAGGACAGGAATAAAGATGCAGACGTAGAGAATGGACTTGAGGACACGGGGAGGGGGTAGGGTAAGCTGGGATGAACTGAGAGAGTGGCATGGACTTATAAATACTACCAAATGTAAAATAGATAGCTAGTGGGAAGCAGCCACATAGCACAGGGAGATCAGCTCTGTGCTTTGTGACCACCTAGAGGGGTGGGATAGGGAGGGTGGGAGGGAGACACAAGAGGGAGGAGATATGGGGATATATGTATATGTATAGCTGATTCACTTTGTTATAAAGCAGAAACTAACACACCATTGTAAAGCAATTATACTCCAATAAAGATGTTAAAAAAAATTGGGGGCATTCCTGTAAAAATAGCTACAAATTGAGTCACCATTTGATATTTTCTCTCTGGGATGAATGATATTCACTGTGGGTTAACTTGTATTCATAAACTGGTGGCCTTCCCACCCTTTTTTAAAGTAGGTATAAATGCCCTGACAACAGTCATACTCTATCCCTTGTGAATCGAACGAAACAGAAACAAACTGGTGGATCAGCCAAGATGGCATAGTAGAAAGACCCTGAGCTCACCTCCTCTCATGGGCACACCAAAATCACAACTATTTGCAGAAAAACCATTGATGAAAAAGACTGGAATGTACCAGAAAAGATCTTCTACAACTAATGTATGAAGAAGGAACCAAACAAGATGGATAGGAGGGGTGGAGTCGCAATATAGGCAAGTTCCATAAACCCAGGTGGACAATCCACAAACAGGAGGATAAGTACCATTGCAGAGGTTCTCCCCAACGAGAGAGGGGTCTGACCCTATGTTGGGCTCCATAGCCTGTGGGTCATATACTGGGAAAACGAGCCCCCAGAGCATTTGCCTTTGAAGACCAGCAGGGCTTACTCTCCAGAGTCTCAGAGAGCTGTGGGAAGTAGAAACTGTACTCTTAAAGGGTGCACACAAACTCTCACATGCTCCAGGATCCAGGGCAGAAGCATTAATAAGAGCCTGGGTCAGAGCTACCTGCTGATCTGGAGAGTCTCCCAGAGAGGTAGGAGGCAACTGCAGCTCACCCTGGGGACACAGACACTGGTGGCAGCCATTTGGGCAGCTGATTCTACCATGAGGACACTGGTGCTGGTAAGCACCATTGTGAAATCCTCCCTCTAGCTTATAAGCCTCAGGACCCATCCCTGCCTGTAGGCAAAAGTGCTGAGACACCTCATGCCAAGCAACTAACTGGGCATGGGCACAGCCCCACCCACCAACAGACAGGTTGCCTTAAGACCTCCTGAGCCCACAGCTGCCCCTGGACATGTCCCTGCCCACCAGAGGGCACGGGATCTGCCCCACAAACCAGTGTGCAGGCACCAGACCCAGGACCCCCAGGGACCTCCAGCCAGAGACCGTGGGACCTAGCTTCACCCACCAGTGGGTAGGCACCATCCTCAGAACCCCCTGGGCTCTGGACCCACCCTCCAGTGATCCTGCTCTAGCCCTGGGACCAGCCTCACCCACCAGCAGACAAAAACAATTAACAAAATGGCAATAAGAACATACATATCAATAATTACTTTAAATGTAAATGGACTAAATGATACAATCAGAAGACACAGAGTAGCTGAATGGATAAAAAACAAGACCCATATATATGCTGCCTACAAGAGACACACTTCGGATCTAAAGACACACACACAGACTGAGGGGTTGGAAAAAAAGTATTCCATGCAAATAGAAATGAAAAGAAAGCCAGTGTAGCAATACTTATATCAGACAAAATAGACTTTAATAAAGACAGATAGAGGAGATGAGGAAGGATATTACATAATGATCAAGGGATCAATCCAAAAAGAAGATATAATAATTGTAAATATATGTATGCACCCAACATAGGAGCACCTAAATACATAAAGCAAATATTAACAGACATAGAGGGAGAAATTGACAGTAACACAATAATAGTAGGGGACTTTAACACCCCACTCACATCAACAGGCAGATCATCCAGACAGAATATTAATAGGGAAACACTGGCCTTAAATGACACATTAGACCAGATGGACTTAATTGATGTTTATAGGACATTTCATCTGAAAGCAACAGAATATACATTATTTTCAAGTGCACATGGGACATTTTCCTGGAGGGATAACATGCTAGGCCACAAAACAAGCCTCTGTAAATTTAGGAAAATTGAAATCATATCAAGCATCTTTTCTGACCGTAACACCATGTGAGCAGGAACCAACCACAAGAAAAAAACTGCAAAAAACACAAACATATGGAGGCTAAAAAATATGCTACTAAACAACCAATGAATCACTGAAGATATCAAAGAGGAAATTTAAAAATACCTGGAGACAGGGGCTTCCCTGGTGGCGCAGTGGTTGAGAATCTGCCTGCTAATGCAGGGGACACGGGTTCGAGCCCTGGGCTGGGAGGATCCCACATGCCGCGGAGCAACTAGGCCCATGAGCCACAACTACTGAGCCTGCGCGTCTGGAGCCTGTGCTCCGCAACAAGAGAGGCTGCGATAGTGAGAGGCCCGCGCACTGCGATGAAGAGTGGCTCCCGCTTGCCACAGCTAGAGAAAGCCCTCGCACAGAAACGAAGACCCAACACAGCAAAAATAAATAAATTAATATACTCCTACCCCCAACATCTTCAAAAAAAAAAATACCTGGAGACAAATGAAAATGAAATCACAGTGATCCAAATCTTTGGGATACAGCAAAAGCAGTTCTAAGAGGGATGTTTATAGTAATACAAGCTTACCTCAGGAAACAAGAAACATCTCAAATAAAGAACCTAACCTTACATCTAAAGGAGCTAGAAAAAGAAGAACAAACAAAACCCTAAGTTAGTAGCAGGAAGGAAATCATAAAGATCCGAGCAAAAGTAAATGAAATAGAGACTAAAAAAACAATAGAAAAGATCAATGAAACTAAAAGTTGGTTCTTCAAATAGATAAACAAAATTGATAAACCATAGATAGTATCTGAGTCTCATCCACTCTTTCATTAGCTGTGATCTGGCCCCAGGTACCTCCCCACATATGCTCTGGATATCTCCCACCCTCTCAGTAAACTGGTGCAAGTGATTACTTCTCTTCCACCTGCATTTTCTCCCCTTTCTATTGGCTTACTGACCTCCTCCTGATCCATCATGCTCCCTGCCTCTTTTGAATTCACTTGACTCAGCATTTGTGCCTTTCTGTGTACTTTTTATGTTCTCCCTTATATTTTAGTTCTCTCTTGTTTTAATTACTCTTCCTCATTAGGCAGCCTAAAATTTACCATCTTAACCATTTTTAATAAGTATGTTCACAATGTTCACAATGTACAACCAAATTCCAGAACTTTTTCATCTTGCAAAACTGAAACTCTGTCCCCATGAAACCAGAAATTCCCATTCTCCCCTCCAGTCTCCCCCTGGCAACCACCATTCTACTTTCTGTCTCTATGAATCTGACTTCTCTCAGTACCTCATATAAGTGGGATCACAGTATTTCTCTTTTTGTGACTGGCTTATGTCATGTAGCATAACATCCTTAAGGTTCATTCATGTAACCTGTGTCAGAATTTCCTTCCTTTTTAAGGCTGAATAATATCCCACTGTATGGATGGAGTTTCATTGTATTCATCTTTTGGCTATTGAGAATTATGCTGCTATGAACATGGGTGTACAAGTATCTCTTTAAGACCTTGCTTTCAGTTTGCGGGGTATATACCCCAAAGTGGAATTGCTGGGTCATATTTTAATTCTATTTTTAATTTTTTGAGGATCTGACATACCATTTTTCATAGCAGCTGTACCATTTTACATTCCCAACAGTAAGCAAGGGTTCAAATTTCTCCATATCCTTGTCTACACTTGTTATTTTCTTTTTTTATTTTATTGCTCTTATTGTTGATAGTAGGCACCCTAATGGGTGTAAGGTGGTATCTCACTGTGGTTTTGATTTGCATTTCCCTTATGACCAGTGATATTAAGGATCTTTTCACATGCTTATTAGCCAATTCTATATCTTCTTTGGAGAAGAAGATATTCAAAGTCTATTCAAGTCCTTTGCCATTTAAAAAATTAGGTTGTTTGCATTTAAAAATTGGGTCTTTGTCTGATTTGTCCTTGAATCCAACATAGCATATATTCCATTACTTTGCCCCACTTCTGAAAACTGGGGTTCAGGAAAGCTGGATGGATGTTACGGGGTTAACACAGAGTCACAGGACCATATCTGCATATACTCTGAGGTCCTGGTGGTCTCGGGTACATTCAGGGCTTCAACTAGCTTTCTAATTAGCACTTCTGGAAATAATAAACGTGAGTGCCATCTGAGGAAAACTCTTGAGTTGGACATGCATTGATCCATAAAAGTTCTCCTTACCTCAATCCAAAATCCACATGAGGTGGCCTTCTAGAAAGAAAAGTGTCCTTGTCCTCAGGTCAAAATGCTTGGAGGAATTTGGAAGAGTCAATTTCATTTTGCTGGTATGGGAATTACTCCAGGATGAACTATAGAGATATGCTGTCTGTATAGGAGAGGTCAAGACTCAGGAGGAAAAAACTAGAAATCACATCAAGAATCTTCATTTGGGGGGTCATTTTTCATTCTGTAAACATCTATCATGTAGCTAAGAGCCTGGCATTGGCTAAGGAGGTAGGAACAGAATTGCATCTTGGTCAAAGTTAAGTCAGTCTAGTTTGTATCTATCAAATTCCAGGGCATAGAGAATTATTAGAAAACCAGATGCAGAAATGGGAATTATTAACCATTAATCTCTGCCTCCTGCTTCTGTCTTCTCAGCACTACAACTTTTGCTTTGATTTCCCTTCTTTGACAATTTAGGTAAAAATTATAGTGGCTGATTAAAATGTGCCATGATGGAAAGGGCGAGGGAAATTAAAAGGTAATTTTCTTTTATTACTTAAAAAATATGTGATTAAGTCAACTGCTGCTTCTCCACCTATAGAACACAAAGTGCCTACAGAGCTAAATAAAGTGTTTGCTGTTCAGAATGATTATTTCAGAGACTTGGTCGTAACCAGCTAATAAGATGACTAAATGAAATAATATATGTGAGTGTGAAAGCTTCTAGCAAAGTCAGGGTAGTGGTTTTTTTCTTTCCTTTTTTTCCTTTTTTTCTTGTGTACCCATGATAAAAAAGAGATTACTAAGCAAATTAATAAGTAAGCAGGCAAAGAAGTGAAGTGCTCCTTTATTTACTAGCAGAGGCATTTAGCAGCAGGACTGTATTCACAATGAATTTGCTAATTATAAATGAGTCCCATGTAGTATTTAAAGCATTTACACAGTTCTTAGAAACCTTAGAGTTCTGTCCCCCTCCACTTGTAGCAATGTGACTACAATCCTCAAGGAGAAAGAACAGTATTACTTTTTAAGTGTCCATTAGTCAGACTGCTCAGTTACTTAAACCAGCACCCCCTTTTTTGTCCCCCTTCCCCTCCCTGATGAAAACCCTGAAGCCAGCACAGGCAGGCCTTTACCATGCACACTGTCATCCAACTACAGCAGACTACTTCTCATCACTCAAATAAGCAGTGCCCTTGGCCTGTGCACTGGCCTTTGCTACATCTTCATCTGGTGAGCTCCTGCTCATCTTTTGCGACCCAGCTCACCATCCTCATTGCCTTCTCTGAGCCACCTTTTCCAGCACCTGTAGGTACTTCGCCCCTCTCTCTACTGAATTCCCATCACACTTTGTTCATATCTCTTAGAACTCTTATCACAGTATATGGCAATGATGTGTTCACAAGGCTCTCTCCCTTGCTGGACTGTAAACTCCTAGAAAACAGGGACTGAAACTGACTGAACTTTTAACCTTCCTACATATCCCTAAACACCTAGCATATTTCTTGGCCCAGTAAGTATTCAGTAAATATTGGGCAAAAGTTATTATTAGGAGCAGGAAGATAAATGGCAGTGTGGTCTAAAGAAAAAAAAAACGATCAAAATGGTGGGAACGCTGAAGTAAAAAAGTAAAGAAATAGAAATAGATTAGGAGAAAGGGGGTCAGTAAGAGAGGGTGGGAGTAGAGAAATCTAGGAAGGAAACAAGTAGGAAGTAAAGAAGTAAAACAGATGATGGGAAGCAAAGTAACATTAAGGGAACAATGTGTGGTGTGTGAAATCAGGGCAACATAATTAGTTGTCACTTTTTGTCAAATACTCCTGGGTATTTTCGAAGCTCATCTAGCTCCACTTTTCCCTAGAAACAAATAGAGATGGAAAGAAGAAAAGGCCAGAGTGGGAAGTGAGGCAACAAACACTATGAGCTCAGCACTCAGACTATGACCTCGGCCACTGTCTTTGGCCTCCCCTGTTCCTCAGCCTCTCAGCCTCTCTCTTCTGATCCAGGCCTGAGCTTTGTCTTCTTTTCTCTTTTCTACATGGAAGGTCCATGTATACACAAGTCATATATATGAGAACAAATGGGCACATGTGTCTATGTTTGTTTACCACTGAGTTTTTTTAATAATCTGGAAAAAGAAAACAAAGTGTAGTGTCATAGCAAGCCCCCAGCATCCCTGCCTTTGTTGTGTCAGAGGGAAGCATTTGCATAACTCCCTGGGGAGGCTGTGGCTCCTGCCTGCAGCCTTGCAAGAGTGGACATTTACAGTGCATGAAGGGTGAGATACTGTTATAATGATGCATGTAAACATGCCATAGTATTTATGTGTCTTTATGACAAAATGACTTTCAGACTCACCAAGCTCTCTTCCTCACAGGAGATGTGCCACTTGATGGTTGAAGCCTTTTGGAGTTATGTCTCGGGTAACCAAAAAGTGTCTCATACTTATAGAAAGCAGTACAGTGCAGCCCTGGATAAAAGTTGAGAGCCCAGGTGGCTAGTGTGGACTCTGCCACTCAGTCTGAGGCTGAGTTTTCTTATCTGTCAAATGGGAGTAATCTCACACACTTACCTCACATGATTACTGTGAGGATCAAAGAACATTATTGTACAGGTCCCTACATGTGACCAAGATTTCACAGTTTTCCAGTTATTTCTACCACCAATTTTTAATCTGACCCTCTCAACAACCCCGACAAATATTTTGATCTTCATTTTACAGAAGAAGAAACTAAAGCTCTAAGAGAAGTGACTTGGCCAAAGCCACATAGCTAGTAAACCAGGATGTTGCAAATTTTCTGTTTTCAAACTCATCTTCAATTATCCCCAGACACAAACCTGGCTACTCAGTGCTATTGGCTTCATAGCCCCTCTTTCCTAACTTCCCTCATGGCTCCTCCTCCCCACAACCTCTGAAGGTGTCCTGTATAATGGATTAATTAGCTTTTGCTTTGTTCCCCCCTTCTCCCCTACTTTTTCTGGCCCCTAGAAGAAAACACCAGCAGTCCCGACAAAGAAAACCAGCACCACCTTCAACATCGTGGGGACCACCTATCCCATCAACCTGGCCAAGGACACTGAGTTCTCCACCATCTCCAAGGGCGCTGCTCCTAGTGCCTCCTCAACCCCGACAATCATTGCTTCACCCAAGACCACCTACGTGCAGGATATCCCAACTGAGACCAAGACCTACAACAGTGTCAGCAAGGTTGACAAAATTTCCCGCATCATTTTTCCTGTGCTCTTTGCCATTTTCAATCTGGTCTATTGGGCCACATATGTCAACCGGGAGTCAGCTATCAAGGGCATGATCCGCAAACAGTAGATATTGGCGGTGCCGCAACCAGAGCACTGTTACCCTAGGAAGTGTCCATGCACCCAAACCCCAGGGCTCCTCTTCATGTGTTTCAGGATCCTTCTTTTTTAACCTTCTTACCAAGCCATGACTCTCAATTAATATTTATGAATCTCAATGAAGAAACAATAACAACAGAAAAAATTACTTGTCCCCATTGCTGAGTATATCCTCATTGGAGCCAAACACTGCCATTTGTCCCATTGCTCATCTTAATCTGCCAGTCTCCCTCAGCTGAGGGCACAGCATGTATTTTATTGCACTCTGCCCACTAAAGAAAGAACAGGAGACTCTATGGCCTGTAGTGAGAGCCTTGGCTATTTGAAAGTTCCAGACTAAGGACGATTGTTGACTGGTCCAGATCAGATGATTCTGACTCACTAGGGAGCCAGGCTGGGTCCCATGTGGTCCTGCCTGCCACCTCCCCTGCCCACAGCAGGGTCCACTAGGCATAAGTATTGATAACAAAGGCAGGAGCCAGTGCTAATCTCTGAACATGGCCCACAACCCCTTTTTTGGCTTGGAGGTTAGTGTGGACAGTTGAGGCTTACCACCGTCTACCATGTATGGCCAAAGCAGATAGAACCAACTGGGCCAGCCTGGCACCAAGATGGCTGATGACCTGCCATGTCTAGCCCCTCAGGAAAATAGTACCCTCTTTGGTATACCTCTCCTCCAGAAAGCCCTTTTCTCTCAAGCCCTTTGAACCTGTTGCAGCCAGCTGGACACTGCTTAGCTTGGACTCATTACTGCCTGCAAACTTTTTAGGAAAAGGATCAAGTAATTTTTTAAATGTATACTAAAAAGGGACATATAGAACAAATTCTAGATCAAATGCCTAAATTTTTAAAAATATTAGAGAGACAGGAAAGTCACCTCCCTGCCAAGGCAGCTAGTCAAATACTGGATGGAGTAAGCGATTTGGGCTGGATGGTAGTTGAGGCTTGAAATCTGGCTCAAAAAAGAGGGCTACTGGCAGGTGAAAGTCAAATTCTTCCTTCCATACCCTTCACACTCCAAACCATAAGTCAGGCCCAAGAACTTTGCTCCTACTGTGTCAGGGACCTCTGGTCCTCTGTTGATGCCAATTTTAAGAGGGATGAATTGGAGTTTAGTTGACTTTTGAGTCAACTAAATTATTAACCTTATTATCAGTTTGATAATATATTATTTAGGGGATTCGATCTCATTTGTTCTTAATATGAGTAAAAGGGACAGTCATAATTGTAAACTATTTATAAGGTAGATAAACTCAGTTTCATGTGTTTGAATGACTTGCCTAGGCTCCTTACAAGTGTCTGTAATAGAGAACTATCACGTGCCCCTTTCCAAACGCCAAAATGAAGACAGGACTGAGAATCCAGGTCCACCTTGATCTCAGAATCAGCACAATCTCAACAGGCATGCTGCGTCCTGAATGCAGTTTGGTTGGACACCAAAAAGATTTTTAGAAAGTCACAGTGTGTCACCCAAGGAGACCACTTCTAATAGTCATGGCTCAAGGAAATGAGATTAAGATGGCAGCCCCAGCCACTAGTCCAAAGTATCCTAGAACCCCTAAGTAACGCCACAGAGAGCACCAAAAGGAGATTCTCCCTGCCTACTCCCTGATCAATGCTCCTAAGGGGTCTATCATTAGCTGCTGGTTGCCTTTTCACCCATCCTTCCCCCATCCCCTGCTTCCTTGCCATTGCTGGGATAATGCATGCCAGTCCCATTATTCCTAAGACTGTGTCTGTATGTAAATTCATGACTAGAAGAGTGTAGTGTTGTGGATATGTGGGGATGGGGGGTGGGATGGGGGGGTGGGGTGTGTGGGACTGTTAATGATTGTCCTGTTAATGATCATCTTAAGGAATTTAGAATGGAAGCCTGACCTTTGCCTCTCTGTAGAAACTGTGTTTCCAAATGCTTTGGTGCAATGTTTAACGGCTGTTTATTAAACTCTTTCTGAATTGTACTCACTTGGGCTAGAGAACTTTTTTTGGTCACTCTTTGCCTAACACAGGCAGTACTATGTTTTTGGCTTTCACTCCTATTCTCATGCCATCCTTACTTCTTAACACCATTGGAATATGCTGGAAAAAAGGTATCCCAAGAGCAAGAGACCTATTACAGTAATCCAAAATGGAACCCATGTAAAAACAGCTTTGATTGACTCAGGGGTCTCATTACCCAATATGACAGAGAAGGAAACACTTGTATTGCTTCCTCCACTAAATTCACCCACTCCCAGGAAATAAAGTTATTTTCTTTGCAATTCTAAAGGCTTTTGTTCTTTTCCATTGATTATTATTTCCCTTAGGCAATAGTTCCCTTAGGTAATAGTTACTAGGCAGAGGGAGAGTGTCTAATTGGTTAGTCCATGTGTTGGAAATGGATGATGACCCTTATTTGTTACAGAGTTTAAGAAAAATCTGGGAAGTAATCTTATGAGATGTGCTTGAGGAAATCACTGGGCTTCTAAGGGATGGGAAAGATCTCCTTGGGAGAGCATTTTGAATTGTATAAAAGGTTTTCTTGTCTGAAATAAGATCAGGGACTTGAAGAATTTGACCCTCTGTGCATATTCCAGCCACGTGGTCATCTGATGGATGCCCTGATGCTGCAGCACTTTCATAATCCCTGACCAATTCAATCATACCACCAAAACAACCATGAGAGGCAGCCTCCATAGCAAAATTGCCCGATACTCATATTTAAGTGTTGTTTCCTTGAGAAACTTCTAAAACCACTTTGCCTCTGAAAACTATTCCCCTAGTTTTAGGGGAAAGCTGAAGCTGTTCCCATCAGTACTTCTGTTGCTGAGCTCCCCTAGAGTTTGAAACCTTACCCCAAACTGGGACCAATCTTGCGGGCTTAATTATTTTATGGTATTTAGAGATTCAGAGACATATCCCTAGCAGTTCTAGAGGCTGCTGGAAGAATGTCTAACACAGTGTAGGCACTCAATTAATATTTGTGAATAAATGAATGCTAACCTAGATCAGAGCTACATGGGGGGGAGGGTTTCGTCAGGGCAGTGCTGGAAAGGAGACTAGCTAAACCGTGCTCAATGGAGACTAATGGAAGCAAATACATGCAATATGCAACATTCTAAAGCAGCTCTAAGAACATTCAAGTGCTAATAAATGTGCTCTGTTTTAAGTCATTTAAAATAGCTTTTTTCCTACTTAATAATTGTTTTCTCCTATGAACTTTTAAATCTGAGGTGTTCATGTAATGAGCTATTAGTTCCTCATGCTAAAGTATAAAGTACTTCAAGCAGGAGAGCCAGGCATGACTGAGCACTAGGATGCATCTGTGTTATGACACTCTTCAGAGGGCTTCTCAGACTGAGCTTGGGAAGGAGGACCTCTGGAACTCTGACTCCTTCCAAGAGGTCTAGCAGGAGATGGAATGAATGAGAAGGGAAATGGAAGAGGAAGAAAGCATTGGGGAAAATTCTGTCAAAGGGGCCTAAAATTAGAGTCAGGGATCTCTAGTCTCGATAGCATCTAATTACACAAGCTCCCTTTCACCTGGAAATATTAATCACATGACCACCCACTGGGGTGAGGCTAAAGGCACCTGCCCTTGTTGACTAAGCAAGTTACCCTCTGGAGCCCCCGGCCTTTTCCATCAGAGAGCACTTGGGCCTTTTCTACCTTTCTTTTGCCTCAGCTCCAACAATTTGATATTATGAGGAAAACATTGAGAAGAATGAACACCTGAATTTTAGTCAGGGCTCAATTCCATATCAGTTGCTATGTGCTATCGGGCAGGTCCCTCCCCTGAGATGAGACTTTCCCTATTAGTAAATGGTGTTCTGATGAGAGCCAAGTCAACAAAAGAGTACCCTGTCCAGCATCTGCCCCGGTGGTCCACTTTGCCCCAAGTGTCACCACATCCTGGGCCCCCCCACACCAGCCCACCCAGGAAACACAAACCCCAACCTTTGGTTGCCTGTCACGCAATTCAGATGGATTGGCAGCTTCAAAAGAATTTGATTAAACACCAAATAAGGAAGCTAAGAGGCTAAACCTTGGAATGCAGGGGCCAAACTCTCAGGCCTAGTAGTGACCTCCTTACCACTACCACCCCCACTCTTATCCTTGGCCTGAGCTTCATGTGGCAGGGTCTTGTGTGATAATGAACAGGACCATTAGTGGCCCAGCACCAGTCCCAGCATGGGCAAAGTTGGGTCCTAAATTGAGAAGATTAAGCAGGTGCTGGTACCAGGCAGGGGGTCCCTAAGTAAACTAAGAGTACAGTTTGGGAACAAAAAACACCTTCTCCTTTGTTTTTTCTCTCCAAAGTTTCCGATTAGTGGAGGACAGAAACTCTCAGAAGGGAATTCCTTAAACTTCAACAGAGCTCATAGGATCTGCACATACCATCTCTCCCTTCCCTTCTGTGACAGGCAGAAGGTGGCCTTCCTTCCATCTGAGGCCAGCTCCTCTCTTCTAAAAGAATTCTACATTTGTTATCTGCTCTCAGTGAAGCTGCTTTTGCTGAGTCACCACTGCTCTGGTTACTAAAACCTAAAGGCATTTTTTAGTTATGTTACTTGACCCGTCAGCAGCATTTGACACTGTTGGCAATGACTTGATTCTTTGGTTTCCATGACACCAGTCTCCTGATAGCCTTGATTTTTCTCCCTGCTACTTTTCTGTTTCTTCTCACTCTACACACTCTCCCTAAGTGATCTCATCTGTCCTGATAGCCTCAGTAACCACATATTTCAAGTATCTTTTGTTATGTAACAAACCAGCCCCAAATGTAATAGCATAAACAACAACAATTTATTATTCCCATGGGCCAGGAATGTGGACAGGGCAAATAAAGGATGGCTTGTCTCTACTCCATGATGCCTGGGACCTCAGACAGGAATACTCAAATAAGTGCGGGTGACTCAACTGACTGGAACATACGAGGATGGAGGATCTACTTTCAAGCTCCATGTAGCAGGGGATTCTGTTGTGAGATGAAGGCATATTAGTTACCCAGCTCTAGTCCTATTCAAGAGGGAAAATGTTGGGTCCTAAACTGAGAAGACGAGGACGTTTTGCATGCCAGTCTAGGGGGTTTGGTCCTTCACTCACATGTATAGAACCTGGACTGTGATGGTGAAAGGACACGTTCAACTGGGACTGTTGACTAGAGCATCTATATATGACCTTTCCTTATGGCTTCTCACAGCATGGCAGCTGGGTCCTGAAAGGGAGCATCTCCAGAAGGGACCTCTGGAGAAAAATTGTTCTAAGAGAACCAGGTGGAAGCTGCATGGCTTTTACTGACCTAACACGGGAAGTAGCTGCATTCTCTTGGTTACATCAGAGACACAAAGGCCAGGCCTGATTCAAGAAGTTGGGCACAGACCTCATCTCTTAATGGGAGGAGTGTCAAAAATTTTGCAGACATGCTTGCAAACCACCACATCTACTTTATGCTGATGACTGCCAAATCAATATCTCTAGCCTAGTTCTTTCACTTCAAATTCAACCTGTTAAAAGCAGCACTCTTAACTCCTCAACCCACACAATTTTTCTCTTGGGCATTCCTTTATCAATAAATAAAAGCATCATTCACCCAGATGCTCAAGTCAAAAATTTAGGAGGAATTACTGACACATCTCTCTCGTCCCCATATCCAGCACATCTGACAATCCTGTGCACTCAGCCTCTAATTTAAATCCCATATTGTACCTCCTCCTCTTCACTTCCACCACTAGAACTCCAGTCTAACCCTCTATCATGATCTCTCACCTGGATCACTATATAGCTAGCATTTTAAACTGTAAACCAGATCATGTCACTTGCTTGTTTAATACATTTCAATGGCACCCTGCTGCACCTAAAATAAAATCCAAACTCTAACCCAGGCCTTAAAAGTCCTGCTCAGCTGGGCTTCCCTGGTGGCGCAGTGGTTGAGAGTCCGCCTGCCGAGGCAGGGGACACGGGTTCGTGCCCCGGTCCGGGAGGATCCCACATGCCGCGGAGCGGCTGGGCCCGTGAGCCATGGCCACTGAGCCTGCGCGTCCAGAGCCTGTGCTCCACAACGGGAAAGGCCACAACAGTGAGAGGCCCGCGTACCGCAAAAAAAAAAAAAAAGTCCTGCTCAGCCTCCTGTTACCATAATGCCTACCTCATTCACAATGCATCAGCCATATCAATTGCACATCAAGTACTAATATGTTTTAGGGCCTTTATGCAGGGTGTTTCCTCAGTCTAGAATGTTTCTTCCCTTCCTGCCTTGACCTGGCTGACTCCTACTCATCCTTCAGTTCTCACCTGAAAGGTCATGTCTCTCATGCCTTGTCCTCCATGATAAAAAAGCAGTGTGCTTGCTTCCACTCTACTCTGTATTGCTCTCACTATCCCAACGCTCACCACATTTCATTCCAATCTCCCACTACACTAAGCTCTGTGAGGAAGAGCTGCCCATTTACACCACTGTATAGGGTCAACACCATAGTCTAAACTCAGAAAATACTGAATAAAATAACTTCTGAGCTGGACTTTAAAGGATGATTCAAAATTTGTCAGGCAAAGAGGAGAAGGGCATTCAACATGAATGTACAAAGACCCAGAAGTGAGAGAGACCATAATAGGGTATATGGCCAAATTTATTTGTCCTAACATTCCAGGCATTTCACTCATTAGGATGGATGGGTTCAGGACCCAAGAGCTGGTTGTAGGGGGCCATAACCTATCATCTACCTGAGGACCTGGTCGCATGCCATCATCTTGCTGACTTGTGATCACAGAAAGTTGGCTTTTATAGACAAAGAAAGATAATAACAACACATGTGAGCTGCTTGGGGAATAGCTACTTGTCGGCCCCTAGGCTTGATGGCTCTGTCCTAGGCCAACTTCCTAAAGACTCAGAGTCTTAGAGGTTCCCATCCTTGTAGCCACACTCCCAGCCTTGCTGCACAGCAAGGACATTCATTCACACTATTTCAAAACCTACAGACCCTTTCTCAGATCATTAAAGGGTCACATGACATGAACATAAGTCCATGAAAGATAGTATTAACACTGCTAGGTCTTGTTTTAGGCCACTCAGATTTATCATAGTCTCAGGACAACTGTGGTGCAGCCTTCATGGGGGGTTAGGACTCTGCATTCTAGCTGATGGAGTTTTATGCCCGTAGGTGTTATGTTTGGTAAGGGCTCTATGATCTTTATACACTTTAAGCTGGTCCTTTCCTGAAATACATATCTAGCCTGGAATCATACCAGTCCTTTCCTTGCCTCTTAATGGGAGGAGAACAATGAAAGTTTAATGAACCTTTATTGACAGAGAGCTAGTGAGCTCCTAGAAGAAATAGTATTAGCCAGAGAAATCCAAGGTCTTATTACTCACCACATTCTCTCTGTACTGATGTGAAGAACAGATGCTACTGACCCTGAAACTGTCTAATCTCCTTGAGCCACATCCATGCTGAGTCAGTCTCCTATGATGATCTACAACCAACTTTTCCTGGTTTCTGTGACACTAGCAGGCCTCCTCCAGTTTAAAGTCAATAGGAAATGGTGCCCAAGGCTGGTGCTCTAGTTGATGGTACTTCAGCTGGGAATCTGTTCTCAGCACTTTGGTTTTTGGTCATGTCCACACTACAATCCCCTTGAAGGAGCTATGATGACAGATGCAGCATGGCCTGAACCTTGGGAAGATGGTCATCTCCGCTTACAAGAATTAATATGTGGCCATGTGAGTGGCTTTGATTGGGACTGGTCCCCATCCAAATGCATGAGAAGAATGAGATACCAACATGGTTGTGGGGAAAGCTGCTAGTGGTTAGAACAAATGTGAATGGTAAAAAGACATAGGAACTGGGAGGCAAGAATACTGAGTTCTAATCTGGGTTATACCATTGTCTCACCTGCATGACTATGGGCAAGTCACTTAGCCTCTATATAACATAAATATAATAAGAAAACTATTCCAGGGAACACTGGGATTAAATGAGCTACTTCCCATGGAAGATTGTTGGAATCCTTAATTGCCACTCATATGTAGGGAATAAATCTTCGAATCCAAACACTGTTACTGAGAGTGAAGTCACCAAGATGCCAACATAGATGTCATTCTTGTCTCTGCCCCCCTCCCTGCAAGAAAAGCAACTAAAAACTATTTATGGAGAAGACACCACTGAGAGAATCCTAGAACATAGCAGTGAGGGTGACCCCAATCTCTGCATCACAGAGGCCAAGACAGACTGCATTAGAAAGGTAAAAGGAGGGCTTCCCTGGTGGCGCAGTGGTTAAGAGTCCGCCTGCCGATGCAGGGGACACGGGTTCGTGCACTGGTCCGGGAAGATCCCACATGCCGCGGAGCGGCTGGGCCCGTGAGCCATGGCCACTGAGCCTGCGCATCCAGAGCCTGTGCTCCGCAATGGGAGAGGCCACAGCAGTGAGAGGCCCGCATACCGCAAAAAAAAAAAAAAAAAAAAGGTAAAAGGAGTGACTACATGCTGACTGCATCCCCCTCCCCCAGTGTAGCACCATGCAGAGAGATCCCCCATGAGCCTATAGTTTCTTCACTGAGAAGAGAGAGCCCAGAGGTGACCTCCAGCATGCCCCAACATTGTGGGTTGCTTTGTGTGAGCCCCTACTCTGTTTTTTTCCCCACAGAGATTGAAGTGGAATCTGTGGGGCTCAACCACTTGAAATATGATTGTGACAGAGAAGTGGGGAGGGACTTCCAAAAACCAGTACACAGATCTTGGCAAACCATATTCCTACCTGCAGAGACCAAGTAGTCCCAACCAGTGACTTTGCTCATCTGCAGAACCAAGCTGGTGGTGTAGTCTGAACAGGGAACTCAGTGGGGTGCAGGTCTGCTAGATTTGGGTTCTAAAATAAGGAGTTTTGTCAGCCCTGGAGCTGGGTCTGCCCACACTCAGGCAAGAGAGCGGCCCCCATCCCCATCTGATAGGAAAGGATGGCGAGAATACCTGAAGGCTGTGTAACTGTAACACAGCAATGCTCTAGCTGAGAGGAGGGTGGGCAAAGCTGATTGATACAGAGCAAAGCCAGTGTTCCTGTTCAGTCAAGAAACTTAGGGCATGAGTCAGCTTAAGACCACAGAGGCCTTGGTGGCCTTGGAGATGCTTCTCCCACTGCACCCACGAAGGGAAATTAATTTTTAGTCCCACTTATTGCTGAATACAGCCTTCAGCCTGACTGACCAAGGAACCTAATCAGAGCACTTGGGAAGTTCTGATGCATAGCTCATCCAGCAACCCTGTGTATAGTGGCACTTGCACTGAGAGCACAGTCTGTGGCTTTCCCTGTCTGAAGAGAAAAATTAGTGTCCTCGCCTGACCAGGATATTCAGTTCCCATTCTTGCCTGATTTGGGTCCCCAAATAATGACCTGAACAGGCCCTGGGTCCTATCCTGCTGACCTGCTGGGACAGGGAAGCTAATTCACAGCCTCACCTACTACTGAGTATAGTACTGTGTCCCAACTGTCTAGAAAGCCTGACCAGAGAATCCAGGCAACAACAGAACCCATTCTACAGACTCACTTGGGCAGGGAACCAAGCCAGCAGTCCTATTCAGGTGTTCTCATCTAGTGGCACTACCCTCTATCCCTAATCTCAGAACTCAAACAGTTGCCTCATCCAAAAACAGACAGGCCCCACCTTCCCAGGGATATTACCAGCAGATGCGTTCAGAAACCCAAACTGAGCTGACTCATGAAGAACTATCTCTTCCAAAGTGAATCTGCAAAGTCTGGAAGATGAGACCACTTACTCAAATGCACAGATACCAACATAAGGAATCAAGAATCACAAAAAATCAGGTAACTATGACAGCATCAAAGTAAACTAATAAGCTCTAATAACTGGCCCTAAAGAAATGGAGGTCTCTGAAGTGTCAGAAAAAGAATTCAGAATAATTCCTTTAAAGAAGTTTAATGAACTACAAGAACACAAGTTTAATGAACTAAAAGAACAGACAGGCAACAAAATGAATTTAGAAAAACAATTCATGAACAAAACAATAAGTTTGATGAAGAAATAGAAACCATCAAAAACAAACAGAAATCCTAGAACTGAAAAATGCAATAACTAAACTGAAGAATTCTAGAGTTTTGCAAACAGACTCAACCATGCAGAAGAAAGAATCAGTGACCTGGAAGTTAGGACACTTTAAATTATCTTGTCAGAGGAGAAAGAACAAAAAGAATGAGAAAGAGTGAAGAAACACTGTGACACTTATAGAACACAATGAAAAGAAACAATATAGCATTATGGGAATTCCAGAAGGAGAAGAGAAAGAGAAAGGGACAGAAAATATATTTAAAGCAATACCAGCTGAAACTTCCTGAACGTGAGGAGAGAAATAGACATGCAGATACAATAGCCCCAAGGAACCCCCAAATAGGTTGAACCCAAATAGGGCCATACTGAGACACATTATAATTAAATTGTCAAAAGACAAAGACAAAGAAATAATTTTTAAAGTAGCAAGAGAAAAGAGAGAAGTTATATACAAGGGAAGCTCCATAATAATAGCAGCAGATTTCTCAACAGGAACTTTTCAGGCCAGAAGAGAATGGGATGACATATTCAAAATATTGAGAGGAAGAAAAGCAAACTGTCAGCCAGAATACCATACCTGGTGAAACTTTCCTTCAGAAATGAAGGAGAGATAAAGACTTTCCTGAACAAAGAAAAGTTGAGTGAATTCATCACCATTAGACCTGCTTTACGAAAAAATGCTAAAAGGAGCTCTTTGAGTGGAAATTAATGGATGCTAATCAACATCATAAAAACACAAGAAGGCAGTGTAAAACTCACTGGCAATGGTATAGTCAAAGTTAGATTCTATAATATGGTAATGGTGGTGCATAGTTTTCTTACAACTCTAGTTTAAAAGTTAAAAAACAAATGTAGTAAAAAATAACCATGACTATAACAATCTGTTCTTGTTTACACAGTATAAGAAATATGTAAGTCGTAACAGCAATAACCTAAATGAGAGGGGGAGGAGAAGTAAAAGTATAAAGCTTAAGTATTCTATTGAAGTTAATTTGTTATTAGTTTAAAATAGGGTGTTATAATTTTAAGATATTTTATGTAAGCCTCATGATAACCACAAAGGAAAAACCTGTAGTAATTACACAAAAGAACATGATAAAGAAGTCAAGACATCAAAACACAAAAAAAGATAGAGGGATAAGGAACAAGGAACAGTGGGTCTACAAATAAACAAGTTAACCAATTGTTAACTAATTATTAACAACTATTAAGATGGCAATAGTACATCCTTACTTATCAATAATTACTTTTAATGTAAATGGATTAAATTCTCCAAGCAAAAAATATAGAATGGCCGAATGGATAAAAAAAACAAGATCCAACAATATGTTGCCTACAAGTGACTCATTTTAGCCTTAAAAACACACATAGGGGCTTCCCTGGTGGTGCAGTGGTTGAGTCCGCCTGCCGATACAGGGGACACGGGTTTGTACCCCAGTCCGGGAGGATCCCATGTGCCACGGAGTGGCTGGGCCCGTGAGCCATGGCCGCTGAGCCTGCACATCCAGAGCCTGTGCTCCACAACAGGAGAGGTCACAACAGTGAGAGGCCCGCGTACTGCCAAAAAAAAAAAAAAAAAGAAAAAAAACCACACACACATAGACTGAGGGTGAAGGAATGGAAAAAGACATTTCAAGTAAGTGGTAACCAAAAAAAAAAAAAAATGAGGGGTAGGTATATTTATGTCAAACAAAAACAGACTTTAAACTAAAAATGGTTAAAAGAGACAAAAAGGCATTGTATAATAGTAAAGGGGTCAACCCATCAAAAAGATATAACATCTGCAAATATCTATGCACTCAACATTGGAGCACCTAAATATATAAAGCAAATACAAACAGAGAAAGAAGGAGAAATAAACAGTAATATAATAATAGTCAGGGACTCTAATATCACACTCTGAACAATGGAGAGACCATCCAAAGAGGGAATCTATAAGGAAACAGTGGATTTGAAAAACACTGTAGACCAAATGGACCTAAAATATATCTATCTATCTATCTATCTAAAGAGAGAGAGAACATTCTATCTGACAATGGCAGAATACATATTCTTCTCAGGGGCACATGGAACATTTTCTAGGATAGACCATATTTTAGGCCGCAAAACAAGTCTTAGCAAATTCAAGAACATTGAAAGCATAGCAAGTATCTTCTCTGACCACAATGGTATGAAACTATAGTCAATAACAGAGAAAAACTGAAAAATTCATGAATCCATAGGAATTAAACAATAATCTCCTGAACAACCAAGATCAAAGAAGAAATTAAAGGGTAAATTAAAAAGTATTTTGAGACATACAAAAAGGTGACACAACATACTGAAACCTATGAGATCCAGCAAAAGTAATCCAAAGAGGGAAGTTCATAGCAATAAACACCTACATTAAGAAGCAAGAAATATCCCAAGTAAACAACCTAACTCCATGACTTAAGGAATTAGAAAAAAGAACAAACTGAATCAAAGTTAGCAGAAGAAAGGAAATAATAAAGATTAGAGAAAAATAAATGAAATAGAGAACAGAAAAATAATAGGAAAGATTATACAAAATAAGAATTTGTTCTTTGAAAAGTTAAACAAAATTGACAAACCTTTAGCTAGAAAAAGAGAGGATCCAAATCAACAAAATTATAAATGAAAAAGGAGACACACAATCGATGCCACCAAAATATGAAGGATCATAGGAGGCTACTGAGAACAACTATACAACAAGAAACTGGACAATAAAGAAGAAATGGAAAAATTCTTAGAAATATAACAAAACCAAAACTGAATCAGGAAGAAATAGAAAGTCTGAGTAGATCAATTACTAGAAAGGAGATTGAATCAATAATAAAAAAAATTCCAATGAAGAAAAGCCCAGGACCAGAGGACTCCACTGGTGAATTTTACCAAACATTTCAAAATTAAACCCAATCCTTCTTAAACTCTTACAAAAAATCAAAGAGGAAGGAAAACTTCCAAACTCATTTCACAAGGCCAGTATTACTCTGATACTGAAGCCAGAAAAGGACATGGGGAGGGGGAAGGGTAAGCTGGGACAAAGTGAGAGAGTGGCATGGACATATATACACTACCAAATGTAAAATAGATAGCTAGTGGGAAGCAGCCGCATAGCACAGGGAGATCAGCTCGGTATTTTGTGACCACCTAGAGGGGTGGGATAGGGAGGGTGGGAGGGAGGGAGACACAAGAGGGAAGAGATATGGGGATATATGTATATGTATAGCTGATTCACTTTGTTATAAAGCAGAAACTAACACACCATAGTGAAGCAATTATACTCCAATAAAGATGTTAAAAAAAAAACAAAACTTTTGCCAGAAAAAAGAAAGAAAAGGACATTACCAGAAAAGAAAACTGTAGACCAATATCCCTGATAAATATACATGCAAAAATTCTCGATAAAATACTAGCAAACCAAATTCAGCAGCACATTAAAAGGATCATTCACCATGATCAAATGTCATTTACACCTGGGATACAAGGATGTTTTAACATATGTGAATCAATCAATGTGATATATTTCATTAATAGAATGAAAGAAAAAATCTTATGATCATCTCAATAGAGGCAGAGAAAGCATTTAACAAAATTCAACAATGGAACATGGTAAAAACTCTTGACAAATTAGGTATAGAAGGAATATACCTCAACAAAATAAAGGCTGTATATGATAAGCCCACAGCTAATACCATACTCAATGGTGAAAAGTTGAAAGCTATTCTTTTAAGATCAGGAAAAATGCAAGGGTGTCCACTCTTATCACTCCTATTTAACATAGTACTGGAAGTCTTTGCCAGAGAAATCAGGCAAGAAAAAGAAATAAAAGGCATCAGAATTGGAACAGAAGAAGTAAAATTTTCTCTATTTGCAGATGACATGATATTATAAATAGAAAACCCTGAGATTCTACTAAAAATCTATTAGATATAATCAATGAATTCAGTAAAGGTGCAGGATACAAAAATAACATACAAAAATCAGTAGCATTTCTATATACTAACAACAAATTATCTGAAAAAGAAATTTTTTTAAATGATCCCATTTACAACAGCATCAAAAACAATAAAAATACTTAATACTAAACTTAACCAAAAAGGTAGAAAGATCATTATTTTGAAAACTACAAGATATTGATGAGAGAAATCAAAGAACATACAAATAAATGGAAAGGTTCATGTTCATGGATTGGATTCATGTTCATGTTCATGGATTTTCAATACTACCAAAAGCCATCTATAGATTCAGTGCAATCCCTGTCAAAATTCCAATGGGATTTTTCACATAAGTAGAAAAAAACAATCCTACAATTATACGGAACCACAAAAGACCCCAAAGAGCCAAAGCAATCTTGATAAAGCAAAACAAAGCAGGAGGCATCATACTTCCTGATTTCAAGCTATACTATAAAGCTATAGTCATCAGAACAGTATGGTAGTGGCATAAAAACAGACACATAGATCTTTAGAGCTGAATCAAGAGCCCAGAAATAAACCCAAGCATATACAGTCAACTAATATTTGAGAAAGGAGCCAAGAATACTCAATAGAGAAAATATAGTCTCTTCAATAAAGAGTGTTGGGAAAATTGGATATTCACATGTAAAAGAATGAAACTAGACCCCTTTCTCACACAACTCACAAAAATTGACTTGAACTGGATTAAAGACTTAAATGCAAACCTGAAACCATGAACACCCGTAAGAATACACTAGGAATAAAGCTCCTCAACACAGGTGTTGGCAATGATTTTTTGGATACTACACCTAAAGCACAAGCAACAAAACCAAAAATAAACAAGTGGAACTACAACAAACTAAAAAGCTCTGTACAGCAAAAGAAACAATCAACAAAGTAAAAAGACAACCCACAGAATGTGAAAAAATATTTTCAAACTACATATCTGATAAGTGGTTAATATCTAAAATATATAAAGAACACATACAACATAGAAAAAAAAAAACCCCACCTAATAATCCAATTAAAAACTGGGCAAAAGACCTGAGTAGATCATATTTTCAAAGAAGATATATGAATAGTCAACAGATACATGAAAAGATGCTCAACATCATTAGTTACTAAGAAAATTCAAATCAAAACCCCAATGAGATTGTTAGAATGACCATCATCAAAAAGACAAGGGATAACAAATGCTGATGAAGACATGGAGAAAAGGTAACCCTTTGCACCTCTGGTGGGATTGTAAACTGGTACAGTCACTATAAAACAGTATGGAGGATCCTCAAAAAATTAAAAATAGAACTATTATATGATCCAACAATTCCACTTCTGGGAATATAGCCCCCCAACATGAAAACACTAACTCAAAAAGATATATACACCACCACGTTCACAGCAGCATTATTTACAATAGCCAAGACATGGAAACAACCTAAGTGTTCATTGATTGATGAATGGATAAAGAAGATGTGATACACACACACACACACACACACAGTGGAATATTATTCAGACATTTAAAAAAAACAAGGAAATCCTGCCATTTGTGACAACATAGATAGACCCTGAGGGCATTATGCTAAATGAAATAAGTCAGACAGAGAGAGACAAACACTGTATGATCTCACTTATATGAGGAAAAACAAACTAATTCACAAAAGGAGAGATCAGAGTTGTGGTTACCAGAGGCGGAACATAAAGGGAGGTGGAATTGGAGGAAAGTAGTCAAAAGTTACAAACTTCCATTTATAAGATAAATAACTACTACATGACAACTGTATTTAACACTGCTATACGATATACATGAAAGTTATTAAGAGAGTAAATCCTGAATTCTCATTAGAAGGGAAAAATTATTTCTTTGCTTTTTCCTTTTATTGTAGCTATATGAGATGATAGATGCTAACTAAACATATTGTAGTGATCACTTCATAATATATGTATGTCAAAACATTATGCTGTACACCTTAAACTTATACAGTGATGTATGTCAATTATATCTCGATAAAACTAGGAAAAAAACCCACTGTTACTGACTTAGGATAAGCCCTCCACATTTCTGGGTCTCAAATATTCCCCTATATAATGAGGGTCTTGAGCTATGTGATATTTAAGGGCCCTTCTGGGCCTGATAATCCAGGATACTAGCCAAACTGATTGGAGTTGAAGTCAATTGTGTCTGTGTATAAAGAGAGTCTGAAATAGTTTTTTAATGTTTACATGAAGAAATGTGCCTTGTGCATTTTGGGTGCAAATGACAGCAAAGTAGGCATTGTGGGGAGGGAAATCCAATGCTCCTGAAGTTCTAGAGTCCTGGTGCCTGGCAGGGTAAATTCTGACTGCCATGGTCGTGTTTGTCCCTTGAGCTGTAATCAGATCAGAGAAAAATATAAGGTATTATCACATTTCTCAATCCAATTATATGCTTTCCAAGCTGGGTTGGTAATTTGTGGCTTTTTTAATTTTGATTTTAAAAACTTCATCTTGGTTGTTCTCTGGGAAGAAAATGTCTTCCTTGGGAAAAAGTCTGCTTTTAGGGAGGAAGGATACTGGTGCTATGACAAAGAAAATATGTATTCAATATCTGACATGTCATAGGCATTTGAGTTTCCTTCTTTTCACCTCCCTCCCATCTCTCCACATTCACAGACACTAGCTCAGTGCATGGAACATAGTAAAAGGCTCAGGAAATGACTGTGGAATAAATGAATGAATATGATGGGAATCCTTTTCCCAAAATCCTGACCCAGAATAATTTGGGAGAAGATGAAAGATTTACAGAGGATTATGGGACCAAATTAAATAAGTGAATGGGCTGTAAATGATAGTGATAATAACAATAAGACTAACACTGAGAGCTATCATTCACTGAGAGCTTCCCAGGCACCGGTCCCTGTATCAAGGGCTGACAACAACTCTTTGGAGTAGATACCATTATTATCTCCACTTTACAGATTATGAAACTGAGGCTCAGGGAGGTCACATGATCCAGTTAAGGCCCCACAAACTGTACAAAGTTCCAACCCATTTATCTAGCATTTGTAGTTAGGAAAAACTTTGATGCTACAATTCTGTGAGGCAGGTGGAGCTAGACTGGTCGACTTGGGGAATATGGAGGCACAAGTGTTTCAGGGCCTGGATGTTGGTGTGTGTCTGAATGTATATCTCCTGGCATCCAGATATTCTGGAGATTATGGAGAAGGCCCAAGGAGTAAGTTAGAATATTTGTTTATACATTGTCCATGGGTTGTGTCCTCTGCACAGTTCTCTCATGGTGACTAGTTAGTTAGTTGTTTGCAAGATGTCATCCAGTTCTGTTTTGTCAGGTGCAACAAATGAGGGTTTCATTCATTCAGCAGATATGTATTTAAAGCTTCCTTGGCATAAGTGCCAAGTCCTATGCAAAGTGCTAGTGGTTCTGCAGTGCAGATAGGCATGGGGTGTACTCTAAGGAGGGCACAATCTAATGGCAGAGAAACAGGAAAAGAACCAACATTGAGTGCTGGGGACTGGGGGAGCATGGATGCAAGGCCCTTAACTAGCCTGAGGTGCTCAGGAAAGGGCTTACTCGAAAAAGTGTCACTTAACCTGTGATTTGGACTGAATCGTTATCCTGTCCTGTCCAAAATGGGGTGAGTATGAGGGGGGGAAGGCAAAGAGAGGGGAGTAGAAGTGATGAAGCAGAAGGAATAGTATGTATAAAGATTAAAGACATAGACTCTGAAAGTACAAAGATTTCAAGGACCTTAAAGTAGTTAATTATAGCTGGAGAGGGAGGCAGAGGCTAGGGCAGGGCTCTGTAAGGGCAAGGTAAGGCTGTTTGACCTTATCCTCAAAGCCAGAAAGACACTAAAGGATGTTAAGCAGGAGGATGTAGGGGTGATGGTGATGGGGGAGTGACAAGCGAATTACTAGGTCTGAGTGGTGTGTTAGACAAGACTCTCTGACTGCAGTGAGAGTGGAAGGAGAAGGGAAGTTCAGGCAGAGCAACTTCAGTGTAATCATCTGCTTATGAGATGGCAGGTCCTGAATTATAGTAGTGGAAGTAGGAGTAGAGAAGAAGGGATGACTTAAGAGAGATTTAGAAGCTGAAATCATTAATACATGAAAACTGACTGGATATTGGGTCTGAAGAAGAGGAGGCATCAAAGATGACAACCATAAAATGGACAACCTGGAAGAAATGGACAAATTCGTAGAAAAGCACAACCTTCCAAGGCTGAACCAGGAAGAAATAGAAAATGTAAACAGACCAATCACAAGCACTGAAATTGAAACTGTGATTAAAAATCTTCCAACAAACAAAAGCCCAGGACCACATGGTTTCACAGGCGAATTCTATCAAACATTTAAAAAGGAGCAAACACCTATCCTTCTCAAACTCTTCCAAAATATAGCAGAGGGAGGAATACTCCCAAACTCATTCCACAAGGCCACCATTACCCTGATACCAAAACCAGACAAAGATGTCACAAAAAAAGAAAACTACAGGCCAATATCACGGATGAAAATAGATGCAAAAATCCTCAACAAAATACTAGCAAACAGAATCTAACAGCATATTAAAAGGATCACACACCATGATCAAGTGGGGTTTATCCCAGGAATGCAAGGATTCTTCAATATATGCAAATCAATCAATGTGATACACCATATTAACAAATTGAAGGAGAAAAACCATATGATTATCTCAATAGATGCAGAAAAAGCCTTTGACAAAATTCAGCACACATTTATGATAAAAAGCCTCAGAAAGTAGGCATAGAGGGAACTTATCTCAACATAATAAAGGCCATATATGACAAACCCACAGCCAGCATCGTTCTCAGTGGTGAAAAACTGAAACCATTTCCACTAAGATCAGGAACAAGACAAGGCTGCCCACTCTCACCAATATTATTAAACTTAGTTTTGGAAGTTTTAGCCACAGCAATCAGAGAAGAAAAGGAAATAAAAGGAATTCAAATTGGAAAAGAAGAAGTAAAACTGTCACTGTTTGCAGATGACATGATACTATACATAGAGAATCCCAAAGATGCTACTAGAAAACTACTAGAGCTAATCAGTGAATTAGGTAAAGTAGCAGGATACAAAATTAATGCACAGAAATCTCTTGCATTCCAATACACTAATGATGAAAAATCTGAAAGAGAAATTAAGGAAACACACCCATTTACCATTGCAACAACAAGAATAAAATACCTAGGAATAAACCTACCTAAGGAGACAAAAAACTTGTATGCAGAAAACTATAAAACACTGATGAAAGAAATTAAAGATGATACAAACAGATGGAGAGATATACCATGTTCTTGTATTGGAAGAATCAACATTGTGAAAATGACTCTACTACCCAAAGCAATCTACAGATTCAACGCAATGCCTATAAATCCACCAGTGGCATTTTTCACAGAGCTAGAACAAAATTTTTCACAATCTGTATGGAAATACAAAAGACCCTGAATAGCAAAGACAACCTTGAGACAGAAAAATGGAGCTGGAGGAATCAGGCTCTGTGACTTCAGACTATACTACAAAGCTACAATAATCAAGACAGTATGATACTGGCACAAAAACAGAAATATAGATCAATGGAACAGGATAGAAAGCCCAGAGATAAACCCACACACATATGGTCACCTTATCTTTCATAAGGGAGGCAATAATATTCAATGGAGAAAAGACAGTCTCTTCAATAAGTGGTGCTGGGAAAACTGGACAGCTACATGTAAAAGAATGAAATTAGAACACTCCCTAAAACCATACACAAAAATAAACTCAAAATGGATTAAAGACCTAAATGTAAGGCCAGACACTATAAAATCCATAGAGGAAAACACAGGCAGAACACACTGTGACATAAATCACAGCAAGATCCTTTTTGACCCACCTCCTAGAGAAATGGAAAAAAAAACCCCAAAATAAACAAATAGGACCTAATGAAATTTAAAAGCTTTTGCACAGCAAAGGAAACCATAAACAAGACGAAAAGACAACCCTCAGAATAGGAGAAAATATTTGCAAATGAAGCAACTGACAAAGGATTAATCTCCAAACTATACAGGCAGTTCATACAGCTCAATATCAAAAAAACAAACAACCCAATCCAAAAATGGGCAGAAGACCTAAATAGACATTTCTCCAAAGAAGTTATACAGATTGCCAACAAACACATGAAAGGATGCTCAACATCACTAATCATTAGAGAAATACAAATCAAAACTACAATGAAGTATCCCCTCATACTGGTCAGAATGGCCATCATCAAAAAATCTACAAACAATAAATGCTGGAGAGGGTGTGGAGAAAAGGGAACCCTCCTGCACTGTTGGTGGGAATGTAACTTGATACAGCCATTATGGAGAACAGTATGGAGGTTCCTTAAAAAACAAAATAGAACTACCATAAGACCCAGCAATCCCACTACTGGGCATATATCCTGAGAAAACCATAATTCACAAAGGGTCATGCACCACAATGTTCATTGCAACACTATTTACAGGACATGGAAGCAACCTAAGTGTCCATCGACAGATGAATGGATAAAGAAGATGTGGCACATATATACAATGGAATATTACTCAGCCATAAAAAGAAATGAAATTGGGATATTTGTAGTGATGTGGATGGACTTAGAGACTGTCATACGAGTGAAGTAAGTCAGAAAGAGAAAAACAAATTCAGTATGGTAACACATATATATGGAATCATGAGGGAGGAGTATGGGGTATAGCTGATTCACTTTGTTATACAACAGAAACTAACACGCCATTGTAAAGCAATTATACTCTAATAAAGATGTTTAAAAAAATGACAACCAGGCAGCCATCTGACTTGAGTGAGTAGAGGATGTAGGTAACATTTCTGGACATGGGAAAGACTGGAGGAGCAGGCTTGAGTGGAAGATGATGAGTTCAGCACTAGACATACGACAACGTAGGTGTCCATGGGGAATTGTTGGTGGAGGTGTCCTGGAGGCAACTGGGTATCAAGGTCTTGAGCTCAGGGTTGAGGTTTGGACTCAAGACAGCAATCAGGGATCAAGCCTTCATCAATGTAGCAAAGGTGGTAATGCTGCAAGAAAGAAAGTGGGGCCAGAGAGGATGGTGACAACCCAGATCTCAGGCAAGTCCCTGGGCCGGCCGCTGAGTGTAGATTATTGGCTTCGTGCAGGAAAGATTTCAAGAGTGAGCCATAGTACAGTGAAAGAAGGTTTATTCCGGGAGATACATGCCCCATAGACCGAGTGTGGGCAATCTCAGAAGGCAAGAGAGGCATCAGGGTATGGGGTGTCAGTTTTTATAGGGATGTGTAATTTCATAGGCTAATGAGTGGGAGGGGTATTCCAGCTATTTTGGGGAAGGGGTGGGGATTTCCAGGAATGGGGCCACTTCCCACTTTTTGACTTTTTATGGTTGGCCTTGGAACAGTAATGGCGCCTGTGGGTGTGTCATTTAGTGTGCTGATGTGTTACGATGATGCTCAAGGTCTAGTGGAATTCAACTCATCTGCCATCTTGGACCTGGTTGGTTTTAACCAGTTTATGTCATGTCCTCAATGACTGTATCATTCTTTTAAAGGTAGTGCCCTGCACCCTTCCTGTCTTGGGACCAGTGGCCTCCCATTTTGGTACTCTATTTACAAACACTTTTGGGGATCCTCCCTGAGCTTAAGAAATTCTTAATTATGGTCTTTCATCCAGCCTTCGATCTGAGGAAGCTTGCCGACAGCCTCATGTGATTCCATTTCTAAAGGTAGCTGGACAATTTTTAACCCAATTTTTTTTTCCATTCCATTCCTAATCCTGTAGGCACCCTCGGCTTGAATTTTTTAGGCACACAGATTGGAGGCATTCATGGCATTACAGTGTTTGGATTTGTCCATTCAAAGGCAAAGAGATACTGGGAGTCTGGATGCAGTGGAATGCAGAAGAAAGCACTAGCACTGTGAACCAGTTTAACAGCCCATAGTTTAGAAACTTAGATGGGGTGGAATGGAGACCTCCTCTGGCATGGGGCTAGGTAGACTCCTTTGGCCAAGAGCAATTGTTTTTCTTGGTGGGTGTCTTCTCTGTGAGGGTTTCCAGCTTGGACTATTGTCTGGAATTTAGTGAGTAAGTCCCTTCCCAACAAGGGGACAGGGCAGTCAGGCATGAGTAGAAACTGATGTACAAAAGTTAAATTTCCTAGCAAGCAGTGGAGGGGAGGGGTGAATAGCTTGTTTTGGGGCTTTCCATCAATCTCCATTATCATACAGAATTGGGAGGACAAGGGTCCAGGGAAGTCAGTCAGCACAGAGTAGGCAGCCCCATATCTAATAAGAAAATAACTTTCCTACCTGCCATGTCAAGGGTTACCCAAGGCTCCTCTGGAGAAATGACCAGTGTTCTTGGGGAGCCAGGGAGGGTCCCAGGCCCCAACAGTCTTAGGTCCTCTTGGCCATCATTGGTTTGGGGGCCTAGAGTCCCCATCGGGACTGGGGGTGGTCCCAATTCCAGTGGCCCTCTCGTTTGCATGTCAGACAGGATCCCAGTGGACTTTTCCCATACAGGATGCATTTGTCCTTCCAGTGGCCCTCTTGGCCACACTTAAAACAGATCCTTTCTTGGCAAGACAGTGGCTCTGATCCAGGCTTCCTGGATCCTGTCCCCGCCATGGGCTTTTGTAAGGGAGGGTAACCCTGAGGTGGTGCAGGGGTTAGGGCTGCCGCCAGTAACTGTGCTTTCTGCTGTTGTCCCTGAATCCTTTTTACCTCTTCAACCTTATCTCTATTGTTGAATACTCCAAAGGCCAAATCCGTGGGCTGATTCAGGGGTGTTTGGGGTCCCATAGCTGCCCAGATGTGGCGTTAGGGGTAAACAGGCCGGAAGACTACTCCTCCTCAGAATTGGTGGGTGTGGGGTGGGTAGGAGTTCCTGGTTGTGGACCTCGGGGAGGTGGACTCATAAGGGGATCATCTAAAACATCAGGCTCCTGTGGGGGGAAGAAGGCACTTTGAAGGGATGTGAGCCAGGCACACCTGGCAGGAGTTCTTTAGACCTGGATCTTAGAATAGGGTCATGAACATTTGAACATATGGGACTCCCACCCCATCTACCTTTCCTTTTACAGAACAGGTCCAGCTACAAGATGGTATTGTAATTCAATGACCCATTTTCTGGCCAGATCTTTTGGTCCCCTAGTTTGTACTGGGGCCATGCAGTATTGCGAAAGAAAATTAATTTCTTTTTCCTTAAACCATCCTGTCTAAATTTTCCCCAATTAGCTAATATGCATCCTAGCAGGGAGTCCTTCAGGATGCTTGTAGTTGCCCCTATTTATTTTTTATTAGGATGTCTTGACAAGATGGGGGTCTGATGGATCCTAGCCAAGATGGTAGTTATTTGTCCCAGTGTCAATAGTGGGGTCCCTGTGGGCACCTGAAATCTGCCTGGTCAGTGAACCTGAGGAGGCCCCTTGGATTAGTCAAGGAAAGTAACAAGAGCCAGTGGGAGAAAAAGCAACCAGAATCCCAGGGCCTAAATCCTTCAGAGAGGGAGGGAGGAGACCTAGGCCCTGAGATAACTAAACGGATTACTGTTATCACTGAAACAAAAGAAAGAGAAACAAATAAAGCCGAAGGATAGGGCTGGAAGCACTGATAGCAACACAAGGCCAAAACTCCCCTCAGGATATGGTCCTCGTGATGTTGAGGAGGGCTAACTCCCCAGAGAAGTAAAAGAGTCAACACCCACCCTGCTGGCAAAGCCAGCAAGGAGGCTGCAGGATCAACAGACAGTTGAAGAAGTCCTGAGAGAAGGAAGATATAAGAGAAGTCCAGGACAGTAGGGAAGGTACACAGCCACGATGCTTCCCAAGAGAGAAGCCCTCTGAGAAAGGTGCTCACCCACTACCTTCGCTCAGGGCTTGATAAAGTCCGAAGAAAGGTAAGAAGGCTGAGTGGGACTAGGAAGGTGCACAGATGCAACGCTTCCTAGGGGGGAAGGGACTGCAACCCTCTTGAGGGAAGTGCTCGCCCACAACATCTGCTCGGGGGTGCAGTGAGGCAGTAAGCCCCAAGAGCACTCGGGGAGGGCTGGGTCTCAAATCTAGAGGAGGACTCACAGAGTCCCCCAGTTTGGGCTCTCTTGCAGTTCCGGTGTCCTGGAACCAGACTGGGACAAAGAACGAGTGGCGGGGGAATTGGGCTCGAGGAGCCACAGAGGGGAAACTCACCCAATTAAGTTGTCAATTACTTGCTGTGCAGTCTTAATTTGGATGTCTGGTGGCTGTCTAGGTGG